>NC_082654.1:110554993-111754993 GCF_028023285.1 Balaenoptera ricei | reverse complement strand
CAGTTCCCAGGCTCTCTGGCCAGGCTCAGCTCAGTACAACCAACGCCAGGATCAGATTTCGCTCAAATTATAAAATGTAATCTTTCTCTTTCCTCTTCCCTATTTTCCCTGTTTCTTTTCAGGTGAAGGAAATGTTTGCTCCAAGGATCCTAAGTGTATTTGTCTGGTTCCTAAGATAGAGAGACACAGGACTTTTAAAAAAATGACCCAGAAATGACAAAATTTAAATCATTCTAAGGAGGCACATTCAACCCATCCTTTATTATACAACTATATAACCTGGTAAAAAGGATGGTTACTAGAACCAAAACTGAATGAATCAACGAACAACAATCCATCCAGCAAACACTCTAACTTGTACCAAACTACAGTCTACTACCTTCCTAATAAGGCTTGAAGAGCCAGTGATTTCCTTAACTCCATATAATACACCAAGTAATACATTGCTATTTTGTATAATCTCTAACCGCACTGCTCATATCTACAGTTATACAATGTGTAGGGTTCAAAGTCAAACATAGAATACTGCTTAAGCAAGCAAGTAGAGAGCGTTAGTATACATCTCCCAAATTCCTCTCTCTTTGGCTGCCTTCCATATCAGGTAGAACATTACTGTACTCAGACCCTATATATGGGCAACTTTCTCAGTTGGCTTCTCCAAACAGATAATCACGAGGGCCAATCTTCATGGCCATTTGACTGACTCCTTTTTTTTTTTTTTTTAAATTTATTTTTGGCTGCGTTGGGTCTTCGTTGCAGTGCGCGGGCTTTCTCTAGTTGTGGCGAGCGGGGGCTACTCTTCATTGTGGTGCGCAGGCTTCTCATTGCAGTGGCTTCTCTTGTTGCAGAGCATGGGCTCTAGGTGCGCAGGCTTCAGTAGTGTCGCCTGGGCTCAGTAGTTGTGGCACGCAGGCTTAGTTGCTCCGCGGCATGTAGAATCTTCCCTGACCAGGGCTCGAACCCGTGTTCCCTGCATTGGCAGGCAGATTCTTAACCACTGCACCACCAGGGAAGTCCCCTGACTGACTGCTTTTGAATTAGCCTCTTGGCCTGGGGCTGAGCATTTAGTTAGGATCAACACAGACCCCTGTTCCTGCCTTCATGAGGGTTAAAGTTTGGTGTCATTTGGAAAGTTTTACCATTCTTACTTTTGCAATTCTCATAATCCAAAATATGGTTTTAGTTCTAAGCCCTTGTCTTGTAGTATGAAGTTGGAACCTCTGATGAAGCTTCATTGAAATTAAAGGAAAAGTGCCTGGAGATAGCAAGGAGTCAGCACCAACAAATCTTATTTGTTATTTCATTTTACTCTTGCAGCAGCCTTATCAGGCTTAAAGTAGGCAGGTATTATTGACCTCACTTTCCAGGTGAGCGTATATGAAGGGAGGTTATAGATGACTTGATCAGAGTCATAAAAGCTACCGGGGGGTAGAAAAAGGGACTGCAACTTTAGTTCCCTGCCAAGCAGGCTACCAGTGAGTGACATTGCTATTCTTTGCTCCTTTTGAGTAAAAACCTCCTTTGTACTTCCTCCAAAGCGTCCAGCTTTGCCTGAAAAAAAAAATTTTTTTTCGAGTGCATCACATCCCAATGAAAATTAAGCATTATCAGAATTAGTGTTCCTTAAGGCCCCTTTAGTCAGTTGTCTCATCAAATTCCCACTTTAAGACATCTTTTCCAGAGGCTTCACAAGTTCCTGAAACTCTGAACTTAGGGCTGTTTCCTAGAGCTGGTAGTAAAACTTCAAGAACAGAAAAGGGCATATAGATACCTAGAAGTTTACCTAGGTTTGAAAGATCATAATCTTCATAAAAAGATTCGGTCAGACCTACCTACCTGCCCCCATCCAATCTCTCTCTCTAGCCAGTAGATCTCTAGTGTCATCACTAACCTTAATATCTTTACAAATTTATTTCACAGATAAGGTAGTATATTAACATACATTTAACTAAAAATGTTAAATATACCTACATTCTTGCAAGCATATCAAACTGCTTTTATTTGTCTGCATTTTCTGTCCAGATCTTATCTATGTGCATACAAATGCCATATATAGTTTTTAATCATGGCCCATCTTTTATTTTTTTTAATGGATATAAATAATAATACCCTAGCTGACTTAAAACACTCATTTGATTCACTTAAAAGCTTTCGGATTGTTCTAAAAGAAGGAAAATCAAAGACCATCGCTCTATACTTGAACCCTCAACTGAAGAATAAAGTCTTTTTAAGATATTCTTTCCTTCATGGATTAGAGGGAATAGAAGAGAGAGGTGCATCAGTTTTTGCATTTAGCCATGGGAAGTACTTTAAGGTGAGATTACACGTGGAAGTAGAACAAGAAAAAAAAAAAATCCTTGGGGAAGAAAGGGAATAAATGACTCATTAAAAATTATTCTAAAAATTTTTTTTAAAAAAGGAAAGATCAATTTAAGTGCTCTCTTACAACACAGATAATCTTATAAAAATGACAAATATAGTAGAGCATAATATTATTTTCATCAGAATATATACTTTTGAACATTTGTTGTCTTGTAATAAATTACCTATGTAGCTCCATGATGAAAATAGCCATTTAACAGAAAAAAAAAAGTCATGTTGGACACGAAAGGATACCAGAACACAGGGTGCTGATGACTTTTTCACAATCTATTTTTATCCCCTGAGGTTTCTCTCTCCTTTTAGTTGACCATTCTCTCCATTAAGAAACTTAGATAAGATGTACATTCAAGAAGTAAATACGGTTAGCTCAGTGCTGCCAAAGCATATGTCTTGAATCTTCAGAGTCTAAAACCTTCCCCATAAAATGCCTAACGTAATGGTGAGTAAAGAGGAAAGGCTCGCTGAGTTGTGGATTCTATGCTCGTTCATTATATGTAACTCACTCCCACACTCTAGTCTCAAGTGCGCTAGATTTTAGATTTGTTCCTCCAAAAGACTGCATATGACTAACCTCTGAGGTTCTTCACAGCCCTTCAGGCCACTCCAAACACACCTGGTAAAATCAAGAATTGGAAGATTGACTGGGACCTTGCTACTCAAAGTGGAGTTCAGGGACCGCCAGCATCGGTAGCCCCTGAGAGCCTGTTAGAAATGCAACATCTTAGGCTCACTGCTGACCTCCTGAGTCTGAACCTGCATTTTAACAAGATGCCTGGTGACTGATATGCTCATGAGAGTTTGAGAAACATGTGGCTAAAACACATCCCAATGTCTTAGGATTTGCAGATCTGGAACCCGCTTCCACGCTCTGGCTGGAACTATGTAAGTAGTTCCTAGTCCTTATGGAAGGATTCTTCCTTGAGTTTCCCTATTGAATGGAGACAAAGGAGTGAGGGATTTCTTGAGACCTGGTACAATCTCATATTGGTCTGTATTTATAGCAAATTTAGGGGGCTAATGTTTACCTGACTTGACAACAAAGACCAAAATAATAACTGCTATTATAATAATAATTCAGAATTTCTAGGTAACAGTGTTATTAGTCCAACAGTCTGGAGATGACTATTCACCATTCCAAATTTGTCCCTAATTTGTATATTTGCCTGGTGGTTTGTTTTAAGTTTTTGTTGAGCAAGTGACATGGATGGTTTATTTTCAGGAGTAGAAGTCTGAACACTTCTGCCCACTGCGTCTTGGTGTGGGAGTTGCCAAGGAAAACAAAATACAGTCAAAGCACCGGATGGAACAACGCTTTACTCACATGAAGGAGACAGAGCAAGATGGGCTTCAGTAGAGGGCGTCGGTCTCCCATGGCCAGTGGTTGCCCCCTGGCAGCATATGCAGGGCAGTTGGCTCTCATGCCCCGCTCCTGAGCTGTGTACCAGAAGGACCCCATCCCCTTCCCATACGGGACAGTAGAGCAGTGGGGTTGGCCAAGTGCCGTATGACACACATGCTGAAGCAGAACAAAGGAGTACATATTGAGTCTGAAACAGAGAAAGATGTTCCCACACAGGGTGACAAAGGCAGCACAGGCTGTAAGGACTCTACCTCTTTGGAAGGCAGTGTTCCAGGCTTACTGGGGCCGAGCGGGGGTTGAGAAACTGCACACAAGAGACCCCTTTCCCAACAGTTTTAATTTTAGTATCCCTCCACCTTAGATTAAGTTTGTATAAAGCTATTTCATGTAACAGTAACCTAAATGGAGAAGGTTCACAAACTGAGATCAATCCCATTTTCCGTCATTACATTGGCCTGGGGATACTATTCCTGTTTCTCTTGAATGCTGACCCAAGAACCACAGCCTTTGAAGATACTTTTTAGGAGATCAGAAAGTGCCATTAATAACTGCCTGAGTACCTACTGTGAGCCTTATGGTGGCACTCACAAGTGAATTACATCGTACACATCATTCCTAGATCAACTGTTAGGTTTTGTTTCTGATCTTTGTTCCACTGAGTGGCTGAGCTAGAAGAGTACATGCTGTTCCTTGGCATCATGAAATATTTTTATAGAATTTCCAGTGAACAGGATCCCAGGGCTCCTGGGCTGTTGCTAATGAACTGGACCCATGATGGCCTAACCATGTAACCACGGTGGTACTGAATGGCTACACCCTTAGTACACGTGGTCAGGAAAAATAAAAACAAACTGACAATTTGTGATGCTTACATTTAGATGTAACAAATCTTGTCAGATTGCTCTTCCTTTTCACACTCTATAGGGACTCTGAGGATAATGTGTTTTGTGATGTACCGCAACTTTGTTGATGGTATCCTTCATTGAACAGAAATCATTAATTTTGTTGTAATAAAATGTATCAGTTAAGTTTGTTTTGAAGTTGTGTTTAATAATTCCTTTTCCAAGGATGTTCCAAAGACGTTCTCCTGTATCATTTTCTATTCACTTTATAGTTTTGCCTTTCAAATTTAGATATTTAATCCATCCAGAGCCCTTTTGTATGGTGTCATGTAGAAATAATTTAATTTTCTTCATATAGTAAATTGTTTTTTTTCTAACAGCCTGTAGTAAGTAATCTGTCCTTTCTCCATTGATTTGTGGTACTATTTTTATGGTATACTTGGTTCCCATCTACACACAAATCTATCTCAAAGCTCTCTCTTCTGCTCCATGGGGCTATTTATCTATTCTTTAGCCACTATCACCATTTTAAAGTTTATTTAAATGACTTTAGATAAAGGTATGAGGTATGTCTTGATATCTGAAACTTTACTGAATAAAGGATGTTCCTTTCCTATTATTAATTTGCTCAGAGTTTTTTCCCCTTAATTATAGTTACTGAGTTTCATATTTTCCTGCATCCTTTGATGATTATATAGATTTTCCTCTTCTGATCTGTTGAATTGTATTAATTGATTGTTTACTGTTATTCCACTCATATTCCTGGTATATAGTCAACTTTGTCATCTTCTTTGTATGCTGCTGGATTCAGTTTGTTAATATTTTGTTTGATGTTTTTGACATCTTATTCATGAGTAACACTGCCTGTCATTTTCCTTTCCTAAGCTGTCTTTATCTGGTTTCACTTTTAAGCTTATACTAGTCGAACAGAATGAATTGGAGACTATTTCCAGAGGAGGTTTTATAAGTTTGAAATGATATATTCCTTTCAAATTCGGTAGAATTTGCTTTTAAATTGGCCCAATGTAGACATTTTTCTTTTTTTGTGGCAGCCCCACGTGGCTTGTGGGATCTTAGTTCCCACACCAGGGATTGAACCTGGGCCCTGGGCAGTGAAAGCACGGAGTCCTAACCACTGGACCACCAGGGAATTCCGACATTTTTCTTTCTTAAATATATATTTATATATTTATATATATTTATTTATATATTTCATATATAAATATATTTATATATTTCATATATATATGTGTGTATGTTTACTGAACTATAACATACATCCCCAAAAGTGCAAATGACATAAAAGTATACCTTGATTTTCACAAAGTAATTTTACTATGTAATCACTACATTGATCAAAAAATAGAGTACTGGACTTCCCTGGTGGCACAGTGGTTAAGAATCCACCTGCCAGTGCAGGGGACAGGGGTTCAATCCCTGGTCCGGGAAGATCCCACATGTCACGGAGCAACTAAGCCGGTGTGCCACAACTACTGAGCCTGCGCTCTAGAGCCCGCGCGCGACAACTACTGAAGTCCATGCTTTGCAACAAGAGAAGCCACTGCAATGAGAAGCCCACGCACTGCAACGAAGAGTAGCCCCTGCTCACCACTACTAGAGAAAGCCTGCGCGTGGCAACGAAGACCCAACGCAGCCAAAAATATTCACTAATTAATTTTTTAAAAAAGCTTAAAAAAAAAAAAAGAAATAGAGTACTGATCACCCATTTCCAATTTACTTGCTATTACTATCTTTTAAAACTCCTGATTAGACATTAATGGTATTGGTTTTTTTAATGTACAGAATGTATTTATATTAATTTGTATTTAATGTACAGAATGTATTTATATTAATTTGTATTGATTTCTTTACTCATCAACCATTTTTTTTTAACTTTTATGGAGTATAGTTGATTTACAATATTGTGTTAGTTTCAGGTGTACAGCTAAGTGAATCAGTTATATATATACATATATCCACTTTTTTTTTTTTTTAAGATTCTTTTCCCTTATAGGCCATTACAGAGTACTGAGTAGAGTTCCCTGTGCTATACAGCAGGTTCTTATTAGTTATCTATTTTATATATAGTAGTGCATATATGTCAATTCCACTCTCCCAATTTATCCCTCCCCCCCCTTTTCCCCTGGTAACCATAAGTTTGTTTTCTACATCCGTGACTCTACTTCTGTTTTGTAAATAAGTTCACTTTTACCCATTTTTTAATCACTTATCCACATATAAGTGATATCATATGATATTTGTCTTTCTGTGTCTGACTTACTCACTCAGTATGACAATCTCCAGGTCCATCCATGTTGCTGCAAATGGCATGATTTTGTTCTTTTTTTATGGCTGAGTAATATTCCATTGTCTATTTGTACCACATCTTCCTTATTAATTCCTCTGTTGATGGACATTTAGGTTGCTTCCATGTCTTGGCTCTTGTAAATAGTGCTGCAATGAACATTGGGGTGCATGTATCTTTTTTAATTATGGTTTTCTCCAGGTATATGCCCGGGAGTGGGATTGCTGGGTCATATGGTAGTTCTATTTTTAGGTTTCTAAGGAACCTCCATACTGTTCACCATAGTGGTGGCACAAATTTACATTCCCACCAACAGTGTAGGAGGGTTCCTCATAAACCAGTTTTATATTTCAGACTTTCATTTTTGGAAGTCTTCTTCTTTTTTTTGAAAGTATATGGTCTATGGATTTTTTTGTTGTTGTTGTTTTAGTATCTGTTACAGATAATCTCTCTGGCTTTAGTTAATATGAAAATGTTTTATTTTGCCCTCATTTTTGAAAGATAAGTTTGATGGTACATAATTCTTAGTTGGCACTTATTTTTCTCTCAGACTTTGAAGTTGTTTATTGTCATCCCTCTTAACATTGTTGCTTTGAGAAGTCTGCAGTATATTTAATTGTCTTTCCTTCAGAAGTGATCTGCCTTTTCTTCATGGTTGCTTTAGAGATTTTTTCTTTGACTTTCTATTCTGCAATTTCCCTACATGTGGATTTCTTTTTATTCATCCTGCTTGAGATTCACTGTGGTTCTTAAATTTGTAAATAAATGACTTTTATCATTTCTAGAAAATTGTTTCCCATTACCTACTTGAATACTGCCTTTCTCTCATTTTCTCTTTTCTCTCCTCTAGGGATTTTGATTCAGTGTCTGTTGTACCTCCTCATTCTAGATTTCATGTCTCTTATTTCTTTGTCATCTTTGGGTTTCTCCATCTTCTAGTTTCTACGCTGAAATCTGGGTAATTTTTTCAGAAATATTTTCCAGTTAACTAATTCTCTCACCTGTGTCTAGTTAACTTCTTAATCTATCTTGAAATGTAGATTGAAATATCCATGATTATATTTTTCATTTTTCAATGTTGTTTCTTATTCTTTTTTTACATCTACTTTAATACTCCCTTACTATTTCTTCACTTTTAAAATTTGGCCTTCTTTCAATGTGATCATACTTTTAACCATGTCTTACACAGTTATTTTAAACTCAGAATCTGATAATTCCCATACAGGCATACCTCATTTTATTGTACTTTGCAGATATTGCTTTTTTTACAAATTGAAGGTTTGTGGCAACCCTGCATCCAGCAAGTCTATCAGTGTCATTTTTTCCAACAGCATTTGCTCACTTTGTGTTTCTGTGTCACATTTTGGTGAATTTTGCAATACTTCAAACTTTTTCACTATTATTCTGTTTGTTATGGTGATCTGTGATCTTTTTTTTTTTTAATTAATTTATTTTTGGCTGCATCGGGTCTTTGTTGCTGCGTGCGGGCTTTCTCTAGTTGCAGTGAGCAGGGGCTACTCTTCGTCACAATGCACGGGCTTCTTATTGTGGTGGCTTCTCTTGTTGCAGAGCATGGGCTCTAGGCGTGCAGGCTTCAGTAGTTGTGGCTTGAGGGCTCAGTAGCTGTGGCTTGTGGGCTCTAGAGCGCAGGCTCAGTAGTTGTGGCGCACGGGCTTAGTTGCTCTGCGGCATGCGGGATCCTCCAGGACCAGGGCTCGAACCCGTGTCCCCTGCATTGGCAGGCGGATTCTTAACCACCACGCCACCAGAGAAGTCCCTGATCAGTGATCTTTGATGCTACTGTTATGACTTGATGAAACCTCAGATGATGGTTAGCATTTTTTTAGCAATAAAGTACTATTTAATTAAGGTATATACATTGCTGTTTTTAGATATAATGCTATTGCACACTTAATGGGCTACAGTATAGTGTAAACATAACTTTTATATGCACTGGGAAACCAAAAAATTTGTGTGACTTGCTTTATTGCGATATTCACTTTATTGTGGTGGTCTGGAACCGAACTCACAATATCTGGGGTATGCCTGGAGTTGGAATCCTCAGAGGCCTAAATCTGTTATTTACTGTTTCTGCTGACTTTTACTGAACAGGTGATTCCTGTATGCTTGGTGATTTTTTTCAAAAAATCTTTATGCCAAGGGCCACAGGTTTAGCCTAATAATCATAGTAATGTTATTTACAGTTGCCCTAAGGAAAGCACATGTTTTCCTTTGTTTTCTGCTCATCAATCAGCTTTCAACTCACTAGGCCTTTTAATATCTTTATTTTCCTTGGTTCCTAGTCTATTAGTTGAAATAACTTCTTCACAGTATAAAACATAGAACTGTTTCCTCTTCCTCACAGGATAAGACCTTGTTTTGTTTTGATTATATCAGAGCTCTCCAACCTTGGATTAAGAGAGGCTACTTTCCCTTTCCTCTGGAGAAGAGAATTGGACTCACAGGGCGATGAAGCCCTGAGGAAATGTTAATCAAGGCCCTGAAAGTAGCTGTTCGGAATAGGGTACCCTGATAGAAAAATCTCAAAGCAAAATTGATATCAATCAGGGTTCTTGGCCTCCTTAATCAATAGAAATTAGTAAGAGGCCAGACAAGAAATTCAGGCAAGGCTTTACTGGGGCCCCTGCTGCAGCAAGGGGGGAGTAAAAACAAGTAACAGGTTCCCTTGCTCACTCCCCAAGGGGAGTGAGCCTAATATGTTCCTTATATGGGGTGAGGGTAGAGGTGTGTCCAGGGGTTGGGCCTGAGGGGTGGCTTAGGTAGTTTGCCCACCCCTTTGGTGGTGCTGTGTGCAGGGGGCGTGCACTGTTCCCTGCTTTTGCTCCCAGCTCCTCAGAAGTGGCAGTTGGGTTTCCGGTCCTTTCGTATCTTCTTGTCAATAATTTGCCCCACTTTACAGGCAAGCAGTTATTTTTAGTCCCTTATAGTTTCTTTGTATTTTGTTGCTTGAGGAGATGTTTGTCCAGGTGCAAGCACTGCAGCAAAGTGTCCCAGGTCCCAGCCTGTCTCAAAATCTCACAGTGGAGCAAGGCAAAAGTACCTCCACTGATGATAACCTAATTTCTGCTAAGCCTCTTTATAAGCCAAAAAGAAGCAGGTTTAAGAGAAAGATGGAGTGGTGAGACTACAGCAACATTTACAGTGCTCATTTCTGGTAGGAGCTGCTGTCTTCCATCAAGTAAAACAACACTAGGTTGTTTTTGTTACTGTATTTTATTTATTTATTTTTTGCCACGCCACAGGGCTTGCAGGATCTTAGTTCCCTGACCAGTGATCAAATCTGGGCCACGCGGGCCACAGCAGTGAAAGCGCTGAGTCCTAACCACTGGACCGCCAGGGAATTCCCATGTTACTGTTTCTGTTGATGAGCCAAACGTGAGAGGGAAATTAAGGCAAGGGTAATCGCTAATGATATTTGATCTTTTGTTTCAGATGTCTGTTTATTGTGATAAGCATGCATACAAGAATGAAAAGGAAAATCCTATCCCAGACTGCAAACACAGCTTGAAAGAATTTAGAGAGATTGACACCCCAGCCATCTCTGGAGAGACTGACTTGATGGACACAAGAGACTGGTAGTTGACAAGTCTATTTAGGATCATTGAAATATACCAGGGCTTATGTAATACAGATCCTCTTTAGCTATTTATTCATTCTGTTGCAGTGGTCCCAGTAATGTCAAATCCTCCTGGGTATTGTCAGTTGCTACCACTACAACACGTTTTGGTTCTATAACAAGGTCAGAGAAACGAAAATATCTGTGCCCTTTAAGGCTTTTATTGAGGAACTATGCCGTCCTCTCGCTTATAACTCTTTTTTCCCCCTCCATGTCAGCGGTATCCAATGAGTTTTGTTGAGTCCTTATTGTTAACAGTAACAGCTGACATTAACAGAGTCCTTATCCCAGGCTTGATACGATGAATGGGGATTCAGCAGTGAACAAGCCAAGCACACTCCTTGACTCAAAGTGCTCAAAGTAAAAATGGTTGCCCCAATCTTACCATAAAATACTTACTACCTTTGAGAAATCAGACTGAACCTTAACTGAGGGGTAAGAGAAAAGTTAGTATGGTAAATATAACACTTTATCATGAATTTCCAAGACACCTAAGTATAGTAGATATCTGCTAGGTTGCCTCAATCAATCTGCACCCACTCCTAGGTATTCTTGCAATGGCCCACTTTCATCTATACAGTTCAAATAGCATACATGCTTATACAAATCTGGTGCTTCTGTCGGGGGGTACCCGGCTCAAGCAGTTTCTGAGAATTCGGAATTGGGACCAAGAGATTATATTCTCGTTCTAGAAAAGAAGAGAAGTAAATCTTAGAGAAAATGGCTGCCATGTTCTGCTTATGTGGACAGATTAGCAGAGAAAGCTGCTATGCAGTGAAAAGGAAAAGTTGACACCCAGAAACGGCAGAGATGAGATACGCTGAGATTGCTGAGGAATTTGAGCCCCTAATTCCAGTTTATTCCTACAGCTGTAATAGGGAAGAACAAATATGACTCCATATTAGACCTGTTTCTTTTACTTTAACCTGTGCATTCTATTGCTTTTGCTTTGAGTTGAGAATGTTGCCTATAGCCTGAAATATACAGAATAGCCCATTCTCAAGGCTCTGACCTTTAAGGGTGTAACACATTTCCATTCATATAGAGATAAAAAGTTGCAGAACAGAGAGTAACATTTATCCTGTTGGAGGTTTACATGAACATCCTGACCTAACCTGCATGGACAGTTGCAAGAACAAAGGATTCCAACACCAAGAAGTTTGCAGCAACCAACCATGCCCCTCCCTCATCTTTGCCTTTAAAAATGCTTTGCTGAAACCCTTTGGGGAGTTCGGAGTTTTGGAGGCATGAGCCACCTGTTCTCCTTGCATGGCCCTGCAATAAACATTTCTCTGCTTCAAACTCTGTCATTTCGGTATCGTTTGGCCTCAACTGTGCATCAAACGCATGAACTTGTGTTCGGTAACACAGCCTGGCTTCTTTCTTGCTCCTGTGGCCCCCGAGTCACTCCTGCATCCTTATAGCACATTGCTCCTTTCTGCTTAAACTAGTCCGGGCGGATTTCTATTAATTTTTCACTAAGTTGTAAATTTGCAATAGATCAGTACAGCTATAGGGAATGTTTTTCTGTTTGCTAAAGGCTGAAAAGAAAGATGAAAACTAGAAACATTTGCTTTTTGATCAGCTCTGGGCTTTCTAAGAGCCATCAGCAGGGTAAGTAGTTTTGGCAAAACTTACTGTGCTTCATGGGTCAATTTGACCTTTGCAACTGTTCCTTTTCTGCCTCAATCCATTTGTATGCCCACCAGATGAGTCCCAATTCTGAGAGAACCTGAAGAAGTATAGTAGGGAGTCTCTAATCATTTATTGGTTAACAAACAATACACTTTGGGTTAATTATACTTATGCTGTGATTTTACCTTTTACTTCTTGAATCTGAACCAGCAATAGTATAGAATACTTTTCCCTCAGTACTTTCCTGGTACCTGGAGCACCAGAAAAATCATTCATGGGTTACTTTCACCATTTGTCTCTGATACATTGTTTTAATTATGCTAACCAGAAACTATGGTCTTATCCTCAGCCAGGGCAATTGTATTATCCTTACTGCTCACAAGGTTACTTTTGTAACTGAGGATTGTACAATGTTTATTCAGCATGGATTAAAAAGTACTTGACATAAAGTCTACAGTGTTATTCATTCATTCAACAAATATTTATTGAGTGACTACTAGGGGTGCAGAGGACGAATCAAATAAATATTCCCACCGGCATGGAGCTTACACTCCAGCTGAAAAGGAAAGAAATAAGCAAGATAAGTAAACTAGTATTTTCAAATAGTGCTAAGGAGAAAATAAAACAGAGGAAAGAGAGGAAGTACCAGGGAAAGGGGGATTACAATTCTAGATATGGAAAGCTCACCAAGAAGTTGAATTTTGAGTGCAGATCTGGAGAAGGTGAAGGAGTGAGTTACATAGATATTTGGAGGAGAGTATGCCAGGCAGAGACCAACAGTTGCAAAGGCCTTTGGTGGAAGCTTGCTCACTATGTCTGAAGAACAGCAAGGAGGCAAATATGGCTGAAGATGAATGAGCCAAGGAGAAAGTAAGTGGAGATGAGGTTAAAGAAATAATGCAGGCAGATTACATAGGGCCTCATAGGTCACTGTGAAAACTTGGGCTTTTATGAGAAGTGAAAAGGGAGTCATTGAAGGCTGAGGAATGACATGATTGGTGTATGCTTTAACACGAGTGCTACAGTTGTTTTGTTGAGGAAAAAATTAAAGCAGGGCAAGGAAAGAAGTAAGAACAATTAGGAGGCTGTTACAGTAATCCACATGAGAAATGATAGTGACTTGAACTTGGGTGGTGTAGTGGAAATGGTGACAAGTGATCAGATTCTGGATGTATTTTGAAGAGAGAGCCAGCAGGATTTGCTATTGGATCAGATTGGAGTGAGAGAGAAAAAGACAATAAAACGCCAAGGATTTTGGCCTGAATAACGGGAAGAAGGGAGTTGCCATTTACTGAGATGGGGACGATGGCAAGAGGAGCATCCCAGGGCAGGGATGCTTGTCAGACACCAAAGTGAATGTGTCAAGTCGGCAGGTGGACATGAGTCTGGAGCTGAATGCAGAGATCCGGGCTGGAGACAGAAATTGGGGGTCACTGTCATTTGATGGCATGTAAAGTGACGAGGAAATCTCCAAGGGGGTGAAAATAAATAATAAAAAAGAAGAGCATGTTTAGAGGTTGTGGGGATGAGGAAGAACCAGCAAAGGAGACAGAGGGAGGAAAACCAGGGCTGTGGTATTCTGGAAGCCAAGTGAAGAATGTGTTTCAAGGGGAGAGCGATCAGCGGTACTGCTTTAGGTCACGTATGTGAGAACTGAGATGTGACCTCTGGATACAGCAATCTAGAAGTCTGTGGTGAGCTCTGATAAGGGCAGTTTTGGTGGAGTAGTGAGGACAAAAACTTAATGGGTGTGGATCAATGAGAAAATAGAATGAGCAGAATTGGACACAAGTGAATATAGAGAACTATGTCATGAAGCATTCTGTAAAAAGAAAGGTGTGTCAGAAATAGGGTCAAGAAAGTGTTCTTAAAGGCTGGGCGTAATTACAACAGGTTTTTATATACTGATGGAGGAAGGCTGCAGGGTGGCAAGTTGACACGCCGGAAACAGAGGAGAGAACTGTTAGGGCAACGCTCTTAAATTGGCCAAAGGAATAGAGCTAGTGTGTAAGGGGAGGGTGGGCAATGAGGAAAGGTAGATGCAGGCCGGGTACATGTGGTGGTAGGAGATATATGCCTATCCTTTGGTTTCTGTATGCTTTTTGCAAATGAAACAAAATTTTTGGTTATCATACTCATATATAATGATAGTGATGGGTGACATACTCACTTTGGGATGACAAGATTATCTTTAAAATCTGAAAAGTCCGAATGTTGCTAATGCTGTTGCTGTGAACATTGAGAGAAATGGTCTGCTAATATTCCAAGACAGTCTGGTGTCCTTTCTCCCAAATAGTTCTTTCTGACACGGCTATGTGGATGTTTTAAAGTGTTTCCTTGATAATCAGCTCTATTAAAATAACCCCACGATAATTAGCCCCCTTCATCTAAACACCAGCTATTTTTTTAGTTTGGATCTTTGAGTCATAAGGTTTTTCTTGTTATTTTTTTTTTTTCCTCAAAGTATCCTACATTCCTGTTTCCTGGGCATTATTATAGGTAGTCTAGTATCGACATACATACACTACCGAATGTAAAATAGTTAGCTAGTGGGAAGCAGCAGCATAGCACAGGGAGATCAGCTCGGTGCTTCGTGACCACCTAGAGGGGTGGGGTAGGGAGGGGGGTGGGAGGGAGGGAGGCTCAAGAGGGAGGGGATATATGTATACATATGGCTGATTCACTTTGTTGTACAAAAGAAACTAACACAGTATTGTGAATCAATTATACTCCAATAAAGATCTATTAAAAAAAATTAGTAAAATATGGCTGCTGACTGCTCCATTCACTGAATTTGCAACTTATAGCTACTTTCCAGTTCAAACTATTAAATGTGGGTACATGGGATAATGGGTCATTTACTGAGTTGCTGATACTGATGCTCATACTGAAAATCCGAGGGATCATTCTAAAATGTTTAAAATATGTTAGAAGAAGGCTTTTTGTTGGTTGGTTAGTTGGTTGGTTGGTTGACAAAAGGCTTGACAGAGCTCTCTGTTTTCTAGGTGGGATCACTGAGAGTCGAGATTGAAAAACTCTTAAAAATCATCTGGTCCGGGGCTTCCCTGGTGGCGCAGTGGTTGAGAATCTGCCTGCCAGTGCAGGGGACACGGGTTAGAGCCCTGGTCTGGGAAGATCCCACATGCCACGGAGCAACTGGGCCGGTGAGCCACAATTACTGAGCCTGCGCGTCTAGAGCCTGTGGTCCGCAACAAGAGAGGCCGCGATAATGAGAGGCCCACGCACCGCGATGAAGAGTGGCCCCCACTTGCCACAGCTAGAGAAAGCCCTTGCACAGAAACGAAGACCCAACACAGCCATGAATAAATAAAAATTAAAAAAAAAAAAAAGAATCTCAGTTCTGTAAGTAAACTAATCAGAACATGTGGTTAAAAAAAAAAAAATCATCTGGTCCAATCATTCATTTGATGCTTAAACTCCCCTATAACACCTCTGCTGAATGTGTGTGGACACTTTCCTGAGCTCTAGTGCCAGGGAACTGACTACTTCACTCCTCTGTGTCATAGAAATTAACAAGCAAGGACACATTCGTAAGTTTCTACTTAAAATGATGAATTGTATGAAACTTTTCAGGACAGGCAAGAGATTTTTCAGTTGTTACTCAAAGAATTATAAGTCAGAATTATGCTTTTACATAGATACAAAATGGGGAAATGCGGGTAGCATAAGAACCTTATGCAACAGGCTGAGCTGCAAAGGATCCCAAGCTAATTCTTGTCTGAAGCACTAGTCGCTTCACAGGTGAGGGTGGAGGATGATATCCCAAAGCTATCCTGGATCTTAATTTTCTTCCCTAACCTTGACAGCGTGGCAGCCACTTTTCTTGTCTCTGACTTAGCTCAGGGTACCTGGTTTTACTGCAAGATTTAAAATACCACCCTTCTGGTCATCGTTTTGGTCAGAAGATCGAGTTCATAATCATTAATGTTTAATAAGATAACTGGACACACCTATGCATTTTGTTTTCTCTTAAAAGCACATAATGCAGACAGAGTGAAATCATTACAGGTTAATGATTCTGATGTTTCACTTTTGTTTTAATCTACCTGTTAGAATTAATTCCAGCTGAAGTATTGTCCATTTTTGACATAAACCTCAGGATAGTAAGTTTACTAAAAAACTGATTTCACTGGGGAGAGAGGAATGAATAGGTGGAGAATAGGGGATTTTAAGGGCCACCAAATGATGGATACATGTCATTATACATTTATCAAAACTCACAGAATGTGCAACACCGACTGAAGCCTAATATAAATTACGGACTTTGGGTAATAACGATGTGTCGGTGTTGGTTCATTGATTGTAACAAATGTACCACTGTGGTGGGTGATGTTGACAGCAGGGTGGGCTGTGCTTTTAGGGGGCGGGGGAATAAGGGAACTCTACTTGCTGCTCAGTTTTGCTGTAAACCTAAAACTATTCTAAAAAAATTAAGTCTATTAAAAAATGATTTCACAAAGCCTTCAGGTGTAAACACAAGTTTCTGAATAAGCACAACTACTCATTTCCAAAATGTTCATTTGTTATTAGAAAACTTGGAACCACTTTTGATAAATTGTTACCCATGGCAATTAAAAAACTACAGTGGGGACTTCCCTGGTTGTCCAGTGGTTAAGACTCCGTGCTTCCACTGCCGGGGACACAGGTTAGATCCCTGGTTGGGGAGCTAAGATCCCGCATGCAGTGTGGCTCGGCCAAAGAAACAAACAAACAAAAAAAAAAAAACACTGACAGTGAAGACATTTACTTCTTTGGTAAATTATTTTGTACAGTGAAGAATCACTGTAATTTAGTTGTATGATAAATCCAGGGATGTCTGAAAAAAGCACCACAGACTAGGAGCATCAGATTTTCAGACATTTTTTATTTTTCATTTTTATTTATTTTTATTTTTATTTATTTATTTATGGCTGTGTTGGGTCTTCGTTTCTGTGCGAGGGCTTTCTCTAGTTGCGGCAAGTGGGGGCCCCTCTTCATCGCGGTGCGCGGGCCTCTCACTATCGCGGCCTCTCTTGTTGCAGAGCACGGGCTCCAGACGCGCAGGCTCAGTAACTGTAGCTCACGGGCCCAGTTGCTCCGCGGCATGTGGGATCTTCCCAGACCAGGGCTCGAACCCGTGTCCCCTGCATTGGCAGGCAGATTCTCAACCACTGTGCCACCAGGGAAGCCCTTTCAGACATTTTTTTAAAGCAGAACCTGAAAACTGGGGGGAAAGATTCTCTCAAGTAATTGTAAAGTAATCTCTGAGTAACTGGATATTTTCTCCGGGTTTTCTGATGGTTTTATAATCTGCTGGCAACTGCAGACTGGTAAAAATAGGTAGTATTTTCTAAGAAATAGCTAGTTGATTTTATTGTTTAGCAGAATGGAAAGTGAATCCCTGGGATTATGGAAGAAAAGAGAGGCATAAATGACCTGTTTCATTCTCGGGGTACTGGAAGAATCCCAAGAATGCAGTTTAGTAAGGTGGTTCATCCTGCTTCTGTGGGTGACCATGGACAATTGTCACAGACAATAAGAATTCCACTGGGATTCCAATCCTGCGAGATATTAGGTAAGGGGCACTTACAGTGTCTTGCAGAGTATGTGTTCTGCTCATCTTTTTTTCCAGAAAAGAGCACAGGATTTTTATGTAACATCTCAGATGCAAAATCATCCTGCTCCAGTAGAAGGAGAAGATCCTTGAAGAATGTGTATCTACGAGAGATTATCAAAAATAAATAAGCTACAAGGACACAGCACTGTACAAACTACATTGTACAGCACAGGGAACGTAGCCAACATTTTACAATAACTTAATTTTTTTTAATAAATAAATTAGTTAATTTTTATTTTTGGCTGCACTGTGGGGCATACGGGATCTTAGCTCCCCAGCCAGGGATCAAACCTGCTCCCCCTGCAGTGGAGCACAGAGTCTTAACCACTAGACCGCCAGGGAAGTCCCTACGACAACCTTAAATGGAATATAATCTATAAAAAAAAAAAAAGAATAACTATGTTGTACACCTGAAACTAATACAATATTGTAAATCAACTATACCTCATGAAAAAACAAAAAACAAAAAAATTTCCTAAATAGAACAAAGGAAATAATACGAAGTGGAAACAAGCAAGTATGTGATTCTGCTAAGACCAAATGAAATCTGTATCTGAGTCAAGATGTTGGCAAGTGAGAGAGAATGATGCACAGGTGGTCAGGCTTCTTCCCAACTGATACTGGACAGTCAAAACCAGATTCTACTGGGGGAAGGGGTTGGAGAAGGGGGACAGTAGGGCAGTAGTGGGGGAGGAATTGGGAATGTGACCATTGGAGAAGCAGCAGGAGCACAAAGATGAAGCAGCTGATTGAACTCCATATGGAGCAACTGAATTTGGAGAAACTAAACTTCTTGAGGTTCCCAATGGCTGGGGGTACATATTGACAGGAGGGAAGAACTCAGTCATTGCCGACACAGAAACACCTCCAACAGGCATTGAATGACCATCTATGACCTTCTCTGCCTTTCCCTGTCTGCAATCACCATCTCCATGACCTTGTCCCTCTCTACTTCCTGGGATGTTCGTTTTTACATCATGCAAACATTCTTTCTCGGTGTTAGCCCTCACTGTCCTGTGCCCTGGACCCTTTGTGGAATGGACTGGAGTAGGAAAGTGGATAGAAGTCAGACAGTCCCAATGTGTAGGAAGCAGTGAAGAACTTCGTGATTATGTGAAGTCTTTGGCATTCTGGAAATTAGGTAGGAGGATGAAATTGGCAGAATCATAATTATGATGATGTGAAGTCTTTTGCATTCTAGAAATTAGGTAGGAGGATGAAATTGGCAGAATTATGAGTCTAGTTTTTCCAATTATTTACATTTAATAGGTGTTTCCCTTGATCACATGATATATGAACTTCTAGCACAATACCATAATATGTTTGTTATATAAAATAAAGTTTTATCCAAACTGCATGTATCACCATGTAAACTCCTTTAGAAATGGAAATAATTCTAACTTAAGTTTATCAGTTTTAATGCTGTTAAGTGAAAATCCTTGAGTGTCACAGCTGAGTAAATATTCAAGAAAAAACAATGACTACTTTAGGTAGGTAATGAATAACAAGCCACAGGCCAGCCAAGTTCTTTTGTTTTGATTACTTTTCACCCCTATTGTGAAAAGAAAAGGGGAAGAAATGCCCTCAGTAAAATTCAGAAATCCTATCATCAAGCAAAAATTCCCTTTATAACTAAGTTACAGGTAGAAATCCACTTAAAAAAATGCCGTGGCCAGTTGTTAACACACCAGTGCTGTCTACAAATACAGTTGTTTAAACACACCAGATTGTCATTACTCAGCAGGTGCATTAATCACAATTCAGCTTGCTATCAGGAGTGAAAATTACTGGTGTTAGTAAATTTCCACCCCATTCCCTTGACTTTTATTTGGAACCATTCATCAACAGTTTCCTCCTTCATTAGAAGTCACAAGTTAACCAAGATAAAAAAAAAAAACATCAAAGAAGCACAATTTGATGATATCTCGGAAATGTAAATACTTAGGGCAATTTGGTTAATTCACAAAATCTCTTAAGCATTACAGTAATCTACTCAAGAAAATTGTCAAGCCTTTGTTTCAACCGTTAGCTATGGACATATCAAGAAGTGCTTGAGAAAAAAACAGAACTCTTGAAGTAGTAAATTTCCAGTAATTGGTCTCAACCAGTCCTCTGACAAGTGTGTTACTCCTTCAGTTTTTTTTGCTAATCCCCCAATACACCTCTAAAGAACTGTAATCGTTGCCTTAAAGAAAGGCTGCCAGTTTCATCTTATTGCCTTCACCAGAAATGTTCCGGCCCAAGGAAGCCAGGTCCCAGCTGCCCATAGGAAATGTTCGGAGGGCACCATACCCAGGACTGGTTCTGAGATAGATGTCTTCCAAGATAAATTAAGATCCTAAATAATATTAACCAGTCAATCAACAAATATTTATCAATTACCGTTCATAGGAACTGAGATAGTTATTAAAGAGAATATAGTATAAGAAGAGCTAGTCCTCTACAACTTTACACGCTAGATGTCTATAATACACGTATTCACAGGAAAAGCTAGCTCCTAATACAGAGCAGCAGATTGTTGGTGCTAAACGAATGTGGTGATAGGAACTGCCATAGACTCTGGATGACTCACTCCAGACTACAGGGATGAGATAATTCGGCCATCGACTCAGAGAAGAAGCGAGATGTGGAGTGGAAAGTAGGGGAGGTGAAACAAAGGGACGAGAGATGAGGGAATCATTTGTATTTGAGAGCAAAACGGAATCTGCAATAAATATAAATCTGTTTTTGTGCATGGTGTCAGTGTGACTACATTTCAAATATGACTATTATTAATCTTGACTTAAGCACATTTTGACACTATTCATTCGAAAAGCTGAAGCACACTGAGGTCATCCACGGCTGATTCTGATTTTGGTTCCATTAAGAATCATGGGAAATACAGTCATAGCTGGCCCTAGTGGAATTACTATCTATACTAAGATTGTTCCTCCAGGTTAACCCTCTCCAATAATCTGTCCCAACCAAATCAATTATAAATTGTCATTGTTTGCAATGAGGGAGTTGTACTGATTGACTTCCTAGCCGGCCCTTCTCAGATTAATAGATCTGGAAGGTCTATAAATTCTTCCGTTTGAGCAATGTGGTCAATTTTTCTACACCTTAGTTCCAGGTAATTAGGTTCATCTAATCCAGGTGATGTTAAGTAAATCAAAAATTACATAAACTACAGGAGGCATATTGTTGCTATTTCTGGGCTGCCAGTGTCCAGAGGTGTGCTTCTTGGTTTTCTGCACTCAGGACATCTGGGACAATTTAATGAATGTGTGAATATAAGCTGAAAAGTATATATATGCTGAAAAATATATGCTAAAAAAAAAGTATGTGCAAAGGGAGTACTCGAATAAAACCATGACTTCCTGAAGGGGACATCTGTCACTTTTGTCTGACCAGCGTCTTTTTCCCTTCTTTTAATGATTGAAGGCAGTAGCACTCACTGTTCATCTGTGTAATTACGTCTTGCTCATTTTGTGCAGTATTGTGGGGTTGTCAATCAAAGAGCTTGCTCCCTCCCTTGAAGCTAAACTCTGGAAGGAATCTGAATTTTGATAGGAGGGACAAAGGCTAAAATGATTGGAATTGATCAGTCCAATGGCAGTGTCCTAGGTAAGACTCTCCTTGGAGTCCCTGAATGCTGTCCTGATGGACTTGCATTTCCAGAGATGTGAGTGGTGAAATCTTCCTCAGTACTATAAGCTATTCCACACTTTTAAAATCTGCTATTATTTAAAAAAAACATTTTTTTTTTAGCTAGAGCTGATTTTTGTGGGTTGCAACCAAAGGGAATTAGCGCATACACTTTACTTCTGTTAGTACTTCCAACCATAGCATTAGGGATGGAAAGGTTCAAACTGCGCATCCAAGAGAGGACCCAAGAATAAAGATCCATTCAAGGACCTGAGATTTTATAACAAGTAAATTTATAATCCACTCTTTTTAACAACAACAAAAATTTCCCAGCATTCTTTATAACATCATCCCAGGATGTATGTGTTACCAGTAACATCAAACGCTGAACAGAGACAAGGACTCTTGAGGAAAGTCCACTGGACTTGATAAGAGCAAAGCTTTAGCAGATTGACGGGGACAGAGTACGTTTATATGAGGGAAAGAAGGAAACGGGAGGATAGAAAATATAGGTTTGGCAAAGAAAAGAAGAGGAGGGATGGAAAAGTAGTTGGAAGAATCAAGGAAAAATTCTTTTTGTTTTTAAGCTAGGGATGAACTAGACATGTTTGGAGGCAGGAGAAAGAGGTGCTGAAGAGGAATAGGACAGCAGGGCTGGCTTCTGGGCATGTGACCTGTGCTCAGAAGGGCACTGCCCTTGGCCTTAATGCTCTGCTGTCGCTGTCTTGAAATTCTTACTATTTTTTGAGCCAGGACCCTGCATTTTCATTTTGCACTATGAAAGTGCTTCATAAGATATACGTAGGCTGATTAATGCCCCCCAAAGGTGCCCACGCCCGAATCCCCAGATCCTGTAAGTATGTTACCCTATGTGGCGAAAAGGACTTTGCAGATGTGATTATGTTAAGGATTTTGAGTTGGGAAGATTATTTTGGGTTATCTGGTGGGCCCAATGGAATCACAAGGATCTTTACAAGAGGGAGGCGGTGGAGTTAGGTTTAGAAAGAGAAGGCATGTGACAACAGAAGCAGAGGGAGTGAAATGTGACAATGTGATGCACGGTCATGAGCTAAGGAATGCCTGGCCTCTAGAAGCTGGAAAAGGCAAGAAAACATATTGTCCCCTAGAGAAAGCCTCTAGAAAGAACGTAGCTCTGCTGATCCAGTTTGGACTCCTGACCTCCAGAACTGTAAGATGATAAATTTGTTTTAAGCCACTAAATCTGTGGTAATTTGTTATACAAACGATGGGAAACTAATACACACTGCATAAATGTAAGGTGATGTATTACTAGTTCACTAGAAATCAAGGATATTAATAAAGCTAATAGCAGCTATCATTTATTGAACATTTCTTTTATACTAGGCACCATACTAAGCCCTTTATGTTTATAATCTTATGCAATCCTAGAACAATGTTTCAGGTGGGTATTAGTGTGTTTACTTTATAGACGGACAAACTGAGGCTCAGAGAGATTAAGTAACTTGTCTAAAGCCACATAACAAACTAGGATGTTTTAGAGGTGGGAGCTGAACCCAGTTATCACTCCAAAATTTTCTGTGTGTTCATCCCCATTCCCAGATTTTATTATGAACTTGGGTTACGTCCCATCCTTTAACGTGTTTGTAATTATGTATGTAATTATGTATATAATCATGTTTGTACTTGTCAGCATAGGAGTGGGAGCTGAACGAGGCAGAGGACGACATCCACGTCTGGGGCGTGTAAGATGAAGGAGGAGCCGAAGCCATCTCCACAAGTCGCAGGTGGCTCATCCAGGCACCCGCGGTAGATGTGAGGCTACAGAAAAGTGGGTGAGACAAAGAAAGCGCCCGACACTGAAAAGTCGAAGAGCTGGTGTTTCTCATTTGCGTAGATCCTGGGCGAATCCTGGAGCCTCGCGGCCGCGCGGTGTCAACGAGCGATGACACAGGGAGGGACCCCCTTCGCCCCGTTTCCAGGAGCAACTGCCAAGGGAAGGGGCGCGGCCTGCGGCCGGCTGCGGGGTAGGGCGCTCCATCCCACCGGCTCGCACCGCCTCTTGTTTTGGAGGCCCGCGTGGTCCCCCGTCATTGGTCGCCTTGGAGCCCGAGGCCCCGGGGAGGCGGAGCGGTCTCCGCAGCTGTAGTTCCCGGGTTCCCCTGCCGCCGGCCCCGCCTTCCGGCCTGAGGCGCCCTCCCGGCCGCGTGGGACCACAACTCCCACAAGGCCTCGCGGTCGGAGGGGGCGTGGCCGGGCGCAGGGGAGGCCGGGGGCGGGGCCGCCTGGGGGATGAAGTCGGGGCCACTCGGCTCGCCAGCCTCGTTCACAGTTGCTGGGCGCCAGGCAGAGCGTCCCCAGCCTCCGGACGGGCGTGCAGACTTCTGACCCTGGAGTCTCTTGGCCGCCGGGAGTCGTCCGCTTGGGTCGTCGCCCGGGCCGCCCGCCGTTCTCCGGCCCCGAGGGGCCCGGCCGGCAGCTGCGAGGGGAGAGGTCAGCATGAGCCGGGGGGTCCGGCGGGCCGGCGCAGGGCAGGGGGCGGCGGCCGCGGTGCAGCTGCTGGTCACCCTGAGCTTCCTCCCGAGCGTCGTCGAGGCCCAGGTGAGCCCGAGTGATGCCGGCGCGGGGACCCCCGGCCAAAAGCCGGCGGCGGCAGCGGCGGCGACCGGGCCGCGGCTGAGGCGCGGGAGGGCCGCGGCCGGAGCCCGGCGTGGTTTCTGGCGAGCGGAAAAGATGGGGGTGGGGTGCGGGGAGGGGGGTTGAAACCGTGATCATTGAGCCCAGGAAACGCCTGCGAGCCGCTCGCGGCGTGCGGGGATGGCGACACTCCTGGGGTCATGGCAGGAGAAAGAGGAAGATGGTGACGGTCCCCGGAGGTGTTTTCGTTTCTATCTTTCTGATGTTTAAGCGGCTGAGAGTGTGGCGGGAGATGGGACGGGAATGAAAACCTCCGCGGCTGTTAAGGGAAGAGAGCACGCAGAGAAATGGGGAATCCCTCCCCGCGGCGAGCTCAGGGGGGCGGCGGGCAGATGGAGAGGAGGTGACAGACCCCGCGGCCCTGCAACAGCCGTGTGGATCGCGAGGGGGACGAGACTTAACTTCCTCGACTTTCGGACTAGAGAGCCCCTCGCATCTTCCCTCGCTCAGGACCGCCGTATTTTTACCCAGCTTGTACTCTGTCTCCTAAGTGGCATCGCCAGGTGAGCCCAAGTACGAGACTGGGGGTCTGTGTCTGACCTTGTGGCTCCATCAGCAGTGAGGTGCTGGCTGGTAAATTAGGGTTTGGGGGTCGTCTTTGTGAGGCGTATCTTACGGAAGGGTTCTCAGTATGCTGGAAATCAGAGGGTTAGCTTCCCAGAGCCTTTTGCCTTAAGAAAGGTGTTTGCTTCTTTTTCATACAGGAGAATTTGAATAGACTACTGCCAGGTGCTCTCTTGCCTGCACCTGCTCCAAAGTGGCAAAACTACTAAAAGCAAAAAAACACAAAAAGTTGTCTCAGGTGGCCCGATAATGAGGGGAGACGTCGATTGAAGCAATTAATGCTGATTGTTAAGTAAAATTGAAGATAACTGAGGGTAACCGTGTAAACATGTTTTTCTCACTTTTTATTCAGACACTGTTTTTCATAGCGTTATGGTGTTCTGAATCCCGGAATGCCCGAATATTCAGTTTCTGTTCCTGTTTGAAGTTTTTTTTAAAGATTTTTTTTTTTTTTTGGATGTGGACCATTTTTTAAGTCTTTATTGAATTTCTTACAATGGTGCTTCTGTTTTATGTTTTGGTTTTTTGGCTGCGAGGCATGTGGGATCTTAGCTCCCCGACCAGGGATTGAACCCGCACCCCCTGCACTGGAAGGTGAGGTCTTAACTACTGGACCGCCAGGGAAGTCCCTGAATATTTTTTAAATGAATGATTTGATAAAAATAAAAGGGGCAGACTTTTAGTTTGGGTGGGGAGGGGGAGATATTAAAAGTGCAGATTCTCTGGGTCCGTTACCAGATGTTCTGACTTAAGGGATCTGGATGTGAACCAGGAATCAGCATTTTAAACCAGCCTTGCAAGTAACTAATGCAGTTACCCTTGTAACTATCTTTTAACCCCATTTGGAAACACTGAAATAGATAGTGGCAATCTGGGCATATCTACCAGACTTAGGAAAAGTATATTTTCCGAATTGTCTTTGGCAAAATTATTTTCTAGTTATTAGTGGGCCGTTTCTTTTTGAGTAGAATTTACATTTAGCTATTTTTTAAATTTTTGATTTTTCTCATTTTCTCTTTATATAGCATATATTAATTGTATACTTTATCACCAATGTAGAAGCTTCGTTTTAGGTTCCTATCACTAATTATGTGTATTAATGCTTTATAATTCCATGTGTACTTTAAATTTTATTATATCCAAGTGAATATATGTAATTTAAATTTCATTATGTCCAAATGAATATATATAGTTCAATAGTTAAAGATTTGTGCATATTCAAGGTAGCATTGTACCAAGCAGTCCTCAAAAATGAATATATATGGTTTTTGTTTCCAGTGGTACTTTCTAATGTAGTGTTGGATCATATTTTAGATAGTACTTTAATCTGTAACATGTTTAAAAATACATTATCTCATTTTATTTGACGTATCTGTGGGCTGATTGAGGTAGCTGACGTTCAGAGAGCTTACATGATAAATATCACACTTGTTAAGTAAGTGAAAAAGATTAGACTGGAGCCCCAGTAGGCTTCTTTCTGGTTTATACAGTGCATCTCAGTGAGCTTGCTTCTTTGCGGTATAGAAATAGAGCAGGGGGAGACCCAGGAAAATAAAAAGATGGAACCAAGCCAGTTCTTTCTCTTCTCTTTCATACACTAAATTGGAAGAAAACGGTGAAGAATAAAGGGAAGAATTAGATTTTTTTGAAAAGTACTTCTATTCACAAGAAGTTAAGGAGATGAATATATTGAATGTTATCTCCTTACATTAAAAGCATAAAATTATTTTTAAGCACATGAAATGATAGGCATTTGTACATCACATACTCCATGTTTTATAAATGAAATGTAAATGTGCTCTGTAGTATGGCAAAACATAGGAACTAAAAACATAGTGCATACAAGTGATATAACAAGTTAATCTTCCTGTAAAGAAATAACTTCAGTCAGATATATTTTTAAATTTTTTAAAATGCATTTCTGAGGTGGCAGGAAATCAAGGAATACATAAAGCCGCCCCGCCCCCCAAGATGGAAAGCCAGAACCTTGAGACTCAAACAGTGCTGCTTCAGTCCCATTACCTTGAGGACCTCCCCCAAACTCTGAACACCTTGAGCTTCTGCTTTAACAACTACATGGAGTGGAGTGAACAAATAAAGCCTGTGTCTGCCCAAAGAGAGGGAAATAAAAGGAGGCCCCACCATAAAGCTTGGGCTCCACAGAGCTACATCTTCAATAACAAGGGTAAATGAGAAGTGAAACCCACCACAAGTAAGGGGAAAGTGAAGAAACTTGCTAGGGGAAGGGGGAAAAAAAACTGCCTTGAAAATTTGTAACCATGAGCCAGCCCTTCTACAGGGCAAATTCATGCCACCTGTGCTGGGAAAAGCTTTAAGTGGGAAATTTAATTTGTAGCAGCCTCAGGTTGGTACGCTCCCAGTTTACTGGTAAAAGCAAATATCCATTCCCTCTGGATGGATTTATTTTCAACCCAGGCCCTAAAGAATTCTTGAAGATAAAGTGTCAGGAAGAATAAGCTAATAGTCAAAAATCACAAAACACACAAAGGCACCATGAATGAGATATTAGAAATATAGATTATAGAAATAGACCTGTAATGACCTTAGATTTTGAAAATATCAGACATAATTTAAAATCACTGTGTTTAATGTGTTTAAATAAAAAGACTTGAAAGTATGAAAAGGAACAAGAAATTTTAAAGAATTACCCAAAAGATTAAAACATAATGAAGTAGAAGTTCTAGAAATGAAATTAAGAAATCAATGGATGGATTAAATAGCTGATTATACCCAGCAGAAAACAATGATTATTGCATCAGACAACCATTTTATGTCCTTTTCTTTCTACTTTACTCTCCAACACCTCCTTTTCCACCCTCACTTTTAGCTTCATACTTCACTAAAAAACTTGGAGTAATCAGAAGAATCCACATCTGTCCACCTACTAGTCTCTGACACACATATTTTGACTTCCTGTAGATTACCATGGATGAACCCTTTGTGCTCTTATCAAAGGTCAATCCCTCTACTTTTATTTTAGTCCCATTCCTTCTTTCCAATTCAAGGACATGGCTCGAGCAAATCTTCCCTTTCTCTCCTGGATCATTGATTTTTCCTTCTCTAATGGACAGTTACTGTCATCGTAAAACATGCTGTTAATTCTACTATTTTAAATTTCTCTCTTGACCCACCCATCTCTTCTGGCTCTGCTCAATTTTTCTATAGAAAAATTCCCCTCTATAGAAAAACTCCTCAAAAGAGTTATCTTTATCTTTCCTATTCCGATCATTCAGCCCATTCCAGCCTGACTTTTGGCTCTACCACTTCTCCAAAACTGCTCTTGTCAAGGTCACTAATGTCTTCTTTGCTACTAAAGCCAGTAGTTTTGGGAAAGCTAAGATTTAAAAACTATCAGCAGATTTTTTTCACAGCTCACCACTCACTGTCCTTGAAATACGTTTTTTGGTTTTTTATTTTTCTTTTTTTGGTTTCCAGGAGAGTATACTTTTCTGATTTCTTTCCTGTCTTTCTGCAGGCCAGTCTTTCTTAGAATCCTTTGCTTGTCCCTCCTCTGTCCCTGACCGCTAATCGGTTGAACCTCAGGGTTCAAATCTTGTACTCTTTCGTCTGTCCACCTTTGTCATCTCATTTAATCTCTTGGTTTTAAATACCATCTATATAACTGACTCTCAGAATCTCCAGACTAGGATTCTCGGCTCTAGATCCATACATCCAAGTACCTTTTCAGCCTCTCCACTTGGATAATTAATAGGTATCACAAACTTGATGTATCAGGAACCAAATTCCTGATTTCTTTTCCCTCTCAAATCTGTTCTTCCCACAGTCTGCTCCCCCTTAAACCTTTGCTGCAGCCAAGCTGACGTCCCTGCTGTTCCTCAAACACGGGAAATGTGTTCTTGCATTGAGACTCTTGGACTAGCAGTTTCCTCTGCCTAGCTAGCACTCTTCTCATGTATTCATGTGGTTCACTCACTCACTTTCTTAGGTTTCTGCTACAGTGTCACCTTGTCTGCCATGTCCACTTACCTAAATTGTCGCCTTCCCTGACCGTACAATACAAAAGAGAAACCCTTCATCCTCGCCTTGTACTCCGTGTTCCTTTTAGCCTCTGCTTGAAACTCTTCCAGTGGCTTCCTGCTTCACTCAGTGTGGTGTGATACAGAAACATGCTTGCTCTTTGTCCCCTATTCCTGGCACGAAGCTCCTAAAAGCCTTGGAATTTCCTGAGAAATAGGGGTGCCCCTTTCAGTTGTAGCTGAGTTTATGCTAATGAGGTGACTTAGGTGGGAACCCCTAGAGAGCTTCAGGATGAGCCTGGTGCAGAAAGGCCAAGTGCTTAGAGGATTGGAACTTTCGGCCCTACCCACTGACCTCCAGGTTCCGGTGAGGGGTGCTGTAGATTGAGCTCTGTAAAAACTCTTAGAACAGTGAGATTCGATGAGCTCCCAGGTTGATGAACGCATAGGCTTGCTGGGAGGGTAGCGCAGAGGCACGGAACTTCTGCACGTTGCCCCCTCCACCCATACCCCAATCAGTATCTCTTCCGTTTGGCTGTTCTCTCTTGCCCTGTGCATCTCTTCCGTTTGGCTGTTTCTGAGTTGTACCCTTTGCGGTAAACCAGTAAAAGTAAGTAAAGTCTTTTCCTGAGTTCTCTAGGCCATTCTAGCAAATTATCAAACCTGAGAAGGAAGTTGTGGGAACCCCTCTCTATAACCAGTCAGCCAGTACAGGTGGCTTGGGGCTGGTATCTTAAGTTGGGGCAGTCCTGTGTGTCTACACCCTTACTCTTTGGGGTCTGCTCTAATTCCGTGTGGTATCAGAATTGAATTGGGCACGCAGTTAATGTTGGAGAGGTGGAGAATTGGTTGGTGTGAGAAAACACCAGACTCAGAAAAGCCAAAATCTTAATAAAGGTCCTCTAATTCTCCTTTTACCTACTACATAGTCTTCCTTATTGTTTCTCTGAGCCGTTGGGCAAGCTTACTGCCTCAGGGCCTTTGTATTTAGTATTCCCAATGCCTGGAATGCTTCTTCCTCTCCTGCCCCCCCTCACCCCCCCAAAAAAAGTATGGTTTGCTCCTTCCCCTCTTTAAGTTTTGCTGAAATTTCAGTTGGACCTTCTATAATTATCCCTCTTTAAAAATTTAGCAGCCCCGATTCTGTAACACCTGTCTCAATTCTCTGGTTTTCCTCCGTATCACTTCATTACTATCTGACAGACTCTATACTTTGGTCATTCCTTTTTTTTTCTCTTCTATGAGAATTCTCTTTCTTCTAATATTACATTCCCAGTAATTAGAACAGTGCAGGGCTTATGTTAGGCTCTCAATAAATATGTTGGATAAATGAATAAATGAATGGAAGAGAAGTGCAAATAAGTTTTTCATAATGAAGCCCAGAAAGATAACAGGATGGTAAATGTTTAAGAGAGCTTAAGAGACGTGAATAATAGAGTAAGAAGGTCTCATATGATGACTGGAGTTCCAGAAGGTTAAAATAGAATAGGGAAAAAGCAGTATTTTTACTGCATGTCAATATAAAAAAGACAACCCAATAGAAAAATGGACAAAAGATACAAACAGACATTTTACACAAGAAATACAAATGTTTTATAAAACATTAGAACTTTGTACCTCATTAGTGCAAAAAAAAAATCAGAGACCCTTTCATGCTTACTAGATTGGCAAAAATGAAAGCACAGATTAATATAAAATATTGGTGAGGGTATGATTCAACAGTAACTCCCATCTGCTGTTGGTAGGGTTGTAAACTGGTACAACTGTTTTGGAAATAAGCCTGTCATTCCCTAGTAAAACTGAACATGTACTTCTAGTAATTCTACTCCTAAGCATATAACCTGGAGGAAGTCTTACACACATACATATATCAGGAGATATGTACAAAAATGTTTGTATACATTGTTCTTTAGCTGATTCTGGAAATAACCTAAATATGGATTGTATTAGTTTCCTATTGCTGCTGTAACAAATCTACAAACTCGGTGGCTTAAGATAACACAAAGTTATTATCTTATGGTTCTATGGCCAGAAGTCTGAAAATTGGTCTTAAAGGTGTGTTAAAGGTGTGAACAAGGCTGCATTCTTTCTCCCTTTCTCTAGGGGAGAACTGTTCCTTGCCTTTTCCAAGCTTCTAGAAGCTGCTGTGTTCCTTGGCTTGTGGCCTCTTCCTCCATCTTCAAAGCCAGCAGTGTAGAATCTTCCAGTCTTCCTCTGACTCTGACATTCCTGTCTCCCTCTTATAAAGAACTTTGTATTGGTTCCACCTGAATAATCCAGTGTAATTGCACCATCTTAAATTCCTTGACTTAATCACATCTGCTGAGTCCCTTTTAACATAGTCACAGGTTTCAGAAATTAGAGCATGGACATCTTTGGGGGGCCATCTCTGCTTACTGTATATAATAGATCAACAATAGAACAAATAAATTGTGATATTTTCAGATAATGTAACATTTACAGCAGTGAAAATAAATGAGCTACTATAAAATTCATCATTTTGGATAAATGCCAAAGTAAAATGTTAGCAAAAGAAGCACATCACGGAAGAATTCACACATTAGATTACGTTCATGTTAAAATTCAAAAACAGGAAAGGATAACCTAAGTACATTGTTTAGGGATACTTCATATGTGATGAAATTATAAAGAAAAGAAATAAACAAAAGTAAAATTTTTACCTCTAAGAGGAGGGAGATGGATATAATTAAAAAGGGACTTCAAAGATACTGGTGGTATTCAATTTCTATTTATTTATAAATTTTATTTAGATATGATTGACATATAATATTGTATCAATGTTAGATGTACAACATAATGATTTGGTATCTCTAAATATTGTGAAATGATCACCAGAATAAGTCTAGTTAACATCCATCACCATACATTATTAGAAATTTTTTTCTTGTGATGAAAACTTTTAAGATTTACTTTCTTAGGAAGTTTCAAATATATAATACAGTCTTATTAACTGTAGTCACCATGCTGTACATTACATCCCCATGACTTTATAGCTGAAAGCTTATACTTTTTAACCCCCTTCCCACATTTCACTGAACCTCCTATCCCAGCACCTCTGACAGCACTAATCTGTTCTCTGTATGCATGCGCTTAGATTTCTTTTTGTTTTTTGTTGTTGTGTTTTGTTTAGACTCCACATGTAAGTGAGACTGTATGGTATTTATCTTTCTCTCTCTCACTTAGTTCAGTATGCATTATGTCCTCAAGTTCCATCCATGTTGCAAATGGCCAGATTTTATTCTTTTTCATGACTGGATATATTGTATATATATATACCACATTTTTTTATTCATCCATCAATGAATACTTGGGTCGCTTCAGTACTTGGTTATTGTAAATAATGCTGCAGTGAACGTGGAGCTACATATATCTTTTCAGGTTAGTATATTTGTTTTCTTCAGTTAAATACCAAGAAGTGAAATTGCTGGATCATGTGGTAGTTCTATTTTTAATTTTTTTCTGGGCCCTCCATACTGTTCTCCACAGTGGCTGCACCAATTTACATTCCCACCAACAGTGCCCAAGGGTTTTCTTTTCTCCACATCCTCGCCAACACTTGTTACTTCTTGTCTTTTTTAATAATAGCCATGCTGACAGGTGTGATGTGATATCTCATGGTGGTTTTGATTTTCATTTCCCTGATGATTGGTGATATTGAGCACCTTTTCGTGTACCTGTTGGCCATCCATATGTCTTCTTTGGAAAAAGGTCTGTTCAGATTCTCTGCTCATATTTTAATCAGATTATTTTTTGCTGTTGAGTTGTGTGAGTTCTTTATATATTTTGGATATTAACCCCTTACTGCATATGATTTGCAAATATTTTCTTCCATTCCATAGGTTGTCTTTTCATTTTGTTAGTGGTTTTGCTTTGCTGTGCAGAAGCTTTTTCGTTTGATGTAGTCCCACTAGTTTGTTTTTACTTTTGTTGCCTTTGCTTTTGGTGTCAAATCCAAAAAATCATCACTAAGACTGATGTCAAGGAGCTTAACACTTGTGTTTTCTTCTAGGAGTTTTATGGTGTCAGATCTTATGTTCAAGTCTTTGATCCACTTGAGTTAATTTTTGTGTATGCTGTAAGATAATGGCCCACTTTTCATTCTTGCGCATGTGGCTGTATGTCTGGTTTTCCCACCACTGTTTATTGAAGAGACTATCCTTTCCCCATTGTGTATTATTGGCTCCGTTGTCATAAATTAATTGACCATATATTTATGGGTTTCTTTCTGGGCTTTTATTCTGTTTTGTGTGTTTTTGTTTTTCTAGGTTTGTAATTTAGTTTGAAATTGGGGCATATGATGCCTCCAGCTTTGTTTTTTCTCAAGATTGCTTTGGCTGTTCTGGGTCTTTTATGACTCCACACAAATTTTTAGGACTGTTTGTTCTATTTCTGTGAAAAATGCTGCTGGAATTTTGATAGGGATTGTATTGAACCTTTATACTGCTTAGAGTACTATGGACATTTTAACAATATTCTTCTAATCCATGAGTATGGAATAGCCTTCCATTTATTGTGTCGTCTTTAATATTTTTCATCAATATATTATAGTTTCTAGGACTTTCACCTCTTGGTTAAATTTTTTTCCTAGGTGTTATTTTATTCTTTTTGTTGCAATGGTGAATGAATTGTTTCTTAATTTCTCTTTCTGATAGTTTGTTATTAGTGTATGGAAGCACTACACATGATTTTTGTGTATTGATTTTGTATCCTGGAACTTGTTTATTCTAACAGTGTTTAGTCTAAAATTCTTTAGGATTTTCTGTGTATTATATCATATCATCTGCAAATAGTGGAAGTTTTACTTCTTCCTCTCCAACTTGGGTGCCTTTTATTTCTTCTTCTTTTCTAATTTCTATTTTTAAAAATTTGGTTATATACAGTGTTTGTCTTAGTAGTAGCCTTTAAGAGTTGGAAATAAGTTCACGGTAATTTTGTATGCCTTCCTCCAACCCCTACACAATTAACATATTTAAAAATACTGTGGAGATTTAACCAAGATGGCGGAGTAGAAGGACGTGCTGTCACTCCCTCTTGCGAGAGCACCAGAATCACAACTGACTGCTGGACCATCATTGACAGGAAGACCCTGGACTTCACCAAGGAGGATACCCCACGTCCAAGGACAGAGGAGAAGCCACAGTGAGACGGTAGGAGGGGCGCAAGCAGAGTAAAATCAAACCCCGTAACTGCTGGGTGGGTGACTCACAGACTGGCGAACACTTATACCACAGAAGTCCACCCACTGGAGTAAAGGTTCTGAGCCCCACGTCAGGCTTCCCAACCTGGGGGTCAGGCAACGGGAGGAGGAATTCCTAGAGAATCAGACTTTGAAGCCTAGTGGGAATTGGATTGCAGGACTTTGACGGGACTGGGGGAAACAGAGACCCCACTCTTGGAGGGCACACACAAAGTAATGTGTGCATCAGGACCCAGGGGAAGGAGCAGTGAGCCAGGGGGAGACTGAACCAGACCTACCTGCTGGTGTTGGGGGGTCTCCTGCAGAGGCGAGTGGTGGCTCTGTTTCACCGTGGGGATAAGGACACTGGCAGCAGAGGTTCTGGGAAGTTCTCCTTGGCGTGAGCCCTCCCAGAGTCTGCCATTAACCCCACCAAAGAGCACGGGTAGGCTCCAGTGTTGGGTTGCCTCAGGCAAAACAGCCAACAGGGAGGGAACCCAGCCCCACCCATCAACAGTCAAGTGGATTAAGGTTTTACTGAGCTCTGACCGCCACAGCAACAGGGAGGGAACCCAGCCCCACCCATCAACAGTCAAGTGGATTAAGGCTTTACTGAGCTCTGACCACCACAGCAACAGTCAGCTCTACCCACCACCAGAGCCTCCCATCAAGCCTCTTAGATAGCCTCAACCACCAGAGGGCAGACAACAGAAGCAAGAAAAACTATAATCCTGCAGCCTGTGGACCAAAAACCACAGTTACAGAAAGATAGAGAAGATGAAAAGGCAGAGGGCTATGTACCAGATGAAGGAACAAGAAAAAAACCCAGAAAAACAACTAAATGAAGTGGAGATAGGCAACCTTCCAGAAAAAGAATTCAGAATAATGATAGTGAAGATGATCCAGGACCTTGGAATAAGAATGGAGGCAAAGATTGAGAAGATGCAAGAAATGATTAACAAAGACCTAGAAGAATTAAAGAACAAACAAACAGAGATGACCAATACAATAACTGAAATGAAAACTACACTAGAAGGAATCAATAGCAGAATAACTGAGGCAGAAGAACGGATAAGTGACCTGGAAGACAGAATGATGGAATTCACTGCTGCGGAACAGACTAAAGAAAAAAGAATGAAAAGAAATGAAGACAGCCTAAGAGACCTCTGGGACAACATTAAACGCAACAACATTCGCATTATAGGGGTCTCAGAAGGAGAAGAGAGAGAGAAAGGACCAGTGAAAATATTTGAAGAGATTATAGTCGAAAACTTCCCTAACATGGGAAAGGAAATAAAAATACTGTGGTTTACTAACTAAAAGTTAACAATTTAAGAAGAATTTGTAAGAATGAGCAGTCAGTGGGTAAAATATTTTTAAAGCCTAGAAAGATTTTTGGTGTGTATTTTGTTTCCTCTTTTCCCCCCTTTTATTATTTAGGGGCCTAGAATTTGAAGTTTTGTAAGCAGTAAGCTCAGAGCAATGGAATGAAATTTGGTGGAGTTAGTGACAGAATCTTAGTAAGTGGGATAGCAAAGCATAATAGAACTTCAGAGCCACAATTCTTGATAATGATTCCTTTTCTTTATCTCAAGATAATACAGCTCTAACTCTTTATGTTGTAAGGAGTTTGGCGACACATTTATACTCCTAGGGAAAAAGCGTGAGACAGAAACAACTGCGAAGTTTCCATTTTTTGATCGTTCTTTGCATATATTCCTCCTGTGGATCACATGAATAACCTTTAACAGGCTGAGTCCCATTTTTGTTTTTAAATTTTAATTTTAATTGCGGTAATTGTAGGTTCCATGCAGTTGTGAGAAATAATACGTAAAAATGTCATTTACCCTTTATCTAGTTTTTTCCAACGGTAACATTTTGTAAACATACAGTATAATATTATAAATAGGACATTGACATTGATACAGTCATGTGTATCTGTTTTACTTGTTTCATTTGTGTACCTATGGATTAGTTCTGTACTCTTTTTTCACATGTATAGGTTTGTGTGTCCACCACCAGTCAAGATACTGAAAAATTTCATCACTGCAAGGATCCTTTCTGTTGCCCTTTTATAACCACACCTACCTCCTTCCTACCCTACTCCCCCCATCAAGCTCCCATCCCCTACTCCAGTCCCTAAGCGCTGGCAACCAGTGAGCTGTTCTCCATTTCTAAACTTTTGTCACTTCAAAAATGTTGTATCAGGCTTCCCTGATGGCTCAGTGGTTAAGAATCTTCCTGCCAATGCAGGGGACATCGATTCGAGCCCTGGTCTGGGAAGATCCACATGCCACGGAGCAATTAAGCCCGTGCGCCACAACTACTGAGCCTGCACTCTAGAGCCCGCGAGCCACAACTACTGAGCCCGCGTGCCTAGAGCCCATGCTCCGCGACAAGAGAAGCCACCGCAATGAGAAGCCTGCGCACCGCAACGAAGAGTAGCCCCCACTCACCGCAACTAGAGGAAACCCGTGCGTGGCAACGAAGACACAACGCAGCCAAAAATAAAATAAATAAAATAAAATAAAGTTATTAAAAAAATGTTATATGAATGAAATCATATGGTATGTAACCTTTTGGGATTGGCGCTTTTTCGCTCAGCTTAATTCCATAAAGATTCATCCAAGTTGTGCATGTTAATGAGTCCCAGTTTTAAATTTAGCTGAAGAATGTTTTATGGAATTTTTAGACTCTGAACTCACTTTGTAAATATCAATTTCTCTTCTTCGATTAATGTATACTTTGAGTAGTGGATAAAAGTATAGATTTTAAAGTGCAATAGACTTGCGACTGAAGTCTCATGTCTACTTTGGAAAAATTATTTTAACCTTGCTAAGCCTTAATTTCCTTACATGTAAAATGAGGATAATGATACCATTTCTTGGGGTATTTAAAGAATAAATGAGTTAACATATGTAGTGGTCTTAGCATCATGCCTGTCACGTAAGTGTTCCATAAATGGCAGTCTAAAAGAAAGACAGAGTTACTACAGCAATATTATTACAGCCTGTGATTTCTAGGTTAATCTTGGAAGAAGTTGCCTTAGCATTCCAATGACTATTTGGATTTTATATATGTTTAGTCAAGGGAGAAAGCATTCAATAGCTTTCTTTTTGATTGCTGAACAAGAATGTTTAGTTCTTCAGAATGGGTATATCTAATCCTTGTATTGCTTTTTGTTTAATTGACCATTGTAAAAAAGTGACTGCTTTAAATGTTATATATCTTAATCAGCAAATACTAGCTAAGTTGAATGCATAATTTGTCTTTTTATGTAATAGTACAGATTTGTTAAGATTGAAACATCAGTAGTTTACATCTTTTCAATTATATACATGTTTCCCCCTAGGTCACCGGTGTCCTGGATGACTGCTTGTGTGATGTTGATAGCATCGATAACTTCAACACCTTCAAAATCTTCCCCAAAATAAAAAAGCTGCAAGAACGAGACTATTTCCGTTATTACAAGGTATGGTTATAATTTCAGATTCCATTGGTACTAAAGATTTTTACATAGCTCTCTACAGGTGCGACTCTTGCGACTCTTTTGGAAACCCATTTCTATTCTTTTTTTTTTTTAATTAATTAATTTATTTATTTTTGGCTGTGTTGGGTCTTCGTTTCTGTGCAAGGGCTTTCTCCAGTTGCGGCGAGCGGGGGCCACTCTTCATCGCGGTGCGCGGGCCTCTCACTGTCGCGGCCTCTCCTGTTGCACAGGCTCCAGACGCGCAGGCTCAGTAGTTGTGGCGCACGGGCCCAGTTGCTCCGCGGCACGTGGGATCTTCCCAGACCAGGGCTCGAACCCGTGTCCCCTGCATTGGCAGGCAGATTCCTAACCACTGCGCCACCAGGGAAGCCCCATTTCTATTCTTCTCAGCGCTCTGTGTGTACCCTTTATCATTGGAATGTATTAAGTATTGCAGTGAAAACCTATTAGTCTTTTTGAACCCTAAGAATCTGAACTCCCTTCCTGTGTTTGGGGAATTTCTCATTGTTCAATTTGGGTTTTGAGGCAGAGACCCCTTCCTCTACAGAAGTTGAAAATGCCCAGTACTTATTTTATCAGCCTCCCTTGTAACTTAGGTTCTGTCATCTAGACACACCTACCCAGGCTCTGAGTTGTGCTGATGGCGTTGTTGTGTGCTGTCGTTGTGAGTGGTACACGGTTCCACAGCAGCATTTGTTGGGTAGCTCACTGTGACAGGTGGCAAAGCAGCCTGAGGACAGAAGCAGAACACAATCCGTAGTAAGACTGCAGCATTGGTTCTGAAGTCTAACAATAGTCCACTCTAGACCATTTCAAAATAACCAACGGTAGTTTAAAGGCAGTAGCAATAACACAAATTCAAAAGAACAGTGGTTTAAAAGCTGCTGTTGTGTTCTTGCTCTCAGTATTTGGTTGGGTTTATAATTTCTTTGATTTTCATTTTTAGTTTATTTTAAAAAGTAAGCATGATTTCCTTTTTTATCCTGTTACTGTATGGTTATCTTAGTCCTTTAAATATTTTTTTATACATTTATTTAGGTATTTATTTTTGGCCGTGTTGGGTCTTCGTTGCTGTGCGCGGGCTTTCTCTAGTTGCTGCAAGCAGGGGCTACTCTTCGTTGCGGTGCACAGGCTTCTTATTGCAGTGGCTTCTCTCTTCAGAGCACGGGCTCTAGGCGCATGGGCTTCACTAGTTGCGGCACTCGGGCTCAGTAGTTGTGGCTCACGCGCTCTAGAGCACAGGCTCAGTAGTTGTGGTGCATGGGCTTAGTTGCTCCTCGGCATGTGGGATCTTCCCAGACCAGGGATCAAATCCACGTCCCCTGCATTGGCAGGTGGATTCTTAACCACTGCGCCACCAGGGAAGTCCCCAGTCCTTTAAATATTTTTGAAGGTTAAAAAATAAAACTTCCCAAATAGTGTAAGTTGTGCAGAAAGATAACAAAGTCAAGACCTAAAGATTTGGGAACCCATCCCCTTTTCCCATCAGCAACAAGAAAATACAAAAAAGTGAATGTTTCTCCTCTATACAAAATCCTTTAGGAATACAGTTTCCATAAACTTATTTCAAAAAGAAATCTATACCTAAGCAAACTATTGTCTAACATTCTAGACATTTTACATACAAACAACACAGGTTTGAATAGCTTCTTCAAATTCCCACTCCTATGTCTATAAGTCTGTCTGCATTTGTAACTGCTTTCTCTTGCTTCCTTTCTACTGCTAGGCTTAACCATTTGAAATTGTTGCTTTTAGAGGTCAGAATGGTTGAATGTTGCCAGTTTCATATGGTTCAGTCTAATACAGTGAAGGAAGTGTTCGTTCTATCAAAGACCATCCCTTCACAGAACGTCCAGATCACATGTCCACTCTATGTCATGGCCCTCACTCTTTCACTCCTCCCTTTTGGGATTATATCTTCTGTTTCTGTATCCCCATAGGTCTGGTCAATAGTAGGCACTCAAATATTTGAATAAATGAATGAATATTTCATTGAATCTTTACACTGAAAGCCTGTTAGGTCAACATTATCCACATTTTCCAAAGAATAAACAATGGTTTAGGTATCCTAAGGTAGGGTACTTTTGTTGGCTTACAAACAAAACAGAAGTTTTATTAAGAAAAGGTGTGGAGCAGCTCACAAAATTGAAAGATAAGCTGAAGAAGCATATTTCAGAAAAGACAGAAATTGTAGCAGGAACTAATGGCCATTCTCTTCATGATACCGCCAAAATTTTGGATCAAATTAACCATTTTCCCATATTTTAATATTACACAAGAGTCAGATTTCTGGGAGAGAGGGTCTAAATTGGTCTAGGCAGGGTCATATAACCCCACCACTTGACCAAAGGACAATTTGGTTAATAGTCCTGTTTGCATTTGCATATTGTTTCTCCAAGGGAAGTTAGGGGATGTTACAGAAGGAGGAAAAATGAAAGTTGAGTAGGCAAAAATAACAGTGTGGTCCTTGGCTAGCCAACATACAATTCATTGTCATACATGCAATTTAAAAAATGTTCCAACCAATGTAATGAAATTACTGTGTATGTAACCGGAATATATTCATACCCTTTCCCAAAGGAGGGTAATGCAATGATCTACTTAATCCAGTTAGCTTCAAGTCTAGGATATGTGGGTGCTATCTACTCTTCTTGCAGTTCTGTCAACCTATGAATTAAAAAAAAAAAAAAAAAAAACGGAAATTTGACGTAGAGTACGTTAGTGGTGGAAGAGGAAAGCTAAGAGAAGAGGTTAATTTTAAACACACATGATTCAGCAAGCAAGGAAATACAGGTAGAAGTAACAGTCTACCTTTGTCAACTGGTCACTTGGCTGCTGTAGCTTGTATTTATATTTTCTCTCTTCTATCCGTTACATTTCTTTATTTGCCAAGTATTTATCGAATAATTACTTTGTAACAGAGTGTATTCTAGGTGCTGTGGATACAATAGTGAATAAAACAAAGCCTCTCACCTTATGAAACTTTTTATATGATTAGGGAGACAGACAAACAAGTAAACAATAAAATAGCATTTACTTTATAATCATAGGAAATTACATGGGGAAAAATAAAGTTGGAGATAGAGGATAATGGGAATGGGGAAGGTAGGTAGCACTATTTTAAAGAAGGTGGTCAGGAAAGGAAGGCATTCTTGCTGTGCCAGTTGAGCAAAGATCTACCTAATGTGAAAGAGTCAACCATGACAAGATCTAGAGAAAGAACATTCCAGGGAAGGGGAGTTGAACTGCAGGTATGAAGGCGCAGAGTGTTTGAAGACCAGTATAGCTGGAGGAAGGTGAATGAGAGGGAGAGTTGGAGAGGTAGGTAGGGGCCAGATTAAAAAAAAAAAAAAAAAAGGGAATTCCCTGGTGGTCCAGTGGCTGGGACTCCACGCTGTCCCTGCCAAGGGCTGGGTTTCCCCTGGTCGGGGAACTAAGATCCCGCAAGCCACTTGGGGTGGCCAAAAACAAACAAACAAACAAAAAAAACCCTATGCTTTCATCTAAGCATTTAAATCAAAATTTGAGAATTAAACAATGACTTAATAAGGCCCTGTAGTTTTTGTGTTTTTTTTTAACCACAGTAAGGCTGTTGGAGCCAAAGTGTGATAAGAAGCTATTGGAGGAATTTGTACAAAAGAGACTGTATGGGTGTGAGGCAGGAAACAGAGAAAGCATTTCCAAGGCTATTGCAGTAGTCCAGCTGAAAGATGATATGGATTTGGAATAGGCTAGTAGAGTTGGAGAAGGTGAAAAATGATCGAATTAGTGCCATATATGAAAGGTAACACAACAAGCTCTTCTGATGAATTGAATGTAAGGTGTGAGGGTAAAAGTGAACTCAAAGATGATGCCTAAGTTTTGAGCATGTTACCAAAAATAAAATGTATATATCATGACCAAGTGGATTTCATTCCCAGAATGTAAAGATGAGGCTTTTAGGTCTTCAACAAGATTCAGTACACATTCCTGATTTTTTTAAAACGTTGACAAAGTAAGAATGAGGGATACTTCCTTAACATGATAATTTCAACCCTAACATCAGCACTGCCAGCACCTTACTTCTGGGGAAACACTAGAGCAATTCTCCCTTAGGTCAGGAACCATGAGGAGGGGATACCTACTATCTCCTTTACTGTTGGACCATATTGGCCAGTATAGTCAAACAAGAAAAAACAACTAGAGGCATAAAAATTTTAAAAGAATAAATAAGGCTATCTCCATTTATAAATGACGAAGTAGACCTAGAAAACTCTAAATTATTAAATGAACACAAATAATAAAAAATGCATTAAGATAGCAGATTATAAATTTAATATTGAAAAATCAATATCTGCATAAATACAAACAATAACAAGTTAGAAGATATGGAGAAGAAATCCCCATTTACATTAGCAAAAAAAGATAAAATATATAGGAATAAATGTATCAAGAAATGTGCAAAATCTAAAGGAAGAACGCTTCAAAACACTCCTGAAAGACATAAAACTAGGCTCGAACAAATGGACAGATGTCTTTTGTAGCATAAAGATGTTAATTCTCCCCCAAGTTAATATATAAATTTAATGTGATCCCAATAAAAATACAAGTAGTTTTTTTTTTTAAATAAATTCAGTATTCTTTACTCTTCTTTTTTTTTTTTTTAATTTATTTATTTATTTATTTATTTATGGCTGTGTAGAGTCTTCGTTTCTGTTCGAGGGCTTTCTCCAGTTGCAGCAAGCAGGGGCCACTCTTCATCGCGGTGCGCGGGCCTCTCACTGTCGCGACCTCTCTTGTTGCGGAGCACAGGCTCCAGACGCGCAGGCTCAGTAATTGTGGCTCACGGGCCCAGTTGCTCCGTGGCCTGTGGGATCTTCCCAGACCAGGGCTCGAACCCGTGTCCCCTGCATTGGCAGGCAGATTCTCAACCGCTGCGCCACCAGGGAAGCCCTACAAGTAGTTTTTTCTGGAGCCGGACAAGTTGTCACAGGTTAAGTTCCCTGGGAAGCTGACTCTGAGACAGTGATTAGTGTCCAAGAGGTTAATTAGGGACAACTCTTAATTAGGAACCAACAGCATAGGGAAGGAAAAGGAAGGGAGGACATCAGGACTGGGCAAAGGGAGAAGTAAAGCTGTGATGCAGCCTCAGAGAAACCTCAGGTGACCCTTTGGGGGATAGTTCTTAAGATGGGATAACCCCCCCGAGCTGTCCCTACTTCAGGGGGATGTCTAGGCCTTTATATCCTTACACCAGTCATTGAATGAAGGGCATTGTAGGAAGGGGTGGCACCACCTTGGACAAAGTGGCTCTCTTTAGCTGAAGTTGAATGCCTGCAGTGTTTCCAGGGCTGGGGTAAGAGCCTTTCCTTCCTGAAGGGTGACCTGAGTAGTGTGTTGCAGCGTCTATCACAACCCACTCCTTAACACTGTGTATTAGTTATCTATTGCTACATAACAAAGTAGCCTAAAGTTTAGCAACTTCAGCAAACCGAGAAGGTGGCATTTGAGGAAGACCTAAAGGGAATGAGAAAGCAAGCCTTGTGGATATCTGGAGAAAGAACATTCTAGGCAGAGGGAACAGCAAGAGCAAAGGCCCCGAGACCATGGTGTGCCTCATGTATTTGAGGAACAACAGAAGGGGCAGGAAACTAGGGAACCAGCCCACGGAAGGCGTTCTCAGCCATTGAATTGGATTTTGAACTGAGCTGATTTTCAGAGGTATTGTATGTGGGGTGAGAAAGAGAAGAGTCAAGGATGATGCCATGATTTTGGCCTGAAGAACTAGAATAATGGAGTTGCTGTTTACTGAGATGGCAAGAATTACTAGAGGGTAGAGCACAGTTTGGGAGGTGATAATAAGTTTGAGGTGCCTGTGTGTGTCCTGTGGAGATACCAGGGAGGAGGTGGATTTACAAGCCAGGAGCTCAGGGGAACCTGCAATTCCCAAGCGTGCCAGGCGATCTTAAGCTTCTTTGCCTTCAGACATCCGGATCCCTGTGCCTAGAAATCTCTTCCTCTAGGAAACTTGTAGTCATACCCGTTTTACGTGTTACCAAGGAGGCCTTCCTGAGACCCTATAGGCACAGTTGACCACTCTCTCCTCAGGTTGCCAGTCTATACCTGTTTTTGCCTCTTCCTTGTAATGTGGTTATTATTACTTCACCTAGCATGTGTTTACTGAGGTGTCTATTACGTGTGCTGGGCACTGGGATAAAATAATGAATCAGGCAAAATCCCCATCCTTGCAGTCAGGGGTGCAGACAATAAATAATATTCAAGTAGTGATAAGTGCTATAAAAGCATGTAAAACAGCGTGTGGGGTGCGTATCGAGCACTACTTGAGAGAGTCTGGTCAGAAAGGTCTCTCTGCTGAGGTGATATTTGAGAGAGCCCTGGAGGAGGTGAGGGGATCGAGCCATAAAAGACCTGGAGGAGCCACCAGCACAGGCACAGAGAACAGCCACCGTAAAGGCCCTGAGACAGGGAGGAGCTTGTTGTGTCCCCAGCAAGGCCATTGTGCCTGGAGGACTTTGGGAGGAGATAGGTCAGACAGGTGGGCAGGAGACCAGGTGATGGAGTGCCTGTGGATTTACTCTAAAGGTGAGAGGAAGCCACGGGATGGTTTTGAGCAGGGATTGGTATGCTCTGAGTTGTGTTTCAAAGAGATGATTATGGCTACTGTGTAGAGAATAGATGGTGGTAGGAGTAGGGAGACTCGCAGTAGTCGGGGCAGGGGCAGGTGGCAACAGAAGAGGTGGTGAGAAGCAAGTAATGAATTGTTTGCAGGGGATGAAAAGGAGGAAACAAGAATAAAACTTTGATTTTTGGCTTGGGCAATGCATGTGGATGTCCTATTGAATTACCGTCTTCCTGTTAGGTTTAGAATATGAAAATCCAGAGTTTGTAGCATGGTGAAATGTCCTGCATGATCTTGTCTATCTCTACCCTCATTCCCTGTCACTCTCCGCCTTCCCCACTAAAAGTCAGCTAAACTAAGTCAGCGCCTTGTCACCTTTCCACACACACGCTTCCGCCAGCTAAAACACTACCTCCTCAGAGACCTGCATCCACCAGCCCTGTTATTTTCCATCACAGAACTCTGGATTTTCGTTTGTAGCACTTGCCACAATTTGTAATTAAATCAGCATGCAAATATATAATTCCTGTTCCCTCCAGGAAACTGTAAGTTGCAGGGGAAAAGCGCTTTTTCTGCCTCTTTTTCCCCTAGAGCCTACACAGTGCCTGATGCATAGTGGGTGCTCAGGGCACATCTGTTAAGTGAGTGGGTGCCTGGGAGAACTCAGTCAGTGAGGTGATGGTAAGAGCTGGGAGACATTAGCGTGTCCCGAAATGCTTTCCAGGCTCTGCAGATGAGCAGTGTGCTTGGACTTTATTCCTTTTTGAAGTGTCAGAGGACTAATAGCAGCCATTTATTTTTAAAAATAAGTATTATACCTGGGATGTCTGGAAAACTTCAGTCATTTTCACTTCTGAGCTATATAGATGCCTCAGGATAGGATGCTTTTCCTTCACCACTGGGTCCCTGGAGCCCAGCGGAGTGATACTTAGCACCGCAGGACTGTGACACACACTGACTAACGCTCATTCATTCTTTCTCTCGAGGTCAACCTGAAGCGACCGTGTCCTTTCTGGGCAGAAGATGGCCATTGTTCAATAAAAGACTGTCATGTAGAGCCTTGTCCAGAGGTAAAATCAATTTTTTAAAAATTGAGAAAAGAAATGCTTTCTCTTAGACTTTTAGATAAGCACGAACTGTGCATTTTAGGCTAATGTCAAAGCATTTGGACTTGTCATCCAATTCATATGGCCTCAGCTCTCTTCTTTTTAACCAGATTACAGAAGATTTATTCTGTACTTGCCACCAAAATGGGTTTGAAGACAGTCTTTTATCCAGTGGTGTTGGTGACTGGATGTGGAAATGTAGTCTGATTCTAAAATGGAGGCTTGTTCTAGGACTGGATCTGCAGTTGGCTCTTATTTCATGCTTTATTAAATCTGCATCTTGTTTCATGGGCAAAGAAAATGCTACTGGACCTTAAGTTTCAAATTTAGAGTGGGAATTAGAGTGCAAAAACTTGGGAAATTCAAGGCTTGGAGTTAGATCTTCCCTTGGTCTTGTTACATTGGGTGGGGGAAAAGGACTGTACTTATTAGTAAGGGAATGCTACATTTTAGACTTTGTTTTTTGACATCTAGCATAATTAACTATATTCCTCTTCAACAGTAATTAGTTATTTCCATTTTACTTTTTGCTTTTCTTACCTAACCAGTAAGTCTAGTTTTTTGCCTTTAAAAACAGGAAAAAAACATCTGAACCAATATCGTTTCTAAACAGAAAATTTTTAAAAAAATTATTTATGTTTTCCTTTAAGAATAAAATGTTTTCAGTTTTTAGTTTGAAATTATTTCAGACGTACAGAAAAGTTGCAAGAATAGTACAAACGATTCCCATATACTTTTTATCCAGATTCCCCAAATGTTAATGTTTATCAAGTTTGTTTTATTATTCCCTCTATATGTATATATTAATATTATTATTTTTTGAACCATTTAGGTATGTAACCAACATGATGATCTTTTACCCCTAAATACTCCAGTGTGTGTTTCTTTAAAAACAAGATTATTAACCACAGCATAATTAGCAAAATCGGGAAATTAACATTTCTGCAATACCAAAGTCTACTCTGTAGACCTTAAGCACACATCGCCAGTTGACTTAATAAGGTGCTTTCAGAGTAGCAGCAGCAGCAACAAACTTTCTGATCCAGAATCGTGCCTTGCATTTGGATGTCACGTCTCTTTAGTCTTCTTTTAACCTGGAAGAGTCCCTCAGTATTTCTTTGTCTTTTGTTGTCTTGACTTTAATGAACTCCCTCCCGCCCTTCCTTCCTTTTTTCCTCCCTCCCTTCCTTAAAATACACCAGTTATTTTGTAGAATCCCCCTTATTTGGGGATTTCCTGGTCTTTCCTAATTATTAGATTAAGGTCATGCACTTTGGGCAGGTGCACCATAGAAGTGATCTGTCCTTCTCAATGCCATATCAGGAGACACATGATGTCATCTTGATCATGTGGTTATGGTGATGTTTGCCATACTTCTTCATGGTAAAGTGGGAAAATTTTTTGAGACTATGAAAATATCCCATCTTTTATCATATTTTTGCCATCATAAGTTTTAGCATCCATTGATGATTCTTGCCTGAATTAATTATTTATATGGTGGTTGTCAAATAGTGATTTTCTGATTCCATTTCTTCTACATTTATTAGTTGGCATTCTACTGTGAGAGCTTTTTCTTTATTTATTGTATGTTTATGTCAATATATATCGTTACCATCATTATGTTTTTTAATAACAGCTTTATTGAGACATAATTCACATACCATAAAATTCACTCATTCTAAAGTGCACAGTGAGTTTTAGTATATTACAGAATTGTGCAACAATCACTACTATCTAGTTGTAATGCATTTTCATCACCCCAAAAAGAAACCCCTGCCCATTAGCGGTCACCCTGTTTCCTACTCCCTCCTGCTGGAAACCACTAATCCACTCTCTGTCTCTACGAATTTGCCTATTATGGACACTTCATGTGAATAAAATCATACAATATATGATCATTTGTGACTGGCTTCTTTTGCTTAGCATAATGTCTTGAAGGTCCATCCATGTTGTAGCATGTATCAGTACTTCATTCTATTGCTGAATAATATTCCATTGTATGGCTATACCTCATCTTGTTTATCCATCAGTTGATGGACATTTGGGTTGTTTCCACTTTTTGGCTACTATGAATAATGAATAAATAACCAGGCACAAATATTTGTGTGGACATATGTTTTCAATTCTCAAGTATACTTTGGAGTGAAATTGCTAGATCATATAGTAACTTTAACTCTTGAGGAACTGCCAAACTCTTACCATTGTGCTGTACAATTTTACATTGCCTCTAGCAATGTATGTATGATGGTTCCAGTTTCTCTACATACTTGTCAACACTTATACTGTCTTGTCTTTTATTGTAGCCATGCTTACAAATGGCATCTCATTTTGGTTTTGATTTGCATTTCCCTGGTATCAAGCATCTTTTCAGGTGTTTATTGGCCATTTGTATATATTCGTCAGAAAAATGTCTATTCAAATCCTTTGCCCATTTTTAAATTGAGTTGCCTTTTTATTGCTCAGTTGTGAGAGTTACTTGGTTTTGCACAATATGTGTTTCTAAGTTGTTTTTATGTTAAAATAATCAGTTATTTATTGTCTACAGTGGATTATCCTCTGTAGTCTTAAATTTCTAATAAGAATAAATGAAGGTGTTTATTTGCATGTAAATCCCCAACATAAGAAATCTAATATATGTATTTAAAAATTTCTGTCCCCTTCCCAGTGTCATTCTCTTTCCTTTCTTTCCAGAGATAAAAACTATCCCTTTATGTTGGTTCTTTCAACTAATGTGAGGATATTTGTATTTCTCTCTCTGGGGAAAATTCAGTAGGCGTTTCACATTGAACCCAAACTTGTCATGATACAGAGTTACAATTTGCATTCTGTAACTTGAAGTCTAATGTAATCCTGAGGCTCACTTAATTTTGTAATTTGCAGATTGCTTCATATTGTTAGTGGCAACAACAAGGTTTATTTCATGTTTGATTTTAGTTATTACGTTTACATTTATCATTACTTTTTAAAAAATATTTATTGGCTGCGTCGGGTCTTAGTTGGGGCACGCAGGCTCAGTAGCTGTGGCTTGCGGGCTCTAGAGCGCAGGCTCAGTAGCTGTGGCGCGCAGGCTTAGTTGCTCTGTGGCATGTGGGATCTTAGTTCCCTGACCAGGGATCGAACCGGCGTCCTCTGCATTGCAAGGCGGATTCTTAACTATTGGACCACTAGGGAAGTCCCCTATCATTACTTTTAATAATTCTTTTTTGTGATTTTTATGTTATTCATGATGATCATGTGTGGTGCCTATCCCCATATTTCTCAATAGCCTGTATTAAGATTTGCTTAAGTCAAGTTACTGCATTTACCATCAAACCTTTTAAAAAGCTGCTAGTACTTTGGTTTTAGCATATTTTATACTTGTTAGAGGACAACAGTAATGAGAGGGCATTTTAATAAGTATTCCATATTTTAAGTTCAGGGTCTGATAACTGTAACTGCTACATTTGACTTGAGTTTTATAGTTTTCCCTCTTCTGCCTTCTGTTAGTGGTGCTAGAAAACACTGAGATGATAAAATATTGGCAGCAAGTAACGTTTTAACTATATGATATTGGGGGGAAATTTCTTATCATTATTCTTATTTACATTCTTCAGCCTGACAGAAAAATATTTATTCTGAATATTTGACTAAATTTTATCTATGAAACATGAAAAAGTTTTAATGGGTAATTTGCAATTAATTTGATAACCCATAGATTCAAATGTTGGAAATCAGTTCCCTGGGTTGATTAGAGGATCAGCCTGGGATTGCCTGCTTTCAGATATGATTTTTGCTTAAGATTGTGTTTGATAAACCAGTTGTAATAATTCATAGATTTATTTAAGCCTGAAACTAATTATTGGTTTTACAGAAAAGAAAGACCTACGTGAAGTTCTTACATTGGTAAACCCTAGATTACCTAGATTGGTAAGCCCTAGGTTAATCATATGAGCCAAGGAACCTTTTATTTTTAATCTTATTGAAGTGTGCTTGATCTACAATGTTGTTAATTTCTGCTGCGCAGCAAAGTGACTCAGTTATACGTATATATACTTTTTCATATTCTTTTCCATTTTGTTTTTTCGCAGGATATTGAATATAGTTCCCTGTGCTGTACAGTAGGACCTTGTTGTTTATCCATTCTATATATACTAGTTTGCATCTGCTAACGCCAAACTCCCAGTCCATCCCTCCCCCACCCCCCCTTCCCCTTGGCAACCACAGGTCTGTCAAAGAACTTACTCTTGCTTTCTAGTATTAATTCAAAATTATCTAAATTTCAAATGTCAACTTAGAGCAGAAATTTAAATTAAGCATAATATGTTTCAAATAATTTTTAATTTTTAAAAAGTTTCTGTGGAAAGAAAGTTTATGGAAAAAGTGATTTCGCTAGGTTTTTTTTTAAACCTAAAAATTATATAACCTATTAATTACTGCATTGAGAGTTATTAGAGCTGATTTTGACACTCTTTGCTTCAGTTTTCTATACTATGATTTACAAGTCTGTAAATTGGGATAGTTCTTTACCTTTCACCTCAGGAGGTAGTATGAAAACAGAATTTGAATGAACGTATATTTTCTCCTCATGGACTAAAATAGCCTTTGAATTAGAACAGTGGCATTAAAAATTCGTGAAGAAATGTCAAAAAATATAAAGATCATTTTCTAAATTTTTGTTTTTGTTCTTCTTTTAAGAGTAAAATTCCAGTTGGAATTAAAGCTGGGAGTTCTAATAAGGTGAGTCACTTTTCTTCATTAAATATTTCTGCTTTACATAGTGAAACTTGCCCCTTACTGCTTGGTGTAGTTGCTAAAGAGAACCATGATATGGTTAGTTGGGAATGGACACATTTTTGTCTGAGAATCCCAAATCCTTAATTTTGTAGCAAGCAATGAGGTGTAGTGTATTCTTTACAATTAAACTATATAGCTTCTTTTGAAATACTTTAGTTCTGTCTTTAGAACTTCTAGAATAACTATAAAGTACTGTAGTCAGTGCCAGTTTACCTAATCAACAGGCATTTTGTCAGGCATGTATTTTTACTATTCTGTTTCAGCTGTTTTCAGCTATTTCAGTCATATTCAGGATTATATTGTATAGAGTAAACAATTATCAAGGTATTTTGAGCATAGTACTTTTCAGTGGCATTAAAAGGTTATCCTCTTCCTCTTATGGGGTATGTCATAATCTACTTGGCCATTCATATGTTTTTAAATAACAGTGTATTTCTAGTTTTTCACTATCATACATATGTAGTAAAGATCATCCTACCCTCTCTCTCTGCTTCCCTGTGCATCCTCTCTCCATTTTCTTGTGCTCTCTACCTTTGCAGTCTTTTGTTTGCGCTCCCTCTTTTATTTATTTTTGTTTCAGATCTACAATAAATAGTATAAAGACAATTGAAATCCCTTCTGAACTCCTTCCCAATCCCATTATATTTCCTCCCTCCCTAGAGCTAGCCACTTTGCTGAAGTTGATGTCTATCCTTCTGTGATACTTTTTCTTTTTATATTGTTTTATACACGTATCCACAAGTAATATATAGATCTGTTATACGAAATTTTAAAAAATTTTTAATATTTTGTATTTCTTCAAGTTAAAAACTTTTTTTTTTACTTTATATTTTTACGTAGTATTGTGCTTTTGAAATTTTGTCTCTGCTAATATATGTAGATTTTGTTAATTTTAATAGCTGTAAAATATTCAGTTGTATAGATATTTGTATAATTGTGTGAATACCCATTCCTCTGTTGATGGACATTTCAATTGTTTTCAGGTTTTTGCTATCACAAACAATGACGCACTGGCATCTTTGTCTTTCGTCGAATTGTGCACATATGTAAGAGTTTCTCTAGGTCTATATTTAGAAGTAAGATTGCTGGGCCAAAGGGGATGCCTATCTCAACATTACAAGAGAGTACCAAATAACTTTCTAAAGTGGTTTTTGTTTTTGTTTTTAAATGTTGCTCTGGATATGGATTCAGCAGTGGGACTGCTGGCTCAAGGGTTTATTCATATTTACAGCTCTACATAAATATTGTTAAATTACTTTCCCAAGAGGGTCTTCTCAGTTCACATCATCACCAACATACCAATGCAAATTGCTACATTTTTAATGTCTTTGCTTATTTATTAGGTGGAAATTTGTGACACATTTTCATTTGCATTTCTTCCATGTGTTAGGGATTCTGATAATAGGATGTATCTATATTTAGTATACATCATCATTGACAAATTGACTCTTCTGCCAAAGGAACCTGAAATAAAGACAAAGGTAATAATTGTTACTAAACTTACATATTATGAATTTCTTTTCAGTACTTGAAAGTGGCAAACAATACCAGAGAATTAGAAGATTGTGAACAAGCTAGTAAACTGGGAGCAATTAACAGCACATTAAGGTAAATTTCATTTTAGTAGTATTAAGAAAATATTCCCTTGTTTATTTATGTTAGAAATCTTTGGTTTTCCTTGTGATTTTGATTAAACATTAAAGTTTCAACTAAACTAAAGTTTCAACTAATCTTTGAAAGGAAAAAGTTATTCTTTATCCTAAATTTCATGATAGCTTTGCTTCCTCTTAGCTGATTCGTTCTTAAATTTCTAAGTCATCAGTAATGACTATCAAAAAGGAAAAATTTAGGTGATTTCTCATTTAGCAGGGTTTATGGGTCCATTCTTCCTGATTATTATGGGAAAAGGAACTTGAATCTCTTAGTCTTTTTAAAATAGTAATTCAATCTGTATGTTACATTTTGAATGATAAAGGTTTCTGTTAACATAAACTGTTAACGGTTCATAGATTTTTTTTTCTGTTGACTTTTCTTCATTTGCTCTAAGTACAAACCTGCTTTTGAAGGCCAACATGAATAATTTGTAAGTGGTCTCAGATTATGCAGTATAAAATGACTGAGCAGATCTGCAGTTGTGAGTGGGGAAGGGAATATTACAGAAATTCTTTTTAATTTCCCTGTTAAGATTTGTCATTATGTACTATAATTGTTAAAGACAATAAAGTTAGTAGTTTTATGTATCTTATTTATTGATGAAAAATTCTAATATAGAAAAGTAGAAAGGATAATATAATAAACACCCATATATCCTCTACTCCAAATGAATAATTGTTAACATTTTCTACCATGTTTATGAGAAAAGAGAAATGCCAAAGATGAATTTGAAATCCCCTATGTTTATTCCCCAATCCTGTTTTCTTCCCTCTTTCCTTAGAGATAACTGAATTTGGTATGTATCCAAGTCCATGTTTTTGTTTTTAATTTATATATATATAGTTTGTGTATATGATTTTATTTTTCCTTTATGTAAATGATATAATGTGATAATTAACATTCTGCAACTCTCTTTTTACACTGCACATTTTGCTTTCTAGATATATCCATGTTAGAATGAGACAAATCTCTATGTTTTTTTAGCCGATAAATGGTTTTCATCATATAAATATGCCATATTTTGCTTATCTGTTCCCCTACTGATGGCCATTTAGGTTGTTTCAAATTTTTTACTTCTACAAATTGTGCCACCTTGAGCATCCTTGATAATGTTTTTTGTATACACTGGAAATAAAATTGCTGAACCCTAGGCTTGCCCTCTTGCAGCTGTTCTTCATATTGCCTGATGGCTTTCTAAAACACTTGTGTGGCTATGTATGGCCTCCAGCACTGAGAATTTGCTTTGTTCTCCACATCCTTGCCAAAAATTGGTAATGTTTGATAAGTGCAAAATAGTGTCTCATTTTTGCTTAAGTATATTTTGTTGATTATTAGTGAGTTTGGGCATTTTTTCCTCTGTTTATTGGGCATTCCGGTTTCTTATTCATTCAACAAATGAACGCCTACAATATGCCAGGTGCTATTCTAGGATTATAGTGGTGTAAGTGGGAAACAAATTCCAGCCCTCCTGCAGCTTAATCCTAGTCAGAGATGCAAGAAACAAGTAAAGTTAGTGCTAAGTAATAAAATGATGATGAGTGCCAGGCAGAAAAATAATGCAGGGAAGAGGGAGAGGGCTAGGGGTGAAGGTGGTTGCGCTGTTTTAAATTGTTGGTCCAAGAAGGCCAACAGTTTGCCTGTGATAACAGGCAAAGCGCTCATGAAGGCCTGAGTCATAATATGGCTGCCTGGGCAGGTAGGGGGTGGGGAACAGTAGTCCAGGCATGCATATTGGTTAGTAAAAGGCCCTGAGGCCGGAGCTTGCCTAGACTGCTTGAGGAAGCACAAGGCCAGTGTGGCTGGAGTACAGTGAACGAGGACAAAGCAATAGAAGACAAAATCCGAAGATGCTAGGGATGGGATGGGGCAGGAGTAGGGTGGGGTGGAGACCTTGTAGCCTCTTGAAGACACTTATTATGAATATTGCCTTTAAAACTGAGTGGAACGAAAAGTCATTGGAGGACTTTGAGAGAGTGTGTTGGGGAGCCAGGCGTTACGTCGTGGAAGCCTGCTTGACGTGGTTATTGTAGTCATCCTTGCAAGACGTGATGGTGGTTTAGTGTAGGCTGCAGTCATAGCAGCGGGAATGATGAGAGGTGGTCAGATTCTGGATAGATGTGGAAGGTAGAGCTGAGAGTATTTGCTGAAGGATTGGATGTAGGGTATGCAAACAGACAGGAGCCAAGAATGATTACAAGATTTGGTTGTAAAAAAAAAATGGAGCTGCCATTTACTGAACTGGGGACACCTACCGGAGGAGCAAGTTTGATGGGAAATTTTAGTTCAACCTTGGACTTGTTAAGTTTGAGCTGCCTGTGAAATGTCCAGCAGGCAGTTGGATATACAAGTCTCAATTTCAGGGGAGGGGTCTGGGCTGGTGATAAAATGTGGGAGTCATTCAATGAATGTGTGATATTTAAAAACCATAAACCTGAGTGAGATTACCAAGGAGAGAATATAAATAGAGGAGTGATCCAGGGACTGGGCCTTAAGTTATCATAAGATGTTGCGGTAAATTGCCTGTTAATATTCTTTGCTATCTTTTCCTCCATTGGGGAAGGGATGCATTTTTAAATTATTCTGTAGGCATTCTTCATATAATCTGATAATAATTCTTTGTTGCCTGTATGGGTTGTTAGGGCTTGTTTTTTAATTTTGCTTATGGATTTTTGTTGTTAAAAGTTTAAAAAATTAATAACTTCAGTTTAAGTTTAACACACGCATAATAAAGTATACAAATCTTAAGTATAAAGGCTAATTTAATTTTACAAAGTGAACCAACTCTTCTAGCCACCATCCAGAACAATATACTTGCTACCCAGAAGATCACATTATGTACTTTCCTAGCCATTACCACCTTCCAGAGTTAATCATGAGTTTGAGTTATGTTAGTAAAGATTAGTTTTGCCCATTTATATACATGGAATAATATAGGTGTATTCTTTTGTATCTGGCTTATTTTATGCAACATTATGTTGAATAATACTATGCTGGATGTCTTGGCCATTTCACAAAATATTTAGGTGGATATTTGCTGGTACATTTGGTATGCATTTCTGTGGAGAATATACCTAGGAGTGGAATTAAGAACTGTCAAATGGTTTTCCAAAATGATTGTACCAAAATACATTGCCGCTAGTAGTAGTGTACAGGAGTTCCTCATTCCACAACTTCTCCGACAATCGGTAGTGTAATTTGTTTTGTTTTGTTTTTTTTAAGGTAGAGGAATTGGGGACATTGTAAATTTATTTATTTATTTATTTATTTCTGGCTGTGTCGGGTCTTCGTTTCTGTGTGAGGGCTTTCTCCAGTTGCGGCAAGCGGGGGCCACTCTTCATCGCGGTGCGCGGGCCTCTCACTATCGCGGCCTCTCCTGTTGTGGAGCACAGGCTCTAGACGCGCAGGCTCAGCAGTTGTGGCTCACGGGCCTAGTTGCTCCGCGACATGTGGGATCTTCCCAGACCAGGGCTCGAACCCGTGTCCGCTGCATTGGCAGGCAGATTCTCAACCACTGCGCCACCAGGGAAGCCCTCGGTAGTGTCATTTTTAAACAGCTTTATGGAAGTGTAATTGACACACAGTACACTGCGCCTATTCAAAGTGTGCAATGTGATGTTTTGCCAGGTGTACATTCACAAAAATCAGTACAATCAAGATGGTTATGTCTACACTCCCCAGAGTTTTCTCATGCCCCAGTGTAATCCCTCCATCCCATCCCTTCCTGTCCCTGTTTCCCACTTCAAAGACGACTACGTTAACTCACAGCACTGTCTTGATAGAAAACCCTAGGTTAAGCCCAGGAGATTCTTCTGTAAGTACCGTGGCATCCATCTTCAAACTGACTTTTAGAAAAGCTGGACTAGATGATCTCTAAGGTTCCTTATAACTTGTTTATAAACCAAACTGGGCCAGCTCTATTAGCATTAGATTAACATTCCATATCTTTTCTGCTACCATGGCTTTAGGCAAGGGTTAGATGAAACAATCCAGAAAACTTCATCAAATAAGTGTGCTAAAAGTTCCTCTAAGTTAGTCATATTGCTAATAAGAAAATAGGCATTTATATCAAAATTGCTTTGTTCTTTACTATTTTCAGCAGAAGACTTATCTGATTAAACATAACTGTAGTTACCATTTTAGCTCTAACTAGAACTTAGGCATTCTTGTTTTATGGCATCATATATTTCAACTGAGTCACCTATGATATAAAATTTTCCATTAACTTTTATGAAGTTAATTATATATTCCCATAGGAGAAAAAAATCCCATGGTAAATTGAATTGGAAATTTTTATTGGTAAAGTTGTTGTAGTGCGACCAGACTTATATACTTCCTGCAGTCGTTACGCTATGCAGCAGCTTCTCAAATACAAAATAAATTATTGGCTATGACAGTACCACATTTATGAATACCTGATTTATACTTGGTACATCATTTTTTTTTTTTTTGCCTCATTTTTTTTCCTTTAGTGTAGGGAATAAAGATGGGTATATATGCTACCATCATGTATTTAAGACAGAGAAGGTCTGAATATAGGTTAAAGTGAATATAGGTCAAAGTTTATTTGAATGAGTGTAGTTGTTCCTTATCAGTTCTACAGGTCAGAAATCTTGATCATAGGACTTCCCTGGTGGTGCGGTGGTTAAGCATCTGCCTGCCAATGCAGGGGACACGGGTTTGAGCCCTGGTCTGGGAAGATCCCACATGACGCGGAGCAACTAAGCCCGTGCGCCACAACTACTGAGCCTGCGCTCTAGAGCCCGCGAGCCACAACTACTGAGCCCGCAAGGCACAACTACTGAAGCCCACGCACCTAGAGCCTGTGCTCTGCAACAAGAGAAACCACCACAATGAGAAGCCCGTGCACCACAACGAAGAGTAGCCCCCGCTTGCCGCAACTAGAGAAAGCCTGCGCACAGCAATGAAGACCCAGCGCAGCCAAAAATAAATAAATAAAATAAATAAGTTTATTAAAAAAAGAGAAATCTTGATCATAGATTTTGTTAAATGTGACGTAATGTGTAAAATGAATGATATACTGTGATGAAAGTGACATTGGTGTTACTAGGGGAGTAGCACATTGGATGGAAGATCCTAGAAATGCATTTTTTAGTATTTTGGGTTGTATAAGTAGAGAAGCAATATAAATTAAAAGAATTATGAAAGTAAACTTAATTCCTACTTTAGGAAAAAATAATACATAGTTAACTGCAATTTCTAAGTCAACTAAAAAGACCAGCCTGAATTTCGTGTTTAACTACATCTTTTTTTTTTTTTTTTTTTTTTTTTTTAAAGTATTTATTTATTTATTTATTTAATTTTGGCTGCGTTGGGTCTTCGTTGTTGCACGCGGGCTTTCTCTAGTTGCGGTGTGCGGGGGCTACTCTTCGCTGTGGTGTGGGGGCTTCTCATTGAGGTGGCTGCTTCTCTTGTTGCGGAGCACAGGCTCTAGGCATTCGTGTCTCAGTAGTTATAGTGCGAGGCCTCTAGGGTGCAGGCTCAGTAGTTGTGGCGCACAGGCTTAGTTGCTCCATGGCATATGTGATCTTCCCGGACCAGGGCTCGAACGGGTGTCCCCTGCACTGGCAGGCAGATTCTTAACCACTGCGCCACCAGGGAAGTCCCTAACTACATCTTATATATATTTGTAAATTAGTTTTCTGGTCAAAGTAGTTATCATTGAACTAGGGCTAAAATAGTTTTAATATAGTTAAGAAATATAAATCACTCACAGAAATAATATCTGTCTTTTGTATAACTTGTTTTAATCATTCCTTCATGTGACTGCTAACTGAATTTGTAACACCATCTAATTAATAAAGATGTGATCTCAGATTATCTATTTTTAGTACACTAGAATACAGTGTTAAAGTTTTCAACTCCAGATTTAATCCTTTTTCTTTTTTATTCCTCCTTCCCATAGTAATCAAAGCAGAGAAGCTTTCATTGACTGGGCAAGATATGATGATTCACAGGATCACTTTTGTGAACTTGATGGTAATAAAAGAAACTATTGTAATTACATTATTTTAACTTTAACCCTTTTAAGACCCTTAAATCAGTGAAGTTACAGTCAGAGTTATAGCTTAAAGACACAGGATGTTGTATGTGGATCTTATTATTCATAATGGTGTTTATTGAGAACCGATGTTCCAGGCCCTGTGCTAAGTGCCTTAAGTGCATTATTTCTTAGCTTTACAACTACCCTAATAGGTGTGTATTATTTTATATCTGGGGAAACTGAGTCTCTAAAAGACAAAGTAACTTGCCCAAGATCGCACAGTAGCAAGAGGCTGAGACAGGATTCAGTCCCAGATCTGACTGAATCCTAAACCTGTCTTCTTTCCATTGTGACACCCCACCTCCTATGGACCTCTAATTCAAGCCACTTAGTTATAGGTCTGTGACCATGTTATAGAAATGTTCATACTCGAATTAGTTGGAGGTCTCAACAAACTAACATAAAGACATCTTCCGATATCGTGGAGGACTCTAATTTGACTTCCCCACAGCCCTCTTTCCAAGAGTCCCCTGAAATGGAACAAATGGTAGTTCAGTAATAACTACCACTTCTTTTAACAGAAGATAATTGACGTGACTCAAAATTTTTTATCTATAGGAGAATACTCCCAGTAATTGTGTTGAGTAGGCTTAAGTCATTCATTTGGCCTCTCTCTACCTTTTACCTTGGTATTGTTATTTTGTGATGGTAGAAAAGAATTTGGGGTTCAACCATGCATAACTGAAAACAGGAAGCAGAAGTTCTTCTGAATTTTTAAAGCATCTAGCGTGGTTTGCTTTCTAAAGATTTTTAAAAGATTCTTATGTAGAATTGTGTTTTTAATGCAGTCTGTAATGGAATAAATTACAGGTCGCTTCTACAATAGTATGGTAAATTGAGAAGATGCTGGGAGAGGGAGTGTTATTACCATGTTTTATATGGTTTCAGCAAGGAAATTGTTAAGACATCTGAACAAAGTTTTTTTCGATATGATAATGGGCAATTCATAAATACCCCTATTATGGTATTTAGAATTGGCAACGGTTTTTTCAGAGCAAGCCGTTGTACCTGGGTAAGCACTCACATGGCTGACTACTCTTTCATTTGCTTTTTGGTTGTCAATCTAATTATATTTGAGTGTTTAACACTCATAGTCACTTCTTTCCAACTTCTTATGTATTCTTTTATTAAAATATTCTGGATAGTGCTTATTTAACAGGTTTTCAGATTAAAAAATCATTTCTGTGAATATATATTTCTCTTTAGGTATTTAGTAAAAAATACTACTCAATTGTAGAGTTTACTTGCTATGATTAAATTGATGTGTTCTATTACCTGTCATCAGTATAAATAGTCTTAATTAATTTTTCAATAGTGGCTTCTTAAATCGTAAAAGTAGAAGAGGTGTCCTATAAAAATTTCCATAAAATCATCCTTTAAAATTTTTAGGATTACATATTAAAATAACTAGTTGTTTTTATATTTTTAAAATTAATTAATTAATTTTTGGCTGCGTTGGGTCTTCGTTGCTGCGTGCGGGCTTTCCTTAGTTGTGGTGAGCGGGGGCTACTCTTTGTTGTGGTGTGCAGGCTTCTCACTGTGGTGGCTTCTCTTGTTGCGGAGCATGGGCTCTAGGCGCACGGGCTTCAGTAGTTGTGGCACGTGGACTCAGTAGTTGTGGCTCGTGGGCTGTAGAGCGCAGGCTCAGTAGTTGTGGCGCACGGGCCTAGTTGCTCCGCGGCATGTGGGATCTTCCTGGACCAGGGCTCGAACCCGTGTCCCCTGCACTGGCAGGCGGATTACTAACTGCTGCGCCACGAGGGGAGCCCCTGTTTTTATATTTTATGTAACTCTTAAACACGTGAAACCATGCTACTAGTTGGATTACCACGATTCTCCTGGGTAGTAATGTTCATGTGTGTCCCAAAGATTTTTACCTACCGTTTAAAAAAAATACTATCAGAGTAGCTTTGGAGTCATTGTTTAGTTATTTCAGTATTCTAAAATCATTAGATTAGGGACTTCCCTGGTGGTCCAGTGGCTAGGACTCTGTGCTCCCAGTGCAGGGGGCCTGGGTTCGATCACTGGTCCGGGAACTAGATCCCGCATGCTGCAACTAAGACCCGACGCAGCTAAATAAATAAATAAATATTTAAAAATAAAATAAAATCATTAGATTAAAACAAAAAATCTAAAGAATATTCACCCCAGTTTATTGGAATATAGTCAAACACCCCTGCTCTCTGCTGTTCTGTTTTTGGTTTTGTCATTATTTGAAAGGAAGATGATCCTCATAGATCAAATAATAGGTTTCTAAATAATTCAGTGGTTTAAGGTAAGCTGCTCTCCCTACCTCTATTTTTTTTTTTTTTTGATATTGTTGTTATGCATGGCTTGCTGCTTCCTTTGCTTCAGGTTTCTGCTCAAATGTCACCTCCTCAGAGAAGCCTGCTGTCATAAAAGAGTAACCACTTTCACGCTCTATCTCTTTGCACTGCTGCCTGCTCCCAGAGTACTAAGAACTATGTGAGAAACATTATTTAGTTTATCTGTGTGTTGTCTGTCTTCATCTAGATTGTGAGCGACTTGAGAGCAAGGACCGTGTCTTTTTCTTCACAACTGTATCCCTAGTACCTAGAACACTGCCTGGCCATGGTTCATGCCCAGTAAATATTTGCTCAATGAAGTAGTTAGTTCATAAATAACCTGAACAGTGTGATAGACTTTTACTTTTATTTTTTCCCTTAAAACAGGTTCATTAATACATTAAAAATATTGCTTAAAACACTAGTTTCTAAATCTGGCTGTGTATCAGAATTACTTGGATGCTTTATAAACTATAGATTCTCCTTGACTGAGGAAATTATGTTTTAATTGTGAGTTAGTAGCAGTTTGGGGTAGCAGTTGGAGATGGAGGCTTGTAGACTCGATCCTGAGTCCGTAAGCTAATATTTTTTGTCTGTGTCCATAAGCAAAAAGCTTGCACGCTAAGCTGTCCTCTGCAACCCTTACGTATTAAGCGATGTGCGGGTTAGAAGGTGGGAAGGACGCCTGGCACGGTGGAGCGTGCAGCGTGGCCTCATAACACTGACCCTAAATCAGGACAGTGAAAAGAAACTTCAGCTGGGGAAAGAAGGTGTACTGAGGAGGAGGAAGACATATCGGTTCAAGTTGATGAATTCCCAGAATTAGGTATTTTGATTCAGTAGAAATTCTTTGAATCCTTAGGTGTTGGTTCGCATGGCCAAAAAGAAAGAATAACTTTGGAGCAGGTTTGTAGAGGGAGGAAAAAGAGAAAACTTTTTGAGGGGAGGACTTAGTGTAGGGATCCAAGAGCATTACCTGAACGTATGGTACAGCTGTACAAATGGAAAGAAGTTATCGTTTGGGAACAATTTAATTATGATCATGTCACAGGTGGCCCTGGGACTAAGGATGGGTGTGTGTGTTTATAGGGAACCTCAGCCTGTGTATGCTTTCTCCCACATACGTTCCTCACTGTGGGTGTCATGAAATTCTTGTCAGTATAGGTCAGGGGTTGACAAACTTTTTCTTCTCTAAATGGGCAGACAGTAAATATTTTAGGCTTTGTGAACCATATGGTCTCTCTTGCAGCTACTCAACTCTGCCGTAATAATGTGAAAGTGGCACATAAGCAAATGAACATGACTTGTGTTCCCATAAAACTTTCTTTACAAAAGTACACAGCAGACCAGACTTGGCCTGTGGGCCATAGTTTGCTGATACGTTCTGTAGGTTAACAAAACACCTTTTTCATGATTTGAAAAAGTATAAAAATTTTTAAAACAACTTTTGATTTGGGAATTAAGGGAATACACACTAAGAACATTAAGAACGTAAGTTTACTTAAGTACTTTAAAAACTGATATAATTGATTTTACTCATGTGACTTTCTACTCCCTTAGAGTATATTTTAAATCCATGTACTTTAATATTTGAATCCAGGGTTTTTTTTTTTTTCTTTGTTGGTTGTTTAGTTTAATTGGGCGAAGAGGTTGATACTAATTCAGTCTTCACATTCATAAATGACTGTATGTAAGTGTAGGCTTATGTGCGTGCACACACGTTCTTTATACACGTGTATATACATGCATATGTCTGGGTACATATTTAATTAGTATTTCTAAAGCTTATATACATAACTGAGTCAATTTTGCAAGTGAACTTAATTGAGAACAACTCAAAGAAATTTAAAATATATAACAGAAATTAGTGAATTGTAAAACTTAAAATTTTACTGTAAAATCCATATTTTATTAACTAAATGATTTGAATTTTTATTTTTCAATTAAGATTTTTTAAATTATTGTTTTAAGTCCTGATCAATAAATGTCCTTCGACAGTTTCTGTTCATCCATCTGTAAGTTAACGTTTTCTGTGCTTTAACTTATTTAGTGGGATATCTATGTAATGTTAGTGCTGGAAATAGAGCCAGGATTCTTCAAAATCATGTTTTCATTGTCTGTAAGTTAGACACCACTCATTTAGTAATGATAAGTTATGATTATCTTTGTACTCTTTATACATCACAAAAGTATCGGGTGGTTTTTGAAAGGCATGGACCAGGATGCTGGGTGTTTTCCCTTAAGATTATGGATCATCTCAATCTATGGTCACTGAACGGCCAATGAATATTTTTGACTGATAGGTAATGAAAGCGAGAGGGGCCGTATTTTAATGACCATGTTTGTCCCTGTTTCAAGGCAGGTGTCTATATACCATTGATTTAATACCGTGACACCAAAAATTAGGAAACATTTACATAAAAGAATACATCCATGCCAACATACATAGCATTTCAGCTTATAGGTGGTATTAGCATAGATTTGTGAAGCATAGTCATTATAATTTTTCTGTAGATAGCAAAGCGTGTGCTTCCCTTTTCTACCCAGAATGTGACCATTAAGACCACTTTTCTTTATCTTTTGTATCCCGCAGAGATCTCTATCAAAATGTTGTCCAAATAGTGGAGATCTAGTAAATACTAATTTGAGTTTCAACACAGAAAATGGTTATTTAATTTTAAATGTGTTAATAAATTCTTAAAGTTGTGCCTACTCACCAATATGTTAACCAATTAATATGTTAACCAATATATTAACATTGGTAAAAATAAATTTGTAACTTTTTTTTTTTTACTACAACATTGTGTAACTCTATGAATGATCGAATTTGAATCACAAAATTACTGCACCATTTACTTCCTAAGTCCAAGCAGAAAGTATCAGGGAAATTTTTTTTTTTTTTTTTTTTTTTTTTAGATACAATATATGCAAACAAAATAAATGTTTCAAGTATGTGTTTAGGTAGATATATACTTAGGGGGGCAATCACGTAAAATATTAAGAACAGGTTATGATTCTGTTAGGTCTTTTCAGTCCTAGTGGTTAAAACTTAAGAAATGATTAATGCCTCTAATAAGGGTAAAGCCTGTTACATTACGTAAGAGGGCATTGAGCGTCCAAAAGAAAGGGAGCAGTTATTTTTCCTCTCTCAAGTTCAAGTTATTATAAGTCCTGGGTCAAGGACTGTCACAAGTGTGCTAACCACTCTACCATTTAAGTTGGAGATGACTTGAAAGCGTAGCATTTCTCTGAAACCTTTGGATAGTCCTGTTTGCTTTGTAATGGTAAATTTTAGATAAATAGTGAAATGTGGATGGTTTTATGAATTGTTTCTTGTTCAGATGAGAGATCTCCAGCTGCTCAGTATGTAGACCTTTTGTTGAACCCTGAGCGTTACACTGGCTATAAAGGGTCCTCTGCGTGGAGAGTGTGGAACAGCATCTACGAAGAAAACTGTTTCAAGTAACTGGAGGGGGTAGGGGAAGGAGGAGGATTGACTAGAGGGAGGGTGGAAGAAGGGGAATACTTGTTTCTCTTGAAAAAAATGACATCAAAATGTCAAACCATTTTACGTTTGAGTTTTGTATTTTCTTTTTCAGGCCTCGATCTGTTTATCGTCCTTTAAATCCTCTGGCACCCAGCCGAGGTGGGTTTTTGGTACATTTTCATGCTTTTAGAAATTGTTTACAAGATACCTTTGTAATTATATGTTGAGAAAATTTTCAACTATTTTATATTTTTGCTTAATTTGAATGATCAAAAGTATAAGATTAGTTCATAGTTAGGTCTCAAGATTTCCACGTTTTATATAATTACTGTCATTTATTGACTGCCTGATATGTGCCAGGCCCTAAACTAGGAGCTATATACAAAATAAATTAGAATATATGAGCAATCCATATATATTAGAGGTTCCTGGGGAACTGGTAAAAATCTGAATGCCCAGGCCCTGTCCCATACCAGTTGTCACAGTCTTTGGAATTCGGACCCAGGCGTTGGTTTTTTTTTAAGCTCTCCAGATGATTCCAGTATGCAGCCACTTTCAGAACCAGTGGCTCATAGCGTGCTTCTCCAACTTCAATACGCATACACATCGCCTAGGAGCCTTGTTAAATGCAGGTTCTGATTCTGTAAGTCGTGGGTGGGACTCCCAGGTGATGCCCAAGTGCTGATGGATGCACGGCACTCCGATTCAGAAGGCGGCAGAGAAGTACCAGAAAGTTAGGTTGCCACTTTGCCACGTCAGGCTGTTGAGCGCTTGAAATGTGGCTGGTGTGAAACGAAATTTTACATTTTATGTCGTTTTAGTTCATTTCAATTTAAAAACTGAAGCAGTATAAAATATTTTTGCCATTAAAGAGAACCTGATTGTTTTGGTAGAACTACTTTAACCCTTGCATCACAAAACAACTTGTTGATGTACTGCAGTGCATGTATACCTTTTACTTTTTAAAATGTGGATATTAGAAAACATTACAAATTTTTATTAGAAAAAAATTTTAATTACATACATGGCTGTTGTTATAGTTCTACGGGACAGCATTGTCATACATAGTTGGAGGTTATTCAATATAAAATTATTAGGCATATCCTCAATCGATTCTCAACGAGGACTCAAAGCCTGGGAGCAGCCCTGTGATTGACGTGCCATTCTAATGCTTTCTTTAGACCAGGATTGATTTAGGAGCTTGAATTTCCTGGTCTAGAGTCATCTCTTTAGGCATTTCTCGGAACCGGAGAGACTTAGGACGTTTGAATGAATGGGCTGCTCTCAGATGTGCGCTCACAGTATGGCTGATAGTCTTCCCAAATTCATCCTGAAACGGCTTGGGCAAGATAATCGGGGTGTGAAGAAGGTGTGCATGGCTTCTTACCCTTTGCCTCTTTTACTACTTTTACCTCATAACTTTTCCATTTTCAACTTAAATGTTTTTATTATACAAGATGTTATAAAAATTGAAACAATGCAAAAGTTACATAAAGTAAAAAGGGAACGCTTCCCCCACCCCTACCTGCCCCCACACACTTTTTCTTTTCCGTAGTACAGAGTTTGGAAGGTATCCTTTCAGACCTTTTCTATGATCACTTACTCTTTTTTTTTTTTTTTTTAACATCTTTTTTTGGCTGTGCTGGGTCATCGTTACTGTGCGTGGGCTTTCTCTAGTTGTGGCGAATGGGGGCTACTGTTCGTTGCGGTGCGCGGGCTTCTCACTGTGGTGGCCTCTCGTTGCGGAGCACGGGCTCTAGGCGTGCAGGCTTCAGTAGTTGTGGCTCGCGGGTTCTAGAGCGCAGGCTCAGTAGTTGTGGCGCACGGGCTTTGTTGCTCCGCGGCATGTGGGATCTTCCCGACCAGGGCTCGAACCCGTGTCCCCTGCATTGGCAGGTGGATTCCTAACCACTGCGTCACTAGGGAAGACCTTTTTTTTTAACATCTTTATTGGAGTATAATTGCTTTACAATGTTGTGTTAGTTTCTACTGTATAACAAAGTGAATCATCTATACGTATACTATATCTCCCCATATCCCCTCCCTCTTGCGTCTCCCTCCCACCCTCCCTATCCCACCCCTCTAGGTGGTCACAGAGCACGGAGCTGATCTCCCTGTGCTATGCGGTTGCTTCCCACTAGCTATCTGTTTTACATTTGGTAGTGTATATATGTCCAGGCTACTCTCTCACTTCGTCCCAGCTTACCCTTCCCCCTCCCCATGGCCTCAAGTCCATTCTCTACTTCTGCGTCTTTATTCCTGTCCTGCCCCTGGGACAGGACCTTTTTTTTTTCTTTTAGATTCCATATATATGGATCACTTACTCTTAAAGCAGAAAATATAATTGTTCATTTAATAAAAGCATCAAATCCTAAGAAATACTTCACTTCCAATGTTATGATAAACTAGAGACATGAGGCTGTAGGAAAGGTGAAGAGAGGAAGGAAAGTGAATAGAGAAAAGGATAGAGGGAGGAAAGAGGAGCAGAGAAAAAACAAGTGTAGAAGAGGGAGACAAAAGACTAGGTAAGGGAGAGAAGGGGTCCTGGGTGATAAGTGGGTACCCCAGGAAGTAATGCAGTAGCTCTCGCTAATGCTGTTTATATGCTTTCTCCACTGAAACTGCCAATTGTTGATTAATGGCTGTTTACTATTTTTTTTTGAATTTTTGAATTTTATTTTTTTATACAGCAGGTTCTTATTAGTCATCCATTTTATACACATCAGTGTATGCATGTCAATCCCAATCTCCCAATTCATCATACCACCACCACCACCCGCCGCTGATTTCCCCCCTTCGTGTCCATATGTTTGTTCTCTACATCTGTGTCTCACTTTCTGCCCTGCAAACCCGTTCATCTGTACCGTTTTTCTAGGTTCCACATATATGCATTAATATACGATATTTGTTTTTCTCTTTCTGACTTACTTCACTCTGTATGACAGTCTCTAGATCCATCCACGTCTCTACAAATGACCCAATTTCGTTCCTTTTTATGGCTGAGTAATATTCCATTGTATATATGTACCACAACTTCTTTATCCATTCGTCTGTCGACGGGCATTTAGGTTGCTTCCATGACCTGGCTATTGTAAATAGTGCTGCAGTGAACATTGGGGTGCATGTCTCTTTTTGAATTATGGTTTTCTCTGGGTATATGCCGAGTAGTGAGATTGCTGGGTCATATGGTGATTCTATTTTTAGTTTTCTAGGGAACCTCCATACTGTTCTCCATAGTGGCTGTATCAATTTACATTCCCACCAACAGTGCAAGAGGGTTCCCTTTTCTCCACACCCTCTCCAGCATTTGTTGTTTCTAGATTTTCTGATGATGCCCATTCTAACTGGTGTGAGGTGATACCTCATTGTAGTTTTGATTTGCATTTCTCTAATAATTAGTGATGTTGAGCAGCTTTAATGTGCTTCTTGGCCATCAGTATGTCTTCTTTGGAGAAATGTCTATTTAGGTCTTCTGCCCATTTTTGGATTGGGTTGTTTGTTTTTTTAATATCGAGCTGCATGAGCTGTTTATATATTTTGGAGATTAATCCTTTGTCCGTTGATTCGTTTGCAAATATTTTCTCCCATTCTGAGGGTTGTCTTTTCCTCTTGTTTATGGTTTCCTTTGCTGTGCAGAAGGTTTTAAGTTTCATTAGGTCCCATTTCTTTATTTTTGTTTTTATTTCCATTACTCTAGGAGGTGGATCAAAAAAGATCTTGCTGTGATTTTCGTCGAAGAGTGTTCTTCCTATGTTTTCCTCTAAGAGTTTTATAGTGTCCGGTCTTACATTTAGGTCTCTAATCCATTTTGAGTTTATTTTTGTGTGTGGTGTTAGGGAGTGTTCTAATTTCATTCTTTTACATGTAGCTGTCCAGTTTTCCCAGCACCACTTATTGAAGAGACTGTCTTTTCTCCATTGTATATCCTTGCCTCCTTTGTCATAGATTAGTTGACCATAGGTGCGTGGGTTTATCTCTGGGCTTTCTATCTTGTTCCATTGATCTATGTTTCTGTTTTTGTGCTGGTGCCATATTGTCTTGATTACTGTAGCTTTGTAGTATAGTCTGAAGTCAGGGAGTCTGATTCCTCCAGCTCCGTTTTTTTCCCTCAAGACTGCTTGGGCTATTCGGGGTCTTCTGTGTCTCCATACAAATTTTGAGATTTTTTGTTCTAGTTCTGTAAAAAATGCCATTGGTAATTTGATAGGGATTGCATTGAATCTGTAGATAGCTTTGGGTAGTATAGTCATTTTCACAACATTGATTCTTCCAATCCAAGAACATGGTATATCTCTCCATCTGTTGGTATCATCTTTAATTTCTTTCATCAGTGTCTTATAGTTTTCTGCCTACAGGTCTTTTGTCTCCTTAGGTAGGTTTATTCCTAGGTATTTTGTTCTTTTTGTTGCAGTGGTAAATGGGAGTGTTTCCTTAATTTCCCTTTCAGATTTTTCATCATTAGCATATAGGAATGCAAGAGATTTCTGTGCATTAATTTTGTATCCTGCAACTTTACCAAATTCATTGATTAGCTCTAGTAGTTTTCTGGTGGCATCTTTAGTATTCTCTATGTATAGTATCATGTCATCTGCAAACAGTGACAGTTTTACTTCTTCTTTTCCAATTTGTATTCCTTTTATTTCTTTTTCTTCTCTGATTGCCGTGGCTAGGACTTCCAAAACTATGTTGAATAATAGTAGTGAGAGTGGACCTCCTTGTCTTGTTCCTGATCTTAGAGGAAATGCTTTCAGGTTTTCACCATTGAGAATGATGTTTACTGTGGGTTTGTCATATATGGCCTTTATTATGTTGAGATAGGTTCCCTCTATGCTCACTTTCTGGAGAGTTTTTATCATAAAAGGGTGTTGAATTTTGTCAAAAGCTTTTTCTGCATCTATTGAGATGATCATATGGTTTTTATTCTTCAGTGTGTTAATGTGGTGTATCACATTGATTGATTTGCGTATATTGAAGAATCCTTGCATCCCTGGGATAAATCCCACTTGATCAAGGTGTATGATCCTTTTAATGTGTTGTTGGATTCTGTTATTTTTGTTGAGGATTTTTGCATCTATATTCATCAGTGATATTGGTCTGTAATTTTCTTTTTTTGTAGTATCTTTGTCTGGTTTTGGTATCAGGGTGATGGTGGCCTCATAGAATGAGTTTGGGAGTGTTCCTTCCTCTGCAATTCTTTGGAAGAGTTTGAGAAGGATGGGTGTTAGCTCTTCTCTAAATGTCTGATAGAATTCGCCTGTGAAGCCATCTGCTCCTGGACTTTTGTTTGTTGGAAGATTTTTAATCACAGTTTCAATTTTATTACTTGTGATTGGTCTGTTCATATTTTCTGTTTCTTCCTGGTTCAGTCTTGGAACGTTATACCTTTCTAAGAATTTGTGCATTTCTTCCAGGTTGTCCATTTTATTGGCATAGAGTTGCTTGCAGTAGTCTCTTAGGATGCTTTGTATTTCTGCAGTGTCTGTTGTAACTTCTCCTTTTTCATTTCTAATTTTATTGATTTGAGTCCTCTCCCTCTTTTTCTTGATGAGTCTGGCTAATGGTTTATCAATTTTGTTTATCTTCTCAAAGAACCAGCTTTTAGTTTTATTGATCTTTGCTATTGTTTTCTTTGTTTCTATTTCATTTATTTCTGCTCTGATCTTTATGATTTCTTTCCTTCTGCTAACTTTGGGTTTTGTTTGTTCTTCTTTCTGTAGTTCCTTTAGGTGTAAGGTTAGATTGTTTATTGGAGATTTTTCTTGTTTCTTCAGGTAGGCTTGTATAGCTATAAACTTCCCTCTTAGAACTGCTTTTGCTGCATCCCGTAGGTTTTGGATCATTGTGTTTTCATTGTCGTTTGTCTCTAGGTATTTTTTTATTTCCTCTTTGATTTCTTCAGTGATCTCTTGGTTATTTAGTAACATATTGTTTAACCTCCATGTGTTTGTGTTTTTTACGTTTTTTTTTCCCTGTAATTCATTTCTAATCTCATAGCGTTGTGGTCAGAAGAGACGCTTGATATGATATCAATTTTCTTAAATTTACTGAGGCTTGATTTGTGACCCAAGATGTGATCTATCCTGGAGAATGTTCCGTGCGCACTTGAGAAGAAAGTGTAATCTACTGTTTTTGGATGGAATGTCCTATAAATATCAATTAAATCTATCTGGTCTATTGTGACATTTAAAGCTTGTGTTTCCTTATTAATTTTCTATCTGGATGATCTGTCCATTGGTGTAAGTGAGGTGTTAAAGTCCCCCAGTATTATTGTGTTACTGTTGATTTCCTCTTTTAGAGCTGTTAGCAGTTGCCTTATGTATTGAGGTGCTCCTATGTTGGGTGCATAAATATTTACAATTGTTATATCTTCTTCTTGGATTGATCCCTTGATCATTATGTAGTGTCCTTCCTTATCTCTTGTAACATTCTTTATTTTAAAGTCTATTTTATCTGAGTATTGCTACTCCAGCTTTCTTTTGATTTCTATTTGCATGGAATATCTTTTTCTATCCCCTCACTTTCAGTCTGTATGTGTCCCTAGGTCTGAAGTGGGTCTCTTGTAGACAGCATGTATATGGGTCTTGTTTTTGTATCCATTCAGCAAGCCTGTGTCTTTTGGTTGGAGCATTTAATCCATTCACGTTTAAGGTAATTATTGATATGTATGTTCCTAGTACCATTTTCTTAATTGTTTTGGGTTTGTTTTTGTAGGTCCTTTTCTTCTCTGTGTTTCCCACTTAGAGAAGTTCCTTTAGCATTTGTTGTAGAGCTGGTTTGGTGGTTAATATTCTTAACTGTGTTTCTTCCACACTATTCCTGGCTTCCACAGCTAGCTTTCCAACAGCTTTTTTCCAAAAATGAAATTTTCTGTCAGAATTCCACCTGTAAAGCTAATCAAGACAAGGCTGCTGTGGAGCCTGAAAGCCCAGCCTTCTGGCCTCTTCCCCACGTCTAGGCAGCCCCATAGCCCCTGCGGGGATGCTTGCACTGACTAGAGTTTGGGAAGTGCTTTTATTAAGGTGAATATGTGCTGAGGAGCAGTAACTTAAAAAAGAAAAGTACTCCAGTCTGGAAACACATGTTCAGAGAGTTGTGTGCATAATGATTAAAGGAGTGACTGTATATTTGTTAATTATTGAAACTAGTGGTCTTTATGATTGTTTAGTTACTCTCTGATACTATTTATTGCATAAATCATATGTGAAAATCTTGTACTCTTTGGCCTATATTCTGATTAAGAAGTGTTATTTGCAGGGTAACTACACACTGAGCAAGGCTCATGGTATAATTAATAGTTTAACACATAGTAAGTTTTAATCCCATAAATAAATAGGATTGGAATCTGAACTGTGTAAGACATTTTCTAAAATCCTGTCTATTATTTCTCTTTTAGGAGAAGATGATGGTAAGTTAAAAGTCTCATTTTATGTTTGCTTCAAATGTAGAAGAAATGCCTTTAATGATCAAAATTTGATTTTTTCCTGTTTTTAATTCAAAAGAAAGTATCCTTTTTTTTTTTTTTTTTCCAGAAAATAGCTACCAATCAATGGTGACCAAAAAGATAAGAGTGTTTTTTATAATTTAAAGTTACCCTATGTTAGGGACTTCCCTGGTGGCACAGTGGTTAAGAATCTGCTTGCCAGTGCAGGGGACACGATCCCTGGTCCGCAAAGATCCCACATGCCACGGAGCAACTAAGCCCGCACCACAACTACTGAGCCTGTGCTCTAGAGCCCATGAGGCACAACTACTGAAGCCTGCGTGCCTGGAGCCCGTGCTCCACAACAAGAGAAGCCACCACAATGAGAAGCCCGTGCACTGCAGTGAAGAGTAGCCCCCGCTCGCTGCAACTAGAGAAAGCCCGTGCACAGCAACCAAGACCCAACACAGTCAAAAATAAATAAATAAATTTATTTTAAAAAATAAATAAAGTTACCCTATGTGTCAAGGGCACTGTAATGGGCATTGTAAACGATAGAAAGATGTATAAAACATGCCTTCCCTCTAGGAGCTAAAAATATGTATAGTAGGGAATGATAAGCACTGTACATAAGTGATAATAAAGAAGTATTACATACATAGTACAACAGTAGGTGGTGTAGCTCTTCAGAGGTAGAACAGATCCTGCCTCACTGGGAAAATTTACTGGAGGAGGTGGTGTTTGAGATGGACTTGAATGATGGACTGATTTAAAGCCAGTAGAATTGGATAGTGTGTGCTACTTGGATGACAACATGGACTAAGGGGTTGAGAAAGGAAAAACAAGGCATGTTTGGGGAGAGTAGGAAAGACTTCATATACGGGGTAATTTAAAATTAGAAAGATGAGTAGAGGCCAGATTATTGAGGACCTTAGGAGCTAGACTTTTCCTGTTAGCAGTTGGGGCTTTTTGAGTAAACAAGTGAGATAATGAATGATGTTTTGTGTAAGAGTATCATCTAAGTTAGAGTATGTTGAATGAATGGTTCTCTAGGAAGATGTTTGTGTTGTTTTGCTAAGGGTGAAGACTCTCAGGAGGCAAAGTAATTCCCCACCATCTAATTTATCCCCTAGACTCCTTGCTCAGCTCACCTATGTGTTGAGTTTTTATCATCATGCTTTGCTTTTCGCAATTAAAATAAAATAAGGATGAGTAAATTAGGAAGTATATTAACTGTTTTTATTGACTGCCATTTTTCTTTTCATTCAGAACAATATTGGGCTAGAAATAGTTCTTTTAGCATAGTACACAAGGAAGGCCCCTTCATATTCTGGTCGTTAACTTTTCTGAAGAATTATTTTGAAAATTAGGGAACTTTTTTATTATCTCTTAAAACTTAGTAGTTTTAGATAATTGAGGAAATATACTTAGGTTTATTGCTCAGGAAAAATGGAATTAATTTGATTTTCATATTAATTATAATTCACTTTTTTCCTGGAAGTTTTGAATAATGCTATGGTTATCATCAAAAGCAAATTTAAGATTGTTTCTCCTCATACTTATGGATATTTAAGCCTTCAAGTGAATAAGGTTTACATAATATTTTGACTGGAAGTTTTCTCAAAAACTTTATAAGTCAAAATGTCATTTGTAAGAACTTCTTCCCAAAACTACTTCAGTTACTTTTGGACTTTATTTTCTAGAACCATATGCCTGTTTTTCCATTACACATGAGCAGTGGACATATTCCTTAATCTGTCATGAGAAATATTTTATAGACTAAATTTATTCTTATTTATGAATGACCATTTAAACATTTTAACCCAATTCTGTGTGTGTGTATAATTTTGATTGTTTTTGTTTTGTTTTTTAGGAGAATCGTTCTACACGTGGCTAGAAGGTAAACTTAATGTCTGCATTTTAAATTTATTGGCATCTTGCAAAAAATGAATTGATTTATTTAATATATATTTGTAAGTTTTAGGATTCATTAAATCTTGACAGTGTTTGAAAGAAAATAGCATGTTTTAGGTTATTGTAGTTTAGGATAAAATTATTTGAAAATTTTGAGGCTATTGGTCAGCTAAAAACCAGTGTTATGGAAATATATAGGGCAGATGCAGTCATCAGGGTTCCAGAACTGGTTCCCAGTCTTATTTCCATTCTGTATGTAATACTCACCCAAACTACTTTTCTAGTAACCACTATGCAAGTCTGTTTTTTTAAGTAGAGGCATTCTTTTTGGAAGGAAGTACTTTTTTTTATATATGAAATTAAGGGAAGATGAATTTGAATTCAGAAGGTTTTAAACATGTTTACACATGTAGTCTAAACTTGTCTAACTAAAGGATAAAGTAATATAGATCCCAATATATCAGATACGTTCGCATTCTTATATTTTCTAGTGTTGAAGTTATGAAACATTATTAATGGAAAGCTGAAACATTCTAGGATTTTAACAACTTTGGTTAATAACTGGATATATGATGCTTTTCAAAAATTTAGCAAATTGCCATTAATTTATGAAACCAAAAGTTCAAATATATTAATGAAAGATAAGCAAGTTGAATGACACTGGAAAATGGATATTTCATAGCCATAACCTTATAGGAACTCTGCTGAGTTAAACTAAGCACTTAATTCCATTTTATCTTTGTTAATCAGTCGTGTTAACTTATGAATGTGATTTCTCTTTATTTTTTAATGAATTTTTTTGGGTTTTTTTTTTTTTTTTTTTTTTTTTTTGGCTGTGTTGGGCCTTCGTTGCTGCACACGGGCTTTCTCTAGTTGCGGTGAGCAGGGGCTACTCTTCGTTGCGGTGCATAGGCTTCTCATTGCGGTGGCTTCTCTTGTGGAGCACGGGCTCTAGGCACGCGGGCTTCAGTAGTTGTGGCACGCAGGCTCAGTATCTGTGGTTCGCAAGCTCTAGAGCGCAGGCTCAGTAGTTGTGGCACATGGGCTTAGTTGCTCCGTGACATGTGGGATTTTCCCAGACCAGGGATCGAACCTGTGTCCCCCGCATTGGCAGGCAGATTCTTATCTACTGCGCCACCAGGGAAGCCCAATGAACTATTTTTGATGTGCAAATACTGCTAGGAATTATATTGATAAATGGCCAGTGTGGGAAGAGATGATCATCTTTGTTTAATTAGCTTTATTTTAAGAGCACAAATTGTGAAAAGTAGTATTTAGGTTAAAAGAGGTGGTCAGAGACTCTGCATATTGATAATGGAGGATGAGAATGGAATTTATGGGCAGTATCGGATTCTAGGGTATACTATATCAACCACTCTCCTAGTATCCTATTGATGGGAGTCCCTGAATACTGATAGATGGTCCAGTGAGCACTCCTATTTATAGGCAACTGGCTCAACTTTTCTGAGATTGAGTTTCCTGATCTGGGGCACGAGAGTGGCACTAGCCATCCAGCTTACCTACACTGTGAGTGTAGATGACGCCTGTGAAAACTGCTTTGAAAATCACTAAGCAATGTACAAATGCCAGATAACAGTGTTACAGTGTATCTAGCCCTTTTGTGAGAGAAAAAGTTATATATTGGTGTCCTGTAATTCAGTTGATGAAAATGAATTTGAATGAAATTAAATCCAAAAGAGGAAGAGGAGAACCACTTTCTAAATTGAATAGTTGGATTTGCCAGGCATTAGGGCTGGCAGCAGACCGCAGGCGGGGAGCACCTCTCCAGCACTTTCTGCTAAGAGTGTTGTGTGTCTTCCTGGTGCATTCACTTGGCTCATCTTTTATTATTAAGATTTTGCTTGAAGTTACCGAATTTTCACAGTTTACAGGAGTACATATCTACTCCTTCCTTCCCTCTTACCACCCATCCCCTTTTAGGTAAGGGGCTTTGTGGGCTTTGCAAATTAGAATTCCCTCCTAGTTTTCATGTTCTCATTTTTAGGCATATGAATTCTCATGAGCTTTGCTTTGCCTATTTTCCCTTCTCTTGTCTTTAGATATTTTACTGCTTAGAGAAGTAGGTTGGAAGGAAGAGAAAGTGAACTTCAAATCTGATCATTTTGGTACTTGATAACAGATTTGATTAAAAGTTTTACTAGAGAAGTTAATACCTAATGTTTTATCAAAGTTATTCTTATTGTTTATATCCGTTGTTACCATAAACATTCAAATTTGGCCATATACTTTTACGAAGAAGCCACAAAATAGAACTGAATTTCTACCTTTTGGTCTCTATCCATGATGATGAGAATATTCTAGGAAGAATTCTGAATTAGGGAATGAGATCTCAAAATAATTATTTTTTCCTATTAGAAGCTACTTGCTTCAGAGCCATCTATGGTAGAACATAAAGGGAGAGTAAGTTGAAGATCTAAAAGATCCTGAAAGGATGCAAAGTAAGCCACATACATACTCTTAACATTTTTAAAATCCTTCAGCATATAAATGAGATTATTTCTTAGTTTCCACTGTTGAAGCCCATTTTTCCCCATAGGGAGAGTAAAAAAACCAAAAAGCAAGAAAGACAAAAACAAACTCTGTTGGGTGGTAGGAAAGGGGAAAAGCTAATTGTTCTGCGTCTAGTGTGGATTCTTAAAACTTTTTGCATTTTTATTTATTTTTAAATTTTTCTATAAAGAATATTTTCTAAAAATGTTTCTCTTTTTTCACTGTGGTAAAATATACACAGTATAAAATTTACCTTCTTAAGCATTTCAAAATTTATTTAATAGCATTAAGTTCATTCACAATGTGTATTACTCTTATAATAAGAGAAAATATTTTTAAATGGAGGCTGGGGTTGGATAGGATGGCGAAATTATCTTGACCTCTGTTTTGAGCAAAAGCCTGTGTGGCTTAAGAAGGCTACATAAAATAAATTTCCATCATATTCCTGAACTCCATCTTGATATGGTTTTTCCAAGTTTTGGCTCCTTACCTGTGGAACCTACAGTTAAGTAGAATTAGAGAATTCCAGGGCAAAGGATTAGTAAGACACACTAAAGAATCTGGAGGAAGGAGAAAAATAGAATTCAGTCTATTCTTCCTCCACTAACAAGTAGGTTGAAATAAAGAACATCTATAGGGAAGGGAAAAGGAGAAACAGCTGTGGTTACACCAAAGCAGTGACTTTATATCTGCTTTAGTTTAGCCTAAACCACAAAAAATCTGTGCTGTTGCCTTCTGGGTAACATGAGGACTTTTCCAAGTGCATCCATAGTGTTTGGACCTCCAGTAGCCCAGACATTTGTATCTTATTCTGCACTAAGTTATCATACTCAGTTAACTCCATTCTGAAGTCAGAATCTTATTTTATCTTCTAGTGACAGTATCTCAATCTAATTATTTTATATTAGTCCTTGATTTGTTTTTTTTTTTTTTTTTTTTTTTTTTTTTTTTTTTTAGAATTTTTTTTAAGGCATTGTTTACTTTGTTTATTTATTTATTTTTGGCTGTGTTGGGTCTTCGTTTCTCTGCGAGGGCTTTCTCTAGTTGTGGCAAGCGGGGGCCACTCTTCATCGCGGTGCGCGGGCCTCTCACCATCGCGGCCCCTCCCGTTGCGGGGCACAGGCTCCAGACGCGCAGGCTCAGTAATTGTGGCTCACGGGCCTAGTTGCTCCGTGGCATGTGGGATCTTCCCAGACCAGGGCTCGAACCCGTGTGCCCTGCATTGGCAAGCAGATTCTCAACCACTGCGCCACCAGGGAAGCCCCCTTGATTTGTTTTTAATGTCCTCAAATCTTAACTTTAAATATAAGCCCGTGTACCTAATCCTCTTGATTCAGTATTTTTGTTATCTAAATGGATGTGATTTCTTTTTCACTATTTTTCTGAATAGGTTTGTGTTTGGAGAAAAGAGTCTTCTATAAGCTTATATCGGGACTTCATGCTAGTATCAATTTACATCTATGCGCAAATTATCTTTTGGAAGGTAATCAGATTTTTTTCTATTAGTATAAAAATTGTTGGGGAAAAATACATATTCTCTATAGAGCAAAAATCCTGTTTATTAAGAGTGTATAATATATTTCTCTTTCTCTTTAGAAACCTGGGGTAAACCTACCTGGGGACCTAATATGAAAGAATTTAAACGCCGCTTCGACCCTGTGGAAACCAAGGGAGAAGGCCCAAGAAGGCTAAAGAATCTGTACTTTTTATATTTAATTGAGCTTCGAGCTTTATCAAAGGTGGCCCCGTACTTTGAGCGCTCAATTGTCGATCTTTACACTGGAAATGTAAAAGAGGATGCTGACACAAAAACCCTCCTACTGAATATCTTTCAAGATACAAAGTAAGAATTGAATTGTCAGTGATCTGAAATTCTCCACTCTGTAGGTGATTGAGGTAGTTCTTGAAATATTGATACAACAAAAACTGACTCCTGAAAGTTAGTTAGGAAAAGGGAGAATTAGAACTGAGAAGGAAAGTGTTCCATAGAATGGCAGCATTTTAAAAGTATTTCTAAAAATGTTGACTGAAAAGCGTATGTAAAGCTTTGTTGCATAAACTTTCACACTTGAGAATAGGCTGTATTTTTAAATATAACTTTAAATTTTATGTAGTACCAAAATTTAATGCTACTTTAATGTTCTTTCTACCAATTTTGTATTCTTCCAGTTGCTACTTAAATTCAGATGGTAATATGTGCTAGCATAAGGATAGATTACCTAAGATGACATTAGCCTTACGTTCTACAATATAACCTTAAAAAAAAAATCCTGGGTGTATAAAACTGCACTTTACTGATTGTTAAAAATGAGCACAGAGGAGAGTTGGGTTAAGAAATGTCTAAGGTAAATTATGCATTAAATTTTTTAAAATGTTTTAAAATGTTTAGAGTTTTGTACATTTTTTCACACAAATTGTTTTTAGTTAATTTTTTAGGTTATTTTTGTCACGTAATTTCTTCAAAACATTACGCTCTCATAAATTACAAAGCCCTCTTTATCTTGCTTTACTCTTTGATTGAATAGTTTAAACTGTTTGCCACCTTCCCACATTACCAAACCTTACACATGAGTAAATTCTGAATTTTAAATATTTGTAGGGATAGAAAATTCTACCAGAGCTTGAATTTTCCATCTGTAGCTTATAATATTTTCATTTCATCAGGTCCTTTCCCATGCACTTTGACGAGAAATCCATGTTTGCAGGTGACAAAAAGGGGGCCAAATCGTTAAAGGTAAAAAGTTCTTGACCGGGGGACCGGGTGGGGAACAGTTTACTGGTTGTGTTTTAATCCTGTTCATCTAAACTTTCTTTTCCAGTTCTCCATCTTGTTGGTCTGATTGGATTTTACTATAAATGATACAAAAAGCTCTTTCTCAATTCCTTTCTCCTTTCTAGTTTGCCCAACTGCTTAGTGAATCCTCAGTCATACCTCTTATGACACCTTTGTAAATGTCTTCTCAAAAGGCATCATTTTGAAAGTTTTCTTTCTTTTCTTTCATTTTCTTATTGCTGTTTTGATGCGTCTTAAAAAAAATCATGCACTGTTAGCCACTTTGAAGGCAGTAAATAGTATATTTTCTAATGTTTATTTTACAAAATGTTACAGTTTTGAAACTATTATGTTTTTGTCCTAATGGACTAACATATAAGGCAAAAATTACCTGTTGACCTGTGATGTCAGAAGGAGACTATATTTTAGGAACATTATGCAACTTCATGTTACAAGCACTTGGTTCTCATTTGCTTACAGTAATTAAGGAATACACTGTACCCTTACAGTGTTCATAAAAGTATTTGAAATTGATTGGCAAATAGTCTTCTACCACAGCTCCACAATTTTTTTTTTTTAATATTAATTAATTAATTAATTTATTTTGGCTGTGTTGGGTCTTCGTTTCTGTGCGAGGGCTTTCTCTAGTTGCAGCAAGTGGGGGCCACTCCTCATCGCAGTGCGCGGGCCTCTCACTGTCTCGGCCTCTCCTGTTGCGGAGCACAGGCTCCAGACGCGCGGGCTCAGTAATTGTGGCTCATGGGCCCAGCTGCTCCACGGCATGTGGGATCTTCCCAGACCAGGGCTCGAACCCGTATCCCCTGCTTTGGCAGGCAGATTCTCAACCACTGCGCCACCAGGGAAACCCCACAATTTTTTATATGCGATTCTGAAATCCAAAAAGCTCCAAAAACTGGAACATTTTTCTTATGTTTGGTACAAATTAATTTGTTAGCAAAACCTAACCTGAACTGGTGTAAGGATATTTGTAGTGTTTTTTAAAAAATTCTGCTTTGTATGAATATTCTTACATTTTGTTGCAAAAACAATCATGTATTTGATTACAGAGTGTTGCCATACACTCTGGTGGGGTGTTTCATAATATATAGTGTATGTACTACATTACTAAAATCTCAAAACTTCTGAATTCTGAAACACATTTGGCCCCGAGATGTTTTAGATGTGGATATGCTGCAAGAATGAATACATTAGTAAGGGTTCCTTGGTATTTCTGAAATGAAGTAATTTAGCCACAACTATATTTTAGTTTTGGAAGGTTGTTTTGTTTTATGGTTGTTTTAGAGGTACATTAGTATTACAGTATTTAACATAATGCTAATTCATTTTTGTAATGCTTCCTATTTTCTTAGTGTTTATACAAATATTATACTTCTGATCAAGACAACTATAATTACGTATCTTTTTATAGATGAGGAAGGTAAGACTGAGAACAGAGTAAGGTTTCACAGCTAGCTTTCAAGTTATAAAATGCTGGAAATTTGGTTTCCTATTTTTCAAAGGTGTAGAAAGGAGAATATAAGTCCGTTTTTCCATCTGCTCCAAAGAACATGAATTACATGAGAATGGAGAGCAAAGGAGTTTTTGTGTTCTATTTATGTTGTCTTTCTTTTGGCCAAGGTATTGATTCCTCCAAACGCTTTAAGTTTTCAGGTGACTCACTCCAGCTCTTTGCAATAAACTGTTTACCTCGGTGCAATAAAATGATTTTTATTTTCTATGTTTGCCCTGTGAAAAAGATGAGGGAACTTTCTCTTAGCTAGTTTTGTCCTCAGAGAAGGTGAGACTCACCTTAGAGTCACAGAAACCCATGCACAGATGCCCATCTAACTGTGTGGGAAACTAATACAGCAAAAGTCAAGGATCCAGTAAGCAAGCATCCCTGGAGAAGTTGCCTTAGCAAATGTGGGGGACTGTGAGATCACAGACCCCTTGTATAGCCCTGTGATCATCGGTGCTGATGGAGTACATGCTATAAACATGGTGTGGTCCTAAGGAGGGAGATGGACACTGATTATTGTTCTAGGACCAGCTTTCTGATTTAGACTCACACAAAGCAATGCATCAAAAATAAATGAAACATAATATAGATGTATTCACCACTGGTTGTACACAGATATCAAATGGAAGCAGCAGTTAAGCTCCTTCAAAGTAAAAACCGTGTATTATTTACTTTGGTGTCCCCTGTAGGGTACGTGTTGGTGCTTTGCGTGGAGTGGCCCCTGAATCAAAAGTTTGTTGAATTAATATGTAGAATGAATTTTATAAACTGTCATTAATGTTAGCTGTTTTATGTGCCATGTTGTGCTATACAAATTCAAATACTTCTCTTCTTCATTGTTGAAAAACACAACTCATTCATTAATAAGCTTCAAAACTTTTTATTATAATTCAGACAAGTGCAGTTTAATTTTAAATGTCTAATTAGAATGAACATATTTTCTGCTTGTTAGGAGGAATTCCGGTTACATTTCAAGAATATCTCCCGTATAATGGACTGTGTTGGATGTGACAAATGCAGGTTATGGGGGAAATTACAGGTTTGTGTGTTGTCTTCTGTTTTGAAACTATTACTAACCTTAAGTTTCTCCACTGAGAAGTTGAAAGTTTTTATTTACTAAAATGTCCTCATTGTTCATTGAATTAGAGATCCAAAGTGTGGTTTTTCTGTTTTATTTATAAAAACAATTAATATTAGACTCTGTGTTATATGTGTATGTATTAGGATGTTTTTCCTATTATTGTAGGTTAATGATTTTAGGTTTATTGTATCTGTTTCTGTAGGTACAATCTCAGATTCATTTTTGAAGTTGCTGGTTACAAATAGAGTGTATTGGTATTTTATATACCTATATAAAAGGTAAAATATAATTATATAAGAAATTTAATTATCAAATTTTGGTCACTGAATTTGTATCAATGATCAAAAGAAGGAGGCCCCCTAGTCACAAAATAGGAAAGTTCTGCCCAGCAGGCCCATTTCCCTAAATATTTCAGTGTAAAAAGGATTGTGTGATTATTTTCTCTTACCTTTTTACAAAGATGATATTAAGTCATAGAAAGTCAAGAGACAGAATTTTTTTAATGGAGGATACAATGAAATCAGATTTTTCTTTTTCTCTGTCGCTAATAATTGAGAAATTATTAAGTGTAGGTATCACTATACCTATAAACTTATGCTGATTTCTAAGTTTTGAATTGCTATGGGCTGTAAAGAATGCTTTCAAAGTTACATATTGAACATTGTAATCCTAATGTGATATTGTCTACATTAAAAAAAAAAAGGCATTTTAGTAATTTGGAATAGTAGGATATGTATCCAAAAAGTGTTAAACTATTCAGATTTCCTTAACAGCTTAGATAAATTTATCATATGCATAATCTGTGAGGAAGTAGAAACTGTATTTTACATAGTTGAACATTTTCGTGAAAAGTTCAGTTCATATGAATTTCCTGACTTCTCATCACAGTGACTGAGTATTCCTTTAAACCTTTATAGCAGTTATTATTATATGAATTTAATTGAAAGTTTATCACTATTTTCTTTAGACTCAGGGTTTAGGAACTGCCCTGAAGATATTATTCTCAGAAAAAGAAATCCAAAAGCTTCCAGAGAACAGCCCATCTAAAGGCTTCCAACTCACTCGACAGGAAATAGTTGCTCTTTTAAATGCTTTTGGAAGGTAAGAACTGTTTTCATAGTGAAGACTTTTGATTCCCCTGCTGGTTTCAACAAACTGCAAAGATCATCTTCTTTGCTAAAGTAGTCTGTTTTGTTTTGTTTCATTGACAAAGAGGGAGCATTATTGTCATATAGCATCGCACCTGCACTCACAAGCCAGTTTCTCTACAGGTTACAGGAAAAAGTAATAGTTTCAAATTGCCAGCATTTCCCAGTTTGCCTTCTCAATTTTGTGGGGAAATATTCTCCTAATAAAATTCTCTTTAGCTGGTTTTAACTTGTTCAAGTACAATAGCAGGAGTAAGGAGAGTTTGGCTCAGAAGGTGAGGAAAGAAAAAGACATTAAACCTTTCAGCTGCTCTGTGTCTTAATCTGAGGAGGCATTTTTCTTTCACTCATTTTTCCCCCATTGTTTTCTGTGTACATACATACAGTTTGCTTTTTGTTTATACCACAGATGGTTTCAAAAATAATTTGAATTTGCCTATAGAGATACATGCAGTACCAACTAAGTGAAGAATACAGAAGAGAAGGAAAAGAATCAGAGAAACTCAGAGAAAACAATACTATACTGCCCTGGGAAAAAAGGCAAAGTCAAATCAAGGAAGAATTAAAAAAATAATAATAAATAAAGAACAAAGTAATACAGAGATTCTTATGTTTTCTTAACATGCATTTTTAAGTTAAAAAGAGGCAGTTAAATTAAAAATAAATTAATTGCCCCTTCCCCATCTTAATAGCAAAGATTTCATTTGTTGCTCCCCTGTATTTAAAGATGACCATGTAGGTTGAGATTTCAAACACAAGATAGACATAGAATGTCCACTGGTAATTGGTATTTCATGAAAAATTCAGTCCACCCACTTATGAGGCCTGTAGTAAGATAAAATAGGAGAAGCTGAATTAAATTTAAATTATTTGAAATTTAAATGAAACAAGATTTTAATCAATTTAAACACTTTTAATTGAAGATAGTTGATGTACAGTATTATATGTTACAGGTGTACAGTATAGTGATTCACAGTTTTTAAAGGTTATACTCCTTTTATAGTTATTATAAAATGTTGGCTATATCCCCTGTGTTGTACAATGTATCCTTGTAGCTTATTTTATACATAGTAGTTTGTACCTCTTAACCCCCCTACCCCTATGTTGCCTGTCCCCAGTGGTAACCACTAGTTCTCTATATCTGGGAATCTGCTTCTTAAAACATATTTAAATCTAAATAAAATTAAATTGAGAAAGAAGCAGATGTTAACTTCCTCAAAATTTCTCTGTGTCTCACAAGGAATTATTCACAAATGCAACCCTTCCAGCTCAGTTCTCTAGCTAGAGCCTGCTATTACCTTTTATTGCTCTCTAGAGAGTACTGGACTCAGAATCAGGTCCTAGTGTTCTGGAATCCTGGCCCTGCCATTTACTGGCAGCATGAGCTCAGGTACATCACTCCTTTCTCCCAGCTTGTTTCCTTTCTCTGTATAATGAAGAGGAGTAAAAACCTTTCTCACAGAGTTAACATGAAGATAAAAGAGGTCCTGTGTGACACTTTTAAATCACAAGATGCTACCTGAAGTCCATGGCAATGGTGGGCGTGGGGATGGTGATTTACAAACACCATTGGGTGTTTAGTGCCCTAATATTTTCAGTACTTAAAAAATTGTCTTATTGTTTTTATGGCTAGACTAGATGTGAGAAACCTTTCTTTTCTTAAGGGTAATGACACTCAGGGTGGGATGGTTACACAAACAAGGTACAGCCTAATTTAATCTCCCTTTTCCTCCCCACGGAAAACAAATAGCAGCCATCTGCTTTTAAAATCTCTTTTAAAATATTCATCTTTCTTTCCCCCTAATTATTAAAGTAATTCATGGTCATTATAGAAAATCTGGAAAAACATGTGAAAGTGTAATTTAGAAAATAAATTTTAAAATCGCTCATATCCCTACCACCTAGGACGATTTCAACATTTGGCGTATTTTTAATGTGTATTTTCCCACTACTTATGTGTAAAAAATTTACGTACGTGTGTGTGTGTGTGTGTGTGTACATATTTACAGAGTTGAAACCATACATTTTGTATGCTTTCTTATCCTGTTTTACTTGGCATTACATTGGAATCATTTCCCAATATTTTTAAAATTTTTTTCATAAGTTATTTTTTTCTTTTTTATTGAGGTATAATTGACATACAGCATTGTATTAGTTTCAGGTGTCCAACGTCATGACTCAATATTTGTATATGTTGCAAAATGATCACCACAGTAAGTCTAAGTAGCATCCATCACCACACGTAGTTAGAGTTTTTCTTCTTGTGATGAGAACTTTTGAGATTTACTCTTTTAGCAACTTTTAAATACATAAGCTACTATTTTAAATATAGGCCAATATTCTATTGCATGGACATAGCACAATTTAGTCATTCTTTTATTTCTTAGTCGAGTTTAACTGTTTCCTTCATATGTATTCTATACATTTCTTACTCTTTCCTTAAAAAATATTAGTTGTTCTTAATAATTGTTAATGAGATCTGTTCATTGTATCTTCCACCTGATTATCAGTCCATTTAAATAGTAAATGATTTTGGCTGCACTAACACACAAAATTATCATGTTGCACTTTGGGAGGGTTTGTGCATTCGTTCGTGTTAAGTGAATTGGTAGTTTTCTTGGTCTGACAACCTATATAATACAATTCTGCCTCAATTAGGGCAGCCAGGACCGCATTGCTTTGTCATGTGATGCTAGTGGGCGGAGACATACAGTGAGCTTCGTCTTGGTTCTGGCCAAGGAAGGATGGGAAATGTGGTTTCTTTATCTTGAATACTCTGCAAATGTCTTTCCTACACTAACAGCCATTTTTTGATAGTTTCAACATTTATATCAAATGGCTTATTTTCCAGGGAACAAATTAATATACCTGTTGGCTATTAAAATATATTTTAGTATCCCTCTAAAAGTACCGGTAAAGCAGTAGGTAAATATGCAGGTACGCTCTGTGCCTTTCTGTGTCTGTCGGAGGATAATAATAGGGAATGTGGAAAATCTCTCGTGTAATAAATTGTGAGGTCTGGAATGCATCTTCATAGAGACTCTGGTCCCATATAGTGCTGGCAAGTTTGTACTCCCTGCGTAAAAGGTAACCTACAGTTAGTTTGTATGATAACCTTCGAGTTTTCTGACCCTCTCCATTTTGTATCTGAATCAGACTTTGAGCGTACTTTTTTCATTGTTTTTTTTCAGCCGCTGCTCTTTACGAAGCTCTCTCTTCTTTAGTTATGGACCTTGGTTTCTACTGTATCTTCCTATGTATTTTGATAGGTTTTTTTTTAAAACAGGTACTTTGAGGTACAGCATATGATTTTACACATTTTGTTTAATAATCATATTGTTTTTTCGTAATAAGTAAACACTGTTTCAGTCCTCTAATATTCTGAGGATTAGAGTAAGAATTCATTTTCTGTTAATCCTACAACTTGTAAGAATATAAAGAAAATGTTTTTGAGACCATAAAGGACATAGATTTTTTTGAGAGGACATATGGTCTTGGGATCTGATGATCTGGTTAGAACCCACCTACTCTACTAGCTGAGCAACCCTGGGAAAATTACTTGATTTATTTGAGCCTCAGTTTTCCTAAAATGTAAAATCAGGGTTAATTTTATCTACCTTGTGGAATTGTTTTTAAACAATTAATGAGATTATATCTGTGATGAGCTTAGAACATTGCCTGCCATACATTAAGCTCTCAATATAAGAAAAGCTCTTAAGTTCTTAAAGAAATGGGCTCAGTACTGCATTCTACATTATCTTAAGCTATAGAAAGAAAAACATTAGATTTTTATTGTATCAACCCTGAATTGTACCTAAGGATAATTGAGCTTACAGAATTTTTTTTTTATGATTTCCATTCTAGAGTTTTACTTCTGGGTCTGGGCTCAGAAGCATTTCATTCATTTATTCACTCAATAATAATTTATTGAACACTATAAATATGGGTGGATGGGGCGGGCACAGGGATTCATCAATAGACAGAATAAATAGAATCTGTATCTTTGTGTTAAAACAAATTAGTGTTTGGGTTAAAACAAATCCATGTTTGGGGAACAACAAGAATGAAGCGGATTTGGAGAGTAGTGTGCAAAATGAATTTATAAGGCCAAATGTAAATGATTTGAGATTCTTTATTTAAAGCAATGAATTATCATACCACTGTTCCCATCATTAATCTAGAATCTGTTGATAATACGAAGTAACTGGCTTCCTTTGCCCCTTCTAAACCAAGACTAACGAACTACAGCTCTGTGTTTTGTCAGTCTTTAATCATTATAGCATACACATTTAAAAATGGAAGCTTCACTGCCCAGTGTTGTTTACGTCATGTTATTTTCGATTTTGCTTTCAAATTGTAGCCCATATAACAGCATCAATAATTTGAAATGTGTACACATCATATTAGCTGTGCTAATATGCTTTTTTTTTCTCTCTTGTAGGCTTTCTACAAGTATAAAAGAGTTACAGAATTTCAAAGTCTTATTACAACACAGTAGGTAATAGAGGCTTTTATATGTCTAATTAGAGACATAAAGTGACTGTGTGAAGCCTTTTTAGTCTTGGACATTTCAGCAGAAGGAGACTAATCTTCAGACTTCAAGAATTCTGAACTCTTAAAGAGAAAATTCAAATGTTCACTTGAATATTTATGCTTCTTAATAGATTATCAATTAGAGATATTTGTAAATGAAATATACTTTTAAAACATGTAAACTGCACTAATTCTGTATTTAATTCCACGTGTTTCCATCTGTTGAATATTCTGCTCTTCCATTTGTTTAGAATTGGCTTTGTGCTTATTCTGTTCTTTATTTCCAGCTGTCAAACTTAAATGACTATGTCTCCATCTGAATAATACTGTTAACTAGTCTGTTATGGAAAAGGAGAACTAGGGAGCAAATGTTGCTTAGGGCAGGTATCAGTGACAAAAATTTGTCAGTGATTTTTAAATGTATTTTTAGCCTTGCCTAGTTCTGTGTGTCACCTCCTGTAATATGGAAGTGTCAGCGTGATCAATGACCCTTTCAATGTATAGTTATAGTAGTTACTTAAGAATCCCCAAGACTTCAGTTTCATTGGTTTTTATTGAAGATTTTAGGTTGTTGTTGTTGTGTTTTGCTTTGGTCTAAAGGACCTGCTTCGGCAAAGGTGAATAAGTAATATCCCCTATGCTACCCAGCCAGATTTCATGTGCCTGCAGTGGGCTGGCTCAAGAGGATTCTTTACTTAGAACGTGTAAATCAGTTTCTATTGATTGTGTGTTTCTTTGCCCCTACTCCAATTTTAGAAATTTTTGTTTAAGAAAACAAACCAAAAAAAAATTGCATAAATACTTATTTAACAGTTTCCATCTTATAAAATTTGAATGGAATTATATGGATTTATAACACCAAATGAAAACATTATATACACAAAACTTACTATTTTAAAGTAAGCATTTTTAAAGGATTTTATTTCAGAATACAGTCTATGCAATCCTCTCTCAATCTGATTTTCTTTGGTAGGGTATTTAAGTAGATAAATTAGTTCATACCTTCTCTAAGCTTCCCCCTTTCCCCACCTTTTCTTTTTTAGTTCTTTGTATATAAATGGTACTTCATGTGACTTGTACCAACAGATGACTTCATAAGTCCTAAACTGTCATTTTCTAAACCTGGGATTCAAATATCCTTAATATTTAAAATATTGATTATTTTAAAAGGTGTTAGTATATATAATGTGATTAATTTGGAAGGTTGCATCTGTGTAGAAGTAATGCGGGTATCAGTCTTTCATGAAGTAAATAAGTGCTCTTAAACCCATATCTTATCCTGCCAAAGTCTGAACGTGTTCATTGATGATTTTTAGTGGCATATTTTAACTTGTATTTAGTTGGCTTATCCCTTTTTAAAAAATACTTAGCCGTCCCTTGGAGGGCTATGGTTTGAGGGAGTAAGATCTCACTATTTAGTTATTTTCTTACCCCGTTTCTAACCTTTATAGACCTAGAGTTTTCATGTTGTTGTTGATAGTGGTGGTATTTTTTTTAAGTTGAATAAAACAGGCTGACTTGGTTGGAGCCTCCTCCACTTTTTCTTTTCATTTTTAGGGATGCAAGTATTGTCTGGTGGGAGAGGGGGACCTTCAGGTAAATTTGTCTAAAAAGTGAATATCTAAGTAATCTTGCTGGTAAATTAATAAGAATTATTCTTAGTGTTTTTCAGAGTCTAAGAAAATGTGAATGTTTTGCACTTTGTCTATTATTACTGTAAGTTTAAAAATCTTTTTGGTAGTGTTACTTCACCGTTCCCTCAGTTAAAGATAAAGGCTATTATTTAAGCTCTATTTCCTGGAGAAAATCTTTGGTCGTTTCCATTTCTTGCTTCTTTCCTTTACTGTGATTTGTTTCAAGCTTAGTTAAAATTGTGTATTAGAGTGAGTTCTAGGAATTAAAAGATCTAGTTAGGGTAAAAAGTTCTTTTAAAGGTTTTAACAGATCTTTCACTACCAAGAAAATAAACAAATGAAGTATTCTTAAGCTGAAATCTATTTGATTAACTTTATTTTACCATAAATTAGATTGTGATGGGCAGCCTACATTTTCGTGTATGTGTGTGCTTTTTAAATGAATGTGTAAGTGATAGGAATCTTTGTTTTGTGAGCCTGGTGATGTTTTATGGTCCTTGTGATATAAACTTTTTTCCAACTCACATACCTTTTTGTTGTCAAGTGATACTAGAGTACCGACTGCATTGTGAAAATGCTTGCCTGGCAATAATACCTCTTGGCATTTTGTCTTTATCTCATCACCTAATTTAAAAGTCCAACACTTGATAATATAACTTGACAGAAATGATTGTACCAGCTGATAAAGTAATGAAAATGCAGAAAAGGAAAATATTCCTTCCTTCAATGGCATGAGTTTATTTTTTTTTCTTAAGTGGCATCTATGTAAGTTAGAAATACTGTATATTAAAACTGGTAAATTTAAATGTTTCTCTTGTGTTGATTCTTAGATTATGAGGAGGATCAGACAGAATAGTAGTAATGGTTTTTACAGTTTTGAAATCCGATAAATCCAACGTTTTATTTTGACATTTTAACATTGTGAATTACTCAGTACTTGTAATCTCTGTACTTATATGAAACACTGTGCCATGTTTTCCAACTCTATCTAGGTGCCACTGTATATAAGAAGGGACAGCTATTTTGATCTCTGTCAGCATTGCCTTCATCTGGAAATTTGGGAACAGTTCACAGTAAACCTCTCAGCAGTTTGCACACTGAAGTACCTGCAGAAACCATAGCTATTCACCAAAATACAGACTGGGTGCATGGTACCATGGAAATTATTTGGTAAAACAAAACAACATAGACACACACCAAATTTATGTGTACTCTATTTTAAGTAACATCTACGGGTGCAGCTTTGATTTTGAACAGAATTCCAAATAATTTGCTGTTGTACCCACCAGATTATAGAAAATGTGAATTAAATGTTTCTGCCATCTTCCTATCTTGTTCTTTTATTTCTTTAACCCCCTTTTAAATGTTTCCTCTTATGAGATGAAAACTTGGTTATAATTTGTGGCGAAGGGAGAAACTAAGTAGTCTGTGGTTGTTTCTGTTTAAAATCATCATTGCACTCATTGGCAGCCACTGTTGAAGGGCTTTGCATGGATTATTTATCTTCTCAGCAACCCTAGCAGGTAAGTACAATTACTTCTCTGTTTTTAAATACGAAAACTGAGGATAAGAGAGGCTAAGTAACTTATCCATAGTCACAAATTCTAGGTTGTGGGACTAGAATTTGAAACTAGAAAGCCTGGCTCTATAGAGTCTCGGCTCAGAAGGTGGTGTATTTGTGTTAGTTTATAAATTGGCTTATTACCATTCAACTAAAGACTTTTAGCATCTTTTGATTGTTATTGAGTCATAAAGCTTTTTAAATATATTTTATTTTTTGAAAAGGTAATGACATCCATATGGTTCAAAAACCAAAAAATATACAAAGCTCTACAGTGGAACGTCGTCTTTCTTGGGCCCAACTTTCTGTACTGGGCACCCTTCCCCTGCCCTCACCATCAGTAACCTCTGTGCTTGGTTTCTTATGTTTCCATCCACACATCTTTAAGGCATATACCAACAAATACAAAAGGTCTTATTTTTTCTCTCATTTTTACCCAAAGAGTGGCATCATATACATACTGTTTGCTTTTTTTTCCCCCCACTTAGTTTTTCTTGGCAGTCTTCCCATGTTAATAGATAGCTTAATCACTTTTTTTTTTTTTTTTTTTAGTAACTGCTTGGTATCCCATTATATGACTATGCAATCGTTTAATTAGCCAATCTCCTATTAATGGGCATTTGGATTGTTTCCAGACATTGTATTTATGCCATTCTTGTAGTCTAAATTCCCCCAAATGGAATTTTTGGGTCAAAGACCATGTGCATTCATAATTTTGAAAGATATTAGAATATTGCTCTCCACAGGGGACGGCTGCCAATTCACACGCCCACCTTCAGTTGAAGGCAGTATCTGCTCCTCCACAGCCTTAACCAATACCGGTGTTGTTTTTTTTTTTTAAATATACTTATTTTATTTTATTTTTTGGTTGCCTTGGGTCTTTGTTGCTGCACGTGGGCTTTCTCTAGTTGCAAGAGGGGGCTACTCTTTGTTGCGGTGCGTGAGCTTCTCATTGCAGTGGCCTCTCTTGTTGCGGAGCACTGGCTCTAGGCGCGCGGGCTTCAGTAGTTGTGGCACATGGGCTCAGTAGTTGTGGCTCACGGGCTTAGTTGCTCCGCGGCATGTAGGATCTTCCCTGACTAGGGCTCGAACCCATGTCCCCTGCATTGGCAGGCGGATTCTTAACCACTGTGCCACCAGGGAAGCCCCTACCGGTGTTATTAAAAAGCTGGATTTTTGCTATTCTGATAAGGTGCAAAATTATGTATCAGTGTATTTTAGTTTGTATTTTTCTTATCATGAGTAAGGCTGACTATCTTTAATATGTTCAAGAGCCGTATTTCCTTTTGTGTTCATAACTTTTACCCATCTTTCTACTGCACTGTTGATCTTATCAGTTTCTAGGAGTGCTTTATTTATTAGAGATGTTCATACTTTGACTGTAATAAGCTGTACTTTTTTTTTTTTCCAGTCTATCTTTTGACTTTGCTTATGGTGGTTTAGCCATGGAGATGTCTTTATGCAGTCTAATGTATTAATGTTTTAGTGGCTTCCGGACTTTAAGTGATAATTAAGAAGGCCCTCTTCACTCCACAGCAATAATTCACCTATATTTTCTTCTAGAACTTTTATGACTTTAGTTTTTTAGATCTAAATTGTGACCCCTTGGAGTGTACCCTGGCATAAAGTGCAAGTTCAGGACCCAGGCTGATTTCTTCCCAGACGACGACCCATTGACTCCAGTACCATTTATCGAGCAGCTTATCTTCTTTCCTCATTAGTTTGAGATGCTGCGTGTATCTCATCTCAGATCCTGGCTTCTCTATTTCATGGATCTGTTCAGTCCTGTACCTGTACCACAGTTTTAACTACTCAGGGCCGATGTTTTAATACCTGGTACATTGGCCCCCTCTTACCTCCCCTGCCCCCTTTCAAAATTTTAAAATGATTTTTTTAGCTGTTCTTGTTTGTTCCATAGGAGCTTTAAGAAAAAACCCTTAAACAAATGAATCATGCTAAAAACTCTGCCCACCTCATTGTTTTCTCTGGAGGGTTGCCCTTTTAACCACATAATGTGTCACTGTTCTTTTAATTTGATACTTCACCTGATAAAAATCTACTTTTCATTATCTGTTGTTAATCATTTCAGTATTCTAGTTGCCAGCGCCCAGACAGGTGAGAGCAAAGAGACAGAACGTGAGGTGCCTGTGTAGACAGAATTTCACCTCAGTGCTTCTGTTTTAAGACTTAGTTCTCAAATCATTCTTAGAAGCTATCTTGCTATATAATCCTTATTTCCTCTTTTACTCCATTATGGATCCTTTGTCCAAAAGTTGGATGTCTGTCAAAGATTCATAACAAAACAGGCAGGGGCCCTTAAATGAGTATTAATCTTCTAAAATTAATATGCAGTGGATAAAAGTGCAAGTGCAAGAAGTCACCTTAAAAAAGCCCCAGCGATATCTACCAGAAGAAACAGGATTTGAGTACTCACTCACTGCTCTAGGAGCTGGGCATATAGCAGCGAACAAAACAGACAGATATCCCTGCCATCGCGTAACTTATGAATTCTATAACCTCACTAGGTTGTATCTAGTTGATAGCGAGAATGCACCTAGAGGAAGAATACGGTTGACCCTTGAACAACATGGGGTTGAACTGCACGGGTCTACTTAACATGCAGATTTTCTTCAATATATATATACATATTACAGTACTACGCGATGTGTGGTTGGTTGAATCTGCAGATTTAGAACCGGAGATACGGAGAGCTGATTATAAAGTTCTATGTGGATTTCTGACTACTTGGGGGTCAGCCCCCCTAACCTTCACGATGTTCAGTAATCAACTGTGTATCAGTCGAAGAGGAATAGGTTAACACAGAAACCTGTCTAGTGGAGAAGGTCCCCTCGATGTGAATGAATCTTAGTTGTCTGCTTGACAGTGCCATCAAGTTGTCACAGGCCGATTAAAATCAATTAAAATCATCTACCTACCACCACTTGGTCAGGGCAGAGTCTGCATTCACCATGCATCATTCTGATGTCATTTAACTTTTCGTGCGGATTTCCTTCACAGAATATATCTCCAAATGGGTAAGTGTTCTGCTGTCCTTTAACAGGTTTTCAGGCTGCAGACCCGAAGCCCAGACTCTGGGCTAGTGAATGCACCAAGGGGATAACACACCAAGGGTATACAGTAGCACAAATTGAATGGCGCTGGTAAAGCATTATTTGGTTATCCTAAACTCACCCTTTCTATACCTCAATCAGTGCCTTCAAGGAGCACGTATGACTTGGGACTGCAAAGAAATGGGAAGGACTGTTGTAGGTTAGCAAGGGTCCTGGGAAATTGAGGGTCAGAGTCAAGAAAGGTCAGAGTGACAGGGCTCAGCAGAGAAGAGAGAGGGATTCTGAAGCTCACACAGGCTGAGAAGAAACAGGTCATGGGTCCAGCTGGAGAGCAGGCAGCTCATCTCTAGTTCTGACTAGGCTCTTAAAGTTCAGAGACAGAAAGCATATTCTGGAGATAAAAGACTCTTAATATTCTGAGTGGTAGGGCACCAAGCTCCAAAAGGACAGATAAGGTTTGGAGGCTAAAGAATGAATGCTGGCAAGGTATGATTAGTCTCTAGGAAAATAGTGGGTGGGTCCCAGCTACAGGTCAAGGGATAGAGATAGAGGTACGGAATCCAGCTTTAGAGGAACCAGGTAGATACCATTAGGAGCTGCTGAGTCAACGGGTTTGGACCTGAGGACTTTGAAACCCCTACTTGATGACCTGGCAGCCAGTCTCAGAACCCCACACTGAATGAACCCACATCAGTGCCCAGGCCCAGAGGAGCTGAGCGACAGGTACGGGGAATGAACACAGAGATCTAGGTTGGAGGCACACGAACATCAGCTGACTTTTAAGGTATTCTGACCCTTTGGTGCAAGGGCTCTTCATAAATACATACCTGCTAAGTGCCAAGAGTAGGGTTAATATAAGGGTGGTGCTGTGTCCACAGACTGGGTCCACAGACACAAGTACTGAGCCCAGCGTCTAGCACATAGTAGGTGCTCAATAAACACTGACTGAATTCCACTTCCTTATCCTCATGGTCCCTTTAAAAAAATGTTTCCTCACTTTAATCAGTTTGTTTATAGTCTTTGAGAAGAATTCCACTATTTAGCTTGATCCTTTCCAAAAGCTCCTCCATCTGAACTATGAAGTCTTAAGTAGCATTATGCATAGTTAGAAGTGCTTCCAATTAAAAAGAATTCTCACCTATATGGAATAAAAATTAGAAATGCATATTAGATGTGTCTTTGATCAGCCCTATACTTCATCATGCAGTAATCTAAAGACACTAGAGCAAGTTTTTTTTTTAAAAAAAAACAAAGTTTCTTTATTTGGAAATCTTGATAGTTTCAAATATTTAGACCCATTTAGTTCTAATATAAGTTCATCTTTATGGTTAAAAAGTAAAAGCAATATTCTTGTAATACTATGTAAACGTAAATGAGGACCTTTTTCTCAAAGCACTTCTCACGCTCTAGGGTTTACTAACGCTTATTCCTTTCCTCTTAATAGGGGTTAATTGTTCAAGGCCAACAAAGAGCAGTTCTTCTGGATTTTGGTAAGGGAGAAAATTGGGGGATGCATTAGCAAGTGCGCCTGATGTAAGCAGCTAAACACAATAACCAGCATCGTCATTAGCAATGTGCCCGACACATTCCGGAAGGAACTGGCATAGCTCAATGTGACTGGGGTGTGTATACTGTAAGAATCAAAACCTCCTCGAGTCCACAGCTGTGTGTGTTACACTCCGGATGTTTTAATCATCAGCTCAATTAAATGGGTTAATTGTAGAAAGGAAAAGGAGCCCCTGAAGGATATCTTACAGGCAGACCTCATTTTACTGTGCTTCACTTTATTGCACTTCAGATGCTGCATTTTCTACAAATTGAAGGTCTGAGGCAACCCTACATCGCACAAGTCTGTCGGCGCCATTTTTTCAACAGCATTTGCTCACTTTGTGACTCTGTGCCACATTTTGGTAATTCTCCCAATATTTCAAACTTTTTTCATTATTACTATATTTGTGAAGGTGATCCATGATCTTTGATGTTACTACTATGACTTGCTGAAGGCTCAGATAATGGTTGACATTTTTTAGCAGTATTTTTAAATTAAGGTACGTACATTGCTTTTTAAGATATAATGCTACTGCACACTTAACAGACTACAGTGTAGTGTAAACATAACTTATAATTATGTGTACTGGGAAACCAAAAAAATTCATGTGATTCACTTTATTGCAATGTTTTGCTTTATTGAAGTGATCTGGAACCAAACTGCAGTTATCTCCAAGGTCTGCCTGTACACACATCAGTTGGAATTCTTTAGACAATTAACTAACTCCATAATTAACTGTACGCATATTTCCAGTGGATACACAGGAACATTTACATGCAGCCTTTTAGTGTTGAATCAGCCTTAGCTAAATGATGGTACAAAATTTTCAGTGATATTGCCATACTTCCCCATACTTTTTTAACATTCGAATTATGGGAGTTTTAATTTCATCATGTTGCCTTAAAACAAGAGGACAGTTGGGTATTTTAGAACCAGTAATCACCATTCCTTGCCTTCTCTTGGCCTTTAGTATTTCACCTAGGAGTAGCTTTGTTAGTGTACTTGGCAACACAAGTAAATTAGGAAGTTAAAGGAAATTTTAATTTTCCTTTCCACACCATACACGCAACATTTCAGAGTATACATGATCATTTACTATGAGAGAGAGTTTGTTACAATCATAGTTTTTCATATTCTAGATGTGTTTACATTACTTGTACTTTAAGGCATTACTTTTCAAAAAGGGAAGAAGAGAAAAATAGGCACTTAGAACATTTTTATCCTTTCTGATAAAAAAATAATAGTTCAAATACTACTAGCAGCTTAATCATAAAAATAGATTACGGCTTTTATCAGTTAATGCTGAGTATTTCAATTTTCTTGCCAATAATAAAAGAATAATAAGATATTTGTATGTCATAGGATGAGTATAATAATTGCATGATGTTTTGACCTAATATTGAAGAACTGCAGTACTTCCTGAAAGCATGATTTAAAGGATTTTTACGCATTTGCTGAGTCTGCCTTTAAATTCTTCTAAGTATCACTAACAAAGATAGTATGACAAGTAGGGTGTTCTTAAAGCCATTTAGAATAACAACTTACAATATTTTAAGGTAACCTGAATAATCAGTGCAAATTTTGCTTCAGTGTAGAATTTTCCCTGGCAGTAACTGTTTTAAATACGTGACCCAAATTCTTCCATATACTGAAAAGCAAGAATGTTGTTGTGTGTGATTATGCAGGGTGAAGGTGTTGGTACACATGAAGAACCCAATCATGACCCACTGAAAACTTGAGATCCTGATTTTTAAATACCATCAAGATAAGAGAAGCAGACTTGATCGCTGTGAAATCAGTGCCCGGAGACAAGTTATTCCTGAAGGCCAAACTGGGAAGGAAGACATCAGAAATGGGTTTCATTACGTGGGCAGAACTTACTAATATAAGTTCCTTTTCACCTGCCCCTCCCTCTGTCCCGAGATGTAAGATTTCCTAGGCAGAGCAGAAAGATACTTTCTCTCTGGTAACAGTACTTTCTCTAGTACCCTAGCCTCCCTGACAGAGCCACGTACAGTCTCCTATTACAGGCAGTTTTATAACTGCAGGCCACATATATATATAGACTTGGAGATTTTAGAATGGCATTTATGGTTGGGGAACTAGTATTTCATGACGTGTTTCACTTAAATGAAAGACAACTTATAAGCAACTGTCTGGAATACCCTTTTACATGGCTGAGAGGCAGGACTCATGCTATAGGATACTGCAGTGCTACTACCATTTTAAACATGCAGCTTCCAGTGGGCTGCTTTCGGAGCTACTTAAAAATAAAAAGTATTATTTTAAAAATGGTTGGAGACTATAAGAAAACTGTTAGGATTCCACATCGTCTTTTGGCTCAAGGACTCAGGGTTACCTGTTATTAAACCCCTTTTGAGAACCTCTTCGTTGTTCAGTAATGAATGTTCAGTGAGCTGGGAAAGGTGCAGTCTTGCTGAAGTCCTGAGGCGATGGGTATTAGATTCACTGGGCTAACAAACTGTGCAAAAATCTCTGAATACAGCAGAGGAAGTTTAATAGTGTAAGTCAATTCTATCAATGTTTTTATTAACATCAACTTATCACTGAAGGTATACATTAGTGCCCTGTTTAAAGGAGTAGTAAATTTTGGCAAAATTTAGGAGATTCTCTGAGGAACCAACCGTCTATGCCTCCACAACTCTAAGGAGCCGATTTACCTACTGTGTAGTCCGCTGACATTCTGCTACATTGTAACTTTCAACACTGGCGCTGCAATCGGCTTTCTAGCTGTCAACTGTACTTAGAGTCTACCAGAATCTGAGCGATCTGAAGAGGTAAGGATTTGAGGAATGCTTTAGTCCAAAAGCCTTTAAAACAAAAAACAAAAAACAAAACAAAAAAACCATCAGACCATGTACTGTATACTTTTAAAGTGAATTATGCATAAAAGTCTGTGCAAACTACAACATATATTGCAGTAACATTCTCAAAAAATCCTAGTATATTTTAGCATTAAGTTATATAAAATACATCTTTATAAAAGTACAGAATTTTTTTGAAGTTTAAATTATACTCACTGAAACAGGCAGCCAGGCTCACTTTTTAGTACTAAAATAAGGTTTTTATCAATCTAAATTATTGCTTAGTCCTATGGAGCCATCAGAAACCTGTAACAAAGAAAAATCGAGTCCTATTTCTTAAGGAAACGTGCCCTAAAAATTCAGCTGTCATTAAATTAGTCTTTCTGAAGATTTTCAACTGAGGCATCGTCCATATAACTTGTTAACTGATGCTACCCATGGCTTGGTTTGTCAGGATCCAAAATTGAGTCTGGTTGTAAAGTTCCTACTTGAGCCAGGAAGCTGTTAGTTTGTTGTCCCCAATCATAGCAGTCTGGAGCAAAACTTGAAAAGAAAAAGAGAGATTTCAGTGACGTGAAACATTATGCTGACTGTTGATGACATGCCAATTTTAGGTAGACAGAACTGGGGTTTTGTATAAACTAGACAATCCCAAAGCTGTTCAAAGTAGCTTCTTGAAGCCCGTTTTCCCACTAACAAGTGCTATACGCAGTGGCTAGAAGACCACCCACAAAAGTCACCTGAACTCTATAGAGCCCAGAAGTGTAGTAATACTGCAGCCAATCACTATGTATAACAAAACGCTTTAGCAACAAATTGTATCTGAATCCTAATGGAGAGTATAGCTCACTACCTGTGTGTCTTTGGACAAATAACTTCTGTGCCTCGATTTAAAACATTTTTTTTCTGTGCCTCAATTTTATTATCTGTTAGAATGGGAGTAATATTGGTAACTACCTTGTTGGGCTTTTGTGAGTTAATACCTGTAAAATGTTTATAACAGAATCTTACTATACAGTTAGCTCTCCACAATGTACATTATTGTTGTTTTATCATCATCATTTTCCTCTGTGTAATGGAAAGGGGATCTTTTCTTCATCCACAGGAGGTAGTGAGGGCGCCCTCAGCTGTGTCTCTTCCAGCATGTGAGAGGTTAGGGCTGCTCCAGCAGGTTACAGAGGGACATACCTAGCGAACAGGCAATGCGGTGGGGGACTGGATAAGAGAACAGTTTTAGGGAAGAGAGATGGGACACCTTTTGACCTCAGAGTTCTGGAGTTCACTGACTCCTTTCCCAACGATCTGTGTTCTTTACACCTGCTGGCGGGGTGGGCTGCTCTGCTCTCTGTTCTCCCCAGCACGATCTTTTATTCTATCCTCTGACCAGGATTTCTCTGCTCGCTGATCCACTGAGAAAGCAAGGTATTCTCCCAGCTTTTCCTGTCCCTATAACAAGGACTCCTTTCAGACCTCTTTTAAGGTTTTCTAAGAATTTTACTGTAGTAATAAAGAGCAGAAAAGCAAGCATATCTTTATCATTTTGCCCCAGGGGGAAAAAGAATTTACCTTAATATGTTAACGGTGGGTCTTTAAATTCACAAAGGATTACATAAGATAAGCTTTCACGTCTAAAAACCACTCAGCCTGAAGCTACCCTTTCATAGGAACAGTCCCGGGGTCCTGGGAGGACAGCAGAGTGAAGAGAGGAGCTAGGCAAGCACTAGGTCAGCCCTTTCTGCTCCCCTCGCCCCTGCTGGCCTTGAAGTCCCAGATTCACAGGCTGAAAGAGGGGACAGGCTGATCGCTGAGCAGTGGAGTGTGGCTGAAGCGTCCCTGGGCTGAGGAGTGGGAAGGGAATCCAGTAGCTACCCCACCTCCTGTTTGCAGACCACGACCGTGGCCTTGGCAGAGGTCGCAAAGCGCACGATCTCAGGAGGTGGGTCTCGACTCTGGCTGCAGTTAGTCTTACTACTCAGATGCTTCCCCTCCTTTTTCTGTTGGCCTCACCCTACCTCCAGCTCTGGGGTTTTATGTAGGCATTTCCATTTAGTCTGAATCCATTTCATTGGCTTGGCCCTCAGCCTCCTAACCACGCCCCTCCAGCATGAACTAGGGTCTTACCTTCCCTGAAGTCCCTGAGGGGCAATGTTCCAGGCAAGGTCATCGTCACTGTCATATCTTCGAGGGTTGTCAAAGAAATAAGATCTGGGACCAAATCCATGGCTGGGGACCATTCCAGGGTTGGTCTAGAAAGACAGTGTAATGGTTCAGTGTATTTTCAGACACTGTGCCTTGCACGAGGCAAAGAGAAATAACATCTCTTTCTTGCAGGAGACTAAAGATGCTCTATTCACCTGGATGGAGGCACTTGTTCAGCTGGAGTGTTCATTTCAGTTACTTTTTAATTTAAGCGGTATTAACCTTTTCTCTTATCAGTACGGACAAAATCTTCTTTCAGAGTTCTGCTTGCAGCAGTGAATTATCACCGTTTTAATCTCTTATAGAAAAACCAGACAATACCCAAATCAGCCAAACTAGACAGTCCCAAATTAGATATAAACCTGTATAATGATGTGGGCATTCACAACAAATTAAAAGAATGAAATGATGAAATTTTGAGAGAGTTTCTTATCCAGTTTCTATAATCTGCTTCTCCTGTTTCTGTCCCCAAGCTGAGTTCACCTCTCAAAAAAAATTACAGTTGTCCACAGGGGATTGGTTCTAGGACCCCCCCAACAGATACCAAAATCCGAGGATGCGAAGTCCCTTATATAAAATGATATAGTACAGTCAGTCCTCTGTATATGCGGATTCCGCGTTTGTGGATTCAATCTGGCATAAAATCCCACGTTTGTTTGACATCTTTGTACATATCATTAGTGGTCTTTTTTTTTTTGGCCACACGGTGCAGCATGTGGGATCTTAGTTCCCCGATCAGGAACTGAACCCACACTCCCTTCAGTGGAACACGGAGTCTTAACCACTGGACCACCACGGAAGTCCCTAGTGGTCTATTTAAAAGTTAACCAATAGAGTATGAAAAAAGGTTATTATAGGATGGGTATCTATATGTGAATTTCTGCTTTTCTAAGACTCATCTAGCCAAACATAGGAAGCAAAGCGGAACTTATACAAGGTGGGACACCTTCAAATTTACTATTTATAGCAGTTCAAGAATGTCTATACAAAGAATGAAGTTGCACCCTTACCTCACACATATACAAACAGTAACTCAAAATGGATCAAAGACCTAAACGAAAAAGTAAAAATTATAAAACTCCTCTTAGAAGAAAACATAGGGGCAAATCTTCATGACCTACAATTTAGCAAAGGATTCTTAGATATGACACCAAAAACATGAGTGACAAACCAAAAAAACAGATAAACTGGACTTCAAAATTAAAAACGTTTTTCCGTCAAAAGATACCATCAAGTGAAAAGACAGCCACAGGATGAGAAAATATTTGCAAATCATATATCTTTACAAGGGACTTCTATCTAAAATATATAAAGGACTCTTACAACTCAATAGTAAATAGACAATTTAAAAGTGGGCAGGGAATTCCCTGGTGGTCCAGTGGTTAGGACTCTGCGCTCACTGCTAAGCACCCAGGTTCAATCCCTGGTTGGGGAGCAAAGATCCCGCAAGCCACGCAGCGCAGCCAAAGAAAAATAATTAAAAGCAATTTTTTTTAAAAGTGGGCAAAAGATCTGAATAGATATTTTTCCAAGGAAGATATACAAATGGCCAGTAAGTACATAAAAAATGCTTGACATCATTAGTCATCACAGAAATACAAATCAAAAGCCACAATGAGATCTCTATCAGGACATCTTGACTCAGAAAGTTAGATAACAGCAAGTGCTGGGGAGGATGGCTAGTGGGAATGCGAAGTGGTGCACTCGCCGTGGGAAGCGGTCTGGCAGTTTCTCAGAAAGTTAAACCTAGGGCTTCCCTGGTGGCGCAGTGGTTGAGAATCTGCCTGCCAATGCAGAGGACACGGGTTCGAGCCCTGGTCTGGGAGGATCCCACATGCCGCGGAGCAGCTGGGCCCGTGAGCCACAACTACTGAGCCTGCGTGTCTGGAGCCTGTGCTCCGCAACAAGAGAGGCCGCGACAGTGAGAGGCCCGCGCACCACGATGAAGAGTGGCCCCCGCTTGCCGCAACTAGAGAAAGCCCTCGCACAGAAACGAAGACCCAACACAGCCAAAAATAAATAAATAAAAATTAAAAAAAAAAAAAGTTAAACCTAGAGTGACCAAATGACCCAGCAACTGCACTCCTAGATGTATACCCAAGAGACATGAAGACATATGTACAGAAACTTGTACATGAATGTTCATAGCAGCATTATTCATAAGTAGCCAAAAGACAGAAACAACCCGAATATCCATCAGTGGATGGATAAATAAGATGTGGCACATCCATACAAAGAAATATTAATTGGCCATAAAAAGGAACGAAGTACTAATACATACTACAATTTGGATGAACCTTGAAAACATTATGCTAATTAGAAGAAGCCGGTGACAGAAAATGGCATACTGTATGATCCCATTCATATCAAAGTCCAGAATAGGGAAATCTATATTCACAGAAAGTAGATTAGTAGTCGCTTGGGGGCAGGGGGATGGGGAGTGATAGATAAAGAGTACGGAGTTTCCTTCTGAGGTGATAAAAATGTTCTAAAAACTGTGGTGGTGATTGCACATACCTGAATATACCCAAACCCACTGAATTATACAAGTGAAATGGGTGAATTGTTTGGTATGGGAATTATATCTCAATAAAGCTATTAAAAAATATATATATATATGAAATGGAGAGAGATTCTCAAACTTTACAGTGCATTCAAATCACTTGGGTACTTATTAAATTATTTAAACTGTGGATTCCCAGAACCTATCCCAGAGATTCTGAACTGGGTCCAGAACACGGCCCAAGCATCAGTACTTACACCAAGCACCCCTCGGGATTCTGACGTGGATGGCAAAGAGGCACACCTCGAGTATCCTGTTACACCAGCTCTAGTGACGCCAAGTGTGGAGGCTTGTTTATACCAACTGTATTTTGGATACAAATGGTAGTTAACGTTTTTTTAAAATGCCCCACCTACAGTATGTGCCCTTTTAAAGTCAATGAGTATGAGTTAAATTATAGATCTCCCCCCAAAAGAATATTTGACCTTTTTCTCCAAGCAATTACAGAAGTTACAGATAGTAATAGGATTATTATTGAGTCATTAGGAATTTAATTTCTTCTCCAAACGTTATTATGCCAAGTAAAGCCACAGTGCAGCACAGAATTAAAATCATGGACTTCGTATGCTAAGTGAAATAAACAAGTCACAAAAAGAAACAGAAGAAAAATAAATAAAATAAAATCATGGACTTAGGAGCCAGGCTGCCTTGGTTTGAATCCAGGCTCTGCCTCCTACTAGCCGTGGGGATCTTGAGCCTGAGTTTCCTCATCTCAAAATGAGTATAATACTAGATTTTACCTTACAGAGCTATTGTGAGGATTAAAGAATTTAATATATTTAAAGTGCTTAGAACAGTGCCTAGCATCTATAAATGCTATATAACTGTTAGCTATTTTTAGCAAGTTCTGTGTGTAATAATGGCATTAACCCTGGTTGTCTTGCCCAAGGGTATTTTATGAACACTGGTGCTTCACCAAGCCAGATGTGACACTCAGATTACCTGCTAATGAGACTTAACTTCCTGAGCATGATATAAAAATGGGAAAGGGTTTTCTATTTATGATTTTGTATCATGAATTCACTCCCTCAGGATGAATTAGGAGATAATGTCCTTTAAGGCATAAAGAATCATTTTAATTCACTAACATGCTACTGTAGATGAGCAGTTATCAGTGTGGTCCACGGACTGCTGGAGGCCCCCCCCCCCATGCTTTCAAGGATTGACAAGGTCATACCTATTTACATAATTAGCATATTAAGATTCTATTTGCCTTTTCCATTGTGTTCACATTGGCACCAATGGCGCAAAAGCAGTAAAAGTGCTGGTGCTTTAGCAGATTTCAAAGCAGTGGCACCAACTGCGCTAGTAGTTACCAGGTTCTTCCCCCACTACACAATCACAGTTAGAAAAAGGTTCACTTAAGAAGGTCTAAACGAAGCAGGAAAAACTGACCAATTTTATTGTAAGGAAAAGAACCTGTACAACTCTGAGCTGTAGCTACTTTTTTCATGCAACTTGAAAACTCATGACAACCATGATTTTTCAGATGTGGGCATCTGGCAGACATTGTCTCAAAAGTGAATGAACTAAGCTGTCAATTCAAGGAAAACATATGACAGTATTTGTTGTCACTGATCAAATTTGAGCATTGAAGCAAAAATTAAAGCTTTGGAAAACCTGTATTCCCCACCATGAGCTTGGCAGCTTCCCAATATTTAAAGATTTTTCTGACGATCAGTGGTAATATTAATGAATGAGAGATATATTTTTTGATATTGTATAATAAAAACTTAACTTTTGGAAGATCTGTATAACTCAATAAACCAGAATTTTCCAAATGACCAATGCATGGTATTAAATACAAAACCATGCATGGGTAAAAGATCCATTCAAAGTGCAAGGTAAACCAATGGATGTTAATAACACAACCTGAAAAGTTCAGTGATATGGTTTTAGATTCCATATTGCAGCTAACTTTTAAGAAATCACAACTTGTTGAGTTTGAGTGTATATTAAAGAATATTCACAATTATGCTAATAAAAAAGCTATTAAAATACTCATTTTTGCAACTATGTATCTCTGCGAAGCTGGATCTTCTTCATATACTTCGACCAAAACAACATATCACTACAGACTGAATGCAGAAGCAGATATGAGAATCCAGCTGTCTTCTATTAACCCAGACATTAAAAAGAGTCACAGAATTTTAAAACAATGCTACTCTTCTCACTAATTTGTTTTGGAAAATATAGTTCTTTTTCATAAAAAAATTTTATGGTAACATGCTATGGGTTTATTATTTACAATGAATTAATAAATGAGCATTTAAAATTTTTCTCACACACATACACACCTCCAAACAAACTTTTTGCAGTCCTCAATAATTTATCAGTGTAACCCCAAATAGCCAAAGCAAACTTGAGCAAAAAGAACAAAGCCGGCAGCATCATGTCCCCTGATTTCAAACTATATTATGAAGGTATATCAAAACAGTAAGATATTGGCATAGAAACAGATCAATAGAACAGTATAGAGAGCCCAGAAAGAAACCTAAGAATATATGGTCAACTAATTTACAACAAAGCAGCCAAGAACATACAATGGGGAAAGGACAGTCTCTTAAATAAATGGTGCTGGGAAAACTGGACCACTATCTTACACCATGCACCAAAATTAACTCAAAAGGGATGAAAGGGACTTCCCTGGTGGCGCAGTGGTTAAGAATCCGCCTGCCAATGCAGGGGACAGGGGTTTGAGCCCTGGTCCGGGAAGATCCCACATGCCGTGGAGCAACTAAGCCCATGTGCCGCAACTACTGAGCCTGCGCTCTAGAGCCTGAGAGCCACAACTACTGAAGCCCATGCGCCTAGAGCCCGTGCTCCGCAACAAGAGAAGCCACTGCAATGAGAAGCCCGTACACCGCAACGAAGAGGAGCCCCCCCGCTCAGCGCAACTAGAGAAAGCCCACGCGCAGCAATGAAGACCCAACACAGCCAAAAATAAATAAATAAATATTTTTTAAAAAAGGGATGAAAGACTTGAAACCATAAAACTCCTAGAAAAAACATAGGCAATAACCTCCTTGACATCAGTCTTGACAATTTTTGGATCTGACTCCAAAAGCAAAGGAAACAAAAGCAAAAATATACAAGTGGGACTACATCAAACTAAAAAGCTTCGGCACACCAGAGGAAACCATCAACAAAATGAAAAGGCAACCTACTGAATGGTAGAAAATATTGGCAAATCCTAGATCTGGTAAGGGGTTGATATACAAAATATATAAAGAACTCATACAACTCAATAGCAAAACAGAAAACAAAAACAAAAAAAACACCACAATCTGATTTTAAAATGGGCAGAGGATCTGAACATTTTTCCAAAGAAGATGGCCAACTGGTTACATGAAAAGATGCTCAATGTCATTAATGATCAGGGAAATAAAAATCAAAACCACAATCAGTATCACTGCATACCTGTCAGAATGGCTATAATCAAAAAAAAAAAAAAAAAAAAAAAGTGTTGGCGAGGATGCGGAGGAAAGGGAATCCTTGAATCCATGTGCACTGATGGTGGGAATGTAAATTAGTGCAGCCACTATGGAGGTTCCTCAAAAAATTAAAAACTACCACGATCCAGCAATTTCTCTTCTGCATATTTATCTGAAGAAAACGAAAACACTAATTCAAAAAGATATATATACCCCCACGTTCACTGCAGCATTATTTACAATAGCCAAGATGTGGGAACAACCCAAGTGTCCACCAATGCATGAATGGATAAAGAAAATGTGATACACACACACTAGAAATATTCAGCCATAAAAAGAATGAAATCTCCTGATAAACCATAATGGAAAAGAATATGAAAAAGAATACATATATGTATAACTGAGTCACTGCTGTACAGCAGAAATTAACATTGTAAATCAACTATACTTCAAGAAAATTTAAAAAAAAAAATGAAATCTCGCCATTTGCAAAAATATGGTTGGACCTTGAGGGCATTATGTTGTGAAATAAGTCAATTAGAAAAAGACAAAAAGAAAAAGGTAAATACCATATGATCTCACTTATATGTGGAATCTAAAATCAAACAAATCCCAAGCTCACAAATATAGAGAACAGACTGGTGGTTGCCTGAGGTGGGAGGTGGGAGGTGGGTGAAATGGGTGAAGAAAGTCGAAAGATACAAACTTCCAGTTATAAAATGAATAAGTCATGGGGATTCATGTACAACATGGTGACTATAGTTAGTACTGTATTGCATATTTGAAATTAGTTATAAGACTGGATCTTGAAAAGTTCCTACTGCAAGAAAAAAAAAACTGATAAGCTATCTGGGCGACACATTAGTTGGACGTATTGTGGTGATCATTTTGCAATATATATAAATATCAAATCGTTACACTGTAAACCTAAAACCAATATAATGTTATATCAATTATACCTCAATAAAAACAAACAAAACAACAAATAATAATGTATCAGTGTAAAGTGTCCTGACGCCAAGAAGTTTGGGAACCACTGCTCTAGATAATACCCTAAACAGTAAATATATTCAAACACAATAGCCAAGTAACTCTGTATACATACACAGAGAGTGTGTTAAGGCTGACATGTTTCCCTGGACAGTGAGACCTAAGAGTACAAATGAGACCATCCCTATTATTCTGTATTCACGTAATAAAGTGGTACTTTGAAACTCAACCAGGATGATTCTTTATACTATTTCTTTTTTTTTTCTTTCTTTCATTTTAATCAACAGAGATGTGATGGAAAGAACATTAAATATCCAGAGGAAAAAAAAATAGTACTTTGAACAACGGTCTTTCACCCCTTAGGACTCAGATGTGCACTCTCTCCTTCAGGCTGCCTTGGGTTTAGGGAGTGTAGTTCCTAAGCCTCTGTCACACTAGGAAGTGGTGAGAAGGCCCATGGAGCTGAGGAGAAGCACAGTGAGCTCAGGGATACTTGTTAAGAGGCTCTTTCCAGAAAGCTTCAACTGTCTGTCCTCAGAGAAGGAAAGAAAACAAGGCACTAGACTCTGGCCTGGAGTCCCTGCCCACCTTTACCCCATGTTTCTTTGCCACTGATGGGGAAGCATTTGGGTCTGACTTTACAGAAGCCTCCAGGTGTTCCCAATGCCAGTAAAGGTCAGACAGAGCACAGAACTGCTGTCCTGAAGCTAAAAACAATAAAAGGCGAGGACACTGACTCTCAGATCTAGAAAACAGTGCCCACCCACTCTGTCTTCAAGGGCCCATTGGTCAGGCTGTGCTTCTCCACTACCCACCCTGCTCCAGTATTACTTTTTGGGTTTTTTTTTTCCTATTCCTGGCTCACTAGTGACTATCCAGAGATGAATAAGAAAACAAAACAAAACAAAACAAAAAACAAGATAAAACACAAAACAGGTTGGTTACTGTATCTGTGCTTTTCCTGCCACCCACACTGCTTACATTGGCCAAAAACCATTCACTATACTTTTCTGTGGGCTTCACCGATGAGTGATTCAAAATCCTACCACTAGTTCCTATGGATGGAATAATTCAGGGAGCAAAGCTTCCAGGAGCCTCTCACTCTACCGGGTTTGGCATTTTCTGTCCCGCCCCCATAAAGACATTTATATGAAGCTGGTTGAGCAGAAACGTGACCAAACTGGGGGAGTGACTTTAGCATTCTTCACAATAAGGTTGTGTCTCCCTATCACTCCACCCCCCTAATCACCATCCAGTACAACACAGGGGTGAAGAGCTGAATTACCATTCTCTATTTCCCTTTGCTAAAATAAAGCTTCTATCTTTGGTTCACAGCAAGTCAAGGCTCAAATACTAGTGAGTTGGCTGTTTCATTAGAAAACAAAGTTCATCACTGTCTCCAGGCCTCAAGATGCAACTTAAATTTTTTTTTTTTTTTTTTGTAAAATAAAGCTAAACTGAAAAATTTCCCTCAAAAGATACTTAAGGGAAAAGAAAGTCTCACTTAAATAGACAAGGAACTTTTCATATCAGAATAGGATGGAAGAGGCTCTCTATTGAAAAATCTAAGAAAAAATTCCAACTGTACGCTTTGTGATTAGAATTAGGAGATGTTTTCTGCAAATACAAAGTGGTTTACTTACAAGGTCCTTCGCAGAATTTCTAACTCGAAAGAAGTAGACTACTAAGGTGGTAGGTAAGAGTTCCCACACAAAGAGGACCACTCCAAATACTATGTATCCGGCATCTCCCAGCTGATTCTTCAAATCTGCCTGTTGAAAAGAGAAGAAAATAAGAGAGTCACTAGGTTGAGGGCAGAGGAAATAAGTTTGATTCGATTCTTTCTAACATGACAGAGACTAAATCTAATACAGTGTAATTCTTTCCCCCAAAAATGTGCATGTTGAAATCAGATACTACTAATGGTCCAGGCCTCAGGTGGGGAGTTATTTAAACCAGACAGGATAGATAATTATCTTCTTCAAAATATTCAAAGACAGACACTGCCAATCTCTGATGTTTTTTTATTCCTTCACCCTCCAAGAATCTCCCTTACATCCAAATTAAGTCTCTAAGCTGATTTCCTTTTCTTCAACAACTGAGTAATGAGAATGTTGTGTTGCCTTCTCCCGATTCTCGAGAGCAGTGGAATATGTGTTACCCTTGGGCTCTTCCTTGGGATAAATGTGTCAGCTTTTAAACTTCTCTTCACATTAACCACATCCTATGATTTACCCTTTAAAGCTTTACTGCAGGCTAGATTGCCTAGAAAAAAATTCTCTGAGTCCAGGATGTTTACCTGCCGGACCAGTGAGACGGCTGAGCGGATGTGGTGTAGCAGAGCTCTCCTCTCTGTAGGGCAGACGGAAGGTGTGTGAGGTTGTTTCTGGGCAAGTCGATCAGAAAGGCCGTCATTTCAAAGGAAGACTGCGCCAACATCAAACCATAAAGGGCCGATCCCCTGGACGGAATCCTTTTGCCTTCTCTACTACGTCGTGTGTAAAGTACAGTAACCAAAACCAATCATGCTCTGCTTCGGAAAGATTACTCTCACACTCTGCATCTCAAATTCTACTTACATGTCTCAAAAGTGTGTTGTGTGTGCTTCTTCCGTTCTACATAAATAACCCGCAACTTGGGGCCGTCTGTTTTGCTTGCTCCTAGATTATTTTGGTTGCAACACATAGACCTAGATATGTATAAATAAATAGATATCCCCAAAACAACAGAATTTTTAAAATTGTGATATTTTAAGTTCATTATAATTATAAGCTCTTAATTGAAAGAAACGTTGAAATAATTATTCTGTTTTAAAACCAGATCTCTGTTGTTTAATGGGGACAGAGTCTCAGTTTGGGAAGATGAAGAGGTTCTGGAGATGGATGGTGGTGATGGCTGTACAACAGTGTCAATGTACTGAATGCCTCTGAACTGGACACTTACAAATGATTAAAACGGTCGACTGTATTGTATATTTTACCACAATAAAAATCCTCTATGTGTTATGAATAAGTTTCTAATTTATCATTGTTGAACGTTTAGATCTTTATGTATTTGATTTCTCACAACAGGACACAGCTTCAGCAGTGCTTTGCCCACCTTCCTCCCATCCTATATTTGTGCTGTTCGTTTGGGTGACGGGCGGCGGTGGTCATTGTGGTGGTTTTTATCCTTTCTAATTATAACATCGTGCATGTGCCTCTTCTGGATTTCATCCTGTCCTCACAGTTTTAACTTATCATGGTCATGTTATTCTTTCCTCCAGTCTTAATTCAGTGCAATTCACTGCAAGGTTTGAGCACTGCTGGGATTTTAGAAGTGGATTTGTCTAGAGTTGGGTATTCAGTGTTTTTCCAGGAAAATCTCAGGAGCGTTTGCCATTCAATCCAATAGACTCCTACTATAGACGTTTCTATTTCTTTATCGTAATGGCTTATCTGTGTGGCTCTTTTCCTCAGCAGACACAAACTCCTACTGGGAGGCTTAGGTCTGTTCTTTTTTGTGTCCCCAGCACTTTGCCCAGGGCTGGAGACAAAGAATCGATATTTCTCAAATGAGAGAACACTAATTCTCATTCTTTTTTATTTTGAGCTTTTGTGAACATGGATGCCAGATTATATTTCACTACCTTTGTTCATTTGTTTTATAATTTATGAATTTCTAGAATACATTATAAAAAAGAAAGAGTTTCATATTGAGATATAAAATGGGCTCTTACTAACACCTTAATATTCTTGGTCACTTTTGTCTAGATTTCCTCAAATGCTGTTAGTTTACACACTCCATTAAAAAAAACTTCATAATTTTATGTATTTTCTGAAACCTGGATACAATTTGTTTTTACCTTTGCAAATTTCACCCTTTAATAACATCATATTACATTTATATGAAAGCACTTAAAAAATTTAAGTACTGCTTGACAAAAGCCCCAGAAAGTAGAAAGGAGAAGTGTGTGTGTGTGTGTGTGTGTGTGTTTCCTAGTTTTCTCAGAAGACATGTGAGCTGGGACAAGGCAGGAACTATGATCCCATTTTACAGGTGAGGGTGCAGACACCACCCAGGTAAGTGACTCTCAAGGTCACCCAGCTATTTGGCAGCAGAATCAAGGAGCTTACACCTCTCTGCCACGTGGGATGCTGCAAAGAGCCGCCCATCAGGTGGCCCTCGTCGGCGCCCACTCACCTGGTCTGACACATTGTACCAGTCGTAATCAAAGGAATGGACATTCTTGCTCTGAGAAAACGACAGGATGAACAGGTTGTAGCAGGCTCGGGAGGCGTAGAGCAGGATGACGGTCACACCGACGGCAGTCACCTGACACACGGAGGAGCCCTGGAAGAGCAGGAGCCGTGAGGGGGGCACCCGTTCCGGGCCCAGGACCCCAGCCCCCTCCCAGAACACGGGCTGTGTTCGGACCTGCTAAAGCTTCGAGCTCAGAGGCACTGCCGTCTCCTCCGAGCTTCTCCTCCACCTTCAGACCTTAAACCCAACTGCAAACCTCACCTCACGCCACACCCATCCCAAACTTCAAATTATCTTCATAGAGATGCTTCAAAACCTGGGACTTGATCTGGAGATGCCTGAAAATATGAGCCATTTGCCTAAGGCCTAGGTTTGGAAGAACAAGAAAGTCAGTTGCCTTATTTGGTTAAATCTCTGAACGCCGCTGCTCAGCTCCAAGGACCCTGTCAGCTTGTGAGCCCAGCGCCCGGCCCCTGGCTTGAGGACAACAAAACCACCTCAGAGGGATGGCGGCTGGCAGACAGCGCTGCTGTGGGCAGTGGGTCTGGGCGGTGAGCACTTCCTCAAGACGCAGCATCTTCTAGGCGGGAGTGCTGGAGTCCCCATGTGACTCAGGGCTTGCAATTCTGTGCAAATGGGCCATCTGTGCCCCCATTCACGAAGCTATCAATTTCCCAAGTCAGTTAAATGACCCCTGGCTAGAAACGGTTAACTAAAAACCTGACATCGATTTTTGAGTTTTGTGTTTGAAAGTCATTAACTAAATCTAAGCTAGTATTTTATTCTGCCAGTGGTAGTTTATTAGCTTGTTTGCCATAGGGGTCATCTAAACGGTACTTTGACCATCTAAAATGTGACCCCTCCTATAAAAATCACAATCCTGTTTTTAAAAAGCCTTTGCTAGCCCTTATACAGGAGACACTATGAATAATAAAGTCAAGGCAAAGTTACGTCTAAAATTTGCCGACATAATCAAAAAACGACGCTGCCACGGTTAACTTCTGGGATTCTGCAAGAGTTCAGTCACATCACAGGACGCCCTGATGAAGGCTTTGTATTTTTGAAGTTGGAGGCGCAGACTTTAATCTACTGATCACTCCTGAAGACACAGGATCGTGCAAGGCACGGCTGCTCAAGTCTTCAGACCAAAGATGTTACAGCCACATGGGCCGCGAGGCAAGGAAGGCAGAGGGGGTGCCACGGGGCACAGCATCACTGAATTTCCAAAGCAGAGGAGCTGTGAAATCACTCAACTGCTGTACACATGAGAAAGCCCAGGCTCCGTGGGGCGACAGGCTGGTGGGCCTGGGGTCGCGCGGCCAGCCGGAGCCCAGGGCGTCTCTCCCGACCTCCACACGCCACCAGGCTTCTCAGGGAGGGAGGGTTGGGGACCAGCCTGGTGAGGGGCACCTCAGAACCCCTGTTCCAGGCAGTGGACCTGCCCCTCTTTGTAACTCTGGGGGAAGAAAAGGAGAAGACAGGAACCCTAGGGTGGGGGGCACAGCAGCTAAACAAGAGGACGGGCAGGAGCTGCCCTCTCCCAGTGTACGGTCAGGCCACTCAGGGTGGCTGTTCTCTTGCCCTCTGTCCATCCCCTGCCTGACCAGGGCCTGCTTCACCTACACCTACTCACAGGACCGACCTGCCTACATACTTGCCCCAGGGCCCAGCTGGTGACTGTTCTTATCAAGGGGGCGGTGAAGGGTGGGCCCCTCTGCTGGTTTCCCTGGTAACTAAGGAGCCCCCCGGATGTCAATCCCCCCCCTTAACTGGTAATCTCCCCTTCCCCCGCCCCGGGAGCGAGCAAAGACTGCCACCAAGTCCTGCCTGCCGTCCACCGCACACGGTGGGGTGTTTCTCCAGGACCTTGCTTCACACGTGTAAGCTCTCCCATCTATTAAACCAGTGACATCTCTGTTGCTGACTCCGGGCTCTTTCTTTGGTCTTGAAGCTGGTTATGCACAGGGATTGCAGGTCTGTGGGCCGCAGCCCAACACACAGCCTGTCCGGCTCCATCTCTGCACTGTCACCATGAGAGGCCTGATGTCCTGAACCCCGGGAGCAGTACCCACTCTTAAGGGGGACGCTCTCACGGGCACAGCCAAGGCAGGGGTGAGCCTGGATCCGAGTCTCCCTGCACTACGACGGGGTGGTGGAGAGGACAGACCCCAGACCCCGGAGCCTGGCTGCGGAGACCGAGTCTTGGCTCTGCGTCTCCTGGCTGTGTAACCCGGGGCGAGCCTCTGACCTCTTTTCGCCTCAGTTTCCCTATCTATCAAGTGAGTGATACCTACTCCCATAGAGTTGTGAGGGTTACAGTCGTTGCCACATGCAGCGTGCTTATAAAAGTGCCGGGAACGCAGGGAACACTAGGTGTGTGTTTCTATTAATATTAGTGGCACAATCAATGCCACTGGTCCTTTAAAATGTCACTTGAACCGCTGTATCCATAAACCAGAGTCTTGGCTCTCTGCCAGTAACTCTGCACACCCCCGTACACGGCGAGCCACCCAGAGCCAACTCTCCTCACATACAAAATTCAAGGAACTACACGGCTCCTTCTTCTGGCAACCACAACCAGGCTCATCATTTGCAGGAGGTCAGGTGTGAGAGGCACTGGGTGAGTTCCGTTTGCAAACCAGGGAACTCTTTTGAGAACCAGTTTAGCAGCGGGATCTCGGCCACATGTCCACCTTACCTTAGACTCCAAGTAAATGTTGGCTAAGGACATCTTGGAGATTTTGTAGAGACAGATGGACAGGGAGACGGCACACAGCACGAAGAGCGAGTCGTTGATGGCCACACGCACGGAGACGATCCCTTTCCTCTCCCAGGTGCCTGTCTTCACCAGCACTGCACAGGTTAAATTCACCAGCAGGAAAACGAGGCTGATGAAGAGTGAGGCCAGGTAGAGGGGTAACCTGGGAAGGACCAGAGAGAGACTGAAGGCACCCTTCCACGCATGCTGCCTGTACATTCTGGATCAATCCACAAGGAAACTGTGATTTTTTTTTTTTTTTTTTTTTTGGTTAAATGCTAGAAGCAGAACATGCCAAAGTTAACACTTAAGAGCTCAGAGTTTGGGGCTGGTAGATGCAAACTATTACATTTAGAATGGATAAACAACAAAGTCCTACTGTAGAGCACAGGGAACTATATTCAATATCCTGTGATAAACCATAACGGGAAAGAATATAAAAAGAATGTCTGTATGTGTATAACTGAGTCACTCTGCTGTACAGCTGAGATCGGCGCAACATTGTACATCAACTATATTTCAATTAAAAAAATCAAAAAAAAAAAAAAAAAGAGCTCGGTCTTTGGAGGGTTCCCGGATCTAAAAGACGAATCAACTACAAACTGTGCTCTCAGGAAGGTCCTTTACCTGAGCCCCGCTTCCCCTGTCCCTGGGAGGCTGTGAGAATCAGAGGACCTGTATGTACACGGGCTGATGCACCCGCTACTCACAAGGATGCAGAGAGCAGAGCCGGGCTCAGAGGCAGGGCCGGGTTTCGGGGAGAGCGGGAAGCACCCTGCGCTCTGAGAACCTGGGCAAGATCGCCCTGGGTGAGCCTTAGCGTCACCATCCGAAAGCAGACTAAATAATACCCACCTTGCTGGCTGTTTCTGCAGATCAAGTGAGATCATGCTTAAAAAGGATTTTAGGGAATTCCCTGGCGGTCCAGTGGTTAGGGCTCTGCGCTTTCATTGCCATCCCTGGTCGGGGAACTAAGATCCTGCAAGCGGCGCAGCCGAAAAAGAAAGGGGGTTTTACCGCCACCCCCAAAGTCATCGAGTCCGGGCAGCACCCCCTTTCGCGTGGGAACACTCACTAGCGGACAGTCTGCAGGGAGTAAGCCTCAGCCTCAGCACTTTCCCTGGGGCGGAAGGGGACAGGCTATGCCACTGGCCGTTTTTAACTTGTGGTTTCTCAGAGCTACACGCCGCCTACGTGACCTGTGCAAGGTCTAGAGAGAGGCTTCTCAGATTTACCAAAACCGAAATCAGTTCAAGTTTCTCTCTTGGACTGTCCATATCGTGTTTACTTCAGGTAAATATCACTCAAGAGGCAAATAAGGAACAGACTGGTTTGGCTCAAAAACAGACCATTTAAGTTGAAAATGTCCGCAAGTCCCAAAGCAGAAAACCAGCAACTAAAAGCGGGCTTGAAGCTAGAAGGTAGTGTTGGGGTCTTCCAAAGCCATCACAGACTGGGGCACAGAAACCTGGATCCTGGTCCCAGCTCCAGACATCACGCCACTGACAGGAGCCGGTGCAGCGACTGGTGGCAGGGGCAGCACAGCGATGGGGCAGCTGCAGTTTGCTTTCCTGCCGTCAGATGTCAGGGTGATGGAATAAACCCCCCACTTAGCCAAGCTAATCTGAATGGGATTTTATGTCTTGCAATGAATGATTTACTATCCACTGGCAAAGGCTCTCACGTAATTTTCAGAACCCACATTCTGCCAAAGGAACTTGGCCTACCCCAGTCCTCCTCAGCCTTCAGATCTTAGCTCAAACATCAGTGCTTCCAAGAAGCTTTTCCTGACACCTCCTGCACACCCAGCCCTCACCAGACGCACACGATCAGGTCTCCCTGAGGTCTGCTTCCCGGTCCCCTGCACTTGAACTTCGCAGACTTATCACCGGTTTATAATGAAGCATATGGACAGTGGTCTGACCACCTGCTGCTTCTATCCGGGCAGTGCGCTCCATGAGGGTCGAGATTTCGGCTCTTTCCTTCACCTCCTCTATCCACACTGTATACCGGAGGAGCTCAATAAACATGTCAAAGAGGAAGAGAGGGAAGAAGGAGTCAGCCAGATGAAGAGGTGCACTCTGAATCCAAAAAGCATCAGTTGGCTAACTAAACGAGGGCTGCCCTTTCTTTCCTAAACACACTACTGCAGCAGATACTAGATCCTCCCCCTTCTTGTGGAAACAATCTAAACTTGAGGGATTGTCTCTTTCAAAGTTAGAGAGAAAGAACTGTGGGTTCTTCCCACCGGAGCTCTGGGCTGGTGGGCTGAGGTAACAAGATGGAGAAGAGGTGGCTCGGGTCCCCTGCTCAGGGTGGCTGGGAAGATACTGGAGGGATGGACAAAGCACATGGAAGAGAGAGTATGATCGGTACAAAGTCAGAAATGCAGGAAAGAGTATGCTTGGTTTGGGCTGAAGAGTGTTTGTAGGACTGAGCACCAGCCCTGCAGGGGACACAGATGGGGGTGGGAGAGAGACCGGAGGGGGTGGGCAGGACAGCCGGGGAACACTCGAGGTTGATAAGCAAAGGAGTGACCGACGTGGCCATCTTTGTCTTTGAGAAAGACGGGCTGGCAGAGCAGGGAAGGGGTGAAGAGCCTGCAGTCAGCAGAGACAACGGCCCTGGGGAGCTGAGCAGGGAGGCATGCCAGAGGCAGGGGGACGGGGGGCCGTGGGGATGGACACAGGGTGATGCCATTAAAGGAGATGAGATGTGCACAGGGGTGGTGAGAGCTGCCACCCACCGGCCCAGGGCAAGGTCCAGCGTGACCCTCGCCCCTGGAGTTGTGCCGCGTGAGGCTGGCGGTGGGCAGCTCTGTTAAGGCTCAGAGATCCATCTTCACATATAGTCACGCATTCAAAGCTTTTCACGCAGAAACAGGTTTGGGGCGGGGGGGATGCACGTGAATTAGTTGCCAAGGACAGGTTCTTTTATAGGACGTGATCACTGGTCCAGGCCCTTGCAATCCACCTCATCTGCTCTGTACCACGTTCTCACGGTGATGGGGGAAATCAGGGGCACAGAGAGAGAGACAAAGGCAGGACCAATTGGGAGTCACCAAAAATCTGCATTCTGGTTCCTCGAAAGCCCTATTTTTTTTATTGTTTTATTATTATCTGCTGTGCTTTTGTGAAGAACACAATTTGGAAACATCCAGAACCCTCTGGAATCAGCCCTACTGTTCCTGGCCCCTTGGTGGTGTGTGTGCACACTTTGTATCCACGTGACGGCGATAAGCCTCTGGAAAAAGCACAATCTGGACATTCAGCTTTTCCAGAGGACTCCTCCTGGGTATTGTTTTAAATACTATGGTGGATATAAATTCTTACTACTCTTTCTTTACTACAATAAATAATACAGGAGCCCTAGAGGACACTGGGGACAGGGAAAGCAAAAGCCAACCAGGCCCAGCTCCCCACCCAGACACACTGCTGGTGTGTGGCCCCGGCCACCCTCTCTGTCTTGAATGGTCACACGACAGCCTCCGAGCCTCCGTCCCCCCTATACCCTCCCCAGCTCTGCTCTCATCTGCTGGGCGTGACCCAGAGCACTTGGGTCACAGAGCCACGACACCAGGCGGGTCCTCAGCCGCTCGGGGCTGCCGTGTCCTCCTCTGTAAAACGGAGCTGACCCTCCCTTCCTGCCTCAAAGAGCCGCCGTGAGAATTCAAGGAACCCTGAGCTTCTCCTCTGACATCACCCAGGGAGCAGCGAAACCTCACCCTCGTCAAGAGCAACTTCTAGAAAAAGGCGTCACCTCCTGCCCCATCACCTCCTCTGCAGGTGCCCCTGTGGCCTCGAGTCCTCCCACCACCTACTCACTGACCTCAAAGGCGTGACCCTCGCCCCATCCTTCCCCCGCCTGAGCCTGTCCCTGGAGGCCCCTGGTCCCTCCTCCCCCTCGTCTTCCCCCGGGGTGACAGCACCTATGGCTCCTGCCCTGCACCCTCTTCCTCGGGAAATATGTTCCCTCCTCCGGCCTCAGTTACAGCTCCCATACGACCACGTTCAAAAGCGCCTGTCTCACCAACCGGACCATCCCCTTAGTGGACGACGCTCAGAATTACCTCCGGCCTGCATTCCAAGATGTCAACAGTGGCCGCGCGGGAAAGACCCTCCTCCTGAGGCCTGATGTCACCACGGAGGACGTGTGTCAGCTCTGTGCCGAGAAGTTCCAGGGGGCCGACCCCGAGGAGTACGGGGAAGAAGAGCTCACCGCCTCCCAGGAGACACGTGAGGCTTCCCAGTGGTGCATCCGAAGAGGGGAGTTAGGAACCTGGCCTCTGGCTTCCACGTGCCTGTGCTTGAAAAGCAGTCACCTCCTTGGGGACCGCTCGGTTCAGTGACGGAGCCATCCACAGGCCAACGTGGCCAAGGGCACCTGTAGCCACGACGCCCAAGCAGGGTAGCTGAGGTTCATGAAACAGTAGGATCCATCCTCCGGAGCTGGAGAATTGCATCTGATGGTTCAGGTGTCCCGAGATCATTTGCTGCCTACCCCCAGCCAGGTTCTAGGTTGGCTCACGTGTATGTATATGTACTAAATAAACATTTAAGGTACAAGCTCCTGAGTTCAACAGCAGGCTTTTGAGAAGACTGTCCGATGCGGTGCATGAAGGACCTCTCAGTTCAGTGAGTGTCTCCATCCATTCCTCCCTCCCTCCCTTCCTTCCTTCCTTCTTTTCTTAATGAAGAGCCTCTGTGTTTTTATATATTTCATAGAAATTTTTATAGCAGTTGCAGGTAAACTGTCAGGATTGGTTTTTAAAATATTTTTGGAACTTTAAGGTGTTCTATAATTATGCATGTGATTTTAACATTTAATATGCAAAAAGAAGTCTCTTGCTGGATTTGAGAGTACTGCGTTTTAAAAGTCTCTCTTCTGTAACCGGATGTTTGGGCAACTTTGTGGGGAGAGACTGCTGGGTTTCTTACAGCCATGTATTACTGACACTGGCCACAGAATGCCTTTGGAAATCCGACGTACTGTTATTACCTTATTCACGCTCAGTGGTATCGTGTTGTTTTGTGTTTTCACCACGTGATGCTGAGGATCAGGAAAGAAATGAATGTAGAGAGAGGTCGAGAGGGAGATACAGACTCCAACAGAGGACTAAGGGGTGGAGTCTGCTGCTTCAGGCTCCTTGAAGGAAGATGGGAAAAGGAGATAGAAGGAACCACCTATGCTGAAAATACTGTGAACATGCAGTGAGATTTGCAGAATCTGTCCCATGTTATTTGCTTTCGGAAGCAATTTTGAAAACCCCACGAGGAAAAAAACATAAGAACAATGCTTTTTTTTTTTTCCTTTTCCGCATAAATCAAAACTAACAGCATCAAATTATTTTGGGCAGAAACCACGTAATGTGAGTTTCATTGAGTTAAATAAATGCCATTTGGAAAGGAGTTTGCAAATGCACCAAAAAGCCCACCTGTGTTGTAGAATGTGTGGTGAAGTTAAATTTCTGTTTTACGAAACCTCCTTGGGCGGGGGGCAGTTTGCACAGAGGATGAGGGTCTCGTATCAACGTAACACAGGTAGTTACAAAAACATGTTATTGTACTGTGTAAAGATGCATAGTCATCTAATTTGGTTGGCTTTGTACCTTGTCCCTTTTTAAGCTTTTGCTGTACATCTAGAACCCTCAACACATACTGTGTTGTACTTCCTTTTGTAAATGATTTTTTGAATGGAATTTTGCACATAATACATTGTAATACTGTATGATAATCATCTGTGAAAATAATCCTTGAAATATTTTTTTTAAAAAAAGCGCTTGTCTCGAGCCACTGCCTCTGTCCAAGTCGACTCACGTTCCAAACAGCCTCCATTGAGGCCCACGTGCAAGCTTAACTTCTAATGTTCCTCCTCCTGCATGTTCCCAAGTTTTCCTAATACAGCTGTCCCTCGGTATCTGCAAGGGACAGCTTCCAGGATCACCAGCCAATACCAAAATCCAAGGATGCTCAAGTCCATTACAGAGAATAGTGTAGTACATGTCACATAAGGGACTGTCAGCCCCCTCCCACCCTCCAGATCTGCAGGTGCGGAATCTGTGGATACGGAGGGCTGACTGTAAACTATTGCTACTTTAAACTGTGCTTCTTAGAAGCAACATCATTCCATGGTAGACTCTGAAGTCCCAAATAGTCTGGCAGAAACATGAACTGAACTCCTCAAAAGTAGTGAAGGGACAGACACAGAGAACAGACTTGTGATTGTCAAGGTGGGGTGGGGGAGGGATGGGTTGGGAGTTTGGGACTAGCAGATGCGAGCTATTATATACAGAACAGATAAACAACAAGGTCCTACTGTACAGCACAAGGAACTATTTTCAATATCCTGTGATAAACCATAATGGAGATGAATATGAAAAAGAATGTGTATATGTATAACGGAGTCACTTTGCTGTACAGCAGAAATTAACACATCGTAAATCAAATATACCTCAATAAAATTTTTTTTAGAAAGCAGTGAAGGGCTTCCCTGGTGGCACAGTGGTTAAGAATCTGCCTGCCAATGCAGGGGACGCAGGTTCGAGCCCTGGTCTGGGAAGATCCCACATGCCGCGGAGCAACTAAGCCCGTGAGCCACAACTACTGAGCCTGTGCTCTACAGCCCGCGAGCTACAACTACTGAGCCCACGTGCCACAACTACTGAAGCCCGCACGCCTAGAGCCCGTGCTCCGCAACAAGAGAAGTCACCGCAATGAGAAGCCCGCGCACTGCAATGAAGAGTAGCCCCTGCTCGCCGCAACTAGAGAAAGCCCACGTGCAGCAATGAGAACCCAACGCAGCCAAAAATAAATAAGTAAAATGTTTTTAAAAAGCATTGAAGGGAAACAGCAAGATCAGATGAAAAACAAAAACAAACACACAGCACACAAGTCTCCTCACTTGTATCTTGGCCCATGTACTATCGCCTAACTTTCTGAACTTCAGCTTCCTGGGATACAAAAGGAGGATCAAAACATACACTTTCAGAATTTTAAATAAAAGTCTTTGTAAATTTAAGATGATATATGTTTAAATAAAATATGTATACATTTTTACATGTTTGTAAAGTAACAAAATAACTAAAATTTCATTTTGACTCTAGAAGGTAAGTGGCCAAAGCCACCTTTCCAGAAATGTTTACCCAGGCAGCCGAGCTCTCCCAGGCAGGGACATCAGGACACCCTGACTCATGCGGTGCCCATCTCACACCTTCTGAACACCTTGTCTCCCTTCCCCCTCTGCCCAAGGCTGACCATTCTTGAATTTTGTTTTATGTTTTTTTCTATATAGCAGGTTCTTATTAGTTCTCTATTTTATACACATTAGTGTATACATGTCAATCCCAATCTCCCAATTCATCCCACCACCACCCCCCCACCCCCTGCTTTCCCACCTTGGTATCTATACATTTGTTCTCTACATCTCAAGGCTGACCATTCTTTTTTTTTTTTTTAAGTCTTTATTGAATTTGTTACAATATTGCTCCTGTTTTATGTTTTGGTCTTTTGACATGAGGCATGTGGGATCCCAGCTCCCCAACCAGGGAGCGAACCCACACCCCCTGCATTGGAAGGCGAAGTCCTAACTACTAGACCACCAGGGAAGTCCCCCAAGGCTGACTATTCTTGAAGCCACTGAGGTTCTTTGCTGCTGGGAAGTCAATAGGCCTCTCTGAAAGCTTGGGGAAAGCGATGGACCCACCCCGCCCCCCCAGGAAAAACATGTATATCTACCTCCTGCCATCAATTCGGCATGTGATTGAAAGCCTCCCCTTCCAGATTACAAGTCTCTCCTGCTCAGCCCTGCATGGGCCTCGCTGGTGAGTTCCAGAAACAGAGCCTGCCAGCAGTCGGCAGGCAGGGACTGGGGGTCAGGCCACCAGGGGGAGGGGGCAGGGCCTCGGGGACAAGGCTCTACCAGAGCTGCACCTGCACCCAGAGGGTAGGGAGGGGGATGTCTGGCCACGCGGGCATCTTTAGGGAGCTTGCCTTCCTTCTGCTGAGGCCCTTGACCTCGCAAGTGCCTCGGAAAGGTTTAGACGCAGCGTGCGCGACTTAGACTTAATTCCCCTCTCCGTTCTCCCTGGTTAGGAAAGGTAACAGACTCTTGTTTCTTTTTTCTTTTTTTTTGGCCATGCCACACGGCATGTGGGATCTTATAGTTCCCCGACCACGGATCCAACCCACGCCCCCTGCAGTGGAAGCTGGGAGTCTTAACCACTGGGCCGCCAGGGAAGCCCCTACCGGACTCTTGTTTCTTCTAATCAAGGCCAATATGCTGCAAGGCCTGCTAAACGGTGATTCAGTGAGCAGTGAACGCGACACCCAGCAAGCAGGCCGGTTTCGGGCAGCTCACAGAGGAGTGATGTGTGCAAACCTCGAGGTCACCTGCTGTCACACAGAGATATGTCCCAGGGGAGGGGGGGAGGGTGAACTTACCGGTATTTGAGTAATTCTGGAGAGTATTTTGACTTGGCTTTAAAAATCACCTGCAATGACAAAAAAAACACGGCAAGTTGGGTACACAGTCTGCTGACACTGACAAACTGATATCATTGCTTAGAACTCCCCATTCCCTTGGTGCCTGGGCGCTGAGGCACGGCCTCTGAGATTGAGACATCTGCTTTGTGAGAAAGTTTGTGAAGCTAAACATTGTTTAGGCTGTGCATACAATTTAAATTTAATTTGAAATTTGAAAGGAAAGGTACTTACAAATGGTTAAAATGTTTTGTTTTTTTAAGGTATTACTGGTCTACCACTAGCCGGTACGTCCCTTATTTTAAGATTTATATTTGAGGGACTTCCCTGGCGGTCCAGTGGTTAAGACTCCGTGCTTCCAATGCAGGGGGCGTGGGTTCAATCCCTGGTAGGGGAACTAAGATCCCACATGCTGCACAGTGTGGCCAAAAAAAAAAAAAATTTTGTATTTGAGCCCATACTTCCCCCAGAGATAAACAGTTCACTCTCACACTTTATTAGGACTTTCACTGGCACCAAAAGAATGTGGTTTGAATGTACATGTGTCCATTGACTCAGGCCTCAAACTCTGCAGCCCGCTGGACTACAGGAGTGTCAACCTCGATGACATGCTGCCTGTTGGAATTTCCCCAGAGTTTCGCAGCCTGCACAGTCTGTTAACAGGCCCACGCGGGGGGCAGAGGCTGGCCTGGCAGAGCCTGTGAGAAGGCGAAGGGGAGACGGAAAGCAGTGTCAGCTCAGGCTCCAGCCCCACGAGACCCGCGGCTCTTCCCACGGTGCGGGTGTGTGCTCGCGGGAGCCCCGAGGGCGCTCACCGGTCAGGCTCTGGCTCGGGGCGCAGTGGAGCAGCAGGGCAGGGGCCCGTACCCTTGCTCTCCCGACCCCCGGTGTTCGCGCGTGGCGGCCCCCGGTGTTCGCGCGCGGTGGCGGCAGCACGGGGAGAAGGAAAGGAAGGGTGTGGAAGGGGAGAGGAGTGAGGACAGTTTTTCAGAGATGCTCCTGCTGTGGACGGCGAGGGTCAGACGACCTGCACTCCTTGCATCTGGCTCTCCCTCTGCACGGAGCTCCCAAACATGCCCTGGGCACCCCGCCTTTCCTCCTGCTGGCCCTGAGGGCTGCGATGTCCCTCTGGGAACCCACCGTCCTCCGCCATGCGCCGTTCCCCTCTCCTCAGCCCTCCGGGCCCTTGGTACTTCCCTTGGGATTTACTCAGCCCCCCCCCCCCCAAACGCCTGTCTAAGGGGGAGAAACCCTGCCTGAGCGGTAAGGAGAGAAGGACAAGGGGAAAACAGGGTGGGGAGTAAGGGCACGGTCCTGGCGACAGGGGAGGAGGGGACAGGCAGCCCTGGAACCCCCGGGGGCTCACGGGGGGGTCCATACTGTCGCCCTCCTGTCTGAGGAGCGAGCAGTGAGAAATCAGTCTGCTGGAGGGTTATGCGAACATAACGCTGGGAAAGCCTTCAGTGGATCCAAGTGCCCTGCCGTGTCTGCAGACGCAGACAGATGTCACGAGGGGCAGCGAGCCTCCAAGTGACCCTAGGGGCCGATTCCCACAAAACGCATGCAATAGAAGCAGTCATTCCCCCGGGAACCTTTTCAAAGACACTCTTCTGAGGACCCTCAGTAGTAATTCTCAGACTTATCCGTGCATAGGAATCACCCAGGGAACCTGCTAAAGATGCAAATCCCAGAGCCCCACCCTCCGAGGTGCCAAGCTGATGGGTCTGGGCTGGGGCCCAGGGATCTGCATTTTAATAGACTGCCCACCCCGAGCGAGTGATTCGGATTCGGGTTTGGCTAGCACAAAGACCGCCTCGTAGGAAATACGAAAGAGATGAAACTGCCTGACCTAATATTCTTGAGTAGCTTTGCAATCATTCATTTCAAACACACTGAAACAGTTGTTCACAGCAATGAGATGACACCGCAAGAATCCAGGTACAGTGCCAAGAACAGATATCAGGGGACGCTCCAAGTCCACGGACAGCACCCCACGACGTTCACGCTCACGCCTGCCTCAAACTTACAACAACGTGCCACCAACTGAGGACTCTAATCCTCAGAATCAACATCTGGGCGAGAGGGGAACCGCAGACATTCCTACAGACTTTACAACGAGCAAACCCACGCCCCGCTTTTTAAAAACACATTTTCAGAGCTTCACAGGGGAGCATTCCAAACTTATGGAGGAATTATTTTGTTTGTGACATGAGTTTTGTCTCTGTCCTAAATCCTTTTGGGAAGGAGGTAGGAAGTAGGGGTTCACACCGCAAATAAAGTACCTGGTAAAAACACAAAGAGATGGCGTGAGTACACTGCCCTTACGTCAAAGGGGCCCCGAGCTCAGCTTTCTCTGACAAGCTCCCGTGGGATTTTAGGCAAGTCACATCACCTTTGGTATTTCTCTGCAGTCCATGAGAAGGAGAAAAGTTATAAAACAACCTCCCTTAGGAATAAGACATAGATTAATACATCACTCCAAAGTTCTGTTACTGATAATACTGAATAATACTGATTCATGCAACCTATAACAACGCTCTCAGAAAAATGCTCTTATGACACACAGTACCTTGAGGATCTTGCTTTTAAATAATCAAGAGAATTCCTGGGGCTTCCCTGGTGGCACAGTGGTTAAGAATCCGCCTGCCAATGCAGGGACACGGGTTCGAGCCCTGGTCCGGGAAGATCCCACATGCCGCGGAGCAACTAAGCCCGTGCGCCACAACTACTGAGCCTGCGTGCCGCAACTACTGAAGCCCGTGCTCCGCAACAAGAGAAGTCACCGCAATGAGAAGCCCGCGCACAGCAACGAAGACCCAGCGCAGCCAAAAATAAATATAAAAAAAAAAAGAGAGAATTCTTCACAGATATCAAAGTGAGGAGATGAAACTACGGTATTTTTTAACCATGTTTAAATTGAAGTATAGCTAATTTACAATGTTGTGTTAGTTTCAGGTGTACAGCAAAGGGATTAAGTTATACATACACACACGTGTGTGTATATATATACATGCATATATATATTCTTTTCCAGATTCTTTTCCATTATAGGTTATTACAAGATGTGAATATAGTTCCCTGTGCTATACAGTAAGTAGGTCCTTGTTGTTTATCTATTTTACATATAGTAGCTTGTATGTGTTAATCCCAAACTCCTAATTGATCCCCCCCTTTCCCCTTCAGTAACCATAAGTTTGTTTTCTATGTCTGTGGTCTATTTCTGTTTTGTAAATAAGTTAAATTGTACCATTTTTTTAGATTCCACACATAAGTGATATCATATGATACTGAAACTACAGTATTTTTTAAAAAGTGTTTGAACTTGTCGACGAAATATACAAATATCGTTTTAATATTTCGCCACCCTTGTGGGGCTTACTCGGTGGCAGGTAACTCAGTTGACTCTCATACGCCAGGGCCATCGCTGGGCTCCCAGAAGCCACCCACAGGTGGTCCCGTGCTATGGACTCAGCTCGGTGCAAAGTGCTGTCACGGATGCAAGAAAAATTTGACCCGTTCTGCCTTCAACAGGGTTATGGTCCCTACTGGTGAGGGAAAACCTGCACTGGGAAAATGACAAGAGGAGATGCAACCCAGAAAGGCCATGGGCTCAGGTGGTCTGGGCACCGGGGGCTGATCTGCAGGTCGGGGGCTCGGCCGCGTGACGGGCACATCAACTCTTCCTGCTCCTCGGCCACATCCTGCCTCGTCTCACCCAGGCGGCTCCTGGTCCCACCAGGACGGCACGAGAGCACAGGCACGGATCAGGGTCGACCCGTGACCCACGGGGCACCCAGCTCACTGCCACCACTCGGCCAGCGCTGGGTCTCCAGGGCCCGGGATCTGCAGATTCACACCCCCAGCCAAGAGCTGCAGAAGCAGTGAACCCTCCCAAGTGGAAGCATAGCCCAACTGTGGCACCATCCTCCTCCATAAATGAAATAAGAGACGTTTCTTTACTTCCCACGGTCCCTGCAGCCCCGAATGCACATGCCAGATGGACGATGAACTGAAAGGAGGCAGGGGTGGGAGGCCAGCCTGGACCCCAGAAGCCCCTTCCTGGAACACAGCGAAGGTCAGGGTTCCCAGCCATGACTATCAAGTATCTGGTCCAGGACTTGAGCTTTATAAACAATCACATGCTTTGCCCCCATAATTCTCCTTGTAAGAACTGACTCTGAGGCTGGGTTTCTCAAGGTGCGCCCACAGAACTGGGAATTCATAAAGGTGACTGGAAATAGGTGTTAGGTCAGCAAACAAATTTAGAAACTGCTAGGCTACCCAGCTTTTCCCTGCAAAAATTCCCAGAGCCTTTAAAAGGCTAATTATTCTATGTTGTAAATCTTCAAGGGAAATGCAAGGTATGCAGCAATTTTCCAAACTTATTTGGCCACTGAAGGTGTTCCTAATGAGTGTTCCAGGGAACAGAGTTTGGGAGACACTGCCCTTAAGGTGCTAAGCACAGGTGGAATGTTCACTGCAGCCTTAATAATAGCAATAATAATAATCACAACAACAAGAAAAAATGACAACTTTAAAATCATACTCAGCCTTCACCCCCATGAACACCAATCAAGCAAGGCACTGAGCACGAGGGGTTCCCCAGGTCAAGCATTCTACCCCAAAAGGAACCCAAAGCCCCATCCTGTAAAAGATGGGGAAACCCCACAAAACTTAGATCCTCATTAAGTCCACATCGTAGCCTGGAGGAGAAAAGTCATCATCAGGTAAGGGGACAGTCTGACGTGAAATAAACCATTCGATCTTCTCTAAGCTGAAAGCCAGGGTGACAGATAATGACATCAAAATAAAAGCCTCAACCGTGATTTGTAAAAGCTCTGTCCACTCTTTACAATTTGTGGCAATTACGGTTGACCCTTGAACGACGAGGGGGTCAGGGGCTCCTCCCTGACCCTCCATGCAGGTGAAAATCCAAGTAGAATTTATCATGGGCCTTCAGCATAAAGGCGGCTTCCCTGTATCCACAGATTCAACCAACCGCAGATCATGTAGTTCTGTAGTATCCACTGTGGAAAAAAAATCCACATCTAAGTGGACCCATGTTGTTCAAGGGTCAACTGCTTATGTCTTGAATTCACCTGGGCCTTTGCAAGTTGTGCTTAGAAACTCTGCCCTGTCCTTCAAGTTAATCCTTAAACCTAAGTTGCTTAAAGTTGTATTTAAATTCCTGGGATTTTAAACTGACACAGTATACATTTAATTGCAGCGTCATTTTTGCCCTCATTAAAGAAAGTACATAAATGTCTGGACCAAGTTTTCAAAAAAAAAAAAATTCTAAACTCTCCTACTCACCCCTCCCCCACTCCTGTCTGTGTTCCAAGGAAATTCATTAAAGATTGATTAGTGCCCAGAAGTGGAGCTAACCCTCCGGGGCTGACTCCTGCTCTCTTATCGCGCTGCCCATCTCCTGGAGTCTGCGCTGGCTCCCACGGACCGGCTGGGAGGAGGGCAGGGCTCCTGAGGGGGAGGCAGACAAGCATGAATTACTCCTTCATATTTTACAGCCACCGCTACTGTCGGTGCGGGCTCCGCCTGCTCCCTGCAGAACCAGACCTACCAGATGGGAGGGACCTGTGAGCGGCTGGGGGACAAGTGAGGCCAGACAAAAATTCAAATTCTCCCCACATTCAGACTGGTGGTATTTGTGATGGGTCAACTGACACTGAGCACCAGACCTGGAATTGAGAATTGTGAAAATAAGGAAACGCTGGTCCCTGACTTCCAGAAACTACAACCAGATACAGACATGGTGTGAGGGGGGTGTGAGGTGTGAGGAGGTGAGACAGCCTGAGGGGAACCTGGACACCCTGGGGTGGGCCAGGTGGGCAGCAGGCTAGGCTGGGGTACAAGTCCAGGCAGCAGCCTGAAGTCAGGTAAGGCACATGCACTTCCCTGTAAGAGAATCAGAAGGCTTTCAGGACAATCCACACAATCTGAAATCAGAGCTGTGCTTTTAGAGGGGGACAGGGGTGGGGACCAGAGACAAAGGGCTTGGACTAGGGGTTCAGAAAGAAGGTGAAAACAGAGGTGTATGTTTACAGGCAAATCAAAGACAGAATGTAGCTTAGCAGTTGTCTGGGTCTGGGGTGTTGGGGAGAAGTGTGGGTGACTGCTAAGGGTTCCAGGGTTTCTTCTGGGGGTGACAAAAAAATGTTCTCAACTTTTATAACCCAGAAACAGACTCACAGACATAGAGAACAGACCTGTGGTTGCCAAGGGGGGGGTGAGGGTGAGGGAGGGATGGAGTGGGAGTTTGGGGTTAGCAGATGCAAACTATTATCTATAGGATGGATAAACAACAAGGTCTTACTGTACAGCACGGGAACTATATTCAATATCCTGTGATAAACCATAATGGAAAAGAATATGAAAAAGAATGTGTATATATGTATAACTGAAATCACTGTGCTGTATGACAGAAATGAACACAACCATATAAATCAATTATACTTCAAAAAAAAAAATGTTCTGAAATTGATGGTGGTGATGGTTGGGCAAGTCTGTGGATGTAGAGCTTTAAATGGAGAACAGTACAGAGTGTGAACTGGTCTCAATCAACATAAAGGAGCAGAACAGCAGGCAAGGAGCTGGCCCGGGGGTGCGGGTGGCACGTAGGCGGGCAAAGGAGGAGAGAGAGGTCTGGGTGAGGGACCATCAGGGTGTCAGATGCTGCTCAGAAGTAGGACAGGATAACCGTGGGGAGCTGGGCAGATGGGGAGGGGCCTGGAGGGGAAGTGGGGGGAGGCAGGAGGAAGTGGGAGCGGGGCGTCTATTCTAGAGCATCAGCTACTCTTTAAAAATGTGTTTGTGAAATGAGAGAGAGATTATTCAAGGGCACTAGGACCTGGTTTAAGATCAGGAGCCTGGGCCCCGGGACCCACCGGGATGGCAGAGCAGAGGGAGGGAGAGGCGGGAGGCAGGGGTGCGGCCAAGAGAGAGGAGCAGAGCAGCAGTTTCCATGGAAACTCCCATCCTGTTGTGGGACTAAAGCCTGCTCCCCTCACCCATTCCTGTCTGGTCTCAGCATCACTTCCACGGCCTTGCGGAGTCCTACCTAGAACTGACGCCCAGGACAGGAAAGCCAGGTGACTTTCTGAAGGTTTAATTCCGGTTTGGGGAAGTGGGGGGACGTCCCCACCCCCAAGCTGGCCCCAGGGAGGGAGGCTGGGGTGGGGAGAGCCCTCCTCTGTTCCCAGCCCCCCTCCCACCTCGCCCACACTCCCCACCTGTGGGGCTCTGTGCCCTCTGGGCAACCCCAGGCCCTTCCCGCCACCTCCCGGATGACGCAGGAGGGCCCAGAGAGCCGCCTATGACGTACACGCGTGACAGAAGTACAAAGGTTCTAAAAGCAGCTGCTGCCCTCGGCCTCCCTCCCCTCATAAATCACAGCCCCTGAACGGCTCACCCATTCTGTTCCCACCCTTTGAAGTCCTGCCTGCCTGTTTTTCCCTCCTACCAACCCCAGCTGGCCTTTGCTGCTTTACAGTCATTTCTCCTAACGAAGCACAAGCACGCTGGCTGCTTCTGGCAGAAACACCCCAGGCTCTTCCGTGTGGGGATGACAGTGACCCTTGTGCATTCGGCGAAACTAAACAAAAGTAACCTCTTCTGTCCCCAGAGGCAGCGTCCGTGACAGCTCAATGAAGCGCTATGCCTCCAGACCTGCACTTTATTCACAATTTCTCTATGTGGCCATTTTGCTTTATAAATTCCACACCCATCCCCACCCGCCCCAGAGCACGACCCGTGTCGCCGAGTCTCCGCTTTGGTGCCACCTCTTCCTGAAGTGCTGCCCCCTTAGAAGCGAACAGGCAGGTGGACACTTCACAACCCTCCCATCCTGAACAGGCTCCAGACCCCAGGCCCAGGCTGCACACCTGGTCCTCTGTCTGTGGTCCCGCCCGGGGGCTGAGGCCCCTGGAGACCCTCACAGTAACCAAGAGGGTCTGTAACTCTGTGTGCACCAAGCACAGACCCATGTCTAAACCAATCTCTGCCTCCTCCCCCTCCCTCTCTCACATACTATTTTTAAATGTATGTATGCAAATTCGTTTGAAAATGTTACACTTTTATAGTAGGTTTAAACTTTACTATAAACTATGTCACAGTATACACAAAGAAATAAAGTAACCAAAATTCACTACCCACCATGCAGTTCAGTCACCTTTGACACTGCCCTGTTTGCTCCAGTTCATTTTATTTCTAATAAATAAAAAGACACCATTGAAGCCCCCAGCGTCTCTCTCCTTGGTTCTGATCCCTCCCTCCTCCGCAGAGGGAACAGCCACCTGACTTTGGTGTTCTGATAGCCAGCAGGCTTCTACTTTTACGAGGATAAACAATATATAGTCCCATCTTGCATGGTTTCTCACTTTGTTTGAGTCAATGCCTTCCATACCCTTCTGCAACTTGTCTGTTCACCTGTCACGAGGTATTTGCAATGTATCGATGCTGAGACACTTGGCTCTCATTCATGCGTTCTCACTAAGGCTGGGTATTCCACCGTCTGCAGGTCACAGCTGTGTGTCCATCACCAGCAGAGAGACGCCTAAAGATGGTTAAGAGTGTGGACTCTGGGGAATTCCCTGGCGGTCCAGTGGTTAGGACTCAGCTCACTGCCATGGCCCTGGTTCGATCCCTGGTCGGGAAACTAAAATCCTGCAACCCATGCTGGGCGGGTTATGCGTGCATGCATGCAGGCATAAATAAATAAATAAATGTATGTATGTATGTATGTATATGCATATATGATAAAAACTTGAAAAAAAAAAAAAAAAGAGTGTGGACTCCGGAGCTGGCTCCCCTGGGCTTGAATCTTGGCTCCACCAATAATCAGCTGTGTGACTTTAGAAAAGTTACCTAACCTCTCTGTGCTTCAAGTACCTCATCTGTAAAATGAGACTAATAACAGTGCCCATCTCATCAGTTTTTGTGAAGATTAGGTGAATTACCACAGATAGAGCACTCAGCCAAATGCCTGCCACCTACCAGACACTATCTCAGCGTTTATGTGTTTGCTGCCCCCGCTGCTGCTATATTATTACTACCAGTCCCTGCAAATGCTCTCAAACCACGATTCTAAATGCACAGCTACTAAACTGTGATCATAAATGCTCTCTTGACCATAAAAGGAACTTTCATACTCAAGAAGGTTAGGAACCACTGACACATTCACGATTTGCGTTTGTGATCCCTCTGTGTTGGCCACTTCCTGATGTATTGGGGAAATTATGCAAACCCTGAGGCCCTGGTCTCCCTGGGTGGCAGTCATTAGTCTGTTTCCACATGCTAAGCATCCTCATTCACCAGAGCAGGGTGACTCGACCTGCAGTTTTTTAATTTTTGGAGCCCGCTGAACTCAAATGCAGGATGTCTCCCTTTGCACAGCAATCCCTGAAGAAGAGCAAGGTCAACTCTCTAAGACAGCAAGGGCGGGGCGATGTCTCTATGTCTGCAGACACTGGCCCTGTTTTTAAAGCCAAAGAATACATAAAATAGATAACCAACAAGGACCTACTGTACAGCTCAGGGAACTCTACTCCCTATAAGGGAAAGGAAGCTGAAAGAGAACAGATTTATGGATATGTATAACTGAATCACTTGGCTGGACACCTGAAACTAACACAACACTGTGAATCAACTATGCTTCAGTGAAAAATAAAATTTCCTCAAAAAAAGCCACGGAACCCCATGAAAGAAAAAGGAGTACGCTCTCCATGCCAAGTCATTCTGGGGGCAGCAGCCTGGAGCCAAGGCATGCTCTGTGTCCCCACCTGGGCAGGTGTGACAGGCCCCCAGGGAGGTGACCGGCTCCCAAGGTCAGGTCTTCAGCCTGTCATCTCCTGTCTTTGAACTTGGCAAGTGCGTGGTTCAAGGAGCGAGTCCTACTCACTGCCTGGCCTCACGCTGACCGTTGGGACAGAGGACCCCCAGCACTTAGGCGAGCTGCTTTCATATGTGATCTCGGGACCAACAATGATTCTGCCTCTCCTCTGAACTCCTGTAAAGCCCAGAACTCCCTGGAAGCACCCTCAGCCTTCTCCCGCTCTCCTGAGAGCTCTGCTGCCCTGTCCTGTCCTGTCCAGCTGAGCCAGCACCGGAGAGCCCTCCTCAGGGGCGTGTGTGTGTGTGTGTGTGTGTCCTATCCCCACAGTCAGCCTGGGAGCCCCACAAAGGCAGGAGCTCAGCCTCACACTTCTCTGCCCTGTAGTCTCAGGACCCCTTTGCAAATGATGAAGGGATGAGGTCTCACGGGATACAGGCGTCTCCACCTGCCCCGTCCCTTCCTGAAGGCTCCTCTCCTGCTCCAGTTCCCAGGGGTCCAGCCAAGCCCCTCTCTCCTCCACCCCCCAGCGGTTCACCAGAGCCTCCGTGTCCCTATCAACTGAACTGCAGCTCCATCCAACATCACCGACACATGCCCGGCCACCCCGCAGGCTCTCGGCTCCACACTGGTCAAGTCAGGCCCACAGGTACCACCCACGACGGGCAGCAGCACCCTGGAGGGCGTGCCTGTCCAAAGGCCCTCAAGGTCACCTGACGACACACTGAACGCTGGCCTTCAGGCGCCCTGATTTTTCCTGTGTCATCTCTTGCTACCCGAGCGTCTGGGTTCAGGGGCGCGCAGCTGGCCAGGCTGCCATGAACCTTTTTTTTTTTTTTTTTGGCCGCGCTTGGCTGATGGGATCTTAGTTCCCCGACCAGGGATTGAATCCAGGCCCACGGCAGTGAAAGCGCCAAGCCCTAACCACTGGACCACCAGGGAATTCCCTGAACCTGCTTTTTTGCTCACCCCTGATAAACTCTCTTTCCGCTCCTGGGCCTCAGGGTCCCCCTGTAAGATAAGAGCGTCAGGGGGCTTCCCTGGTGGCGCAGTGGTTGAGAGTCTGCCTGCTAATGCAGGGGACACGGGTTCGAGCCCCGGTCTGGGAAGATCCCACATGCCGCGGAGCAGCTGGGCCCGTGAGCCACAACTACTGAGCCTGCCCGTCTGGAGCCTGTGCCCCGCAACGGGAGGGGCCGCGATAGTGAAAGGCCCGCGCACCGCGATGAAGAGCGGTCCCCGCACCGCGATGAAGAGTGGCCCCCGCTTGCCGCAACTAGAGAAAGCCCTCGCACGAACCGAAGACCCAACACAGCCAAAAATAAATAAATAAATAAATAAAGTAGCTATAAAATTTAAAAAATATATATTAAAAAAAAAAAAAAGATAAGAGCGTCAGTACAAATGTTTATCACGGTGACTTCTGCTTTTAAAACTATGACACGAAGTTCCCAGAGGGATCCCAGCGCCACAGGGATCGCTAAAGCCTTGCTTCTAAGTGGGGGTGGGCCTGACTTGTAGGGGAGGAGGGGAGGGACGTGAGCTCAGCCGCCTCCAGGGCAGCCCGGGTCACCTCACTGGTGCAGGTGGAGGTGAACAACGCCCATCAGCCTCCCTGGCGGGCGTCTCCCTCTGCGGGCTCATGAATGGGAAGGGCTGTGGCCACACGAGGTACCACGATCGGTATGATGTTTCTGAACTGCTCCTGCCACGATGGCAGTTCACAGTTTACCTGCCAGGGCCCTGCCCATAACTGTTCTAAACGGGCTTAAATAAGGTAACACACCATAGCACGGAAGATACATTTCTCCACCTAGGAAGCTTAGCTGGGTTACCAGCCAGCCGGGCCCCAGGGCTTCAGGCTTTCGTGTGGCTGCAGCATTGGGCCACGGCTCGCCACTGGACCCCAATCCTCTCGGCAAATGATGTACGTACTACAGAATAGGTAGTGAAGATGCCTCAGGGGTTTTTTTCCCTCCAGAAAATAACTTTCTGTCTCGGAAGGAAGGACAATTCTGAGGTTTCCTGGAACTCTTGCCCTTGCTGGGAGCAGTGTGGTATCTTTTATGAGCTACATGTTTGTGTCCGCCCCAAATTCACATGTTGAAATCCTAACCCCCACTGTGATGGTATTAGGAGGTCAGGCCTCTGAGCACTTAGGGTCAAGAGGGTGGAGTCCTCGTGGGTGGGATTGGTGCTCTTATCAAAGGGACCCCAAGGAGCCTCCCTCTGTTCCCTACCACGTGAGGACGCGAAGGGAAGCCGGCTGTCTGCAAGCAGGAAGAGGCCCTCGCCAGAGCCCGACCCTACTGACACACTGCCCTCAGGCGACCAGCCTCCAGAGAGAGCGAAGTGTCTAGTGTTAGTCAGAACGGCCATCATCAAAAAGTCTACAAACAATAAATGCTGGAGAGGGTGTGGAGAAAAGGGAACCCTCCTGCACTGTTGGTGGGAATGTAAACTGGTACAGCCACTATGGAGAACAGTATGGAGGTTCCTTAAAAAACTCAAAATAGAGCTACCACACAATCCAGCAATCCCACTCCTGGGCATATATCCAGAGAAAACTATAATTTGAAAATGTACACACACCCCAATGTTCATAGCAGCACTATTTACAATAGCCAAGACATGGAAGCAACCTGAATGTCCATCAACAGGTGAATGGATAAAGAAGATGTAGTACATATATACAATGGAATAGTACTCAGCCATAAAAAAGAATGAAATAATGCCAATTTGCAGCAACATGGATGGACCCAGAGATTATCATACTAAGGAAAGTCAGTCAGACAGAGAAAGACAAATATGATATCACTCATATGTGAAATCTAAAAAAAATGATACAGAAGAACTTATTTACAAAACAGAAACAGACTCACAGGCATAGAAAACAAACTTATGGTTACCAAAGGGGAGAGGTGGAGGCGGGGATAAATTAGGAGTTTGGGACTGACATATACACACCACTATAGATAAAACAGATAACCAACAAGGACCTACTGTATAGCACAGGGGACTCAATATCCTGTAATAATCTTAAATGTGAAAAGAATTTGAAAAAGAACAGATATATGTATATGCATAACTGAATCACTCTGCTGCACACCTGAAACTAACAACACTGTAAATCAACTATACTCCAATATAAAATAAAATTTTTTTAAAGAAAGAAAAGAAAGCAATGGATTGTTAAAAAAAAAAAAAAAAAGAAAGAAAGAAAAGAAAAGGAAAAAGAAACTCCTGGTGTTGAAGCTGTCCAGTCTGTCGTGTTTCATTGTAGCAGCCAAACAGACTCAGACAAGGTCAGAGACTGCTCCTGTATCCTGTCCAAGAGGACTGCCGGCAGTACCTCCTCCAGGGGAAGGAACGTGGTGACAGAAACTGCTCTCGGGGAGCGAGACGTGGGTCTGCTGCTGTGCTGCCCCCAGCTCACTGAAGGACACTGGATGGAGACACCTGGGATAATGACCAGGACGGTGAGGGACAAACCCACATCCCATCAGAAGCAATGAAGGGAACTGAGAATGTCCCACCCAGAGCAGGGAGGACCCAAGAGGAAGCAACATATGCCACCAAGTCTGTCGTGGGAGGGGTGACACCGCTCCGCATGGCCCCAAGGGTCGGGGCCAGCCCTCCCCCAGCTTCACTTTTCCATCCTGGTGGTGGCCTGGACCCCAAGAGGCTGCCGTGAACAAAGCAGGGCGAAAAGGATTTGACTTACACTTAAATAGTAGCAAAGCCATTGGTTCTGTTTAAAGCGTGTGTCCTAGAGGGAGAATTACAGAGATGACGGAGTGAATTAAGCCCCCAATCTTCTATCAGAAACATCTCGCACCTGGTGTCACCACAGTAAGGACTGTCACTAAGTCACATGGGCCACTGGCACCATGGAGACGGAATTTACGTGGTCTCTTCTTCTCCCTGTTCAACGCTAAGTTCCCTGAAAGCAGGAACTACGTGTGACCTTCACCCTATCTGCACAGCCTCCAGGGAATAACAGGCACTCAGAAGCTCGTGCTGAAGCAACCTTAGTGTCCCTCTGCAGATGAGTGGGTAAGCGAACTGTGGAACACACTTGTGATGGAACATCAGCCAGCCTTAAAAACGAATGAGCTAGTGACACACCCTACGACACGGATGAGCCTCGAAAACATCATGCTAAGTGAAAGAAGCCAGACACGAAAGGCCACTTAAGTGTATGATTCCTTTGATGTGAAGTATCCAGAACAGACCAATCCACAGAAAGCAGATCGGCGTTCACCAGGGACTGGGGTGAGGGGGGAAAAGGGACTGACTGCTTAATGGGCGTGGAGGGTCTTTTTGGAGTGATGAAAATGTTCTGGAACTGAACAGAGGTGATCGTTGCATAATAATGTGAATGTACTAAATGCCACTAAGTCATACATATTAAAATGGTTAATTTTACGGGATGTGACGTTCACCCCAATTTTAAGAACAGACTTGTCAAGTGAGTGAAATGTGTCTCCAAGTTCACGTCCGTAGACTGTGCAACTGAAAGCTGGGAGGACCAGGACCTCTGTGTGGACACTGATGCCGTCTCATCAGGACAGGGCTGTGGTCCCGCCGGGGCTGGGCCCACAGGAGCCAGCCGGGCTCACATTCGGCCCACGTCCCTCCCTGTCTGCCCCCGGTCACACACAACCAACAGACCGTCACATGGCCTGATGGGCAACATGACCTCTGACGGCTCTTAGGTCTGGGGAGCGAGGAGAGCAGCGTGTGCAGACGTTTACCCTGTGCTTTACACACTACGTAGCCTGACAGGTGTGTCTTAAAGGGGGGGAGCGGGTGACATCACAAGACGTCCAGCCCAAGGCCCCTCGTCTGTGTCTCCCCAGCTCCCCCGCGCCCCGCCGGCCGGGACAGGTCCCGCCTCCCCCGGGTGCTGTGGGTGGCATGTGGCCCCCGGCACTGCCGCCTCCATCTGTCTGTCTTTCCCTATAGTCTGTGGCCCCTCAGGGCACAAATTTCAGCTTACTGTCTCTGAGCCCAGACACCTGTGTGCAGGTGATTGATGAGATCTGTTCGCTGAGTGAACGACACTCTTTAACCACAAGCTGAGAAGCCACGGCCTGTTTCCAATGTGCCCGAAGGACCTGTCACAGTAAAAATAACAGCAAGGTGGGATGGGAGCTTGGTGACACACGCCGGCTTTGTCCTAACCTTGTGCCGAGGACCAAGTTCATCCTGTAGCCTGTTACCGTATGGCCTGTGAGCTAAGAATCGTTTTTATCTTTTTAAAGAGATGTCTAAAAAAGAAAAAACAATATGCAACAGAGACCATACGCGACGCACAAGGCTTAAAATACTGACTCGGGCACCGTCTGGACTTCCTTTCCTGCGTCCTCCACGCCCAAGTTTGAGGAAATAACCCACTCAGAGTAAAACCACTCGGACCTCCTCTGTCCTCAGAGGTTAACAGGCTCTAAACTTTAGCCACAGGATGAATCAAAAGTAAAATATTTACAAGCCTCTGCGGACCTCCGGGGGTGCCTACGTGCCAGGTATGGTCACCTGTGTGCTGAGGCCATTTCCGTCCTGAGATAACCGACCTGCCAGACCCATAACAGGGAAGAGGCTTCTCTCCTCTCCCTGGAACTGCAAGGCGATCAGGAATCAGTGGATGAAAACAGATCCTGGGATCACACACTATGATGTTTCCAAAAACCTGACACTCTTAGGGATGTCATTCGGATGAGTGGCATCAATTTCATCAGTGCTCTTCTCCAATCAGCCCACCCCTCACTGCTCCAGCCGGCACCTCCGAGCTGACGTCTCTGGGGGCTGGCAGATGGGGGCACATCACAGCCCTCTGGCGGGAAGGGCACTGCCGCACACGACCCACCCGAGCAATGAAAAGGGCCTTAGGATGACGCTCTCTTTCTGCCTCCCTGCGAGTCCCCGCTCGTCTGACCCAGGGAAAGGCAGGGGAGCAAAAGGACGCAGCAAAAACCTATAGGCGTGAGGGTGTGTGGGACCAGACCCAGGCTCCAGTGGGAATGGGAGCCACAGGTCTGGGTTCACGGCACAGGGACAACACAGGGACAACGCTGACCGTTCTCAGCTCAGCCTCTGCTGTTGAGAATTCGCGGCTTCCTGGGCAATGGGCTGGAGCTCAGATATGCTGAGAAGAGGCTGTTCCCACGAGTGTGGAGGCCGTGAAGGAAATTTGGTTCCCCTGATGTTGGCATGCGAGCCCTTTGGCACTGAAGCCACAAGAGTGGAGGACAGAGAGAACAAAGAAGTAGTGCTTCGAGGACCGATCTTGGGAAATCGGGCTGTAAAATTGGAAAGCTTCTTCTTGGGGGGCAGTTTTTAGAAGTAAAATTAGGAAGTGACTTCCTGGGGAGTGCTGGTGGTAGATGGTAGACTGAACGCTAATAAAGAAACTTCTCCTGGTCCTGCGTGTGTGCACACACACACACACACACAGAGCTCTGGCGGCTGGGAGTCCACTGAGTGACCACAAGGAGCCGTTGCCAGGGGCCGGGCAGCCACGGTATGGTGCAGAGGTGAGGATTCCCGGCCCCTGTGCGACTGTGTGCTCCTAGCTTTGAAATAAGGTACTTGGGGACCAGCAAAGGCTTGCCTTGTGTGTTCCTAAGCTTCTTACTTCTTCATAATCATCAAGAGGCCTAGAAGCTTCCCTCTTCACAACTCCTAGATTAGGGCCTGGCACACAACAGATTCGGTAAACATTTCTTGATTAAATTGACTGCCAAGAGCCACAGCGAGATCCACTTATGCCTGAGGTCACCACCTCCCTTTTCCTGGTGGGGTGGAGACAGGGTCCCTGGATTAGCTCTTCAGCTGCCTCCTCGTTCCCGGTCAGCAGAGACGAGGACCAGGCTGCGTTCTGAGTTGCGGGGTGTTGTGTGCAGCAAGCACTCTTCCCGGCTCTGCGTGCCTGGCTGGGGGACCCAGCACAAGTCACCAGAATCTTCGAGGCCTCGGCTGCCTCATCTGCAGAATGAAGGGCGGACCCCCCAGTCCCTTCGACTCTCAGCGTGGGGAGCTACAGCTGTGAGGAACTGGTGACCTCCATCCTCCCCGCAACGGGAGGCCCAGGGTCACTGCCATTTGACAAACATAAAAGTTGCAGGTTGGTGGGAAAAATTATTTCAGTGACACAGTGGGCTGATAACGGGCCGAGCCAGTGCTGGGGCCTGACGTTCAGGACTGTGGTTTGGCCAGAGCCTGGGCTCCGACGATTAGGAGATGATGCAGAAAGAGCACCTTAACTGAGGGAGAGGAGGGGCCGAAGGACGCAGCACAGACGGCACCTCCTTTAACCTGCTCCAACCCTGGGGAGAGCACTAGGGCTGCCCTTGTCCTGCAGCAGGTGGGTAACTGGCCCTGGGAGACACGTGAGGGGCCGACCCAGCTCTGCCCACAGGGTCCCTGCTCCTTCCACTCCCAGCGCTGCCCGGATTCACAGGCCTTTGCTGGCCCACCACGAGCCCCAGGCGCCCACAGTAACCCCCCTGCAGCTTCCCTGCCGCGCTCTAAGGCGTGGTAGGTGCTGGCTCCTGCGTCAGTGTCCATTAATCACACCACCTCTTCCCCACCAAGAGGCCTCACTTCTCCTTTTCCTTCCTCAAACCAGCCTGTAGTGGCAGGAATCTGTCCCAGGGCTCAAGACAAGGCTGAACCAGGGGGCAGCTGAGCCCGCCGCATTCGGTCACACCCAGGAACCCCAGGAGTCTGAGGGCCAGACCCCAAATTAGGAGAGAGAACAGCTGGGGGAGACGGCTGCCCAGGCGCCGCTGAACTCACCCCCCCCCGGCCCTTCCCCCAACTCCCCCCACCCTGCCTTCCCCCACACACACCCCGCCCAGACCCTCCACCCCAGCTCTGCAGACAGACCTGCCTCGTGCAGGGCTGCCCTGGCCCAGAAGCTGGCAGCCTTGGCCTCGGAGCCTCTGCTGTACAGCCTGGTCTGGACGCGGCGGCGGGGGGGGGGGGGGGGGGGGGACTCCTGGCTCCAGGGCTCATTGGTCGTGTGACCTTGAGTGAGTCATACAACCTCCCTGACCCCCCTCTGAGAAATGGGGACACCATCCGTATTTCCTTCAGAGGGTTGTTGGGAAGAATAAATAAGACAAACCGCTTAGAACCGTGCCTAGCACATAGCACATGCTTCTTCATTGTTAGCCACTACTCGCCACCCTCCGAAATCGGATTTATGTGTTCTAAGAGGGGGCCCAGGCCGCAGTAATCCTTAAAGGTCCCCCGGCCATTCCAGTGGTTGAGAACCCTGCCTAAGAGAAGGCATGTGGCAGGGGGGAGAGGGGAGAGGGGCGTCTGAGCGGGGAGTCAAAGGGCGACCCCTTTATAACACCCCAGAAGTATCAGAGTATTTGCCAGGAAGCCAGAGAATGGCTTCTCTGCCAGGGTCTGAGATGCCACCAGTTAGTACCACTTTCCCCTGCCAGCCACCCTGGAGATATAAAGAAAACAAGTCCTGACAGTTACAAAGAAGCTAGAGTGGTGGCTTGCGGCCTCTTGGCTTGCAAGGCTGTCGGCCTGGTCACTCTTTCCCTCGCTCAGCATTTACTCCCCAGCCAGCAGATGGTGCAGAAAATGTGAAGCCCTGCCCCTCATCCAGCTCTGAGTGCAGAATTTGCACGCGAGTGCCAGAGAGCCATGGCAGTGCTCTACGCTGTCCTTTTTTTCTCAGAAAGGGACCAGAATAAAGATCTCAATATGCAATCAGATCATCGTCACAGTTCTTGAACGAACATCAACCTACCTGACTTACGTATCTTGCTGCAATCAGCCCTTTCCATCCAATGAACAAGCCGGAGTGTCTGCAATGTAGCTGACTGCCTGAACTGGTTTTCGGGTTTAAAAGTTGTGTTTGGACAGATGATACACATTACTTGTGGACTGGAAAATATGCTGATACACTGGACCGAGGAGAAGGCTTTGAGTATAGATCCCTTTTGATAAGATTATAATAGCTACTAAAGAGTACATATGTTAGTTTTTAGCCAAAGGTATTTCCTCCAAATTTTCCGTCAGGGGCTCCCACTACACCAGGGCAATCCGTTTTCTAACTTTTCTTTTCTTCCTTTTTTTTTTTTTTTAAAAATCAACAGCATTTTCTTTTAATAAATAAGGACACTATTAAAAGGAATGGAATGCTTGCTGGCACAAAGCCTCTACCTAAGCTACAGCTCTTAAATTCCCCTTACCAGGTGACGTGGTTGGTGCCTTCCCCCTGGGCAGGGTCCTAGTGAAAATGGACATTTTAGTGCTTGGAAAGCTAATGAGAAGCAGAGATGATGATGATGATGACGACGGTATTGTGCTATTACACCTTTATGCAATGCTTTACACAGTATTTGCAAAGTACTTTCCAATTACTGTACTTCATTAAGCCAACCGTCACAGCAGCCAAGTCAATTCGCACGTTCTCCCATTAGCTTATTAACAATCTGCCTCATAAAACGACTCCCGTGTGCCTGTAAAAGGGCCCCAGCAAACTTTTACGGCTTTTTCTCGGCAACCCTGACCTCCCGCCGCATCAGCTCAGGAGCTGGGTGTTGCCGCGACTGCTGTTTAGCAATCCTGTAGAATGAGTTAGCAAGCTGCACTTCAGCAGGGCTCCCACTCTGGAGGCTCAGAACATCCCATCCAAACCAGGGCAGTCCCACCCTGCCTCGCAAAGCCAGTGTCTGGCCCCAACCTGGAGGCCAACGTGCAGGTGATCTTTCCGGGCTGGGGGTTACATCCTTTGGGATGAGGGGATAGAGGGAAAACTCCAGGGTTCGAGTGTCCCTGGGGGGCACACCTCCCATCAGTTCGATTCTCCTGCGTGCACGGAGATGCTGCTCCCCGCGCACGGAGGACCATACCCACTGGCTGATGCTGAGCTGAGGGCAGAGGCTGCGGGTGGCCTCCAGCCCTCACTTTCCTGTCCCTGCTCCTTCGCCTCCCTTGGGAATGGGAGGGCGTTACCTGGGACAAAGGCCTGCAGGTAGGACAGGGCTCGGACCACCCCAGAACCAATGCTTCTTCCCCGGACCCTCTCAGGCCGGTGGCTCTGTGACCCGCCCCGGCGGCTGCCATCGCCCCCTCCAGGTGAGCGCCCTCCAGGTGCCTCCCGCCTGCGGGGGCGGCCTCCCGCGACTCACCTGCGTGAAATACAAGTTCATCAGCGTGAGGGTGAAGAACTGGAGGCACACGGGGAAGCAGTAGAGCAGCCAGAAGACGAAGGGGCTGAGCGCATTGGCCGCCACGAAGTCTTTGAAGTAGAAGGAGAAGAGAACCGTCCGCAGGGAGGCCCAGAAGAGGCAGAGGAAGAGGAAGACGCTCTGGTAGCTGAGCCGCTTGTGGCGGTAGCGCAGCACCAGCCAGAGCTGCACGTAGATGAACAAGAACAGCAGCGAATAGAACACGGTGTAGACGATAGTGAGGCCGAGCTTCACGTAGGGGGGTACGGCCGGGGTCAGCGTGGGCGGCAGCGAGTCGTTGCGCAGGGGGTCCCACGGCGGGGCCTCCATCGGGCCGGGGGCGCTACGGCACGGCCGGGGCGCTCGGGCTTCATCAGGGCTCGCGGCCGCCGCCGCCCCCGCGGGGGTCTCCGAGCATCGCGCTCCACCCCGAGCCCGGCGACTGGAGGAAAGAAAATAAGCCGCACTTCCTCCCCCGGCACCACATGATTCACTGGGGCGGCCTTTTGTCTGCGATTGGCAGCGCCGCGCCCGCCGCCCCCGCGCGCCCGCCAGCCCCGCGCGCCCGGGCTGTGCACCGCGCGCCCCTAGGAGTCCCGCCCCCCGCGCCGCGCCGCGCGCCTCCACGTCTCCCACTGCCCCGCGCCGCACGCCCCCCGGAGCCCCGCCCCTACCGCGCGCCCCCGCCCCGCCCCGCCCCCTGCCCTGCGCGGCCCCTGCGCCGCACGCCCCCACCCCGCCCCCTGCCCCGCGCCGCACGCCCCCCGGAGCCCCGCCCCCTGCCGCGCGCCCCCGCGCCGCTCGGCCCCCCGACGCCCCCTGAGCCGCCCGACGGGTGCCGCGTCTCCCCCTTCTCCTGGGACGGAGCCCCACGCCTCGCGCTCTCTGCGGATGATTACTTGTTGTTTTGCAGAAGTTAGTTAGCTATTTTATTTCAACAGCGACAAACGTTGCAATCTTTTTAAACATTAAAAACAAACTTTACGACTCTGTGGCTATGAACTAATTGGCGTTTTTCCTTGAAAATGTCATGCTGGGGTGATGTTTATTTCTAAATCCAGAAATGCCAAAGACAGGGTTTGTGTTTTTGAGGTTAAGTGTGTGTACGCAGAGTGAGGAAAAGAATGGTCCCTATGGCTGCCGCCTGGTCTCGGTGGTAAGCGGGGCTGTTTTCTCCCGGAAATCCTCATAGTGCGCCCCACACGGTGCTCCCTCGGTGGGCTGGGGGATGCTCGCCCCTCACCTCCCAGGAAAGCAGCTGGTGCGGCGGGCAGCGCGGGGGCGGGGCAGCGGAGGGAGCCCGCGGGACCTCAGAGAGCGGGTGGCCGCTCTCGGCGTGCTGCCTCCCGTTCCAATCCGGCCCATCCAGCAGGACGGCCTGCCCATCAGACAGACAAGCCCTCTCGTCTGCTGTGGCTGAGGGGTCGCTCTTCCGAGGCTTTGACTGAGTTTACGCCCCAGGGAGCTTCTCTAGCATCACCTTGGCGGGGGATGGGGTGGGGGAGGGGTGGGCGGGAATTGTAGAGTGCTGTGGGCAGAGAGGGCTGGCCAAGCGGCCGTCTGGGAGCGCTTCTAGGCAAGCAGTTCGGGTAAACAAAGGAAAGGGACCCGAAATCGCCAAGACTCCAGTAGTATCTTGTGATTTATTTTTTCACCTGAAGTTAATAGTCAACTTCGTGCCTAATTGTGTGTTCTCTTTCCTTAAACGAATCCGTCCTCCCCCACGGTGGAGCCTGGACCAGCGCTGCTTTTCCAACAAATTATTTAGTGCTTACACCCTCCTAATACATTTCAGGTGCTTCATCAGGGCCAGGTGTGCCTTTGGTGTCACGCTCCTTTCTAGTTCCTCAATCCTTTCCCTCTCTCACTTGCCCCCCTCATTGTTCTGAGGAAAGTCCAAACTCCTACCCTGGCTGACCTCCCAGACTTGTCTCTTGAGGTGTTAATGAGTGTTAACACCGCTTAACTCCCGTTGCCAAGGAAACTCTTTCAACCCCTTCTTCCAACAATTGGCCAAATCCCATTCATTTGTAAGGGGGTTACTTCCTCCAGAAAGACTTCCCAGACCACACCATCATCCACTCAGTATTAGGTTAGGTGCACCACCTGTGTGCTTACAGAGCATCCTTGCATAATTGTCACTCACCCCACTTGTTTATAAGTTTCCTTAGTATGGAAACATGCCTTGCTTATATTGGTCTTCCCTGTGCTTGCCTGGACAATCAAAAAAATATCTGTTTATATTTTATTTTACTGAAAGAATACAGTGTCATCAAAGGCCCGTGCTCTGATATTTCTCCTCCACCATGCTAGACCTCTAGTCACAAGACAACCTTATGATCCTGGATGGCTGCTGGCTCTGCAACCATTGCATCCACCTAATGCCAGGATGGCATTAGGAGGAACAGGGAAGGACTAAAGGGCACTTGTTCTCTCTAGTTCAAGGAGCCTTCCCAGAAATAGGACACAATGCATCTGCAACTCATTGGTAGAACTTAGTTACCTACAAGAGAGACTGGGAAATGTAATTTTTATTCCATATGTCAATATGCACAGCTAAAAGTCAAGGTTCTGTTATTATGGATGAAGGGGAGATGGATTTGGGGAGGAACTAGCAGTCTTCACCATACTTCCAAAGCAGCCCCCCAAAATGTCAAATGTCGACAATAGTCTGTCCCTTGACCACCCAGCATCAAATGTGCTTCTCACTATTCTTACAATTCTGAAAATAAAAACTATATAAAATAAAAATGCTCCCACTTAATATAATGCAATATTCCTTATAGAACTGAAAAATACCTTCACTCCTTCCTCCAAAGGGGGTCACACTGAAGGATCATTTTCTGTGTCCAGCTTAAGTCCAGGATCTCTGGGTGATAGTAATTCCTCCTTTAATTCTGCCACAGTCCCATCTCAATATTCTGATCACAAAGATTAAATTGTTATGATATCTTTCACTAATTTATCCTACATAAAATAGAAGAAAGTTAAAAGTAAAGGATAATTAGTTAAAATAGATATAAATATACATATAACACAGCAAGGAAGAAAATATAAGTAGACGTTAGAGTTCTTATTTTTGCAGTTGGTCGCAAGGCTTTAATTGATATATCATTATATCAGTTTATGACTCCACTCTTTAATGCACATTACAAATCCCCCTTTCCCTTTATCAAGAATCTTAGCTAATCAGGGGATGACCCTTAGGTCGGAGGGGTCTGAGTATGTTAATTTTTTTTTAACAAAAAATTGTTTTTCACTGGACATGCCAGTAACATGAGGCACCACCATGGTTGGATTCTATCTATTGGCCTCTTTTATTTTTTTAAATAAATTTATTTATTTATTTATTTTTGGCTGTGTTGGGTCTTCGTTGCTGCGCGCGGGCTTTCTCTAGTTGCAGTGAGCGGGGGCTACTCTTCGATGTGGTGCACAGGCTTCTCATTTCGGTGGCTTCTCTTGTTGCGGAGTGTGGGCTCTAGGTGCAAGGGCTTCAGTAGTTGTGGCACTCGGGCTCAGTAGTTGTGGCGCACGGGCTTTGTTGCTCCGTGGCATGTGGGATCTTCCTGGACCAGGGCTCGAACCCATGTCCCCTGCATTGGCAGGAGGACTGTTAACCACTGCGCCACCAGGGAAGTCCCATATTGGCCTCTTTTGCCCATCATATGACAGCTACCCTGCATCCCCTGATTGTCACTACCATCACGCTCTTTTTGCACTCTTACCCACTGGCACAGGGAGTCTGAAATAGCCAGGGTCTCAATTTCAGTCTTAAGGGAACTATGCTTGATTTCCCATGGTGGAAGAATTCCTTGCTAATTGCTAAGACCTTCAAACTAGCAGAGCCCAGAGGTAAAGGGAACAGAAACAAAAAAATTTGCAAGTGGGTCATTGGGTGTATTCATGAGAGATGCCATCCTCTTGGATCTATAGCCATGTATCCTGGCTGCAGGAGAAGCAACACCATACACTGGCCTTGAGTTCAGAAGATATTCTATGTGCTATAGGACAGTCATACTGTCTTTACAGATGTGTCTTTCAGCAGGCGCTAAAACTAAGTCAACAATTAGTCGTTCCACTATTCTATAAGGCCAGCTGCTACTGAGGGACAGAAATTAACCCACTGCATTTCTTTTTCTGGTGTAAAGTGAGACCTTGGTCAGAAGTGATACTGATAGGATACCATGATGATGAACAAGGCATTTGGAAAGCCCAAGGATCATAGCTGGGTAAAAAAAGTAAATCCAAGTTCAGAAGCATTGTCTATTCCCGTGAGGACAAATTGCTGATCCCCTCCATGAATAAAGAAGTCCAATCTATATAATCTGCTTCCAGGTGGCTGAATCTGGTACCTTTAGGAAGAACTCATAGTTGGTTAGTAAATGCTGGTAAGGAGTCAGGTTAGCCTTGAGAGGGGAAGTCTAGATTGTTAAAAACATGGGTGGTCTCAGTCTCTGCCTGCACGGTCACTGTGTCCATAAATCCATTGAATAAGCAGTGGGCCAGCTGGGGAGAGAAGTTGACTTACATCCATGGGGCATGTTAACCTGTCCTCCTGAGTACTGAGACTCTCCAGTGTAGTTGGGTCTTTGGCTGAACCTGACTTGGTGGCTTAATGGATCAAAATAACATCCAGCTCAAGACGGACAGCTCAGACTGCATGGGTCATGCATTCAATCTCTTCTACGGTGCAGTAGCGAGCCAAGAAAAATAGCTGTTTGACAAAGAAGGTGTGTGTTTGCTCCAAACACTAATAGCTGACACTGTGATTCTCCTAACACGGCTTGTCACAAGCACCATACCTCTCTCCAATCTGCCGCTGGAGCACCAATTGGATTCACGGAGTCGCAGGTGGCAGGACAGATTGCACCACAGCCTGAGCCACATGGAAAGTCTCTTCTGCCTCTGGGCCTCTCCTCAAAATTAGCACCCATTGAGTCACCCAGTCTGAGAAGCACAGGCGAATGGGACAAATGTTGCTTCCATAAAGAGGGCCATCAAGCATTGTATCACTCTTTCCTGTAGGAAGTGGCATAAGGTGCAAAAGTTCATCCTTCACTTTGGAGGAGACATCTCAACCTAGACCACTGGACCTTCTAAAAAGCTTCCCTAAGGTCACAAGCCTCTGTAGATGAGTGAGAGAGATTTCCCACACAACAATTTGCATGTTTCTTACTAATGTTATCAGAATAGCTACTATTCCTGCTCTTCAGATCTTCAGAACATATCATCAGTGTAGTAGTCACCGTGGTCATCAGTGTAGTAGCCACCGTGTCACCGTGTCCTAAAGATGATGGAGGTGATGAAGATTTCTGAAGATCACATTGGCATAATCAAGTTGCCGTCGAAAGCAAGATGGGTAGTCATCCTTGCCAGATGAGACAAAGCAGCGTTTGGAGTTTTTTGCTCATTGGGAATGAGAAAAAAGCACTTTCCTCCAGGGGCTGTGTGGTTTGCTATATTGAAGTCACCACCTTATGAAGTTTATGATAAGCCATCATCACTATCCCGGACCTGTCCATCTTCTACATCAGTAGGACAGTACAATTGGGATGTTGCAGGAATTTGCCACTTCCATAGCATTCAAGCTCAGGTCTAAGCATTGGATATGGGTATAATGTTGTCTGTTGATGACTTAAGTCAGACCCAGAGAGTTTTGGTTTGCTTCTGTCATATGAATCATATAGGGCCATAGAGGGCTGCTCATCTATTTTGGTTCCAGGGGCCCATGATCAATTTGTTTCTGCCAAAGACATCTGATGCGCAGACCGTTCTGAGTCCCAGGCTGACCCTGCGAATGGTCATGGTCACCATGTCTTCTACCAAGATGACCTTGCCTCTTCTGTTGGTTGTGCCACTGCTGGCCTCTGGCTCCTGGGATCCTGGCAAACATGACAGAGTCTGTTTAACTCCAGCAGCTCTCAACAGCATCCCTGATGTACATAAAATAGCCATGACAGTGCTTTTGAGAGGTGGTGGCCTTTCCCTCACCAAATGTATTTCTCAATGTCTTGATGAAGGGAGTATCTTCCGGTCCCTTTCAGGCGACAGAGTTAGGGGATTGGTGGGTGGGTCATACACAATATATTCACACCAACCTTCCCACTTCCTTGGATCCCTGCTCTTACATGATGCCAAAGAAATGCAGGCATCTCAACTTCTCTTGGTATATGGATTACCAGGTTTCATAGCAAGAAGCAAACGGTTAGAACCACTCCTCCCGCTCCAGGAAGCGCATTGAGCTGGAATCTCTTGGAAAGGAAACATCCTGTTCTTCCCTCCCTGGTTTAGCAACCTCAGAATTAATTCCCATGTGTTTTACCGATAAAAAGAGCAAAACTGTGCAATTACTTTGGTGTATCAATCTCCTCCAGCCAGGTCTGGCTTTACAACATGAGGGATATGTTGGTACCTAGCTCTGGTTTTGGTCTGAAGACACTGAGAAGAGGGGAGGTCCAAAGGGCCTAGAATTCCGTTTGCAAAATGACTTCCTCAGGCAAGATTACACTAGGTCATCAAGGAAGTGAGGAAGAGCTTCTTTATACAGAAGGAGGGGTTACTGCGGAAGCTGTGTGTTCTGAGTCCTCAGGCCACCTGTCCCCATTCAGAATCTCCCAGTTCTCACTCTTTCCAGTCGGTCCCCTAACTATCCGTGGGAGAAAAGAGGAGGTCGTGACTTTAACAGATATGGTAAATCAGGAACCCAGAGAATCTCCCTTTTGGTTTAGTTGCGGTTGCAAAAGATAAGATATGCTTTCAGCATAGTCAGTGAAAGTCCCTGGTTCTCAGACTGCCTTGAACTACAATTTAAGACTCTGCCAATCGCTTCTTAAGCTTTCCTGCCTTAGCATCAACCACTCCACCCCACAGTTTTTGAATTCGTTGTGCCTTTCATGCTGTTCTCTGGCAGTAACCACTTGGTTTCTCAATGCCTTAACTTCAGTGGGACCTTCACTGTGCTGGGTGACCCTTCATGCAAGCCACTACAAGTGACAGTGTGCCGTGAACTGTCTTAATACTACTTGAATTTTCACTGTCTTTAGATCCAACCAGACCAGACAATCAATCTCAAATCCTCCCCTATTCCCTGAGGGTATTTTGCTGCCACCTCTCCTGATTGTCAGTTTCTGTATTTCTCAGGATTCTTGATTGCAAGCAAAGGAAATAAATTTTGTTTAATTTCTTTTACCCCAGTCTCTGCCTTCGTCTTCACATGGTGTTCTCTCTGTGTCCAAATTTCCTCTTTTGATACAGACTCCAGTCGTATTGGATTAGGACCCCCCTACTGACCTCATCTTTTATTATTATTATTAAACTTTGGTAAATTTAAGCAGAAAAAGAATGTATTAAAAGGTACTTTATGTAGCTCACGAAATCCTCAGGAGTTCTGGAGGAGTTTGGAGGCTAAGAAAGAAGAATGACACCCAAAATAGTGCTGCAGAACTGGTTCTGTAACAACACTACTGCTGCCACCCCGGGCTCGGATGTGGTAGTTTTGCACCACAGACCTCCCCAGTGCTGGACACTGGAAATTGCCTATATCAGTTAGGAGCGAAGACAGTTGCAAACAATGGAAATCCTGGCTAATAATAGGTTAAACATAAGTGCTTATTTTTCTCATTTATCTAGGAATTAGTAGTTGCAAACATGGATTCAACTATGTAAAAAATCTGCCAGGGATCCATCCTGGCTCTTTCGGTCTGCTTCACCACCCTTAGCGTACTGGCTTTAATCTCCAGAGTTGTTCCCTTGTGGTTGCAAGATGGCTGCTGCAGCCCTAGATACTGCATATACATTCAAGGCAGAAATTGAGAGAAGACAGAAAAGGTGATTCCTGTATCAAGAAGGCAAAGGTTTTCCAGAAATCTCAAGACAAACCTCCATCTGTATCTTCCCAGCCAGAAGTGTGCCATATAACCATCTAGAGATACAAAAGAAGTTAGGAATGCATGACCAGCCTGGATGGTAGGGGCAGGCTAGGAAAAGGTAAAGGGTGGTAAAGGGTGTTGGGTGAGTGAATCCCTCTCTGGAATAGAGTCTGTAGTTCATGCTGCTTTGAATCAAGAGCTTCCAATTCAAAGTCTGGGGCAGAGCCATCTAATTGGCTGAGACTAGACCATGTGCCCACATCCCAGCAGCAATAGCGGCTGAGAACGTGAGAATCTAGCATCTTCAGCTTCCATGGTGGGTGCTTCTACTTCCTAGAGTAGGAAATTCCCCAATGTAGGAAGGGAGTTCAGACACTGGGGAGACAAAATGGTGACAAATAGCTTCCCATACTGTTATAGATTTCCCCAGATGATTATATGCATATAGTTAAAAGTTTAGAGGTAAATTTTTGGAAAAGGGATATAACATTTGCAAGAAATTTATCTTTTTTTAAGTTATCTGCCAGCTACCCTCAGAAATTCTTTCAAATATTTAAGGGATGAGAAGAAGGCAGGCCAAAGAAGGAATTTCTGTTTTGCCCCTTGGCTGGTCACTGAGATCCAACTATCACTAGGCATCTCTCCCAGCTCTGAATTTCCTGTCCTGACTGAGCGCTCAGGTAGCCAGGAACCCCCAGCTGTGTGGTTGCCCCGAGCCTACTGACACCAGCATACCCAGCCTCCAGACCTTTACCACACCTCCACCCAGGCTCCACGCCAGGTTAAACGTGTCTGTCTGTGTTCCACTTCAGAGAACTAGAATTTCCAAGGTGGTAAGTAGCTCATTTCGATAAACAAATCCTTGCTAGTATTTTCCTGGAAAAGAGCACTCCTGGGTACTGCTGATTCCAGCTAGAGAAATGTAGGATAGTTGGAAACAACAGAACGAACCACAGCCTGCTCAATCTAGGATGTTAAGAAAGGCCCCTAAAAGGGACACACAAACCAGGAGTCTCAGTCAGCTAAAGAGGGCAAGCTCCCGGACAACAGAAACTCTGCTTATTTGCATTAATGGATGTACGTTGTGAGATGAAACTGTTCAGCTGTTACAGTAGCCACAGAATTATTGCTTTTTTACATTTTTTATACTCAACCCCTGAAAACTTTGTGTCATGTGGCTTTCAGCCTCCAGATTCCACTCCTAACAAGACTGGTTTTATTGGTTTGGTTTTGTTTTAGCTCTAAGTGATGTGTCCTGCTTTGCCAAATGTAAAGTGACAGAAAAACATGACAATCTCTTCATTTCCGTGATCAACATGTATTTAGGTGTGTTTGATTCATTATCGAATGAGCAACTGATTCACTGGCTATAGTTTTTGTTCTCAGCGATTCAGGACAAAGTCAACATCGCTTGTGGGTTTTTTTTTTTTTTTGGTCTAAATTGCAGTCTTAAACTTTGAAAGCTAAGGGTGTCAAAGGTTTCAGGAATGCTAAGAGATTCAAGGGGTGAGATAGCATAAGTGATAAGGGTTTTGCAAGCTAAGATGATTCTTGTGGGAAAGTTCCTGTTTCAACAAATACATCTTACATATCTATTTTCATTGATCTCATTTTTGTAATTCCTAAATGTAGACCATGAAGCATATCAGAGTTTTAAAACAACTTTGTTGGATCATAAAATTCACCCATTTCAAGTGTACAATTCAGTGATTTTTAGTAACTTCACCTCGTGGGGCAACTATCACCATAAATCTGTGTTGGATTTCAACACAGATTTCATCCCCCCCCCCATAATAAGCATATCAGATTTCAATTAGGTCAGGTATGGGATTATTTACAGCAAACTATAAATCTACGACAATCCTTAATGCTGTCTAAGCAAACAGGCAGATGGTGGTGCAGCCCTCTTAGGGTTGCTCAGATGTGCTCTTTTAATGATTCAATAACCTCATTAAAATTTTGGTATTAAGTGGATCTGGGGTAAAAAGGGAACTTAGTGTAAATTGAAGCCCGCAGTGGTCAAGAGCATGGAATATTATCTATTTACCCGAAAACAGAATGGAATGTTTCCTACCAACAAATCCCCCAAAGCGCATTCACCTCATACTCTGCTCCAGGGAAAGTATTGTCAGTGGTTTGCTCAAGTTTCTGGGCAGGAAACTAGATCCAGTTCTTTCCAGGAGTTTTTGTTTGTTTGTTTGTTTCATTTTGGCCACGAAGCATGTGGGATCTTAGTTCCCCGACCAGAGATCGAACCCGTGTCCCCTGCATTGCAAGAGTGGAGTCTTAACCACTGGACCGCCAGGGGAGTCCTTTCCAGGAATTCTTGAAAAGGCATTTAAGCTGCTGGCTATTGCTCCGTGTTCTTCTTACAGGTTCCCATTTTCATCTCCAGAAATAGTACTTCAAGTAGCTAGAGCCCAAGAGGGCACTGATTCTAGCCGTGGAACGTCATTGTGTCTCAAGGTCTGAGAATGACCACATCTTATTTTCAGGGGTGTGTGCACCACAGGGAAATGAGCCATTATGATGGCACCGTTGGTCTCACTGGCACACACGTGGTCAGCCACTGAGAGTGGTCGGAACTTCCAGGTCCAGTGAACTATGAAGGTAGGCTGACTGATACCCCCCAGAGCAGGACCAAAAGAATGAAGGTGAGAGGTGTGTTGAAAATCCTTCTGAGAAAGCAGTTCAAGAGGCCGCACCACATCCAATTTTGTGAGTCCTGAAGCTTCTTCTTCATTGTTAGAGATCCTCTTTAGGAACAGAAAAACAGAACTACAAATGCAAAACTAGGTACCAAAATGAATCATTTCTTTAGAATAACACATCACACATTTAAAGAAGCTGGCCAGTCCTACAAACACCACAAAATCCAGAAGAGTCGTGCAATATTTTTACTTATTCATTGTCTGAGGCATCTCTAAATTCCTTTTTCCCTACACTTCTTTGGTCTTCATACTCCTCTTCGTGTAAGAGTGATTCTGCAATTAATTTTCTGTAGAGAGAATAGACAGAGAAATCTTTTCTCCAGCACGATTGATCAAACACTTATTATTGGGGCTTCCCTGGTGGCGCAGTGGTTGAGAATCCGCCTGCCAATGCAGGGCACATGGGTTCGAGCCCTGGTCTGGGAAGATCCCACATGCCACGGAGCAACTAGGCCGTGAGCCACAACAACTGAGCCTGCGCGTCTGGAGCCTGTGCTCCGCAACAAGAGAGGCCGCGATAGTGAGAGGCCCACGCACCGCGATGAAGAGTGGCCCCCGCTTGCCGCAACTAGAGAAAGCCCTCGCACAGAAACGAAGACCCAACACAGCCAAAAATAAATAAATAAATAAATAAATAAATAATTTTTAAAAAACCCCACTTATTATTGAAGTTCAGGAGAGTTTCAGGCTCAGAACTCATTATTGTTAGTCATGGGGATTTTTAGGATTGTTGTCAGCTTGGGAAAACCTCAGTGAGCTTTTTTCACTTATGATCCACAGCTTTCAGGGTATCTCAAGTTTTCTTGTGGGGTGATTCATCTTAAGGAGTCTTTGAGTTGGTGACACTCCTTACCCTGTTTATTGTGAATTCCGGGTGGTGGTATATTAAGAGTTTTGAGGTGCCTCCGTATTTCAGGCCAGTCTGCTGAAAGGGAAGACAAAGGCCTCCCTAAGAAAAAATGCCTACCAGCTCCTGCAGCCTGGACTCGCCACACCCAGAGCCTCATTTGCAGTTTTCCTCTGTGAGGCAGTGCATAGAGATTGCTTTGTGTTTCTCGAAAGGGAAGAATGAGTTCCCTGCCCACGGCGCCAGGGAGCAGCCTCCTGCCTCCTCTGGTCCTCTGTCTGGAGGCCAGGGAAAGGGGAGGAAGAGGACGCAGGGAAAGCAGACCAGGTGGGAGGGCCAGGCTCTGGGGGTCCTGGTGGTCTGGACGGGTAGGATCTCAGAGATCCCTGGGAATGGACCTGTAGGCAAAAGTGGGGTCCTGGGTCTGGCTGCTCGCCGGTCAAAAGCCAATAAAGAGGCAAGGGTGGTGGAAAGGAAAGTTTGCTTTATTTTGGATGCCGGCAACTGGCAGGGGGAGGGGTGGGGGAGGGGGACGCTTGTCCCAAAGGCCGACTTCCCACCCCCGCCAATCGGGGGGCAAGAGCTTGTATAGACAGAGGGAGGGAGCTCCACGCAGAACGGCACAGTCAGCTCTGACGGTCATCTTGAAATTGGTCCTGCGGTGGTCTGCTCAGCACCATCTTGGCTGCTTCAGGTACAGTTAATCTTCAGTTCCAGGGTCGGTTTGTTCCCATTTCCTTGAGGCCAATTCTTGGAATTGTGGCAGCTTATGTCATGGCTACAGTCTGGTCATCATGTAGTTAACTTCTTCCACCTGGTGGCGGTTTCAGTATCTATAAGACAGCTCACAGGATACGGCTCAGAATATTATCTATAGCCCTTGAGGAGGGACTAAAAGTCCTTGACTTCGCTTACTGACTGAACTATTTTTATTTTGTCCTGTCTGACTGCTTTTCTTTGCTTTTGCATTTTCTCACTTCTCTGATTAAACTTATTCTTTGGCTGAAGTTTTTCCACACACAAAAGGCAGGTGGGGAACACGGGGCGGGGGGGAAGGACCATAATGTCCTGCTCCATTTCAGCCAACCTTTCCAGAGTAGACAGAGAATTTAAACTTGGTCCCAGAGCATCCAGAAGCAGATCCTTCACAAAGTGCTTGCTAATAGTGCTCTCCAAATGTGAAAACAGCACCTGGGATAATAACTGCAACAGTAGTCACGTTTGATATCTCATCTTGGACTGAGAATAAGGAAACTAACGGTATTAGTTTGTGAGGGCTGTCATAACAAGGTACCACAGACAGGAGGCTTAAATGACAGAAATTTATTGCTCAGTTCTGGAGGCTGGAAAGTCCAAGGTCAGGGTGCCAGTGTGGTGAGGTTCTGGAGAGGCTCTCCTTCTGGTTTGTACGTGGTCGTCTTCTCTGTGTCCTCACACGGTGGAGAGACAGCTGTCTCTTCTGATAAGGGCACTAATCCCATCAGGAGGGCCCCACCAGCCCAGGGCACACAGTGAGCTGAGTAGGTGCCCAAGCTGGAGACGTAGGGCCCTTGAGCAGGAGGCAGGCCACTGGCACACCTGGTGCCAAGCTGCTGGGGCAAGAAATGGGTCACTCTGGGCTCTGCCTGGGATGGCCACGTGCTGTGCCTCATTGATTTAAACACAGCCTTGCTGATAACCATGGCTCTTCCCATCCAGACTAAGTGATCAACCTCATAGGGCTGTTGTGAACACGAAATAAAATAACGCATAGGAGCACTTAGACCTGGATCTGGAAGAGCCCACCCATTGGGAGTGGTGAGAGGTGCTGATGCTGACCGTTTAGTGATGGTGGTGGTAGACCGGGAGCCATCTTCACCTTGGCAGTGAGGGGGGGTTCGCTGGCCCGTCCGCCTCCTCTTGTCTGGTTCCCCATTGTAACAAAAGTGGCTCAACAGCAGGTGGCCCTGAGATGAGTAGGCACTTAGGAGATGTGTCATCTCCCTGCTCCAGGACTGAGAGTCACGAGGTCAGGATGGAAGAAGAAGGAAGTGTCTAGAGTTAGCTCAGGAAACAAGTGGGAACTAGGAGTGTGAACAGAAAAAGACAGATTTGGTAGACAGCAGAGTAGAGGGGTCAGTAATCACAGGTCATGATGGCTGTGACAGGGGACAGCAGGCAGCTCTGGGATTATCCTGAGGAGGTCAGAACATGAGGAGGTGGGGTGGGGAGGGCTAGGGATGGAATTAAATAGGCTCGAGGAAAACCATACCAACCAAACAACCACAAACACTTTTGGGTTTTTTTACTCCCTAAATTTTATTTATTTATTTTTTTATCCAGCAGGTTCTTATTAGTTCTCTATTTTATACATATTAGTGTATATATGTCAATCCCAATCTCCCAATTCATCACACCACCACCACCGCCCCTCCCCCCTCGGTGTCCATGCGCACAAACACTTTCAAGGTGTTCGAATGAAACACTTTCACGCCTAGTATTTCATGCATTCCTAAGCATGCCCCTATTAATTTATAACATGGTTCTCTCTGGCTAATGAGTGATGAAAGGCTCAGAGAGGTTAGGGGGCTTCCTTAAAGGCACACAGCACACAGAGGGCAAAGCCGGCCCGGGAAGCCCCGGGTCTAGCTCTGAGCCACCGCATAAGGGCTGCCCAGAGAGCACAGAGATGACTCACCCCCGCCAACCCAGGGTGAGACCACAGCCGATTCCACAGGATGTGTGGCCACGGCAGTGACCTTTGGAGCTGGTGACTTTATGAACTGTAACGTCCCCTGTTCTTTAATGTGCAGCCAGGAGCTGGACTCTGGTCAGCCCAGCAAGGGCAGCGAGCCCAGGTCAGCGGGCAGCCAGCTCGGTTCCGCTTCAGTACGAGCTGCCCAGTGACTGTTCTGCAAAGGCATCGTAACCACGAGCTTCTTTACGGGCTTGGTCCGGGTCTGGATTCCACCTGACTCTGCCATTGCACAGAGACCCGATGCTGGCCCGGGGTTGCTGTCTGTAAGCTTGACCGGACTCCAGGGGGTGAGAGACAAACCACCAGGGACAGAAGAGAGCACGCAGACATCCCCACGGATGCTAATGCAACACGACACAGGCGTAGGTCTCGAGGAACCCAAGACAGACACACTTGCACACCCATGTGACACTGGGAGCCCAGCAGAGGCAGGCTTAGCTTCTGGTGGAGAATCTGAGCTGTGTCACTGGAGCGGGAGGCTTGTTGGCTGTCGGCAGGCACTGCGCAGTGAGGGCGGCTGTTCTGGTGGGAAGCCTGTCTGGGGCCCCTGGAGCATCCCTGCACCACCAGGGCTGCAGGGAGAGGGAGGCTGGAGCCCGGCCAGCAGCCACTGGCCAGGCAGCACGTGGGATCTTAGTTCCCCGACTAGGGATCGAACCCATGCCTCTGTAGTGGAAGCGTGGAGTCAACCCCTGGACTGCCAGGGAAAGTCCCGAGGATCTTATTCTTTAGAGACTGTGTTTGCCAGCACCCTCTGAGCTGTAAACTTTGCACACATCTCAGTTAACTTAAGCACAAGGAGTTGAGCTCAAGGAGTCAAAGCTCAGGGCAGGCAGCGGTGGGGCTGGCCTCAGAGGGGCTGGGGTGAAGGCAGGACTCCAGACAGGCATCTGCTCTGTCTCTCCTCCTGCAGGGTCTCGGCTTCTCAGGCAAGGCCATGGCTGTCATGCAGCTCTGTACACAGCCCTTCAAGGAGCTGGCCAGGAGGGCGCTTCTACCCCCAGGCATGGCTCAGAGCTCCTGGAGCAGGTGCTGAGCGGCCTGCCCCAGGGTGCGCACTCCTTCTGCCCCACTTGCGGGTGGAAACGCCTTCACAGGTGGCTGGTGCACCTTTGTGTCCTCGTGATGGCAGAGGCCTGGCTCTAAAAACCAAACACAAGTCTTCTCTACTTTAATATGTTCGGGAAATGAAGGGCTAAACAAGGTGTCTTCATTTGCACAGGTTACCTCACAAAGTCCCACAGAGTTGGTGGCTTAAACAATAGAAATCCGTTGTCCCACAGTTCTGGAGGCTGAAAGTCCCAGATCAAGGTATTGGCGGGGTTGGTTTCTTCTGAGGCCTCTCTCCCTGGCTTTTCGACGGCCGTCTTCTCCCTGTGTCTTCACATGGTCCTCCCTCTGGGTGTCGGTGTCCTAACCTCCTCTTCTTATAGGGACACCAGTCAGACTGGATAATTTAATGACCTTCCTTTATCATAATTACCTGTCTAAAGACCATATCACCAAATTAGTCACTTTCTGAGGTACTGGGGGTGGTTAGGGCCTCAACATCTGAATTTCAGGGGGACGAATTCAGCCGATGACGCAGAACCAACCGGTCATCTGAGGTGAGTTGTGGATAGGAGGTAAGAGTGATAATAATTTCTAGTGGTCCCTGGGTTTTGTCTTTGTGCTAGACTCTAAGACCTTTTCGTGACGTCACACATTTTGTCCTTGTAACAACCCATGAGTTGAGATGTCCCAATAAACTGCTTACCTCCATTACACACACACACACACACACAAAAAGCTGAACAAAACCAAGGCCCAGATGTCAGGGTCGGTATTGAATAGGAGCAGGAAAGATGCAGGCAGTGACCTGGAACAGTCCGGGTCAGCACGTGTGCCCATCCATCTTTAATGCATATCGTGAAGTCACGTTCCTTCTTGTCCAATTTTTTGTTACGATACCCGTTAGTCAAATTCATCAGCAGATATTGATTGCAGATTCACTCCGTATTGGGTCCAGAGCAAGGTAGTTGGGAAATTTGTAGGTATAAGACTTGTTACTGTGGGGAAAATCTTTCCGTGTTTACTCATATGTGGATAAAGAAGCTCTGGAACGCGACAAAAGAGACGCATGGTAGTGTTAGCAGTGGGGGAACTGGGCGGGTGGGGACAGAGGAGTGAAGGCGGATTGTCACTTTATACCTTTTTGTATATTTTGATATTTTTTGAACCATGTATCTGTATGGCCTATTCACAAAAATGAAGTTTAAAAAAAAAAAGACAAAAAAAAAAAAAAAAAAAAAGACAGAGTGAAACATGAGCCCGGGGAATTCCCTGGTAGTCCAGTGCTTTCACTGCTGGGGGCCTGGGTTCAATTCCTGGTCAGGGAACTAAGATCCCACAAGCCAGGCAGAGTGTGACCAAAAAAAAAAAAAAATCAGGCTTTAACTTTGACAACACAGGCTTTAACTTTAACAACACAGTAAGTCTAAAATTATCCCACTGTCTTCACTGAACAGCCTCTGAGAATAAGTAGGACTAGACCTTGTTATCCTTGTTTTGCAAGTAAACCAATGAGGCCAGGAGAGGGTGTGGACATGACCACTCAGCCAGAGGGTCACTGAGCCTAAACCAGGGCCTAGTTCTCTGATTCCTAATTTAGGACCCTCTTCACTACACACATGGTTGGTCCTTAGAAAATGAGGACAGTGGACATTACTATTATCAATCATTCAACAAATATGTTTTGAGTCTCTGGTGAATTAAATGCACATGGTCCCTGACTTTTGGGGGCTTACATTCTAGTGGAAAACAAGTAGATACTCAAATGAGCATATAATTACACATCATAGTAAGTTTTTAAAAGAGAGTAAAGAAATGCCATAAGAAAACAACAGAGTATACCTATGTCCAATGCTACTGTGTTAAATATTCATAAATTACTAATAAGTACAAAATAAAACTGACTTTTTCTGCCTGGAAAAGAAATTCTCCCAGTAAACGTGTTTGGGTGTATTAAGTGTCACTGTCTACTGACACACTAAAAGCCCCTTCCTTAAAACCAGATTGTCACTGACGGGATGTCACCCCCATTGACGCCTGGACACAGATCCCAGCCCCTCTGAGGTCGATAGGGGGACCCCATGAGCCACTTGGGACAACCAGGAGCTTGTCAGGTAAACAGCCAAAGGGAAAAAACAATCAGGACATACCATAGGGCAGGAAAAAAACCTTTCTTCTACCCTTCATAGGTCCTCAGATGATGCCGTGTAATACAAACACAGATTAACAAGACAAAGCAAAACAAGCTTATTAGACTTATGGTTACCAGGGGCGAAAGGGGTTGGTGGGGAGGGATAAATTGTGAGATTGGGATTGACATATACACACTACTGTATATAAAATAGATGAATAACAAGGACCTGCTGTATAGCACGGGGAACTCTACTCAATAGTCTGTAATGACCTATATGGGAAGAGAATCTAAAAAAGAGTGGATATCTGTATATGTATAACTGATTCACTTTTCTGTACAGCAGAAACTAACACAACATTGTAAATCAACTATACTCCAATAAAAATTAATTAAAAATAGTAAATGTGCATAGAGTTAAAAAATCATGTTTATTAACATGTTTGTCTCATATATGTAAATGGGAAAAAATAACTCAAAAAGAGGTGGCTTAGAACTCTGGTTTATATAACACCTTCAACAAAAAACAATAAATTTATAGAGAAATGAAGAGAGAGAGAGAGAGAGAGAGAGAGAATAACCAGGGCTGACACTTGAGTCTGGGTGGCCAGGGAACAGAATGTCTTTGGTGGGTGCTCTGCTGGCCCATCACCTACCCCACATGTAGTTTGTGCTCAGCTTGGCACCGGGTAATTTGGGAGGAAAAACGAAGTAGGAAACATGCTCCTAGACCTCAAGAACCTTACCACCTGGCTGCAGAGGTGAAAGTAATCTGTGAAACAATCAGAGAGGTTTAGAGAGTGGGAGGACTGGGGAAGGAAGAATGAGGGAATTAGCAAATCACACTGGGTGTGATTTGTTCAGTGCATGGAGACATGGGGAAGGCCTGAGGGGTGGGGAATTGAGGTGCGGCGGATCTGGTTATGCAGAGAGGCAGGATGAGGTCCCGGGGTCAGGAGCGACTTTGAATCCTGGATCCTCCATGCGCCAGCTGGGTGACGTCGGAAAGTTAGTTTTTCTCTCTGACCCTCAGTTTCCTAATCTGGAAACTAAATCTTACGTTTTTTACCCCTTATGTGGTTGTACTGTAAATGAAGTAAGACATATGCAGGACTTTGGAGAGTGAAACGCCCTTGACTCATAGTCATCTAGGACCTGGAGGTGGACCTTCTCCACGGGCAGCATTTGGTGAATTTCCATTGTCTGCTGCAGCCGCCAGCTCAACCTCCTGGTGAAGAATCAGCTTGGGAGCTATAGGCATCAGTCCAGATCTGTGTCCCCTGATTAACGGTCTTGAGTCAATGATAGGTGGGGTTTGTGGAAACCATGATCTGGGTTTGTAAAGGGAAATCAGTCTCTCTCTCTCTCTCTTTCTCCCCCTCCATCCCCCTCCCTTCCCCTCCCCTTCTTCCCCCTCCCCCTCCTTTCTCTTCCTCCTTCTCTTCATCTTCTTCCTCCCCCCTTCTCTCCCTCTCTCCCCCCTTCCCCCATCCTCCTTTCCTCCTGGGCAGTAGCTCCTTCAGTACAGCCATCTTTCAGAGAACTCTGAGCAAGATCTCTTTCACACAGATTAATCAAATATATCATTTACTTCAACTCATAACACATGAAAATAGTGAAAAACAAGAGTTCAACTACAGTTCTTTCTTCCAGGGAAGCTCCTCAAATGACTTGGGCATTTATATAAGCAGCAGTCATCTGGCGGCAGGTCACGGTCACGGGTGAGTGCAGGGGAGGCTGTGATTACTAGCCCAGTGAGAGGATTCAGCCATCGCTTTGATACCTTGGAAAATGTGGATCCACTTATCCTTAAAAGCCTGGAACAGCCTTTAAACGCAATGTTTCCTCTTTCTGAATTTTTGAGTTGAAAGAGATCTAAATACCCTTCGTTTTACACATGAATAAGGCTCCTGGGCCTTACAGAGTCACATGGCCAGTTAGTGGCAGATCTAGAAAAAACACAGAACTAAGTATCCTGATGTAGACAAGATCTCTTTCAGCTCCACTGCTCTGCCTTTCTTGTGTGAGCTATGAATTAGCAAGCTCTTGTGGGCTGAGATCCATCAGGAGGTGGACAGGGCCCCTCGGCCTGGGGAGGACAGAGCGACACGCCCCCGCTCCCTCCCCGCCTGCCTCTCTTCTGGGACACTCAGCAGGGGGCAGGAGAGGAGCCCCTCCAGCAAGCCCAGAGGCAGCAAAACCAGCCAGGCTGTTCTTGCAATGACCTAGGGAGTAGGGATGAGTTCCTGAGCCAGGAGGAGGAGATGTCAGAAGACCCAAAAGGTGAGAGGAAACCCCAGGGAGAGGATGTTATAGAAATAGCCGGAGGAGGAAATGTGCAGGACGGACTGGAAAACAGGATTGCCCAGTGATGCAGACCAGAAGCCAGACAGGATCAGGAGGCAGCCCGTGAGGTTCGGACACCAGGAAGGGCTGACAGCCTAATGGGACCAGTTCTAGGGCAGTTGTCGGCAGAAGCTAGGCTGCAAGTGTGACGGAGAAAAAGGGAAGGGAGATGAGGGGAGAGGAAGCAAGCCTTGGTTTCCTTACCTGACCAGTAATAACATGTGTTATGAGACTGTGGATTCACCAGCTTTCAGAGGAGATGATGAAAACTTTCTGGAGATGGATGGTGGTGATGGTTGCGTAACAATGTGAATGTACTGAATGCCACTAAACCAAAAATGGTTAAAATGGTAAAGCTTATGTTATGTATATTTTACTACAATTTTTTAAAAGGTTAAAAAAACAGTTTACAGAAAACTATAGCATTCTGTGCAAATTTTGTTTATGTAAAATATCTCAGTAGTAAGTTGGACTATGGATTACATATGGAAATGATAGTATTTAGGATATATTGGGTTAAATAAACTATATTATTAAAATTATTGCCACATTTCTTTTTTACTTTTTTAAAAATGAAGCTGCTCAGAAAAACTTTAAATTACATATGGGGCGAAACTTTGCGGCTTGAATTATATTTCTACTGGACTGCCTACTCTGGACTCTCAGAGAACGTGGAAACTTATGTGAATTCACTCTGTGTTTGTGTGTGTGTGTGTGTGTGTTATAAGCCTCATGATTGGCACTGCTCTAAGGAGCCACAGATAAGGGGCCAATCAAACTGTAGCCATAGGTGTCCTGAGCAGGATAATTGAGTGTAGGACATCAGTCACAGAAAGGACTTCATTTAGAAAAAGAGTTAAATTAATATTACTCAGCCATAAAAAAATAACGAAATTTTGCCATTTGCATCGACATGGATGAACTTGAAGGGTATTATGGTAACTGAAATAAATCATAGAAAGACAAATACTGTATGACATCACTTACATGTGGAATCTAAAAAATACAACATACTAGTGAATGTAACAAAAAAGCAGCAGACTCACAGATATAGAGAGCAAACTAGTGGTGATCAGTGGGGAGCGAGGAGGGGTAATATAGAGGTAGGGGAGTAGGAGGTACAAAATAGGCTGCAAGAATATATTATACAACACGGGGAATAGAGCCAATATTTTATAATAACTATAAATGGAGTATAACCTTTTAAAATTCTGAATCGCTATATGGTACCCCTGTAACTTATACGATATTGTACATCAACTGTACTTCAATTAAAAAAAAAAAAGAGTCAAATTCACTTGATCTAACGTTTGGCTCTGCCCTGCTGGGCTTTCCCCTTGTACAGTCCAAAGCTCCACGTCTTGTGGGGGGCAGCTCTGATGCTCTGGCTTCTATCACAATCTCTGGCCCCAGATCCATTCACTCACATGCAATCTAAGGAGTCAAGTCTGCTGAGGCTGGAGGGGCTTCAGATTTTCCAAGATGTTTCCCATAAGTAATAGTCATCAAGTGAGGTGGGAAAACATCCATTTGGCAGATGGAAACACTGAGGCCCAGAAGGCAAAAGCCTTTGTGTTAAAGAATACTGTACACTCTGTCTGAAAGACTCTTACTTCAATCTACATCAAATTTAAAAAAAAAAAATGTTCTGACTCCAGGAATGATGTCTTTGAGGAATTATGATTCACCCTTGGAAATTTCTGAGGAAATTAGTTGGTAGAGACCAAAAGGCAAATGTGAGAAGAATATAATTAAAGAGACCACTGATGGGGCTAAAATGCTTATTTACCTCAGGCGTCTTTCAAAGAGAAAAGTCAAAGGAACCAAGCAGTCAGTTGAACATTAAAAAAAGAAAAAAAGAGAAACAAGTCAAAGAAAAACTACCATGCTAGAGTAAGTAGATACATCAAAAAGTCAGAAAGATAATTAAAGATGAGAATCTAATTACAGAGCATATGTGTTTAGACTAAAAATCAAAAGCTCTGCAGACACATTTGGAAAGAGAGGAAGGAAAAAAATGTCCAGTTTAGAGAAGGAAGTCCCACCAGTCCATCTCCCTGAACCTCAATTTCCTCATCTATAATGCTCTCCAAGGCCCCTTTCAAACCCACATTTAGGATTCTATAAGATAAATAGCTAGGGACTTCCCTGGTGGCCCAGTGGTTAAGAATCCGCCTGCCAGTGCAGGGGACACGGGTTCGATTCCTGGTCCGGGAAGATCCCACATGCCGCAGAGCAACTAAGCCCGTGTGCCACAACTACTGAGCCTGTAAGCCACAACTACTGAAGCCTGTGCACCTAGAGCCTGTGCTCCGCAACAAGCCACTGCAATGAGAAGCCCGCGCACCGCAACGAAGAGTAGCCCCCGCTCGCCACAACTAGAGAAAGCCCACATGCAGCAATGAAGACCCAATGCAGCCAAAAGTAAATAAATAAATAAATAAAGTAATTTAAAAAAGATAAATAGCTAAATGAAAATGTTTTATTTTTAACTTAAAAATTACATAGGTAATTTTTTATAGAAAAAGTAAAAATTATGTCTGAGCAAGAAAAGAAAGTCAAAATCATCAGTCTTACCACCTAGAGAAAGCTACTGTGCCTATTTTAATGTATACTCTCCCAGATTCATATATGTATAGATAATTTTGTATGAATTTTGGTATTACTCTTTTTTCAGTCACCAAAATAGTCTGAGGATATTTTCTTGTCATAGTTTTATTTCCATGCCATTGTCTGAGATGGCTGCCATGTATTATAGTTTAAACAAAGGTATGAGACAAAGGTATAATGTTAGTTGCAGGTGTGTTTTAGTGCAAATGTGGGTGTGTCTAGATTGGAAAAGATGAAGAAATTTGAGGGAAAAAAATGTATGTTGCCTTCTAATTTACAAAGGACTTTTTACATAAAAGCTTTATAACCTACAAAGGGTTTTTACATCTTCTCTATGACTGCCCAGCTAGTACAGTGTCTAATAATAGGAACCATCAATAAATATGATCAAATAACTGGAAAAATAAATATGCATTATTTTATGTATTCCTCATAAAACTGGGATGAGATTGGCACCATCATCATCATTTTACAGATTTTACAGTTTGCCGCTGTTAAGTTGGTAAACTCCATTATGATTTATGTAGCATTCTGCATAAACCCAACTCATCTGAGCTTCATAACTGCTCTGTAACTAAGTAGGATTTTAGTCCCATTAAAGAAAGATGGAGGGCTTCCCCGGTGGCCCAGTGGTTGAGAATCTGCCTGCCAATGCAAGGAACACGGGTTCGAGCCCTGGTCTGGGAAGATCCCACATGCCGCGGAGCAGCTGGGCCCGTGAGCCACAATTACTGAGCCTGCGCCATCTGGAGCCTGTGCTCCGCAACAAGAGAGGCCGTGATAGTGAGAAGCCCGCGCACCGCGATGAAGAGTGGCCCCTGCTTGCCACAACTAGAGAAAGCCCTCGCACAGAAACGAAGACCCAACACAGCCATAAATAAATAAATAAATAAATATTTAAAAAAAAAGAAAAAGAAAGATGGATACTGCGGCTCAAGTAGTCGGGGCCAGGTAGTCAATAAATGAAAGAGCTTGACCTTGACTCCAAACCCAAGACATTTTAACATTGCTTCCCATCTGTGAAAGGTTCTACAGTTTGGAATACTGGAAGTTGCTAGTTACACCAGCCAAGGCTACAACCCTTGGGACTATTTTTCCCCCTAAACATCTTACTGAGGATTTTCTGCTGTGGACCTTCGCCAGAAATGGTCTGTGCTGATACGGAAACTTCACTTTTTTGAGAGTGGACCCTGCCGACTGTGAAACAGTGAAGCGCAGGAGGAAAGTGGAGAAAAGGCAGACTTTGGCGCCATCTTCTGGGAGCTGCTGTTCTTACATGCCATGCATGAATTGAATAAAATTGACAAAATAGAAATTTTGTACTTTGTTCTCTGATACGCGGTCGATTATTGAAAATCCCTTGTAAGAAGAAACATGGAAAACATAAATCTACTGAAACATCAGTTAAATACTAACTTCTCCCCTACTAAAACATTGATCAAATCTGCAATCAGATCGAATTTTAACTCTACTGACTTTCCCCTCCCACCCTCCCCTAAAATACTAATATCCAGTAGAATAGCAACGACTAGAGAAGGGAGAATGGGAAAAGCAAAGGCTGTGCAAAGCCACTGACCTGGAGAAACTGAGGCCTGATTCTAGGTGCAACGCCAGCACAGCCCGCTCTCTCAGGGGAAAGAAACGTACTTCCAGCAACTTCTAAAACCGGCTAACCGCAGCAGAACGGAATCAGGGAAAGAGGCGCCCCCGGCAGCGACTTGGCTGGAGAGCTTCCCGCGCTGCTGTTCCGGGCCGGAGCCGGACCTGCCGGGTCCTTCCTTCGCGGCTGCTCTGGGCAAGTTACCTCTGCGGAGCCCGACCGGCCAACGCCTTGTGGGGGACCCGGGGGCTCACACGGTGTGAAGTGGAGACGGGGCCGCCCGCACAAAGCCTGGGTGACCTGCTCGTACTGCCACCTCAACCGCAGGCAGCCTGAGCCGGCCCTCCGTGGAGCTGAACGGAGGGAGGGAGGGAGGGAGGAAGGCATCCGGGGACCCGCTGAGAACACCTGAGCTGCGTGGGAGCGATTCACAGTCACGTGAGCACCTACCAGCTGCTGCTGCTGCCGGAAGCCGGCCTGGGTCCCGAGCTGTCCATTTGTCCAGGGGTACAAATGACCCCGACAGAACGCAGGCAGCGGTCATTATCATAAGATAGAACGTGCCCGGAGACCTCAGAGAAGAGGCTCCCTTTTGCCGGGCCAGCGGGGGGTGGACGGGGTGGGAGGGCGCCGGGGAGTGCTCAGCCAAACGGGGCCTGGAAATGGGAGAGTAGGTGTGAGGGGTGGTGTGAGATCAGAAACAGTCATGCCCACACCTCAACCACACACTCACACCCATGTTAACAAAGGCGGCCCTCCAATCCCTGTCCGCCCCTCAGGCTTCCCAGGGGATCCACATGAAATCTCCAGGAGCAAGTCACACAGGTACTGATGAGGCTGAAATTCATGAAGATTTTCTCCAAAACTGACCATGGCAAAGGACCGGCTCTCTCCACTTTTCCACACTATGGACTTGGTTTTGGCTTTGCTGGGACCAGGCTGTGTGAAGCCGAGGGGCTGTACAGTGTCATTGGCTTGGGCCAATGGGGCAGCTTTGCCTTGATTCTGGAACCAGGGGGCCTGGTGGTGAACTACAGGCCTGGCAGCTATGTCTATGTTTCCTGGGGTCTCCAGTCCTTCCTGGAGATGGGACGGCGGTCACTGAATTTGGTCCATGGTGGAGTTTGTACATCTGGGCTGCAGGAACTCTCCAACTAGGGGACACCCTGCCAGTGACCTCTGCTGTCACCCTCACGCCCCTTATCCCCCCTCCTCCCTCTGAGATGACTGTTAACCTTGGCGGGAGTTTCCCACAAACAACTGTGAGTGATTCCTTTTGAGTGTTTAGAACATGAGAAGCAAGGAAATGATTTCAGGTGTTCAAAAGTGAACTGCAGGTTCCATTTTGATGTTAAAGGCTTCACTGAGGTCAATGATAGGTTCTGTCATTAGGAGGAAAGCAAAATCCTACCTTCTTAGGCCTGTAAAAGTTCTACCCATTGGCAGCACGATAACAATGATTTTATCTGGGCCTCATGCCAGGGGCCCTTAAAATAGATCATGTGGGGACCCACTGCTGTCAGTGCAGTGCTGGTTCCCAAAGTATGCTTTGGGGTTTTCTTGGAATCCTCTGTGGATGTTAGTTGGAGAACAGGAGGTCGGTCTCTCAACAGAGATTTTATTCTCTCCTCACTTCTGTTTTCAATCCATAAATTGGATCAGAAATAGAACTCAGGTTTGTTCATTCATTTGACATTTATTTAATACTTGCCCTGAGCACGCCTTATCTTAAGCATTGGAAATGCATGTGTGATGAGAACCTGGTCCCAGCCCTGTGGGATAAGCTATATCCTAAAAGTGTATTTGACATGAACCCAGAGCTCCTCAATGCCCGGGTCCCTCTCTCACTCACTTTCCATCACTTGCGCTTAGCACAGTGTCTGAGATTTAAGTGAAGGAGCTCAGGTAGGGTTTATTGAACGACTAATTGGCCAGTGATTAAGAACCTACTTGCAACAGTGGCAGTGAATCCGCTTGAGAAGAGAAATGGCAACTCTAGGGTGCGTAACACACAGATAAAGGAATGATCACTACTGCTTATTAAGGAATAAAATAAAATAACATGGGCACAGGGGAAAGAACATTTAGTTCTGCCTAGGAGAACTGGGATGTTGAAAAGGGAAAACTCACCATGTTTCTCTTCTACTTACCACTCTCCTCTCAATACTTCTGGCTACCAAATATGAGGGGGATTTTGTTACACCAAACAATTCTCCAACACCTGCAGGGTGTCCTACAATTCAACTCAATTCTGACACTATCTCCGGGAGATGGCATCAGATCCCACAGTTTAAGGGCTCAGTCCCATAAGACCACGCCCCTGCCTTCACTCCAGACACCAGCCTCAAGTCCAGGCTGTTACCTGTGCTTCTGACTGACCGACTATAAACTGAGGGTTCCCACGACCCCCTCTTTGGGTTCAATAATTGGCTAGAATGGCTCACAGAACCCAGGAAAACAGTTTGCCTACTGGATTACTGGGGTTTGTTTTGTTTTGTTTTTTGCTTTTTCGTTTTCTGTGTTTTCTGTTTTGTTTTGTTTTTAGATTACTGGTTTATAATTTAAAAATACAACTCAGGAACAGCCAGAAGGAAGAGATGCACAGGGCTAGGTATGGGGGAAGGGACGCAGAGCTTCTGTGCCCTCTCTGGGACCCCTCCCAGCACCTCTGTGAGTCCCCCAACCCAGAAATTCTCTGAACACCATCCTTTAGGAATTTTTATGGAGGCTTCATTACGTAGGCATGATTGATAAATCATTGGTCAGTCAGTGACTGAGTCACCCTCCAGCCCCTCTCCTCTCCCTGGAGGTTTGGGGGCTGAAAGTTCCAACTCTCTAATCACTGACTGGTACCCTGGCAACCAGCCCTTATCCTGAGGGACTTTCCAAAAGTCACCTCATTAATATAAACGCAGTTGGGGCTGAAAGGGGCTTTTGATGAATACAAAAGACACTTCTTTTAATTCTCTTATCACTTAAGAAATTCTAAGGTTTTAGGGGCTTTGTGCCAGGAACTGGATCTGGACAAAGACCAAACAGATATTTCTTATTATACATCACAGAATCACAGATGTCGTCATAGGGAAGTTGCCAGCTGAGCTGAGTTTTAAGGGACATGTAGAATTCACAGAAAGCAGAAAGAGGTCCCGGAGAGAAAATAACTTAGGCAAAGTCCCTAAAGAGTGAAAGATCATGACCCATCATGGAGCAGGTGGAAGTACAGGATATGTGTGGACAAGCAGAGAGACGATGCTGAGAATCTCGGCAAAGGAATGTGTTTTCTTTTGGCCATGCTTTAGAGGTCAGGCTTTCTCTTACAGGTGGTGGCAAACCCTTGAAAGGTTTTAGATCTCACTGTGCTAGCAACACGGAGGTGCAGGCTCAAAGGTGGAGCATTAATAGGGGGCGACATTTGTCCATGTGAGAAATGATGCAAGCACAAAAAAGGGCAGCCCAGGAGATGGAGAGAAGCATGCAGAGGTGAGAAGTGTTTAGGACGAGTGATCAAAGTGCAGGGTGGTGATGAAGAACTCAAGCTTTGGAATTAAACAGATTCCAGTTTCAGCCCAGCTGTCTATTAGCCCTGTGACCTTGAGCAAGCAATCTGTGCCTCAATCTCCTCATCTATAAAGCACTGCTAATAAGAGTACCTACCTCGTATAATTGGTGTATCAGATGAAAATGTTAGTATAATGTCTGGCACACAGAACGTGCCCATTAAATATTACCTATAATGATTACTACTGATTTGACATGGGGTGGAGGGAGATGAAAATTGAGAAGTTGAAGGAGACAGGCTTCTAGACAGAACAAGTAGGGCAAAAGTGGTGTCCTGGACCCAGGTGAGGAATCCAGGTAGAAGAGCACACTTGGGGGAGAGAATTTTGAGTTCCAGTTTTGGAAATGTTGAGTTGAAGATGTCCATGGGACAGCAATGGAAATGTCCATCGGGCATTCAGTAGAGAGATTTGAGCTGGAGTTGGAAATCTGGGGGATGAACAGCATAAAAGAGGAAGTTTAAGCCAGTACAGGACATGAAATCGTTTAGGAAAAGGCCTTCAAGTAGGAAGAGGAGAGATCTCAGAGGACACCAACATGCAGAGGGGGTGGAAGAAGGGCCCCCAACAAGGATGCCGGGATAGCTGCAGATGGAAGAGAGAGGCCTCCCAGAAGCAGCACTGCCAGGGGAGAAGAGATCACCCAGAACCCACCCACTGGGCTCCTGCTTTCTGCTGGGCAGCTCACAAAGACAGGTAAGGCAGACACAAGAAGAAACTTACAAAAAGGCTCCAGGAGCCCCCCAAACCTCACTTTAATGGGCTGCAATTCTGTTTCAGTTGGCTCTTTTCTTTCTTCTCCCTTCCTTATGAATAAAAAATCTTCACTTGCCATTTCTCTGCCCATCTCTGTCTTTGCTTATAGGATGGAGGTTGTGCAAGTCCCCATGTAGAGGACAGGTCTGCTGAACGCATTACATGGGCGGGGCAGGCAGACCAGATGTCCCGTGTTACCTTCCAGCCCGACAGTCAGTACTTTGAGAATCGAGTTAAATACTCTAGCCAGGAAGGAAGGAAGTATTGGAGGTCCGTGAGAATGTAATGCAGCTGCTTTACCATCTTTGGCATTGCAAAAGACACACGCATTTCAAATTAACTTTAAAACTTGTTTTGTGACAATGCCATACATGTCTAGGGCAGGCAAGAAGCTCTATTTATGTATACTTAATCAGTATAACCACAGTTCGGAGTTTGACTGAGTGGGAACTAATGGATGGGAACTCTTAATAGTTGCTCCCACTGTCAGCAGGTTAGTGTGGCGCTCTACCTCTCCTGACCCACTGACTGTCAAATTCTCCCCTCACCGTGATGAAACGGCATCCCAGGGCAAATCTGCAAAAGATGCTCCTCAGAGCTCCCTCCATGGGTTAGACAACTGTGTCCCAGAATCAAAGGCTGGGGTGATTGCCCTAGGGTGGCTCGTGTCCCCCACTCTGCTGAGGGTGCACAGACTCTGAGTATCAAGTGAACAGTTATTTTGGGTACTGTGCAAGGAAATCTTGGGATGCGAAACAAATCCAGTTTAGTTGGCTTCTAGATCCGTAGTGACAAGGGATGAGGATGATGGGGAAAGAATAGCAAACCCATCCCTAATTCTTAAAATGGACCCAGACATTATTTTAAGTACTTTACATGTATTGATAATAGCTCCATCCTTGTGAAACAGGAGGGAAGGGGGCAGAGCAATCCACTTCTTATCTATCACTTTGTCTCTCACTGTATTCTTTCTGCCATGAGATATAAAGAACCTGAGCTTCATTAAGTCCCGAGACCAGGTGTGTGATCTCAATTAAAAGACAGTGGGTTCAAGTCCCAATCTGGGTTTTGGCTGGGTTCAAGTCCCAGCCCGTGGGTTCAAGTCCCAGCCTGAGTTGTGCGGTTTCACTTGCAACAACCATGAGGTAGGTGCTATTTTTAGCCAATTTAACAAACGAGGAAACAGAGAAGTTAAGTAACTTGCCCAAGGTGGCACAGCAAGCAAGTGGTGGAGCCGGGATTTGAACCTAGGCAGCCTTCCTCAGAGTCCGTGCTCTCAGACACTGTCATTGCTATATCTCTGCATCACCTCACGTATCTCAGCATCACAAAACTTTTCTTCAAAAGGGAGCTCTCTTTTTTTAAAAATTTTTGGCCACACCCCATGGCATGTGGGGTCCTAGTTCCCCGACCAGGGATCGAACCCTCACCCCCTGCATTGGAAGCACTGAGTCTTAGCCACTGGACTGCAAGGGAAGTCTCCAGAACTCTCTTTTATCCTGTCCCTATTCCCATTTTCACTTCCTTCTGATAATTAGCTCTCTCTAGCCCCTCCCCTTGCTAATTCACACGTATTTTCCCTTCTGGTCAGCCTCGTTGGCCTTTGGTTCCCTAGCTTCCTGGTTCCTTCTTTCTAAAATTCCCCCTTCCGGCAGGTAACTTCTCACTCACTTCACCTGGACTGTGCCTTCCAACTCCGTCAGTGTGAGGGGGTTGTGTTCAAGACCATCCTCCAGAGGAAAGGCAGAGAGGACATACTTCCTGGGTCTGCAGGAAGTCGGGGGGCGGATCAAGGACAGGTTAGGAAGCCATTGAAATTGACTGAGAATGACTAAAATGAAAAAGACCAATAATATCAAGGACTGGCGTGGATGTGGAGCAACCGGAACTCTCATCCATTGCTGGTGGGAATGCGCCATGACACACCCGCTTTGAAAACCAGTTTGGAAGTTTCTTCTTAAGTTCAATATACACCTACAAGCAGCCCAGGAATCCTACTCCTCGGTATTTTCCCAAGAGAAAGTAAAGCATATGTTCACGTAAAACTGGGAAGAAACACGCATAGTAGCTTTATTTGCAATAGCTAAAAACTGGAAACAACCCAATTATCCATCAACTGGTGAATGAACAAAGTTTTGTATATCCATACAATAGAATGATACTCAGCAGTTAAAAAAGAAGAAACTACGGATATTTGTAACAGCATGGATGAATCTAAAAAGCAGTAGGGGGCATCCCTGGTGACACAGCGGTTGAGAATCCGCCTGCCAGTGCGGGGGACACGGGTTCGAGCCCTGGTCCGGGATGATCCCACATTTCACACAGCAACTAAGCCCATGTGCCACAACTACTGAGCCTGCACTCTAGAGCCCGCGTGCCTAGAGCCCGTGCTCCACAACAAGAGAAGTCACCGCAATGAGAGGCCCGCGCACCGCAACGAAGAGTAGCCCCCCCGCTTGCCGCAACTAGAGAAAACCCGAGTGCAGCAACAAAGACCCAACGCAGCCAAAAATAAATAAATAAAAATAAATTTTAAAAAAATTAAATACAAAGCAGTAGGCTAAATGAAAGATGCCAGACACAAAAGATCACATACTATATAGTTCCATTTTTATGAAATTCTAGAAACAAAATTATAGCAACAGAAAGCAGATGGGTGGTTTCCAGGGCTGGGTGGAGGAAAGAGATTGACTGTAATGGAACACAATGGGTCTCTGGGGAGGGATGAAGATGTTTCATATCATGATTGTGATGGTGGTTACAATGGGATCCATTTGTTAAAACTTGCCAATTGCGGGGAGTTCCCTGGAGGTCCAGGGTTTAAGACTCCACTGTGCTTCCAATGCCGGTGGGGACACAGGTTAAATCGCTGGTGGGGAGCTAAGAAACTGCATGCCTTGCGGCCAAAAAAAAACAGCAACAAACTTGCCAACTGTGTACTTAAAGTTGGTGAATTGTATTATATGTAAGTAGTACCTAAGAGAAGAATGAATGAGAAAAAGCTTAGAAAAAGACAGAAAAGAGAAGGGAACAAGGTCTTACCAGGTAAGGGAACTGGGCAAAGTATATAACTGCTCTCTGCCTCTATTTTCATACTTAGAAAGTAAGGATAATAATACCCAATCTTCAATGAATGTCAAGTTTCTGCCTCCTGTCCTTCCTTTTTTCCTTTTTCCATACCACCAGACGGGACCAACTGTAAATCAAGATAATCATTTGATGGGTGGGGAGGGCCATTGTGGTTACATACCCTATCTCCAAGGTCTTCAGATGGAGATAGTTGGCTCTCCAAAGGGGAGATTTCCCCTCTCTAGATAGAATGACACAAAGACTCTCCTATATTGTTGGGGGAGCACAAATAGATACAGTATTTCCAGAGTGGAATTTCACAGTATGTAAAAAATTTTAAATGCACATGCTCTTTTCCTTAGCAACCCACTTCTATAAACCTATGACATAGAAGTGCTAGCAAAAAAAATTGCGGGCCTTCTCTGGTGGCACAGTGGTTAAGAATCCGCCTGCCAATGCAGGGCACGCGGGTTCGAGCCCTGGTCTGGGAAGATCCCACATGTCACGGAGCAACTAAGCCCTCGCGCCGCAACTACAGAGCCTGCGCTCTGGAGCCCGTGAGCCACAACTACTGAGGCCTGCGCGCCTAGAGCCCATGCTCTGCAACAAGAAAAGCCACCACGATGAGAAACCCGCGCACCACAATGAAGAGTAGCCCCTGCTCGCCACAACTAGAGAAAGCCTGCGTGCAGCAACGAAGACCCAACGTAGCAAAAAATAAATATAAATAAATAAATTTATTCTTTTAAAAAATTGCAAAAAATATCTATGTAGAAGGATGCACACTGCAGCTTTGTAAGAGCAAAGATTGAAAATAACCTCAGTGCCCATCGCTAAGGCTTGGTTCAGTGAATTACAGGACTTCCATTCCCTGGAATACAGTGAGCTGACAGACAGCATAAACTAGATATGTTTATACTGACATAGGGGGACCTACCCGATATATTGCCAAATGGAAAATCTGTGTGTAAAGCAGTATGTCTGGAATGATACCATTAGAGAAAACATGTGTGGGACAGAGATTGCTAGCTGTTTGTCAGTATCCCTTCTTTTTTTCATTTAATAATAGAATTCTGGTCTCCCCCAACTCCTGTCTATTTTAAGAGGGCAGCTAAAGACTGCATTACCTTGGGTTGGTATGAAGATGCCAGGGGGCAGTGTAGCCAATCCTATATTTAAGTGGACAGCCAAAGCCTCCCTTTTAGCCAGGTTTAGCAGAGAGCCTAAATTCTGGCCAGTGGGATGAGCAGAAGTGATGTGTGCAACCAAATGGTCACATCCTTCTAGAGGAAGTTAGTGGTTCACTTCCTCTGTCCCCTTCCTGCAGCTGGACCCCAGAGATAAGGCTTTGATGCAGTCAAGGACCCCTGCTAGAGGATGAAACTTCATGGAACAGAGGCAACTACCTGCCCTGTCCCACTCCTCCAAACACTTCTAGAAAGAGAAAGAAACATCTGTCTTGTTTGAGCTATTGTAGTTCGGGACCTCTGTTACAGCAGCTAATCCTATATTCTAAGTAATACGGTATGTATCTATAGTATCACCACTACTAATAATGATAATTAACACACACCTAGTGCTTATTAGGTGCTAAGCTCTGCTCCAGCCACTTTACATGTGATAACTTGTTTAATCCTCACAGTAGCCCTGTGAGGTGAGTACCATAATTGTCCCCATTCTACAGATGAGAAAACTGAAGCACGAGGAGGTCGAGGAACTTCCCGAGGTCTTCCAAGGAGGAGAGTGACAGAGTTGCACCCAGGTAGTCTGACTCCAGAGACCATGTCCTAATAGAAATCCCAAATGACCTCTGGAAGATGGGACGCAGGGAGGGGAAAGGAGAAACTTTCCTTTTGACACTGTACATGGCTGAATGTTTGAAGTTTTTCTTATAGTCATGCACTGCTTTCATAATTTAGAAAAGGGAATTTTTTTAGGTCTAGACATTTTAGGGGAAAGTAAACACAATGGAGAGAGGTAACATTTGCTTAAAATAAAACTCAAAAAAGAAGACAATTCACTTCTGGAGCTAATGGTCCCCTCAGCCTCAGAGAGAGCAGGGATGCAGGTGGAAAGCCCTGATGTTGTAACAGGACAGTAGTAAAGGGTGGATTGGCTGCTAAGACGATCAGAATGGGACTGAATTGTCCCGTAGATGAGCCAAACACGTCAGCTGGTGTGAGGTTGTCCAAACAACCAGTTCAACACGCTTCTCATTTTTCATCATTTGTTTTGCCATAATCTATCTTCAGTGTAAACCTAGGAGGGAAAAAAACCCTCTCAGCCAAACACTCCTGCCCTGAGAGGGTCTCAGGAGTACTGTCTCTCTTTACGTTTGTAAATATTTAGCACTCGAGTTCCTGGAAGAAGAAAAGTACTTGACTTTCCTAAACCTCCCTGGGCTGCAGGACAACCCCGTGGGGTGTGTGTTCTGAACCAAAATGTCACACCATATTTGGGCTGAAATGAGTAGATTGCTGATGGTTTTAGTTTCAGATCTTCTAACTCGAACGAAAGCTATTAGGTCCACGCAGTTACCAGACATAAATAAACTGTATAAACTATATGGATAGTAGGTCTGTACACTCACCCAGAATAAACGGACTCAGGGGTTTCTGTCCATTTATTTATCTGCAGGGCTTCGTGGCCGAGAGGAAATTCTTGTGCATTACACACAGAACCCCATGGGAGCCCCAAGCTGACAGGTTTTAGTTAAAAGGGTATTTTGCACCTCAGTTAGACTACTTATAGAAAATAATATTTGAACAAGTTTTAGGTTGAAAAAGAAATCCACCCACAGTACAATGTGTCCCAAAGATGATGTATTAGTTACAGCTTCATAATGGCTGTTTTATTCATTTGCGCTTTTTTTTAAAAAACAATATAATAATCGGCTGTATTTTCTCCTCAATAGTATCTGTGGAATAAGGTTATCTGGACCAATGAAGACTCCATGCTGAGAGCTATCATTTTACTTTTTATTTTTGTTTTTTAAAATTTTTATTGGAGCATAGTTGATTTACAATGTTGTGTTAGTTTCAGTTTTCAGCAAAGTGAATCAGAGGACGATCATTTTAAATTATATTTGTTTTAAACCCGTCTACACCTATCATTTTCCCCAAGACCTTCCTGGACACAGGGACCAATGACTCAGTCTCCCATGCAGTGTTTGATGTTTACACCCCCATGGAGGTGGTTTTGTTATCCAGCTGGCTCCTGTCTGAATTGTTCTCATTAAGGAAACTTTGCTTTGAACAACAGTTTCTGCTCATAATCAGTTCAGTTTGGTGAGTATTTCATGAGCACCTACTATGTGTTTCCTCCTGTGAGAGGACCCAGAGGTGAACAAGGAATTCAGGGTCTGGTAAGGAAAAAAGACTAACAGTGACAGAAGTCTGAAAGTGATACTATTCTAAGGCACGAGTGATAGAGTCTATCTTCTAAAAGAGGGGAGAAGGGGTGAAGCTCAGGAAACTGCGAGGGGTGTGGAGTGGCCAGAGCGCGAAGAATGAGGTGGGGAGTGAGGGGGCCAGGGAGGGCCTCAGGGGCCCCATCACTGATCCTGCACCTCCTGCATCGGCCGTGGCTCCCAAGAAGGGGCCTGGGGTCAGCTTTGTTCTGTGACAAAGCTTTCATTAGTCCATGGTAAAACTGTTAAAAATTACATGTATTATCATTACAAACTATATATATAAACACACATATGTAGTCACGTATACATTCCTATATTCTTTATATAAAGTGGACGTTTCATAGTCAACCATATTCAATTAAAAAGACTCTTTTTGGGGACTTCCCTAGTGGTGCAGTGGTTAAGAATCCACCTGCCAATGCAGGGGACACGGGTTCGATCGATCCCTGGCCCAGGAAGATCCCACATGCCGCGGAGCAACGAAGCCCGTGCTCCACAGCTACTGAGCCTGCGCTCTAGAGCCCACGAGCCACAACTACTGAGCCTGCATGCCACAACTACTGAAGCCCGTGTGCCCGGACCCCATGCTCCTCAACAAGAGAAGCCACCACAATGAGAAGCCCGCACACCGCAACGAAGAGTAGCCCCCGCTCACTGCAACTAGAGAAAGCCCACGTGTGACACAGTGCAGCCAAAAATAAATAAGTTAATTAATTAAATAAAATAGATAACCAACAAGGACCTACTATATAGCCCAGGGAACTCTGCTCAATATTCTGTAATAACCTAAATGGGAAAAGAATTTGAAAAAGAATAACACATCTCACAAGTCTTATGGTACCTTCCCTCACAAGCTTGTATTCAATCCAATTATTTTATCCCTTTCCCAAAACACTAACCTATCTTTTTTTTTTTATTGGAGTATAATTGCTTTACAATGTTGTGTTAGTTTCTGCTGTACAATGAAGTGAATCAGCTGTATGTATACATATATTCCCCTCCCTCTTGGACCTTGGACCTCCCTCCTCACCCCATCCTACCCATCTAGGTCATCATAAAGTACCGAGCTGAGCTTCCAAAAAAAAAAAAGAAAAAGAAAAAGAATGGATACATGTATATGTATAACTGAATCACTTTTCTGTATACCTGAAATTAACACAACATTGTTGATCAACTATGCTCCAACATAAAATAAAATTAAAAAAAAAAAAGAGGTAATGAGGTCACAGCTCCCAAGGTCCATTTCTGTTTGTATTTCTTCGTAGAAAGCACCCTCTTCAGCCTGAATTCAGTCAATCCAAGTCCCACCTGGCCTGGATTCGCCAGGGGATGCCCTAAAACAGAGCCAGCCACCTGCGTTCCCTTCCTCTTGGTACTTAGGCTGGGGGTGGGGTGTGGGAGGGGTCTTTCCTTTCCCAGGAAGTGGTTCATTTTCCCTCCTCCATTACAGATCCTGAAAAACAACCACCCAGAACATCCCACCCCCTCCCATTTGGTCCTTTCATCTCTAATAGGAAATCCTTTATTTTTTCCCTTCGTTTCCAATCTGAGAGGTTACCTGAATGTTCTAGTGAGTTTTCAACTCCCCCTGAAACTGGATGCCCTGCTAATCAGCGTATATCCCTACCTCTGGCTCTTCCCCACTGGCCAGGAGAAGTGGCAGGCCTGGGTCAAGCCATGGCACAGACTGCAGAGGGTCAGGCAAATGACCCTGGGAAGGGGCTCATAGCAGATGCTTTCTGGTTTCATTGGGAGGATAGACTGGAATCAGGCTCAGGAAATGAGACAGAGTTCAGAGACCAGGTAGTGGCCCTTTCGGCAGCTTCTCCTCTACTCATTCCGCAAACATCACACAAGCACCCCCCAAGTGCATGCACACACACAGCACGTGAGTCTACACACTGACCTCACCTACCACTCCCCTCTCTCACCCTGGCTCCAGCCACGTCGACAGCCTCACGTACCAGGCTGGCTCCTGCTGCAGGACCTTTGCACTGACTGTTCCCTCTGCCTGGAACACTCATAGCTGCTTCCTTGGCTTCCTCTTAGTCTTTACTCAATTGCTACCTTTTCAGTGAGGCTTCCCCTGACCACCTTACTTAAAATTCACACTTCCCTTCCACCACCACTTTCCCCAAACCCCAACTCATCTCTATTTTCTCCATAGCACTTAGCCCTTTTTACACATGAGATAATTTACTTATCATATTTATTTTTTCTCCCTCAACTAGGATGTAAGTTCCATGACAGAAGGAACGTTCATCGCTTTCATTCAATGCTGTATCGCCAATGCCTAAATCTAGGGGTCAACAAACAATAGCCACTAGGCCAAATCCCACCTACCCTCATTTTAGTATAGCCAGCAAGTTCAGAAATGTTTTATATTTTAAAATGTTTTTTTAAAAAAACCCCAAAACAAAACAACAAAACAAAAACCCACTATTAGCTTTACAGAGAGACAGTTGCTTCAAGATTTGAGGACATTATCTCTTGACCCATAAAGCCTAAAGTATCAATATTTACTATATGGCCCTTTACAGAAAATGTTCACCTACCCCAGCCTAAAACAATGCCCAGCACATAGTAGATGCTGAAAGAAGGAACAAATGAATGAATGAATAAATGACCACCATTTTACTTTTAATTAAAGAACTGAATAGAGAACAGGCTTGTGGTTGCCACAAGTTGGGGAGGGGGAGGGATGGACTGGGAGTTTGGGGTTAGCAGGTGCAAACTATTCCACATAGAATGGATAAACAACAAGGTCCTGCTGTATAGCAGAGGGAACTATATTCAATATCCTGTGATAAACTATAATGGAAAAGAATATAAAAAAGAATATGTATAACGGAATCAATTTGCTGTATAGCAGAGATTAACACAACAATGTAAATCAACTATACTTCAATTAAAAAATTAAAAAGTAAAAAAATAAAGGACTCAAATAGGAACTACGTGGCTGTATTTAGGAGGAATTTGATTTTTGGAATTACGTGGATCGAAGGGGTATCTCTCTTGTTTGTTAGAGGATGTCAGAGGAGACAGAAGGTATATATAGGACAAAGTAAAAGGCAGAATAAAAAGGGAATAGTAGAAAGGGAAAGAAGTGGAAGGAGAGGGAGAAGAAGGGAAGAAAATGAGGAGCGTGTGAGACCAGGGACCCACAGAAGGGTGGTACATACCTCGCTGCTCCTCACGGAGTCTGGATGCACAACCAGAGCGAAGAAAAGTGTCTGTTCCATTTGGTCCAAAGACATTCACGGACCAACTAATGGATGAAAGGCCTTATGCCAAGCTCCCTAATGAGAATTCAGAAATGATCATATAAATGCCAGCTGACCAGGATCTGACGGTCTTGTGCAGTGGGTCTCAAACTATCAACATCAGAATCCCCTGGAGGGCTTGTTAAGACACAGATATGGGGCCCACCCCCCGGGTTTCTGACTCAGTAGGTCTTGGTGGGACCCTGAGAATGTGCACTTCAACAAGTTCCCAAATGCTACTGCTGGTCCCATGTTTTGAGAACCACTGCGCTTGTATCTCCTCATCAGGGAGGAATGATTCAAAACACCGGAGTGGTGTGGAGAAAACCTGCAACTTTCATTAAAGGCAACAAATCTATTTGCACATCAGATGGACTCCAATCCTTTGATAGAGGACCTATCAAGTTGTCACCTGACATCTATTTTCCATCCCCCCTCCCATGACCAAAAATCATTCCTTGGCCCTTGCACACACCCTTCAGGCTGACCTGTGCTTATGAATTACTTTTTCTTTCACGCCTGCCCTTGAGTCTCATATTCATCTGATTTAATCTGTAGTCAGATGTTGAAAAGTGGATCAGCTGTTATGTGTTGATCCCACACCCTCTGGTATCTTTCCATAAAGGATTTGAGGAGATGTACAATTAAAATGACAACAGATTTTAAAAATTAAGAACAGATTAATATAGATGGGAGCAGAAGATCAAGATGGGGGAAATGAGGGACTTCCCTGGTGGTCCAGTGGTTAAGAATCTGCGCTCTCACTGCAGGGGGCACGGGTTCAATCCCTGGTCAGGGAACTAAGATCCCACATGCCACGCAGTGCGGCCAAAAAGAAAAAAAAAAAAGTTGTGGAAATGATAAAGGAGTTACTACAGACCATAGGGTCTGCACAGCTATTAAAGGTGAACCTTACATTTTACTCTGAGAGTTCCATGAGCAGACAAACCAAAAGAGAAAATCAGTCAGTTAACTTCTCAGGGGAAGACTCATAGCAGTCTCTTGGGGAGGGTGAAGTTTCTCCTGGCACTTGGATTTGAAGACAATCTAAGACTCTGGATAACATTACAAGCAAGGTCCTCAACAATCTACAGGTGATAAATGAGAGTATTTCCTGCAGCTGTCTCTTCTAAGATCTCCCTTTGTGAGCCAGGAGCAACTTTACATGAGCCGAGGCACAAGACAGTGTGAGCAACTCTATATGGGGCCAAATAACCTGATCGAGGTGTGCATCTTTCTGATGTTCCAGAATGTTCCAGGGTCATCAGAAGGATGAGTAGACTACATGTTTCAAACAACCAGCCTTAAAACTTTGACTTTCAGCCAGGCTTTGCTGACTGTTAAACAGCAAATCAGTCTTTAGGAGAGACCATAAGCAGGCATTGAGTGCTACAGATCAAGGGCAGAGCCACATTCTTTAAGGATCACCCTATGGATTGAGGGTCAGCATCTGGAATTTTTATTCTTTTTTTTTTTTGGCCATGCTGTGCAGCATGTGGGATCTTAGTTCCCTGACCAGGCGTCGAACCCCCTGCAGTGGAGGCTCAGAGTCTTAACCACTGGACCACCAAGGAAGTCCCTGCATCTGGAATTTTTAGGACTTTTTGCCTACAAGTAACTGAAACCCCTCAATATGGCTTGAGCCCAAAGGTAATTTACATTATCTCACAAGACCAGAAATCCAGGGGCAGGGCTGGTTGATTCAGTGGCCCAACAATGTGGTTAGCTATGGGGGTCTAAGACCTCCAGTGAAGTGCCTCCCACTCACTTCATTGTCTCCAACAAATTAGTGAAAACTAACCAGTGGTAACATTTCCAAATTACTTACCTATATTGTAGGACTGTTCAGCATAAAAATTACCTAATGTAGAATTATTCACTCTATCTAAACATTTCTATTAATATACATATTACGCACACAATACCCCTTTTGGGTATAGGTTAAAAGGTCCATCCTACCCAGCTCTGGTCTGTGGATTGTTACCAGTCCCCAATGAGACAAGTACAGAACCTGAGAGCAACTGTGATTAGAAATTTTATAGCAATTTGACAGAGTAATTTTATGTCCATCCAATCTAATCATTACAAATGTAAGATCTGTCTTTTTAGAATTTTCATTTTAATTGTGTTTTACAAAAGTATCAGTCCACGACAGAGTGGACATTTACAGACTGCTCCTTCACCTCAGGCAGACCCAGAAGCACTCCTCCGGGCAAGCTTCTGCACTAGATCATCAGTCACAGTGTGGGCATGGATTCCTCTCTCCTCAGGGGCTCCCAGCCCTCACTCTGGACCAGATCCTGTAGAGAGCTCCTGTCACAGCCAAGTCCGGATTCAACGTGCAAGCACTGGAAAAGCGGAGAATCAGAATGGACCCTGCAGGGAAAGCTTGCACCATCCGCCGTGAGAGGTTGGGGTTCTTCTACCCTGTAGACAGGGCCTCTCTTTCTGTGACTGGTCCCCTAATGGTGTTGCACTTGGCCCTTCTCTGTGACCCCTTTCTCACATAATAGAAGTCCGGAGGCCGGCAGTTCAGGCAGCGGGGCAGCTCCATGCATCCTCGGGGGCCCTTGCAGCTCGCTGCAGCCCCCTCCCTGGGTGTGCCTCGTGATTCAAGTTGACTGCTGAGCTCCAGTCCGCACATCTGCATCCCAGGCAGCAGATAAAGGAAGGAAGAAGAACTCCCCAGAAGCCTCTCACAAGGTAAATATGGAGGATACTTTTAACAAAACTATTCATATCACAGAATCTGTTGGTTTTCAAGTTCATTGGCATGCACAGTTTCTAGGCCAGGTCTCTTCCCACTGGGCCACTCAGCCATTAGTAGGACATGGGTCAAACTGCTGTATGTTTCTTCCTAGCATTAGAATGAACAGGGGGTTAAGCAACCAGGTCCTACTGTATAGCACGGGGAACTACATTCAATATCCTGTGATAAACCATAATGGAAAAGAATATGAAAAAGAAATCAACTATATTTCAATAAAATAAATTAAAAAAAAAAAAGAAGGAAGAGAGGGTTGAAATGTCCCTTCGTGATCTGTTTCCATTGTCTGGGTTTAAATTTTCTTTTTTCTTATAACTTTGTGCATAAGGAATGGACTGTTTGTAATCAGAATTAAATGGAGCGATGGGAATGATCCCGAATGGAGCCTGGAGAGACAGCCCAATCCCGACAGTCAGCAGATCATCAGCTTTGATCAATGATTGTCCATCTCTCCAGCCCCTTCCCCCCACACCTTGCTGTCCCATGGCAACCTGGTAACCACTTCGGACAAAGACAAAAATTTCACTATTGATCTGAGTTGTTCTTTTACAGCTCTGTAAAGGGAAGAGCCCTGCCTTTGAAAACCTAGCATTGCCTTTTGCTAATTGAGTGTCATTGAGCAAGGTATTTACTCTGACTCTCAGTTTCCTCATCTGTAAAATGAGGATTAAAATACTCCTGCAGATTACATGAGATTGTAGATATACTTTGTAAATTAAAGAGTTCTCAACCAAGATGAGATATTGCTACAATCATTGATCTAATAGGGTGCAGGAAAGGGAGAGATGGATTCTCTTGGGGAGGGGTCTGGGTAGGATTTTTGCAGGAGGTAGATTTGAGCTGATTCTGTAGAAAGGTTAAAAGGCACAGGCCTTGTTTCTCCAGTGTTGGTGGTGATTTTGTCCACATTCTACCCCTCAACTCGCCTTACCCCGCACTCCCAACAGCGGCAATGCATTATCAAGGGCCATAAAAAATGTTCTCATCCTTTGACCCAGTAATCCTATTTGGGGTAAAAGATTTGAAGAAATAATCCCCAGAGAGAAAGAGCAATATTCACTGCAGATGTTTTTTAATAGCAGCCAAAAAAAGAAAAAGGAAACAGCCTAAATGCTAACAGATGGGAAATGGTCAGATAAATTAAGCTCAAATAAATGCAATGTTTGCAAAGTAATAATTATGAAAGCTATGTCACAACATGGAACGTCATGACATTATCATGTTAACTGAAAAAAAGTGAATCTAAGTGTATGGGGCTTCCCTGGCGGTCCAGTGGTTAAGACTCCATGCTTCCACTGCACGGGGCGCGGCTTCATTCGTGGTCGGGGAACTAAGATCCCACATGCTGCGGAATAAAGTGGTGTATGTATACTCTAGTGGCAGCCCTGTATAGAATATTGGCATATTTGAACAGATTCGAATCCACAAAAAATACTTGTATTTGAGTAAGTCTTATGTTGCCTTAAAACTGTTTACACAAACACCTGAGTATCATTACATGGGTGGAAAGAGTATTGTGTTTGGAGTTAGAAGAAGGCACGTTAGCCTCAGCTATAACATTTATTAGCTGTTGAGACCTTGGGAAACCACTTAAATACTCTGAGTCCCAGTTTCCTCACGAGTAAAGTGGAACAGACACAAGGCTGCTGTAGTGATTAGATGACATCACATATATGATACATACTTTGTAAATGGCACAGATGTAACCATCCTTTTTGCCCACCAGGTGGTGAGTGAGCCAGTCCCCAAACCTCATCCATTTTCTTCGGCCTGGGGAGGATAAAGGGAGCAGGAGGGGGCAAGGAGGACCGGACTCAGTGCAGGTCTCACACCTGTGAAAGGAGAGGGAGGAAGCAGGAGGATGGGTGGGAAGACACTCAGGCTGCAGTGTGACTCTTGGCCCAGTCACCTAAAGGAGGCGACTGCATCCCGCAGGAGCGGGGCTGCGTAGTACCCCGTCGGACTCAGTAAAGTGGGGCCACAGCGTGATGTGTCGGTGGGTGCGGAGGGCCAGCTCTACCTACCTGTAGCCGCTCGCTATTCTTTGACTAGAGGGGGCCCATTCTTGCTCAGGAACTTTAAATCTGTGGTCCCCTGCACCGCAGCCCAACCCTGTCCAGACATTCACCTGGAATGCTCCTTCACCCTGCGCACATGTGGCTCACTCCCTCACTTCCTCAGGCCTCGGCTTCAAAGGTATTTCCTTGAAGAGGACTTCCCTGATCACCCTAAATAAAACTACCTCTGACACCCACCCATGTAAATCCTTATCCTAATTTTTTTCCTAATTTATTTTTATTCACAGCACTGTTAGAACAGTGTCAGGTACATAGTAGGTGCTCAGTAAATATTAATTGATGAATAAGTGATCAGTATAGTTTATTAAAGGTGTAACTATAAATACTAGATAAAATTATTTGGCATCAATGAACCCATCAAAAAGTATGCCGTGTCCTCAGTATTTGAATGGATACACCTGGCTGACCACAGTGGGCCTGTGAAATAGGCCAAGTGTGTCTTAAGCACTCTGGTTCTTCCAGACTCTTATTTTTCAGTCCTCAATGGTGCCCTCTCATACCTCTTTTAGCCCCTTGAAATTCTCTGTTATGTCAAAACATACTTTTCATAACTCACAAACGTAGGTGGCCTCTGATTTTTTTTTTTAAGTTTTTATTGGAGTATAATTGCTTTACAATGGTGTGTTAGTTTCTGCTTTATAACAAAGTGAATCAGTTATACATATACATATATCTCCATATCTCTTCCCTCTTGCGTCTCCCTCCCTCCCACCCTCCCTATCCCACCCTTCTAGCTGGTCACAAAGCACCGAGCTGATCTCCCTGTGCTATGTGACTGCTTCCCACTAGCTATCAATTTTACATTTGGTAGTGTATATATGTCCATATATACACTACCACTCTCTCACTTTGTCCCAGCTTACCCTTCCCCCTCCCCATGTCCTCAAGTCCATTCTCTAGTAGGTCTGAGTCTTTATTCCTGTCTTGCCCCTAGGTTCTTCATGACCTTTTTTTTTTTTAGATTCCATATATATGTGTTAGCATACGGTATTTGTTTTTCTTTTCTGACGTACTTCACTCTGTATGACAGACTCTAGGTCCATCCACCTCACTACAAATAACTCAATTTCGTTTCTTTTTATGGCTGAGTAATATTCCATTGTATATATGTGCCACATCTTCTTTATCCATTCATCTACCGATGGACACTTAGGTTGCTTCCATGTCCTAGCTATTGTAAATAGCGCTGCAATGAACATTGTGGTACATGACTCTTTTTGAATTATGGTTTTCTCAGGGTATATGCCCAGTAGTGAGATTGCTGGGTAATATGGTGATTCTATTTTTAGTTTTTTAAGGAACTTCCATACTGTTCTCCATAGTGGCTGTATCAATTTACATTCCCACCAACAGTGCAAGAGGGTTCCCTTTTCTCCACACCCTTTCCAGCATTTATTGTTTGTAGATTTGTTGATGATGGTCATTCTGAACAGTGTGAGATGATGTCGCATTGTAGTTTTGATTTGCATTTCTCTAATGATTCATGATGTTGAGCATTCTTTCATGTGTTTGTTGGCAATCTGTATATCTTCTTTGGAGAAATGTCTGTTTAGGTCTTCTGCCCATTTGTGGATTGGGTTGTTTGTTTTTTAGATATTGAGCTGCATGAGCTGCTTGTATATTTTGGAGATTAATCCTTTGTCAGTTGCTTCATTTGCAAATATTTTCTCCCATTCTGGGGGTTGTCTTTTCATCTTGTTTATGGTTTCCTTTGCTGTGCAAAAGCTTTCAAGTTTCATTAGGTCCCATTTGTTTATTTTTGTTTTTATTTCCATTCCTCTAGGAGGTGTCAGAAAGGATCAAAAAGGATCTTGCTGTGATTTATGTCATAGAGTGTTCTGCCTATGTTTTCCTCTAAGAGTTTGATAGTGTCTGGCCTTACATTTAGGTCTTTAATACATTCTGGGTTTATTTTTGTGTATGGTGTTAGGGAGTGTTCTAATTTCATTCTTTTACATGTAGCTGTCCAGTTTTCCCAGCACCACTTATTGAAGAGGCTGTCTTTTCTCCATTGTATACTGTTGCCTCCTTTATCAAAGATAAGGTGACCATATGTGTGTAGGTTTATCTCTGGGCTTTCTATCCTGTTCCATTGATCTATATTTCTGTTTTTGTGCCAGTACCATACTGTCTTGATTACTGTAGGTTTGTAGTATAGTCTGAAGTCCAGGAGCCTGATTCCTCCAGCTCCGTTTTTCTTTCTCAAGATTGTTTTGGCTATTTGGGGTCTTTTGTGTTTCCATACAAATTGTGAACTTTTTTGTTCTAGTTCTGTGAAAAATGCCATTGGTAGTTTGATAGGGATTGCATTGAATCTGTAGATTGCTTTGGGTAGTATAGTCATTTTCACAGTGTTGATTCTTCCAATCCAAGAACATGGTATATCTCTCCATCTATTTGCATCATCTTTAATTTCTTTCATCAGTGTCTTATAATTTTCTGCATACAGGTCTTTTGTCTCCTGAGGTAGGTTTATTCCTAGGTATTTTATTTTTTTGTTGCAATGGTAAATGGGAGTGTTTTCTTAATTTCACTTTCAGATTTTTCATCATTAGTGTATAGGAATGCAAGAGATTTCTGTGCATTAATTTTGTATCCTGCTACTTTACCAAATTCATTGATTAGCTCTAGTAGTTTTCTGGTAGCATCTGTGGGATTCTCTATGTATAGTATCATGTCATCTTCTAACAGTGACAGCTTTACTTCTTCTTTTCTGATTTGGATTCCGTTTATTTCTTTTTCTTCTCTGATTGCTGTGGCTAAAAATTCCAAAGCTATGTTGAATAATAGTGGTGAGAGTGGGCAACCTTGTCTTGTTCCTGATCTTAGTGGAAATGGTTTCCGTTTTTCACCATTGAGGATGATGTTTGCTGTGGGTTTGTCATATATGGCCTTTATTATGTTGAGGTAAGTTCCCTCTATGGCTACTTTCTGGAGGGTTTTATCATAAATGGGTGTTGAATTTTGTCAAAAGCTTTCTCTGCATCTATTGAGATGATCATATGGTTTTTCTCCTTCAATTTGTTAATATGGTGTATCACATTGATTGATTTGCATATACTGAAGAATCCTTGCATTCCTGGGATAAACCCCACTTGATCATGGTGTATGATCCTTTAAATGTGCTGTTGGATTCTGTTTGCTAGTATTTTGTTGAGGATTTTTGCATCTATGTTCATCAGTGATATTAGTCTGTAGTTTTCTTTTTTTGTGACGTTTTTGTCTGGTTTTGGTATCAGGGTGACGGTGGCCTTGTAGAATGAGTTTGGGAGTGTTCCTCCCTGTGTTATATTTTGGAAGAGTTTGAGAAGGATGTGTTAGCTCTTCTCTAAATGTTTGATAGAATTTGCCTGTGAAGCCATCTAGTCCTGGGCTTTTGTTTGTTGTAAGATATTTAATCACAGTCTCAATTTCAGTGCTTGTGATTGGTCTGTTCATATTTTCTATTTCTTCCTGGTTCAGTCTCGGAAGGCTGTGCATTTCTAAGAATTTGTCCGTTTCTTCCAGGTTGTCCATTTTATTGGCATAGAGTTGCTTGTAGGAATCTCTCATGATCCTTTGTATTTCTGCAGTGTCAGTTGTTACTTCTCCTTTTTCATTTCTCATTTGGTTTATTTGAGTCTTCTCCCTTTTTTTCTTGATGAGTCTGGCTAATGGTTTATCAATTTTGTTTATCTTCTCAAAGAACCAGTTTTTAGTGTTATTGATCTTTGTTATCGTTTCCTTCATTTCTTTTTCATTTATTTCTGATCTGATCTTTATGATTTCTTTCCTTCTGCTAACTTTGGGGTTTTTTTGTTCTTCTTTATCTAATTGCTTTAGGTGTAAGGTTAGGTTGTTTATTTGAGATGTTTCTTGTTTCTTAAAGTAGGATTGTATTGCTATAAACTTCCCTCTTAGTACTGCTTTTGCTGCATCCCATAGGTTTTGGGTCATCCTGTTTTCATTGTCATTTGTTTCTAGGTATTTTTTGATTTCCTCTTTGATTTCTTCAGTGATCTCTTGGTTATTAAATATTGTATTGTTTAGCCTCCATGTGTTTGTATTTTTACAGATTTTTTCCTGTAATTGATATCTAGTCTCATAGCATTGTGGTCAGAAAAGATACTTGATACAATTTCAATTTCTTAAATTTACCAAGGCTTGACTTGTGACCCAAGATATGATCTATCCTGGAGAGTGTTCCATGAGCACTTGAGAAGAATGTGTATTCTGTTGTTTTTGGATGGAATGTCCTATAAATATCAATTAAGTCCATCTTGTTTAATGTATCATTTAAAGCTTGTGTTTCCTTATTTATTTTCATTTTGGATGATCTGTCCATTGGTGAAAGTGGGGTGTTAAAGTCCCCTTACTATGATTGTGTTACTGTTGATTTCCCCTTTTATGGCTGTTAGCATTTGCCTTATGTATTGAGGTGCTCCTATGTTGGGTGCATAAATATTTATAATTGTTATCTCTTCTTCTTGGATTGATCCCTTCATCATTATGTAGTGTCCTTCTTTGTCTCTTGTAATAGTCTTTGTTTTAAAGTCTATTTTGTCTGATATGAGAATTGCTACTCCAGCTTTCTTTTGATTTCCATTTGCATGGAATATCTTTTTCCATCCTCTCACTTTCAGTCTGTATGTGTTCCTAGGTCTGAAGTGCGTCTCTTGTAGACAGCATATATATGGTTCTTGTTTTTGTATCCATTCAGCCAGTCTATGTCTTTTGGTTGGAGCATTTAATCCATTTACATTTAAGGTAATTATCGATATGTATGTTCCTATTATCATTTTATTAATTGTTTTGGGTTTGTTATTGTAGGTCTCTTCCTTCTCTTGTGTTTCCTGCCTAGAGAAGTTCCTTTAGCATTTGTTGTAAAGCTGGTTTGGTGGTGCTGAATTCTCTTAGCTTTTGCTTGTCTGTAAATGTTTTAATTTCTTCGTCAAATCTGAATGAGATCCTTGATGGATAGAGTAATCTTGGTTGTAGGTTTTTCACTTTCATCACTTTAAATATGTCCTGCCACTCGCTTCTGGCTTGCAGAGTTTCTGCTGAAAGATCAGCTGTTAACCTTATGGGGATTCCCTGTGTGTTATTTGTTGTTTTTCCCTTGCTGCTTTTAATATTTGTTCTTTGTCTTTAATTTTTGATAGTTTGATTAATATGTGTCTTGGCATGTTTCTCCTTGGGCTTATCCTGAATGGGACTCTCTGTGCTTCCTGGACTTGATTAATTATTTCCTTACCCATATTAGGGAAGTTTTCAACTATAATCTATTCAAATGTTTTCTCAGTCCCTTTCTTTTTCTCTTCTTCTTCTGGGACCCCTATAATTCTAATGTTGGTGTGTTTAATATTGTCCCAGAGGTCTCTGAGACTTTCCTCAATTCTTTTCATTCTTTTTTCCTTATTCTGCTCTGCAGTAGTTATTTCCACTATTTTATCTTCCAGGTCACTGAGCCATTCTTCTGCCTCAGTTATTCTGCTATTGATTCCTTCTAGAGAATTTTTAATTTCATTTATTGTGTTGTTCATGATTGTTTGTTTGCTCTTTAGTTCTTCTCGGTCCTTGTTAAACGTTTCTTGCATTTTGTCTATTCTATTTCCAAGATTTTGGATCATCTTTAGTATCACTATTCTGAATTCTTTTTCAGGTAGACTGCCTATTTCCTCTTCATTTGTTAGGTCTGGTGGGTTTTTACCTTGTTCCTTCATCTGCTGTGTGTTTCTTTGTCTTCTCATTTTGCTTAACTTACTGTGTTTGGGGTCTCCTTTTTGCAGGCTGCAGGTTCGTGGTTCCCGTTGTTTTCGGTGTCTGCCCCCAGTGGCTAGGGTTGGTTCAGTGGGTTGTGTAGGCTTCCTGGTGGAGGGGACTAGTGCTTGTGTTCTGGTGGATGAGGTTGGATCTTGTCTTTCTGGTGGGCAGGTCCACGTCTGGTGGTATGTTTTTGGGTGTCTGTGGCCTTATTATGATTTTAGGCAGCCTCTGTGCTAATGGGTGGGGTTGTGTTCGTGTCTTGCTAGTTGTTTGGCATAGGGTGTCCAGCACTGTAGCTTGCTGGTCATTGAATGGAGCTGGGTCTTGGAGTTGAGATGGAGATCTCTGGGAGGTTTTCATCGTTTGATATTACGTGGAGCTGGGAGGTCTCTGGTGGACCAATGTCCTGAACTTGGCTCTCCCACCTCAGAGGCACAGCCCTGAGGCCTGGCTGGAGCACCAAGAGCCTGTCATCCACATGGTTCAGAATAAAAGGGAGAAAGAAAGAAAGAAAGAAAGAAAGAGAGAGAGAGAGAGAGAGAGAGGGAGGGAGGGAGGGAGGGAGAGAGGGAGGAAGGAAGGAAGAAAGAAAGAAAAAAAGAAAGAAAGAAAAGAAAGAAAAAGATAAAATAAAATAAAATAAAAAAGTTATTAAAATAAAAAACAAGAAATAATTATTAAAAAATTTTTTAAGTAATTAAAAAAGAAAGAAAGAAAGAACAACCAAACCAAAAAACAAATCCACCAGTGATAACAAGTGCTGAAAACTATACTAAAAACAAACAAACAGAAAAAACGGACAGAACCCTAGGACAAATGGTAAAAGCAAAGCTATACAGACAAAATCACACACAGAAGCATACGCATACACACTCACAAAAAGAGAAAAAGGGAAAAAATATATATATATCGTTGCTCCCAAAGTCCACCTCCTCAATTTGGGATGATTCGTTGTGTATTCAGGTGTTCCAGAGATGCAGGGTGCATCAAGTTGATTGTGGAGATTTAATCCGCTGCTCCTGAGGCTGCTGGGAGAGATTTCCCTTTCTCCTCGTTGTTTGCACAGCTCCTGGGATTCAGCTGTGGATTTGGCCCCGCCTCTGCATGTAGGTCGCCTGAGGGCATGTGTTCTTCGCTCAGACAGGACGGGGTTAAAGTAGCAGCTGCTTCGGGGGCTCTGGCTCACTCAGGTGGGGGGGAGGGAGGGGTACGGAGGAGGCGGGGCGAGCCTGCAGCGGCAGAGGCCAGCGTGGCGTGACGTTGCACCAGCCTGAGTGGCCTCTGATTTTAATTGGAAGGAAAACCTCAAGTTCAACAAACAAAATTAAAACCAGTGGGTAAATAGGAATTGGAGGAGTTTTTTGTACCCTCTAAAATAATTCCATGCCTTCATGGAATAAAGATAAAATATCCAGAGAAGAAATTACAATGCAATATTGCCCAGGAGGTACAGATTCTAAGCACAGCATCTATGCACTAAGGAAATGACATGTAGCTCATACCACAGAACTAGATTGTTCAAAGAAGTTCTAGTTCAACGTATTTTTTTTACTTTATTTCCCTAAGCATACTTGATGTCATATGGAAACATGTTACAATTTTTTTTTTTTTTTAGAAAATCTGTTCCCCACTCACTTTGTTCAGTGGTTAGCTTGTCTCAGGATCAAACGTAGAACCAGAGGCTGAATGGTGATGATTGCTTAATCCCATTCCAACAAGGACATTTTTCACAAACGTACTTTTGTAATTATTTTTCATCTAATTAGCTAACACAAAGTAATGAGTCATCGTGGTCTTAACGACCTTCTTGCTGTGACTGAGTACAGTCAGCTACAGTGAACTACATTATAATCCGTCAGTCGTCACAATTTATGCTGAATTTAGTTAATTATGCAAATTTGATCTGTTTATTTTTGTTACAATAAAGTTTACCACATGGAAATGGGACCTTATGAAGGTTTATTAACAAAAGAAAATTAAGAAGAAATAATACCTTTACTGGCACTTGACTCTGAGTGATATTTAACAATCTTAGGCCATGAGTGTGATCTATCACAAGTCACTACTGTTTTCAATGAAACATACAATATTAAAAATCTTTGCTATTCTCTCATAGAAACAGAGAGTAGAATGGTGGTTGCCAGGGGCGGGAAAGTGGAGGAAATGGGGAGACGTTGGTCAAAGGGTACACATTTTCAGTTATGAGTAAGTTCTGGGGATGTAATGTACAGCATGGTGACTATCTATAGTCAATACTGTGTTGTAGACCTGAAATTTGCTAAAACAGTTGATTTTAAGTGTTGTCACCACACACACACAAAATGGTAACTATGTGAAATGGCAGGTGTGTTAATTATAATTGTGATAGATGTGTTTACTACATGATTATGGTAATTATTTCACAATGTGTATGTATATCAAATCATCACATTGTACAGCTTAAATGTATACAATTTTGTCAATTATATCTCAATAAAGCTAGAAAAAATCATAAAGGTGATTAAATTAACATATGAAAATCCACTATTGGAATAAGAAAATTGTGAACTGCAGCTGAGAAGCCATAAATATAAGCGTTTTGGATTAATCTCCTAAGTTTTCTGTAGTACTGTCTTGGGATGAACATTGTCTTGGAACATGACGTAGTTATAAAAATACTCTCACAAATTATTTTGGAGAGAAAAAAATGTAGAAGAAAAATGGTATGAAGTGAAAAATTTGAAAAACAGTGATTGGAAATGGAATTCAATATACGCAGATGCTTTACAAACCCTGAAAATGGGAAAGATAATAAGTCTTTATTAATAATAAGAGTAATAATTCTGGTGCTTAAGGAAACATTACTAATTAATTTTACTTTAGGAAAAAACCAAGTGGAGAAATGTGGCAGACACCACTTCAATCAACTGATCAAAGTTAACTCCAGTGTTAATGTCCTTATTTTGACAACTGTATTGTGGCTATGTAAGAGAATGTTCCAGTTTTTAGGAAATATACACTAAAGTATTCAGAGGTAAAGAGACATCATGTTTAAAACATATCCTCAAATAGTCTAGATAAAATTTGTGTGTGTGTATATCTATCTATCTATTTATCTAGAGAGAGAGAGAGAGAGAGAGAGAGAGAGAGAGAGAGAGAGAGAAAGGAGACAGAATTAAGGCAATTATGGTAAAACTTTAAGAAGAAATCTGGGTGAAGGGTATATGAGAACTTTTTGTATTTCTCCTGCAACATTTATGTAAGTCTGCAAATTACATAAATCAAAATAAAATATTAAAACAACAACAAAAGGCAGGTTATGCTGGAGGTCTGATGTTAATGAACCCACAAAATGTCCAGATGAAAACAGGATGTAGAAATAGAAGGATTAAACTTTATCCTGAACACTGTGGTATCTTCCAAACCAAACACATCGAAGGACATAATGTGTTTCCCCCAAGTACTTTTTATCCAAATCTCCTTTGAAAATACAATAAATTGAGCACCAAATCCTGCTTGATTCTCATCCTTTGGTAGGGATGGTCTCTTAATTTAGGATAAGCTTATAACAACTGAGCTTAAGTTGTTTAAAATAGCAATCACCTTATTCATGAGTTAAGTGAATTCCCCTGGAATTGAAACACTGATACGCTGAACTCTGCATGACATCTGGTAAATAAAGGAATAAATATGGCCGTATGTGGTCAGTGGCCAAACCTCACAGGAGAGTGAGATTATAACAGATGTCTCTTTCAGTGAAATAGACAACTGAGCTATTTTTCCACTCAGTTGCCTGGACATTTGTCTGAAATAAGTCAAATAGAAAAGTTACCTTGGCTTCTTATAGGTATAGTCTGCTTCCTAAATTTTGTCTTCTTGCCTTATCCCATCACAGCAGTCAATGAAAGAGTACATGTCTCAAAAGTAGGGTTTAATTTAAAGAAAAAAAAAAAAAACTGGTGTAGTCATTTAATTGTGGGTGCATATTGCTACTGCAGATATCAAATGATTTTTTTTTTTTTGCTGCGTCAGGTCTTACTTAGTTGTGGCACTTGGGATCTTCGTTGCTGTGTGCTGGCTTCTCTCTAGTTGTGGCGTGCGGGTTTTCTCTTTTCCGGTTGTGGTGGGCGGGCTCCAGAGGGCATGGGCTCTGTAGTTTGCTGCACGCGGGCTCTCTAGTTGAGGTGCATGGGCTCAGTAGTTGTGGCGTGCAGGCTTAGTTGCCCTGTGGCATCTTAGTTTCCCAACCAGGGATCTAACACCGCACCCCCTGCATTGGAAGGCGAAGTCTCAACCACTGGACCGCCAGGGAAGTCCCTCAAATGATTCTTAAAAGTACTATTGAATTCTCAAACTGTTGACTTTTATTAACGTGCATGCCGCATTGTGCTAGGCTCTGTGAACTTTGGAAAAGAAACAGAATACATGATCCTCGCCCCAAAGAGCTTATATCTGGGGGAAAAGACCCCACATAAAACAACTAGAGAAAAACATCTAGGTATTAAACACACTTAGAAAATGACCAGAGCAAAATATGAAATTAAATATTCTATGATGAAGATTATGATTACATGCTAAATGTAGTTGAAACTATAAATTCTAAAGGAGTGGCTGGCACCTGGCCCACATTGTCCTAATGGGAGGCACAGCATAGATGTCATGTCCCCAGAGCACCAGGCAATGTGTGGTGAGGGCAGGGCTATAAATAGGAAATGACAGATAGTTTACAGTATATACCAAACTAACTTAAGCAAGACTATACTAATGAAATTAGGGAACAGAAGCATACATAAATAGAGCGTGAACATTGTGTATAAACAAGGAAGCAAATATGTTTTGTGGATGGAAATTGAGGGAGAAAGCTCTCCTTCTACAGAAAGGCAGGAGGGTGTGGTAGAAAGAATATCAACTTTGGTTTCAGATACACTGGGATTCGAATCCTGGCTCTTCAACTGTGTGAAACTGGGCGCATTAACTTTTGCAGGCCTCATTTTCCCTACATCTACTGTAAAGCTACTAGCTTGTGCAATTGTTATTAGTATTAAATTCGATGCTCCATAAAGCATCTAGCAGAAGCAGGCATTCAACAAGGAGCGTTCGCTGTTGTTCTCTGTGTATCTGTTAAACATCCCACTGTGTTAATGTTGTGCCTGTCTTTCCCAGTAGACTATGAGCTGCTTACAAAAGGGATTATGAGTTAATGGTCTTCGTATTTCGAATTCCTACTACAGTATCTGACACAAAGTGGATTCTTATTAATTGTGGAAATAATAAGAATCATGAAAAACATACATTTAGATAATAATGATGGCTTAATATTAACTGAGTGCTTCCTTTATGCTCCGATTCTGTGCTAGGAGCATTCCATGAATCATCTTATTTCATTCCCATAACAATCCTTTGTTTGTGGGAATGAACATGCCATGCAAATGAGGAGGATATAGAAACCTGCCCAAGTTCATAGGGCTAGTAAATGGCAGAGCCCAGGCCTCAGCCAGACTGGACTCCAAGCTACCCGCTGAGTGGAGAACAGCTCTTGCTCTGTATTAGCCGAGGAAAATTCCACGGACCAATAGGAGTTTCAGAAGCTGTCTGCGTACTAAAAAGGCAGAGAATTCGGGAGAGGGGGTGAGAGCATTCCAGGGACAGGCAGCGGCTTCAGAGCCAGCTCTGATGTGAGACAGAAGGTGGGATGGGGGTTTGGAAGGGGGTGAGTCTGAGGGACGGGCCGGATGGGGCTGGCTGAGCGCACACTGGGAAAACTGGGGCCTGTGCAGGTGAGCACAGAGGAAGAAAGAAGAGCCTCTGTATGGGGTTCTCTCCGTTGGAACGGGCAGAGCTGGGGCCCAGAGCCCAGAGATGGGCGGTGCAGCAGCTGAGGCTACGGATGGCATGGGGTAGAGTAGGAAGTCCTTCTGGGGCAGGACGGAGGCTCCAGGCTCCAGGCGCTGCAATTCTGGGAGGGAACTGAAAGAAAAGCCACTGGATCTGGCAACAGATTGCAGGCAGGCAGCGTTAGTCGCTCTTTAACATCAAGAGAAACAAACGTAGCAATAATGCCTCCACTTAGTGTAGTGGTGAAAGGGGAACCAGGCCACCCTGGGTCCCGGGCAGGCTTGCAGCTGTGTGACCTTAGCAAAGTGATTTAAACCTCTCTGGGTTCCTGTCTCTCTTCTGTAAAGTGGGGATGGTTTCTGTCTCCTAGGGTTATTGTAATTGCAAAACGATGGTGTATTTCGTTGGCTTTTTCTTCATATTTTCTACTGGACTCATGCTCCCTAAACATTATACAGAACTTGCTGTTTATTGGGAGGATTCTCCCAAACTGGGTCCCAGGTCCTTAATTTTAGTGGGCAACAGGCAACGGGGGATACCCTGTTGACCCCTCCAGGTTAACAGATCTGACATCAAACACATACCCAACTCCCAACTTCCCAGCTCCCATTCCCTGATTTCAAAAGGCAACACAGGTTTTGCAATCCTCCAGGCTCAAAACCTTCCACCCAATTTAAACTTTTCTCCTCTCCCATCCCCCATATCAAATTTATAATCAGGTCTTATTCCTTCTTTCACTGTAATGCCTTTTAGATTCATTTTTTCTCGGTTTCCACTTTTCCTTCCTCGTCCCTATTTTTTTTTTTTTTTTCTTTCAGCGATCCTCTGATGACCTCTGTGTCTCTTCTTTCAACCCAGTGCCAAATTAATGACCAACGGATTATTTCGGATACCACTTACGTCGCTTATCTCCCTTTGTCAAGAACTCTCAATAGTTCTCCTGTGAGGGTTAGAGCGAGTTCAAATTCCTAGGTTTGGTATTAAACTTACTTCGAACTGGAATTCGGGAATTCCTTTCCCGAATTTTCCACCGGGGGATGGCACCTTGAATCCACCCACAGCTCAGCCCTCCAGCTTCTAGAAAGTTCCTTCTGCAGCCCCCTGGTGAAATTCTATCCCTTCCGGAAGACCTGGTTTGATTTCCATATCCCCAAAGATGCTATCCTTGACCAGTTAGTTCACTCCCGATGTCCTTTATCACTTGGGGGCTCCACCCCGCCTAACACTGTGATACACTCATGACTTTGGGGGTTGGACCCGACTTCTGGCCGAAGTTCCCATTACCAAGCATAGGCTCCCACACTCAATAATTAAGCTGAAAGAATGGAGGGATGAGTAAATGGCCATGCTCCTGGCCCGGTCCCTTCTTGCTGATCCTCAGCACCTACTACCCCCTCTTCCTACCAGTCTGACCATGTCCGACCTCCGGACGCCACCAAGCAGCGTTGGGGTGGACTGTGTCCCCAAATCCTGAGCGTTTCCGCGTGGCCCGATCTCCACGACTTAGCCCTGGGCCGAGGATAATGCTGCAGAGCCCGGCCCTCCGCTCCTACTCCCGGAGGGGCCGTTCGGTGGGAACTGGGCTGGTTTCGGGAATCGGGGCCACCAGCGCCCATCACCCCGCGGGGAAGGAGGGCGACGCGGGCAGAACGGCTGGGGGATTAGGTGTCGCCCCTCGCCCTCCCCCTCGCGGCCATTGGGCAGCCTCCGCGGCGCGCCCTGTGGACGGGGCGGGGCCCTCCCCATCTCCCCTCGGTTCCCTCCCCTGCTTCCCGGGGTGGGAACCTCGGGAGGCGGGAGACGCGGAGGGGCTGCCGAGGGGCGTCCGGTTACATCTCCGCCTTCCTCAGCCTCCGGCCGCAGAGCCCCTCGGTTTGCGGGACGGCAGTCCGGGAACATGTTGGCCGCGGTCCGCCGGAGCGGAGCTGCGTGGACGCGGGCGCTGCTGCTGCAGCTGCTGCTGGCGGGGCCCGGGGGCTGCCTGAGCCGCCAGGAGCTCTTTCCCTTCGGCCCCGGGCAGGGCGACCTGGAGCTGGAGGCCGGGGACGACCGCGTCTCCCCAGCCCTGGAGCTGAGCACTGCGCTCCGCTTCTTCGACAAATCCGACCTCAACTCGGTCTACGTGAGTGCGACCCCGGGCGGGAGATGGGGGCAGTTGTCTGGGAGGGCGCGGGGGGCTGACGCGGCGTCGGAAGGAAGGCCCGGGCGGGCCGGGGGCGCCCGCGGAGCCGGACGGACGTGAGCGTCGTGGGCGGGGACCCGGACCCGCAGGCCGCCGGGGCGCGGGGTGCGGTGCTCGGTCTCCAAGCCCAAGGGGGCTCCCGCCTCCGCCCGGCCCGTCGACGCCTCCCCGCCGCCTGGTCACTGTCGCCCGAGGGGCACTCGGGTCTGGGGAGCTCGTCCCGTCTGCGCCGCCCCGTGCGCGCCCTGCCCGACTCCGGGATCCCGTGACCCCGGACCCCGGGACCCGGGCGGCGTTTCCACCCCGGCGGCTGTGTGACCGAGAAGTCGGTCCGCGTCTCGCCATTGTCCCCTGCCTTTTGGGGACAGGTCCCGGTGCGGTTGGGACCAGGCGCGGGCGCAGGGCAAAAGGCCAGAGCTGGGTTGCAGCCGGCGCGCGGGCCCTGCGACTGCCGTAGGTGCCGGGGCAGGAAAAGACCGCCAAACCGGGCTCTCCGCCCCGGGAATGTAGCCGACAGCCCCTACATTTGTGTGTGTGGACTCCGGATGTGCCTTGGCAGTGATTCTGCTCTCAGTCCGAAGTTAAGGGCTGGGAAAGGGCGCCCCGGTGATCCAATTTCCTGTAGCCGAGCACTGTCACCATGGGGGGCGGGGGGAGGGCGGCCAGATGGGGAGCGGGACAGGGACCTTTCGCTCTCTGGATCCTTCTCTGAACTGGCCGGGCTTGGGGACGCTGTCAACTTGGTAAAGTCCTTTCGTGCCGCCGCCTGCCGCCGCCGCGCACCATGTGGATTTCATATAAAGCTGTGTGCATTCCAGAAGTGGAGGGAACAACGCCAGCAGCGGCTGGAGCTTGTCCTGCCGGTGAAATGGCTGTGCTCGTCTTCTGGCCGGGGCAGACTTCGCCCGGGACAACACCCACGTGGAGCTTGTCGGCTTTGCCCAAAAAGAATGAGTCCTTGAAGTCTCCACCGACAGAGGGTGTCCTCTTGTTGGCTGACTGCCCTGACCTCCTTGCGCAGTCTGCTGTAGCCTGTAAGACCCTGCCTTAGGTTTTTAAATGCATAAGATAAAATCCACAGGATTGCCAAGGAGATCAATTCTGTTGAAAAATGAGTTAAAATATTTTTTAAAAATTGTATTAAGTAATATATATGGTTTTTTTTTTTTAAACCGTATTAAATAGCAAGGTGTAACAGTGGATCCAGTGTACAATCAGCTAATGCCGGAACTTTCAAGGTCATGGGGACTGTAAACAATATTCAGAGACACCTACTGTGACTATAATGTGATAGGAGAATATCTGTGACTGCTGTTAGTGGCAAGGTCATTAAGTGCTAATACTACCGTGTTTTGTTGCCTACATTTATAATGGAAGGAAATGCTAAATACCAGTTACAGGTTACTGAAAATTAAAATGAAATTTCTTTTTCTCTCTAGGTTAACAGACCCACTGAATTCTATTCATGAACCCCTATGTTAAATTAGGGCCCTCCTGCCCTTCTTTACTTGGGGCATCAGACTAACCACATTACGTTCTAAAGACCTAGAAAATCGATTGCTAAAAAGTGATTCCCGTCAGTCCACACCTTCTGAGCCAATTTGGGTTTCTCATCTGCATTTCAGTGAGAAAGACTCCCAGAGGTCTCTTTGCATCTTATTTCTGTGCTTCAGGTTGGGTTCCCAGGAAGGACTCTGAGATGGAGATTAGCAGGTAGGTTATTTCATTAGGGCGAGCTTCTCAGATCCACACTTGTAGGCGGGAGGGCGGTGAAGAAAGATTGAGCGGAGTGGCGGAGCTGCGGTGCAGGCCAGCAAGGGCATCCGGCCAGTCCCCTGGGAGCTCTGGAGGTGGGATGGCCCTTCAGAGCTCTCTCAAGTCTCCTGAGAGGGATGGACCTCCGTGTCCTTACAGTGATCCGTGGTTCCCTAAGGGCTGCCCTGGACCGAGGTGTGACCCTCGGGTGAGGCAGTTTTTTCCACGGAGGCACTTATCGAAGAGGAGGGCTGAGGACTGCATTCCCAGGAGCTGAATGAGGATCTGGTGCCACATCACAGCACCCACCAGTATCTGCAGTTTTGTAGATGCTCTTTTGAGCTGATGGAAACCCTCACATGGCCCTGAGTGAAAAGGTGAATTGACAGGACGTGTGAGCATGAACTAGATGGTCTGTACTGTTCTGGACATTAGATTAAGAAAATGAAAGGAAACCCACTGAGAAGGAAAATGATTATTGGATGAGTACATCTACATGTGTCAGGGACTTGCTAGTTTTACATTATTTAATCCTCAAGACAACGTGCCCCCTTTTTTTCAGATGAAGAAATAATAACAATAATTAGTAATTACCCAAGGCCATAGCATCAGTTAAAAATACCCAAACTAGGATTTCAGCCCGTCTGTGTCTGACTCATAATGCTTTCAAGCATCGGACCTAAAACATGTGATGGACCCAAGGGATTGCTGTGAGTTAGAGTAGTGAGGAAAGATTTTACAGAGGAGGTTACATTTAAGACTTGAAAGACAGGTCCATTTTCAGTAGGCGGAGGGGGAAATGGAGAGGCCATTCATGGTGGGAGGTACTGCAGGGGCAAATGCATGAGGATGGGAACAAGCTTGGTATATGCTGGGAAAGTGAGGAATATGACCCCACTGGAGCAGAGTGTTTTTGTTGGAATAGGAGGGTTCAGTCTGGGATAGGCAGGTGGGGTCAGGGGATAAATGTATCAGTTAGCTCTTGCTGTGTAACAAACAACCACAAAAACGTCAGTGGCATATAACTATAAGCACTTGTTGCTCATGTGTCTGGACTCCACAGGTGGTGGGCTGATTTAGGGCGGCTTCAGCAAGAGCAACTGGGATGATCTGGTTCTGCTCTGGGAGGTGCTGGGGGAGGGGGGGTGTCTCTCAACCTCCACAGCTGTTTTGCCTAATATGGTCATTAGCCATGTATAGCTATTTTAAATTAATTAAAATGAAATAATAATAGAATTTCAGCTTTTGAGTCACACTAGCCATATTTCAAATGTTCAACACCCTCACTAGTGGCTAGTGGCCACTAGATTGGACAATGCTGCTGTTGAATGTATCCATCACCACTAAAAATTCTATTGGATGGTGCTGCTTCAGAGGGCCAGCTTAAGCATGTTCCTTTACATGGAGATGTCAGAAGCATAAGAGTAAGTGGAAATGCATAGTGCTTTTCCAAGCCTTCCCTTGGGTCATGCCTCCTAACTTCTCAGGGACTAAAGCAAGTCTCATGGCTGAGCCCAGAGTCAATGGGTGAGGCAGGTCATCCCCGCGCCCTCCCCACCCCCCCGCCGTGGTGGTAACAGGCATGGATACAGGGAGAGCTGAAGATGTGGAGCCAAACGATGCAATACATTACATGGAGGGTCATGAAAGATGGCTCCTGGAAGGTTAGTGGTTGATGGGTTATACTGTCTGTAGCTGGTCACAAGGCATGCCCGTCTTTAGTAAGATAAGTCTGGCAGTGGTTTGCAAGACAGCATGAACAAACGGACAACAAGAGTTTGGGAGCAGGAAAACCAGTCCCATAAGTTACTGATTTATCAGATATGCAGGAATTAGAGTGTACAGGAATGGGGCAAGGAGAGGAGTGGGCGAACCTGAGTTGATCTAAGATGCATCAGCAAGATTTCTGACCAGTCACATATGGAACGCGGAGGAGAAGGCAGGGAGGGAGAGGTTCTTGGTCTTGAGGCGTGAGAGAATGATGAGATGGTTGGCAGAGCTGACTTGAGTGAAAAGGCATTAGTCCAGGTTTGACTCGGTGGTGTTGGAGACCAACAAGGGGACCAGAACATGGAGATGCCCTGGAGCTTGTAGACCTTCAAACGACCAGTTAGGTTGGAAGGTGAATGGAAGCCTTGACACTAGTTTACAAGGGGAAGTAGGAAAGCAGGGAACAAGCTGAGAGCTGGGTTTGGAGCCCTTGGAAAGGGTACCATTAGTAATGACCCCACTCATCAGTTCTAACAGTGCGGTCTGGGGACTCCTGGGCGTGCTGGAGACTTTTTCAAGAAATTCACAAGGTCAAAACTCTTTTCCTGGTAATACGAAAATGTTGTTTGCTTTTTATTTATTTTTAAATTTTAAATTTATTTATTTATTTATTTTTGGCTGTGTTGGGTCTTCGTTTCTGTGCGAGGGCTTTCTCTAGTTGTGGTGAGCGGGGGCCACTCTTCATTGCGGCGTGCAGGCCTCTCACTGTCGCTGCCTCTCTTGTTGCGGAGCACAGGCTCCAGACGCGCAGGCTCAGTAGTTGTGGCTCACGGGCCCAGTTGCTCCGCGGCATGTGGGATCTTCCCAGACCAGGGCTCGAACCCGTGTCCCCTGCATTGGCAGGCAGATTCTCAACCACTGCGCCACCAGGGAAGCCCCTGTTGTTTGCTTTTTATACTCCCATGCTCTCATGTGTATATAGTGGAGCTCACTAGAGGCTATAGGATATGTGTTATCTACATGTGTTGTGATATTTGTCACAGAAGATTGAATGTAGAAGATAGGAGAATCCAGCTATCTTCCATTAAGCCAGACATCAAATTGATTTGCACAAATGTACAACAACTTTTGGGTTTTATTTTCTTTAAAATTATGTTAACATGTAATGAGTTCATTATTATTTATTATAAATATTTAAATTTTTCTCAATTTTAATTTCTGATATGATAAGTATTGATCAATATGACCTATATAAACACTAGATTCTAGGGGTTCTTTAATAATTTTTAAGAATATAAAGGGGTCCTGAGACCAAAATGTTCAAGAGCTGCTGATTTGATGGTATCTAGATATCGTAGGCCTCTGCCTTAATTTGAGAGCTGTTCCAAGGCAGAGGGTATTGCTGGGGAATATTCCATGGTGGAGCGAGGGGCCATCTTGGTTTCCTGACTTGATCCTGTGGGCCATTGCATGATAAGATCTGATTCTCCACGTGGAGTAATCTCTTTATTTTTAAATCAGCACAGTCCCAGTGATGAAGCCAGTCATTCTTTGGACCCCATCCTGAGTAATGAGAGGGGAGTGGGCCAGTGTTTAAATCTAGTACATGATTTGATTACATATGATGTTATTCATGTCTTGATTCATAAACATGGAGAAGTGAATTAGTTATTGTTTAATAAGTTCAGTTTGGGAAATAAAATTCTTTATGGCTATGGAAAAATAATAAAAGGATATCCTTGGAAGCAAAAAGATTGTATACTGCTCTCCTGACTCATCTCCTCATCTCCCTTCCTCATGACTGTCTGTCTGTCTGTCTCTCTCTCACACACACACACACACACACACCACATACATCTTCCACAAACTGATTTTCATTATACCACTTACATATAGGCATCTTTCCCTAAGTAAGGTAAATTTAACTCTTAAGATCTTCTAACATTCTTCCTATTTTTACCCTACCTTCTCTGCCAATACAGGCCACTGACTTTCTTCAAAACTTGCTTCAAGGACTTCCCTTGTGGTCCAGTGGTTACGGCTCCACATTTCCATTGCAGGGGGCGTGGGTTCAATCCCTGATCGGGAAGGCGCGGCAAAAAAAAAAAAAAAAAAGAAAGAAAATGTGGCTTCATTCCACCAACCTTACCAAGGAAGAATTCTTTTTTTAAAAATTATTTATTTATTTAGGCCACGCTGCACGGCCTGTGGGATCTTAGTTCCCTGACCAGGCAATGGAAGGCGAAGTCTTAACCACTAGACCGCCAGGGAAGTCCCTCGTGCTAGATTTTCGATGTTAACTTTTGAGAAAGATGTTTCATACACAACAAGCTAATGCTACTCTGTCAAAGACATGGACAAAAAGACATCCCTCGTACTTTTACGCATAATATACAGAACCGTAAAATATGTCAAAATGGGAACTCCCTGCAATTTCTTTTTTTTTTTTTCCCCCTGCAATTTCTTAATGTACTGGGAAGTACAGCAAAGCAAAAGAAAGCACTACATACAAATAGTGTTTAAGCATTCTGGCATACATAGTGTTCTTAGTGTAATTGGACTGCAACTTATCTGTATATACACACAAAATATTTTAGAGGCAAGTAAAGTAAACAGAAGTACCAGTTCTGTAACTTAACTCTTGATCACGCCGACAAGCAAGTCTCTTAGAGTTCATCCTGTTCCATTGAAGCAACACTTGTGCCTATAGAACCTACTGACCCCGTGGTAGTTGCTTTTGACATCAAGGCCAGCTTCATCTGCCATTTCTTGGAGCAACGTATCCACTTGGTTTTGTGGTATTGTTAGGGTTGTGGAGTGACTCATCGTGTCTTCCCTTTGTTGCTTTTGAACCTTCAGCATTTCCAGTTGGTATTTACACATGTCCATCGGGGCAAACATATTTTCATGGAGGTTTATACCCCTCCATGTAGCATCTGCAGAGCCAACCAACGGCCGTGAACTTTGTCACCTTGCCTGTAGTCTGAACTCCTGCTGCCACAGCAGGAGCCCCATTGCTCACACTCCAGAAATTAATTGCTTGGTTCCTCTGGTGGATTGCATTTTCAATGTGTGTTCTTGCCACTTCTGGATTGCTCTTCTTTTTTTTTTTTTTTTAACCATAATTAATCTATTTTTAATTAGTATCATTTATGTAGTTGGTTTTAGATGTAAAGATAATACATACTCATTGTGGAAAATGAAGAAATGCACAAAAAAATTAAAAGTGCTATAATTCCACCATCCAGAGATAACCATTGGCGAGATTTCATTATATTTCCAAACAGGACTTTCTGGCTGTGCATTAACTTTTTTTACATGGATAAAATAATAAAGATTGCATATAAATGTTTGCGTCCTGTACCTTTCATATTTCAGTGTGATTAGTAATTGTTTTCTTCCATCATGAGATATTTAGATTGCTTAACAACTTTTCTCTGTTTCAGATAAAACATTGATAAATATCTTTGTTCACAGATCCTTTTCCACATATTTGATTATTTCCTTAGGGTAAATTACCAGAAGTAGATTTCGGTCAAAGGGTATAAGTCTGTTTCCTTTTTTTGTTCTTCTCAAAATAGAAAAACCTTTACTGTTTTCTCAATTAAAAGATAGTATATCCTTGTCGTAAATTAATTCAAATAAGACAGAAGTGATAAACTAGGAAGCTGTCTATAATTCTCCTCTCCTGCCTTCACCCTCCCAGACTTCACCCCCAACCTAACCACTGCTAAGAGTTAAGCCTTAATGAGCAGGCGGGAACTTTGGATGGTAACAAAAAAGTTCTAAAACTGGATTGTGGTAATGCTTGCAAAACTGTATGCATTTACCAAAAGTCATTGGATTGTAGACTTAACAATGGGTGAATTGTATGGTATGTAAATTATACCACAATAAAGCTGCTTTTAAAAAGTTATAGATGACCAAATTTTTTTCTATGCATATACCTTTTTAATATAAAAATGGTATCTGATATGGATCATGGACATCTTTCATGTCAACACAAATAGATCTTATCTTTTTTTTTTTTTTTAATAAATTTATTTATTTATTTATTTTTGGCTGCATTGGGTCTTCGTTGCTGCATGCAGGCTTTCTCTAGTTGCGGCGAGCGGGGGCTTCTCTTCGTTGCGGCGCGTGGGCTTCTCATTGCGGTGGCTTCTCTTGTTGCGGAGCACGGGCTCTAGGCGTGCGGACTTCAGTAGTTGTGGCACACGGGCTTCAGTAGTTGTGGCTCGCGGGCTCTAGAGCGCAGGCTCAGTAGTTGTGGCTCACAGGCTTAGTTGCTCCGTGGCATGTGGGATCTTCCCGGACCAGAGACCGAACCCGTATCCCCTTCACTGGCAGGTGGATTCTTAACCATTGTGCCACCAGGGAAGCCCAGATCTTATCTTTTTAATAGCTGCATGGAGTCCCAGTGTATAGCTCTACCGTCATTTATTTAAACATTTCTCTACTGGCAGGCATTTAGGTGGTTTCCAATTTTTTGTCATCATAAACAACACTGCAGTGAGCATGCATATACAAGCATTTTTGTGTATTTGTCTGACTACATTCCTTTAAGATAAAATTCAAGAAGTGGAACTGCTGAATCAAAGACCATATTTTTAAATGTTTTTACTTGTATTGCCAAATTGACCTCTAGAAAGGTTGTACTAATCTCTGCTCCTACTAACAATGTATGTATGAGAACGCCAGTGTCACCAGCCCCTCAGTAGCACCCTACCCATCTTTTTAAACTTTGCTGAGATAGTCCAAAATAATCTCTCATTTACAATTCTCTGGTTGTTGGTGATGTAACACCTTTTCAGATGTATACTGGCCACCTTTATTTCTTATTTTATAAATTGCCTCATCATATCAATGAATAATAACAAATGACATTGTCAGTAGTGTATAAATGAGGTGATCAAGTCCAACATACTTTGGTGAAATGATTGTGGAGTTAATAATAGCTTATATAGTTTTTCCATGAAGTTACAGCCACAGAAATTATTTAATAATACCAGGTGAGATGATATTTAGTCAGATTCAGATTTTCCCAATAATGACCATGATATCTAGATGTTTGTGTTATCTGTAAATAATAGTTTGCCTTCCTTGAATTTTTAACCCTTTAAAAATTAAGTTGAAACAGTGGCCACGTAAAGTATTCATTTAATACACAATGTTTTGTCTCCACTCACTAACAGATTGGTGAGGGGATAACTGTCTTCACAATTTACCAGATAACTAACCTTCACTGATAATAATAAGGATATCATTAAAAATTAAAAACTGGATATGTATGCAGTGCTTACTACATGAGGATTGCTCTTCTAAATGGCCTTTTTAATCTTGGCCTTTCCAGCCTTTTCTTCTCTCTCATATTTCTCGGCATTGCTATTAAGTTCTTTGACAGCAAACTACAAGTTAAATAGGCGTTGCTCCATATTCGACATGGTCCCATGACTTTTTGGGGAGGCGCAGGTTTGATGGGAGGGTTCATGCAGGCCCGTCCTACTCCTGAGCTGCGGGCCGGCCTGGCTCCCTGAGATTGTGTCGTATTCCTCTTGACATCACTCGTGGACCTGCCACACTTACTGGCACATAGGAAGTTTATGGCTAAGCCCGGGGCCCACCACCCATGGTTATGCAGGTGGTTTGCAGCACAAAGCTCTGACTGAGGGGACAAACCAACTAAAGTCCAGCCCACAGGCCACTCACCAAGCCCTGAACCTCAGCATGGGCCTGGGGCCATTCAGAGGACAGGGTACTTGCTTCTAATTTGCCCAAAGGTGCCCTGTGGTCTAACAGTGGCCCTGGCTGAGTCACAGAATACTTAATAGAGTATTAATTTCTAATGGGGGCGAAAGTGAAATTGATGAATCATGTTGATTAACCAACTTATAATTGAGGTCCAGTCACTTCATATCTCACCCTCTTATTATTCCAGATCTCTTTTATTATAAAACAAAGAGGTTTGATAAGATTATCTCTAAGGTTCATTTTATCGTGGATCTTTGGTATTCTCTGATCAAGTGACCAGCTGTTGAGTATATACCTTTACTATGTACAGGACACTGGCTATTATTTCTCATATAATGCAGTGCAATGTTGAGATACATCATCTAGTCATTCAAGAAATACTTAATTTGTTGCCTAACATGCCAGGACCAGTGCTAGGCTTTGCAGATAGAGATTGAAACCAGACCAGTGTTGTTTCTGATCTTTACAGTCTAGTGAGGAAGACAGACATTAAACTAGTAATGACACTGTGATAAGTGCTGTGAGGAAGAAGTTCATATATTGTGGTGAAACTGAGCTAGGTGGAGGGTCAGGAGGACCTTCTCGACCTGGAACTAAAGCATGGGTAGGGGGTTAGCCATGTGAAAAGAGGGGAAGGGGCAGAATGGTGCCTCGTTACTGAGTGTGAGACCAGGAGCTTGTAGAGAGGAGGAACTTGGCATGTCTTCAGGACGGAATGAAAGCCAGTGTGAGTGAGGGCGGTGGTGCAAGAACTGGGGGAGCTAAGTCAGACCCGGACAGTGCAGCTCAGAGCCCTCCTAGTGTTTCCCTTTGCACGTAATGACATCCAGCTTCTCACCACGTGTGGTGATGGTACAGCCACGCTGGCTCCCCATCCTCATCCCTTATTACCCTGCTGTCCTCACGCGCTGGGCTCCAGCCTCACTAGCCACTTTCTATTCCTCGGCCACAGCCAGCTTGTCCCACCCAGGTGTAGACACTCCTCTCCCCTCTGCACCGTCCCGTCACGCAGGTCTCTGCTCACATGCAGACGCCCGTGCGTGTTGTTTTGTTGCATTCCGTCTTGATTTCATCCCAGCATGTATAGCCACCTAAAACTAGTTTATTTGTTTACTTGTGTGTTGCTCATCTTCCCCATTAGAGTCTGAATCCTTTGAAGGCAGCGTCTGACCTGCCTTATTCACCACTGTCTCCCAGGTACACACCAGGAGTAGGGTCTGGGGCACATAGTGGGTGCTCTGTTATGATCTGTTGAATGAATGAAGGTATGAATGAACGCTAGGTATTTCTTGCTTTATTCTATGAAGCATTAGAGATTCTAGCTAGATGAGTGACATGATTTTTTTTTAAATTTTTATTTTATATTGTAGTATAGTTGATTTACAATGTTGCGTTAGTTTCAGGTGTACAGCAGAGTGATTCAGTTATATATATACATGTATCTATTCTTTTTCAAATTCTTTTCCCATTTTAGGTTATTACAGAATATTGAGTTCCCTGAGCTATACAATAGGTCCTTGTCGGTTATCTATTTTAAATACATTAGTGTGTATATGTCAATCCCAAACTCCTAATTTATCCCTCCCCCCACCCCGATATGATTTATTTTTAAAAGATTTCCATTTCCTCAACAAATAAATGGCATGGGAGAAAAAGGAGGGAGAACTGCATAGATTAAAAGAGGCTTAAGAGACAAGCTAACCAAATGTAAGGTAAGGACTTTGTTGGATCCTGATGGAAACAAAGTGGCCGTAAAACACATCTTTGAGACAAACTGCTTTTCTAGGAGAGATACATATGGAAATATGGACAGGTGAAATAATTTGATGCCTGGGATTTCATTTAAAATACTTCAAAAAAGAAAAAAATAAATATGCACATGTGTGGAAGGAATAGATAAAGCAAGAACTAGAGTGTGTGGATAATTTTAGTGATTCTTCTGTGTGTGTTTGAAAATTCTCCCTTAAAAGTAGTCTAATTATAAAAAGTTTTAAAAAAATTATGCTGCCTGTGGGTAAAGGACTTTTAGGGGAGGTGTGGAGGAGGAAGAGTGAATTGCACAGCTAGAGACCTGTTGCCAGGGTCCAGGGGAGGGTGGCGATGGTGTGTGGACACGGGTTGTGGGTTCTAGAGCTATTTGGAGGTGAGTGCAATGAGGCTTGCTCATGTGTTATCTCATCTGCGACACGCAGCAGCCCTGTGAGGTCGCTCAGGCAGGTGATAGGATGAGTCCCCTATTATAGAGAAGAAGACTGACACATGCAGCTAAGGGCCTTGTCAAATACACGCAGCTCGGGTCGAGGTAGACCTTGAACTCAGATCTCCCCACTCCTAGTTCTGCGGTCTTTATACTATGCCACCTTGGATACCGACTTCTTCCCCTCCTTCATTCATTTATTCATTTGACAGTCTCTCATCAGCACTGTAATGTACAGACTTTGGGGCCAGGTGTGTGAGGCTATATCACACATGATCCCTGCTCTCACGGAACTCACACTGCATCACATCACTCACCATTGCACTGCTTGTGAAAAAAGTTGGTTCTTATCCCTTAAGGAGCAGGTTTCTTAACTGCTTTGTCCTCAGGTAAATTTTTTTCTTAATTTTTTTTTTTTTTTTTTTGGCCACGCCGCATGTGGGATCTTAATTCCTCAACCAGGGATTGCACCCGTGCCCCCTGCGGTGGAAGTGCGGAGTCTTAACCACTGGACAACCAGGGAAGTCCCTTTAATTTTTAATTAGAAATGTTTTCACACACACACACACAAAAGGGGAGAAATTAGTATCATGTACACCCATAGACATGCTACATAAAGGTAACTGTTGTTAGCATTTTCCCTATTTGTTTAATTTCTCTTTACTCGTGTATCCAAAGTAACAATAAATTGCAGTCCTCATGACATTTCATCACTAAATATTTTACTATGCATTCCTAAGACAGTAACAGCATTTCCCTACCTAACCAGCATACTATTATCAAACTAAACAAAATCAATAATAATTTCCTGTTATGAATTTATGCCCAGTCCATATCAAATCTCTCCAGTATCCCCAAAGCTGTCCTTTATAGCTAGACTCATTCAGACTGGGGCTCAAAGGATGACAAGCATTACATTTGGCTCTTTAGTCTCTTCTAATTTTTTATTTAATTTAATTTAATTTATTTATTTGGTTGCACTGGGTCTTAGTTGCAGGAGGCAGGCTCCTTAGTTGCGGCTCGTCGGCTCCTTAGTTGTAGCACGTGGGCTCCTTAGTTGCAGCATTCCAACTCTTAGTTGCGGCATGCATGTGGGATCTAGTTACCTGACCAGGGATCAAACCCAGGCCCCCTGCATTGGGAGCGCGGAGTCTTATCCACTGCACCACCAGGGAAGTCGCTAGTCTCTTTTAATTTTGACCAATACGCTCCCCCTTTTTATTTCTCACTTTATTTAAGAGTCACTGCTTAATGTCCTGTAGAATGTCCCACCTTCTGCATTTGACTGTTTCTTTGTAATGTAGTCTAGCCTGTTATTCCATCTCTGTATTTTCTGAAAACTGGTAACTTTGAAAATATTCAGGTTAAACATTGTTTTCTTTAGAAAACACGTAGAATTTTATTTTTAAATTAATTTGGGGAATAGTAAGACAATGCAAATGGTTAACAAAACTTGTAAAAACAGTGTTAAGGGAAGTTTCCTTCCTACCCTGGCCTCCAGGCCCATCCTTCTCACCCCAGAGACAATCACTATTCATGAATTTTTTATCTCCTTGCAGAGAGAGTCTCAAATGTACAAACATATATATGTACACATTCCCCCTTGCTTTCTACACCTCCTTGATTTTCTAAATAACAGTGTTATGAGATATAATTTACATACCCTAAAATTCACCCCTTTAAAGTGTACAGTTCAATGTTTTCTGTATACCCAGGGACTTGTGCAACCATCACCACTGTCTAACTCCAGAATATTTTGCTCACCCCCCAAACAAACCCAGAATCCTTCAGCAGTCATTCCCCATCTCCCCCACCTCCCCACTGCCCCGGTCCCTGGAAACCACTAATCTACTGTCTGTCTCTATGGACTTGTCTGCCTTGGATGTTTCACGTAAATAGAATCATACGACATGTGACCTTTTGTGACTGGCTTCTTTCACTGAGCATAACATTTTCAAGCCTCCTCCACTTTGCAGTACTTAGCAGTTCCTAGTTCTTCTATGACTGAGTAATATTCCATGGCTTTATTTTTCCTTCCATAAGTTCACGGATATTCAGGTTGTTTCTCCTTTCTGGCTATTATGAATAATGCTGCTATGAATGTCCGTGTCCCAGTTTTCGTGTGGACATCAGCTTTCAGGTCTCTTGGGTGTATACCTAGGAGTGGAATTGCTAGGTCATATGGTAACTCTATGTTTAACATTTTGAGGAACTATCAAATCGTTCTTCAAAGGGGCTGCACCATTTTACATTCCCACCAGCAATGTATGAGGGTTCCAGTTTCTCCACGTCATCATCAACACCTGTTGTTATCTGACTTTTTGATTTTAGCCATCCTAGTGGGTGTGAAGGGGTATCTCATTGTGGTTTTGATTTGCATTTCCCTGATGATAATGATGTTGAGCATCTTTTCATGTGCTTATTGGCCATTTGCATATCGTCTTTGGAGAAATGTTTGTTCACATCCTTTGCTTATTTTTAAATTGGGTTATCTGTATTTTTATTGTTGAGTAGGTTAAACATTATTTAACAAGAATACTTCATGAATGAAGCCATATATGTCATAGTGTATAATATCAGGAGGCAAGTGATGTCTAGTTGTTGCTCTGCTAGCTGCTCGTGTTAAGGTGATGACAGCTAGATCATGTCTGTCGTGTTACATTTTTCCTCTTGTAAGCAGAGAGCAAGCTATGGGGTGATACTTTGTTTGGCCTTATGCAGCTGTCCCCTTGCCCACCAACCTTTCACTTAATGTCCATAGCAACCATTGATGATCTTTGCCTGAATCAATTATTAAATTAACGGTTGCCAAATTGTGTCTTATTTTGTCTTGTTGTTTACTTGTTGGTTTCTAGCATTCTTTCTACATTTATTAGCTTTCATACTCCTGTAAAGAAGAGCTTTCCCTCATCAACTGGGGTTTTTGGGTTACACTGACATGGTTTGTTCTGGAAAGGCAGATAAGTGCTTAATTCTTTCCCTATAATTTCTGATGTTCAAATTAAGGGACTGGTGTTCCAATTAAGGGATTGGTATAATCCAAATTCAGGGAGTCCTGGTGCCCTAGTCAGCACAGGTGAACTTCTGATATCTCTATCCGAGGTGTTAAGGAGGGGCACACTTCTCCGTAGAGACTGAGGGTTTGGACAAGGCCCTTCTCTTGCCTTTCCTGATCACCTCCTGTTCTGGAATGCTGAAGGACACTTCTACCTCTTCTTTGATAGACCCACCAGAGTTTAAAATTTAAAGACTCCCAACCATTTTTAAATGTTGGCAGATAATCTCAGGTAGAAATTTCCTGCAGAAGAGATGGGTAACTTATCCTGAGTCTCTCATTAGACATTAACTGGATTAAGTTTAAAACACTGACTCATCTTTTAACTGTTACTACCAGGTTGCCCCTTGTTTTTATCTGCTAATCCTTTTGTTTCTATTTCTAATTCAAGCCAGAGTCGTTTCTCTGGCTCTGTGGAGTTAATAGAAAATATTTGCAATTTAGACTCAAGAGTTTCGTTCTGGCACTTCTGGTGTATGATCTTAGGCAAGTCCTATAAACGGAAACTCATTTTTTTCTCAAATGAAGAATGAAGATGATATTAATGCATGCTTTACTAGGTTCACTACAATAACTGGAGTAAAAAGGCTTTGTAAACTATCAAGTACCACTCACGTGGGGCAGGCCCCAGGTCCCCTCTGGGCTCTAGGCTGGAATCAGTTATTACCTCCACCTTGATTGTATCATTAGTTCAGGCTATTTCGGGGACTTCTTTCTCAAGTTTTTCTTTTCTTAGGCCCTTTTCATTTTCTAGGTTTTTCTAGCTGCCCAATCTCTATCCATGGAGCCATCCCATGAAGCTTTGCAACTTCCAGGACTTTTGCTCCCCATTTCTCTAAACTGAGTATAACAGAAAGAGCACCGGTAATGGACTCGACCAGATGTGGGTTCAAATCTTGGTCCCATCACTTGCTGGCTGTGTGACATGAAGCTAAATTAAGTCTCTTGTCATTTCCTTGTCTGTTTCATACACGTGAAAAGAGGGGTGGTTGTATTAAATTAAAAAAAAATGCAAACAGCTTTAGTAAAGGGCCTCAAACCTAGCCGTAAGCGTTTGCTTCCCGTTCCTTCTTTGGCCTAAATTATTTTACCTTAGGTTCCGGCTTCCTCCCACCCGTGGAGTTTGCTTTTGCAACTGCAAGCAATTTCATTGTCTTCCCAGTACCGCTCTTTGCATTTCTAAAAGGAGCCCATTTGTTTCTTATTTGTGCCTACCTCAAGTATTCTTAACCACATCTGTTTTAAAGAAGGCTTTCCTCTCAGGGTTGCAAGGGAAGAGCATTCTGCCCTGGGGCCTGCTACCAGGCTCATTGACGTCAAAAAAGATTTGCTTGTATATAAGGAATCTAACACATAATTTTAATGTATGGAGTATCTGCATTTAGACTTTCTCCAGGGCTTCATTTGCCTGTAAGTTCACTTTAAAGATGCACGGGAGATTGGAAGTGCTTTTTTTTTTTTAACTCATTATGAGTTAGTGCTCTGTCCCGCCTCTTCTTACTGTCAGCTGAGTTGAAACAATTGTTAAGTAAGTGGCTCCAACTGTTAGCCCTGTGAGGCTTGCATTTTCACCCGGGGGCGTTTTGTGATGTAACTGATGGTGCAGCTGGATGAAGAGCCTATTGTTTGGTGGGTTCCTTGGGGTGAGTGAATAGGTGTGTTCTGTACAGGGGTGTCAAGTTGCGCTAGTAACACGCTGAGCTGAACATTAACTTTGCTGAAGGAACTTCTTTTTCCCAGTGTGAACTGTCAGCAAGATTCAGGGCGGTATTTACCTTGGTCAGTGTGCTGGATGTAGCTGTTTTTCAATAAAGAAGCAATGTATTATTATGCTACCAAAAGCCTCAGTGAGGCAATATTTGGTTAGAGTTACCTTAAGACAATAATATAACATCATCATCATCATCATTATTATTACTTTAGCCCTCAATAATACAGACAGACTTTCTCAGGAATGCATTCAATTCACAGGAGTTTTGGGACTTCCCTGGCGGTGCCGTGGTTAGGACTCCGAGCTTCCATTGCAGGGGGTGTGGGTTCGCTCTCTGGTTGGGAAACTAAGACCCTGCAAGCCGTGCCCTGTGGCCAAAAAAAAAAAAAAAAAATTTCACAAGAGTTTTGCCATGTTATAGTTACCAAGTCCAAGCTCACACTGCTCGCTGAATGACAGGCCAATAAATCGAGAGAGGTGTTGGGACAAGGAATAGTGACTCTATTTGGAAAGCCAGCAGACCGAGAAAATGGGGGACTAGTGTCCCAAAGAACCATCTTACCTGAGTTAGGGTTCAGGCTTCTTTTATACCGAAAGGCGAGGGGGTGTGGTTGGTTGGTGCACACTTCTTGGTGCCAGAATCCTTTGTTCTTGCAGCTGTCCCCGTAGGTCTGGTGACCATGTTCCTATAAACGTCCAACAGGACAAATGTTATTCTCTGTTCTGCAACTTTTTATCTCTGTATGAATGGAGAAGTGTTATACCTTTAAAGTTCAAAGCCTTGAGAATGGGCTGTCCTGTATATTTCAGGCTACAGGCAACATTCTTTTTTTTTTTTTTTTAATAATACATCTTTATTGGAGTATAATTGCTTCAAGGTTAAAATAAAAGAAACAGATCCAATATAGAGTTAGATTTGTTCTTCCCTATTACATAATCCACAGCAAGGAATGTGCTGGTGCCACTGGGACTCAGGGCTCCTGAGTCAGGACTCCAAGGTGCTGATTGCGAACTGTTAAAAGATAAACTGGGGCATATTAAAAATTTTAAGTGTTTATTTGAGCAAAAATCGATTCGAATTGGGCAGCATCCAATCTAGCAGATAGAAAGGAGCTCCGAGGAGCTATGCAAAATGAAAGACTTTTATAGCCAGGAGGGAGTGGGAACAGGGAAGTTATCTGGCCAAAAAAAGCAGGTCCTAGTATTGCAAAGTTAACTTTTCTTTAGGGGAGGGCAGGGTCTACCCAGCAGATGACCTCACTAGTGCTGATCAGGTGGTTTCTGATTGACTGGTTTAAGATTCCATATAGAGTGGAAACTATAATTAAGTCTCAGTTTGGTGATGTGGGGCTTAGCATAAGAGACTCCATTTTGGGCCTGTTCTGTCTTTTAACAAAAGATAGAGAGAGGTGCAGATGTAAAGGAGCTGGTGGTAAACCCTGCTTGGGGAGGGCAGGAGGGCTTCACAGGGAGAAATGGGACTTTGCCACGGACAGGAGCTGAGTGAGGGTCTTCGAGGCCGAGGGGACCATAAATGCAAAACCACGCAGTGTTAAGTAGGTGAAACACCATGGTGAGTGTGGAGAAGTGTAAGCAATTAAAAAAAAAAATTCCAGCACATGTATTTCTACTCTAGACTTTTCCTCACCAACATTCGTATCAAAACTAAAACCTGGGCCTATAATCCACGTAATTTTTCAGCTGGCACAAAGTGGTGAACAGAAAATAATACTGGTGACTGCTGTATAATACTTATGTTTAATAATTGTTTCTTTCTGGACTCAGGGCCCTGCACCTGGAGCCTCAAGCGCCTGCAACTTTTGGTTCATGTTAATTACTAAACCTGCTTTCACCAGCACCTTCTACTAATTAACACAATCTAGCTTGCCCAGTGCAACTAACATTCCTGAAAATCTCTGGTAGAGGAGAGGCAGGGGTTGTGAGGGAAGGGGTGGACAAGTCTGGGGAAGGAGGAATTCAGACAATGAACATGGGCCCTTCTCCTCACAGAGAGCATTCATGTGGGCTTAGCTATAAAAGTTAACTGCCTTTCTTTAGAAACTTTAAACTTTAGATTAATCACTTCATTATCTGTTTTTTAAAGTTGATTTTGAAAATTTTAAACATATGCACAAATAGAATATTATGATGCACTCTCATGAATCACTCAGCTTCAACATGTATCCATTTATGGTGTGTCTAGTTTCACCTATATCCCCACCTATTCTTAATATTCTCCCCTCTTACCTAAACTGAATTGTTTTTAAACAAATCCCAAACATTTTATTTCATTGTAAATATTTCAGAATGTATCTCTAAAAAAATGACTTTTTAAAAACAAAACGGGGACTTCCCTGGTGGTGCAGTGGTTAAGAATCCGCCTACCAATGCAGGGGATATGGGTTCGAGCCCTGGTCCGGGAAGATCCCACATGCCGCGGAGCAACTAAGCCCCTGTGCCACAACTACTGAGCCCACGTGCCACAACTACTGAAGCCCGCGTGCCTAGAGCCCGTGCTCCGCAACAAGAGAAGCCACTGCAATGAGAAGCCCGCGCACCGCAGCGAAGAGGAGCCCCCGCTCACGGCAGCTAGAGAAAGCCCGCGCACAACAACGAAGACCCAACGCAGCCAAAAATAAAAACAAAAACAAAAAAAACCCCTGCAAAATCATGATCACACCTAAAAAGTTAACAATATTTCCTTAATGTCATCCAGTATCACATAGGTTCATAAAATATTTTATTTGGCCTTTCAGTTGACTGGTTTAAATCAGGATCCAGGTGAAGACCACACATCACGTCTAGTAGATATATACCTCATGACTTCTGAAATCTACAGGTTCCCCTCACCTTTTTTCCATGCATTTATTAAAGAAACTGAGTATTTGTCCTTCAGGATGTCCCATATTCTGGATGTTGCTGGTCACATCCCTATGGTATCCTCTAAATGTGCTTCTGTCCCCTGTATTTCCTGTAAAGTGGTAGTTAGATCTAGAGACTTGCTCAGACTTGAGTTATCGGTTCACATTTATGCAAAGTGTTTTAGTAAATCGTGTCGCCCTGCAGCGGAAGAACCGCGGACACATAATGCTGTGGCCCTCCTCGAAGCTCACCGGGCAGTATTTCTCAAACAGCCTTGGTCGGAGGGTTTATCCCTATGAACCTCCCCTCTGCACTTCCTGGAGGGAGTCGGGAAGGGAGGGAGCTTCCGTGTGCCAGGCAGGGGATAAGCTCTGTAGCTATGGCACAGACCAAGACGGACCTGGTCCTGGACCACAAGGGATGTACTGTGGCAGTGGGGAGAGCGGCCAGAGCTGGCAGGTGAGTCAGTGAGATCCCTACACACTGTGGTCTGTGCCCGGAAGGACACAAATAGGAGGCGGAGATATAAATGGGGGCCAGGCGTGAGGGAAGGGAGGAGGAGGGGCCCGCCAGGGGAGCCTACACTGGATGGATGGAGGAGGCTCCCTTCGAAGGTGTTATTTCAGCTGAGCCCTGGAAGAGGCGAGAAAGAGCCCGTTATATGGGTGCAGGAGGTGGGGAAGAGGGGTGCTGGTGGTCGCCGGGATGGAGAAAGTGCCCGTATACTTTGGAGGCCGGACACGCAGGACATGGGATGAGAAAGAGCAAGGAATCAAGGCCGACTGCCAGGTTTCCTGGCTTAAGCAACTGGGTGAATAGCTGTTATTGCGACAGCCCTGGGCAGCTGGACAGGCTGCGTGACTCTCTCTGTGGTCCCCAGTCTAGTCCCTTTGGAGATGGTGTTACCGACCTGGGTCCTTGGATTCTTTAATCAATAGAAATTGATAAGAAGCCAGACAAGAAACTCAGGCAAGGCTTTACTGGGACTTGGGCTGCAGCTTGAGGGGTAAAAACACGAAACAGGTGCCCTTGCTTGTTCTCCTAGTGGGGACGCGGTGAGCTGGTCCCTTAAATGGGGTGAGGGTGGGAGTGGATTGGTGGGTTGGGCCTGAGGGGTGGCTTAGGTGGCCTGCCCACCCCCTTGGTGGTGCTGTGTTCAGGGGGCATGCGCAATACCCTGCTTTTGCTCCAGGGACCTCAGAAGTGCTGATTGGTTTGTGGCCTTTTTGTATCTTATTGTTCATAATTTGTCCCAACTGCGCATGCACACAGTTATTTTCAGTCCCCTCTAGTTTCTTTGTATTCTGTTGCTGGAGGAGACGTCTGTCCAGGTCTAATTGCAAGCGCTCAGGTAGAGGGTCCCAGGTCCCAGCCTGTCTCAGTGGTACCCAGGTCTGTCCTCCTGGCCTCCTAAGTGCCTTTTAGGTCCTTCCCTTTGTGCGCCTGCCCTTCTATTGAATTGCTCGACTTGAACAAGACGGAGAAAAGGAACCAGGCCAGTAGGAGCATCATGAGCCGGACAGATTTGTGGAATAAGCCTGGCCCCCAAATGTAAAGGAATATCGTTCATCAAGTCTGCCATTAATTGCTATATTTGGAAAAAAACAAAAACAAAACTGAAAACGTGAGCTTCCCTGGTGGCGCAGTGGTTGAGAATCTGCCTGCCAATGCAGGGGACACGGGTTCGAGCCCTGGTCTGGGAAGATCCCACATGCTGCGGAGCAACTGGGCCCGTGAGCCACAACTACTGAGCCTGTGCGTCTGGAGCCTGTGCTCCGCAACAAGAGAGGCCGCGATAGTGAGAGGCCCGCGCACCGCAATGAAGAGTGGCCCCCGCTTGCCGCAACTAGAGAAAGCCCTCGCGCAGAAACGAAGACCCAACACAGACAAAAATAAATAAATAAATAAATCAATTTAAAAAAAAACCCAAAAAACAAAAAACTGAAAACATTTACTAAGAAGTTTAAGAATCAAATGAAACTTCTGGGTGTTCTGTATATGACATCTTTTCTTCATTATCATAGACAAGTGAGTTGAATGTGCCATAAAACTGCCTGAAAAATAATTTTCCTACTAATACTAATGAGGGTTATCTGGTCTTTGTCCAAAGCATTTGCAGGCAGGGCGTCATGCTTCTCGTCTAAAAACTCAATTCCTAAAGCGTTCCTTGTGAAAATAGAAATTCCTGTGCCCAGATTCTCAATAATGTAAGGCACCGGGAACATTTTCAAAATTGTTGGCCTGATTTAAATTTCACTGGAAAACAGCTTTTGAAAACCAAGTTGTCTGTATGTGGCTTCCATGTGATCACTTCCCACTGGCAGCTGGTAACTGCCAACTTCTGGCGGCTTGAGAAAGTGAGCCGTTTCCCACGCTCTCACATGGCAACCCAATCAGGATGTTTGTGCTGGGAGATGTTTGGATGGGGTGGAGGCGAAGAGGGCAGGAGACCAGCTGGACGAGGCTCCTTCCCTACTCCCTTCTTTGCAGCCTGTCCGTGCATTCTAGAAAATCATTGCTGGTGCCAGGTGATGATGGAAAATATGTCACCCGAACAGTTAACAACCGTGACACTTGGTAAAAAGGAAGGATCTTGCTAGGTCCACACTTAACACTCAAACCTGTTGTTCTTTTCCCTTCCCAAATTGGCTCCATCACATCGAAGCTTTTTACCTGGTTCTTGGCATGTTGTAGAGTTTGGTCTTAAGTTCCTTTCCTTCTTGTCGGCCGCTGCCCCCTTCTCTAGGAATGAGGTCTGAAGTGACTGAAGGATAAGGCCGTGGGAAGAGGGGGGAGGGAAGTAAGTGACCTGGAAAACCCACAGGCCTTCTAATGAACTCCTGAACAATTAATTGTAACTCCCTTTGCTGCTGTGTTCTTCCAATCTGTAGCCTCTTGAAGTGCAAACTAGGGCCATATGCAAAGTCGCTCCCATTGGATTAGGGATTTTTTTGTTTTTAATTCATAGACTCCGGAAGTAAAAAATCACTGGCGTGGTGTTCTCTGAACTGTGCACTAACAAGGATGTGGGAAGGGCTCAAAGCCTCATTCTAAGCATGGCTTTGCAGGAGGCCCAAGCACGCCCACTGCCAGGGGGCTGTAGTCCCTTCCCCATTTTCCCAGGGGATGTGAGTTTTAGCTGGATAAGAACAGTGAAATCTTTTCATAGGCTATAAACTGGTGTCAAGAAGTGATAACTGATAACTGGTTTCAAGAAGGCTGTCCATGTAGTGATTAAGAGGGCCGACTTTGAAGTTGGGCTCCCTGGGTTCAAATCCCGGTGAGGCCTCTTATTGGTAACTTTGGACAAATTGATCAACTTACCTCATTTTCCACCTCAGAAAAATGTGGATAATAGTAATAGCTAGTTTTACGGGGTTCTTCTGAGGATTAGATGTTAATAAGAGGTCTGGAACATGGTAAATATTCAATAAATGTTAGCTCTTGCTCTAGTTCATTAATCTGTTCACAATAACGCCACCATCGTGGCCCATTCACGTTTACTCCTTGACACTTGTTTGCTTATTGTCTTATCTGTTTGTGTTAGTCCATCTCCGTGTCCTTCTGGACTGTGGGTGCCTTGAAGGCAGAGCCTGGGTTCTACTTATTTGTGGACCCACAGTGCTTAGCACAGCCCTGGTTTGTAATGATTACTCTGTTGAGTAAATTAACACAGTCTTTGATGATGACTTATGTTTGAATGGTCCTTCGTGTGCCACAAACCACACACATGGGAAGCCTAAGATGCGAAGTTTAAGACCCTTGCCCAAGGTCTGGTGACTATGCCAGAGTCAGGTCCTGTGATTCTTGCCCCTGTTCCTTCTACCGGGCCGTCCTCCCTAGGAAAAGAATGCTGAGTTTTACAGTTCTGGATCATGTCTTTCTCCAGTTTTTTTTGTATTTGACACACTGTCATGTTTGATACACTATGACAGCATTCTGTGAACGGGAGCTCAGTCTCCCTGAAGAAGACGTCGTTTCTGCACATCTTTTTTTTTTCCTTTCCTTTCTTTCTTTTTTCAAGGAAAAAAGAGCTGAGATAATTTTATCTTTACGTACTCTACAAGTGCAACTTTTGTGTACATTTGAGATTAATTGCAGTTAACTGAACTACACCATTTTCCTCTTGAATCTCACATAAATGAAATCATATACTGTGTACTATTGTTGTGTCTGGATTCTTTTGCTTGGCTTAATATTTGTGAGATTCACTCATGTTGTTTTGTGTATTTAAAAAAATTACTGTATAGTATTCCATTGTATGAAATGGCCAGAATTTATTTACCTGTTCTCTTGTTGATGGGTATTTGGGTTGCTCCCAATTTTTGATTGTAAGTTTCTGCACTCCTTTTAATGATGTTTGGTTTTGTACAGATTACCACAAACGGCATTATTGCCATGAGTGAGCCCCCAGCCAAAGAATCCCATCCTGGGCTATTCCCACCGACCTTCGGAGCAGTCGCCCCTTTCCTGGCGGACTTGGACACGACAGACGGCCTTGGGAAGGTTTACTATCGGGAAGACTTATCTCCCTCTGTCACTCAGCTGGCAGCGGAGTGTGTCCAGAGAGGGTTCCCGGAAGTCTCTTTCAAGCCCAGTAGCGTGGTGGTTGTCACTTGGGAATCCGTGGCTCCCTACCAAGGGCCCAGCAAGGACCCTGCCCAGGAAGGCAAGGTAAGCACCCACCCAGGCACAAGGGCAAATAGTCTAATGTGTTGGCTTTGTACACTTTGGTCTTCTGGTTTGTGCTACTCTGATGTACACCACGCCCATGCGATTGATAAAGACTGGACAGACATCCAAAGCAAAATCTAGTAAGCTGTTTATTGCAGGTCTGAAACTTCCAAAACCTTATCTGCAGGGCTATATAAATCTATGCTGTAATGATGATTAGATGTAAAGAAAGCCAGTTCCTGAGAAGATTGCCACATGGCAAGAACAGGGCTGATAAATTACAGCCCTAGCTGCTCTTACTTTGGGTGGTGGATAATGGGAGGTGGCTTCTAGATAAATAGAGAACTTATTAATATGAAGTGATAGGTTAAACTAATAAAGCAGTCCCAAGAGATGTGAAGAAATAAAGACCAGACCCACACTCTAGTTGGGGGGGACAAAACCCATTTGTACCATGTGGATGGTTCAGGAGACAAGTTTCATCGTAACCAGGGATGGGAGTCTCTGTGGATGCAGTGGTTGGGAAAGGTGTTAGGGTGTGTAGAGCTTGGACTTGCCCTTGAAGGAAGGAGAATATTTGAAGAAGCCATCTCTAGATCTGAGGTGACTCTTCAGGACATGCTTCGATTTCTCCTTGGAAAAATAAATTTGCTCCACCATTGTTTAATTTTTATAGCATTGCAGGGTAGAGAGCAACTTGAAAGGCCCAAAAGCACTCCCTTTAAATGGGGGATGTTCCCAGCTGGTGGTTCCCAAAGTGTGTACCGCAGAACACTGGTCCCACAGACATTCCTTGAGGAAAAGGACTCCTTGGACCAAATAAGTTTGGGAAGCGCTAAAACTGTATCTCCCTCATGGTGACTCACTCTGGAAAGTCCTATAGTACAGAAACCTGTTTAATTTTGTTTAATTTAGCCATCCCCAAACCTTTTGGCCATACCTTTTTCCCTTCCAAATAAGACACATTGCATCCCATAGAGCACACTTTGGAGAAGTCTGTCTGACTCGTTTTGCTTTGCCACCTGTATCTGCCTGAGTGCTGTGCTTGAAAACTGTTTAAAACCTTCAGTTTCTCGAGTGTGCATCCCTTTCACTTGAGTGATACCTGCCCAGCCCCTTGTACAGAGCTCTTGCCTGCTTCACGGGCCAAATCTCCCCTCACTCTTACTTCTCTGCACCCCCTTGCAGCAGCTGTATCAGATTATTTGCAATTCCCTGCTGAGACTTTTTGCTTGTTTGTTTTACCCACAATCTCTTGCACTAGCTGTGCTCTCTGCTTGCGATGGCCTCTCCGTGACCCTCACTGCACGTGTCCAGCTCCTGCTTGTTCTTTCCGCCTCCTCTGCCCCCGCTCCTCCCAGCATCGGGCACTTCGCCTGCACACGACTCCATTACAGAATCTATCCTCCAGTTTGGCAGTGTTTTGTTCACATGTCAGTTTTCCCACCTGGACTGTAAATTCTCAAGTGCGGCGATCCCGTACTTTTATCCGTCTTCACGGTGCTCAGGACAATGCCTGGTGCATAGGAGAGCTACTAACATTAGGAATATGTTCTCTGTGGCCCTTCATATGCCAGCTCACGTAGTCCTCCTAACATTTCTATGCGGTAGGTGGCTTCATCTCCATCTTACAGATTCACAGATCAAGGTTCAGAGAGGTTAGGTAACATGCCCAAGGTCACACAGTCAATGAGGGGTAGAGCAGGATTTGGATCCAGATTTGTTTTCTCTCAAAGCTCATTTTCTTTCTTACTGCACGGTGCTTGGGCTCAATCAGCTAAATAATGAATGTGGTTGAATATGTTTAATGGCTGTGGAAACAAATTCTGCGGGTAAGACTTTGCTAAGTTGCATGAGATTTAGGCCACTACCTGGAGGTGCCATCTCTGTAATTTTTCATTAACCTTAGGGTCACAGTTATGCAGAAAGTATTCATTGATTAATTAGAAAATTTCATGTTGACATAGCTTTAGAGATATTTAAGTGGAATTATCCTGGAATACTTGGTCCTTGTTACAAAAGTATTTCTTTAGAATGAGGTGTAAATACTGCCATCTCTGTACTTTTTAGATACGATCTGGTGAAGAGCACATTTTAAGATCTGTAGATATTTTCCTGAGTAACTGAATTTTAACTCATCTTCACAGAGAAACACATTCCAGGCTGTTCTGGCCTCCTCTGATTCCAGCACCTACGCCATTTTCCTTTATCCTGAAGATGGTCTGCAGTTCTATACGACATTCTCAAAGAAGGATGAGAACCAAGTTCCCGCAGTGGTTGCTTTCAGCCAAGGTTTAGTAGGATTAATATGGAAGAGTGACGGAGCTTATAATGTATTTGCTAATGACAGAGAATCAATTGGAAACTTGGCCAAGTATGCTTTTTTTTGTTCTTCAGTAGATTCTCCCCTTAATAAGATTATCATTTTACTGTTTTATTAAGAATAATGTAATGGGCAATATAGAACATTACCTAAAAATGTTCCCATGGATTTAAATTTTGTATATAATTTTTATATTATGGAGTACTTTGTTTTTCTGATGAACTCAAGGGAGTATACTCTTAGAATGAACAGGTATTCTCATTTGAGACAGTTTTACCATCTCTTCTATACGTATAAAGTTAGAAATACAACTTATTCAAAACTATCTCCTGCTATGACCCCAGGGCTGAGAAAACCCCTCCCAATTTCATATTGCCAATTGAGTCTAAAACTCCTCTACACTTTAACGGTGTGCTGGTAAATGCTTAGCAACTGGCTTTAGGCGGGCTGGGGAAGCCCTCATTTATAGCATTTGCCTCTTTCCGTGGTGTAAATACTCCTACCATGGCCAGTTTCCAGCTGCTCACATCATGTCGCTCAACCTGGGGTTGAGAAAAGGTGAACCATTATATAGTATTCTCACCATAGAGGTGCAGTAGATTCAAATAACTTGAAGAAGATAGCTAATAGTAACATAATACAGATGGGATGAGTTTCAAGTATTTATTGCCTCTGCTTTTATTTCTTTAAATTTTTATTGGAGTATAGTTGATCTACAATGTTGTGTTAGTTTCTGCTGTACAGCAAAGTGAATCAATTATACATATATATATCCACTCTTTTTTAGATTCTATTCCTATATAGGTCATTACAGAGTATTGAGTAGAGTTCCCTGCGCTATGTAGTAGGTTCTTATTAGTTGTCTATTTTATATATAGTAGTGTGTATATGTCAATCCCAATCTCCCAATTTATCCCCGCCCTTCCCCCTTGATAACCATAAGTTTGTTTTCTACCTCTGTGACTCTATTTCTGTTTTGCAAATAGGTTTATTTATTACTTTTTTTTTTTTTAGATTCCACATATAAGCGATATCATATGATATTTGTCTTTCCCTGACTTACTTCACTCAGTATGACAATCTCTAGGTCCATCCGTGTCACTGCAAATGGCATTATTTTGTTCTTTTTTTATGGCTGAGTAATATTCCATTTTATATATGTACCACGTCTTCTTTATCCATTCACCTGTCGATGGACATTTAGGTTGCTTCCATGTCCTGGCTATTGTAAATAGTGCTGCAGTGAACACTGGGGTATTTGTATCTTTTTGATTGCCTCTGCTTTTAATATAGATTATTTAATTGTAAGTTTATATAATTTAATTTTTTACAAGCTGGTTCAAGCAAGCTCCGACATATCACTGCCTTTATTTGAGTCCCAAGCAGACAGATTGATTAGACGTCCAGTTTCTGCAGGACTTTCTTGATTCCTCATTCCCTGTCCAACCCCAATCTTTTGCTCAGTATTCTCTACCAAGTAGTGTATGTCCCTTCTTTCCATTGTATGAGCTGGTCATTTTACATAATTTCTTATAGGAACACTTCCAATCACACACAGAAGAACAGTAAAAATGGTGGTGCAAGAAGTAGAGATTAGGGTTATTCTATTGTATTTTATAACTATAAAATGCCTTTAGATTCTCAATATCATTTGAATTTCACTACACCCTTTGAACATAAAAAGGTAAACTGAGACCTGTCCAAGGTTCCACAGCTAACAGTGTTGGGCTTTCTAATAAACCAACTCTGTACTATTTTCACTCATAACTCTTCTGACACCAAATTTGTAGGGGTTTTCCCCCAACCAATTCTCCAACTCTTCAGACACCAGCTAGGTGTCCTATAACTCGATTCAGTTCTGACACTAACTGCTTGGAGTCAGCACATACCTCACAGGTGAAGGGCTCAGTCCCACAAAACTGCCCCCACTTCAGACATCCCTTGCAAGTCCCAGGTTGACACCTGCACTTCTGATCAACCAGCTATAAATCGGGGGTCTCCATGAACCCCTGCTCAAGTTCGATAATTTGGTAGAATGGCTCACAGAACTGAGGAAAGCACTTTCCTTACTATTACCAGTGTATTATAAAGGATACACCCAGGAACAGCCAAATAGAAGAGATGCATAGGGCAAGGTATGGGAGGAAGAGTGGGTGAGGGGCTTCCATGTCCTCTCTGGGCTCACCACCCTCCTAGCCCCTTGATGTGTTCACCAGCCCAAAAGCTCTGTCAATCTCATCACTTAGGAATTTTTATTACATAGGCATGATTGATTAAACCATTGGCCATTGGTGATTCACTTATTCTCCAACCCCACTCCTCACCCCCCTCCCTGGAAGTCAGGGCGTGGGGAAGAAAATTCCAACCCTGTAATCAAGCCTTATTCTTCCTAGTGACCAGCCCCCATCCTGAAGCTACCCAGGGTCCCCAGCCACCAGCCATCTCATTAGCATACAAAAAGACACTCTTATCACTCCAGAAATTACAGGGATTTTAGGGGTTATATGCCAGAACCAGAGACAAGGACCAAATACATATTTCTTATCATGTCACACCATGCCCTGGAAAGAGAATAACTGAGAAAATGGATGACTCCGGTCAACAGGTTGCTTATATGGTAAAGCACATGACCAGTGATTCCTATAAATTGCATTTTAAGGCCTGAAGCGTGCCTCTCGAATGGCCGAGACTAAGCCTTTGCTAGGGTTGTGCCCATTGGATTACAGCCTCACCGTATCCCCCTGGATGGTCTCAGCTCTGTGAGGACCAGACAGGACTACGTCTGCTCTCTCATCCTCCACCGAGGCTGCGGGCAGAAGCAGGCGATGGGGTTCAGACTGACACAGATCCCCAGGGCTCCTTCTGCTTGGTTGCTGGGGGCTGTTTGTGGGTTGCTGGCCTGTTTCCAAGAAGCCTCTCCTTCCCCCTAGGAGCAGCAACTCTGGGCAGCAGGGCATCTGGGTGTTTGAGATTGGGAGTCCGGCCACGGCCAGTGGCGTGGTGCCCTCGGACGTGAACCTGGGATTGGACGACGGAGCAGAGTATGATGACGATTATGACTCGGTGACATCTCTGAGCCTGGAGGACACGGGCACCACGTCCTTCCCCTATGAGGCCCGGGGAAGGGGAGACACTGGCACGTACGACATGCCCAGTGACCTCTCCCCCCGCCGCCTGGCTACTGAGAGACCCCCTGGACCTCCCACGGAGAGGACCAGATCTTTCCAGCTGCCAGTGGAGAGGTTTCCCCAGCAGCAACCACAGGTCATAGACGTGGATGAAGTTGAGGAAACAGGAGTTGGTAAGGCCATTTCCGTTGCAGGTGGTACCTTCTTGGATACTTGGGTTTCCAGACAGGGCAGCATTGCTGGCGGGGTGTCAGCTGTGTGCATTATTTGGTGGTTTGTAAGGATGAGCGCCTGGGGAAGGTGGGGTGGAACTCATAGCTGCAGGGCATCGGTCGATGGGCCTGAAGGCTTCAGAGACTCCAAGGGATCTGGCCATTAGGGCTGGGGTTATGGAGACTGTAGAACATGTCCTCTTTCAAGTCTCCTATTATTCTTTCTTTTTTTTTCCGTTTTAAAGAGAAAAGTGCTTTAGAATTATTCTGATAGTCAGATTTCCTTCCTTATTTGTGACTTCTGAGATCAGCAATATATTCACCCACCTGAACAAACATTTTAGAAGTTCCTTTGGCTATTGACACGGTTTATCTTTGAAATTTATTTCCTCTTTGTTTTGGAAGGAGGATGGTTGATTATTTTTCCTCCCGGGCCCTATCAGTTTCAGAGTTAGTTTGTGAGCATTTAAAGCTACAAAATAAGTAGATCCCCTTTTTGAGGATGGTTTTAAAGTACAATATCTTCTAGTCAACCGTATTATATCAGATTTTTGCTACATTTTCAGGGAAAACCACTGGAACCCCAGCATGCTTTGATTTGTCTTATAAAAGACATTTGAACTAGACTGTGTTCATTATTTTTTTGCCCTTCAGGTTGACCTATAATCCATTAAGATTCCTATCAAGGGGCCGGTCCAAGCCTTTAAATGATGTTTACTATGACGCACAACTGCTTCAGCTATGAAGTTATCATAAGGCCCTCAAAACATAAACTCAATTCCACATTATTCACCCATTTTTATTTCTCCTTACTTGTGATTTGTCTCGTAGCAATGGTCAGATGTTTGTTCTTATCGAGTATCCCAAAGCATGGACAGGATCTGGTGGCCAGGGTAGTGTGCTTACTTACCTCTGAGGCACAGAAATGGAGAAGCTGCCCTTAAGTGACATGATAAGGACGTGGTTCATGTCTCAGGGCTCCCCTTACACACATGGCACCCTGGATTTCCTGGGGTAATGCTGACGCCTAGCACGTTGCTCTCTGCTCTTATAGCTGGGTCTCAGAGTGGTCGCCCCAAGATGGATTGCATATGTTTACCTGCACGTATGTTTACCTGCAGGGTGAGTTTTGAGTCTCCTCCTGCTTTCACCCCACATAGGTGTCTCTGAAATTCTCATTTGTGAAGCCATCACTTAAATGAGAGCATAGCTAGCCCCAGCAACTTATGGTAGTATATTCCTTGGTACTAGTAAAAAGAAAAGCCTAGATTTGAATCCCAACGGTGCTTAAAAGAGATGTTTTTCTGCCCTTGATCCCGGTTATTTCACTGTTTTTATTAGAAAGGTCAATCTTCTGTAGCCAGCAGTGCATTCCTGGTGTGACTTGAATAGTCACCCACAGATAATGTCGACCATAACAGACCCACTGGGAGCTGGGCTTAAGCAATCAGTAGCCTCACATGCGTTCAGCTCAGGGCCCAAGTATTCTCAGCTCCAAACGCCAACTTTATACATACAGGAAATTCCCTTCTGGGTATGTAAGACTCATGGAATCTACCTGGAGTTAAACTTTACTTTTCTCTTCACTCATAACAGTCATTTATAAAGTGGGTCGTTATCCCTTCTAAAAGTTCATCCCCTCTTGTGTTTTTGAACTTCATCCCAAATTAATTTGCTCTGGATTTTTGAGTTTAATGAGCTAGTTCATCATCCAATAAAATGAACCTGTGAGGGAGACATTTAAAATAGGGAGAAATTCTTCTTGATTCTTGGGTCAAGGGCTTTTAGACCAGGTATGACTGAGGAATTATTTCTAACCAGCTTTTGACTCAAGAGCTTCTGATTTATCCCCTGGTGAGAAGAAAGGGTCAAAATTTTTAAAAAATACTTTAAGCTTGTTAAAATGGCACTTTATGTTATAGATATTTTACCACAATAAAAGATAATTTAAAAAAATTTTAAGGTCACTCCTGCCCAAAATGTGAAGCAGATCTGACGACATTAAATGGATGCCATATTAAGATTGACATTGGGTGGCAGTCACCTAATATTGATTCCATGATACTGAGGACATTGGATTATAGCATTTTTAAAGACTTCACCCTTGTGATTTCTCAGACTCCCTTTAGACCCATTTGCTTTGGTGGTTTGAATAATGGAACCACTGTACTATTTAAGTGGCTACAGGTAGGGAGCCCTGGGTCTGAATTGCCTGAGCAGATGTCAAGTCTTGCACAGCTGAGGGCGTAGGGTCAGAGAGCCTCCTGGTCCAGAGCCCTGTGAAGCACTTACAGGTGTGCTGTGTTCTCTCCAAGCAGTTTTCAGCTACAACACAGATTCCCGCCAGACGTGTGCCAACAACAGACACCAATGCTCCGTGCACGCAGAGTGCAGGGACTTTGCCACCGGCTTCTGTTGCAGCTGTGTTTCCGGCTACACGGGGAACGGCCGGCAATGTGTTGCAGAAGGTACTTTGCTTCTGTCTGTTCCGTTTGAAGGGGGAGAAAGGGGGAGGAGTGGAGTTTTTGTTTTGGTGCTTGTTTTGAAATCTTTCGTTTACCCAGATCTGTAAACGGGGGTGGTATTTTCAGTCGGGCAATGATAGTTAATCTCTCATTCCCCGTTCTTGCCCGTATTTTTCTATTGGGGGGGTGGTCCTGGGGAGTGTCCTTTTTTTCTAATAAGGGGAGGTCTCTTTCTTTCCTGTGCTGTTTCTCCATCTCTGAAATGACGGCCATTGGAAGCCCATCTTCACAACTGTCCCTAGCGTGAGACAAAGGCTGAAGTGTTGAAATTTTGCAGCCTGGACCACGAATTGTCAGTGCCCCCCATTTTCCTCCGTTTCTTTCAAACCTTTTCTTTTGGCATCACTCACACCATCCTAATGGTGGTTCAACTCCAGCAAGGCCACAGTGGGCTGGTGGAAACCAAAGTGTGTAGCGGGTAAAGACTTTCCTGTCCTCACGCCCCTGGAATCCCAACATGGTGATGGAGGAGCATAAGGGGTGCATCACAGCTCTGGAGCCCAGACCCATTGTGGGCCCACTCCAAAACGGACTCAGCTGGCGTCAGTGGGCTGGCATCAGTTCTGAGCTCTGTCCCCGGAAAAGGACCAACCAGTCTTGACATTCTCAGATGGTCAGAAGGATCTTCTCTTCCAAAGTCTAGAGGGTCCGGTTAAGAGTTTACTTAGAGAGGGAGACCTATGGGAACCTGAGGCCATAAACCAGAATTAAAACAAAACCGAAACCAACCATACTCAACATTTGTTCCTTCAGATGCCAAGTGACCTCACTTGTCACCTGTCATTTTCCTCGTGTGTTTAATGAGGAACCTCAACTGCTTCACACAATACAACTAAATAAAACTCAGTTGGAGGAATGCTTTTCTGTTTTTCAGATCCCCTGACATAGCTAAAGTTAAATCAGTTATTTTAATTTGCTAAAATAAAAAAGTTCCCTCCTAGGTCACAATTAGATAGTTAAATACTATCTGCAGCAACGAAAGAAAATTTTGTATACGTTGCATATTAATTTGGGGAGATGTGTTTAACGTTTATAAATGTGTTGTCTGTTTTCTTCTAAAGCCCACCGCCCCAGGGATGGTGTACCTTTGCTGCTTTGTTTTAGGCTTGGCTTTTATATTTCTCTCACCCTGGGAGCAGCTTCCAAAATCTACAGTGAACGTTTCTTCTCAAAGAGCAATCTCATTAGCTCTTTCTGTGCCACATATCAGACTGGAAATGCTGATAGGTTGCATTTGGCAGGAAGCTCAGATGTGACAGATTGCTCGGCTACATTTTTTGACCTTCTATACACGCCCCGTCATAGTTTTGTGGTTTAAATATTTTTTGGAGTCTTGCTACTTTTGAAATAGTTTTCTAGCTCCAAGTTTGGTGGAAAAAATTTGGTTTCCTTCCCCTGGCTTTCCTGCTTGTTTCTGTAATTGTTTGGGGGAGAGGCATTTTTTGATATTAGTCTTCTAACTTCACAGCATCCCCCAGTGTAATGACATAGTTTATTTGCAGAAATACGCTGTGTCGAGTCTGCCTTGGCTTGTCAGTGAACCTGTTTATTTTATTTTATTTTATTTTTGGGGGCCGCATCAGGCGGCATGCAGGGTCTTAGTTCCCCGGCCAGGGATGGAACCCATGCCCGCTGCAGTGGGAGCGTGGAGTCTTAACTTCTGGACCGCCAGGGAAGTCCCTCAGTGACCCTGTTTAGCAGCTAAGGCATATTGAACACAGCAGAAAGTCTTCAGAACACTGGTGACCAGGCTCAGATGAGGGCTTGTTTGTCTCAGGTTATTCTACAAACTTTCCTGAGAACTTACTGTGCACAGAAACCTCTGCTAAGACGGAGCCATGGAGTTGGGTGTGAAAGTCTTGTCTCTAGACATTTATAATCTAGGAAGAGAAACACGATATGCACAATCAGTAAGTGATAGAATTTAATTCTACATCAAACCTGAACAGTCCAAAGTGACTTATTTACCTCTTCCTTCAGTTTTTGTTTTTTTTTTAATTTTATATTCTTTTTTTTTTTTTTTTTAATTTTTATTGATTTATTTATGGCTGTGTTGGGTCTTCGCCTCTGTGCAAGGGCCTTCTCCAGTTGCGGCAAGCGGGGGCCACTCCTCACCACAGCGTGCGGGCCTCCCACTATCGCAGCCTCTCTTGTTGCGGAGCACAGGCTCCAGACGCGCAGGCTCAGCAACTGTGGCTCACGGGCCCAGTCGCTCTGCGGCACGCGGGATCCTCCCAGACCAGGGCTTGAACCCGTGTCCCCTGCATTGGCAGGCAGACTCTCAACCGCTGCGCCACCAGGGAAGCCCCAGTTTTTTTTTTTTAAAAGATGTAAGTAACACACTCACTTAAAGTATACCATTTGGTTCTTTTTAGTATATTAACTAAGTTGTGCAACTATTACCTCTAATTTTAGAGCATTTTCATCACTCCAGAAGGAAACCCTGGATCTCTTAGCAGTCACCCTCAATTTATCCTCATCCCCAGTCTCTGTCAACAACTAATCTACTGTCTGTCAACACAGGTTTTCCTGTTCTGGATATTTCATATAAATGGAATCTTACAACATGGGACCTTTGTGTTTGGCTTCTTTCACTTAGCATGATATTTTCAAGGTGCATCCATGTTTTAGCATGTATCAGGTACCTCATTCCTTTTTTCTAGCAAAATAATATCCATTTCATGGATGTACCACATTCTGTTTATCCATTCATCAATTGATGGACATTTGGGTGCTTTCCCATTTTGGCTATCATGAATAATGCTGCTAAGAACATTCGTGTACAAGTTTTTGTGTGGACATATGTTTTCTGTTCTCTTGGTATATACCTAGGAGTTGGAATTGCTGGGTCATGTGGTAACCTTCAGTTTTCTTATTCAAATACAAGAACAACTTAATTTCTTGAGAGCTTATCTTTTCCTTATTAAACAATAATGAATATATGCAAGTTATAAATATATGAACATTATAGAGGTATCTAGTATAGAAAATGAAAGTTCACCATATCGCCCTGAGTTAACCACTGGTAGCAGTTTTGTGTACATCTCTTCAGATATTTGCCCCTAAGTGTATGCTAACATTTATCATTAATGTGATTTTTAAAAATGGTGTCCTATACATATACTATTTAGCAATTTATGAAGAAAGCTTTTAAGTATGCCATAGTAAGTTTCACATCTTTCCCAGTTGGCTAAATGGAACGATCAACAACAAACACACCCCAGCCCACAAGCTGGTTCTGGGTCAGAGGGCGTATTTGTGTGGCCTGCGATATCCGCTGTGGCCACTTCTGTCTGGCTTGGCTTGAGTGAAGGTCCAGGACTCAGAGTGGCAGTCCTATGTTTGAGCCGGATATGCTCTTTAAGATGTGTTACAGATCAGGCAACCAAATGTCCCATCCAGTTTAGCCCTGCTGTCCCAGTGAAATGACTGATTCTGTCCCTGATACTCTCAAAAGTGAGACATTTATGTCACCTAGTTCTAGACCATCCATGATACTGTTCTATGAGATGGTTTTATTTGCCTCAGACGTTCCTCCATCAAACAATGGGTCTCACTTTTCTGCTGTCCATTATCCATCAGCGTGGAAGAGAGGAAGAAATTGGAATTTGTAAGGCTCATAGACACAGCCATAGGAACTGCCTTTTTGGGAAGAACAGCTGCTTTCACTTACCCCAAAGCCCATTACCCCAGCACTGTTTGGCTCTTTGCTTTTATACGTACAGGTCCTACCAGACATACTATTCTATTCTGAAGGGCTGGCTGCTTTCTTTGTTTCTCACTCAGGTACCCCCCAGAGAGTTAATGGCAAGGTGAAAGGGAAGGTCTTTGTGGGGAACAGCCAAGTTCCCACTGTCTTTGAGAACACCGACCTCCACTCCTACGTGGTAATGAACCATGGGCGCTCCTACACAGCCATCAGCACCATTCCTGAGACCATCGGGTACTCTCTGCTTCCTCTGGCCCCTATTGGAGGCATCATTGGATGGATGTTTGCCGTGGAGCAAGATGGATTCAAGAATGGGTTCAGCATCACAGGTAACTGACATCAGACCTTAAAATTAATGGGCTGGGGTGAATGGAAAGGGAAATCCATGTCTGCAAATAACTTACCGATAAGCATTTTGTGGCTCTGGAAATAAGGTGTTGAGGTAAACTTATCAAGAAGTTTTTCGATTAATATACATTAACTAAGACTGTCTAGAATTGCATTTTGATCAGGGAGCGATTTCAGGGTGGAGATTTAGATTTAGGCAGAGCAAATGATGTTTGCTCCTATATCCTCACAACCCAAAGTACGGAGCTCCTTCTATTTATCCAGCCTGCCTCCAAATTCCCAACGAATCTGAAACTGATATTTGACATTTCCTCAGTATCTGCTTGGAGAAAAGGAACCTGTCATTTCTAGCTGGTAAATTCAGCCTGATAAACATAATCCTCATGAGTCTTAGGAAACCTGAGTTTCCTTGGAGCTGCTTAGAGACCGTGTCCCGTCGGGGACAGTTCAGTCTTTAGGGGACCTGTGGGCAGGTTGTCGGTGGGCGGGAGCGGAGGAGATGCTTCCTTGGAGCAGTGGTGGCCTCTCCCATGCTGTGCCGAGGCTGGCCCCGCTGTGCTGGAGGCCCTTTCCTGGAACTGCTTGGGTGAAGGAGCCTGCATCCTTCATCTCTGGCCGCTCCCGGGACCTGGAGCCTGCTGTTCTGGGGCACAGGTACATAGCCGCTGCCTCTGACTACCTAGACCTGCCTTCTCCAACACCCCTAGCCTCACTGGAGCTTCAGCCACGGCTTTATCGTGAAAACACTGCTGAGAGCAGGGTCTGTGGGCTGTGCATAGACACCCCTCCCAAAGTTAAAGAGCATAAATACCTAACTTCCTGAAATGTGGACGTTTTAAGAACGGAGAGGATATATATTTGAAAAGGGTATAAGATACCTTATTTATGGCCCAGTGTTTTTTCTCCCTTTCCCACAGGCATGTGTACCCTGAGTAGCATAATGATGTTTGGGCTCTCTTGCAAACACATGCTCTTCCCTTTGCAGACGTAGTTGAGCTTTGCGGCCAGATCCACAGGTCCTACTCCTTGGCTGCACAGCATTTCACATTGGTGTTGCCTTGACTATGGGTTGACTTAAATGGATGGTCCTTTGTCACTTACGTCAACTTCAGGGAGGCTGAGGGAGGCTTTACAAATTCCCTACAACAGCAAATCTTTGTTACTACAATGGTCCTTCTTAACTGCCCCTGTGTTATCAGCTGGATATCTGCCTGGGACCTGGGGGTTATAAAGCAGGAGTTGTCCAACTTTTTCTGCAAAGGACCAGTTAGTAAATATTTTAAGCTTTGCCTAAATGTTTTAGGCTATTCGGGCTCTGTTGCAGCTACAGTAAGTCCCCTACATACGAACCTTCAAGTCGCGAACTTTCAAAGATGCGAACCTATGTTTGCATGTCCAATCACGTCAGTTAGTTCACATGTCTGGCGTACATTGTCACGTGAGTGCATCCTCTACAAGTGGTTGTGCTTTTATGTACTTCACTGTACAGTACTGTATAGAGTACAGTAGTACAGTATCTTCATTTCAAGCCCAGGATGTCTGGAAGCAAGCGTAAAAGCAGCGGTGATGTAGCTGGTACTACTGTACTTTTAAAGGTACTGTACTGTAATATTAAAAACGTTTTCTTTATTTTTGTGTTTGTTTTTTATGTATTATTTGTGTGAAAAGTATTGTAAACCTATTACAGTACAGTCCTAGATAGCCGACTGTGTTAGTTGGGTACCTAGGCTAACTTTGTTGGACTTACGAACAAATTGGACTTAAAGCATGCGCTCTCGGAACAGAACTCATCCGTATGTAGGGGACTAACTGTCTTCAACTTTGTCGTCGTCGAGCGAAAGCACCAAAGATAATATGCAAATGAATGATCATGTCTGTGTTGGAATGAAATTATTCATGGGCACTGAAATGTAAATTTCATATACTTCTCACGTATCATGAAATAGCTGCCAGCCGTGCTATCGGAAGTCTGCAAAGGTGGCAAAGGGAGGAAGCTGGAAGAAGGGGGGGTATTTTTTCCTGCTTGTCGGGGGCTGCTTCCCTGCCCAGACCAAGGGGAGGTCCTGAGCCAGCACCTTAGTATGTGCTCCTAGGATGGTTTCTGGGTCTGGTGATAGTTTGCCCTGAACAACTGGCCCATCCTGACCAGGGCTTAGCTGTTACAGTAGTCATTCCCACAGCCGACGTCCTGGAGCGCTTGATGTTTGGCAGAGGACGTTTTAACGTACTTGTCTAATTTCCACAAGACAGATTGTATCCCTTTTTCATCATCAGGAAATGGAGACTCCGTGGGGTTAAGTAACTTGTTCAAGCTCACCCAACCAGTACCCAGTACAGCTGGGGGTCCAACTCCTATCCCCTGCTTTTTCCAGCCCAAGCCATGAGCCCACCCGTCTCAGATGCTGGTTTGCAGCTGGCAAGCGGCTTCTGTTTCTTGCGCGTGACTCAGTTGGGCCATATGGATGTCCCAGCTCCGTCCTTGGTGTCAACAGCCCCATTTCTACTAACCAGACTAAAGCATCTGCAGAGGAGGTGTGAGCCTGTCCCCACAGTGAGCCCAGGGTGGGCATGAGGGTGGCTTCCTTGACAGCAACGTGACAGACTGACCTTGCTTTGCAGGGGGCGAATTCACCCGCCAGGCTGAGGTGACCTTTGTGGGGCACCCGGGCAAGTTGTTCATTAGGCAGCAGTTCAGCGGTATCGATGAGCACGGACACCTGACCATCGACACGGAGCTGGAGGGCCGAGTGCCGCAGATCGCCTTCGGCTCCTCGGTGCACATCGAGCCCTACACGGAGCTCTACCACTACTCTCACCAGGGTGAGCCTCAGCGCCACGTCCCGGGGCAGCGCCACGTCCCGGGGCAACGCCGCGTCCCGGGGCAACGCCACCCACAGGCTCCAGCCCTGAGCTCATGCTATCTCCTGGCCTTCGGAGAGGAAAGTGCAGGGGGTACCTTATACAAATCACCTTTTCTCTAATAGAGATCGTGCACACTCATTGGAGAGAATTTAGGGCAGAAAAGAAAATAAGCATAACTTACAGATGTAAAACCAGGACACAATTATTATTAGATTAAGTGTATTTCCTTTCAGCCTTTTCCTTCCATATAAAAAATATCCCAACATATGTATATATACCAACACAAATAATGTCCCAACGTAAAATCTCATCATATTATATAATTTCAAAATAATATAATTTTATTATAATATACATCTGTATGTACTTTTTAAATTTCAAATTTACAGAAAAGTTGAAAATAGCAGTTTCCACATATCATTTACCCAGCCTCACCAGTTGTTAACATTTTGCTACATTTACTTTATCATTCTCTCTCACATACATACATATATATATGGGGTTTTTTGGAGAGTAAGCTGCAGGCACCGTGATCCTTCGTTCCCTAAATATTTCACGTGTTCTTCCTAAGGACAAGCACGTCCTCTCACACGGTCCCAGTACACTCATCAAAATCAGGAAATTTAACATTGATGCAATACTACTGTATACTCTACAGTCAAGTATATAGTTTCTATTTACATAATTTCAGTCATACCACATTATTGTATCTTCACTTTTCCAGTTAGCGTCAAATTATGAATACTTGATAGTTTCATTAAATAGGCTTTGCAAACACTTTTTAATGAATCTCTACCATTCTATTGTATGGCTATCAATGTAAACCATTCTCTTTTCTAAAACTTAGGTTATTTCCACTTTTTCCTTCTCATAATGAATTGAAATAATCATCTTCATCATAAATCTTGACCACATTCCTGATTCTTTTCTGACCGAATTCCTAGAAATAGAAGTGCCAAGTCAAACAATGGAGACTCTTTAAAGGCTCTTACTAAATGGCCATCCAGAAAGGTTGTACCCATTACCATGGCTCTGTGGCTTGCTCCGTCTCTCCTGGGGAAAACGAGTGGGTGAGTAGGAGGTGCAAGGAGCCGCAGCACCCCGGTCTGCAAGTCAGGCTATGACCAGATGGTGTTTCTGACAGCCCGGCACGTGGGAGCTGGACAGAAGGCAACTTACACTAGTCTTTTATGTATCCTCTGGCTTTGATTATGAACTACAGCAGAGCACACAGATGTGAAGAGTCTTTTATACTTTTTTTAAAATAGGAAGTTGAGATTTTTCATTGTCTGGGTGAAAAGCGAGCTGTCTTCTAAGTGGGGAAGACTGTTTCCCTTCTCTATTGAGATTTGCTCACAGCTCTATAGAAGTTGGCTACTGAAACCTATTAGTGTCTCATTTTTATATATCAGAGAACCGTTTAATCTAGGGTTATTTATAGCAGCTTCTATTTATTGAATCCTAAGTGAGATAACCCATAAAAAGCAGTTAGCACTCGGCTAGTCGCGTGATAAATGCTCCATAAATGGTAGTGTGTCTTAATAAGAGTCTTAGCCTGCTTGATTCCAGAAATTTTACATACATTATCTCATCCTCACCCCAACCCATGTCGGAAAGGAAACAGAGGGTAAAGAAGTTAGTAACTGGTCTATGAGCACACATCTTGTGAGCGAAGGGGCAAGGTGTGAATTCAGGTGTCTCTCCCTCCAAGCCCGTGCTCTTTCCGTCAGACCTTAAACTCTGGGTTGGTTCTGGGTGACTTAGGAACTTATAGAGAAGCACCTGATGAGAAAAAGCAGTAACTATTCCTAATGCAAATAACATCAATAATAGTATGGGAAATCTAGGTGGCAGAATGAGTCCCAATGCTGAAATAAATAGTTTTATTTATGCTGTTCCATCCGATCTGTCATCTGGTAGCAGTGTGGGCAGAGAATACTGCTGTTGGTTTTAGAGCCCTTGACTAAGCCTCTCGTACCCTCAAGATCTCTCCTTTGTGTCCCTGCTTCCCTCCCGCGTCCAGTGATCACATCATCCTCCAGCCGGGAGTACACAGTGACGGAACCCGAGCGGGACGGCGCTGCCCCTTCTCACGTCCACACTTACCAGTGGCGCCAGACCATCACCTTCCAGGAGTGCGTCCACGACGACTCCCGGCCAGCCCTGCCCAGAACCCAGCAGCTCTCGGTGGACAGCGTGTTTGTCCTGTACAACCAGGAGGAGAGGATCTTGCGCTATGCTCTGAGCAACTCTGTCGGTCCTGTGAGGGGTAAGAGGTGGCAGCTCAGGCTGGGCGTTGTGTGTGTCTGCCTGCACGGCTCTCTCGGTGCTTCTGACGTGTTGTTTTTCGTCTCTTACTCTCAGTAAGAAGAAGAAAGTTATGCTGAAATAGCTCCCGACAGAAATAAACGTCTTGTCATTTATGATTCTTAGAAAACCTACCCGTCTCTGTTCTGCTAACCTAAGGCCTCCTCATTATTCCATTTGAGAAGAATGATAATCCTTGAGTTACCTTAAAGAGTAGACCATCCAAGGGCTGCAGCTGCCTATGGCCGGGCATTTATTTTTGTTTTATTTTTTAGTCTTTTCCATTATGATTTATTGCAGGATATTGACTATAGTTCCCTGTGCTATACAGCAGGACCTTGTTGCTTATCCATTCTATATATAACAGTTTGCATCTTCGAACCCCAAACTCCCAATCCATCCCTGTCCTTCCCCCACACCCTTGGCAACCACAAGTCTGTTCTCTATGTCTGTGAGTCTATTTCTGTTTCCTAGATAAGTTCATTTGTTGTTGTTTCCGTGTCATAGGTTGTTTCCATGTCTTGGCCATTGTGAATAGTGCTGCTAGTGGTGCATGTGTCTTTTTGAATTGTCTGGATATATGCCCAGGAGTAGGATTGCTGGACCATATGGTAGTTCTACTTTTAGTTTTTTGAGGAACCTCCATACTGTTCTCCATAGTGGCTGTATCAATTTACCTTCCCACCAACAGTGTAAGAGGGTTCCCTTTTCTCCACACCCTCTCCAGCATTTGTTATTTGTAGACATTTTAATGATGGCCCTTCTGACCGGGGTGAGGTGGTACCTCATTGTAGTTTTGATTTGCATTTCTCTAATAATTAGCGATGTTGAGCATCTTTTCATGTGCCTATTGATGGCCAGGCATTTAAAACACTCTGATACTCACTGTGTGCTCAGGGCCTGGGGAAATCCAAATCAAATGTGCTAAAAGTTAGGCACGGAGCCTGCAACGAGCTTTCTGCCTGGGGACGGCACATTGCGAGAGGTGGGATCTAGTCTGGGGGTGCTTCTGGCTGCGTGGAAGGAGCTGGAGCTGGTGGGACAGCCCAGTGTCAGGTCTCACGTCATCCAAATCTTTAAGCCCTAGGGGTTCTGTATATTTGGGGTCTACGTGTGAAGGTCTTTCTCTTTTTCAGTTATTTTTGATTCTCCCTCTGTACCCAGGTCACTTCTCCAGCTAGTCGGGTTTGTCCTCAGCTCCATAAAGCAGAAGGAGGGCAGGTGTCTGTCTCCCTCCTTTGACAGTTGTAGCTCCAGGCATCAGGGGTTGGTGTATTTTTTCTTAAAAGGCCAGACAGTATCAATAAATATTTCAGGCTTTGCCAGCCGTGCAGTCTCTCTCAGTTCTGTGACTATAGCACAAAAGCAGCCATAGACCGTATATGTAAGTGAATGGGTGTGGCTGGTTTCCAGTAAAACTTTATTTACAAAAACAGACAAAAGTCCAAAGGGATGTAGTTTGCTGATCCCGCCTCAGGTGACCCCCAGGTGACTCAGGAGTCGGTGGGTTTCCTGGTCATCAGTCCTGCCTTACTTTCTGGAGTTTCTGGAGGAATAAGGGTTTCTGAATGCTCACTGGGTTTCAATGTCTCTGCCTTCACAGACGGCTCCCCTGATGCGCTTCAGAATCCTTGCTACATCGGCACCCATGGGTGTGACACCAATGCAGCTTGTCGCCCCGGCCCCGGGACCCAGTTCACCTGCGAGTGCTCCATCGGCTTCCGGGGAGACGGACAGACCTGCTACGGTACAGCCATCCGCTCTGACTTGGTGGTGGTGGGCAGCGGGGTGGGGGGCTGCGGAAACAGATCCTGTACAGCAGAGGGGCGAGGGAGAGGCAGCACCGGTGAGATAAACACTGATGGTCACGCTGAGTTGTTGAAGCCCCACGCTCAGTGTTCCCTCCGTGATGTTAGGGGTCCTGGCCCTTCCTTCACCTGGTCAGATGCCCTGACTCTAAGCAGCAGAGTAGAATTTATAAGGCCACACTCCCCTTCACGTCGAGAATACATGGGCTTAAAGGAAGGGCAAGTCAGCGCTGTTTGTTAACACACATAATATGACTACACCTGTGACGTACCCAGGCATTGTTGTGTTAGGTGCTTCACAAACACTAACTGATTTAATTCAGCAACTCTAACGAGATAGATTCTTTCATTTCTGTCTTTTAGAAATTATTTTTAATTGTGGTAAAATGCACATAATATAAAATTGATCATTCTAACTATTTTTAAGTGTAAGGTTCAGCAGCATTAAGTACATTTACATTGTTGTGTGACCATCACCACCATCCATCTCCAGAACTCTTTTCATTTGCAAAACTGAAACTCTATTCCCATTAAATAACAACTTCCCGTCCCTCCTCTCCACCACCAGCCCCTGGCAACCACCATTCTATAATTCTTTCTACAAATCTGATGAGTCTAGGTAACTCATGTAAGTGGAATCATACAGTATTTGTCCTTTTGTGTATCTGGCTTATTTCACTTATCATAGTGGCCCCAAGGTTCATCCATGTTGTAGCCTGGGTCAGAATTTCCTTTCTTTTGAAGGCTGCGAAATGTTCCATTGTATACACATACTCCTTCTTCTTTTTAATCCATTCATTTGTCTACAGGCACTTGGGTTGCTTCAGTTCTTTGGCTGTTGTGAATTATGCAGCTATGAACACGGAGTACAAATATCTGTTTGAGACCCTGCTTTCAACTCTTTTGGGGATATACCCAGAAGTGGAGTTGCTGGGTCACGTCAATTCTGTGTGTGATTTTTTTGAAGAACCGTCATATTGTCTTCCCCAGCAGCTGCACGATTTTATATCCCATCACCAGTGCACAAGGGCTGCAATTTCTCCGCATTCTTGCCAACACTTGTTTTGTTTTTTGGATAGCGGCCATCCTAATGGGTGGGAGGTCTATTCCTGTTTTTACAGATGAGCCGGGGACATTGGAACGTTGGACCTTGAGACTCTGACTCAAGTGCATATATTATACTGTCTTCATTGTACTTATTTTATTACTTATAATTTCACTTTAAATACTTTCACGTAGACAGCTTGATATTTATGTCTGTTACTAAATTTTAATCCACCACCAAAAGGCAGTTAGTTGACTCCTGACTCAGTGAAGAGTCCATACAGCAGAGGCAACTAGGGTAAGAATGTCAAAGCTTCCTAAACCCGCCACAGGGGCTCACCAACAAATGTAAAGAGTGCTAGAAGTAAGCTTCCCTAGTGAAATGGGTGGTGTGCACATGTCTTTTTGGCCAAAATGATGAGCAGCCCCCTTGAATGACTGGGGCATAAGAATCTGGGGAGCCCAGCAGCCTTGGAATTTGGGAACAATGCCTTGGGTCCGGAATCCATTGAATGGAGTCCATTGGATGCCTCCAATGAATGGCAGCTTTAGTGTGCTGATTTCACGTGAAGCTTAGCAGATCCTGCTGTGGGGGTATTGCTGCGTTTACTTCAGAGTGAAATTTATGTGAGGTGCTCATTGGAAAGGATGGAGAGCAGGGACTGGGCTTACAGGAACAGCTTGTACAACTGTTTAGCCAGCTCGCTGATGACTTTGTCCGTGTGGTAGAATTCAATCTGAGACTCGCTTCCCTTGTAACATACCACTGGGCAGGGGACGTAGTTCCTACTCACCTCTGATCATCAGAGTTCCCCTGTGTTTCCCCAAAGAGCCCAACAGTCTTGAATGGCTAAATTGGCTCAGGCCACTTTGAAACTGTGATACTGTGTGTGTGTGAGCAGAGACCTCCCAGGCCATGGTGATGGTGATGGACAGCACGAAGGGATGAGGTGCCCCCATTTCTCCAGCAGAAGCCTATACCTCCTTAGTCTTTATGTAGCTCTGCTTCAGCTTCATAAGCCAACTGAATACAGTAAGTCCCCTACATACAAGCCTTCAAGTTGCAAACCTTCAAAGCTGCAAATGTGCATTCGCATGTCCAGTCACCTAAGTTAGTTCACGTGTCTGGTGTACATTGTCACGTGCGTGCATCCTCTATAAGTGGTTGTGCTTTTGTGTAGTTTACTGTACAGTACTGTATAGAGTACAGTAGTACAGTATCTTTATTTCAAGCCCAGATGTCCGGAAGCATGCGTAAAATGAGCGGTATATAGATGATTGTGGTAGTTGGGTACCTAGGCTAAGTTTGTTGGACTTACAAACAAATTGGACTTACAGACGCACTCTCGGAATGGAACTCATTCGTATGTAAGGGAATTACTGTATTAGTAAAACATGGAGCTACCCCAACCTGCTGACCCATAACCTCTGGCTAATTCTGCTTTTGGTGCCTGAGCTTGTGGTGGGACTGCTTGCTTCACTTTCCCAAGGCACAACCAGCCATGCTTTATGGATGGAATCTGTTGCTATCGTGGAAACCCCTCTGATGTGTTGGCCCAGGAAGACAGGTGTTTGTGTGCACTTGCTTTCGCCCTGTGATTAGTCCTCATCCTGGCAGATTTGCACCATGGAATGTGGGTATATTCCTAGTCAGGCTACTTTCTGTTCTGGGTCACGAGAATAAGCCTCGTAGTGTTAATGCATTGAGACACCGGGCTGTTGATAGGAAATTGCATTAAGCAGATCACTTCACATAATATTTTGACCTGGAAAGTGCCTCTGAAGAGAATGAGGTGAGCCTTTGTCATTCAGTGTGTGTAGCATTGATATAATGATAGATGACATTCAAAATAAGGCTGGGCTTGATTAGACACTGCAGAGTGACCCTGCGAGCTAATTTGGAGATTTCCAGTTGAATCACAAGAGCTCTGGTGCCTGACAGAATGACTTCCCTATATTTCTCAGTTGGGAGGCTGTAAGAGAGGGTTTTGCACAATCTCTCATTGAGTAATCTTGAGTGCGCACAAGGCATTTAACAGATAAATCCTGAGACTCTTCTCCAATAAGAGCCTGGTGTTTATGAAAAGGACACATTTTAGAGAAACTTAGAGTTGTTGAAAAGTAGCCACTCTGAAAAAAAGTCAAAAAGGAAGCAGTGATTACAAGAATAATCCAGGATTTTCCTGTTGGGTTAGGGAATGATTTATGTGAAAGGAAACCTCTTCCCAGTGAAGACGTTGACCAGATCATGACTAATAAGAACAATAATCTTCAAGCAGATGTTGTGATCTTTTATAAGGAACTGTTATCACTGCTAGTTCACTGTTTCTACTAAAGAATGGATTAGAGTCCTAGCCTCCAATTACAGAAGGGAGGGTTTAAATTAGGCATTAGGGAGAATTTCCAAACTGTAAGGACCGTGAAATAATAGCAGGGAAATGGCTAGGGTTTTGCTCTCAAAGAAAAGGAGTCGCCCAGCTTGGATTTTATGTGTAGACCTGCATGGAGGTGGGGTAGTGCTAGGGGACCATCTCCTCCCTCCTCCCACGGGCCCCCCAGATCCTATTTGCTGTGGTTCTCCAGGTAAGGTGTGCAGGATGAGCATCTGTCCAATCACCTAAGAAGCTTTCTTGAAACACGCGGTATTCCTTTCCATAAACCTTCTAGGGGTGGAATGAAGCTTGGCAAATTTCCCCTGGTGATTGTGTTCTGTCTCTTTGATTGAAAACTGCTGCTCTGTGCTCTTGTGCTTTGGCAGTTGAGTCTCAGCCGTGGATCCCTTCAGTTTGCACAGTGTGTCCAGACATCTGGGCCTGGAGTGTCCTCTGAGAGCTGTAGTGCAGACACAGTGAAGCAGAATGATCTTTTTCTCCCATGCTGTTGAAGCAGCAGCTGGTGGATGGAGCTGGAAAGTCCACACTTGCTGAATATCCCTCCACCCCCCATCCCAGCTCCAGCTCATAAAGAGGCTGCCTTGGGAGGGGCTTTGTTCTGTAACCTTCTAGCTGTGCCTGGAGCCATCCTCTGGTCTGAGATCTTGTAGCTTTTTTTTTTTTTTTAATTGCAGTATAGTTGATTTGCAGTGTTGTGTTAAGTTCTGCTGTAGAGCAAAGTGACTCAGTTATACACATATATACGTTCTTTTTTTTATATTCTTTTTCATTATGGTTTATCACAGGATATTGAATATAGTTCCCTGTGCTATACAGTAGGACCTTGTCCATCCATTCTAAATGTAATAGTTTGCATCTACTAACCCCAAACTCCCAATCCATCCCTTCCCCTCCCCCCCTCCCCCTTGGCAACCACAAGTCTGTTCTCTATGTCTGTGAGTCTGTTTCTGTTTTGTAGATAGGTTCATCTGTGCCAAATTTTAGATTCCACGTATAAGTGATATGAGATCTTGTATCTTAAACACGTCACAGAAACTTACATTGCAGTGTAGTTTCAAAAGCTGAATGCCATTTGGTTTGGGTTTTTTTCTGAGTATAGATCCAACTACGGGGCTGAAGTGGCAAAAATGCCTGTCTTGTGCAATGTAGTCCAAAAAGCCAGCGGGGCTTTTGCCTCACCGGTGAAGAGACCGGCTGGACTGGCCATCGGAGGCAGAGCACGAGGAAGGTTCACATGATGGACTTGAGGAGGGGCAGCTGAGACGGGGAGGGGAGTTGTGTGGTCTCAGCCACCATGAAATCTTCCTCACATGCGTCTCCAGGAGTTCTAAAAACGCCAGAAGTACCTGTGCGCTCTGAGAGTGAGGTTGGCACAGAAGGATCTTGTGTGACTGTATTTATTTCAATCCATCAGCAGACAGGTAACCCAGGTGATGACAGAGGAGCTTGATTTCTTATCTGGGCCAACCAGCCTTCCTGTAGGGGTAACCACAGACCGGCCCCCAATGCCAGTGGCCATCTGACGGCTATGTTCCTAGAATCGGAACATCCCTGCGGCTGGTAGTGTAGGATAATAATAATCGGTACATTTCTTTTTTTTTTTTTTTAATTTATTTCTATTTTTTGTCCGCACCCCACGGCATGCAGGAGCTTAGTTCCCCAACCAGGGATCAAACCCATGCCCCCTGAATTGGGAGCACAGAGTCTTAACCACCGGACGGCCCAGGAAGTCCCAATAGGTACGTTTCTTGAGCAGGCTAGGCTTACATCCATTTTCTGTAATCTTCAGTAGAACCCCTCAAGATGAATAGCAGCGTGAGTACTCACCAGTGGGGAAACTGAGGCAGAGTAGTGAGGCAACTTGCCCAGGACCACACAAGCTGGTAAGGAAAGGAGGCAGGATTTGAACCTAGCTGTGTCCAGCTCCAGAGCATACGTTCCTTTGTTCCAGTCACCCCACGCGATGGCCACAGTATTGTCCTGTGGGAGAGCATCACTCACAATCTTATGAGTTAATGGTTTTCCTGTCAGTGCGTTAAGCTCAGGATAACATTCCAAGATTCACAATTAGGCTTAAACAGTCCAACTTTGCTTTGTCACTATCGTTGGAGAAAGGAAATATTTTTGAACAAGAGCATATTAATTATGTTTTGTAGTTTAGGAACCTTATTCAGAGTCTGGAGACTTGTCTGCACGTCTTTCTAACACGTATTTGCCCATCTGATGTTAGTGGGCGCGAGGCTTAGCAACTAACTTCAAAAGGCAGGGCAGGTTGGGCGGGGAGCGGGGAGTACACATTTATTTAGGAGGAGGGCCTTGGGATCACTCTCAAATTATGTACAGAAAAAAAGACTTCTTTAACATCATTTTTAGAATATAAAAATGTGTGTTTTAAAGTGGATCCATTTGCATGCCAAAATGCTTTCTATTTTGTTATGTTTAGTGGTGTTTGAAGAGGTTTTTTTTTTTTTTTTAAGTCTGCATTCAAACAAAAATTTGGGAGGAATTCCCTGACAGTCCAGTGGGTAAGACTTGGCGCTTACACTGCAGGGGGCCTGGGTTCGATCCCTGGTCGGGGAACTAAGATCCCCCAAGCCGAGCGGCGAGGCCAAAAATCAATAAATCAATAAATAAATCTTAAAAACATTTTTTTTGCTGTAGATATCGACGAATGTTCAGAGCAGCCCTCGGTGTGTGGGAGCCATGCAATCTGCAATAACCACCCAGGGACCTTCCGATGCGAGTGTGTAGAGGGTTACCGGTTTTCAGAGGAGGGAACATGTGTGGGTAAGTTCTGTGGGTGACTTTTCAAAACGAGTAATTCACATGACGTATGTCAGCACCTGTGTGAATGGTATTGCCCCAGGTCGTTATCCTGGCTGAGATGGAAGGTTCCCTGTTCTGTTGGGGAGGACAGCTTACAAAGGTGAATCAGACTTCATTCCTTCCCTCCGACTGCCTGGAGAGTCACAGGTACAAGAAATAAGCAGTGTTGTCTGTCTACACTGGTAATATCCTTCCCTTCTTATAAAATTCCTTTTAACTCTTTTCATTATTCTTTTAATGGCTATTCAAACAATTAGACATGTTTCTCCTTATAATTAGTGGCCTTGGGATTCACGTGGAGGGAACACCTTATAGGCATTTGTGTCATTACCTGCCTTAGATTGAATTCTTCCTGATTTACATCTAAAACTCCATTCGGAGCTTTTCTATTTATGGATTTCCATTTTACAAGCCACAAGTACTAGCATAACTTCCTAGCCTATCCAAGTTAGAAGTTAAGGCTATTAATTAGGCTAATTATGCTTTAGGTTGCTGATGATTTTGGTGATGATGGTGACGGGCCAACTCCAAAGAGCCAGATTGTTTAAATTTCCCCACTTTTTCCGACCGCTGCACTTTGACCTGTTGTTTCCAAGAATTTCAAGTTCAAAGGTTCTTGGAGATTTCCAGGTCTGGAGGGCAGCATGCTAAAGGGGCCGTCTGAACTCAACATCTCTTCCCAATTTAAAACAGATTCCTTTTACTGCCTCAGTGAACCATCTCCTTGTGCTTTCCTTGCTGTTTACTAAACCCTAGCATGCTTTCTGTTTGCTCTGTCTTGAAACTCAGATGAGGCCGCCAAGGTCCCGGGGTGAGATGGTGTCTTGAGGGCGGAGGGAACAGGCCGTTCTCATATTTTGAGTGTGACCCAAACATCTGTGAACTGAGAAGCAGCCAGTCCCCTTTGCACAGAGCTGAGATTTCAGCTCTGCTCAAGTTACTTCCATCTTTTTTTTTTTTTTTTCCATACAGAACAACAACTTCTGTGAATTTGGCCTGACTTCCTTCTCTGCTTTTTGAGACGAAGGAGATGCAAAGGTCTATTTTTTGTGGCAACACCATCTACATTACATTTCGGCTCAAGCTTTGGTGGTGGATCCTTTACCCCTTGGGTGGTGACGTGGACAGTCCTGGGGCAGACGTGTGTGAGGCACGTTGTGTCCTCAGTTTCTGTCTCCAGCCATTCCTGGAATCCACCCTCACGGAAGGGCTAGGGTGGGGTGCAAGACAGATGGTGGGCAAACGTCTACTCCTAGGCATTTGATTTTGAGGAAGACAACCTCTCTGGGCCTCAGTTCCTCACCTGTAAAATGAGGTGATTAGACTGCATCATGGGCTTCCTGTGTCCCGTGGAGCCCTTGGAGATGCCCCAGGATCTGCCAATGGGGATACAAGGACTATTTCATTTTTCTATATATCAATTTCTGAGTAAGATTTTGTTTGAATAATGGATTCCCCCCTCTCAGAAGCAAGTGTGAAAACCACCTGAAGATCATTGAGTTCCACCAAGACCTGGCATCGAGGTTTCCTGATTCTCCCCCTGCCTGTGGCCCCCTGTGCAATTCCATCCCACTTGGCCTTTTGCCTCTTTTAATTGGCTCCTTTGAGGCTCACCTCATAGAGAGATGGCTCACTGGGTGAAATCAAGTCTGCCTGAATGCATTCACACAAAGACTCTGGCTCGTCACTGGATAATTTAGTGGTCAGTTTCACTGTCCCGGAATTCCTTGTTAAAACTACGTCCTGGGTTGAAGCCCAGGCTGGGATGATGACGTCTGTCAGGTCAGAGCAGGGAAGGGTGAGGAAAGAATCTGGATGGTTTAGGAGGCCGGCTCTGTGTCCTGACAACTGTGAGGGGCTGTGCGCTCATGCAGGGTGTGTGGATGGCCAGAGGTGACTGTCTTTCCATGAGGATGGGTATCCATTAGGGGAGGGGCTGCTTTGTGGATTTCCATCTTTGTCATTTTCTGCAAGCCTGTGACTTTCTCTTTTCCACTGGGTGCAAACTTTTAGTTAATTGGAATGTGCAAAGTATGCTGACACAAAGGGAAAGAGCCTCAGCTGGCCTGCAAATCACCTTTATGTGTAGATACAGTTGCCCCCTGTGATACGTGGCCTGGACGGAGCATGGGCAGGTTGGGACCCCGAGTTGTACAGTGCACGGCACCATGCACCTGCCCATCGGTCAGGGCAGGTGGGCTTAGGCTAAAGGCTCAGCCTCGCTCACCCAGCGTTCCTGTTCTCCCTCCCTCTCCTGTCATGTTGTTAGGAAAAATTATTGTGAATCATTCATCTTTGTGATCTTATTCTCAGAAGTTAAAGTAACTAGAGGCTGTGAAACCACTCCCCTAAAGGCTCTTTATTCCCCGCCCTTTTCTCTCCTTGTAACACGTGGCTTCTGTCCCTCGTTTTGTCCTTCCTTCTTGGCATCACCTCCCTTCTCCACGTTGTCTCATTTCCTGGCCCCAGCCAGCCTTGCAGGTGTCTCTCGGGGACCAATGTCACATTGGGTGGCAGCATCTCAGGGCAGTTCCTCGGCTCTGCCCATGCCAGGTCACAGTTCAGGGTTCTCTTCAGAAATGCAGGAGCTAGAAAAGTAAAACCACAACTGACCATGTAATTGTAATTAATTTTTTAAAATTAATTTTTATTGGAGTATAGCTGCTTTACAATGTGTTAGTTTTTGCTGTACAGCAAAGTGAATCAGCTATACGTATACATATATCCCCTCTTTTTTGGATTTCCTTCCCATTTAGGTCACCACAGAGCACTGAGTAGAATTCCCTGTGCTATACAGTAGGTTTTCACTAGTTCTCTATTTTATACATAGTAGTGTATATATGTCAATCCCAATCTCCCAATTCATCCCACCACCTCACCTTGTAATTTTTTAAAAAATTCTTATTAGTCATTCATTTTATACACATCAGTGTATACATGTCAATCCCAATCTCCCAATTCATCATACCACCACCTACACCCCTTCCCCCCTTGGTGTCCATATGTTTGTTCTCTACATCTATGTCTCAATTTCTGCCCTGCATACCAGTTCATCTGTACCATTTTTCTAGGTTCCACATATATGCGTTAATATACGATATTTGTTTTTCTCTTTCTGACTTACTTCACTCTGTATGACAGTCTCTAGATCCATCCACGTCTCCACAAATGACCCAATTTCGTTCCTTTTTATGGCTGGGTAATATTCCATTGTATATATGTGCCACATCTTCTTTATCCATTCGTCTGTCAGTGGGCATTTTGGTTGCTTCCATGACCTGGCTATTGTAAATAGTGTTGCAATGAACATTGGGGTGCATGTGTCTTTTTGAATTATGGTTTTCTCTGGGTATATACCCAGTAGTGGGATTGCTGGGTCATGTGGGAATTCTATTTTTAGTTTTTTAAGGAACCTCCATACTGTTTGTTTTTAAATCCCATTTTGAGCCTGATTTTCTGTCCTTTCCAAAACTTTCCCCTCCCTCCCACCCTGCACCCCCTGCTAGTTGACAGGCAGGGTGAGAATTGTAGGAAATTGCCGGCTGGCGGGGTTAGGAGCCTTTGAGGGAAGGAAGCACAGCTGGATGTGCTGGTGGCCCCTCTCGTGTAAATTAGTGGAAAGGTCTTCTTTGGGTTGTTGTATATTTTGCTTAAAAATATACACTGCCAAATGTAAAATAGATAGCTAGTGGGAAGCAGCTGCATAGCACAGGGAGATCAGCTCAGTGCTTTGTGTCCACCTAGAGGGGTGGGATAGGGAGGGTGGGAGGGAGACACAAGAGGGAGGGGATATGGAGATATTTGTATACGTATAGCTGATTCACTTTGTTATACAGCAGAAACTAACACACCTTTGTAAAGCAATTATACTCCAGTAAAGATGTTGAAAAAAAATAAAGAAAGAAAAAAGAAAAAGAAAAAAGGAAAAAAAATGCTTTGTATACTTTGAAAATGAAAAAGGTAGAACTAAATTATTTGGAGTTGTAAAGTTCTAAAGCTTCCTTCAGAAGAAAATTGCTCTGGTGTGAAAAATGGTCTTACATGAAGGAAAACATGATTTAAAAAATTAAATTATAAACTGCCTTTTTCTAGAAAGGATTTGAGAATTATAGAAGCATAGGTGTGGGAATTCCCTGGCGGTCCAGTGGTTAGGACTCTGCACTTTCACTGCCGTGGGCCCAGGGTTCAATTCCTGGTCGGGGAACTGAGATCCTGTAAGTCAAGCAGCTTGGCCAAAAAAATAAAATAAAAGTAGAAGCAAAGGTGAAGGTGATGGCAGGGCAGGGGACATTAGGACCTACCCATGTTGCAGCAAGGTCCTCGCCTGTTACCAAGGGTGGGGCACAATGAGGCTGGAGCAAACACAATGTGTAAAATGATCACTTACGCACTCTAATGACATGAATATTTGATGGAAGAGAAGTGAGACTCCTTTCCTGGTTGTTCTGTCTGGGTATATTTCCCCTACCTTTTTTCGGTCCCAATTCTCCGAGAGTGTCCCTTTCACACTTTGCGAGCTGAAGGAGTTGGGGGAAAGAGGACCCTGGAGAGAAGAAGAGTGTTAGAAACGATGAAAAGTGAGAGAAAACAGGAGTGGTCCAAGGAAACAGAGTGTGTCCTTGGGCTGGTTCAGTGTAATCTGGGCTACTCTTTTCTAGAAAGAAATTTGGACCACTTGTAGCAATTTAAAATCCAGTAACCCTTTGTCCCACAGACTTGGTTCCATGGTCCCTGTCCCATGGGAGTTAGTTAACAGTCCAACTTCAGGAGTCTGAAGTGCTGAGTCCACAGGCTGGGCCTCCATCCACCAATACGGTACTTTGCTAACCTTTCATGGGCGCAGACCTTTGAAGAGGAGCCTCTTCTTTACCTGTCCCCTGACGGTGCTTGGAACTCTCTCTGCCGAGGCACTTGAGGCAGGATGAACTGGAATTAATCTTGGGAAGACTCATTGAGGATAAAGATAAGGAGTCCTCCTGTATCCAGGATAATCGAAACCCTGAGGGCCTCCTTGCAGGAAGAAAGTGTTCTGTTCTGACATTGCGAGGGCCAGGACTCTGACCTGGGCCTTAGAGCTTTAAGACCAGAAGTTAAAGTGCCTTACAAACCCCAGAGTATCTGAACCAGCTGTTGGAAATCACCCTCTAGACCTTAGTCCTTGACTTTCATCTTGAGGCAACAGCACAAGATGGGGTATGATATTCTAGCCTCTATGTCACATGCCTACTTCCTACGACCTCATTCTCTGAGTCTTGTCATCAGGACCCTTTAGAAAATAATAGTCCCATCTACTGGGCCTCCCCATGCTTGGCAAGCTGGAAGTCATTCCTATTCTACAGAGGAAGAAATTGTGGCTCCGAGAAGTTATATGATTTACCCAAAGCCATATGGTGAACTCATATGCACCTAGTAGAAACCCAGGGCTGCCCACCCCAGAGGCCCACAGTCATTCTACCATCCCCGTCTCACTTCCCTGGGAAAATTTATTTCACCTTCCTTGGTGGGAAGTGGGTGACTTTGGCATTCATAGTGAATATTCCACCCGCCCAGTGAGCCGAGGGCAAAGATACCGTGGAAGTCTCAGATCCTCAGCTCCAAACGCTCCACCAACAGAGGTGCCACAGGAAGCGTGTCTACCTGCAGATTCCACCTCCACAACCAGATGAAGGGAAAGTTGGGTTTCGGGGACCAGGTGTGGAGAGTGGCCTGAGGCAGAGCCCTGGGGCGAAGCTGAGGTCTAGAGTCAGGCCGATGGACCCCCTGCAGTGGCAGGCTGCGAAGACTTAATCAGAGGTGGGATCCAGGTGGGAGGAAACAGGAGGAGAGCCAGGGTACCACCCAGCGGGGAGCAGGGATGCACCTGAAGAGATGTCTGGAGGTCTGGGGTCCAGACATAGTCCACCTCAGTGGACTGCACTGCTTGGAAGGGCCCTGGGACTGCTCAGGGGACTCTTCCAAACATTGCGTGTCAACCTTTTGTCTGAAGCTGTCGTGGACCAGCGCCCCATCAACTACTGTGAGACTGGCCTTCATGACTGTGACATCTCTCAGCGGGCCCAGTGCATCTACTTGGGAGGCTCGTCCTACACCTGCTCCTGTCTGCCAGGCTTCTCTGGGGATGGCAGAGCCTGCCAAGGTACGTGGTCACTCTGACTTTCCTCCCTGTGTAACCTGAAAAAATCCCCTGGGTGATACTTTTCATATGCTAATTACTGACTCAACTCTGAATTCAAGAGAATTCTTCTCTGGCTTCCCTGGTGGCGCAGTGGTTAAGAATCCGCCTGCCAATGCAGGGGACACGGGTTCAAACCCTGGTCCAGGAAGATCCCACATGCCACAGAGCAACTAAGCCCGTGCGCCACAACTACTGAGCCTGCGCTCTAGAGCCCGTGAGCCACAACTACTGAGCCCGTGCGCCTAGAGCCCGTACTCCGCAACAAAAGAAGCCACTGCAACGAGAAGCCCGCGCACCGCAAGGAAGAGTAGCCCCCGCTCGCCCCAACTAGAGAAAGCCCGCGCGCACCAATGAAGACCCAACGCAGCCAGAAATAAATAATAAAATAAAATAAGAAAAAAAAAAAAGAGAATTCTTCTCTCAACTCTATTGAGTAGATGGGCTGGATTTTGTATCTCTAGTAATTTGAATTATGTGCTTTCTTTGGGGGGCTGTTCTCATTGGGGAAGACACTTGTCCTCCCCGTACCATTTTGTTCCATGTCACTTGCTCGTTCAGGCAATAATTAAACACCTGCTGTCTGCTAGGGACTGAGGAGATTGTTTGTCTTTCATGAAAAGACAAACAATCCTTACACACATGGAGCTTAAAGTCCAGCCTTTTATTTAATAAGATACATACAGTCATTCACCTGGCCTGCTCTAATCTTGTGTTCCAAAAAAAGTGAAGTCCCCTTTTTGAATAAATGACTTCAGATGCAGAGAATAAATGGTTCCACAAAATTCTCTCAGACCTCAGATCAGTCCATTGTTGGCAGCCAGGGTGCTCTTAAAGATAATTTCAAGTGAAATAACTCTGAACACCGTTTCCCGGTCCCCTGGTTTGCAAAATTACTTAACGTTATACCATGGAGTATTTCTGGAAAGTCCAAGCTTCTCTAAGGGATTATAATTTCTGAAATACTTTCTCTTTGTTACTGAACATGTGAATTTTCTCTGGTCTTTGAGATTTTTCTGTCAAGCAGTTGATCATCTGTCTCCAAACTCAGACATTTTTGAAGCTCTCGTTTATGATGAGAAGGAAATAATGAAAAAAAATTCTCTCGTTTTTCCTTTTGCCTGCTTGATTTTTCATGAAAACATCAAAGTGAAACACATTTGTAAATACACTAGATAGAAATTGAGGAGTTAGTGTTTTGATAATTAATGTTTGGTGAGTTCTTAAATCACTGTTCCCAGATCAGAAACTCAGTCCCCAGAAGTTGAGCAAGTGGCTTATATTATTGTGTAAACTAGGAATTCTGGAAGCAATCTCACTATCCCCGGGCTTGGTGCCTGTCTTGCAGATGTGGATGAATGCCAGCTAAGCCGATGTCACCCTGATGCCGTCTGCTACAACACTCCCGGGTCCTTCACGTGCCAGTGCAAACCTGGTTATCAGGGAGACGGCTTCCGTTGCATGCCTGGAGGTAAGGTGTCGGGGACGTTTGGAGTTGGTGGGTCATTGCCCTGTCCGTGAGTACTGAGTACATGGCCCTGGGAGAGGAGGCGAGGTGGGGCTCCGTGGAGAGTTGAGGTGGGCGATCAGAGCACAGCTGCGGTGGTGAGCATGTGGGTTGCACACTGCACAACTCCGGGGGTCCCACACCTGGACCAAAACTGTGCTGGCAGCCTGGAGGCTGGTCATCCCTGTGACTTGAGCGATACAGGGTAAGAACCGATCTGTATTAGGGTTCTGCAGAGAAACAGAACTCATGGATGTGTGTATATGTGTGTGTGTGTGTGTATGTGTATATACATATATAGAGAGAGAGAGAGAGAAAGAGAGAGAAATCTATTTATTTATATATAAAGAGATTTATCAGAAGGAACTGACCCACACAATTATAGACGTTGGCAAGTCCCAAGGCTTGTAGTCGGCAAGCTGGAGACCCAGGAATAGCCAGTGTCTGAATCCAAAGGCAGGAAAAAGCTCATGTTCCATTCATAGGTCATCAGGAAGGGAGAATTCCTTCTGACTCGGGGAAGGGTCCACCTTTGTGTTCAATTCTGGCCCTCCACTGATTGGATGAGGCCCACCCACCTAAGGGAAGGCCATCTGCTTTACTCAGTCTGCAGAGTGAAAGGTTAATCTCAGCCAGAAACACCCTCAGAGAAACACCCAGAATAATGTTTGACCAAGTATCTGGGCACCCTGTGGCCCAGTCAAGTTGACACCGAAAATTAACCATCACAGATTCCTAAGAGTCACGGGGAATAGCGCTGGGGTGAGGGTGGGGAAGGTGAAGGGCCAGCAGTTGTGGGAAGAGTCAGGCTGAGGACCCCACAGAATTGCACGTACCACCTATTACACCTGGACCGTGCAGCTTCTAAAGTTGAGACTTTTGTGGTATCTCATTAGATCATGAGGATAATGATAGTCCTAGTTCAGTACCTGGAATGATCCTGGAACTTAGGAGGCACTCAACAAATGCTGTTGAATGAATACATATAATTAGCTGCCATTTGCATGAAGCCTACTGTGTGCTGGGTGCTTTACCGACACTATTTCATGTAATGTTCATAATCATCTCTTTAAAGTAAGTCCTATTACTATTGCCATTTACATAGAGGATGCTAAAACGCAGAGATAAAAGCACAATCAAGGTCCCGGGGATAGTAAGTACTAGAACTAAGACTCAAACCCAGGTCTGCCCGATGGACTCCCAACCTGGTTTCAGTTCCCGAAACCACATGGTATCCTGTCATGAGATTAAGGATGTATCTGATGCCTCCGACTGCAGTTAGCCAGTTGAGTTGTTACTTATTTTAATTGCTGCTGCTCTTGTTGGCCAAACATATTTATGCCACTGTCAATGATTCAATAAGAGATACATGGAAATTTCCATTTCATTACTTTTTTGGGCAACTACAAGCTATTCCAATGTCTGCCTCCCTTCACTAGCCTTGGGTGCCTTGAGCATAGGGTGCCTGTGCACTTTATTTTCACGTCCCCAGTATCCTGTGGAGTACGTGGCCTATGTTGGGGCTCGTAGCTCTTTATAGTTGTTGAGGAAGTAAATGAATGCACCTCTCCTACCGGCAGTGTATAATAGTATTGATAATTATTTATTCGCACTCTCAACAGGACTGGGTGTGACCAGTTTTTAGGATAATTGACCATCTAAAAGGAGAAAAATATCAGATTAAAGTTTAAATTTCGATATACAGTACTACATATTGCTGGTCTAAATTGTTTTCTTCTGCTTAGGACAGGACTCAACAAACTATGACTTGCAGGTCAAATCTGGTCCACTGCCTGTTTTTGTTAATAAAGTTTTATTGGAACACTCATACTCTTTAGTTTATGAATAGCCTATGGCTGCTTTCATTCTGCAAAGACAGAGGTCAGTAGTTGTGGTAGAGACTGTAAAGCCTGAAATATTTACTACCTGGCACTTGACAGAAAAAGTTTGCTGATCCCCAGCCTAGATGAACCCAGGCAGGATCAACCTTTTGTTCCTGAAATTATGGGTAAAAGACACGGCTCTCCCCACAGATTCTGTTAGGCAGGTTACATAGAGAAAAGTTCATGATCATTTGAGTTAAGACATTCCAGCAGCTATTAAAAATGACTAAGGCATTATCTCCTTAGGCTTCCTTCACATCTCCAGTTCAAAAGGAAGCAGATGTTTCATTTTTTATTTTTGTTCTTTTAACCTGACTCCTTGCCCCGTTTTCGAGGCTCTATTGACTAAACAGAAACAAATCCAGACCTATAGTCTGGGATACAAAACTGGGACAAGGATAAAATCAATCAGAGTTCTTTGCTAGGATTATTTAGGTATTTAATCCTGTTTTCTTAAGAAATTCAACATCTATTTATATGCTCGAGAGAGAATATACACTAGAAATATATGTGTCCATCGAGTATTGTTCATAACAGAAAAAAAAATCTAAGTGACTACCAACAGGAGGAATGGACAAATGAGTTTGGGTACAATTCATACCACGAAATAATATACAGGAGTTAAAATGAGTGAACTAGAGGGAATCGCCTAGCAGTCCATGGTTAGGACTCCACGCTTTCACTGCCAAGGGCCCTGGTTGAATCCCTGGTCGGGGAAATAAGATTCCGTGAGCCGCGAGGTGCAGCAAATAAATAAATGAATGAATGGACACATTAAATAATAAATAAGTAAATAAGTAAATAAATCTGAGTGAACTAGAGTTAATGGATAAATCTCCACAGCATGTTGGGCAAAAAAAAGTCATAAAAGACTCTCACTTTCTGAGATGGCTCACACTCTGTCTATGGAGTGTGTCTGTCTCTCAATAAATTTACTTCTTACATATTAAAAAAAATAGTCATAAAAGGATATATGCAGTATGATCCCATTTATATGAAATATAAGCCTGTATGAAAAGAAACCTGCATATGTGTAAACATATACAATGAAACTATAAAATGCATGCATGGGAATGAGAAACAAAAACTTCAGGATAAAGGTTACTTCTATGGTAGGAGAGGGAATTGGGGTTGGGAAGGGCTGCACAAGGGCTGCATTTGTATTTCTAATGTGTTTTTTTTTCCCAGCTGGAATATGAACACTGAGGTTTTCATCATATTTTTCTAAATTTTGTGTGACTAAATAGTTAATGAAATATTAATGAAAAATTAAGTATAGTGTCATCTGGACTCCTATTGCCAAACATAATGAAGTGTAGGGATTAGACATTGAGCATTTTTTGGTACCTACTCTATACACAGGGGCTAGTTTAAAAAAATAAAAAACTAAACTAGCTTTAGGGGTGAGTCAGTTAAGGTCATGGCTACTGCAGTATCAGCCAATGATAAGCAAAACCAAAAAAATGATGATTTGTTCCCCACTGTCCTTCTGCACTCTTTGCCCAAAATGCATGTGTGGATTGTGAAATCAGCTCAGTGGGGCACTATTACCATTTTCTTTTAAATGGAATGGAACGAAAAAGAAAATAATCAAGAAAATAGAGTATGCCGAGTATATACAGTAGGAATAAGTATTGTTTCATGAAATAATAGTTGTGGATGCTTGTCCGGTGCATGGCTGAGTGTGTGTATGTGTAAGCATGCGTGTGTGTCCTGAATTGCAGAGTGGGAAGCATTTCTATGGGTTGTGGTCAGGAAGTTTGAAAGCTGCCATGTTAGTCATCTATTTCTGTGTAACAAATTATCCCCCAAAGTTAGCAGCTTAAAGCAGTAAATGTATATTATCTCACAGTTTCTGTGGGGCAGGGATTCAGGAGCTTAGCTGGGTGGTCTGGGTTCAAGGTCTCTCAAGAGTTTGTTGTCAAGACCTTAGCTGGGCTACCATCTTTTCTGAGATTCATCTGGGGCTGAAGGATCCCTATGGTGGTTGGCAGGCAGGCCTTATGGGCTGTTGGACGGAGGACCTCAGTTCCTCATAGCACGGGTCTCCCCACGGGGCTGCCTAAGTGTCTTCAAGACCTGGCAGCTGGCTCCCCCCAGAGCAAGCAAGGAAGGGGAGCGTGCCCAAGATAGAAGCCACAGTCTTTTTCAAAAAAATTTTTCTTAAGATTTTTTTTTTTTTTTTGCATTTTTAAATTGAAGTATAGTTAATTTACAATGTTGTGTTAGTTTCAAGTGTAGAGCAAAGTGATTCAGTTATATATTATGTATATGTATATATATATTCTTTTTCAGATTCTTTCCTATTATAGGTTATTACAAGATACTGAACATAGTTCCCTGTGCTATACAGTAGGTCCTTATTGTTTCCCTATTTTATATGTAGTGGTGTGTATCTGTTAATACCAAACTCCTAATTTATCCCTCTCCCACCCCCTTCCCCTTTGGTAACCATAAATTTGTTTTCTATGTCTGTGAGTCTATTTTGTAAATAAGTTCATTTGTATCATTTTTTTTTAGATTCCACATATAAGTGATATCATATGTTTGTCTTTCTCTGACTTATTTCACTTAGTATGATAATCTCTAGGTCCATCCATGTTGCCGCAAATGGCATGATTTCATTCTTTTTTTATGGAAGCCACAGTCTTTTGTAACCTAAGCTTGGAAATTACAATGCTGTCACTTCTGCTGATACTATCAGTCACAGGCCAACCCTCCTACAGTGTGAAAAGGAACTACCTAAGTGTGGGAATATGAGGAGGTGACAGGTCTGGGGGAATGGAAATGGGTAGAGGTTTGGAATATAGGAGAGCTTATTAGAGGATGAAAGAGGAGTATGAAGAATCCTGGGCTAGAGATGTAAAGCCCGAATTTTTAAGGACAAGTACCAAACCTGGGGATGCTTGATCACTTTTCTTTACGCTTGGCACCAGGCACGCTTACCAGCTTACTGTTTCCAGATCCACAGATCCACAAGGCAGATAATTAAAGAGTTCGGAAAGTAGGGCTGCATGGAAAGAGGAAAACAAAACATTTAGGATAATACAGTGTAAAGGGAGGAGAACTGAGGAACAATTTAACATGTACTTTTTGTTTGCTGTGTGTCTGTTGTTTGTGTTACAGTTTGCACTTTGTTTCAAACAAACCCGCTGTTAGAAAACTTGAATTTCCCACTGAGAGCTGGAAAGGGCTCCAGAAATTCTGTAATTCATCTCCTTTATTTTGTAAATAAGGAACATGAGGCCCGAATAATTTCTTAGTTTACAAAAAGGTTTCTTGAACTCATTATAGAAAAGAATTTTCTAAAGCAACTTTTCTCAAAATTGAGTAAGACCCTTTTTGAAAGAAAAACATTTTTAAGATCTCCAGGGTTGGCTTAGATTATTATGGAGAAATCTAGGTATCAACTTCTTCTATAACTATAAAAGCAAAGCACATTTACAAATTAAATACCAACCAAATGTCAAATCATAAATTTCCAATCAACATTCATTTAATGTGCCAGATTATTGTTTGTCTGAGATGAAATTGTCTTTCCTGCGGTAGCCTCTCCCATCCTGGATGGTTATTCTTTCCATCTCTACTGGATAATTCCAGTCAGCCTGCAGAGAAGCCATTTCTCATCTAAAAGACACAAATGAGGACTTCCCTTGAGCCTCCACCCCTCCCCAACTGCCGTCCCATTCCTCCTCCCTTTCATAGTGTTTAATTCCTCATGAGGGTTGTCTGGAGTTCTACTTCCGCTTCCTCTTCTCCCATTTTCTCTCCTTTTTTCTACCGTTTTATTGTAAGATAAAACATAGATACAGAAGTCGTATAGAACAGATGGATAGCTCAAGGATGGATAGCTAAGGTGAACACCCCTGTAACTACCACTCAGGTCAAGAAGTAGAACTTTACCAGCCCCAGAAGCTGCTGCAGGTGCTCTGTTCCAGTCATTGCCTTCTCCTTCTCTCCAAAAGTAACCACCAACATCACCTTCACAGAAATCACTTCCTTGCATTTCTTGTTTTATCATGCATGTACATTCCTAGACACTACAGATTGAGAGTTGCTCATTTTTCTACCTCTAGTTCCCTCTGCCATCCCTTTCTTGTCCTTGAAGTTCATCTATTGAAGAACCCAAGACTTTTGAGCTGTAGTTTTGCACAGTCGGGGGCAATTCAGCATGCTCCTCTGTTCTCCATATCATCTGCAAACTGGCAGCTGAGTCCAGAGGCTTGATCAGACTTGGGTTCAGTCCTTTCGGCAAGACAAGTGGTGGTCTTACCTTCCATCAGAAGCGCATAAAGTCTGCTTGTCTCACTCCAGGTGATGTTAGGAGCCATTAATGATTATGTCCTAGATCCATTAATTTCCAGGGAGTGGCAAATGGTGAGACGTTAATTCTATCATTTCTTTCTCCTTTATTCATTGGAATTGATGCTCATTGCTTAGGTCCATTAATGTTTAGTGGGTAACAAAATGGCAATAGTCTAATTCTATCATCATGGTGGGTTTTTGTTTTTGTTTTTTTTCATTTATTAGTTGGAATACTTATAAAGAAATGCTTCCCCTCATCTACTCTTTGGATGCCCAGTGGTACATTTCATAAAGAAAAAGCAGGATAGATGCTTGGATCTTTCCCTTTTTTTTTTTTTTTTTACTGGTTGATAAGATAACAGATTGATTCCTTATTAGCCACTGAAGTTTGCTAATTAATTGTTAGTTTTTTAATAGCATTATAGACTCATGGATATCAATTGGTTGTAATCATTATTCTCATTGTGGTTCAGAGTCCCATCTTTGGCCCATGGGAACCTCTTCGAGTTGGCTCCTGGTCCTTTTGACATGATCCTAGTATAGTCATCCCTCCGTATCCATGGGGGTCTGGTTCCAGAACCCCCGAGGATAGTAAAATCCATGGACGCTCAAATCTCTTGTATAAAATGGTGTAGTATTTTCATATAACCTATCCACATCCTCCCAGATACTTTAAATCATCTCTAGATTACTTATAATACCTAATGCTATGTAAATAATTATAAATACAATGTAAATGGTATGTAAAAAATTGTAAAAATAATGTAAATGCTATGTAAATGGTTGTAAATACAATGAAAATTGCTATGTAAATTGTGTGGCAAATTCAAATTTTGCTTTTAGGAACTTTCTGGGATTTTTTTTTTCTAATATATTCGATCTGTAGTTGGTTGAATCCAAGGATGTGGAACCTTGCAGATACAGAGGGTCCACTGTGGTCTTTAATATCTCCCTTGCTCTCTGAACTAGAACCAGCCTTTTTTCCATGAAGCTCTGGTTTCTTTTAGTGGGAAATAGCATTGCAGGACCACAATCTAAGTAGTAGAAATGTTCAGACAGAGCTAGGAATTCATGTGTCTGTGTTGATAGTTCCAATTCAAATACATGACCACAGGGTTTTTCCTTTACACTGTCTAGATTGTATCCATATCTCCTTTCTTCCATACTGAGAATCCTGGTTCTCAAGGGCACAGTGGATGTAAGAATTAGAATAGAACATAAGTCCGGATTTACTTTATTCCACATCACACACATAACAGGCTGAGCATTCAAATACTACATACCACCAATACAGTTTCTTAGAACAATTAAAATTTTTTGCACGTGCCCTCCTGTTTTTACAGTTATATCTACATTGCCTGGGCATGTACATGTAACCAACACCTACTATATTCTCTCACTTTGTTTGTTTGTTTGTTGTTTTTTGGCTGTGCCCTGCAGCACGTGGGATCTTAGTTAACTGACCAGGGATCAAACCCACGCCCCCTGCAGTGGAAGCAGGGAGTCTTAACCACTGGACCGCCAGGGAAGTCCCTATGTTCTCTCACTTTGAACCCTCATTTGGTCTTAGTTCAACAAGTCACTATTTATTGCTTGTTACCAGTCCTTATGTCAATGCCTCTCTAGTTATCTGGTTGTCAGAAGCTTGTTCTCTAGAAAATTTCTCAGGAAGGGCTCATGAAAACAGTATTCCTTGGTTCATTTTCTTTCCTTGACTATCTCAAATATTCCTCTGACATAAAGCATGGCTGTCCAAAGGGCAAATGATAATCGGAAGATAATTTTCCCCTTTTTACCTGGATGTCCAAAGGATGTTTTTCTTTCTCTTCCATAGTTCCCTTCAAAAGTTCAACAGTTTTACTAGAATATGACTTGGTGTTGGTTGTTCTGGGTCTTAGTTACACAGTGTGCTTTTTCAATTTGTCATTTCACATCTTTTAATTTCAGGAAACTTTTCTGGAATTTTAGTTTTAGTATTTGTTCTCTTTCCTTGCTTTGGGTTATTTTTTAGGGACTTCCATTTTGCATATTGAATCTTCTTTGCCTATCTCCAGTATTTGCCCGAATCTCCTAACTTTGTTTGATATCCTTTCTTTTTGTCTTTAAACATTTTCCTCACTTCCACCTTCTGTTTCTCTTAAGGCATACTCTGTTATGTTTATTCACTTTGTGTTCCATCTAGTTGAGTCTTCATTTCTGAAATGATTCTTTTTTAAAAGTTTCTACTTCTTTCCTGAATTCTGTTGCCTCATTTTTGAGTTTTTCAAATGCTGATTCATTTTGTTCTTTCCTGTTTTTTATCATTTTCTACTGTCTTTTTGCTTAAGCTGAAACATTGGGTTGGCCAAAGGTTCGTTTGGGTTTTTTCATAATATCTTACGGAAAAACCCTAACAAACTTTTTGGCCAGCCCAATAGACGATTACAGTTTTGATCCGTTAGCACATCTTTTTGGCAAGCTTTCACTATCTGTAGGGTTGTTGTACTCCTGACTATCCTTTTATATCCTTTTTCCTTATAGTAACTTTGTGTTGGATTTGCCCTCCATACTTTTCTGTTGTTCATTTTTATGAGAGTTTTAGTTTTCCTGAACTTTCTGGAAGAAGCTTGGTGCAGATAACTTTTTCTAGCAACACAGAGCTTCCTCTTCTGCTCTTTTGGTGAAGTGTTTAAAAATATTTCAGCTTACATTACGATTTCCTGGCTCTGCTCCCCTCCCCCGCTGGACCTTCTCTTTCCTTGTACGTGTCATCTTCATCCTCCCTAGTTTTGATCCCATTCCCAGCACTTTCTCCCCAGTAGGGGCTAGATCTTCCAGCCGCCATTGGCTTTACATTCCATCTCGGAGTAGAAAAATCCTTCCAAGGTTTCAGCTACCATTTTCAAATTGGCCTGCTTTCCAGCTGAGTACCTGTTAGCTCTTGGGGTTCTCCTGTTCCCAGAACTGTTAGATGCCCTGCTGCCACTTCCCTCTCCTTTCTCTACACAGACACTGACACCAGGGGGGCTTTGTGACCCCTGCTTGTGTTTGGGGGTTCATAGGACAACCTGGTCACCTCGTTTCATTGTAAATGTTGCCCATGGCTTTTGTAGCTATTCTGTCTGTAATTAGATTCTAAAACTAGGCTGTTACCCTCTTCCCAGAGCCTCCCATTCCCTCTTGAACTACTGAAGCCAAATCCAGCCTCTGTACCCCGATACCCAATTATATCTCGGAGACAGAGTTTTGGGTGAAGTAGAAAAGAAGAGCTTTATTGCTTTGCCAGGCAAAGGGGGCCACAGCAGGCTAATGCCCTCAAAACTGTATGTCCCGACCTGGAGGGAGTAGTGAGGAGTTTTATAGCAATGGTTCAAAGAGGGCGTGATCAGCTCGTGGACCTTCTTCTGATTGGTTGGTGGTGAGGTAAGCGGGAGCCTGCATCACCAGCCTTTTGGTTCCAGCCAGTCTGGGGTCTACGTGCTCGTGGGCAGCAAACAGTCAACTTCTTCCACCTGGTGAGGGTTTCAGTGTCTGCAAAATAGCTCAAAGATACTGTTATGTGTATCCCTTGAGGAGGAACCAGGACCCTGCCCCAAGGCTGCGCTATTGTTTCCTGACTACTCCTCCCTTGTCTCTGCATCCGGTGCCTTCCCTGATTAGCATCTGTTTGAACCTACCCCTTGGAACTCAGGGAAGGTCTTGGAGGCTGAATGAAGCCTATTTCCTGTAATCAAGAAATGGGGGGACACAGGAAGGCTTTTGTGCCCAGGAGCCACACAGGGTCCTGCTCGGTTTCACTACTGCAGTCAGCTTTGCCCTACCATCCCCCAACCCCCCTCCCCACCCTGGAACTGCTCCGATAAAAGTCAGCAATGACCTTCACTTTTTGTTAGATCTCAGCCCTGCCCCCCCGTTTCTTAGTAACGCTTGGTACAGTTGACCTCACCTTCCCGCCTAAAACACTTTCTTCTTTTGGTGTCCAGGATACCACACCTCTTAGTTTTCTCCATCATTGGCTGGTATGTGTCATTGGGGGTACGATTAACCTCATTGAATGGACGAGGGTTAGGGAAGCCACCTAACTTGCCCAAGGCACCTGGCTAACTAGCCAGGATCAATTGCTAAATATTTCTTAAGCATCTGTGATATGCCTGTCACTGTACTCGGCACATAAACAGTAATGTCTGCGCTCGGGAGGAGCTCACACTGCCCCTGGGCAGGAGAAGAGAGCGCTTGAAACTATAGCGAGTCTGTAAGTGGTAACCAGTGGCTGGGAGAGGAGATCCAGGTGGGCTAGGGAAGTGAGGGAAAGCGTGAGAAGTAGGATTTGGCCTTGGAAGATGGGTAGGATTTGAACAGGAGATGGGGAGGAATAGTGGGGACGAGATACGGTTTAGCAGCTCAGGTGAGGTCAGGGCGTAGAGGATCCTGAAAACGAGGCCCCCAGAGGCTGGAGAACTCCTATGGTCTTGAGGCCCGTGGCCCCCTCTAGCCACCACCTCCCTGCCTTGTAGCCTCACACAGCCTCATTTCCAAGTCAGCTTCTCCATCCCTTCTTTTTCTCGAAGTCCTCTCACCGTAACCCCAAGGAGCATCATGTCAACCACCCTCACCAATATCCTGAATTTCTTGGCTTCTTTATTCTCCTCCATGCACGGCCTGAAAACCTCCAGCCTGAGGTGAGTGCTACACCCAGGCCACTGGGTTCTACCACGCGGAGTATTAGGGGTGTATGAGGAACACTGCAGATTGATTGCCCTCGGTGTCAGGTGACCCCTTGACCGAGGGGGTCCTCCTCTCGGCTCCCAAGCAGCCTGTTCGACCACTACCAGCCACTTCTCACAATGCGTTACCCTGGTGGGGTCCTGTGAACTCCCAGGGCCCTCGTATCTAGCGAAGATGCCCACAACCTGCCGGGCACCTGGCTCGCAGAGGTTTCAGTAAATGCTTATCACAAATACATAAATGATTCAAGGGTCCATGGGGTTCCTGATCTGAGAGGTACACCAATTTAAAAAGCCCACACTAGGGACTTCCCTGGCGGTCCAGTGGTTAGGACTCTGCGCTTTCACTGCCGGGGATCCGGGTTCGATCCCTGGTCGGGGAACTAAGATCCTGCAAGCCGCACAGTAGGGCCCAAAAAAAAAAAAAAAAAAGGCCCACACTAATAGGGTGTCAGGAGAGGAAGGATGCTGGGGGTGGACCGAGGAGACGGGAGTAAAACCCAAAGACGCAGTTTCACACGATGAGACGGCACACAGGCTAGAGGTGCATTTTCTCTTCCTGCTGCTTTGTGACCTTTCTGCTTTCCCCTCCCCTTTTGCCCTTTGCTAATCGCTAGTTTATTTCCCCCTTTCTGGGCATTCTCCTTCCTCACCAGTCCTGTAAGAATTGGGGGCAAATGTTGGGAAGGGACCTGAAGAGAGTTCATAAGTAGAGAGATTTTTACCACCATCGTCATCATCGGTGGTGGAGATTGTGGTGGTGTCCTTAGGAAACCTCACATCAGATGGGTATTGTTCTCTTACTTGTAAATTCCCGTTCTTGGAAATTTGGCAGTCTTGGACTAACAAGGGTCCATTTGGCAGCTCAGGAGATGAGGCCAGGAGCCAAAATCTCAAACCCAGCAGAGACCAGGCATGGTTTCACCACGCCCATGTTAGCTCATCCCAAGATGTGTGTGTGTGGCAGTGCCACTGGGATCAGGTGGCCCCTTACGGAGGGGGGTGGACTGTGCAGGAAGAGGTTGAATAAACGGAAGCCCCCAACAAGTTCCTCCATCCCACTGAGTATATCAGAGGCTACAAGAGTTATTTATTTGAATTAACACCTAGGAAGAAGTTTAATCAGGCAAGGGAATGGGATGCAAATCAAGAGACAAAAACATGTGCTTTTTTTCTTCTCCATCTATTTCCTTTTCCTCTCATTCTCTTTGTCCCCAATTTGAGAAAAGTCACCCCAGACTCCCTGCTGTTCCCTGGATAAGTATCAGGTCTCGAATGCTTCCTCCCCCGAGCAGATTAAACTAGGTGAGTAAAGAGAATCTTGCCTCAACCAGAAGCAAGGCCGACGTGTCCTTATTATCCCTTCCCCACCCCACCCACAGTGGGACATTCCCTGTGGGAGCCTGGAGCCCTCAGGGGAGGCGCCCACAGGGGCTGCTGTGGGCCAGGCTGAGAAGCCATCCCAGGGAACACGGTGATATCACAGCTTTCCATAAACACACTTGGGGACTTCCCTGGCGGGCCAGTGGTTAGGACTCGGCGCTTTCACTGCCGAGGGCGCAGGTTCGATCCCTGGTCGGGGAACTGAGATCCCACAAGCCACGCAGCGCGGCCAAAAAACAAAAAACAAAAAAAACACACACTTGAAATTCTGTTTCCTGAGTCACAGCTGAGGTCTCCCCCACCTTAATATAAGTTCAAGATAACAGCACTTAAGATACAGTTGAGATACAGCTCCGCTGGAAATTCTAGATCACTTGAGATTTTGTGTATTGGCTAACCCAAAACTGTCAGCCACGTACAAGGGAGGTACCCCTTCCTCCCTTAAAAGTTTGATTTGGTTGACAGTACACAGAATACCAGGCCTGTTTTCTAGTTGGAAAGGCAGCACTATATACATATGTTGATGGAAGGGAAACAAGTCTGTGGGCCACAGACAATTTCGGGGAGTGAGTTAAGCTAACTTGTGTGTGTCACTGTTGACATAACACATGCAGTGTGTGGGGGGCGTCCTAGGCACTGGGCATGTGGGTGCAGAGGGCCCGGGGCTGGGCTAGGAATCCAGAGACCCGGGTTCTAGCTTGAGCTGAGCCACTCGCTAGTGCCGTGGCCTGGGGAAGCCAATCTGAGCTTCCGTTCTCTCATTTGACGTAAAAACCGTAGTTGCCTGTTGCATAGGATTATAGTGAGAATTAAGTGAACGATGTGTGAGCAGAGACAGCTTGTATAGAAACTAAAGCCCTGTACAAATGTAAGATACCGAGGAAGTAAACAAGCCCTACATCCAAGAGTGAAGAAAACCAACATTTTTATCATCAACCAGATGGTATTATTTGTGCCTTTGTTTGGCTCTTCCTACATCAAATACGTTTTGTGGTGGTTGTTGTTGTTTTTGTTTTGTTTTTAATTTTATTTTTTTAATTGAAGTGTAGTTGATTTACAATGTGTTAATTTCTTCTGTGCAGCAAAGTGGCTCAGTTACACACATATATACATTCTTTTTTATATTCTTTTCCATTATGGTTTATCACGGGATATTGTATATAGTTCCCTGTGCTATACAGTAGGGCCTTTTGTTTTTTATATTAGCCTCTGGGGCAAAAGAGAAAGCAGACCCAGTTTCCCCTCCCAGGTTCAACACACACTTTCCTGGCAGGCTCGCTGTTTCTAATCGAGGGGCCAGCCATGTCCAGCAGGCTGATGTGAAAACTGGCAGCACAAAGGCACTTTAAACAGTCATCGGCAGCACATCACTGAACACACTGTGAAGGCCTGGTGTAGATACAGTCACGGATGAACGCACTCTCATTCATTTACTATATGTATTGAACTTGGATGCTTTCATGCCACATCCACAGAGTTGAGTTGTGACAGAGACCATATGGCCCACATAACCAAAAATATTTATTCTCTGCCCCTTAGCAGGAAAAGTCAGTGGAGCCCTGCCCTCGATTGTATAACCACAAGCTTCCAGTAAATATCAAAAAAAGCACTCCAGCACGCTTTTGCTCTCCAAGCCCTACAGAGAGGATCTCTTGTGTGATACAGTCACAGATGAACGCTAGAACCCAGGTCTCTGGATTCCTAGCCCAGCCCCGGGCCCTCTGCACCCACTTGCCCAGTGCCTAGGACACCCCCTGCTCACTGAACGTGTTATGGCAACGGTGACACACACACGTTAGCTTAACTCACTCCCCGAAATTATCTGTGGCCCACAGACTTGTTTTCCTTCCTTCATCTGGTGTAGATACAGTCACAGATGAACGCTGGAGTGCAAGACTTAAAATTCCAGCCGTTTACATTGTCTCATCACATTCTACTCACGCCTCAAATAATACCGTGGGATTAGTTACTCCTGCCATCGCTGGTCAACCAGCATTGCTGACAGGGCCAGATGTGGTGGAACTGAACATCAAAAACATTTTTCAGACACAAAATTCTGTGAAATATGTAATATATTATTATATACTCTATTATTACAATATATATATTATGAACACAGCAATATATTAATATACATTAATATATTAATTAGAGTATTTATATAAGATTTCTCCCTAACATAACTAGCAATGCCCTAGAGCAGGGGTTGACAGCTACAGACCCACAGGCCAAATCTGGCCCACTGTTTGTAAATAAAGTTTTATTGGCACACTCATTCATTTACAATATGTATTAAGCTTGGATGCTTTCATGCCACATCCACAGAGCTGAGTTGTGACAGAGACCATATGGCCCACATAACCAAAAATATTTATTCTCTGCCCCTTAGCAGGAAAAGTCAGCGGAGCCCTGCCCTCAATTATATAACCACAATCTTCCAGTAAAGATCAAAAAAACGCACTTCAGCACGCCTTTGCTCTCCAAGCCCTACAGAGAGGACCTCTTGTGTGTATGTGCTGTGTCCTGGGCTCCTCTGTCAAGACACTGACTCATTGGATGGTTACTGTGTGTTTGCTTGTTCCCTTCCCTCCAGACTGGGAGCTCCTTGAGGGCAGGGCCTGGGGTTTATTCCCATGTCCATCCCCACTCCAGCCCAGGAGGGGCTTCCTAAGTCAAGGTTAAGGGGATGCAGTCCCTCATTACCTTCTCAGAGCCTAGAATGTGCTCAGGGAGACAGACCAGGAACAGCCTTAGAGTCTCAGCATTAGTGTGATGAGAGTCACAGGGCGGGCGAGGCCAGAGCATCCTGGAAGCTCTTGGAGGGCCCGAGAAGCACATGCCTGAGCTGATTCTTGAAGGATTCACCGGGCAGGAGGAGTGGGGGCGGGGAGTCACACAATGAACGGCACATGGAAAGGCCCGCAGGAGAGGGGCAGCAGACGTGGTTCAGTTTGGCTGAAGTGTGGCTCTCGGCAGTGTCTGGGCATCGCTTTGGGTGGTGGATGCCGCAGAGGTGATGGCAGCGCTGGCCTGGCTGGGTGCTGTGGTGGCTGGAGTCTAGCCAGCGTGGAAGCAGCTGCAACTCTGCCACTTACAACTCTATAAACATGGGAGTTTATGCCAGTTCATAGCTTCTCATCGGCAATTTCCCAAAGATAGAGCAGTATTTCCCAGCCTTGGGATCTGTGAGTTACACAGTCAAAAGGCCATGTTTCATGCCAAACACTAGCACGTAATTAAAAGGAAACATACAAATGTTGGTACATGTGCCCTGTGGTCTTTGGTCCCCCAAATCTTTGACCCGGACTCAGTGTGGGTAATCAAGAAGCTGGTGATGATAAAAAGGACACATTTAAGAAACACTTAAAATTTCTTAAAACAAATGTCAGTGCTGTCCATCGAGTGATGAATGGATAAACAAAATGTGATGTAGCCATGCAATAGTATATTATTCAGCCACAAAAAAGAACAAAGTACTGGGACTTCCCTGCCGGTCCCAGTGGTTAAGACTCTGAGCTTCCACTGCAGGGGCCGCGGCTTCGATCTCTGGTCGGGGAACTAAGATCCCACATGCCGCGTGGTGCAGCCAAAAAAAATAAATAAAAAATCTTAAAAAAATAAAATAATGAAGTACTATTATATGGCTACAACATGGATGAACCTTGAAAACATTCTGCTGAGCGAACGCAGCTGGACACAAAAGGTCGCATATTGTACGATTCCATTTATGTGAAATAACCAGAATAGGTAAATCCATAGAGACAGATGCAGACTGGTGGTTGCCAGGGGCTGGGAAGAAGGAGGAAGTGGAGACAACCATTTAATAGGTCTGGGGTTTCCTTTTGAGGTGAGGAAATGCGTTGGTACTACAGGGAGGAGGTGGTCGGTCACTCAGCATTGTGACTGTACTAATGTCACTGGATTGTTCACTGTAAAAATGGTTGATTTGGGGAATTCCCTGGCGGTCCAGTGGTTAGGACCCGGTGCTTTCTCTGCTGAGGGCCTGGGGTCGATCCCTGGTCTGGGAACTAAGATCCCAGAAGCCACATGGTGCTGCCAGAAAGAAAAAAAAAAAAGGTTGATTTTATGTTATCTCAGTTTGCCTCAGTTTTTCAAAACTGAAAAAAAACATGGCCTAGGAAGGAAAAGAAAATGTAGGTATACTGTTCTTGACCGTTAAATTCACTAAATAATAATGATGTTTAAATTTTTTTTAATTAATAAAACATTTGGGATTAACATATATGCATTACTATATATAAAATAGACAATCAACAAGGACCTGTATAGCACAGGGAACTCTACTCAATATTCTGTAATAACCTATATAGGAAAAGAATCTGAAAAAGAACAGATATATGTATGTGTATAATTGAATCACTTATCTGTACACCTGAAACTAACAACATTGTAAATCAACTATTCGCCAATACAAAATAAAAATTAAATTTAAAAAAAATGTTTAAATAAGCTATAAGGATATATTGTACAGCATAGAGAATATAGCCAATATTTTATAATAACCTTAAATGGAGTATAATCTATAAAAATTTTGAATCACTATGTTGTACACCTGAAACTAATATAATATTGTAAATCAACTAGACTTCAATAAAAATAAATTAAAAAATTTTTTAAATTAATGAAACAAAACTCAGTAGTGAACCGGCAGCTCCTGAGGTTCTGAGTGGGATGTGGGGACTTGAGCTGATGACCCTCCTTTTGCTCGCCTCTCTGATAGAAGTGGAGAAGACCCGATGCCAGCATGAACGAGAACACATCCTCGGGGCGGTGGACCCCCAGCGCCCCCGGCCTCCGGGACTGTTTGTTCCCGAGTGTGATGAGCACGGACACTACGCGCCCACCCAGTGCCACGGCAGCACTGGCTACTGCTGGTGTGTGGACCGTGACGGCCGCGAGGTGGAGGGCACCAGGACCACGCCCGGGATGAGGCCACCGTGTAAGTCAGAGGACAGTGCTGGAGACAGGAAGTCTCAGCACCTGCAAGCATCGCTGGGGACCCTTGCCGGGGACCCTTGCCAAAGGTGCAGTTGGCACTTTCTGCCTGCCCTAAATCCTGACCTGCTCCACTGGCTCGGAGCCCGTCCCTCCCTCCCTTTCTCCCCTCTGCAGCCCCCTTTTCCATCTCCCCATCACTTGCCCACCCCCACCATCTCTCTCCCCACTTTCCCTCTCCTCCCTCTTACCCTTTCCTCTTCTTTTTTTGTGCAAACCTGTTCTGTGCAAACGATGGGCAGGACCCGCTGCATTGAGGCTGCAATTGGTAGCAGAGAGGGTGTGTGCTCAGGGGTCCCCGAGGTAAACCTTGCAGTGGGTGGCCCAGCGTTCCAGCGGCTCTGCGCTGGCACACAGTGCAGGGATGGGAGAGACCAACCGGAGCCCCTCCCCAGGCATGGAGGGGCTAACTCAGGTGTGGAACTGTTCTCCTCCTGGTACACTTGCCTGACCTTTAGGTACTCGGTCCATTTAGAATGGCAGGAGCTAACAGCCGCAAAGGTTTCTGCAAGATAGTTCTGCGACAGTCCATGACGGTGGGAAGGCGCCGAGCTGGGGGCCAGGCTGTGTGACACTGGACAGATACTTGCCTGAGTCTCAGCATCCTCGGCCTCAACATCGGATTCGAGCAAAATAATCTCTAGGATGCTTCTCAGCTCTAAAGTTCTGTCACAGGCATAGAAAATGGTAATTGTCACAAATTACCAAAATCTAATACAATCAGTCCTTGCCTCTCCATTCTCCATTTAGCTAATAATCATAAACTGATCCCCTACCAGATAGTTTCCCAAAGCTGCTAAGAGGCTGCTGAGTAAGCAGTGATCACTCACAGGGACTTCCCTGGCGGTCCAGTGGTTAAGACTCTGCGCTTCCAATGCAGGGGGGCGTGGGTTCTATGCCTGGTCGGGGAACTAAGATCCCACATGCTGCGAAGGGTGGCCAAAAAAAAGGAAGTGAGAAGTGATCACTCACAAACTTCATTACACCAGCCAGCCAACATTAACTGAGTGTCAGATTGGTGTGGTCAGTGCTGGCAGCCCACAGAGGGAAGCCCCAGTGCCAGCCCCAGAACCTCAGAGGACAGGTAAACAGGTGCAGGGTAGGGAAAGGAACCTTAAGAGAGAGTAGGTGGGCCAGGAAGCACAGTGGCTTGGGGGGTTGCGGGCTAGCCCAGGAAGGCTTTGCAGAGCAGTACCGTGAGAACCAAGGTTTTGAGCAGGGCCAGAGTCAGCTGCGCTGGGGAGTAGGGGTTGAGGAGGCCCATGGTCCAGGCAGCAGGAAAGGGCGGAGAGGCAGGAAAAAAACCACCAGGGGTTTGTGTCCTGTGGGAGGGGAGCAGAATGGAGGTAAGGACATCAGATGCCCCGCTGAGGGGTCTGGATTGGTCCTGAGGGCAGAGGGGAGCCCAGGAAGGGTTTCGAGCAGGCGCTGATGTGACCAGGTTTGTTTTAGAAGAGCTGAGAGGGAGGAGTGAGGCCCTGGTGGTGGGGAGGCGGGTGCAATTAATTAATTGCAGTATTTCTAATTAATCCAGGTGAGAAACGGCGAGGGTCTGACCTGAGGTGCTGGCAGTGAGTTTGGAGGGATAGAGTCCAGAGATATTAAAAAGGTCCACGAGATTGGTTTATATCATTGATTGGGTATAACAGGCAAGATGGACAAGAGAAAAGAACTGAAAATGAGCTCGGTGCTGACCTGGTCTCGTTCTCTCACTTCAGAGAGCAGGAAACGAGCCCAGGAAGGTCCACGACGTGTCCACACGGCGAGTGGCAGGGCCAGGTCTGGGACCCAGGTTTCCCGACAGCCACTGCGTGTTCCTTACCCGCAGCCCAGGCTGCCTGTCCCCTCCTGGGACATTCTCTTGTCAGGTGAGCCAGGAGCTGTGCTGGGCCACCAGGTCAGCAGGTAGGAGGCAAGGCCGAGTCTGAGGGAGGATTAGCCCTGCCCATCATTTCGTTCTGGAAAGCCCAGAAGGCCTGTGTTCCCGTTTGTGGCGTCTGAGACCCTCCCACCCCCGTGGGATGGGGTGAGTGGGGCTAGTCCACTCAGACGGTCTCCTCGAGCATGAAAATACTCAGCAGCTTCCTGCTGGGGTGCGAGCTCCCTGTGGCCAGGGTTTCAGGGTTGCTGCTGTTGCATTGTTTCCGTTCACTGCTGCAGCCCATGTGCAGAGCAGGGCACCGATAGCCAGGTTAGTTCCATTAAGGGGGAGACTGAGCCATTGTTTCTTTCCAGTCGACCTTTAATGTTAAACTCTGGCCCTGCATCATCTTCATCACAAATGCCCTTTGACTGACTGAGGTCTTTCTGCTCCTTGTGCTTTCGGATATTAAATGTGCACGTGCGACGGTGCAGTCTGTGGTGCCATGAAGGTGACGTGACCGGGTGTGGGTGCATGTGTGTGAGTCCGTGCACGCGCCCACACGCGTACGTTTGTGCATTCCTACTGCACGCGGGCCTTACTCACTGCCGTCTCCCACCACCCAGGTCTGAGTACAGTGGCTCCCCCGGTTCACCACGGACCCTCAGTTCCTACCGCCGTGATCCCCCTGCCACCTGGGACCCACCTACTCTTCGCCCAGACCGGGAAGATAGAGCACCTCCCCCTGGAGGGAAGCACCATGACCAAGACGGAAGCCAAGGCGCTGCTTCACGCCCCGGTGAGTGCTGGCCGATGGCACTTGGTGACAATTTCTGCTTCAATGGCCTGGAGCAACGAGCGGGGTGCAGTCAGCCCAGGGACCAGGGCTGGACCCCTGGACCCAGGACCCTGGGTGTCCACCTCTAAATGAGGCCACTGTATTCCTAAGCACCCCCGTGAGGCTCGAGGGTGGGAGCAGAAACAGTAGGGCTTCCAGAGAGACCCCTTTGGTATCTGACCCCTCAGGTGGGCGCGTCATGTGAGTTTGCTCTCTTGTCTGTGAGCATCTGCCAGGTTTGATGTTGCCATCCCTGCTAAATTAGCAACGTGACTCATCTTTCGGCAGCCGCTCAGCTCAAGATGCTCCTGTCTGCCCAGAGGCAGTAAGTAACCAGAGCTTTTCAAAGTTTCAAAGATGCATTTTGTGAGTCGGGGAATTTTTGTCCGTTAGTTAGAGCTCAGACACTTTTGAGGAGCTTTTCTATCTGGGATCCTGACCTCCTGCCAGGAAACCAAACCTGAGACCTGGTGGAGGCTCCTGGCTGTGGACTCAGGGTTGCCAGGGCAGTGGGGCCCGTCAGGGTTCTCTAAGGAGTGAAGAAGTAGTAGCGAGCGGGCTACCAGCTCTTAGAGATGAAAGTCCAGCAGGAATCCTCTTTACCCCTCAGTGCTGGTTGCAGAGCCTGCTTGAAGATTCCGGGTAGAAATGTTACTTTCTTCTCATCTTCCTTTCCCTACTCCCCTGTCTTTCCCACCTGCCCTATTTTCTCTTCCTGCATGGATCTCTACACACCGCCATACCCCCTCTTCTTTTTGACCAGGGAGGAAACATGATCAAAAAAGTCTGCAAAATAAAAATGCTTCTTTTTTAAGAAATTTATGTTATTGAAGTATAGTTGATTTACAACGTTGTGTTAATTTCTGCTCTACAGCAAAGTGATTCAGTTATACATACATATATATATATATATATATATATATATACATACATTCTTTTTCATGTTCTTTTCCATTATGTTTTATCATAGGATATTGAATATAGTTCCCTGTGCTCTACAGTAGGACCTTGTTTATCCATTGTTGTTTATCCCTTTTGTTTATCCATGTAATTGTTTGCATCTGCTCATCCCAAACTCTCATTCCTTCACCCCCACCACCTCCCCCTTGGCAACCACAAGTCTGTTCTCTGTCTGAGTCTGTTTCATAGTTAAGCTCATTTATGTCATATTTTAGATTCCACATATAAATGATGTCATATGGTATTTGTCTTTCTCTTTCTGACTTACTAACTTACTAGAGATGATAATCTGTAGGTCCATCCATGGTAAAAATGCTTTTCAGAAGCCTCTTGCAAAGCAGCCTTGATTGGATTCATGTTCTTCCCCAACACAAAACCCTCTGATCGGTTCCCTTAACCCAGAAAAATATCCAGTTCTTTCCATGGCCTCCGGCTACCTCTCCTACCCCATTCCCTACCACTGCCCCCTCACTCACCGGCTGTAGCCTTCTGGCCTTCTAGCTGGTCCTCAACTCACCACGCACGCTCCCACCTCAGGGCCTTTGCACTTGCTGTCCCTGCTGCCTGGAGTTCTCTCATTCCAGACACTTGCACAGTTCACTGCCGCATGTCACTTGAATTTCTGCTGGCGCATCAGCTCTTAGAGAAACCTGTCCTGGCTGCCCTATCCAGACTGCAGCCTCCACCTACCCTGCTTTGTCTTTCATCAGGCACCCAGCACTACTCGAAACATTGTATATCAGGGTACATGTTCTATGTCTGATGTATCTCTTCCCACCAAGAATATAAGCACAGCAAGATCAGAAATTGTCCGTCTGTTTCATGGAGTTGTTTGTTTCACAGTGGTATTCGAAGATCCCAGACAGTGCTTGGCACTTGAAAAGTATTTGTTGAACAAATGTGTAAGTGATCTTTGTGATTTCCTGTTGCCTCACTGAAGCACACAGCCCTCAAGGGGTAATCATCATTCTTCCTCCGTATCCACTAGCACACACTCCCGGGTAGTGGGAGTGGGTTAAATTCCATGTGAAAGTCGTTTTCCCCCAAGACCAAGGGGAGAGGCTTAAATGCCAAATGAGGCTATGAAAAGCAGGAAATTGAGATGGGATCAGTGGAGGGAGAGTGCTGAAACAACATTATAAATATTCACTGCGTCCTTCCTATCTATGTATCATCTATCTGTCTGTCCTTCTGTGTATGTACGTATGTATGTATGTATGTATGTATCTATCTATCTATCTATCTTTATCATTTAGCTATTTTAACTGTAGCTAATGCCACTGTGGCATTAAGTACAACAATCATCACCATCTATCTCCGGAACCTTTTCCATCATCCCAAACTGAAACTCTGGATCCATCCAATAATAACTCCCTCCTCCCCTGCCAGCCCTTTGCATCCCCTTCTACTTTCTATCTCTATGAATTTGCCTGTTCTAGGGACCTCCTATAAGTGGAATCATACAGTATTTGCCCTTTCGTAACTGGTTTACTTTATTTAGTATAATGTCTTCAAATTTCATCCATGTTGTAGCATGTGTCAGAATTTCCTTCCTTTTTAAGGCTGAATTATATTCCATTATATGGATGTATCACATTTTGTTTATCCATTCATCCATCAGTGGAGAACTTGGGCTGCTTCCACCTTTTGGCTATTGTGAATAGTGTTGCTATGTACGTGGATTTACAAACATCTGTTCAAGTCCTTGCTTTCACTTCTTTTGGATATAAACAAGACCTGGAATTACATGGTAATTCTATTTTTAGTTCTTTGAGGAACCACTATACGGTTTTCCTTAGCACTGCACCATTTTGCATTTCCCACCACCAGAGCACAAAGGTTCCAATTTCCCTACTACCTTGTCAACACTTATTATTTTCTGTTTTTTAATTGTAGCCATCCTAATATGTGTGAAGTGGTATCTCATTGTGGTTTTGATTTGCATTTCTCTAATGATTAGTGATGTTAGCATCTTGTCATATACTTATGGACAATTTATATATCTTTGGAAAAATGTCTATTCATATCCTTTGCCCATTTTGTAATTGGGTTGTTTTGTTCTTATTGTTACTGAGTTGTAGGAGTTCTTTATATATTCTATCAACCCCTTATCAGTTACATGATTTGCAAATATTTCATCACCTTCCATGGGTTGGTTGCCTTTTCACTTTGTTGATTGTGTTGTTTACTGAACAAAAGTTTTTAATTTTCATAAGATCCAATTTATCTAGTTTTGCTTTTGATGTCATATACAAGAAATCATTGCCAAATCCAATGTTATGAGGCTTTCAACTATGTTTTCTTCTAAGAGTTTTGTATTTTTAGCTCTTACATTTAGACTTTTGCTTCATTTTGAGCTAATTTTTGTATATGGTGTATGGTAAGGATCTGTGTTCCTTTATGACATGACTTTTGGAGGGCAAGTGTCTGCTGATAACCCTGATTCTCCCAGTAAAAGAGCATCCTGGTCTTACACTTCTATGGTCCCCAGGGCCTCACTTTGCATTTCCATATACATTTTAGAGTAAGCTTGTAAGTTTCTACCAAAAAGAAAAGAAAAGGAAAGGAAAGGAAAGAAAAGAAAAGAAAAGCCTGCTGGGATTTTGATATGGATACCACTAGATCTTTAACTCTATTTAGGGATATCCTAAACTCTATTTAGTATATCTTAGCAATATTAAATCTTATGATCCATTAAACTAACATCTCTTCATTTATTTGGGTCTTCTTTAATTTCACTCTACAATGTTTTATAGTATTCAGTATAGAATCTTGCACATTTTAAAATACTTATTCTTAAATATTTTGCTGCTATTAGAAACCTTATTATTTTTAAATTCTACTTTTTGCTGGTATGTAGAAATACAATTTTACATTGACCTTGGATCCTGCAACCTTGCTAGATTCAATTTTTAGTTAAAATATTATTATAGATTCCCCAGGAATTTCTACATAAATAATCATAGTCTTAAAATAGAGTGATTTTACCTCTTCCTTTCCAATATTTATGTCTTTTATTTAATTTTTATGATTTTCAGTTGGGCAAAGATTTCTTAGATAATATACAAAAAGCATTAGCCATAAAGAAAAATAAAATTGCACTTAATACAAATTTAAAACTATTGCTCTCCAAAAGCATCATTAAGAAAATGAAAAAGTGCTCTTTACTGAGAAAAAATATACATATACATACATACATATATATATGTGTATGACAACAGATTTTTTAAAAAAATATTTTATTTATTTATTTATTTATTTATTTATTTATTTATTTATGGCTGTGTTGGGTCTTCGTTTCTGTGCGAGGGCTCTCTCCAGTTGTGGCAAGCGGGGGCCACTCTTCATCACGGTGCGCGGGCCTCTCACTATCGCGGCCTCTCCTGTTGTGGAGCACAGGCTCCAGACGCACAGGTTCAGTAATTGTGGCTCACGGGCCTAGTCGCTCCGCGGCATGTGGGATCTTCCCAGACCAGGGCTCGAACCCGTGTCCCCTGCATTGGCAGGCAGATTCTCAACCACTGCGCCACCAGGGAAGCCCCGACAACAGATTTTTATCTGAAATATATAAAGAAATCCTTCAACTCAATAATTTTTAAAATGGACAAAAGAGGGACTTCCCTGGCGGTCCAGTGGTTAGGACTCCGCACTTCCACTGCAGGGGGCATGGGTTCGATCCCTGGTCGGGGAACTAAGATCTTGTATGCTGCGTGGCACAGCCAAAAAAAAAAAAAAAAAGACAAAGACTTGAAGACAATTCATTTCAAAAGGTATCTAAGTGCCTCTAAGCATGGGAGAGAGTCCCGCCATCATCATTCACTAGTAGGTGGACCACTCTCACCACTGGTCTGCACTTCCAGGATAAAGTCATCATTGGACTGGCCTTCGACTGTGTGGACAAGATTGTTTACTGGACCGACATCAGTCAGCCTTCCATTGGGAGAGCCAGTCTGCACGGTGGAGAGCCAAGCACCATCATCCGACAAGGTGGGCAAGCAAATGTCATTCTTCCTTTTCAGTTTTGCTTTTAGCAGCCCACGTGGCTCTTGGGAGAGAGGGGAGGGGTGCAGTGTATGGTTGCTTACAGGATATGGTAATCTGAGAGGGGCTGGGTTCTCAACCTCAAACATCGCCCTTTCCAGCCTTCTCTGAAGAGTCCTCTGAGGACTCATCACTAAATCATGAACATCTTAGCTGGGATTTGTTGCTAGCCTGAGGAGAATAAAATTAAAACAGGGTAAGTGTCCATGCCTGTCTCTGCAAGCTCCTGTAGCCAGTTTTAAGGAATAATAAAGGCCAAACTCAACCATCCAGTTTGGATATACATTTCACCCTCTGGCTGCTGAGCCTAGAACCGATTCTCAGACTGTCTGCCCCAGGGTGGGTGGTCCATCAGGCAATACGCAGATGAATCGTAAAGATGGGAGGATCACGAGCATATTGGCAGATATTGTCCCTGAGAAGTGAGTCTGTTCCCAAGACAGTTTTCCAGTTGAAGGGTTGTCACTTCAACCTGTAACCTCATGGTGGGGTGGGTCTCCTCTCTTCTACCTCACCCCCACTGGACCTTGCTCAGATTGCCAGAAGAGTACAGAAAATCAGGCTGAACTCTTACAGACATTTCTGGTTTTGTTGCATCACTGATGACAAAGCACATGGCACTTTGGCACAGCTTACCCCTCAACATTTAACCTCAATTCCTTAACTTATGGATGCTGATTTAAGCCAAGGACTCTATTATGTTAATGTCTACCTTCAACAAGTCAAGGCTATTTTAGGTGGATATGTTTTATCAAGATTCAAGTCCATTATGACAAAAATCCAAGGGCCTGTAAAAATTCTCCTGTACTGAAAAGGTCAAATATTACACATTACTAAGTCTGTGACTCATCAGCTGACTTGCAGATATTTTCAATCAAAAGACATTGTCATGCCAATGATATTTGCTGTGTAAAATCATCTTGTTTCCTCTGCAAAACACTCAAATCAAAGATACATCCTTAAAATATATGAGCCTCTTTGGTATTTCTTTTTACTTGGGGCCAAGTGTAGATTTTCTAATTTCCAATTTAACATTTCCCTAGAAACTGGTACTCTGGAAGGGTCCCTGTGCCTGCGAAGTAGCCCCTGGGGCATGTTTTTCCTTCCTTGACTCCTTCACAAGAGATGATGTAGCAGGAATTAAACTGAGGTTGAGTTAAATATGTCTGACTTTGGACATAGACCTCAAATCCTTTTCTGGAATCCAGTATGCTATTTAAATAATGTCTGCTAGTTTTCATGGCTTGCTTTAATGAACAGAAGTTTGAAAATGCCTTTTTGTATCTTATCACCGTTAAAAATGTTGTTGCTATTGTCTGTGATTTGACTTCAAAACCCAGTGGAAGAGGGGAGTAGGTCATCGTTTGCTATTTCCTGTTGCTTTTGGAACTGATAATCATCCAAGAAAGCTATAAGCACAGTAAGAAACATTCCAGACAAAAGCCCACTGTGAAAACACAGAATTAAATCAGAATGTGATCTTTGTAGAAGAAAGATCCCTAGGGATCCATTTTTTTTTTAATTTCAAAAAGAGAGAAAGAAACTTCCACTTACATCTTCATCATGGTATGTGTTGGTACATTCCTAGTGAGTGAAAATGGCAGTGTGTATCTTTTCTTTTTCTTTTCTTCCTAATTTCGTAACGTCTGAATCCTGGGCTTCTCTGTCTTTCCTTGAGTTAAAGTCCTAGCCAAATATCTTTGATAAGTATCGTCATCTGTTTCCTTTCAACATAATCAGTGTGGAATATATTGCCCTGACATCTTCCCATCTTGCCCTGACTCACAGCAAAGGATGAGGTTTTCCAGGCCTTTCCTTTGGCTCCTTATCCCATAAAGAAGTATTTTCCTGGTTGGGGAAGGAGGTATGGTTGCTCTTGGGTTTGACGTCAAGAGCAGGGCTGTTTATAAAGAGACAACATGACATGGAGTTCCTTCCTGGAACTTGTAAAGAGACACTCATTGAACAGCCTTCCCTGGTCCCACTGTTCTGTGTGTGTCTGAATAGCTCATGCCTCTCAGACAGGATGTACTCATTCCAAATATACCCTAGAATGATTTCTTCTGATATTGTCTGAAAGTTGAAAGGGGCCTTTGGAGTTCAGTCTCACCATCCCTTTGCCTCTAGGGACATGGAAAATATTTTAATACTTTATAAATCTTTACTTTTGGTTAGAACAATAAAGAACTTGTTTAAAATTAGAAACTGCTGTTTTTAATTCTTAATAAACTTCCTCTGGTGGGGGTCCTTTGAGGGGCCTTAGACATTGCCGGCATTCACAATCATGATTGTATTAGGGGTCTAGTGAAAGCCGATATGGAGGGGGCTGAAGGTCGGGATTGCTTCTCTATTGATGAAAGAACACAGTGCTGCACCTGCCACAACTAAGGAGCCAGCGAGCCGCAACTAAGGAGCCCGCCTGCCACAAATAAGACCCGATGCAACCAAATAAAGAAAGAAAGAAGAAAAAAAAAACAGTGCTGGGATGGTTTCCTTGTACCAGGCCCCTGGGGCAGGGTAGCTCCATCCTCGGCTCTCCCCCTTCCTGTTTCCACTTCCAGCTGTACTAATGACCTTCGATTCTATAATCAGCAGAGGGGAAAGCATCCCAGATGACACCAGTAAAACCCTGGTGGGGTTTTAGCTTTTAGCTTGATTGTATTTCTAGTCAGGAAACTATTGCAATCTTGAACTCCTGATTAGGTTAGGTGGGTGCTGAAGGTTCCCATTGCAGTCAGCTTATGCTGTGGCAACCCCTGGCTTGGAAATCAGTTGCTTATAGCCTAGTAAGGACTTCTGGGTGCTATTCACAATTCCTGACACCCCTTCTTTGTAATCCTAATACTTGTATAAAAGTAATAACAGCTGTGATTTCTAGCATATATTAGTTCTCTGAAATGACCTCTTTTCCCCATTGATGAATAAGGTAAATCTGTCCTGTTCCCATCTTCAGATCTTCCTGTGCCTCTCCTTTGCATAAGGGATAAGCGCTAAGCTCATTAACACGGGCGTCCTAACTTCATCTCTGGCCACCCTCCACCCTCGGGGTCTCCAGCCACGCAAAATGACATACGGTTTACTTCGGGCCATGTCTTTTCTTCCTTTAGACCTATGTGCTGGTCCCACTACCTGGAAAACCTTTATCCAGGATCTTTGCCTGACAAAGTCCTGTTGCTTCTGCAGGAGCCAGCTTTAGGAGGTGTTATCTCCCACAGGAATCCTTCCCTGGTCTCCCCAGGTTGAGTCCAGTGTCCCTCCTTCATGTTCCCACAGAACCTGGAACTCAGTCTGAACTGTGATTGGCTGTGGGCTTCTTGAAGGCAGGGCCACAGCTTCAGCATCTTTATGGGCCTGGCTCCCAATGTGGATGTCCATCGAGGGAATGAGTAGCATTTTTCAATTTGTCACTAAGTGTTACTTAACTTAAACAACAAGCATTTAACACTCTCATTTGTTTTTTCACAGTGCAAGGATTGGATGCCAGGTGAAATAGCACTGAGTAATCAGAAAAACCTCATCTTAGTTGCTTTAAAAAAAATCAGGAGTGTTTGGTGTTTGCTTCTAGATCTTGGAAGCCCAGAAGGCATTGCTCTTGACCATCTGGGCCGCAACATCTTCTGGACGGATTCTCACCTGGATCGGATAGAAGTTGCAAAGCTGGATGGGACCCAGCGCCGGGTGCTGTTTGAGACTGATTTGGTGAATCCCAGAGGCATCGTAACGGATTCCGTGAGAGGGTATCTTTGCGTAAATCTGTGTGTGCGTCTCTTCTATTTGCATCTGCCCTTTTGGATTTTCTCAAATGTTAGGCTGTAACTCCAGCATTGCTCTCCTGAAATGAATGAGTTTAGGATGAGTGAGTCTACAGTTGGTGGCTTACAGATATCCATGGTGAAATGGCAGTATGTTTACGTGTGATCATGGACTTGATACCATGTTCCACTTTCCAATCTTTTACCAAGAGCCTTTGTAAGTTGACAGCTCAGAAATTGGGTATTTCCACTTGGGTTGAATGTGAATCAACACCTGACTTGTATCGACCCCAGAAGAGTATCAAGGTAGCATAAATGTCCCCCTGGGGCTCCTTCCTGGGGGCCAACCCAGCATGAACACCTTGGAGTCCCTCCCTATGGGTTTTGTCAGCGTATCAGTGCTTTTTCTCCCTTTCCCTTACTGCAAACTCTACATCTTACACCCCAGGCCTGTGTCTCCTTGACGCTTTGACTCCTTCCCTTTGAGACCACGTCTCTTGTTCTGTGGCCACTCAGCCACCTCCCTGACAGCAGGTGCCTTGACCACTGCCTCTGCCAGCCTTGCTTCTGGGCCTCATCCCCTGGGTCTGCTGTGTCTTCCTGTGTGGTGACAGCATATGGGAATTATTCCCATGTGTTTATGTCAGTTATGGTGTTCTGGTTTTTTTTAAACAGTTTTGCCGAGATATAATATGTAACTTATGTTTAAGGGGAGTGAAATCGTGAGTAACAGAAAGATTCAAGCGAAGAGCCAAATCCAAGGGTCTTTGCAAAGGAAAACATGTCTTGACACCTGCAGATCCTTTTTAGCCATTCTGTGTCTCAGTGTCTGCTAATGTCTTCACCATGGGTTCTTTTTAAGTGTTTTTTTTTTCCTTTATGAACTTATTTTTTAAACTTTAATTTTTTTTTGGCCACACCTTGCAGCTTGCAGGATCTTAGTTCCCCGACCAGGGATGGAACCCAGGCCCTCAGCAGTGAAGGCGCGGCGTCCTAACCCCTGGACCGCCAAGGATTTTCCCCTCTTTTAAAGTGTTTTTTTTGTTGTTGTTGTTATTTTTTTAACTTTTTATTTTATATTAGAGTCGAGTTGATTTATAGTGTTGTGTTAGTTTCAGGTGTACAGCAAAGTGATTCAGTTATACATATACATGTATCTATTCTTCTTCAAATTCTTTTCCCATTTAGGTTGTTAGATAGTATTGAACAGAGTTCCCTGTGCCATGTAGTAGGTCTTGTTGGTTATCCATTGTTTTTTAATTAATTAATTAATTAATTAATTTTTTGGCCGCGTTGCGTTTTCATTGCTGCACACAGGCTTTCTCTAGTTGTGTCAAGCGGGGGCTATTCTTTGTTGTGGTGCGTGGGCTTCTCATTGCAGTGGCTTCTCTTGTTGCAGAGCATGGGCTCTAGGCACCCGGGCTTCAGTAGTTGTGGCATGCAGGCTCAGGAGTTGTGGCACATGGGCTCTAGAGCACAGGCTCAATAGTTGTGGCTCACGGGCACTAGAGCACAGGCTCAGTAGTTGTGGCTCATGGGCTCTAGAGTGCAGGCTCAGTAGTTGTGGCGCACGGGCTTAGTTGCTCTGCAGCATGTGGGATCCCCCAGGACCAGGGCTCGAACCCATGTCCCCTGCATTGGCAGGCAGATTCTTAACCAGTGCGCCACCAGTAGTGTGTACATGTCAATCCCAAACTCCCTAACTATCCCTCCCCCCAACCCTTCCCCTCTGGTAACCATAAGTTCATTCTCCAACTCTGTGAGTCTTAAGTGTTTTCTAAGTGAACTTTTTCTCATGCATCTTCATATTTTTCTTCCTCTTTCTCCTCCTTTTCCTCCTCCAGGAATCTTTATTGGACAGACTGGAACAGAGACAGCCCCAAAATCGAAACTTCCTACATGGATGGCACAAACCGGAGGATCCTTGTGCAGGATGACCTGGGTTTGCCCAACGGGCTGACCTTTGATGCCTACTCATCTCAACTCTGCTGGGTGGATGCAGGTGACGGAAAGCCCCAGGCCTGGCTCCTGGGGTTGGAACAGTGCTTTGTTTTTTACCAAACAATTATTGTTACCCCCTGTACTATCAAGATTATCTGTTATGGGGAAGAGAGCATAAGATAACTGCTTTTTTCCTGCACAAACAATAGCTGCATATCTTTGCTCTGAAATTTATTGTTTCTCTAGGCTTGACACAGTCTAGGGAGAGGTCTTAATCTTCCAGGTCAGGGGTCAGCAAACTACAGCCTTGGGCCAAATCCAACCTCCTTGGTATAACCCAGGAGCTATAAACGGTTTTCACATTTTTTTAAAATTAATTAATTATTTATTTATTTTTATTTATGGCTGTGTTGGGTCTTCATTTCTGTGCGAGGGCTTTCTCTAGTTGCGGCAAGCGGGGGCCCCTCTTCATCGCGGTGCGCGGGCCTCTTCACTATCGCGGCCTCTCTTGCTGCGGTGCACAGGCTCCAGACGCGCAGGCTCAGTAGTTGTGGCGCACGGGCTTAGTTGCTCCGCGGCATGTGGGATCTTCCCAGACCAGGGCTCGAACCCGTGTCCCCTGCATTGGCAGGCAGATTCTTAACCACTGCGCCACCAGGGAAGCCCAGTTTTCACATTTTTTAAAAAATTAATTTATTTATTTGTTTTTACTTTTGGCTGTGTTGGGTCTTCATTGCTGCGCACAGGTTTTCTCTAGTTGTGGTGAGCAAGGGCTACTCTTCGCTGTGTTGCGTGGGCTTCTCATTGCGGTGGCTTCTCTTGTTGCAGAGCATGGGCTCTAGGCGCACGGGCTTTGGTAGTTGTGACTTCAGTAGTTGTGGCTCATGGGCTCTAGAGCGCACGATCAGTAGTTGTGGCACACAGGCTTAGTTGCTCCGCGGCATGTGGGATCTTCCCGGACCCTGCAGGGCTCGAACCTGTGCCCCCTGCATTGGCAGCCAGATTCTTAACCACGGCACCACCAGGGAAGCCCCAGTTTTCACATTTTTAAATGTTACATTTTAAAAGGTTATATACAGCACATGGAAAGGAGGGCCTCTGGAGTGGGGAGTTCTGGAGTTTGGAGAGAGAAGAATGTAGCTGGAGCTTCAGCTTCCTATTTGCCACCAACAAAATTATCAGCATCTTCCATCAATCATGTGCTATCGATCCCTCCCTCTCTCCTACTCATTTCCCTCAAGCATTTTAAGAAGCCCCAGTGAAGAGCCTTAAAGAAGCAGCCCAGGATCATGCATTCTCTTTGCCGCTTGGAAAACAGGGAAGCCTCCATGGCAAGTTCCCACCTCACATAGGAAGAGAAGGGCCACATAAAGGGAAAAGAACTTTCAAAGATACAAAGAAGGTGTCTCATTCCTCCACGTCCAATAGTGCTTGTGTACAATGCTTTAAAAGATGGAAGCAAAGTTTGATGGGCCTGCCTGCAGTTACCAATGCCATCGTGTGCTCTGGACTCTATCCATTTTTGCTGAGTGTATAATCTACATAGTCATTTCTAACTGAGTACTACACCATAATACGATTTCACCGAGGCCTCCAAAACACTGTGTATTTTAATTTGCATTTTCATAAGACTATTTGGGCAAGCTCAAGTGGTAATGCAAAATTTCTTATTATAGGATACTTCAGAGTTTCAGATTTAAGACAATGACAACTTAATTCAGTTGGCATTAGAGCTATCTAAAATTTTTTTTAATCCATAGACTTTTTTGCAGACAAACTAGTTGGCTCAAATGTATTAGTGTCACACTCCTGCTGAGGCTCATTTTATATTTCACATGCAAGAATCTGAACATCTCAGAAATGTCAGTACAAATCACACATTCGGCCTAGTCATATTCATTTTCAGTACAGTCAAGTCTTCTCCCAAAGACCAAATAATTTGATACAAATACTCTACCTTTCAGATTGGGGACAAACTAAACCTTGGCATTTTCAGTAAAATATTTGTTTACATTAATAAAATAGATTGATACTGTAAAATAAATAAATAAATAAATAAATAAATAAATAAATAAATAAATAAAAGGTTATATAAATGCTTATATAATGTCCTGGATTTTGCCTCTTGGCTCACAAAACCTAAACTAGTTACTAACTGGCCCTTTAAGAAAACGTTTGCTGACCCCCAGAGCCTGTCCTCATCCTGATACCTATTAAGCAAGTCACAACTTAACATTCTTGTAGCTCCCGCTTGTCCCCAAGGGCTTAGGCAGGACTTGAGGCCAAGGAAGATAAAGTAATGCAGCCCTGATGTGTGCTCCTGCCCGGGCAGATTTGGGGTGTCCCTCGGGCGAGGGATGTGGGCAGGACGCTCGGTCGGGGAGGAATGTCAGTCATCCATCAGGTCTCCCTTGTGTTCCTGCTTTGTTCTAGACACTGTCAGGTGCCACGGGGGATGCACGGAGTAAAGCGTGCACAGTCAAGTGAAAGCCCAAGCCTTAAGTTGGTCATGATGCGGGTATTGACGCGAGGCTGTGCAGCTTGGCGATTCTAAGGGCTCTGAATGCAGGGAGGGGAGGTTTGGAGAGGCTTCAAGGAGGAGGGACTTGAGCAGGAGCTGGAAGACGGCATCGTTCCTGAGTCCCCGGGAATTGGTGAGACGGGGTGCTCTTCTTCTGCTCCAGCTTCTGTCTCCCCATCCGAACCGGGTATGGGTACTGGATGGAGGGGGTGTGGACCAATGAGGGGCCAGGGAGGATGAACAGACAACTTTGCAGTTTAGAAGAGCAAGTCTTGTGTTCTCTAGGATATGAGCCTGTAACGCTCACCCTCACCCTTGCCCTCATTACTCTCGTTTTTGGACACAAAGGGGCCATTTCTTATATGAACAATGGACGACTTGTGTTTGCCCCACACAGGCACCCATCAGGCCGAATGCCTGAAGCCCGATCAGCCCAGCAGACGCAAGGTTCTTGAAGGGCTCCAGTATCCTTTCGCCGTTACAAGCTTCGGGAAGAATCTGTATTACACAGACTGGAAGACGTATGTCAGCAGCTGGAGCGCGGGGGGCGGGGGACCTGCCCTGCCGCCCTCTCTCGAGGCCACGCCCTTCCCAAGTGGCCTCTTGGCTTGACCTTCCCGCCTCCAGAGGTGCCCCCTCTGCCTCGCCCTCTGGTTGTCAGACAGGAGGGCGAGGAATGGGAGGCAGGGGCTCTAGGGGAGCAGGGGTTGCCATGTATCATCTCGATGCTCCTTGATGGGCAGCTTCAAGTGCAGACTTGGACTTCCTGAGCATGTCTGTTCTCTCCCCAGGAGCCGACCTCGGTCACTTGGCTGGTGGGCTCCATGCCCCTATTTTATTTTAATTCTTAAACTGCAGTATTCCCAAAGCCCCTTCTTGACCAGCTCTTCCTGCAGGAAGGTGGGGTTAAACCAAGCAAGCAGATGTGGCAACGGCATCTGTATAGAAAGCCGATTTCCCAGCTTGGAATTTAGAGCTGGAGGGAAGAGCTAGCTGACCTTTGTCCATTTTTTTTTTTTTAAGAAGCCAGAGAACTGCACGCTTGTCTCATCCCAGGAAGAGGGAGGGATGGCTAGGAAGCAAGGCCAGTGAATCTGTTTATGGCCTCCAAATTATCCCCCAAACAATAAAAGAGGCTGCCCCCTAGAGAAAAGTTCAAGACATTAGATGTATTTTAACCTCCCGTCCTTTGGTGCTCTGTAGGAATTCCGTGGTCGCTGTGGATCTTGCTATTTCCAAAGAGACGGATTCTTTCCATCCCCAGAAACAGACCCGGCTGTATGGCATCACCACCGCCCTGTCTCAGTGTCCCGAAGGTAACTCACCTGTGCTCTAACTGGTCAGGGGGCTGGGGGCACTCTGGGGCTCAGAGCCCACACTCTGGCTGCTACCAGAGTATCACATGGCAGGTGAGACACAGTCCCTTCCATCAAGGGTCTTCATCATTGAGTAGGTGAGCCAAGATGAATCAATAGAAAATGTTAAGGAATGAAGTGGATAGAGGATAAGGGTGAGGAAAAGTATCAGCTCTTGGGCTGCGTCTAAAAGTATGCGGTCTTCAGGTTCCAAGGAGGAACATCAGTGTTAGGATCTCTGCTGCTTTAAAATCCATCCATTTGTCCTGACAGCAACAACAATAATTCATAATAATAATAATTACCAGGCAAACATGGATGTGATACTTACTGTGAGCTAGGTACATCACATATATTAAGTCATTTAGCATACTAAGTGCTTTGTATCCACTAATTCACTTAATCCTTGTAGCAACCCTACGAGGTAGGTACTATTATTATGCTCACCTTATAAATAAGGAAACTGAAGCCACTTGCCCGGAGTCACACGGTCACTTATGGTGCTCACGATGGCAGAACCGGGGATGAGCTATGCAGCCTGGCTTGAGTCTGTGCTAGGTAGCCTCTCCAAATTCTCTCCCCTAGCCCAGCCTCCTTCCTGGCTTCCCTCCTGTCCCCCACTCAAGTGGCCAAGCTAGATAAAGAGTACATTGTGCTTTAAAATTCCAACTCCATGTTCTGATCAGAGCTGGAAAACCCTCCCTGAGATCTGTTTAATAGCTTCAATGGTAAATCTGCATAGCCCCCAGATCAGGAATCAAGGTTTTTGCACATCTGGCAAACCCTTAATGATGAGGAAACAGCCGATAGATAAGCGGAGCTGAGTGCCCTGTGCAGCCTTCCCTGTTCCCCAGGAGCCCCCACAAGCTTGGCCTCCCAGAGACCAAAAAGGGGTCTAGTATGGAGGCCACTCTCCTAGCTGTTGAGCTGACTTCTGCCTTTTCCAGGTCACAACTACTGCTCAGTGAACAATGGTGGCTGCACCCACCTCTGCTTGGCCACCCCAGGAAGCAGGACCTGCCGTTGCCCTGACAATACCCTGGGCGTTGACTGTATCGAGCGGAAATGAAGACAAGAGTGCCTCGTTCCCTCTCTAAAGTATTTCACAGCAACACCCTACTTGAAAGGGTCCAGACTGAAAACTGTCTGACCTGGTGGCTAAGTGGCCACCAGGTCCAGGGCCAACCCAGCCTGAGCCCCAACAGCATTGCCCTCACTGTTCCCCAAAACATATGCCCTGCAATTCTGGAATGGGAAAGCCTCTACTCCTACACAAAGACAGAAAACCTCTCTGACCCCAACCCTCAGACAAGCTTATACAGCCCTGAGTGAGGATTATATGCCCCATCCTGGTGCTGGAAACTTTCCCCAACCTTAACACCCCAGTGGTGAGCAGAACCTCCCCAGGCCTGAGCTGCCCCTTCCCTGTGGCCTTACGAGCTCAGCCTCACTCTGAGATACCCATCATCCAGTCAGCTGCTGAACACACCAGCCAGGATTGTCTAGGCAAGGCTGTGAGCAAAGGAGGGAGTTAGCCCTCCCACACTTTCATCTTGGTGCTCTGATTTCCCTCTTTGTACTCCAGGCTTTTAACCCCTGAGTTCTGTACCACCTGCATCCTGCCCAAGGCCCACATTATAGAGAGCAAGCCCTGCTTTTTGGTCAAAACCCACCCTGTCTGAAGGATACATGGGTATTTGGTGGATGATACTGAGCAGCCTCTCCCAGATAAGTTATTGGTATTTCAGCAGTAGTCTTTGGTACTCAAAGGCTCAAATCAAAGGAGTGTCCAGTAGTAGGAATTTCAATGTGTAGAGTCAGATGTTTGAGGATGGGGATTCTATTGATGTGCCTTAAATTATACCAAAGATTACCAGAGCACTTGGATCCTAGCATCTGGTCTCTGGGGCGGCACAGCCCCACTGCTGACACCTGTGTCCAGCCTCCTAATGGAGACCCATCTGAGACACAGGATGGGGCTGGTACCAGTGATGACACCCCCTATAGTCCCTCACCTCTGGCCTCCACCCATGAGATCCAATCTACAATCAACCCTAAGCTTTCTTCTCCTTTGTTTCTCCCTCTATCCATGGCCCTTGCTGGCTGTATTCTCATGCAAAATCACAATCCAGGAGGGCCAAACTGAATATTTATACTAGTGATCCAGACTGTTTATTGCTCATTGGTGTAATTAAAAGGACCATTGCCACATTTCATGTGTATGTTTCTACAGTTTGTTTAGAAAACCTCTCCTGACTATATATAGCTAGTGGGTTTTTTTGTTTGTTTGCTTGTTTTTTTTGTCAACTGCTTCCCAGAGTCCTAAAATGATAGAAATTTTGGATTGAAAGCTGAGAATAAAGAATTGGAGTCAGTAAAGATCGGGGTAAGGGAGTAGAGAAGACTCAGAAGTATCTCAAAGAGATTGACCAAGAGCAGGAATGGAAAGCCCAAGAGAAAGGGTGGAGGAGGGGATTTAACAATAGCAATGAGAAAAACTCTTAAATAACGCCAAAGAAAAAAATGGTATGTTCCTTGCCAGAGAACACTTATACACTTGACATGGAAGAATATGCCTGTTTTTCTCCTTAAGGAAGAGACCCCTCTTCTTATCTGCAAACCTCAGGACACTCAGCCCCTCCCACCCCCTTTTCTGCAGTACATGAGACCTGAATCAAGAGAGCCTTTCCTTGAATAATTGGAGTTTGTTTTGAGAGGCACACATATCCCCAAGAATCACAAGGTTTGGGGAACACATGGGTCTTTTATATAGCCCAACCCCATCAATTAGTTTAATTTTATATTTATCATTCCATATTGAGTCCTCTATATCAAATGTTTTGTCATGACTTTGTATAATGTTTATAACTATCTTATTCATTTTACTAGACTCATTCTAAAATTTTGTAAATGATAAATTCTTTAACTGTGGAAACCATTGAAGGTGCTTATTAACTGTTCCCCAGATTTGTACAAGTATTGGATGATTCTTTGAGTTTACAGCTGTATAAATATTAGTGCAGAAAATAAATTTTTTTTTTTTGTTAAAAAATCTCCCTCTATCTTGTATGAATGAAGATATTTAATCTCGGGAGGCGGATTCACAATGGAAAGATAGCCATTTAATAATCTGCAAAACCTATTTAGTCCCCAGTGTTATAAGGGATGGTTTGTTTCCCAAGTGAGTCCCTGAACTTAGGGGCTGATATTTGACTTAAAAATTAATTCTGTTGTGGACTTCAAATCACCCTTTTAAACATTGTTTTCATTTTTTAGAAAAATTATAGCTACAGGCAATAGGGTTTCCTGATTCAGTTCTGAAGATGAGCTGTGCTTTTCTCCCCTCCGGAACAAAGATACCTTCCTGACCTTGGCCACGGAGTGAGACCCCCGTTCTGTTCTAAGCTGCCACCAATGGGAAGTGCCACCCGTGCTGACCCCTGGGGGGATGAGAATGGACTGTTGACTTGGACAGAGTGAAGGGGGCTCAGAAATAGCAGGAACAAGGTGCTCAGAGCTGAAGTTGTAGAGAAGGGACCTGGTACGTTAGGGCCTGCTTGTAAAATGGCACCATAGTGGAATCAGTTACAGCCTGCCAGTGTGGATTTATTGACAGGGACAACTTACGTTAGGGCTAAAACTTCCAGTGTTTTATTCTGGTCATAAAATCGTAAAGGTGATGTCAGGGAAGATGGTGGAGTTAGGAAGGTTTAAGAATCTATCCATCCGTCAAAACAGCAGTTGAACTGGCAGGAGACGTCTGAATAAAGTACTTTGGAACTCTGTGTCTAGTAGAATGCTTGCAGCACCCAGGAGAGAGCTTGATGAAAGGCTGATAAATTTTGATCAATTTCCTCTTAATAGTGGCAATCATCACCCACCCCTCAGCCCCAAGACACTCAGCTGTGGGGACAGCAGCCCACGTTCCTGGTGCAGCTTGTTAGGGCCAGGGTGAGTGATAAGAACAACACTGCTCTCCAAAAATCAGATTTGTGGGTTCTGATTGCTGCTTTTAATTGTTGGGAGGCCAGCACAGAGGGAAACCTCTTCCTGATGTTGGATTTGGCAATGATTTCTTGTATATGACACCAAATGCACAAGCAACAAAAGAAAAAGACGAATTGGTCTTCATCAAAATTCAAAACTTTTGTGCATCAAAGGAATGAAATGAGGGACTTCCCTGGTGGTCCAGTGGCTAGGACTCTGCGCTCCCAATGCAGGGGGCCCGGGTTCCATCACTGGTCAGGGAACTAGATCCCACGTGCCACAACTAAGAGTTCGCATGCTGCAACTAAAAAGATAACTGCACGCGGCAACGAAGATCCCGCGTGCCGCAACTAAGAACTGACACAGCCAAATAAATAAATAAACAAATAAATATTTTTTTAAAAAAGAAGTGAAATGACAACCAACCCATGAAAGGGTAGAAAGTATTTATGAATCCTATACCTGATAAGGGTTAATATCCAGAATATGTAAAGAACTATAACTCAACAATAGCAACAGCAAAAACAACCCAATCAAAAATGGACAAAGGATTTGAATAAACATTTTTTCAAAGAAGATACACAAATGGCCAATAAGCACATGAAAAGATGGTCAACATCATTAATCTTTAGGGGAAAGCCAATCAAAACCACAATTCGATATCACTTCACACCCATTAGGGTGGCAGATGGCTATCAAAAACAAAAACAGAAAATAACAGTGTTGAGGAGGATGTGGAGAATTGGAACCCTTGTGCATTTCCAGTGGGAATGTAAAATGGTGCAGCCACCGTGGAAGTCCATTTTGTGGTTCCTCAAACGGTTGAACACAGAATTACCATATGATCCAGCAATTCCACTCCTAGGTATACACCCAAAGAAATTGAAAGCAGGAGCTCGAACAGATACTTGTACACCAATGTTCATAGCAGCATTATTCACAATAGCCAAAACATGAAAATAACCCAAGATTCCATCAATAGATGAAAGGATAAACAAAAGCTAGTGTACACATACAAGGGAATAATATCCAGCCATAAAAAGTAATGGAGTTCTGACACATGCTACAACATGGATGAACCTTGGAGTCGCTGTATTAAATGAAATAAGCCAGTCACAAAGGAACAAATATTCTACTTATGTGAGGTACCTAGAATAGACACATTCATAGAGACTCAAAGTAGATTAGAGTTTACCAGGTGCTAGGGGCAAGAGGAATGGGGGTTATTGCTTTACGGTTTCAGAGTTTTTACTTAGGGTAATGAAAAAGTTTTGGATATAAATAGTGGTGATGGTTACACAATATTGTGAATGTACTTAATGCCACATGTACACTTAAAAATGGCAAATTTTATGTAATAAATATTCTACCACAATTTTTAAAATTACTAACATAATATAATATCAAAAAAACATTGAATGTACACTTTACATGGGTGAATTGTATGGCATATGAATTATAATCTCTATAAACCTGCTTTCTAAAAATACACTGTAATTTAAAGAAAGGCGAGTCACCTAAGTTTGGCAAAATGCTGATCATTGTTGTAGTTGGTTGAATTCTAAAGATTCCAAGATTCTAATCTAGGTGCTTTGCAGATGGAATTAAGATTATTGGTTAGCTGGACCCCGAGAGGCCAATCCATCTAAGGATATCTGTCTCCCTTGCCCCCTGGTTTCCTAGCAGGGAGGGAGGGAGAGAGGAGAGTGAATCTAAGTGTTTATTCCCCTCTCCCTGCCGAATTGCTGAAGGCTATCTCTACCCCTTGACCACCGAAGGTCACTGCCCCTCCCCAGGTGTCCCCCTTCCCACGCTGTCTGCTAGGGTCCCAGGAACCACTCCCTTCCCTGGTCTCTGGACCTCAGGGAGGTAGCAGCCCCCTGGCACTTTCCCCTAGGACTGCTCCGTTCCCTCTGAGGTTCCTCACACCCCAGCCGTAACTTTAAACCTCCCTCATATTATCCTAACATGGGTACATCTGGCTTTTGTTGAGACTGCGACTGAAAAAAAATTGCACAGCCTAAAAGCTGAGAATTATGTCCTATTCAGCAGACTTACTGAGGACTTCACAGTCTCTCAGATCACTCTGAGGCTAGGCTCTAAAGAGGCAAGGGAGGAGCCGGATAAACAGGAGTTTTTGCAAAAACAAAAACCAAAAACCAAAAACAAACAAAAAAACCCCAGGGAGCCGGAACATCAAAAGATTACTGTTAATTAAAGAAAACCAGACATCCCAAGTTAATGAATTGAGTGCTTTCCTATGTATGGGAAGATGCAAGAATCTGGGCTTCTTGAAACTGTTCATTTGATATGCACCTTAGTATTTAGGGCCAGTGTTCTGGTTTTCTCCATCCTGAATCCCCTCAGGGTGCACGGTCCAGGGTGACTGCGGTGGCTGATGGCAGCAACATCCTTTGTTTACTGATATGGCAGGTGACATTCTTCGAGCACAAACCCTGACACGTAAGTTCATAACTCTATGATCTCCTTTTGAGTATGTTTTAAAATGTAGTTTAGTTAAAAAAAATTTTTTTTAAAAGCTTTTTTATAACCACACCTCACATGTACTTGTGTCCAATTAGGATACATGTTAGTTACAGTGTAACTAGCAGGTATGAATTATACAGATGTACAGAAAAACGTACCAAAAAGTCCTATTTATTTTGTAGCTCATTTTGATTTTCAGGCGCAGAGCCTGCAACAGGCAGAAAACTTAATTTCCTCACTCTGGGGAATTCTAGTTCAATACAGGAATTGCTCAGCCACTCTGGGGTCAAACTCAGTTATATTAAGGAGCATCGTTGCCCAGTCCTTCCTCAGGTTCTCCCCCAGAGCCAAATCTAAGCTCCCTGTGAAACTGAGCAGGGCCCCATGGGGTCCTCTTGGGCACAAAAACCTTTGTGTCCCCAGTTTCTTATTTACAGGATAAAGACTTCAGCTGCCTAGACCTTCCTGAGTACCACAGGGCAGATTCAGACAATTACTAATCAGGGAAGGGAAGGAATGCAGAAACAGAAGAGGACCAGTCAAGAAACTATAGTGTAGCCATTAAAGCAGGATCCTGGTTCCTCCTCAAGGGATATACATAATATCTTTGAGTTCTTCTGCGGGAATTAAGGCCCCCATCCAGGTGGAGGATGGTAACTTCAGGCTGAGCACAAGATTCCTGGAACACCACCCTGTTACCTCACCACCAACCAATCAGAAGAAAGTCACACCCTGCAGCCCTCCCCCCAAATTTTGCCTGCAAAAACTTCACCCCCAAAACCATCGGGGAGTTTGGGGTTTTTGAGCACCAAGCCATTTGTTCTCCTTGCTTGGCCCTACAATAAACCTTTCTCTGCTCCAAACTCCTGAAACCTCACAACTCAGATGGGATTCTAACCCACTGTCTTTTAATTGAGATCGCACACCTGGTGTCAGGACTTAATGAAGCTCAGGTTCTTTATGTCTCAGCGCAGAAGGAATTCAGCAAGAGGCAAAGTGAGACATAAGAAGTGGATTTATTTAGAGAGATATACATTCCATAGACAGAACGCCGTCCATCTCAAAAGACGAGAGCGGCTCCGAAATATGGAGTGGTTTGTTTTTATGGGCTGCGTAATTTCATAGGCTAACAAGTGGGAGGGTTAGTCCAATTATTTTGGGAAAGGGGCAGGGATTTCCGGGAATTGGGCCACTGCCCACTTTTTGGCCTTTTACGGTCAGCCTCGGAACTGTCATGGCGCCTCTGTGTGTGTGTGTGTTGGGGGGGGGGGCATTATCATATGCTAATATATTACAACGAGTGCATAATGAGGCTCGAGGTCTACCGGAAGTCGAATCTTCCACCATCTTGGGCCTAATCGGTTCTAACCAGTTTTCGTCGTATCCTCGGTGGCTATGTCATCCTTTTAAAGGTTGTGCCCTGCCCGCTTCCCTCCTGTTTCACTTCGAGGGTTCGGTTTATTTAGCCTCACTATGCATGGGGCACGCGAACTTGTGTCTGGTAACACCTGGAGCTTGTGGATGTGCTACTTTAGGGTGCCTCCAGCCTTTCCCTCCGAGGGGCCCTCCGGGGGTGCTGCGGTGCTCCGAGGCTCTCTTGCCCCAGGGTCTCCCTCCGTGGGTGTCTTTGGTCCCCTGATCCTCGGGGGTCACTCTGCAGCCTCCTCATCCCGACTGCCTGGACCACTGCGGCTCCCCGGCCCTTCTGCAGACGGGGTAAGTTGCGCTGTTCTCCCCTCCCCGAGGGAGACAGGGCAGTCGGTGGGCTGCCCTCCTCCCTCACTGCCCTTTCTCGGGGGCCACTCTCCTACTCCCGCAGGCTCGGCTCCCGGGTCAGGAGTGCCCTGACCTCCTCCCTTCCCCCACCCCCTGGTCTGAGTTCTTCTGGGGGCGGTGAGAGTGGGGACTCCTCTGCCCTCAGGCATGGCCTTGCCAGTCTTTTCGGTCTCACACCTTGTTCACCATCATTCCAACAACAGCCCTCTTGGGACCAATGTAGTCCCAGTGGTGTAGTCCCAGAGGGTCGGGGTGTAGAGAGAAAGGACACCCCATAGGTTGATGCTTCCAATGATTGATTTACCTGCGCGCGTGTGCACACACACACACACAGTTTAAGAGACCAATAAAAATGGGACTTCCCTGGCGGTCCAGTGGTTAAGACTGTGCTTCCACTGCAGGGGGGCACGGGTTCAATTCCTGGTCGGGGAACTGAGATCCCACATGCAGCACGGTGCGGCCAGAAAAAAAAAAAAAAAAAAGAAATAATAAGGGTAAAACTGATCCAGAAAGGCTTTTCAGAGGGAATAAGATGTTGAGTCTTAAAAGACAGACACACTGTGCAAATATAGTTGCTTTGATCTGCAATCCTCAAAGCCAATTGAATCTCCTTCTCTATTAAGCCATTTCATTTTAATACTTATAGCAGCTAACTTTTCTTACCTGAGGAATAAATGTTGGGGGTCTGATTACTAAGCCCAGGAGGGCTTCCACTATTTCATTTATCCACTCATGGATTTAGTTTAAAAACTACCACCACACATTGAGTATCTGTTAGCTGCACATATGGTGTTGGGCCTCAGATAATATAAATGTTAACATTTAGAATTTCTTTCTTTCTTTTTTCTTTTTTTTCTTTTTCTGGCCGCGGCTTGGGGCATATGGAACCTTAGTTCCCCAACCAGGGATCGAACTCGTGCCCCCTGCACTGGAAGGTCAGAGTCCTAACCACTGGACCAGCAAGGGAAGTCCCAACATTTAGAATTTCTGACACTACAGAAGGCATGAAATGAATGGTCTCGTAACAGAAGTAGGTGAGGGGCTTTCAGGCACATTCCCTCAGGAACCGAGCTCTCTGGGGCCAGGGATAGTACTGGGAAGGGGCTGCAATCAGGACCTATACCTCCTGCCTCTGGCATTTCCAGCTGTCTTATGTCTTTTGCCCTCTGGCTGCTGAGCCTGTGGGTCTGTGTTCCTCTCTGCTCCATGGGGGCCTCTGGTGTCCTTGGCGCTGATGCCCATGTGCCCCCTGCAGCCTCCCAGGCCCATTACTGCCGTCTTCCTCCTCAAAGGCCTCCGAGGAGAGGGCAGAGCACGGAGCAGACCCCGCCTCCCCATGCCCCTCAGCTCCTTCCACAGTACCGCCCCAGCTACTGCGCTGAGGGTGGCAGACCCTCCGGAAGCAAGCAAGGGAACTGAGGACAACAGGAAATAGTCCGAGGAGGATGCAGCCCTGCACATCTCTCAGCCTTGCTCCTGGGCCCTGAGCCCCGTCTGCCCCCTGCTGTGCGGGTCCGCACCACCTGACAGGCTGCCCTGCCCGTCCCCGTGGGGTGCCTCACTCCGGCATCCTTTCCTTTCCCTCGAGTCTGGGTTATTCAGTTCAAGGTAGTCAATGAAAGACTTTGCAGGACAAAAACACATCACGTTACAATAACATTTTATGGGGAATGGGAATACAAGTGCAAAGCGAGAAAGGACGTCCTAAAGGGCTTATTCACAGCTCTTTTCAACAGCTGGTGGTAGATCGGAAATGCTCTTGTATTGGGGTTCACTGGATACATGTGTGGAGTGATTGTAACAGTTTTATTTTTTTTAATGCCAACATGGACAATACACCTGAAGTTACATCTCTTCACAACTGAGCGAACCTATGATGAAAAATGTTCCGAATAAAAATGTTAAGAGGAAACATGGTTTTGCAGAATTCTTTTCACAGATCCTGGAGCAAGCAGGTTGAGGAGGGCTGGAAGGAGGTGGAGGCAGGGCCCCAGCCCCCCTGGCGGAACGGTCACTGCCCAGCTATGGCTCTGAGGTCCGGCACTGCCTGCTCCCTCCCCTCTTGAGCCAGGATGCCTAAAGCAGAGTCCCTTACTTTGGAGAAGAACCCTTACAAGGGGCCCTTGTTAAAACAAGACACAATTAAGAGATGGAAGGGCCAAAAAGCCTTGAAAAACAGGCTCTGAGACTGACGCCCTGGTTGCTTGAAGGGCAGGCGAAGGTAGACGGGCCCAGACGACAGCGTGAGAGCTCTCCAGCCCCATTGCGTCAAGGTTTCTCCTTGGAGGCAATTCCAGAGGAGACCACTAGAGGGCAGGATACACCTCTCAATGCCTGCTGGGCATCGGGGGCGGGGTGTTGAGGCTCCCAGGCCTGGCCGCCCACGTAACTTACCCGAAAGAAGAGGGGTTCAAGCTTTCCCACCGTCCTGCTAACGAACTTTCTTAAAAGTCAGTTGCCTAACCTGCTACCAAAGGAAGTCTAAATGTTAGTGTCCCAAATGTGTTCAAGCCTCTACATTTTATTGCAGATTTCCCCCAAACAGCCCAGCATTTCCTCCCAGAGTCTTTTTTTTTTTTTAATTGAAGTAGAGTTGATTTACAATGTTGTGCTAATTTCTGCTGTACAGCAGAGTGACTCAGTTATATACATATAGACATCCTTTTTTTGTATTCTTTTCCATTATGGTTTATCACAGGAGATAGGATATTGTTCCTTATGCTCTACAGTAGGACCTTGTTATCTATCCATCCTATAGATAATAGTTTGCATCTACTAATCCCAACCTCCAGTCCGTCCCTCTCCCTCCCCACCCCCCCTTGGCAACCACAAGTCTGTTCTCGATGTCTGTGAGTCTGTCATCTCTATTCAGTAAGCATTTATAGACATCTATACATGACATGAGGAACACACAGTGACATGAGGAACACACAGAAGTATTCCTAAGTGTGCCTCTGTGTACACGTGAGTGTACCCTTCTCTTCAGGGACCAGGTTCCCGGTGTACCTCAGTGGAGAATGACACAGAATACAAGGCTAATTCCAGACAATGCAGGCCCCTTGCAAACAAGACGTTGTCCTCACCCACAAGTGTGTCTCGTTGCTTAGTCAACATGGGTACCAAGTGGTGCTGAGTTCCAACATTCAGGCCTTTAAGAGATGAAATAAGGGAGAGGGCTCAGCAGGGATCCCGGAGTGAGATTTCCTTTGCTGAATGCAATGGGAAATGGGGTCCCTCCTCATTAGAACCTTGTGAAGTAGAATTTACTGTGCCCATTGGTCAGCTCAGGAAACTGAGGCCCAAAGTGAAGTAAACGTGGCAAAGATCATGCACTTTGTATCAGAGCAGAGTCCAACTCCAGATCTGGTTTGCTCTAAAGGCCGTGCTTTCACATCCTTCCCACCTTTCCCTTACAAAATATTTTAAGTAGAAATTTATTTTTACTTTATCTTACTTTATTATTTCTTTGTATTTAACACATTCTCATTTAGAAAACTGGAAAATAAACGTAAGGTACAAGAAAAAGAAATCACCAGAAATCTCATTATTCAGCAATCATCTCATTCATACATTGGTATCTTATCCCAGAAATGTTCTAAAAATTGTTATATATATTTTGTAAAAATTACATAAGAAAAGTGGGATCCTGCTAAATATACTTTTAGGTATTTTTGTTTTCCACTTAAATGTGCACGTGAACAGCACTTTTTTTAAAAAAAAATTATTTATTTTTGGCTGTGTTGGGTCTTGGTTTCTGTGCGAGGGCTTTCTCTAGTTGCGGCAAGCGGGGGCCACTCTTCATCGCGGTGCGCGGGCCTCTCACTGTCACGGCCTCTCTTGTTGCGGAGCACAGGCTCCAGACGCGCAGGCTCAGTAGTTGTGGCTCACGGGCCTAGTTGCTCCACGGCATGTGGGATCCTCCCAGACCAGGGCTCGAACCCGTGTCCCCTGCATTGGCCGGCGGATTCTCAACCACTGCGCCACCAGGGAAGCCCCAGCACTTCTTTTTTAACCTTTTTTTTAATTGAAGTATAGTTGATTTACAATGTTGTATTAGTTTCAGGTGTACCAAAGTGTCCTTATTCATTTCTCTAGGATAAATTCCAACTCACTATTATTTGAAATTTTATGGCTTTTAATAAATACTGCCCAGCTGCCCCTCAGAAAGTTTGTACCAACTTACACCCACCAGCAGGAGTGTTTGGAAGGGCCCATTCCCTATATTTTTGCCTTTGGGTGATTCTTTATTTTTCTTCTTCTTTTTTTTTTTTTTAATCTTTGACAATTAGAAGATACCCACGGGGGTGTTGTTTATTAAAACCTAATTCTTTTAGTTGAGTTGAACTTTTTAAATGTATACTCCTATTTTAATTTCTTTTGTAAATTGAGTCTTCAAGTCCTTAGTTTTTTAAAAAATTGGGACAATCTTACTGATTTATAAGGGCCCTATACATTTTAAAGTTAATTAGCCTTTTGTCATAGATATTGCAAATAATATATCCCAGGGATTTTCGGTTTTTGTTTTTGTGGTTTCTTTACCATATAGAAGGGTTTAATCTATAGGTAGTCAATTTTACTACCCCACATCTTCCCAAAGCAGCGTGAACTAGAGTTAAAGCACTGGCCTAGAAGTCATGAGGCCAAGTGTGTCCAGGTTCTACCCTGTAGATAATATTTTCCGAGACGGCCTCAGCACCGTCTCCCATCCCACATGTTCTTAAAGAGTTGTGTTGATGTGACGTTGTGTTGATGTGATGTTGACATTCCTCCCTTTGAGAAGCAGGACCACGTTCCCTCTCTGAACTGGGGGGCGGGGGGCGTCTGTGACTACAGAGGGGCTACGGTGTGATTTCTGAGGCCAGGCCTGCAAGGTGGGACAGCTTCCATCTGGTCCTCTTGGATTCTCTCTCTAGGAACCCAGCCTCCATGATGCGAGGAAGCCCAGGCCACACGGGGCGGCCACGTGTCTGGGCCGGCAACCCATCCTGAGATCCCAGTCGACAGCAGGCATCAGCTACCAGACATGCAGGTAAGAAGACCCCCCAGACGAGTGCAGCCCAAGCCACTGGCTGACAGCAATCCCACGAGCACAGCCCAGGTGACCCCAGTCCACACCCATGACCATGAGAGATAATAATAAAATGATTATTGTTTTCAGCCCAGTGTTGGGGAGAACTCATTACAGAGCAATGGATAACTGGCATTTGCTGGGGATGACTGACAGTAAAAGCCCTGAAACCATGCACTGCCCTGGCCCTTACCCAGTTTTGTTATTTGGAAAGTGTGAATTGTCACAAAGCAAGCAGGATCCCGCTCTCTGGGCAGCACATCACAGCCGCAGAACTTGAACCCTTGATTGACCCTGCCGTGAATGGCTGACGCACAGAGTGGCTCTTCAGCACAACCTGTAAGCAGCAGGCAGGCTCTCCTCTCTCTCGAGACAACTGGTTCCTTCCACTCAAAGGGAAAAACAAGAAGAGGAAGAGCGGCTGCCTCGTCTCTGCCGGTCATGGAATACATCTTAGCAGATGATCAGATTTGAAACTGCTTTGTGTCCTGGTTCACTTGGTCCAACCGGGAAATAACCGGATTTGAGTAGGAAACACCTCTGTGCCGTTGAGATGCAAGTGGGATCCTTTGGGAGGGGAAAACAATAAACTGATCATGAAGTTTGAGATAAACAGCAGCGTTTGGTGTGTTTAGAGGTTCACTGGGGTTTCGGGTTTGGGCTTGAATAATTCATACGTGAGGGATGGTTTGCTGGCCCTTCGGCTACAGCCATTTGGAGATGAGCTCTTTGGGGTCCTTGTTTGTGGATGTGCCCCTTCCTGCAGTACATCAAGCAGACGTGCGTTCCAGGAGTGGGAGGGGTCTGGGTGAAGCCTCGGTCCTCCACTTGTTGGGACAAGTCCCTGCACCTGTCTGAAATTAGGGTATGAATATCCATCTCCTCGTCACTGTGGGGCTGCCTGGGATGGGAGGTGAGAGCGCCTGGTGTGCAGCAAGAACACAGGAAGTGTTGGCTATTTCTGACCTTGGCAAAGCACTTTAAAAATCCACGTAATGCTTTCACCTTTGCTAAGCTGTGGGAAACGCAGTGTAAATACTTCTGTCCTGCTTCCTGTGTGATTGCACTGCGGCACAGGAAGAAGGTTAAGTCTCTTGTTTAAGGTCTCACCATTAGTGCATTTCAGGTATGACATGCAAATGGACCTCTCTCCAGTGCCAGAACCCATGCTGTCTCCATAATCCAACCATCTTGCGTGAAAGTTCATTCATCCTGTGCATTCCTTGAGCACCTACTTTGTGCCAGATGTTGGGGATAGAAGCAGGATTCAGAGATAAACAGGAGGATTGGGAGGGCCAGGCCTGAGCTGAGTCTTGAAGGGAAAGAGGAGTTTGCGAAGCAGATAAAGGAAGAGAGGGCATTCCAGACAACAAGAAGAGGATGTGCAAGGGTCAGGGGACTCGGGAATCTCAGACAGGGTTGTCAACAATGGGCCACTCTTTAAGGGGGACAGGAAAGCGTGGGACTCCTAGAACTCCATCCCTGAGGCCTTGAATGAGCATTAATTATGAATTGTACCCCTGCCTACCCTGCAGGAAGGCTAAAGGGCAGGACTGGCCCATGATTCCCTCCCAGAATGACTGGTACCCACTCACGGCTCTCATCCTGCCCTCTCCTGCCCTTGGAGGGCACAGCTCTGAGACATTCTCAGCATGGACCTAGTAGCCTCTCTTGGCTTTCTTGAGTTCCTACCCTCCTTTCCTTGTCCCCATGCCCAGGTGTGTAGTCTGGCTCCTGCCTCAAAGGTCCAGGAGAAAAAAAAAAACAAAAGCAAAACTGAAGTAACAGGCAGGTTCTGAAATGTATCATCACCCCCATTACCATCAATGATGCCACAGCCTTTTTGAAAACTGAAAATAGAGACAAAGAATTCTAAGTCCTGTTTCCATAGATATCAGCTGAAATCTACATGCTAGCAAGGATTCGTGGAAAGTAAAATAAAACACATTCGTTTTCTTAAGTCATTGTAAATCTTGGACTATGAAATCATATCAGCCAGTTGGAGTAGAAAGATTTATACAGGCATACCTCAGAGATATTGTAGGTTCGGTTCAAGACCACCCCAATAAAGCGAATATCGCACTAAAGCAGTCACATGAATTTTTTGGTTTCCCATTGCATATAAAGTCGTGTTTACACTATGGTGTAGTCTATCAAGTGTGCAGTCATATTATGTCTAAAAAACAATGTACATACCTTAATTAAAAAATACTTTACTGGGCTTCCCTGCACCCAACTGGTGCAGTTGTTAAGAGTCTGCCTGCCGATGCAGGGGACACGGGTTTGATCCCTGGTCCGGGAAGATCCCACGTGCCATGGAGCAGCTAAGCCTGTGGGCCACAACTACTGAAGCCTGCGGTCCTAGAGCCCATGCGCTGCCGGAAGAGAAGCCACCGCAATGAGACGCCCATGCTCCTCAACGAAGAGTAGCCCCCGCTCACCACAGCTGGAGAAAGCCCGCGCACAGCAACGAAGACCCAATGCAGCCCAAAATAAATAAATTTTAAAAAACCCAAAACCTTTACTGCTGAAAAATGCTACCCATCATCTGAGCCTTCAGTGAGTTATAGCAACATCAAAGATCACTAATCACAGATCATAACAAATATAATAATAATGAAAAATTTTGAAATACTGTGAGAACTACCAAAATGTGACACAGAGACTCAAAGAACAAATGCTGTTGGAAAAATGGCACTGATAGACTTGCTTGATGCAGGGTTGCCCGACACCTTCAATTTGTAAAACAACAAAGCAAGACAGTATCTTTGAAGTGCGATAAAATGAAGGGCAATAAAAGAGGTGTGTCTGTGTATCATTAGATAATATCTTAAAGTAAGACCTTTCCCCTGATTTTCAAATACATGCCATATCTGTGACAAGCTGTGGACAGAGGTGGAAATGGGTATTTCCATCTAAGATAAGTTATTCCAATTTTTAATACAAGTTATTTCATGATATTACAGAACACTTGAAAAATAGACACAAGAAAAAAGTTACCACTAACCCCGGTATTCTAGAATAATGACCATCCTTTGGTCTTCAATGGTAATCATGGTTTATCTGTCTTTATAAAGTTGTTTTTTAAGTAAACGTTCTCTCGAGGAATAACATATGTACCAAAAACGTGCAGATCAGAAGGGTCCAGCTCCGTGAGTTTTTCCCAGTTGAACACGATTGCAGTGTTCACCTTTGACGGTGAACAAGAATTGTGCAGGGGAAACAGTTTGTTAGCAGTGAAATTACATCTAAATCATCGGGCTTTTCCCCGTGTGATTAACCAGGGCAGCAGTGTCCACTGGACCCTCCACAAAGCTGTCACTGAGGGACTCAAAGGACCCAACTGCACAGGAGTCTTTGGGGACGCAGCACCAGACACACTTGGTAGCATCAGATAACTACAACTTTGCTTTTCCAAACAGGGCAAAGAGCCAAGGGTCAAAAAGATAGAAGGGTTACAGGCCTTTGATGTCACCTGATTAATATAATATATATTATATACTATATAATATATATTATATACTATATAATATATATCATATAGTATATAATATAATATATTATATACTATATAATATATGTTATATACTATATAATAGAATATGTTATATACTATATAACATATTATATAAAATATATAGTATATATTATATATTAAATATATAATATAAAATATATAATATATAAATAATATATATTATAATATAATATATATAATAACATAATATATAATTATATAAATATATATTATATGTAATATATATTATAATATATATATAATATAAATAAGTTTTCTTAATACTTGATGGAGTGTGGAGGGAATGGGGAGGGATTTTAATGAGGTTTTAAGCAAGATCGGCTCTTAGAAACCTAAAGTTACATTCTGTTCATGGCTTTGGTCAAGCAAAATAAAGGAGAATAAATATCTTTTGAGGGCCCACCATGGGGTAGGCACCATCTGGCCCCTTCTCCAGCCTCAGCATCCTCACCTGTGAAACAGACATAAAGGAGCACCCAGCTTTCCCATCAAAATGCTCTTTAGGACAAAAGGGCTGAGCTGCACCCCCAGGGGAGGGGATACTGGTGAGGAGGTGTAGGAAGGTGCCTGGGGAAGGGGGTGTTTACCAAAAGCTAGATATCCTTGAGACACTTCAAGACTGATCTTTAAAAATCCATACGAGTTTTGCATTAAACTCAGTAGGATATCCATTTTTAAATGTAAAGCACCATTTTAATTCCTTTACCACTTGTTATGGGTTGAATTCTGTCCCCTCAAAAAGAAATGTTGAAGTCTTAGCCCCAAGGACCTCAGAATGTGATCTTATTTGGAGATAGGGTCTTTACAGAGGTAATTAGGTTCAGATAAGGTCATTAGGGTGGGCCTTAATCCAGTATGAGCAGGTGTCTTTATTAAAAAGAGAAATTTGGACACAGAGATAGACACACATACAGGGAGAACGCCACGTGAAAGGGAGGCCAACACTGGAGTGAGGTATCTACTGAGGTGATACATCTTCAAGAAAACACTGAAGATGACCACCAAGGCACCAGAAGCTAGAAGCAGATTCCTCCTCTGCCCTCAGAAGGAACCAACCCTGTCGACATCCTGACCGTGGACTTCTGGCCTCCAGAACTGTGAGACCATAAATCCCGTTTACTTTGTTGCAGCAGCCCTAGGAAACTAATACATGTGTGAGATGGTCCACCTCAATTCCTACCAGTGTGAGAGTTCCTGGGAGCCAAAGGGCACGTGGGGTCCAGAAAGGCCACCAACACCAGCTGCGAATACGCAGGGCCCCCAGGTAGGAGCCTCCACATCCCTCAGCTCTTTCAGAACTCAGTGATTCCAATTTGCAGGGTGAGAACCATTGCAAATTTTCTGGGGGAACAAGAAAAAGCCCTAATGGGATTTTGATGGGGGTGGAGTTGCATCTGTAGATCAATTTGGGGAGAATTGCTTAATTCTTTTTTTTTTTTTTTGGTTCCTCCATGCAGCTTGCAGGAGACTAGTTCCCTGACCAGGGACTGAACCCTGGCCCTCGGCACTGAAAGCATGGAGTCCCAACCACTGGACCGCCAGGGAATTCCCGAGAATTGCTTAATTCTTAATAGCATTGAGGCTTCCAATCTATCAACATGGGATGTCTCTCCATGTAGTTAAGAACAGCTACAATTCTTTTTTTTTAAATTAATTAATTAATTTATTTTTGGCTGCGTTGGGTCTTCGATGCTGCGCGTGGACTTTCTCTAGTTGCGGCGAGCGGGGGTTCTCTTCGTTTTGGTGCGCGGGTTCCTCGTTGCGGTGGCTTGTTGCGGAGCATGGGCTCTAGGGCGCGCGCGGTCCCTACCTAGGGCACATGGGCTTCAGTAGTTGTGGCTCGCGGGCTTAGTTGCTCCACGGCATATGGGATCTTCCTGGACCAGGGCTTGAGCCCATGTCCCCTGCATTGGCAGGTGGATTCTCAACCACTGTGCCACCAGGGAAGCCCTGAGAAGAGCTACAATTCTTGAGCAACTATTATACTCTGACCCTTAGCCTAAATCAAGCATAATCTGCATTTTATTGCTGTGGCATGGGAGCCCAGAGAGGTAAAGAAATCTACAAAGGCGACACAGCAAGCCTGCTGGAATTCCCGGCTGGATCTGTCTAATACTCTTTCCACTTCACTCTGTTGCCTCTTCTTGCTACTCAAGTGGCTGACAGCCCCCAGCCAGTTCTACTTTACGGCCTTTCATTGGCATAGCAGTTGCCTTAAAAAACAGACAAGGGATTGATAAAAACAAAAGGTGAATCGGGTTATCTGTAGTAACGTGGAAAAATGTCCAAAATGTATAGATAAGTGAATAAGGAGGTCACAGAACACTCTGTATCCGACTGCCTATTTCCCTACGACTAGAGACTTGTGTTTTGCACTTAGGGAAGGTCTGAAAGGAGACAAGAAATTGATAACCATGGTCCTCTCTGGGGCGAGTGATGTGGTGGGTTAGTGAGAATGGTTTTAACTTTTCAGCATAGACTATGCTCTACTGTCACTGAATGTTTTACCAGAAGCATGCATTACCTTTACAACTAAAAGAACTTCTAGTTGAGAGAAAGATGGGGAAAGATTTCCCCCATATTGCTGATTGCAGAACCTTGAAAATGGGAAGTTCCTTGGTTCCCCTTCACAACTGTACTAACTGTGCAGTAATTTCACCCTCCTGAGGGTCACCTTGTGGGGAGGGGGTGGGGGAAGAAGATGCACCCACCCGAGGGAACACACCTGTCCCTCCCTGCCCCAGGGTCCTCTGCTCGACCGACCATGAGCGTAGCCGTAGCTGCTGCCCTAAAGCTTGAGCTGTCGGTTGTCCCCCCTGGGGTGTGAAAGCCCCTTACCCATCTCCAGGGCAGCTTGACCCGCAGCTACTCAGGGCTTTGCAGCAGTTCCTGTTTGGGGACCACGTGAAAGGGACAAAGAGGAAGCTGCGGCGGTGACAGTGAGAGTGCAGGGTGGAGAGGCCTGCTCTTTGCCCTTTGGGGATGGAAAGCTCCTGGACACGCCTGCAAAAGGCTCAGCTGGCAGGGGATGCTCCCCCGTGCTGCCCTGGGGGTCCCTGGAGACCGCAGAGTAGGCGAGACCTTCACCCTGATTCTCCTTCTCCCTCTGTCATTGCCATCCCCCAACAGCCTTCTCCACCTCCACTGCACCCACCCTTCCCTCTACGGGGCACTTCTCATCCTGCACTGAAGTGACCCATTTCTTTGTCCACTTTCCAGACCAGCCTGTGTGGTTTTTGAAGGCGAGGACCCTGTTTTACTCATCTTTGCTTTCCTAATGCCTAGAGTCATGCAGGGTATAAAACAGGTACAGCGTACATATCAGGCAGATGGCGGATGGATGGGCGGAGCTAGTGCAGTGGAATCTGACATACTCCCACCCAAAACACATGTTCCTCCAGCCCAAACTCTCTCCCACTGCCTAGATGTGGCCCCATACATCAGCCTGCTGTCCAGTGAGTGTGGGCACACACAACGCACCCTGGAGATACTGGGTGTCTGTCCTCACTGGCCCTCCTGAGCGTCTGAAAAGAGAACAGACTCACAAGAATGAGAAGACAAGTCACAGACTGGGAGAAGATATTTGCAAAACACACATCTGGTAAAGGACCGGTATCTGAAATACACAGAGAACTCTTAAAACTCAACAGTAGGAAAGTGAATGATCTAAACAGATACCTCACCAAAGAAGATATACAGGTGGCAAACATCATGTGAAAAGATGCTCAGCAATATATATAATTAGGGAATTATTAATTAAAAAAAAGATGAGACACCACTAAATATCTGTTAGAATGGCCAAAACCCAGAACACGGACAGCACCAAATGGTGGCAAAGAGGTGGAGCAAGAGGAACTCTTATTAGTTGCTGTGGGAATGCGAAAATGGAACAGAGACCTTGGAAGACAGCTTGGTCATTTCTTACACAACTAAATGTGCTCTTACCATACGCCCCAGCAATCATGCTCCTTGGTATTTATCCAAAGAAGTTGAAAACTTATGTCCACCCAAAAACCTGCACATGAATGTTTATAGCAGCTTTATTTATAACTGACAAAACTTGGGAATGACGAAGATGTCCTTCAGTGGGTGAATGGATCAATAACTTTGGTATATCCAGACAATGGAATATTAGTGCTAAAAAGATATGAGCTATCAAGCCAGGAAAAGACTCGAAGGAAACTTAAATGCATGTTACTAAGTAAAAGAAGCCCATGTGACAGGCTACATACTATACGATTCCAACTATATGACATTCTGGAAAAGGAAAAAATATGGAGCAGTAGAAAGATCAATGGTTTCAGGGTGGGGAGGGAGGGAAGGATGACTAAATAGGTAGAGTGCAGAGGGGTTTTAGAGCTATGAAACTATTGTGTATGATATTGTGTTGGTGAATACATGTCTTTATACACTGGACAAAACCCATAGAATGTACAGCACCAAGAGTGAACATTAACGTAAATTATGGACTTTATTTAAGAACAATGTGTCAATATTGGCTCATCCATTGTAACAAGTGTACCACACTTACGAATGCAAGATGTTAATAACAGGGGAAACAGTGTGTGTGTGTGTGTGTGTGTGTGTGTGTGTGTGTGTGTGTGTGAAGGGTATATGGGAGTTATGCACTTTCTGCTCAGTTTTTCCTGTAAATGCAAAATAGCTAAAAAAATAAAGTCTGTTTAAAAAAAAGAGCAAGAGAGCTTCCCTGGTGGCACAGTGGTTAAGAATCCGCCTGCCAATGCAGGGGACATGGGTTCGAGCCCTGGTCCGGGAAGATCCCACATGCCGCGGAGTAACTAAGCCCGTGCACCACAACTACTGAGCCTGCACTCTAGAGCTGGCGAGCCACAACTACTGAAGCCCGCGTGCCACAATTACTGAAGCCCGCACACCTAGAGCCCGTGCTCCGCAACAAGAGAAGCCACTGCAATGAGAAGCTCATGCACCGCAACGAAGAGTAGCCCCCACTCACCACAACTAGAGAAAGCCCGTGCGCAGCAACGAAGACCCAACACTGCCAAAAATAAAATAAATAAATTTATTTTAAAAAAAGAGCAAGAGCAACCCCTGCCAACTAATTATTAGACACATAGAAGCGTCAGATAACCTCTCCCTGCAACAACCATTAGCATCAGATATTTACAAGTCAAGGGTCTTCTCTGAGCCAGGGACTGTGCTGGGGGAGGGGTGCAGAGGTGCTGGTAGGACAGATGGTCACGATCTCCAGTCTGGCCAGCTCAGGGTCTGCTCTGGGTCCTGTCCTTGCTCTGTGACAGGAGCCACAGGAACTCTGGGGATTGAGTGTCCCACTCTGAAGTACCTGACTCCCATTAGCAAGCCAGCAGGCTATTTACAGCAGTCCTGCTTCCACACGAAGACATCTCCTTTCACGAAGACATCTCTGGCATCTTCCAAGGAATGGTCTCAGTGACGGAACTCCTGGAACAGAGAACAAGTCAGCTCTCTGCTCAGACGTGCCGGCCCCCGACAGCTAAATACTGGAACAATTAGAGCCCTTTGACTCTGGGCAGTGGAACAGATCTGGGAAGGCAAGAGGCCAGGAGCCGCTGCCTTTTAATAGAAAACTGTTTTTACGGGCTGACTTTTAAGACTGCACATACAGTCCTCCCAAAATGTTTAAAACAAAATAAAATAAAACACGAAATCAAAGGTTTCATTTTGGGACCAGAGATTAAAGGGCTGGAATTGAAGTGGTTGCAGATGGGGGATTGTGCTGGTTTTAGGGCCCCTGGGCCAGGCAGAGGACCCCACCGGCTGTGTCAGTGTCCCGGAGCTGCCAGAGCGGAGCACACAGAATGGCTGGTTTAAACCACAGATATTTATTGTCTCGCGGTTCTGGAGTCTAGAAGTCTGAGATGGAGGGGTGTGGGCAGGGCTGGTCCCTTCTGAGGGCTGTGGGGAAGAGTCCATTCCAGGCCTCCCCCTCTGGCTTGTAGACGGCCGTCTTCCCGTTCACATGGCATTCTTTCTGTGTGTGTGTCCACATTCCCCCTTTTTATAAGGACACGAGTCAAACTGGATTAGGATCCACCCTAATGACCTCATTTTGACTTGATGGCCTCTATAAAGACCATACCTTCAAATAAGGTCCCATTCTGAGGTACTGAGGGTTAGGACTTCAACAGACGATTTTAGGGGGACACAATTCAGCCCTTAACACCAGAGCATCCAATAGCTACGGAGGAGATTCTTACAGTAATGAATTACCAGGTCCCCAGTGTCCTGGGAGACGCAAAGGACGCAGAGATGCGTCAGTCTCCTCGGGAAAATGGCTACCAGTGCAGGCGCTCCAGGGAAGCTAGGTCAGCAGGGCCCAGAGCGGATGGGCTCAGAAAGCCCTTGGCGCTCCGCCGAGCTTGCTCTGTCTCCTGCCACTTGGCTCTCCCTTCTCCTCTCTTACAGCTGCTGCTGTGGCCCCCACTTGGTTGCTTTCCCCATCATTTCTGTCTTATTCCCTTGGGCCAGCTGTCCCCCACCCCTGCTCTGATCAGAATGGCTGGGGTCGGGAACGAAGCAGGAGGGTCAAGTGTAACAAAATACGGCAGCTCTGGGCACCGAGGCCATGACGGGTGGCTGGACGATCGGCTGGCGTGGCCGTGTCCCTGACAGCTCTCGGAAGCTTCTCCCGGTGGCAGCTCTGGGGAGTGCGGTAATCGGTGTGACCACTAGTCAGTGAGTTGTTTGAAGTAGTTAACTGAGTTGTACCTGGGTGGGACTTGTTGGAGCATACGAATGCACGGATTTAATTGTTTAGATGAGCGGAATAGGTGCAAGGGTCACTCTCTGGACCCACACCTGCCACCCAAGGGCGTCGTAAGAGAGGCCACTTTGCCCTTGTAGGGCCGGCAGCAGGTCTCTGAGGAGACCCCTGTCCTTGCCTCTGCAGCGGGTGACGATGCAAACGCGGAGGGAACGGCCTGCCCAGTCCCGCCAAGGGCTGGTTTGCGGGTGCAGGGTGGAGGCTGGACCACTGCCGTGGGCGCTATTGGCCGCTGTGCCGGTAGCGTGGGTGCCACTAAATGGAAAACACATGGGCCACAGGTCTAGGCTGGATGCGACTTGCGCGGTTGATCCCCCGCGGTGCCGGCAGCCTCCTGCACCACATCCAATCTTCACCCAACAGAGCCAGAGCGTCAGTGCAACAGGAGACCTAAAAGCAAGCCTGGGGAGACCCTTGGGAGTTAAGAATTTTCTTCCGGTGACTGGACCTAGTGAGGGAACAGCGTGACTCCTGCTTGTTCACCGAGGGGGTTATTTTTCTTGGCAGACACGGTGTGACCCTAAGTGTAAACAGGTGGACGTGCCTGTCTGCACATGAGGCTTTCTGCCCAGAGGTAAGTCGACTTATGTTATTTTAGGACAAATAATTCTATTTAGGGAATATAAATATTTTATACCTCACCTTATTCCAAAAAGAATTTGAGACAGCTGCCCTTATCTTAAGGGAAATTGATATTTTGTATGGTGTGAGTTCTGCGTTCTGGAATTCACTGAAAGGCTTTGTAACAGTTTTCATATTGGGTTCCCTTGACCCTGACCTGAAAGGGAAAGTGGAAAATGAAGCAAAATAGGCTTGAACAAAGCAAACTGTCTCAGGGAGGACTCTGGGGTGTCTGAGGAAGGGGCCACCTTGGGCCTCTCTCACCAGCAGCCCTAGGGCTCTGCAGGGAAGGTCAGATCATCGGCTTGCCCCCTTCAAAAGCCAGAAGCTGGCCCTCCTGTTTAAGTCTGTATATTAGCAGTTTTCACCTGGGTTTTATGATCATCCCGGCTCTGAGCTTAGTACTTTAATATTTTGATTTCCTAAGCTCTGCCTGCTGCTGATAAACTCCAGTGTTAAACTGAGGAATAATTCCTCTTTTGAAAAGCTAGAGGTTGTTGGTCACTCATTTAGTTTTTAAAGAATTTACTTTCTCATCCGGAGTTTCAGCAGAGATGAAACTGACCTCTTGCCCTGGGGCAATGTATCACCAGCTCATTATAACAAGTCCTTCGAAAATGTAAGGGATTTAGGAATTTTAGTAGGGGTTTTATTAGTGATTAGACGCCCTTTGCCGTATTATTTTCTTCATTTACTGCTCAAAGACCCACCCAGTGCTTGTATATTATTACTGACAAAACTTCACAGCTATTTTAAAAAAATTTTATTGAGGTATAATTGACATATAACACTGTATTGGTTTCAGATGTACAACATGACTCAGTATTTGCATATATTGCAAAATGATCACCACAATAAGTCTAGTTAACATCTGTCGCCACACGTTGTTACAAATTTTGTTTTCTCTTGTGATGAGGGCTTTTAAGGTCTACTTGGCAACTTTCAAATACACAATACAGTATTATTAACTGTAGTCACTATGCTGTATGTTACAGTGCCAGGACTTACTTATCTTATAACTGGCAGTTTGTACCTTTTGACCCCCTTCACCCCTTCACAGTAAAGGTACCGTCACAATAAAATGTGTTGTTTGCTTTACAAGGATGTAAGAAGCAATCTGCCTGGCTGTGCTAAGCGGGAGGAACCCAACACCTGTGATTTCACTGCTATGCACGAGCCTCAGTGGGAACCTCAGCTGGCACCCATCACCCCTAATCCAGGAACACAACACGAGCGGGAGAGTTGCCCACAGGCTGGATCACACAGGACATGCAGCTTCCAGGACCGAGTAAACCCATCGCAGGGGCCATTTGTCTTCTCCAGGACTGACTTCCAGTGAAGCAGTTTGTCCGGGAGCCACGCTCGTCATTTATAACCGGGGCTTTATGGCAGGGTAAAAGGAACGCAGATCTGGAGCCACAGGACACAGGCTGGGGCCCCGGCTTTCCCCCTTGGTGGCTGTGTCGCTCCACCTTTCCGAGCCTCAGTCTCCCCCTGACAGGCCCTGGGGGACCTGCCCGTGGCGGCATGACGGCCCGTGGTGTGTCCGCTCGTCGACCTCACACACGAGGTTAGCGCTGCAAAGGAGCTGCTCGGCTTTGTGAGCAGTGCCCGTCTGTCTGGGAGGTGCTCTCTGTAGCCGTTTCCAGGTCCTAGAAGGCAGCAGTGGCCCACCCATCCCAAGTTCTAGACCGTCCAAGCAGACTACAGTGGCTGCAGGGAAACAGACGAGCCAGGCCCGTTCAGCTGAGGGCCGGGCCTCGGGTCCTGGAATTACCCGGGTTCACCAGATGATTCATCCAGACGGAGGCGCCGAGCCCAGGGGAAGAGAAGGAGTTGGGGGTAGCAGGACTTGGTCTTAACCTGGGCTTAGAAGGCGTGGGGTCCCCAGCCTGGTCACGTTGCAAGGACATCTTGTGCAAGACACCCCGGGTGTAAGATTATGCAGAATGTTTCCCTGCATGAAAAGCTTCGTCCACAAACGGTAAGTGAGAGCAAACCTAGAGTCACTTAGGGTGAAAGTCCAGCCCACAACACCCCTCTCGGTGCACCTCTAGATCCCGCCAGATTAGCCCTGCCCACAAGGCAGCCCGACGGCTGGGTCTGGGTCCAGACTGTCAGCAAAGTTCACAGGCGTGGGACCATCTCCGGTCTCATCGGTGACCTTTCTGTACTCAACACAAATGATCATTTTTGTAAGCAGACCTCAAGCATGATCAGGTCTCAGGCCCAATTTCCAATTTGTGATTCTTTTCCTTTAGCCTCAGCTCAGTTTTTCTGTTCTTTTGTTTTTTTGTTTTTTTCTAACATCTTTATTCGAATATAATTGCTTTACAATGGTGTGTTAGTTTCTGCTGTATAACAAAGTGAATCAGCTATACATATACATACATCCCCATATCTCCTCCCTCTTGTGTCTCCCTCCCACCCTCCCTATCCCACCCCTCTAGGTGGTCACAGAGCACCGAGCTGATCTCCCTGTGCTATGCGGCTGCTTCCCACTAGTTATCGCTTTTACGTTTGGTAGTGTATATATGTCCATGCCACTCTCTCACTTTGTCCCAGCTTACCCTTCCCCCTCCCCGTGTCCTCAAGTCCATTCTCTAGTAGGTCTGAGTCTTTATTCCCATCCTGCCCGTAGGTTTTTCATGACCTTTTTTTTTTTTTCCTTAGATTCCATATATATGTGTTAGCATACTATATTTGTTTTTCTCTTTCTGACTTACTTCACTCTGTATGACAGACTCTAACTCCATCCACCTCATTACAAATACCTCCATTTCATTTCTTTTTATGGCTGAGTAATATTCCATTGTATATATGTGCCGCATCTTCTTTATCCATTCATCCGATGATGGACACTTAGGTTGCTTCCACGTCCTGGCTATTGTAAATAGGGCTGCAATGAACATTTTTGTACATGTCTCTTTTGGAATTATGGTTTTCTCAGGGTATATGCCCAGTAGTGGGATTGCTGGGTCATATGGTAGTTCTATTTTTAGTTTTTTAAGGAACCTCCATACTGTTCTCCATAGTGGTTGTATCAATTTGCATTCCCACCAACAGTGCAAGAGTGTTCCCTTTTCTCCACACCCTCTCCAGCATTTATTGTTTCTAGATTTTTTGATGATGGCCATTCTGACCGGTGTGAGATGATACCTCATTGTAGTTTTGATTTGCATTTCTCTAATGATTAAGGATGTTGAGCATTCTTTCATGTGTCTGTTGGCCATCTGTATATCTTCTTTGGAGAAATGTCTATTTAGGTCTTCTGCCCATTTTTGGATTGGGTTGTTTGTTTTTTTGTTATTGAGCTGCATGAGCTGCTTCTAAATCTTGGAGATTAATCCTTTGTCAGTTGCTTCATTTGCAAATATTTTCTCCCATTCTGAGGGTTGTCTTTTGGTCTTGTTTATGGTTCCCTTTGCTGTGCAAAAGCTTTTAAGTTTCATTAGGTCCCATTTGTTTATTTGTGTTTTTATTTCCATTTCTCTAGGAGCTGGGTCAAAAAGGATCTTGCTGCAATTTATGTCATAGAGTGTTCTGCCTACGTTTTCCCCTAAGAGTTTGATAGTGTCTGGCTTTACACTTAGGTCTTTAATCCATTTTGAGTTTATTTTTGTGTATGGTGTCAGGGAGTGTTCCAATTTCATATTTTACATGTACCTGTCCAATTTTCTGAGCACCACTTATTGAAGAGACTGTCTTTTCTCCACTGTATATGCTTGCCTCCTTTATCAAAGATAAGGTGACCATATGTGCGTGGGTTTATCTCTGGGCTTTCTATCCTGTTCCATTGATCTATATTTCTGTTTTTGTGCCGGTACCAAACTGTCTTGATTACTGTAGCTTTGTAATATAGTCTGAAGTCAGGGAGCCTGTTTCCTCCAGCTCCATTTTTCGTTCTCAAGGTTGCTTTGGCTATTCGGGGTCTTTTGTGTCTCCATACAAATTGTGAAATTTTTTGTTCCAGTTCTGTGAAAAATGCCAGTGGTAGTTTGATAGGGATTGCATTGAATCTGTAGATTGCTTTGGGTAGTAGAGTCATTTTCACAATGTTGATTTTTCCAATCCAAGAACATGGTATATCCCTCCATCTATTTGTATCATCTTTAATTTCTTTCATCAGTGTCCTATAATTTTCTGCATACAGGTCTTTTGTCTCCTTAGGTAGGTTTATTCCTAGATATTTTATTCTTTTTGTTGCAGTGGTAAACGGGAGTGCTTTCTTAATTTCACTTTCAGATTTTTCGTCATTAGTATATAGGAATGCAAGAGATTTCTGTGCATTAATTTTGTATCCTGCTACTTTACCAAATTCATTGATTAGCTCTAGTAGTTTTCTGGTGGCAGTTTTAGGATTCTCTATGTATAATATCATGTCATCTGCAAACAGTGACAGCTTTACTTCTTCTTTTCCGATTTGGATTCCTTTTATTTCTTTGTCTTCTCTGATTGCTGTGGCTAGGACTTCCAAAACTATGTTGAATAATAGTGGTGAGAGTGGGCAACCTTGTCTTGTTCCTGATCTTAGTGGAAATGGTTTCAGTTTTTCACCATTGAGGACAATGTTGGCTGTGGGTTTGTCATATGTGGCCTCTATTATGTTGAGGAAAGTTCCCTCTATGCCTACTTTCTGCAGGGCTTTTATCATAAATGGGTGTTGAATTTTGTCGAAAGCTTTCTCTGCATCTATTGAGATGATCATATGGTTTTTCGCCTTCAGTTTGTTAATATGATGTATCACGTTGATTGATTTGCATATATTGAAGAATCCTTGCATTCCTGGAATAAACCCCACTTGATCATGGTGTATAATCCTTTTAATGTGCTGTTGGATTCTGTTTGCTAGTATTTTGTTGAGGATTTTTGCATCTATGTTCATCAGTGATATTGGCCTGTAGTTTTCTTTCTTTGTGACATCTTTGTCTGGTTTTGGTATCAGGGTGATGGTGGCCTCGTACAGTGAGTTGGGGAGTGTTCCTCCCTCTGCAATATTTTGGAAGAGTTTGAGAAGGATAGGTGTTAGCTCTTCTCTAAATGTTTGATAGAATTCGCCAGTGAAGCCATCTGGTCCTGGGCTTTTGTTTGTTGGAAGATTTTTAATCACAGTCTCAATTTCAGTACTTGTGATTGGTCTGTTTATATTTTCTATTTCTTCCTGGTTCAGTCTCAGAAGGTTGTGCATTTCTAAGAATTTGTCCATTTCTTCCAGGTTGTCCATTTTATTGGCATAGAGTTGCTTGTAGTAATCTCTCATGATCCTTTGTACTTCTGCAGTGTCAGTGGTTACTTCTCCTTTTTCATTTCTAATTCTATTGGTTTGAGTCTTCTCCCTTTTTTTCTTGATGAGTCTGGCTAATGGTTTATCAATTTTGTTTATCTTCTCAAAGAACCAGCTTTTAGTCTTATTGATCTTTGCTATCATTTCCTTCATTTGTTTTTCATTTATTTCTGATCTGATCTTCATGATTTCTCTCCTTCGGCTAACTTTGGGGGTGTTTTGTTCTTCTTTCCCTAATTGCTTTAGGTGTAAGGTTAGGTTGTTTACTTGAGATGTTTCTTGTTTCTTGAGGTAGGATTGTCTTGCTATAAACTTCCCTCTTAGAACTGCTTTTTCTGAATCCCATAGGTTTTGGGTCATCGTGTTTTCATTGTCATTTGTTTCTATGTATTTTTGATTTCCTCAGTGATCTCTTGGTTATTTAGTAGTATATTGTCTAGCCTCCATGTGTTTGTATTTTTTACAGATTTTTCCCTCTAGTTGATATCTAGTATCATAGCATTGTGGTCGGAAAAGATACTTGATATGATTTCAATTTTCTTAAATTTACCAAGGCTTGATTTGTGACCCAAGATATGATCTGTCCTGGAGAATGTTCCATGAGCACTTGAGAAGAAAGTGTATTTTGTTGTTTTTGGATGGAATGTCCTATAAATATCAATTAAGTCCATCTTGTTTAATGTATCATTTAAAGCTTGTGTTTCCTTATTTATTTTCATTTTGGATGATCTGTCCATTGGTGAAAGTGGGGTGTTAAAGTCCCCGTCTATCATTGTGTTACTGTTGATTTCCCCTTTTATGGCTGTTAGTATTTGCCTTATGTATTGAGGTGCTCCTATGTTGGGTGCATAAATATTTACAACTGTTATATCTTCTTGGATTGATCCCTTGATCATTATGTAGTGTCCTTCTTTGTCTCTTGTAATAGTCTTTATTTTAAAGTCTATTTTGTCTGATATGAGAATTGCTACTCCAGCCTTCTTTTGATTTCCATTTGCATGGAATATCTTTTTCCATCCCCTCTCTTTCAGTCTGTATGTGTCCCTAGGTCTGAAGTGGGTCTCTTGTGGACAGCATATATACAGATTTTGTTTTTGTATCCATTCAGCCAGTCTATGTCTTTTGGTGGGAGCATTTAATCCATTTACATTTAAGGTAATTATCAATATGTATGTTCCTATTACCATTTTCTTAATTGTTTTGGGTTTGTTATTATAGGTGTTTTCCTTCTCTTGTGTTTCCTGCCTAGAGAAGTTCCTTTAGCATTTATTGTAAAGCTGGTTTGGTGGTGCTGAATTCTCTTAGCTTTTGCTTGTCTGTAAAGGTTTTAAGTTCTTTGTCGAATCTGAATGAGGTCCTTGCTGGGCAGAGTAATCTTGGAGGTAGGTTTTTCCCTTTCATCACTTTAAATATGTCTTGCCACTCCCTTCTGGCTTGCAGAGTTTCTGCTGAAAGATCAGCTGTTAACCTTATGGGGATTCCCTTGTATGTTATTTGTTGTTTTTCCCTTGCTGCTGTTAATATTTTTTCTTTGTATTTAATTTTTGATAGTTTGATTAATATGTGTCTTGGCGTGTTTCTCCTTGGATTTATCCTGTATGGGACTCCCTGTGCTTCCTGGACTTGATTGACTATTTCCTTTCCCATATTAAGGAAGTTTTCAACTTTAATCTGTTCAAATATTTTCTCGGTCCCTTTCTTTTTCTCTTCTTCTTCTGGGACCCCTATAATTCGAATGTTGGTGCGTTTAATGTTGTCCCAGGGGTGCTTGGGACTGTCCTCAATTCATTTCATTATTTTTTCTTTATTCTGCTCTGCAGTAGTTATTTCTACTATTTTATCTTCCAGGTCACTTATCCATTCTTCTGCCTCAGTTATTCCGCTATTGATTCCTTCTAGAAAATTTTTAGTTTCATTTATTGTGCTGTTCATCATTGTTTGTTTGCTCTTTAGTTCTTCTAGGTCCTTGTTAAACGTTTCTTGTATTTTCTCCATTTTACTTCCAAGATTTTGGATCATCTTTACTATCATTATTCTGAATTCTTTTTCAGGTAGACTGCCTATTTCCTCTTCATTTGTTTGATCTGGTGGGTTTTTACCTTGCTCCTTCATCTGCTGCGTGTTCCTCTGTCTTCTCATTTTGCTTAACGTACTGTGTTTGGGGTCTCCTTTTCACTGGCTGCAGCTTCGTAGTTTCCGTTGTTTTTGGTGTCTGCCCCCAGTGGCTAAGGTTGGTTCTGTGGGTTGTGTAGGCTTCCTGATGGAGGGGACTGGTGCCTGTGTTCTGGTGGATGAGGCTGGATATTGTCTTTCTGGTGGGCAGGACCACATCCAGTGGTGTGTTTTGGGGTGTCTGTGACCTTATTATGATTTTAGGCAGCCTCTCTGCTAATGGGTGGGGTTGTGTTCCTGTCTTGCTAGTTGTTTGGCATAGGGTGTCCAGCACTGTAGCTTGCTGGTTGTTGAGTGGAGCTGGGTCTTGGTGTTGAGATGGAGATCTCTGGGAGAGCTTTTGCCATTTGACATTACGTGGAGCTGGGAGGTCTCTGGTGGACCAATGTCCTGAACTCGGCTCTCCCACCTCAGAGGCACAGGCCTGACACCTGGCTGGAGCACCAAGACCCTGCCAGCCACATGGCTGAGAAGAAAAGGGAGAAAAAAAGAAGGAAAGAAAGAAGATAGAAAAAATAATAAAAAGAAATAAAGTTATAAAAATTTTTTTTTAATTATTAAAAACAAAAATATTAAAAAGGAAGAAAAGAGAAAGAAAGAAAGAAAGGAGCAACCAAACCGAAAAACAAATCCACCAATGATAACAAGAGCTAAAAACTATATTAAAAAAAACCCAAACAGACAGACAGAACCCTAGGACAAATGGTAAAAGCAACACTATATAGACAAAATCACACAAAGAAGCATACATATACATACTCACAAAAAGAGAAAAAGGAAAAAAAAAATCTATATATTAAAAAAAAGGAAGAGAGCAACCAAATCAGTAAACAATCTACTAGTGATAATAAGCTCTAAATAGTAAACTAAGATAAACATAAAACCAGAAACAAATTAGATGCAGAAAGCAAACCCCAAGTCTACAGTTGCTCTCAAAGTCCACCACCTCAGTTTTGGCATGATTCGTTGTGTATTCAGGTATTCCACAGATGCAGGCACATCAGGTTGATGGTGGAGATTTAATCCGCTGCTCCTGAGGCTACTGGGAGAGATTTCCCTTTCTCTTCTTTGTTTGCACAGCTCCCGGGGTTCAGCTGTGGATTTGGACCCGCCTCTGCGTGTAGGTCGCCTGAGGGTGTCTGTTCTTTGCTCAGACAGGACGGGGTTAAAGGCGCAGCTGCTTCGGGGGCTCTGGCTCACGCAGGCCGCGGGGAGGGAGGGGTACGGAGGAGGCGGGGCGAGCCTGCGTGGCAGAGGTGTCGTGATGTTGCAGCAGCCTGAGGCGCGCCGTGTGTTCTCCCGGGGAAGTTGTCCCTGGATCACGGGACCCTGGCAGTGGCGGGCTGCACAGGCTCCGGGAGGGGCGGTGTGGATAGTGACCTGTGCTTGTGCACAGGCTTCTTGGTGGCGGCAGCAGCAGCCTTAGCGTCCCATGACCGTCTCTGGGGTCTGCGCTGATAACCGTGGCTTGCGCCCGTCTCTGGAGCTCGTTTAGGCGGCGCTCTGAATCCCCTCTCCTCACGCACCAGGAAACAAAGAGGCAAGACAAAGTCTCTTGCCTGTTTGGCAGCTCCAGACTTTTCCCAGACTCCCTCCCAGCTAGCCATGGCACACTAGCTCCTTCAGGCTGTGTTCACGCCGCCAAGCCCAGTCCTCTCCCTGCGATCCGACCGAAGCCCGAGCCTCAGCTCCCAGCCCCCGCCCGCCCCGGCGGCTGAGCAGACAAACCTCTCGGGCTGGTGAGTGCTGGTCGGCACCGATCCTCTGTGTGGGAATCTCTCCACTTTGCCCTCTGCACCCCTGTGGCTGCGCTCTCCTCTGTGGCTCCGAAGCTTCCCCCCTCTGCCACCCGCAGTCTCCACCCACGAAGGGGCTTCCTAGTGTGTGGAAACCTTTCCTCCTTCACAGCTCCCTCCCAGAGGTGCAGGTCCTGTCCCTATTCTTTTGTCTCTGTTTTTTCTTTTTCCTTTTGCCCTACCCAGGTACGTGGGGAGTTTCTTGCCTTTTGGGAGGTCTGAGGTCTTCTGCCAGTGTTCAGTAGGTGTTCTGTAGGAGTTGTTCCACATGTAGATGTATTTTTGATGTATCTGTGGGGAGGAAGCTGATCTCCATGTCTTACTCCTCCGTCATCTTGAAGGTCTCCCCCTTGCTTTGTTTTAATATTTATTTATTTGGTTGAGCCGGGTCTTAGTTGCAGCAGGTGGGTTCCTTAGTTGTGGCTTGAAGACTCCTTAGTTGTGGCCTGTGAACTCTCAGTTGCAGCATGCATGTGGGATCTCGTTCCCTGACAACGGATCATATCCAGGCCCCCTGCATTGGGAGCGCAGAGTCTTAACCACGGCTCCACCAGGGAAGTCCCTCGGTTTTGTTTTTACAGGCCTCAACTGTGGGACAGTCCATTCTCACCCCGCTCCGTCCCTCTGTGCTTTCCTCCTGCTCCACACCAGCCTCCCTCTGCCCAGCTGCCCTGTCCTGCTTCCTGACTCTCTCCTCCCCTTGGCGTCTCCACCAGCCCCGGAGCATGAGCACATGTGTGTGCGTGTACACGCATGTATACAAAGCTGCCGCTGATGTAAACTCTGGTAGATAGAACAATAATTCATTCATTCAGTCAACAAATATTGACTCGGCACTTCCTATATGTAAAAACTAAGGATAGAGCAGTGCAGACAGACAAGACCCCTATCCTCCTCATGGGGCCCAGCCCGGCCGTGCACTGCTGAGGCGCCCAGGGTGATGGTGCTAGGGGACCAGGCAGGGCGGCCTCGGGGCGGACGGGCTTCGCTGCTCACAGCAGTCCCGTGGAGTGCCCTGCGTCTGCTCAGTGCCCACGTGCCCCAGGCCTCACCTATGGAAACACTAGGGAAACCTTGTTTCTCCCACAGGCTTTTGCATTGTGTGAGGATCAAGGCCTTGGAAATCTCAACATTGCCTGCAGGATGTTTTTCTGTTAGGGGAAGTTGTGAGGGGAGAGGCTGTGTTTTTTCAGGCCATCACAGGTCTTGAACTTAGGCCTGGCCTCTTTCCTTCAGGAGCCAAGCTGGTTCCAACAATGGTGTCAACCCGTGGAACGGTTGTGATGCCCCACCAGCCACTACCGTGGAAAGAGAAGGAAGGCAGGGCTCAGTGTTGGACAGGGGATGGGAGGAGGGGGAGAGCTCCAAGGTACCGTTAACAGGTAGGGCGGTGAGGGAGGCTGGCAAAGTTGGTTAAGGTGGGACGAGCAGGTCATAGGTCATAGGACCCCCAGAAAGTGAGTGACCTGCGCTGAGAACTGACAGCAGGCCAGGTACTTGTCACTGTGGTAGCCCAGGTGGAGTAGTGGGGACCACACAGTGAGGGAGCCCTGGTGCAACTCCTCCTCCGGCTCACCTCCAGCTGTGTGTCCCTTGGTTAGTTACTTAACCTCTCTGGCCTTCATTTCACTCATCTGGAAAATACGTTTAATGACACCTATTTTAGAGGGTTGTTGTAGAGTTAATGTTTGCAAAGGGCTGGGCACACTGAAGGTGTTTCATAAGTACTACCCATCATAATGACCACACTTAATGCTTAGTCTGGGAGGTTTATTTCCTAGCAGGAATTTTAGAGATCGCCCAGTTCAGTGGTTCTCAAACCTTAGCCTGCACCAGAACTGCCCAAAGGACGTGTTAAAACTCAGACTTCTGGGCTCCACCCACCCGAAGGCTCTGATGAGTAGGTCCGGGTGGGGCCTGCGAGTGTGTGTTCCTAGCAAGTTCCCAGTGGTCCTGATGTTGCTGGTCTGGGGGCCATGCTTTGAGAACTGCTGTGCTAGTGTAAACACTGATTTTGGAGATGAGAATCCTGAGGTTCCGAATGTTTGCTCCTTGCCTGTGCGCATCAGAGTCTAGGCCTCCCAGCTCCTGGTGCAGGCCAAGGTCAGGACAGGAGAGCACGTTGCCAGGCACCAGGGAGGGTCAGGATGCAGGAAGTCAGAGTCCAGCCAAAGGGCCCGGGATGGACCCAAGGTTCTAGTGAGAGGAGTGAGCTTGATGGAGAGCAAAGCCCACTATTCGAGGGAGGGAACCGGCCTCGGTGTGGGCCTGAGCCACGCAGCCTGAGTCTCTGGCCTCAGGCAGCGCGTGTGAGTGTGTGAAGGGAGCGGTGTTGTGTAGATGGTGTGGGGTTGGGAGATGAGGATTTGTGAGTGTGTCCGTGCAGATGGTGGGTAAGTGTGCGGGTCTGCGTGAGCCTGTGTACACGTGTGTGAGTGATTTTTGTATGAGAGTGTGTGTGTGTGTGTGTGTGTGTGTGTGTGTGTGTGAATTTGTGGGAAGGGCGTGGTAGTCTGCTCAGGCTGCCATAACAAAGCACCACAGATTGAGTAGCTTATACAGCCAACATCTATTGTCTCACAGATTTGGAGGCTGGAAGTTCGAGATCAAGGTGTCAACAGGGTTGGCTTCTCCTGAGGCCTCTCTCCTTGGCTTGTAGACGGCCGTCTTCCCTCTGTGTCCACACGATTTCCCTCTGACTGTCTGTGTAATGACACCAGTCATACGGGATTAGGGCCCAGCCTAATGACCTCATTTTACCTAAATCGTCTCTTTAAAGGCCCTGTCTCCAAATACAGTCACATTCTGAGGTTCTGGGGGTGAGGACTTAAACACATGAATATCAGGGGGACTCAGCTCAGCCTGTGACAGTGTGTGTGTGTGTGCGCGCGCGCGTGCGTGTGTGCATGTGTGTGCGCGCGCGCGTGCGTGTGTGTGTATGTGTGTGTGCGTGTGCATGCGCACATGCATACAGAAAGCCCACAGTTCTGGAGGACACCCTGCTCAGCCACCCTCCCTGTAAGAGTGCTGGTGAGTGAGAAGTGTGACTTTCTTACCTGCCTCATCCTAGGTTCGTGAGTTTATGGGGAGGCCAAGATGCCCCCCACCCCATCACAGGGGAGCGTGGTTCTTTAGGTCTCAGGATTGGAGATGAATTCCTCCCCAGTTGGTGTAGCGTTTCGCCTCCACCCAAGCAATCCCTTCCTCTGAGCCCCGTGCAGCGGCAACTTGGCCTTCCCGAGCCTACCCTCCCGGACATTACCTGCAGCAGAAGTTTGGGAAAGGTGGTTTCCCACCCAGGACGAGGGCCCCTCTGGCTCACCCCACTCCCTGGAGCTCCCCTCACGCAGTGTCATCTTTGTCTCCCTGAGGCTAGAGTCCCCGTTTTCTTTAAAGCTAGAAAAGACATTTTGGAAACTCTCTGTAGTTGGTCAACCTCGTTGTTTCAGAGGGAGAGGACTGTGGGCTTGAAGGGGGATGAGGCAAGAGTTCATTTCAGGCCTTACAAAAGGCATGTTTTCCACTTGGGATGGATTGTTACCTAATAGGCTCTCCTTTATAGAAACAGAACAGAGGCTTGCTGACACAATCTCAACTGTGGGTTTTCTCGGGGCAGCTGGACAATTCTGTTTCTGTGTGCAGCTCGCACAAAAGAAGGGGCCTGGGTGCACCTGGACTCCTAGTTGGGAGCTGGATAAGTCCTGAATAACAAGCCACTGATCCAGGGTCTCGAGGGGGCAGTGGGGCTGCAGGAGTGTCGGTTGGGGTGGACGTACAGGCTGCAGACAGTCAACCCCCGGGCACTGAGCGCAGGGCCCAGCCGGGGGCCCGCTCTGCAGTCGGCACTCGTGTCTGTTGACTAAATGAATGATTGAAGGAATAAAAATAAGACTCAAAGGGAGGGAATTCCCTGGCGGTCCAGTGGTTAGGACTCTGCGCTTTCACTGCGGAGGGCCTGGGTTCCACCCCTGGTGAGGGAACTGAGATCCCACAAGCTGGGGGGAAAAAAAAAAGATTTAAAGGGAAAAAGTGGGTTTGAGGTAGGAAAGAGAAGGCTGGAAGTGATGAGAGATGTTCTCACTAGCTTCCTTCTGGAAGAGTCACGGCCGGGGCGACACTGCCTCTGAGAAAAGCTTTTACTCAAGATACGTGCCAGTCTGCTTCCAATGACTTATTAAGCACCCATTGTGTGCAGAGCACTGGGAAGCAAATCAAAGACGTCTTCTCAAGAATTCTGACTTTGCTTATATATTGGGTTGGCCACAGAAGTTCATTCGGGTTTTTCTGTAAGATGTTATGGAAAAATCCAAAGGAACTTTTTTGGGCCAACCCAATATTATATTTAAAAAAACGATAATTGCAATGATAGACATGTATTAGTCAGAGGTCTCCAGAGAAAAAGAACTGATAGGATGTCTATAGATATATGGAAAGAGATTTTCCTCCAGCTTTATTGAGATATAACTCACATATGACGTTGTGTAAATTTAAGGCGTACAACGTGTTGATTTGAGGAAGAGATTTATTATGAGGGATTGGCTCCTGGGATTATGGAGGCTGAGAAGTCCCACAGTCTGCCATCTGCAAGCTGGAGGCCCAGGAAGGCTGGTGGTGTGGTTCAGTCCAAATCTGAAGGCCTGAGAACCAGGGGGGATCAACGGTGTAAGCCCCAGCCTGAGTCTGAAGGCCTGATGTCCAAGGGCAGAAGGTGATGTCCCAGCTCAAGGAGAGAGAGAGAGAGAGGGAGAATTCACCCTTCCTGTGCCTTCTTGTTCTATCAAGGTCGGTCCTCAATGGATTGGATGATGCCCTCCAACAAGGGTGAGAAAGATCTTTACTCAGTCTACTGATTTAAATGCTAATCTCCTTCGAAACACCCTCACAGACACACCCAGAGTAATGTTTCACCAGTTCATCCCTTGGCCCTGTCACGATGATGCCTAAAACTAACCATCACAAGACATAAGGGAAAAGACTGGAAGGGAAAGTGAAAAATAAGAGTAATTGATTGGGGCTTCCCTGGTGACGCAGTGGTTAAGAATCCGCCTGCCAATGCAGGGGACACGGGTTTGAGCCCTGGTCCGGGAAGATAATACATGCCGCGGAGCAACTAAGCCCACGTGCCACAACTACTGAGCCTGCGCTGTAGAGCCCGCGAGCCACAACTACTGAGCCCACGTGCCACAACTACTGAAGCCCACGTGCCTAGAGCCCATGCTCCACAACAAGAGAAGCCACCGCAGTGAGAAGCCCGCCCACCGCAACAAAGATCCAATGCAGCCAAAAATAAATAAGTAAAAATAAATTAAAAAAAAATTAAAAAGAGTGATTGTATTGAGGTCATGGGATTATGGCTAAATTTAATTTTTCTTTCTGATTTACTGTGTTATGTTTGGGCTTTCCACATCAAAATAGCTTCTTAAAGTATGTTAGACCTCCACTGTTGTGATCACTGAAGTTAGCTTGGGGCCGGAGATGCCCCTCCTGGAGCCCTAATCCCAGCCTTAGAGAATGGAGGTGTCAGTAACAGGGGGGGTGGCCCCAGCAAGGCACACCCGAGCCTTTTGTGGCGCCACATCTGTCCATGGTGTCTTCTACTCATTTAACCCCAATAATCTGAAAATCTGCCTTCGTTTTTTTACCCCTCTCTCATACTCCTCCACTTATTCATTCATTCACCAGACATTTATTAAGCAGTTTTCTATGAACCGTGATCCACATCAGGCCCTGGGCAGAACAGAATGAGAATCAGCCCTGGGTTCCCAGCTCTGCCTGGTAGAGGTAGATATTTAAACAAATGGGGACAGGGACTTCCCTTGTGGCCCAGTGGTTAAGACTCTGTGCTTCCACTGCAGGGGGCATGGGTTCGATCCCTGGTCAGGGAACTAAGATCCTGCATGTCGCACAGCACAGCCAAAAAAGGAAAAACAAAAAACAAACAAACAAACAAAAAACAAATGGGGACAGAATAGGCCCAACGATGTGCTATTGGAGCTCAGGGCCAGGAACCTGAGCATCAAGGAAGGGAGGCTTCCTGGAGGAGGTGATGCATTTGAGGTGAGTTTCAAAGAAAAGTTAGAAGACAGTCAAAGACTAGCTACAAAATAAGGTACTATGCCAGAAAGGCATGGAGGATTCAGAGGGTTGTGCAGGGTGATGCATGTGGTTTACAGGAAGGGGCTATAAGAACATCAGCCTGGGGCCAAGGGTACAAGAGGGAAGAGGCCATAAAGTAGGTGTGGTCAGACTATGAAGGGACTGGTCTGCCCTGCAAAGGAGTGTGGCCTTATCCTACAGACAATGGGTTCCTTGGGTCTTAAAGCAGAGTGAGGACATGGTAGCATTAGCTTTTTAGCAAGAGAATTCTGGTGGCCATTAGAAGGGTAAGGAAGGCAGATCAGGGGCCAGAACAGCAGTGAGAGGACCAGGAGCAGGTGGGGTGATAAAAGTCTGATCTAAGGACCCAGCAGTGGGTGTCGACGGGATGCTGCCTTACTGTGACTCGCAGATCAGTGGGTGGGAGGGTAGAGGATGGAGAAGCTGATGGGTCCAGGCAGCTCTGAGCAATGTCTCTCCTCATCTTCCCTCTGTCTGCCGGCACCGAGTTCTGGGTGCGCATCAACCCCCTGGCTTCTGCCTCTTTGCCTTCTCTCTCGGTATTTCCTAGTGTGAACAAATCCCAGTGCCAGGATACTCCTTATATCCTCACGACCCCTCCGTTTCTGCAGCTGACACTGTCCTCATGGGGTCCCCAGGGCTGCCCTCCTCCAAGGCTCAGCGCCAGGCTCACCTCCCCCAGGAAGCCTCCCCACTGAGCTTCCTCGGAGAGCGCTCTCCCTCTTCTGATTCCCACGGCGTTGATTTCCGCGCTCCACCATCCTGGATTTGCACTGTTATTTACATGTTTTGAACATCTGTCACTTCTCTGCAAATACAGAGTAAGCTCCTTGTGGGAAAGAAGGTATGACTTAAACCCTTTTCTGTGCCTCGCAGAAGCCGGCACAATGCTGCCTGCGTAGTAGGAATTGATGGAGAATTGATCAGTCGATCCCCTGTCAATCTGCCCGTCAGGAGACTTATCCACAGCCCCTGTCACTGGTCTGTCCTTGGTGTTACTGGGTGGTGTGCAGTAGGGAGAAGGGGCCCTGGATGTGAAGTCAGAAGCCTTGGCCATTTCCTGTAACTCACAACCTGAGGCCAGCCACTTAACTGCCCTGGACTTTCATTTCCTCATCCATGAAATGGCAAAGACTAACCCATGGTTGTTAATTACCTTTTATCGACAATGGAACCCCTTTGGAATGTGGACCTGTTAACCTGAGACAGAGAGAAGTGACCCTGCTATGAACCAAACTCTCACCTTTCTCCTCTTCCCCCTCCCCTCCTCTCCCCCTCCTCCTTCTCCTCCCCTCCCTTCCCTTCCATCCATAGTAGACTTAGAAAAAATTTTGATTTTCTTTTCTTTCTTCTTTTTTATTGAAGTAAAGTTGATTTACAATGTTCTGTTAATTTCTGCTGTACAGCAAAGTGATTCAGTTATACATATATATTCTTTTTCATATTCTTTTCCATTATGGTTTATCACAGGATATTGAATATAGTTCCCTGTGCTATACAGTAGGACCTTGTTCTTTATCCATTCTATATATAATAGTTTGTATCTGCTAACCCCAAACTCCCAATCCATCCCCCCCTACCCCGACTTAGAAAAAAATTCGAAAACCCCCCAGACTGGGTGGTGCCTTCCAAGACTCAAACACGTCCATGGCTATAGGATGGCAAAGATGACCGGTGTGATGGCCCCGGCCTGTGTACCGCTCATGTCTACACATGCTAGGCGGGGTCTAGGTGACGGCTTTGGTCAAGCCCATGCTCACTAATTATAGAGAAGCAGTTACTGCAAAATTTCCCGAGGAAACCAAAGCCACGGTTTGGTTTTCACTTAGATTGAGCAACTTCCTTCCAGGGCACTCAGCCCCCTCAACAAAACATTATCTTTCAACACAGGCAGGTCAATAACACACAAGGGTTGTTATTGTACGTTTCATATAAATATACAATCGCACCTTAGGAAGGAAGTTGGGCCTGCAGTTACTCACTCTGGTGGGGATGTTTATATGAGTTTGACTGTCCACCTTAATGATCTTAAGAACTTGGGCTGGGTTGAGGTCACAGTTAATGGGCGGTGTGGAGGCAAAGGACAACAAGGATATAATGTGAGATCTAAACTAAAGAGAATTACATCAAGTCCCAGAGGACATTTAACATTTCACTGGCAGCCACCTAAAAATAATTTAAACCTGCATTTAAACCATGGACTGGGAGTTTGGGGTTAGTAGATACAAACTATTACATATAGAATGAATAAACAACAAGGTCCTACTGTGTAGCACAGGGAACTATATTCAATTTCCTGGGATAAACCATAATGGAAAAGAACATAAAAAAGAATATATGTGTGTAACTGAGTCACTATGCAGTATAGCAGAAATTAACACAGCATTGTAAATCAACTACACTTCAATAAAAAAAACAGAGAGAGGGGCTTCCCTGGTGGCGCAGTGGTTGAGAATCTGCCTGCCAACGCAGGGGACATGGGTTCGAGCCCTGGTCTGGGAAGATCCCACATGCTGCGGAGCAACTAGGCCCGTGAGCCACAACTACTGAGCCTGCGGCGTCTGGAGCCTGTGCTCCGTGACAAGAGAGGCCGCGATAGTGAGAGGCCTGTGCACCGCGATGAAGAATGGCCCCCACTTGCCGCAACTGGAGAAAGCCCTCGCACAGAAATGAAGACCCAACACAGCCATAAATAAATAAATAAATAAATAAATAGATAGATAGATAGATAGATAAATAAATAAATAAATAAATACATAAATAAATAAACCAGAAATATTTAAACCTGCATTCATGTGCTTCGAAACGTTCATTACCTGAAGCCTCCCTTCCAAAGTTTTGTCGTCTCTGCAGGATATATGAGCCCCTTTGCTCCCCCCAGCCAGGCCCATCCAGCTTGGCCCCTATGCTGCACCAGCAGGCTGGGTGGGAAACTCACCGCCTTCAGCCTAACCAGGCTCCGAGGGGAAACAGGAACCAGTTCCAGTTAGCTAAGTCGGTTGCCTCCAAAAGGCCCAAATTCCTGAGTTCATTTCCTTTGACCTGTTCCTCGTCACGTTTGGACTAGTTTTGGTTGATGGGCTACAAGAAACTGTTTTCAGATTTTCCAACTCCTTCCTCTTTCAAGATGTGGATATCTTTTTTTTTTTTTTTTTTAAACATCTTTATTGAAGTATAATTGCCTTACAATGGTGTGTTAGCTTCTGCTTTATAACAAAGTGAATCAGTTATAAGGATGTGGATATCTTGATCTAATTTCCCCAGCCACGACCTATTGGTCATCACTTTCGCCAAGCTTTGACTTCCAGATTGCTAATTCACTTTGGGGTTGCTGATATTCTCTCTCTATAAATAACCTCCAATTTAAGCTTTTTCTATCCCTCAAGGAACAACTGTGGTCAAAGATAGCCCTTTGAGCCTATCTGCCTTGAAACAGCAGATTTCCTGTTCTCACCTCTGGGGTGGTTGTCACAGGGACTCGTGGGAACTGTATCATGCCCAACAGAAGAGCTTCTCAGAGTAGCGGGTGGTTAGCGTGTCAGGCAGAGCACCGTGCTGTTATATACACGCCTACGGGGATTCAGACTGAGAACCCTGGAGGGTGTGATGGTGTGATGGTGTGATGGTGTGTGTGTGTGTGTAGAGAGACAGACAGGCAGGCAGAGTCAAGCACTCTTACCTCTCACCCAGTGGCTTCTGTCAGTATAGACAGGACCCAAAAGTGAATGAGCCGTCTATTTTGCTTGTTGGATAATTGTCTCCCTTTGGGATTCCATGTCGGTGATGGTTCTGGCTGTGGATATTTACTGTGAAGTCCAGGAAGGGGCCTAGAAATGGAAGGAGGTTAGAAGAACTCCAGAATGTTCTGTAATGGTTTCTAGTCTTCCTAGGGAACGTGCATCGCGCTCTGTGTGAGTTTTGCACTTTATGACTTCCCTGCCCCAAACCTGCTTTCTCTTCTGTAGTCATTCATTTCTGTTTAATTGCTCTCAGCCACCTACAAGAATTTAAGAGCAACCACCTTATGGGTTCTACAAGATACTATTTTTTTCCCCTCTATTATTAGCTTTTTTATTCTTTATTATTGTTACTTTTTTATTTTTTAGCCCTGATAGGAAGAGCAAAAGACAAAAACATAAGCCAATTTCACTCTTAATGTTTTGGTGTATTTTTCTTTTTTTTAAGTTATTACAAAATAATGGCTGTATTTCCCTATACTGTACAATATACCCTTGTTGCTTATCTATTTTATACATAGTAGTTTATATCTCTTAATCCCCTACCTCTATCTTGCCCCTCCCAGCTTCCCTCTCCCCACTGGTAACCATTAGTTAGTTTTCTCCATCTGTAAGTCTGTTTTTGTTATAGTTATTCATTTGTTTTATTTTTTTAGTTTCCATATATGTGATAACATAGAGTATTTGTCTTTGTCTGACTTAAGCATAATACCCTCTAGTTTCATCCATCTTGTTGCAAATGGCACAGATCCACTGATTGTTAATATTTTGCCACATTTGCTTTATCTTTTTGTTTCTCTGTATCTATACATGCTATCATTATTGTTATTGTTCCTAAATTATCTGAGAGTTAAATCTTATTAGTTTGCCCTTTGCCTCTGAAAACAAGGCCATTCTCTTATATAACCACAATACAGTTGTCACAGTCAGGAAATTTATCATTAATACAATATAGGATCTAATGTACACGCCATATTCAAATTTCACCAACTGACCCAATAACGTCCTTTAGAGAAGTTGCTCTTCCCTGTTCCAGAATCCAACGATGCTTACGGTGGCCGGGTCACCTTAGTCTCCTTTAATGGGGGACAGCCCCTCAGCCTGCCTCTGTCTCTCCTGTCATTTCCTGCAGAGTTTGTAGAGTGCCCCTTATTTGGGCCTGTCTCATTTGTTCCTCATGATTAGGTTCAGATGATGTGTTTTGGCAGAAATGCTTCATAACCATATCTTCTTAGTGCATCACACCAAGAGGCTTAATCTGTGATGTTAGTCTTAATCTGTGGGGAGATACTATGAAACTTAATCTGTGGGGAGATACTATGAAACTATAAATATCCTGTTCCTCTCAAACTTGCCCCCAGGAACTGAGGGGTAGGGTTATCTCAGCTGAATGCACCCGATGTCCGAGAAGAATGGGGAAGGGAGATTTTGTTGCCAAGTGCAAAGACATGAATGCACTTTGCCCTCCTCCTTGCATTCCGGAGCCAGGGCTCTCTGGGCGGGTCTAGGACCCTCTGGGCGGTCTCTGCTTCACCCTCTGCCACTTCAGGGGAACAGCAGGGGCAATCCTGCTGGCAGGAGGAGGTGGGCAAGCGTGAGGCAGGGATACATGACATTTAGGCAAAGGGCTTAATCTCGCTAAAGCTCGGCTTCCCCTTCTGTGAAATGGAAATGGTAACAGTAATCACTTCAGAAGGCGGTGGTGGGGATTCCATGAGACAATGCACGGAAAGCCCTCACGGCAAGGCCTGGACCACCAGGCATCCTGGGAAATTCTTAGTTACCAGCCTCCTTCTCTTTTGCTACCCTAAAATGATTGCCAAACTAGCTTAGTTTCAGAACATCTCTCTGCATGTTTGGAACACAGCTGATATAAGACGGGCCGGGTTCCGGTAATTTCTGCCAAACGATGCCTGCAGCTTTCACTTTCTAAACACCTTCCCAGTCAGCTCCCAGGATCAGGGGCTGGAGATCACTCTTGTACAGACTCCAGCTGGGCGTGTTCCTGTGCAAGAACCAGAGGAAAGCCAGCACTGCCCTGTTCATCTCCTCTCTGCAAAGCTGTTGAATTGCTCATGTTTAGTTTTCAAAGCCCTGTGCTCAGCACTGCTTCCTCTTTCTAGAAGTTGGGGATGGAATCACATAAGTGCTTGGGTCAAAGCACCGGGGAGAGGGCGCGTGGATGCCAGTGTGCGTGTGAGTGCGTGTCATCTTGTTCTAGGTGGTGGCTGAGTTCTCACCTCCGCTTTTCATTGTACGGCTGCTGCACCTGATGCTCAGCCCAGACCGAGTAGGTTGGCCAATGTTCATGCCTGAGGCTGGCAGGAATCATGAGCACTGTTTTGAATTCTGTCCTTATCAGATGGCACCGGGTTGCAGTGTGGCCATAGTTACAGGTCAACCTGGAGTGTCACCGGGACAAAGGGTGGGGCTGCTCTTTGTGGCTGAGATTACAGAGCCGTGCAAACTGTTCCACCCTCTGTGTGGTGGGGAACAGAGGACAGAGGGGGACCCTGGGACTGTGGGGTGGCAGCTGTGAGTCCCAGCCTGCTGTGCTTCTCCCCTCAAAAGCACAAGTCAGCAAGTACAACACTCGGGGTTGACCCCTCAGAGGTCTGCAGGAGATGCTGGATTTGAACTCCTTGTGGTCAGGGACTGTGCCTAATTCATCCTGTTCTCCCAGAAGCCGGCACAGGACTTGGTTCAAAGTAGCTGTTCGGTAAGTGTTGGCAAAATGGAAACAAGGGTGGAAGGAATATGATTGAAGCGTAAAACAAAAAGTAGCTCTCACATCTTTTTGTAGTGCAGCCGGCTGAAATGAATACCAGCTCTTATGCACATAACAGGATCTCATTGCCACCTTATTGGCTTCTGATCTTTTTTTTTCACTTTAGAAATGCAAACCGCAGGGTCCTCCTGGATGTTATTCACACCAACATTCTTGTCACCTTAGCGGTATATTCCTGTTTGCATCTGGGTAACGTTTCTGCACCTGCAAAATGCCTCTGACATTCATTCTCTGCTTCACTGTCCCAAGCAAGGCCCTGGGGCGTCTCAGTCTCCGCTGCAGGCTCCAGGTGGGAACAGGGTGGGAGGGGAGGAGGTGCTGTTGGCGAGGGAGGAGACACCTGGGGGGCCAGCCTGCCCTTAACCTGCCGAGTCAACCCCCCTGACGCTTCCAGAAACAAGAAACAAAGTTTCCTTCTGCGCGCTGGCATTTTGCATCTGGTCTTCCCCATCATTCCAAGGCGTCTGGTTCTTCCAAGGAGCTGCTGACAAGCTGCAATCCATTTTAGGCAGACACGAGTTGCAGGAACCCATTGTGCTGAGCTGGTGTCCTCAGCGAACTTCTTTTTTTTTATAAATCGTTGCGGTGAGCGGGCTTCTCATTGGGTGGCTTCTCTTGTTGCAGAGCACAGGCTCTAGGCGCTCCGGCTTCAGTAGTTGTGGCGCATGGGTTCAGTAGTTGTGGCTCGTGGGGTCTAGAGCGCAGGCTCAGTAGTTGTGGCACACGGGCTTTGTTGCTCTGCAGCATGTGGGATCTTCCCGGACCAGGGCTCGAACCTGTGTCCCCTGCATTGGCAGGTGGATTCTTAACCACTGCGCCACCAGGGACGTCCCATACACAGACAATTTTCCTCAAAGATTCCTTCAGCCTTCTTAGCCTGTTTGGAGCCAAGGAAGTTCTCTGTCTCTGGATAAACTTCATCTGTCAGAGAAAGTTGGTCTTATAGTCATTGTCTTATGTACAACAGCAACAGAGTTGATATTCTTTTTCTCCTTCAGCAAATCAATCTCGGTTCTGAAAAGATCTGGTTGAAAAGCCAGTATTCCAGTTCAGATCAGGAAGGTCAACCTGATCAGAAAAAGGACAGGTTTTCACTTTATTACCAGTCAAGTTCTGCTTTAAGAAGAGGACCACGACAGCTGTCCCCGTTGCTAGGCATCGGAAGAGGAGATTTAGAATTGTAAAACGTAGTGGTCTCTTGACAAACGAAGGCAGTTTTCTGGGTTCCCATGTCTTGGGTTACGATCATTTAAGAAGCGGTAGAAAGAACTGAAATGCCACCTGCTCTGCTGTTACCATCTGTGTTTCCTTAGCAAAATCCAGAACCTCTTGGCACTTCTGCAGTGGCAGACGGCCCAGCTGAACGGTTCAGGCCCTAGCTCCGTGCCAAGGTACCTGGGTCCAAATCCTGACCCTGTGTTTTCTTTTTGAGCGACTCTGGGCAAATTACTTAATATACCTTGACCTCAGTGATCTCAGTTGTAAAATGAGTATAATACTTGTACTTATATGTAGAGTTGTTCTGAGGATGAAATGATTTAATTTATGTACAGCTCATAGAATAATGCCGGGGACCATGGCAATCACTCAGAAAAAAAAGGGGGGGGGATAGTAGCTAATATTATTTACAAAGTGGGGCTAATAATGCCCACTTTCTAGGAGAGCTGTGGGGGAGATTCAAAGAGCTAATATTTAAATATTGGGCACCAACTAGGTCCTCAGCTATGCTTCCATCCCTCCCCCTCCTAAGGCTGCTATACCTGGGATGTTGACTATCACACATGTACAGAAGCTTTGAAAGGGAAGAAAGCAGGAAGCAGATAATGTGGGTGAGGATGTGGGAATTCCCTGGCAGTCCAGTGGTTAGGACTCGGCGCTTTCATTGCCACGGCCCCAGGTTCAATCCCTGGTCGGGGAACTAAGATCCCGAAAGCTGCACAGTGCACCAAAAAAAACAAAAAAAGAAAAGAAAAAAAAAGAAGTGCATGCAGCAACATGGATGGACCTAGAGATTATCATACTAAGTGAAGTAAGCCAGGCAGAGAAAGACAAATACCATATGATATGACTTATATGTGGAATCTAATATATGGCACAAATGAATCTATCTATGAAGAAAAACGGACTCACAGACATAGAGCAGAGACTTGTGGTTGCCAAGAGGGAGGGGGAGAGGGAGAGGGATGGATTGGGAGTTTGAGTTAGCAGGTGCAAACTATTATATATAGGATGGATAAACAACAAGGTCGTACTGTATAGCATAAGGAACTATATGCAATATCCTGTGATAAACCATAATGGAAAAGAATATAAAAAAAGACTATATATGTGTATAACTGAATCACTTTGTACAGCAGAAATTAACACAACATTGTAAATCTACTTCAAAAAAAAAAAAAAAAAAAGAAATGCAGGTGAGGGTGTGTTGGAGCACCGGGCAGGTGGGGCTGTTGATACCACAGTGGCCCCATCCTCCCGGGCGTCAGCTGTGCCTCTGGCCTTGCAGCCGCATGGAGCAGGCCCTTCTAGGGCGCTGAACTGGATTCCCCCTTTTGATGAACATTTCTCTGCAGGGTGGCTTTTTTAAGAAGGGGTCCCCCAGTCTGGACCCTGAGGTGGGTCCCCTCCGGGGTGGCCCACCTTCATCTAGAAGTACTGTCCACCCTCCAGAGCAAGGGCCGGCAAATGGCTCAAAGGGTCATGTAGAAAATATTTTTGGCTTTACAGGCCATATGGTCTCTGTCGCCATTACTGAAATCTGCCATTATGGCTCAAAAGCACCATGTACAGTACCTAAAGGAATGGGGGGTGTGGCCTGTGTTCCAGTAAAGGTTTATTTAGGGGCACTGAAATGTGTATTTCATTTCATGGTCATGTGTCATGAAACAGTACTCTTCCCTTGCTTTTTTTCTCAACCACTGGAAAATGTGAAAACCATTCTTAACTCCCAGGCCACACAAAAACAGGCAATGGGACTGGATTCAGCCCGGGGGCCACGTGTATGCCAACCTCTACAGATCCCTTTGCCAGTCTAGGGGATTTCCTTTTGATAATGTCTCGTCATTGTTTTCAATTTTTTTATTCTAATTTGATGTCAGATGTAACGCCAGCCTGACAGGCTCACCACGATGTATGTGGCGGTTCTTTCTCCTTGAGTAGATGTGATTTTGCTCATAACATTTGTGTATCTATGAACTACGGTATAGACTCATGTGATAATGGACTTGGGCAGCTTTGAGCTTTTGATTCTTTTTTCATTTCTGAATTTTCATTTCTGAATCAGTGTCTGATGGATGTGCATTGATTACTTTTTTATTATGAGAAAATACACACAAGATAAAAATTACCACTGTAACCACTTGAAGGTGTGCAATTCAGTGGCATTAAGTACATTCACAGTGTTGTGCAACTATCAGCATTCTCTTGTTCCAGCACTTACTCACCACCCCATCATTAATTCTTCCATCCCTTTGGAGGTCGTCTATTACAGGCTCTTAGAGAACAAGGCCCCATTTTGCAAGCAACAGTCAACACTTTACAAACATGGAAACAACCCTGCCTTCTTCATTGAGTTCAGAGTCGAAGAGTGAAATGAAAACAGCTAGACTGATTTTCAGGAAAAACAACAATTAAGTTTAATGTGTCTTCATATTTTTTTCTGTCTTGATTTTCTCTTATTCTAGCATCATTTTAAACATGCAGTTATGCATACCATGACTTTGTAGGCTTTACTTTTTAAGACTATCTAGAAAAATAATTATTTTCTCCTAAAATAGCTGTAACTTCAGTCCCTCTTTCTTGGTAAAGAGTGGCACCTGTAACCTATCGCCACATGGACCAAACCAAATGGTGTCCAGTTGGCGTGAAGTAAAATAGATGCATGTGCAGTTTCCTCACTCTTTCTCTTTACACATCGACATCTTTGACAAATTGTTAAAGTAAAATAATAAATGGACTGAAATACTGCTGCTATATCTATGCAAACCATTAATACTGCTATCTGTAGAGTAACCCTCTTGTTTTTTTTTTTATTTTTGGCTGCGTTGGGTCTTCATTGCTGCGCACAGGCTTTCTCTAGTTGCGGTGAGCGGAAGCTACTCTTCGTTGTGTGTGCGCAGGCTTCTCATTGGGGTGGCTTCTCTTGTTGCGGAGCATGGGCTCTAGGCACGAGGACTCAGTAGTTGTGGCTCACGGGCTCTAGAGCACAGGCTCAGTAGTTGTGGCGCACAGGCTTAGTTGCTCCGCGGCATGTGGGATCTTCCCGGACCAGGGCTCGAACCTGTGTCCCCTGCATTGGCAGGAGGATTCTTAACCACTGCGCCACCAGGGAAGTCCCAACCCTCTGTTTAATACAAGGAAACCCCTGGAAGATCCCTTTCATGCTCTTCAGCTTTTTGTTTTGTATCTGATTTGTCTAAACCACGCGTCATCAGACCTATGCAGAAAGTGGACGGTGAAGACACCCGATCCTTATTCTGGAGTCAAAATACCCCTGGAGTGTATATAAAACTAAGTTGTAACTCCGTCAGTGCAGGGCTTCGAGACAGCTTGGCCTCAAAAATCTTTTGAGGTGGTTTTTCACCAGTTGGTGGTCTTCTGCCTAACCTCCGAGTTCCTGGTTCTTTGCATGAGAAAGAGACATGCTTTATGAACCACCTGGCTTGGCAAATCCAGGTGGCGAGGAGTAAGCTTGAGACCTGCACTTAGGTGATTTCAACCCCAGCCGCTGGCAGACATGGGAGAAATCAATTTTCCCCATATAAGTGATAGTTTTCTCAGAACTGGGTTTACAGAATCTTTAATATATTATTTTTCCCTGAAATACATATTACTGACTGAAGCTGTTTCATAGCCATACCTCTTATCACTGTTTCATATATGAAATATAAATATATGTTTACGTGTATATATTTATAAATATATATGCATGCATATACATATACTTGCATATACATATATACAAGCATATACCCGTATATACATGTATATATATGCATAAACACATACATGCACACATATATATATACACATATGTGTGTGTGTGTGTGTGTGTGTGTGTGTCTACACACATATGGCTAAAACACTGACTTCTAAGTGTGACCTGTAAGTTACATCTGCGGGCTGCTAACCTCAACATTTCAGATCTTTTTTCCTCCAGGAGGAGAAGGGATAATAGTTTGCTTAGATTCTCGCGTGTGATTGAAGATTGAATGTACTTTCCCCCATGATCTATGCTCAGGCAGGAGTGTTAACATCAGAGCGTGAATCCAATTACCTCACTGTCACTTTTTCTCTTCCCACCTGTCAGCATCACTGTGCGTGACAGAAAGGAAATAGACCCTTCGAAAGAGATGAGAGGCCTTTGATCTCTGGCACCAAGAATTTATTGGAAACCTTAGGAAAGTCATGACTGCGGGTCAGCTGAACCCAACCTGCCCAGGGCTATTTGAACCGTTGCTACTGTACTTGCTCTCCTGTTTCAGTTACAGCCGAGTTGTAGTCTTTGACTGGGACAGGCTGCAGAAAATGACCTGGGGAGGAGCCTGCAATTGGATTGGGAGACATGGGCCTTGAGGGACCTTGGCTTTGTCTTTCTGGCTGACTTGTCTGGACCACATGACACCATCTACAAACTCCCAGGGTGCTTTTAGCTGGTAGAATGAAAGACTCTTAGCATTGGAATGGCTTTAGTGGGCATTCTCTGGGCTGCTTCATCCAGCACAGGCATTGCCACTGCGGGCTCAGCAGATTCTGCTGCAACACACACAGCCAGGGGCTCACTGCCTTCCTTCCCCACCTAACCCACACCCAGGGCCAGCTTCATGGGTGAGCGGCCTGTACAGTTGCACAGGACCCGCACTCAGAAGGGCCCTGCACTTGGTTTAATGCTCTGCTCTTGCTGTCTTGAAATTCTTGGTTTTTCAGCAAGGAGACCCTGCATTTTCATTTCACACTGGGCCTCACAAATTATGTAGCCATCCTGGCAGGACACGTAAGCTTCTTTTCCCCACCAATCACACACAGCACGTCTGCACCCAGCGATTACCTAGGACCTTCTGCCTTGGATCCTGCTCTGCTCCAGGCTCAGATCGGCTTCCAACTCTGGGCTTTCCCACCTGGTTCCAGTGCTGCTTTGACCTGACCCGCCTTGAGCCCTAGGACTTGAAGTCTGAACCTTGCTTCCCTCGCCTGACATTTCAAGGTTAAATGCCCCAGAGGTTACAGGCTCTGTTCACATCTTGGTTTTTCTCACTTGGATGACTTACAGTAAATTCACTGCCCAACCCAGCTCTGCTCCCCAGACCCCTAACCTAGGCAGGCCCCAGCCAGAAGGGATCAGTCAGCTGATTCTGTTTATGAAGAGTTATGTTGGAGTATATTTTAGTTTAATATCCTTTATATTGAGCCCCAAATCTACTTTCCTGTAACTCCTACATGTTACTTGGTAAATGTGATAGACTGCTAGTGATCGAGTTAGCAAGTCAATTAATGCCCAAACAAGCTTATTTAGTTTCCTTTCTCCCTTCCTTCCTTCCTTCCTTCCTTTCTTTCTTTCTTTCTTTCTTTCTTTCTTTCTTTCTTTCTTTCTTTCTTTCTTTCTTTCTTTCTTTCTTTCTTCCTTCCTTCCTTCCTTCCTTCCTTCCTTCCTTCCTTCCTTTCTTATTTTTGGCTATGTTGGGTCTTCGTTTCTGTGCAAGGGCTTTCTCTAGTTGCGGCGAGCGGGAGTCACTCTTAATCGCGGTGCGCGGGCCTCTCACTATTGCGGCCTCTCTTGTTGCAGAGCACAGGCTCCAGACGCGCAGGCTCAGTAGTTGTGGCACATGGGCCCAGTTGCTCCGCAGCATGTGGGATCTTCCCAGACCAGGGCTCGAACCTGTGTCCCCTGCATTGGCAGGCAGATTCTCAACCACTGCGCCACCAGGGAAGCCCTAGTTTTCTTTCTTTTTTGGCCATGCCACGCAGCATGTGGGATCTTAGTTCCCCAACTTGGGATCGCGCCCCCTGCAATGGAAGCTCGGAGTCTTAACCACTGGACCAGCAGGGAAGTCCCAGAACAAGCTTCTTTTGACAATATTAAACACTCCTTCCCCTTGATTAAAACTTCAGAATGTTTCTTCCAGTCCGTGTTAACACATCCCTATACAAGCAGCCCAGCCTCAGACTCCCAACTTCTAGGTCAACACTCTCCACTGCACCATCCCCAATCACCCAGTCTCCCCATTTACCTGCCTCAGGTCTCCCCGGCCCCCATTCAGACGCACCTGCTCAGGGCTCCTTATCAGACCCTCTTCTCTGACCCCATGACTCCTCCCAAGTAGCCACCAGGCCTGGCATGTCATTTCATGGTGACAGAAGTCTTCCTAAACATCTTTCACTGGATTCTGCTTTTGTAGCCCTCACACTGCTAGCGTCCCCAGGCCCTGAATTCTCCCTGGCTCTGGCACGGCAATGTTTATTTTAACTCATGCTCTGGGTGTGGATCCTGCAGTTACAGTTCTCCCCTTGCCCACCTCCCCACCCACCCCGGCAGAGCTCTCACCATCTCCCCAGACCTGCTCAGGGTAACTCAGATTCCTTTGTAGCACGGCCCTTCGACTGCACAAGATATGTATGCATGTGTACGTGTATGTATATATATATATACATATACACGTGTTTGTGCACATGTGCGTGTTTGAGTTTACACACAAGGATCATTTCACTCCTACCGAGAGTGTTCATTTCCTCATGAGGAACTAGCCTTGGACATCACCACACACTTGACATTTGTGTTCCGATGTCAACTTTAGCTCAGTACTCTACAGGTTAGATGACAGCATCTCCAAATGCCTCGTCTCATATTTGAACCCAAACCCTTGGCTGGCCCCATTTTACACAGCCGTGTTCACTAACCCAGTGGTGCCCACAGCTGGCAGCCCACTGGGATCACATGGAGAGCATTTGTTTCGTGTATATTCTGTGGTAGTACCTCTGAATCAGAGGCTCTGGGAGCGGGACCCTGGAATCTGGATAGTTCCCCAGGCTGAACCAAGTTTGGGAACCACTGCCCTACTAGCAGGCCTCCCTCTCCCAGACATAAACCTCGTAAGTGGACCTTAAGTGGGCATCTGGTCCATTAGGGTAGGAAGGTGTGATGTTCTCAGTTTTATAGCTGGAATAACCAAGGCCCTGGAGACTATGTGGCTTGTCCAAAGACAGAATGGAGCTAGAACACTGTGTGTTTGCCTCCTAGGGGCTTCTCTTTCCACTGTCCATGGGACCGCTCACCCGTGTGTGTATGGTGAGATCCACGAGCCCTCAGCGTGTGCTTGTTGCACGGCATTCTAGATCATAGCCCTGGAACTGACTCAGGCCACGTCTGGACTCCACCTGCTGTAAGGTGCCTCCAAAACCCCTGCCTCGCATCCCCACATGCCTACGCTGTGCTCCCATGGTCTTTGCACACACCTGTAATAGAACTGCCGGGTGTTTTTGCTCACGTCTGTCCCCCACTACACTCTGGGCTCCTTGAGTTGGTCATGTACACTCTAGTCAGATGCGGACAGACCCAGGTTTGACTCTCTTTGGAGTATTAGTTTGCTGGGGCTGCCATACAAAAGACCACAGCTGGGGCTTCCCTGGTGGCGCAGTGGTTAAGAATCCGCCTGCCGATGCAGGGGACACGGGTTCAATCCCTGGTCCGGGAAGATCCCACATGCCACGGAGCAACTAAGCCCCTGCACCACAACTACTGAGCCCACATGCTGCAACAACTGAAGCCCGCGTGCCTAGAGCCCGAGCTCCGCAACAAGAGAAGCCACCGCAATAAGAAGCCCGTGCACCGCAACGAAGAGTAGCCCCCACTCGCCGCAACTAGAGAAAGCCCACGCACAGCAACCAAGACCCAACGCAGCCAAAATAAATAAAATAAAATTACAAAAAAAAATAACAACAACAACAAAAAGATCACAGCCTGGGTGGCTTAAAACAATAGAAACGTATTGTCTCACCTTTCTGAGGGTAGAAGTCCAAGATCAAGGTGTTGTCAGGGTTAGCTCCTTCTAGGCTGTGAGCAATAATCTGTCCCAGGCCTGTGCCTTAGCTTCTGGTGGTTTGCTGGCAGTCTTTGGCGTTCTTTGGCTTGTAGACACATCACCCTGATGTCTGCCTTCATCTTCATGTGGTGTTCTCCCTATGTGGGTATCTGTGTCTAAATTTCCCCACTTTATAAGACCCTAATGACCTTATTTTAACTTTACTTCTGTAAAGACCCTGTCTCCAAATAAGATAACCTTCTGAGCTACTGGGTGTTAGCACGCCTACATAGCCTTTCAGGGTGCGGAGGCACAGTTGAACCCATAACTGGTTTCATGACTTTAAGCAAGTAACTGAGACCTGTAGAATCTCAGTTTCTTCATCTGTGAAACCAGGATTTAAAAAAATACCTACTACACAGGCTTTTTCTCAGTAATTATTATCAGATTTAGATGAGGGACTTAAAGTTTTATTTTCAAAGCAAGGTACCAAGCAGTGAGGTTAGTTGTTATAATCTGGGTTAAAAGAGGTGGGGTAACCCTCCATCCATTCTGTGCGTGTGTGTGTGTGAGTGTCCACGTGTGTGCACGTGTGTGTGTGCCCGTGCGTGCATGCCGTAGACTGATTAAACCGTCAGACCATCAGAGCCTAAGGCAGACTCGAACAGAAACCACACATCAAATAAACATAATAACTTCCAATTTTCATTCAAACGCAAGGCGATATCAACACGAAAATCACAAACTAGGCACTTTTGGTGCTGCTAAATCGGCCTTATCTTTTTGTTTACAGTTGGTGATGTGTTCCCCAAACTTCCTGATCAGAACCATTAAATGCACAGATCTCCTTCTGAGAGAGCCAGGTCCAGCTGGTCTGGGCGGGACTGAGGGATCTACATTTTCCCACCTCCTCATCTTGCCTCGTGGGACAAGCCCGGGAACCCTGGCAAAGTCAACCGGGGCTGCTCTCCCTGTGGAGGCCCTGGCTTCTCATACCCTGCCGCTGACTGGCCAGGTGTAAGTCTATGAACCTGGGGAGCGTTGGGGGGCAGGGCTCAGTCTCCTCAACTCCAGCCTTGTGCCTGACTTTGAGTTGAGATCTCACAGTCCTTGCCAGCTCTAAAATGCCATCCCTTCTCTTGTCGGTTCAGACTTGTCTACATTACCATATTCTCCTTGAATACCTCCAGCATCTTTTCCCATGTGTCTTCCCACCAGCTGGCAAGGTGAGTGTTCTCTGCTCAGTGGGCGTCCAGCCAAGCTGACCTGCTGATGGGCCAGAATAAAATGTGGAGAAGAGCAGCTGACCGGGGCGCCGGCACACGAGAGAACAACTTGTGCGCAGTCTTTTCCCTCTAGAGCATCTTGTTCTGCCTTTCAGGGAAAGCTGTGGACCAGCTGGGTGAGTTTGTTTCAGGCTTACCTTTCCACGCTTGGTGAATCGTTGCGAAAGGTGGTTGGTTATTTAAATGTCCTTAACGGACTCAGTGTTTTGCGATGAGCAAATTGTTTTAATTTTGTTTTGTTTCATCAGATGAAAGAAAGAGTTACCCTCCTGCTCTGCTTGTGGGAATGCAAACTGGTGCAGCCGCTTTGGAAAACAGTTTTGCAGTTTCTTAACATGTTAAACATGGCGTTATATGACCCCGCAATTCTACTCCTAGGTGTACCCCCCAGAGAAAGGAAAGCATGTCTACACAGACACTTGTGCATGAATGTTTATAGCAGCATTATTCATAATAGGCAAAAGGTGGAAACCACCCAGATGCCCATCAATAGACGACTAGATAAACAAGTTGTGACATATCCACACAATGGAATGTTACTCAGTCACAGAAAGGAATGAAGTACTGTTATATTCGACAACTTGGATGAACCTTGAACATAGAAAGTTAAGTGAAAGATACCAGACAAAAAGGGTCCCATATTGTATGCTTCCTTTTATATGAAATGTCCAGGAAGCAGATTAGTGGTTTCTGCCAGGGCCTGGGGGAAGGGGAAACAGGAGTGACCCCTCACTGCCTGTGGGGCGCTCTGGGGTGATGAAAAAGGTTTGAAACCAGAGAAGAATGGTGGTCACACAGCAGTGAATGCACGAAATGCCCCTGAGTCATACCCTTTAAAATGGTTCGTTGCGTGTTATGTGAATTTCACATCCGTAGAAACAGAGGAAAGGGTAGAGGAGCGTGTCGGGGAGCGAAGGAAGGAAGAATGGGAAAGAGAGGGCGGGCGGTGATATGATTACGCCTGATGTGAATTTTCTCAGTGTAAAGGAAAATGTGACCCTGTGTCACTGAAACAGAACAGAGTATTACTCTGATTACAGCGACCGCAGATCTCCTCTGAGGGCTGGAAGCGTCATCGTTTCCTCTCTCTGAGAGCAGCCTCTGGTACTGTGAGTCACAAGATGCGGTGGTCAGCGTGAAGTCTTCCCCAGCGCAGGGGACTCTGCTCAGACTCTGAGCCAAACGAGGTTCTTCCAGCCCTGGGGTCTGGTCTCCCACCTCGGGACTCAGTGGGCACGTGGGGGACCCAGGGGAGTGTGAGCCCTTCTGGGCTGCAGGGTCACAAGCCCACATGTAGGGGCTCCTTCTTGTCAGCTCTTAACTGGGTAAATCCTACTTTTCCTAGTGCTTGGCAGGGTAAAGACTTGGATTAAAAAACAAACAACAAACCCCGTTGGGGATTCGAGGTGGATGACAGAGAAGATGTGCTGGTGGTCAGTGTAGAGGTCCCACTTGGAAGGATTTCAGCACAAGTCCTTTGCTGCCCCCATGTCAGGTCCCTCTCAGACGAGCCCGGGTGAAGTTCTCAGGCAGGGTTGACCGTGTAACAAAACCCGTTCAGTATGAGAATGGAGTTCTGCACAATTCATTAACTCAGCCGTCAGACCCACGCAGGCTGTCGGAATGACTGACCTTGGCCGCTGGCCTAGACTGCCGCCTCCAGGACCCCCCTGCTGGGGGCTGGTGTCCACCGGTGGGCTTCAGCCACCGCCCCCAACATCACCCATAACCAATGGCTGCTTCCCAGACCTCGGACTACACCTATGTCCCGCTCACGGGCACTCAGTTCTGACTCTGACCATTCCCGGATTCAGGGCCTGGACTGCCAACTGTGCAGAATCCCAGCTGAGAAGTCATTTGAAAAGAGCCCGTTGTGTTATATGTGGAATCTAAATTACGACGCAAATGAACGTATCTACGAAACAGAAACAGAGTCACAGACACAGAGGACAGACTTGTGGTTGCCAAGGGGGCGGAGGGCTGGGGGAGGGAAGGATTGGGAGTTTGGGATGAGCAGAGGCAAACTATTATATATGGGATGGATGAAGAACAGGGTCCAGCTGTAGAGCACAGGGAACTATATTCAATACCCTGTGATAAACCACAATGGGAAAGAATATGAAAAAGAATATGTATACGTGTAACTGAGTCACTGTGCTGTACAGCAGAGATGAACACAACCTTGTAAATCAACTACACTTCCGTAACATTGAAAAAAAAAAAAGGGGCCATCGTGACTCCCAGCCTAGGCCTTGCCACAGTCAGGGTGAGGGTCCTGGGTGCGTCCCAGGCTTCTCAAAGGGCACACACTCTCTCGGGAGGCTGAGCCTGGACAGACCCAGAGCTCCACTGTCTCCAGGACAGCCAGCCAGCTCCCTCCAGCAGCTCAGGCAGTGCTTTGTGGTTCCAGATCGATGCTCAGAATGTAATAGGGAAGAACCTTCTGTATTCTGTTACAAGTTAATCGCCAAAGGGATGTTGCCTGTAAGCTTAAATTATACATAGTGGCCCATCTCTGGGAGCCCTAACCCTAACCCTAACCCTGCTCCCCAGGTCATGAGCATTTAGCTAAGATACCTTTGGTTGGCTCACAGGAAACATCCTGACCAGGCCCACCTGGGAATGACGGCAGGGAGGAAGGAATTAACACCTCCCCCCCCAGGAGGCTGACGGGAACAAGCAGATGTTTGACTTTACTCCCTCCCCTTTTAATATAAAAGAAGCCTGGATTCTAACCCAGGCAAGATGGTTCTTTGGGACACGAGTCCACCGGCTTCTGGGCCTCCTGGCTTTCCAAATCAAGTCGCTATGCCTTACCCCAGCCCCTCATCTCCCGATTTATTGGCCTGCCGTCGTGCGGTGAGCAGTATGAGCTTGGGCTCGGTGACAAGGTGGCGACCTTCTCAGCTTCACAGCCCCCTGGTGGGTCCCTGCTGGAGTCCCCTACTCAGTGGGAGAGGACGGGGTGGTCCCTGAAGGGACGATCTCCCTTTAGAAGTCCTCACTGCCCTGAGCCTGTTCTGATGTAAAACGCACGATTCCCTTAGATTCCTGTTATGATGGCTAGTTTCTTCTTCTTCTTCTTTTTTTAATTCATTAATTTATTTTTATTTATTTTTGGCAGTTTGGTCTTTGTTGCTGCATGCGGGCTTTCTCTAGTTGCGGCGAGCGGGGCTACTCTTCATTGTGGTGTGTGGGCTTCTCATTGTGGTGGCTTCTCTCATTGCGGAGCACGGGCTCTAGGTGTGGGGTAGTTGTGGCACGTGGGCTCAGTAGTTGTGGTTCGTGGGCTCTAGAGCTCAGGCTCAGTAGTTGTGGCGCACAGGCTCAGTTGCTCCGCAGCATGTGGGATCTTCCCAGACCAGGGCTCGAACCCGTGTCCCCTGCATTGGCAGGCGGATTCTTAACCACTGCGCCACGAGGGAGGTCCGCTAGTTTCTTCTTATTTGAGTATTTTGGCAAAGGACTTCATTGTTCTCAGGGCTAAGACTTTCAGTAAAACACCCAATCTTTTAACCAGATCATTAAAATTAAATGAAAAATTTAGTTTTTATTTGAAAAATTTAAACTTCATTGAAAATTAAGTGAAAACTGAAGAAGAGTATTTACATTTACAACAATGCAGCACAGTTGTGAGACTGGAGTTCTGAACTGCTCCCCCCCTCCTCCCATCCCCCCAAACATAATCCTACCTGAATACCACCCTCCAATGATGGAAACTGTGCCAGGTCATGTCTCCAGGGCCGGAGCTTACGGCCGCCCCATCACATGGTGTGGCAACTCATGCTTCTTAATCAGAGCATCAGATGATTTAGTCGGTGCAGTCATGCTTTTATTTTTACAAAGCTTTTCCCCAGCCAGGGCTGCTCTGAGCTCAAGGGCCTTTCCTTGGCTCCACTTCAATAAATAACTCGACTAATTTCCTGTGCCGGGGGCCCTTTCTCCAAGATTTCTTCTCACATGAGCCACCCCGTTAGAGCCCAAATCGACTTCAGAGTGTGCTATGAAAAAAGAGCCCTGGAATCAGAGACTGAATGAAGCATGGGCTTGAATTCTGCCTTTGCCCTTGGTAGCTGTGTGACTTTGAACAAGTTAGTTAACTTCTCTGGGCTTCCACTTCTACATCTGTGAAACAGGACTTACAAACAGGATGCAAAGAGAGAAAGGAGCTCAGGCCCAGAGATGCATTTAAAGCCCAGCTCTGGGGCTTGCCCAGTTCACAGCCCTGGCAGTCCCCTGACCTCCCAAAGCCTCCGATGTCACCCGCTGTGAAGGGGAGAGACTCCACCTGCCTCTGGGGGTTCTTTGGGAAATTAAAAGAGAAAATGCATGTGCCGTGCCTGGCATGTGGTTAGGTGCTGAAGAAATGTTTTCGTTGACTATAAAATAAAGATAAAACACACCATATATCTACCTCCATGGACTTTTGAAAGGATCAGATTCACAATATATATGAAAATACGCCATAAACTGTAAAGAATGTGAAATGTCATTATCATTATTGGAATCTATTTTTTCTCTTAGGCCTATCAAAGCTTGAAAAGGTTGGGAAAAACAGTACCATAAACATCTGAATATCCTTTCCCTAGATTCACCAATTATTAACATTTGCTCCCTCCCTCTATATATCAATATCTATGTCAACCTCTATTTATTGACTTACCACCTATTTATAATTTGTTGAACCATTTGAAAGTAAGTTGCAGACATCATACTTGACACCCAAGTACTTTAGCATTTATCTCCTAAGAATAATGTAATTCTCTTTATATAAGTACTATTATTACCAAGAACTTTACCATATATACAATAATATTATCTAATATACATTCTACCCTTAAATTTCCCCAATTATTCCCACAGTTTTCTTTATAGCTTTTTTTTTTTTTCCAATACAGGATCCTAATTTCATTTGGTTGTTATGTCCGTTTAGCCATCTTTAGTCTAGAGCTGTGCCTTTCAATACAGAAGCCCCCAGTCCTATGTGATTCTTGAGCCCTTGAAATATGGCTGGTCCAAATTGAGTGTACTCAAGACTTAACACACACACACAAAATGTAAATTATCTCATCAGTAATTCTGTATATTGATTGCATATTGAAATGATAATACATTGAATGTATTGGGCTAAAAATACATTATTAAAATTAGTTTTACCTGTGTCTATTTAAAAAGTTTAAATTGCATGTATAGCTCACATTATATTTCTGTTGGACAGCACTGTTCTAGAATATTCTCTCGCCTTTTTTTTCTCTTGTGACGTGGACATTTTTGAAGAGTCCAAGCCAATTGTCTTGTAAAAGGCCCTACAATCTGAATTTGTTTCCTTTTGACTAGATCTGGTTTAATCTTTCTGACAAGGATATGACCTAGGTGGTATCGGTACTTTACAAGGCATCACATCAGGAGGTTCCCAGCGTCTCGTTGGGATTGCAAAGTCTGATCACTTGGTTAAGGTGGCATCTGCCAGATCTCTCCAGTATAAAGTCCCCCAACTCCCTTGTAATCAATAAATAACCTTAGGGGTGATCCTTTGAGATCACGTGCACATCGTGCTCCTGCAATCTTTTATCCAATGGTTTTAGCATCTAGTGATGATCTTTGTCTCTATCAATTAGTATACATCAGAGGTTGCAAAAAGCACGGGTGTCTTAACTTTTTAACTCAGTGGCTTGACTAATTTCCTATTTGTGTCATTTATGCACAATTTCCTGTTAGTGTGAACAATTCACTAACTTATAAATCTCACCGGTTACTGGTTGCGTAGCTTTTCCTTGCATAGAATCCAGACCTAGGGTGCAACGTATTTTGTATAATCTTTATTAATGGTTATTTAGGTCTGGTTTTTTGCTATTAAAAATATTGATTCCATGAACATCCTTTTAAACTGTCCATGCAAACATTTCCTTCTTTGAGATATATTCCTAGAAGTGGTATTGCTGAGGTTGTTTAGTGAAATTTTTGATACCTATAGTCAGATTGCCCTCCAGAAATACTGCACAGTTCACACTTCAGTGAATCATCCAGGATGCTTTCAGCTGCAAAGGAACAACAATCCCAATACAAGTTGGCTTAAAGAATAAAGACATTTATTTTCTCACACAAACCAGAACTCCAGATGAAAGGGACAATACACTCTATTTTTACTCGACTTCAGTTTTTCGAAAGACACTGGTTGGGACCCACCAAACAAACTTCATGTTTATAGCTTGAAAAATACTGGCTTAAAATGCTTGGGTTCCATTCTGGACCTGGAGACAGGAGGCTACCTGAACAAATTCTGACTTAGGAAAGGAAGAGTAGAAGTCCATCATCTTTATCTACAAGCGGTAGCAAAGCACACCTTTCCCCAGGCCCTCCCCACCCTAGACATCACTCAGCTTCCTAGTCTTTGCCAATCTAATAGTGAATAAACTATTTCTCTTTTTAAATTTCTCCTGTATAACAGTGAGATTTCATGGGCAAGCAGTATTGCATAGCGTAGGATCTTGTGAGACACCTTTCTGGGTTCATAATCTGGAAGCACCACTTAATCAGCTGTGTGACCTTAAGCAAGTTATTTAACCTCTCTGTGCCTCTGGCTCCTCATCTCTAAAATGGAGATGATAATACCTACCTTATAGGTTTGTAATGAGAATGAAAAGAAATAATTTGTGTAAGTGCTTCGCACAGTAAGTGCATTTCAGAAAACAACTGCTTTGTCATGTGTAGATTTCTGTTGCTCTATCGGGATGGAGCAGAGTCTGGGCTTGAACCCACCTCACCAGGAAAAAGAAGTCAACTGGCACGTGATCTGTGCGGGCTCGACTGCGTCCTGGTTTTCTGACCCCACACAGCTCATGGTACAGATCAAAGGGAAGGACTGCTCGTGGGGCAAAGCCCTGGAGCCCCCGAGAAAGAAGATGACCAGGACTCTGTCTTCTAGGGCTTCACTAAGGAGAAAATGGCAAACGAACATGAAAATACAAATGCCCTCAGGACAGACATGTTTCACATGCAGTACACGCAGCTCCTTGTCCTTGCTTTGCCCCCCGTTCATAGGTTCACAGCAGCCACTTCACCAAGTCTGGTATCTTCCTTCAGGGTCTTTTTTTTTTAATTGAAGTATAGTTGATTTACAATGTTGTGTTAATTTCTGCTGTACAGCAAAGTGATTCAGTTATACATATACACATTCTTTTTTAATATTCTTTTCCACTATGGTTTATCATAGGATATTGAATATACTTCTTTGTGCTATACAGTGGGACCTTGTTGTTTGTCTAATCTATACATAAAAGCTTACATCTGCTAACCTCACTCCATCCCTCACCCCCTCTCCCTTGGCAACCACAAGTCTGTTCTCTATGACTGTGAGTCTGTTTCTGTTTCATAGATAAGTTCATTTGTGTCCTATTTTAGATTCCACATATAGGTGATGTCATATGGTATTTGTCTTTCTCTTTCTGACTTACTTCACTTAGTATGATAATCTCTAGTTGCACCCATGTTGCTGCAAATGACATTATTTCATTCTTTTTATGGCTGAGTAGTATTCCATTGTATATATGTACCACACCTTCATCCATTCACCTGTCGATGGACATTCAGGTTGTTTCTATGTCTTGGCTGTTGTGAATAGTACTGCTATGAATATAGGGGTGCAAGTATTTTTTGAATTATAGTTTTGTCTGGATATATGCCCAGGAATGGGATTGCTGGATCATATGGTTTCTCTATTTTTAGTTTTTTGAGGAACCTCCATACTGTTCTCCATAGTGTCTGCACCAACTTACACTCCCACCAACAGTGTAGGAGGGTTCCCTTTTCTCCACACCCTCTCCAGCATTTGTTATTTGTAGACTTTTTAATGATGTCCATTCTGACCAGTGAGAGGTGATACCTCATTGTAGTTTTGATTTGCATTTCTCTTATAATTAGTGATGTTGAGCATCTTTTCATGTGCCTACTTGACCATCTCTATTTCTTCTTTGGAGAAATGTCTATTTAGGTCTTCTGCCCGTTTTTCGATTGGGTTTTTTTTTTGTTGTTATTGAGTTGTATGAGCTCTTTGTATATTTTGGAAATTAAGCCCTTGTTGGTCACATCATTTGCAAATATTTTCTCCCATTCTGTAGGTTGTCTTTTCGTTTTGTTTATGGTTTCCTTTGCTGTGCAAAAGCTTGTAAGTTTGATTAGGTCCCATTTGTTTATTTTTGTTTCTATTTCTATTGCCTTGGAAGACCCTTCAGGGTCTTCTATTTGGTCTGAGATCCTTGAGCCTTGGTCCATGTCCTTCCATCTTGGACAGGTGCCAGCACCTTGCCTGACACATGTGAGCGCTGAGTCAATGGTAGATGATTGGCTAAATAAATACAATTCACAACCATGTGAGGAAGACGCCCAAGTAATTGGAATGTTGTTTTTCCTTTGATTTCAGTTTTCCCTCTGGGATCCATAGTGGTTTATGTACAAAATCTCATGGTCAGTGTCTCTTTAGTGGGGGAAGGGAGCCTAAGTATTTAGGGAGAACAGGAAGTGTCAAAAGGATTAAAAGAAAGAAAAAGAAGTGTTAAGTGTTCTTGCGGAAGAACTGATACCATAGAAGGAAAGCCTGTGAGAGTCTGATGAGCAAACTGTAAAGGGGCCTGTGAAATCTTCCAGGTTTCAGTGCAGACCTAAGCCAGGGCTGCTTTGTTTTCTCAAGGTCTAAGAGCCTTGACACAGTTGTCATGTGAATGCATGCAGGTAGATTTCAATTGAGATTAATAAGGAAAATGTGACTTGCCCCTAATTGAAAAGTGGACAGATGACAGGAGCAGGTAAATCATAGAAGAAACACAAATTCCCCCAGAAGAAGTAAAATATTAGGTTGACATTAATCACCCAGTGTCACTTTCTGAAACGCGTTTTCTGTGCTAAGCACCGTCCATGAATTATCTCCTTTAATCCTCACAATAAATCTATAATGTAGATATCTTTAATCCCCCTTTTAGATACCCCCATTTAGATATTTTTATCCCCATTTTAGCGAGAGGCTCCTTAACAGAGAGGTTAAGAAACTTAAAGTCACACGGTAGATAAATGGTTCCAGATGACGCACCCAGGTAGGCATCTCACAGAGCCTGCACTGTACAATATTGCTTGTATGTGAAATCTCACTGTTATACAGATGCAACAAAAATGCAGCGGCTTTCTGTAATGTAAGTACACTCTACAGCATTAACTCAAATTCTAGAGATGTCCCCCAGATTGGTGACACCAGTTATTGTAGGATAATGGTGACGCTGAGATTTTCAAAAACCTTGAAAAATACATGGGGTTTGGGGAGCCACTTCTTCAACCTTCATTGTGGGAAATAATCAAATATAAGTCATCTCCACTCTGTGACAAATTCCCTTTTCCAGGGCTGTCCCGTTACGCTACAGTAACCCCTATGATGACTAAGCCATCAAGACTAAGCCATCATTTTACTGATGATATATGCTATATAGGACCAAATTCTATTAAGCCAGTCTTTGAGTCTGGACCTGGAGGGGAGATTATATCTCTGTCTTTCAAAACTGGGCTCAAAGGGCCAGGATCTATTAACATAATGCGACCCAAGTCCCCTCCTTCTAGGAAGCCTGACCCCGCCAGCTCATTCTCTTCTCTTCCCTGGTGAATCTGCTTCAGGCTCCTTGTGGGGCACCTACCATGACATAGTCTCCCTGAGAGTGGGGTGTTGGGCTGGGCCAGGTCTATAGGCCCCCTCAGTGCCTATCCAGGCAACATGGCTCCACCTTGGGTTATTTTATAGTTACTCGGGGCCACAGAACACAGACAGTGCTAAATCAAGGCAGCAAACCAGAAAAAAGCGAGGACCCATCATTCAGTGCACCAGTGTCTTTATTTTTATGCCAAATGCAGCTGGAGTCCTTTCTGACTCTGACATCCTAAATTATGATCCTAATAAATATTTATCTAGACAACAGCACATAAATCAGTTGATGACTTCCCATGTTACTTATAAACCTGCAAGGGTCAGAGGTAAAGAACCAAGGACAATTAAGTGTCTTAAAATTGAAGTTCCAGATATGGAAAGAGAATTACAGGCAGACCTCATTTAATTGCACTCTGCTTTATTGTGCTCTGCAGATACTGCGTTTTTTACAAATTGAAGGTTTGGGGCAACCCTGCGTCGAGCAACTCTATCGGTGCCATTTTTCCAACTGCATTTGCTCACTTTGTGTTTCTGTGTCACATATTGGTAATTCTCACAATATTTCAAACTGTTTGTTTCATTGATATTCTATTTGTTATGGTGATCTGTGATCAGTAATCTTTGATGGTACTGCTACAACTCACTAAAGTCTCAGCTGGTGGTTAGCATTTTTTAGCAATAAAAGTTTTTTGTTTTTTTTTTAAATTTCTTTTTTGGCCACGCCTCGCGGCATGTGGAATCTTAGTTCCCCAGCCAGGGATCGAACTCATGCCCCGTGCAGTGGAGGCGTGGCGTCTTAACCAGACCACCGGGGAAGTCCCAGCAATAAAGTATTTTTAAATTAAGATATGTACATTGTTTTTTTTAGACATAATGCTATTGCACACTTAACAGACTATAGCATAGTGTAAACATAACTTTTATATGCACTGGGAAACCAAAAAATTCGTGTGACTTGCTTTATTGGAGTGGGCTGGAACTAAACCCACAATATCTCCGAGGTGTGTCTATTACTGAAATTTTCTGAGTTCTAATGATTGGTGTATTTAGACTCTCCTCAGCTAAAATCCTTGCCTTTTTCTCAGTTTCTGATAATAAAGAAAATCTGATGAGCCCATTACCCTGCTTAAAACTTGTCAGTGGCTGCCGGTTTCCCCCCAGGATAAAAGCCAACCCTTTTATCATGGTAAAGAAAGTTCTTCCTAATCTGTCCCCTGCTTACCTGTTAGTCTTCTCTCTCAACACCCGTGACTTCTGCCCCTGGCTAAGCCTCAGCCCTCAGGCACCAACACACCAAGGTTTCTCTGTCTCTTGGTGGGCCCACGAGACCCCTCATCTTGAAACATCCCCTGGCGTCCTTACCCCTCCATCCTCACCTGGCTGAGTGAGTCTTTGTGCATCTGTCTCCGCTAAGGTGTCCTTTCCTCCCAGAAGCTTTCCTCCCTCCCCACCAACCCCCGCAGGTGTGGGAGCTGCTCCTGTATATTCCCATGGAAGTGCTCAGCGTTTTCCCTGCTGTGTTACGACTGCCTGTGGATTTCTCTGGCTCCCGCTCCAACTGTAAATTTTTGAGAGCAAAGCCCTTCACTGCTACATTCCCAACGCCCAGCCATTGTGTCTGGCACTTAGTAGATGCTTGATAAATATCTGTGATTGAATGTTATTCATGCCCATAGGATTTTTGATATTTGTCACTGTGTAAACTGCAGTTATCCATTCTCTTTGTATATATACTCTCTGCCACTTAGAACGACCGAGTGACTCCTCTTTTCCCCCACCCCAAGTTGACACCTACTCCAGCAACCCGAGGGCGGTCCTCTTCCCACTCCTCACACACTCTCAGCCAAGTCTCAACCCTGCTGTGTAGGAACTTGAATGTTACCCTGAGGAACTGGATTTCATTCAACAAGAAGGGTGAATCAGTAGAAGTGCGTTTAAGATCAGGGGGGCGTGAAATTACAGCGCTGGGCTAAGATGAAGATGGAGGCATTGGCAGCACAAAAACATGAGACTAAGGGAGGTTGGTTAGGGAACGGTGACACTAATCGATGTAAATTGGGTTACTGGGGGTAGGAATGGAGAGGAAGAGGCAGATTTGAACTGAGATGTAGGATTTGGCAATTCGTCAGATACAGAGACAAAAAAGAGAAAGGCTCAAAGTTGACTTCAAACTCGTAGGTCTAGAAAACGGGAAGGCAGGGACTTCCCTGGTGGTCCAGTGGTTACGACTCTGCGCTTCCACTGCAGGGGGCGTGGGTTCGATCCCTGGTCAGGGGACTAAGATCCCACATGCTGTGTGGTGCAGCCAAAAAAAAAAAAAAAAAATTCAAAAAAAGAATAGAAAATGGAAAGGCAGGTGACACCACTCAAAGAAACAGGAAACATTGGAGGGCTTGTGTGAAGTGTTTCACTTTTTCAGGGAGGAGAGGTGTGCATTGGATCTGCTAACAAAGTATGCAGGTTAAAAAGCTTAATTATTCAAATAAGAATTACAGGTAGCATGTGTTAAATGACTGCTAGGTGTCAATCACTTTACAGCATTCACTTCTTTCATGCTTACTACAACATCAGGAAGTCCGTTCTATGATTCTTTCCATTGTACAGATAAGGAGACTGAGGCTTGTCACTGGTCCACATTCACACAGCTTTTCTGGGTGGCAGAGACGGGATCCAGCCTGAGCTCTGTGACCCCAGCACCTTCAGTATGGTGGGAACTGGGGCACGAGGGAGGCTCCGTGCTCTCTGTCAATTTCAGGACCGTCCACTTTAGCATGCTAATCGAACGCTGATTGGATGAGGTTATCAAGGGAGATAACATGCAGGGGAAGGAGTTGAGAACCAAGGTTGGAAATGGAAGACTAAGACGAGCAGCCAAGGGAAGAAGAGAAGACAGAGGTGGAGATGAAGCAGGAGCAGCAGAGAAGGGGAATGAATGGAGTAAAGCATCTTCGAAGAAGGTAGAAACATGTTTTGGAAGAGAGTGATGGTCGCATCAGTGCTGTATAGAGAGGTCAAGAAGGAAGAATATTTTAAGGCCATGGGATTGTTTATTATTTGTTGATTGGTCGGGTTAATAGTCTGTGTGTTTGCCTAAGTCTTCCCAGGCATCTCCAGGCAGAAAGCAGGGAAATGACAAGGAAGCAATTAGGGCGGCATCAGCAGCACCCATAGGATGGTACCAGGACCAGTACAGAAAGGTCGAGGCAAATTTGTACTGTGGGTTCCATGCATCAAAGATACAAAGCTGTGACATGCCAAGTATTAAGGTTGCTTGAAACCCACAGGGTATCTCTCCAGCAGAGCTAAAGCCTCAGAATCGCTCTGCGTCGACAAATTGGCATTTAGTTTGAACACACAATCTGAGACAGCCTTGACTCTCAGGTACTGGGGCCCCTAAGATCATTTGCCAAAGATCCAGATCTTATTTCAAGCTCGCCTTTCAGGCTCCAGCACCAGATAACATGGGAATATGGCCATTTCCAGAATTAGCTAGAACTACTGTTCATTTACAACCATTCACATAATACTTTATGTGCAGTGACAGAACTTACAAACCAAGATCATTCTCTTCAACTTTGCCAGTTGCTAATTAATCTTTCAGCTTGATCTGCACAGTTTCTGAAACTCAGGGAATTTCAGACGATCTCTGCTAACACTGGCCTCTTTGGAAGAGGAGAGGTTTCTTTCCTTTTCCTTGGTTAAATAATAAATGAACTGGCATCCAAGCTGCTAAAACTGAACTCGCATTGGGGGCTTACTGGCTTCAAAGCGTACGTGCTGGGGAGGAGGGATAGGACATCCTGCCTTTAGAAATTGTAGGACATTAAAACTAAAACACATTGGGACTTCCCTGGCGGTCCAGTGGTTAAGACTCCATGCTTCCATTGCGGGGGGCACGGGTTCCATCCCTGGTTGGGGAACTAAGATCCCGCATGGAAAAAAAACCAAAAAACTAAAGCAGCACCAAAAACCATCTCACTCAAGCCCTTATTGTTCAGATGAGCAAAATGAAGCCCAGAAATGTGAAGGGGTTTGCTCAAGTCCCCGCGCTGATTACAGCTTTAGGACTAGAGACCCTAAGTCTCTTAGAGTTAATCTAGTTCTCTTTCTACTATGCTATTCAAAAAACAATGCACTGATCCACGCATATCCTCTGTCTAACATCCTAGCACGTTAGCATCTAATACCACACACTATCTTCATAGTACACTTGTGCCTTAGGCAAGAGAGAATGGAAGGAGCCTGGCAGACAAGCTCTTCAAAACATACTGAGCAGATACCCAAGAAGTTTCTTAAGAGGTAACATAAGCTTTAGGGAAAGCCCACCCAGGCTTTGGAATATTCACTCTTGGTTTTAATCTGGGGTTCATCCTATCTAATTTGTGACGTTGCACCAGTTATGACTTAAAATCTATATTAGTTTTCTTTTTTGTTGTTAATATTTATTTATTTATTTGGTTGCACTGGGTCTTTAGTTGTGGCTCGCAGGCTCCTTAGTTGTGGCATGCGAACTCAGCTGCGGCGTGCATGTGGAATCTAGCTCCCTGACCAGGGATTGAACCCGGGCCACCTGCATTGGGAACATGGAATCTTAACCACTGCACCACCAGGGAAGTCCTTATATTAGTTTTCCATTGCTGCTGTGACAAATTACTACAAACCTAATGGCTTAAAACCACACCAGTGTATTCTATTACAGTTGTAGAACAAGTCCAAAATGAGTCTTACTGATTAAAACCAAGTGTCAGCAGGGCAGTGTCCTTTAGGAGGCTCTCAAGGAGAATCTGTTTCCTTACCTGTTTCAGCTTCTAGAGGCCACCCGTATCCCTTGGCCTGTGGCCCCTTCCTCTCATCACTCCAACTTCTTGCTTCTGTCATTACATCTCCCACTACTGACTTTGACCTTCTTGCTTCCCTGTTATAAGGGGTTACATGTGCTTACATCGGGCCTACCCAGACAACCCAAAATAATCTCCCCATCTCAAAATGTTTAACTTAATCACATCAGCAGAGTCTTTTTTGCCATATAAGGTAACGTATTCATAGGTTCTGGGGATTAGAATGTGGGCCTCTTTGGGAGCCAGTATTCTGTCTTCCACAAACTCTGAGGCTCAGAGGTAACTCTGGAGATGATAATTTTCATCAAATAGTGCTTAGACATCACTTCCCGCAAGAAGACTTCATCGGCACCCCAAAACTGGCTTAGGGTTTCCTCCTATGTGCTCCCATAGCCATCTGGGCTCACCTTTTTGCCCTTATTACACTGTATTGTAATTTCTTTTCTTATAAATACAGATATATTTAATTTATTTTTTATAGTAGGTCCTTGTTGGTTATCTATTTTATTTTATTATTATTTTTTAAAATTTATTTATTTATTTTTATTTTTGGCTGTGTTGGGTCTTTGTTGCTGTGCACGGTTTTCTCTAGTTGCGGTTAGCGGGGGCTACTCTTCATTGTGCTGCGTGGGCTTCTCATTGCGGTGGCTTCTCTTGTTGCAAAGTGTGGGCTCTGGGCGTATGGGCTTCAGTAATTGTGGCACACGGGCTCAATAGTTGTGGCTCGCGGGCTCTAGAACGCAGGCTAAGTAGTTGTGGTGCACAGGCTTAGTTGCTCTGCGGCATGTGGGATCTTCCTAGGCCAGGGATTGAACCCGTGTCCCCTGCATTGGCAGGCAGATTCTCAACCCCTGCGCCACCAGGGAAGCCCTGGTTGTCTATTTTAAATACAGCAGTGTGTGCATGTCAATCCCAAACTCCCTAACTACCCCTCTCCCCCGACCGTTCCCCCCTGGTAACCATAAATTCATTCTCTAAGCCTGTGAGTCTGTTTCTGTTTTGTAAATAAGTTCATTTGTAACATTTTTAGATGCTGCATATAAGTGGTATCATATAATATTTGTCTTTCTCTGTCTGACTTACTTCACTTAGTATGATAATCTCCATGTTGCTGCAGATGGCATTATTTCATTCTTTTTGATGGCTGAATAATATTCCATTGTACATATGTACCACATCTTCTTTATCCATTCGTCTGTCGATAGGCATTTAGGTTGCTTCCATGTCTTGGCTATTGTAAACAGTGTTGCAGTGAACATTGGGATGCATGTATCCTTTCGAACCATGTTTTTCTCTGGATATATGCCCAGGATTGGGATTGCTGGATCACATGGTAGCTCTATTTTTAGTTTTTTAAGGAACCTCCATACTGTTCTCCATAGTGGCTGTACCAATTTACATTCTCATCAACAGTGTAGGAGGGTTCCCTTTTCTCCACACCCTCTCCGGCATTTATTGTTTGTAGATTTTTGATGATGGCCATTCTGACTGGTGTGAGGTGACATCTCATTGTGTTATACTGTATTGTAACTTCTTGATCATGAGTATATTTTCTACACTAGACTATACAACTCTGGAGAGCAGGGACTGTGCCCAGTTTATTTTTGTATCTCTGGTCCCCAGCAGTGTCCAGCACATGCAGTTGCTCAATAAATATATATTTGTCATAAGGATTAAGTGGAGACCATACAAAATGCCCAGTGGTACCTGCCTCAAGTAGGTGTTCAGTAGATGAAGGATACTTTTGCTAACACCCATTATGCCCAAGAAAGTGGGAAAATTTCTATGGGTGACAAGTAAAATGTCTCCATCCTTAATGGGAAAATGCAATATTGCATGGCTTCTAGGTTAGGGACAAAGACCCTTTGGGGTAATTAGAGTCAATGTCATGGTTCACCTTTTCTATTTTTATTATAATGTTGTTTTGCCCAGAACCCAGCACACATTTGCTGAAGAAAGAGTGCTGGTTGACTTTCAGAGGCCAAGTGGGACAGGAACAGGTGAGAAGAAAGAAACCCGCCACCTGTATGTCTTTACCCCAACGGGGCAGAGCAGAAATGCAACCTGGTCTGTCTTTACCTTTTCAAGACCTGTGAACTTTGGCATCTGTTTCTTCTCATCTCAGTGGCCAGAATTGCTTTTCTCTACTAATGTTCATGCTTGGTACAGTGGAGGGATCAAAAGATGGGCAGCTGGCCCAGTAATTCTGGGCAGCCTCATGGCGCTGGAGCCACTATATCCTTGGAGTTGCCGTCTGGCCTCATGCAAGTCATTCCTCTTTCAATTCTGTACCTATAAAATGCATGACTCACCTCTCAGATGCCAAGAAACTCAAAGACTCTGTGTTCCTGTCATTAAAGGGTAATATTTAAATTTTAAAAAGCTGCTGTAGACATACCTATCAGACTATTATTAGATGAAAGCTCAAGTCAAGGCCAAAGCAAGCTTTGATTTTATTTCAAAGCCTGGAGCAGGAGATCTAGTGCCGGAACTTTAAAGGTGCCTGCTGTTTAAAGTGGCCCTGCCCACCCTACAACTTGGATTCATATTCAAACATGTCCTGCTATCCGGACGCTGATTCCCCTGCAGGTACACAGAGTAGGACTTGAACCAGCAACCTTGCCTTTCTAGCCAAGCAGTAACATGTACTGATCGCACCCACAGCCAGAGCCTGATGGGTATGCCTATCATGTTTGCTGACAAAACTAGGCCATGTGGTCTGCAGAAGAAATTTTTAATGATATGTGAATGTATTTCCACAGAAAGTATAACAAAGAAACAAATATTAAACCAAACTTAGTTTTGCATTCAGCAAGACACTCTTTTTGAGAAGAATGAATTGTATAATCAGCCACCATGAGCTTCTTGAAGACCACTTAATTTTATTTCTTTTTCAATCCCTACCTTTAAAATATCTTTGAAATAATTTGTGCTGAAATAAATGTTAACTGGTTAATTAAGTATTCAAAATTAAGCACTAAATCAAACACTAGTTCTGTTGTCTGTTGCAAGGATCAGAGGGGACTAGAGACAGTTTTTGCCACCCATGGGAGGCAAGAGAGCAAACAGATTAAACAGACATATAGCAGAGGGACATTGCATACGGGAAAACAAATTTGCCTTTACATGGAACTTATGCAGTTTGGTATATTGACCATTCATTCATTTACTCTCTCATTTTTATCATTCCACAAATATGTTCTAAGTATTTTCCATGAGACAACAAGGGAGCAGGCCACGTTAGCCTGAGTTACGCTCAGCGTTCTTGCGTCTTTTTGGCCTTATTAGGCAATAAATGGGCAATTATATGGACAATGCAGTGTGGTAAGTGCTGGTTTAGGGAAGCAAAGGATACCAGAGAGCTAAGGAGGATGCCAGCCTAGTCTGGGGGTACCAGGGGGTCAGTCTCAACCACCAAAGAGCACCTGCCTTCAGTCACATTATTTTTAAATGTGAGGAGCAGAGAAGGGAAGGTACTGCAGAATATTCTAGAAAAAGAACTTGTCCCATACCTCAGGAACCTTAATAGTCAACGGGTTGGGACTACTGGCATTTGATGAATGCCTTGGATTCAGAGATTTAGAACTGTGTTTAACAAAACCAATAATCCTAACATAAGTGACCTTTCACTCTGGATAAAGGCAACTCTACTATCATCAGCACCACCCCCAGCCTCTGTCCAGAAGAATCGTATTCCTTTTCAGGACCCTCTTTACTTCTGTGGATTTCTGCAACTGTGGCCAACCAACCCCCCAATTACTCAAGTTCTCCTGAACCTTCCCCTCCAAAGCAAGTGGGGTTCTCAAGAAGCAGGAGGCTTCTTGAGCAAGTGATTCATTGGGGAAATATTCTTAGGAAAAGGGGAATGAGGGAAGTAAGATAGGGCAGGGGAAAACCCAAGCAAGGTGGGGCTGTCAGCTGGAGGCTAGCTTCAAGCTCATCCCTCCAGTCAGCCCTGGAAACCCCTATTACACCATGTAGTCAATCCCCCTTAATTCAAGGGCCCCAAGCTCTTGTGCCTCAGTATACACAGCCTGGTGAGGGTGGGGCATGGCCTCACGGGAGCCATGATTCCTGTTTGCTAGAGACCCATTCCCAGGAGAAAGGGGCTGGGAGTTGTCATCAGCCAACACTCATAGAAGCTGGGGCACAGAGGCCCCTGTCGGTAAAAGGGATCGGGGTGGGGGGGGGCGGGGGCGGGGGGGCGGTCCTTACATCTACAAGGATGAACTCACCGATGAGTTGAGTCCTCACTGCTGTGTCAGGAAAGGCCATTTCCCAGAATGCAAGGGAGCTCAACCGAGGGAGATGCGGATGCCACAAAACGTGTTTGTTGCTGTTATGTCCGCACATCACCCAAAGCCTCTGCCTCCCTCCCTGCCCTTCACACCTGGCTTGTTCTGCGCCGCCCTTTGTATCCTGCATTGCAGCCAGACTGCACGTCTTTCTGTTCCCTGAGCACACACCGAGCTCATTCTCTATTCGTTTGCTTTTTTTTTTCCATCTGGAATATTCCTGCGCTTTGATATGATGGTGCCATTTTCTAAGGTGAGGATGGAGCGAAATGGTCTGAAGGGGGAGGGCAGCGCAAGGGAGGATGTGGAAATCAAGAGTTCTTTCTGAGGAACCTATTAGGTTTCTAAGTAGAGTTGTAAAGATAGACACTTGGCTATGTGATTCTGGAGTCGTGGTTCTTAAAACCAGCCTGTATCAGGTTACCCTGCAGGGCTTGTTAAAGCAGACTGCTGGGCCCCGCCCCCAGAGTTTCTGATTCAATAGGTCTGGGGTAAGACCTGAAAATCTGCACTTTTAATTTGTTTATTTATTTTTATTTGTTTGGCTGTGTCGGGTCTTAGGTGTGGCACAGGGGATCTTCAGGTACGCGCGGACTACTCTCTAGTTGTGACCCCATGTAGTGCATGGCTCAGTAGTTGCAGCACACGGGCTTAGTTGCTCCACGGCATGTGGGATTTTAGTTCCCTGACCAGGGATCGAACCCACGTCCCCTGCATTGGAAGGCGGATTCTTAACCACTGGACCACCAAGGAAGTCCCCAGATCTGCATTTTTCACAAGTTCCCAGGTGACGTTGATGCCCCTGGTTGGGGAGCACACTTTGAGAAGAACTGGTCTAGAGTTCTAGGCTGGGGTTGGACCTAGAATTGGGAAGCTTTGGCATATAGACAACATTTCAGCCATGGGATGATGCAAGATTATCTGAGATGGAGCAGAGTCCCAAGACTGACGTTATGGATTGAACTGTATCGCCCCCTGCAAAAAAAATTTCATATGCTGAAGTCCTAACCCCTAGTACCTCAGAATGTGATCTTATTTGGAAATAGGACGGTTGCAGATTTAATTAGTTAAGATGAGGTCACATTCGAGTAGGGTGGGCCCTTAATCCAGTATGATTGGTGCCCTATCAAAAGGAGAAATTTGGACACAGAGACACGCACACAGGGAGAACGCCATGTGAAGGCGAAGGCAGAGATCTACAAGGCATGGAACACCAAAGATTGCCAGTAAACCTCCAGAAGCCAGGAGAGGGGCCTGGAACAGATCCTCACTCACAGCCCTCGGAAGGAAGCAACCCTGCCAACACCTTTTTTTGCAGGGGAAGCACAGTTGATTTAGAGTGTTATGTTAATTTCTGCTGTACAGCAAAGTGACTCAGTTATACATATACTTCTTTTTCATATTCTTTTCCATTATGGTTTATCACGGGATATTGAATATAGTTCCCTGTGCTATACAGCAGGACCTTGTTGTTTATCCATCCTATATATAAGAGTTTGCATCTACTAACCCCAGACTCCTAATCCTTCCCTCTCCCACCCTCCTCCCCCTTGCCTGCCCACACCTTGATCTTGGACTTGTGGCCTCCAGCACTGTGAGACAATACATTTCTGTTGTTTAAGCCACCCAGTTGATGGTAATTTGGTACAGCACCCCTAGCAAACTAATACAACTGGGATCCACCAAAACTATGCAGAGATCCGGTGGGTGAGGAGAAACCAGCAAAGAAGTGGCCGGTGGAAATCCCAGGAGAACGTAATATCCCAGAAGCCAAGGAAAGACCGTGTTTAAGCAGGAGAGTGGTCTTTGTGACAAATGCTGCTGAGAAGTCAAGTCAAAAGAGGACAGGGAAACGACTCTGATAGGACTGCAGTTTTATAAGGCAGTGTGTTGTCTCTGACGACCTTGAGAGAACAGTCTTAGTGGAAGGGGAGGGGCCAGAGCCAACTGCAGTAGCTTGAAGAGAGGAAGAGAGAAAAGGATGTGGACAGGTTTCCTGGGTGGGGCAGCAAAGCCATGGGGCCATAGCTGGAGGAAAGTGTAGGTTTTTTGGTATAAAGATAGGACCCTGGAAATAATAGACTGATAGACATAAGGAGAAACTTATGGTGCTGGAGAGAAGGGATGATTGAGGGAGGAAAGTCCTTGAGAGAACTAGAGGCTTCTCAGAAGGGGTAGGGTCTTCATTCAGGGTAACAAGGAGAAAGGCTGAGAGGGACGGGGAGAGAGGCTGATGTGAAATTCAGTTTCGTTTCTTGTGCTCTCAGTAATTGCACAGAATTTCAGCAAAGGAGATGTTCAAAACAAAACAAAAAACCTTATGACTAAATGATTAAATGTGGAGTCCACACTGGAAAAAATGTGTGTGTTGGTGGGGGAGAGGGGAGGTGGAAGTGTAGCAGGGGAAATATGCGAATTGTGTAGGTTGCAGTTGTGAAATAGCCATTCAAAGGAAGAGATGTAAATAGCAACGTTTGCCAAACTAGGCTGGACGGTAGAACTGGAATTTTGAGACGGGGCGCAGAAGCCAGTACTCCCCAGGCTGGGCTTCTTGATGACTCAGGGAGCTGTCCCGCTGCGGGGTCTTTGACTGGCTCAGCGGATGGGAAAGGTCAAGGCTATGATACATTTGGAACATAGTATCTGTGATAGTTCAAAATGTCATTAATTTGAAGGAGGTAAATAGATACCCTTTACCTCTTATCTTCCCACCTACCCAGGGTTGAGGCCTTGCCTCTGGAGGAAGGGATTCTGGGAGTTCTGTAGCAGAATGATGTCACCTCCTAGTAGCTATTGACCTTTGGCCAATTACATCACCACCATCACCATCATCATCATCATCATCATCATCATCATCATCGTCATCGATTGAACGCTTGCTATGTGCCAGGCACTGAGCTGAGTGCTTCAACTATATTATCTTATTTAATCCTTATGTAGATCTATGAAGTATAGACAATTAGCATTCACATTTTACTCTCGAAAGGAATCTGAGTCTCAGGGGGATTAAGTCGTAGGAACTGTGATAGAGGTAAAGGTGGAAGCTAGTCTGTCACCAGAGGCTGCATTTACTTCTTAACCTCTCTGAGCCTCAGTTTCCTCATCAGAAAACGGGGCTGAAAACACCTCCCACACAGGAGTGTTCCATGGATTACATGACGTCATGCATAAAGTAAACAGTCAAAAAATTTAGCTATTATTAGTAGATTTGGGCTATTATTACAACACTGTGTTTACATTTTTACATTTTAATAAAGGACTATAGAGAAAGAATGTGGGTTTGTATGAGTGCTTATGTGTGTGTGTCAGAGAGAGAAAAAGAACAATAATCATCAGAAAGTCATAAATTCGAGCTGGAGAATTTTGAGTGTTGATAGAAGAGAGTCTGTGGGGGCTGCTTTCCCTTAGTGCCTTAAACCCTATGATATACAAGTTCCTCAAGATGGTTTTAATTTTCAGGGCTGGGACTAGGGTGAGGTGAATGAGGCACTAGGCTCTGGTGTAACTTTTAAAGGAACACAATTCAGTCATCAAGGTACATTTTACGTGTGTGTGTATGTGTATATACACATACATATATATTTTTAACACCTCTGAATGCGCTAGCTCTATAAAAGCATGTGTTTGTCCTACAACATTCTAAGATGGATTTTGGTATTTTAGCTTTTTACTGGTAGGTGAAATGGATGATTTCTCCTTTTTTCCCTTACTTTGCAACTTATTTGGAAATAGTATCTAAGTTCTATGGCTCTCCATTTCTGCCCAAAGAGTAGTTCGAAATTCTGTGCAGTTTTGTTTTTGAGATATACTTAACATATAGCATTATATTAGTTTCAGGTGTACCATATAATGATTTAATATTTGTATGTATTGTAAAATAATCACCTCATTAAGTCCAGTCAACATCCATCACCACACATAGTTACAATTTTTTTTCTTGCAATAAGAAGATCTATTAGCAACTTTCAAGTTTACAGTACAGTATTATTAACTATAGTCACCATGCCGTACATTACATCCCCAGGACTTATTTATTTTATAACTGGAGGTTTGCACTTTTTGACTCCCTTCACCCATTTCGCCCACTCCCATACCCCACCTCTGTATCTATGAGTTTTTTGGGTTTTGGTTTTAGGTTTTTTTGTTTTTACGTTTTTTGTTTTTGTTTTTTAAAGGTTCCTCATATAAGTGAGATCGTATGGTATGTGTCTTTCTCTGTCTGACTTTTTTCACTCAATGTAATACCCTTAAGGTCCATCCATGTTGCTGCAAATGGCAGGATTTCCTTCTTTTTTTATGGCTAACATTCCATTGTATATGTATACTACATTTTCTTTATCCGTTCATCCATCAATGAACACTTAGATTGCTTCCATGTCTTGGCTATTGAAAATAATGCTGTAATGAACATAGGGATGCATAGATCTTTTCAATTTAGTACTTTTGTTTCCTTCAGATAAATGCCCAGAAGTGAAATTGCTGGATCATATGGTAGTTCTATTTTTAATTTTTTGAGGAACCTCCAAATTGTTCTCCATAGTGGCTGCATCAATTTACATTCCCACCAACAGTGCATAAGCATTCCCTTTTCTCCACATCCTTGCCAAAACCTGTTATTTCTTGCCTTTTTGATAATAGCCATTTTAGCAGGTACGTGATATCTCATTGTGTTTTTTTTTTTATTGAAGTATAGTTGATTTACAACGTTGTGTTAGTTTCTGCTGTACAGCAAAGTGATTCTGTTATACATATATACACATATTCTTTTTCATATTCTTTTCCATTAGGGTTTATTACAGGGTATTGACTGTAGTTCCCTGTGCTATACAGTAGGACCTTTTTGTTTATCTATTTTATATATAGTAGTTTATATCTGCTAATCCCAAACTCCTAATTTATCCCTCCCCCATCCCTTTTCCCCTTTGGTAACCACAACTTTGTTTTCTGTGTCTGTGAGTCTGGTTTCTGTTTCTGTTTCTTCTTTGGAAAAATTTCTATTCTACCCATTTTTAATTGGACTATTTGGTTTTTTGCTCTTAAGTTGTGTGAGTTCTTTGTATATTTTGGATATTAATCCTTTATCAGATATCTGACTTGTATGTATTTTCTTGCATTCAGTAGGTTGCCTTTTCATTTTGTTGATGGTTTCCTTTGCTGTGCAGAAGTTTGATGTAATCCCCCTTGTTTATCTTTGCTTTTGTTGCTTTTGCTTTTCGTGTCAAAACCAAAAAAACCTTTGCCAAAACCGCAGTCAAGGAGCTTACCACCTCTGTTTTCTTCCAGGAGTTTTATGGTTTTAGGGCTTACGTTCAGTCTTTAATTCATTTTGAGTTGATTTTGGGGTATGGTTAAGTTTTATTCTTTTGCATGTGGCTGTCCAGTTTTCCCATCACCATTTATTGAAGAGACTGTCCTTTCCCCATTGTGTATTATTGGCCATATTTTGTGGGTTTCTTTCTGAGCTCTCTATTCTGTTTCACTGACCTATGTGTCCAATTTTATGCCAACATCATACTGTTTTGATTACTATAGCTTTGTAATATAGTTTGAAATCAGGAAATGTGATGCCTCCAGCTTTGTTCTTCTTTCTCAAGATTGCTTTGGCTATTCATGGTCTTTTGTGGTTCTGTACAAATTTTAGGATTGTTTGTTCTATTTCTGTGAAAAATGTCATTGGAATTTTGATAAGGATTGCATTGAAGCTGTAGATTACTTGAGTAGTATAGACATTTTAATAATATTAATTCTTCCAATCCATGAGCATGGAATACCTTTCCATTTATTCGTGTCATCATCAATTTCTTTCATCAATGTCTTATAGTTTTCAGTGTACAGGTCTTTCACCTTCTTGATTACATTTAGTCCTAGATATTTTATTCTTTTTGATGCAATTGTAAATGAGACTGTTTTCTTAATTTTTCTTTCTGATAGTTGTTGTTAGTGTATAGAAATACAGCTGATTTTTGTATATTGATTTTGTATCCTGCAAGTTCACTGAGTTTGCTTGTTAGTTCTAACAGTTTTTTGGTGGAGCCTTTAGGAATTTTTAATATATAATATGTCATCTGCAAAAAGAGACATTTTCACTTCTTCCTTTCTGATTTGGATGCCTTTTATTTCTTTTTCCTGCTTAATTTTTCTGGCTAGGATTTCCAATACTATGTTGAATAAAAGGGGCAAGAGTGGGCATCCTTGTCTTGTTTCTGGTCTTACAGGAAAAGCTTTCAGATAGATAATACTTTATTGCAGTATTTAAAAAAAAATCAAATTGACAAACTATGGCCTGTGGGCGGCCACCTATTTTTGTAAATAAAGTCTTACTTCTAATTTAAAACAGAACTCTTATTAACACTCTCATACCAACAAGCATATAAAAGAGTTCTAGAATATTTCCAGACCTTCACTGACACACTGATAAAGGTTCATGTTCCTAGCTTTGTATGTTTTTTCTTTGAATGCTTTGTATCAGATCATCATTATCCAGCTTTGGATATAACGTCAGAAAATATAACATTACCAAAAATTTACAGAAAAAGCTCTCTATAAAACGACTAGCTGATAAAGTCAGTCTTGGATTATTCCCCAAAACTACATAATGACACTACATAATAAAGTTCTTTTATACACAAAGTGTTTCACAATATACTATTCAACCTTAGAAAGCACGAAGGGAGTATGGGGAAGGCCCATTCAACCGTGGAGTAGCTATAACACGTGTTATCCACATGATCTGTGCCTCTCCTAATACGTGCGTTCCCAAACAAAGGATATTTATAGGAATTGTGTGTGCATCAGAATTATGGCACCCTGCCATACTCAGCAACGTTTTTTCAGTTTTGAACCCTAGTACTTAAGAGAAAAATGAAAATTAATTCACGATAAGGCTAATTGGACTCTAGACCTCATTAAAAAGTTCTTTCTCCCTTCAGTCATTCTTTAGGGCCCAGAAATGTTAACAAGCAACACTACAGCTGCCTTTTTTGTCTCTAAGAGAAAGACAGAAAATGAAAGAAAGAGCTTTGCATCTGATTTATGAAGGATGAGCAGCTCTCGTCCGAGAGAGAGAATTGTCTCCACATAACAGTGGCTACACCTGCTTATCAACAGTCTGAGCTGCGGCAGGTTGCTCACCTGTGCATCAGTCCCATCATCCCCCCAAAATGGGGAGAACACCTCTTGCGGCTTTTTTAACGAGTAAAGAAATCAATGCAAGCAAAGCACTTAGAATATACGTAGCACAAAGTACATGCTCAATAAATGATAGCTATTATTAGCAATTAGCGATTGGTTACCCAAGTCTAGGGGAAATTGGAAGGCAGTGGGAACAAGATTAACAAGCATGGAAGAACAGATAACTAGAGAGGATGCTAACTACATCTATCTTTCTCTCATTCCAGCTGAGGACAGATGTTGGGGTTTCCCTGGGTACCATCCTTGGGCCACTGCTTGTTGCATTTCACATGCTCTCCGGAGAGTGATGACTCCCAAACCTTGAGTTCCAGCCCTCCTTTCTGGGCCTGTTTCTCCCAGGTTCCTACAAGCATCTCAGATTCAAAACATCCCAAACCTGATGGGTCACCTCACTCTCTCCGGCTCGCCAAGCCTGCTTCCACAGTGTGCCCTTGGTTGATGCAATCCCATCATCATCTCTGCATCCCCCAAGCTCTTGACTCTTTCTCAGCAACCTTCAGCCAACCTGCCCCACACTTCATCAGTAACCAAGTCCTACCAGTTTGACTTCTTAAAGGTTCTGGAAACTGTTTCTGACTCTCTCTCTGTGACTTCTGCCCCAGGTCAGAGCCTCATCAAATTTACCGGGTCTCCTGCCTCAAAATGCATCCCCTCAAAGCCACCACCTCCCGCCCCACCACCCACCCCTCATTAAAACTTTCAGGGACCTCTTCCTACTTAAACGTCCAAGCTTCTAACCATGACTCCAGTGCCTCCTCATCAGGCCCCAGCTCATTGCTCTGACTTATTTCTCTGACTGCACTTGATTTTCTAGCAATGCTAAAGGGCTGACTGTTTTCCTGTCCACAGAATGTTGCTTTTCTGTTCCATATCTGGGCTCATGCAGTTCCCTGTGCTTGTAATGCCTTCCTCCCCTTTATCTGGCTCAGATCCGATGACATGTCCTCCAGGAAGAAGGATCTTTCTGTCTCTCAAACTGGATTAGATCTCCTTCCCCTGTGAGACTGTCTTTGTCTTTTATATAGCAAATCATTGCACCTGCTACAGAATATTATAATTATGTGCTTCCGTTGCTAGGCTGGGAGTTCCTTGAAGTTAGGAAATGCTGTATCTTATGCATCTTTGTATCCTGAGTACTTAATATACTGCCTGGCACTTCATAAGTAAATGCTGAGTGAATTAATATTTATTGAACCCCCGTCCCAGTACCCACTGGGATGGAGTGTCATTTGAAGAAACTAGATTAGTGTAATGAATGGTTCCCTAAGGTGAGGGGAGGGACTTCAAACACTGAACAAACAATACAAAAGAGCAGATATTTCATTTCAGAGCTGCAGAAGGTGAAATAGAAAACAGGAACTCAGGGACGGGGGAGAGGGGAGGGATCAGAAGTGGCCTGGGGGAGGCTCAGATCAGAAAGAGAGCTGCCCAGAGGGACAGGTCACAGAGATTTGACAGCTACCTTGCATATCACAGTGCTATGGGTTTATAAGCCACCAAACCAGAGGAAAAGTGAAACGGCTATTCGCTCATTGAACTAGCGTTTATTGAGCATCTATTAAGGAGGCAGGCAGTGGGGATACAGCAGTGAACCAAACAGGCCTTGTCTCTGTTGTCATTGAGCTTACCAGGCGGTGGGGAGACAGAAAATCCCCAAGCAAAGAAATATATAATTACATACAGTGATAAGAACTGTGAAGGGACGAAACAGGATGCTCCGTGAGAAAACGGCAGGCAGGGCAGGGACGGTCTCTCTAAGGGCGTGGTTTTTAAGCTGAAGTAGACAAGGCCAGGAAGGAGCTGGAGGAGGAGCAGTCCAGGAAACGGGCCTAGGGACTGAGCAGGGAACTGAAAGGGGCCGGTGCAGCCTCGAAAAGCCGGGCAAGGCAAAGCGAGGCCTGTCAACATCCAGCACCTGCCGGGGAGGCGGGCAAAGGCAGGGCGAGTGGAGTGAGGTCAGACGGGTTAAGGAGTTTAGATTTTGTTCCATGTACAGTGGCCGAGGAAGTGTTTTAAGAAAGGGTGTGATGGAGTGATGGGACGCGATTTACATTCACAGGGGAACATCCAGGATGCTGGGAGGAAACAAGAGAGGAAAGGAGTTTCAGAGTCGGAGGTGGTCGTGACTAGTGTTGAGCTATCGAGCTCTTCTTTTTAGGAAATATCATTTATCTCATTTAAAAAAAAAAATCTTTGGCCACGCCTCACAGCATGTGGGGTCTTAGTTCCCCAGCCAGGGATGGAACCCACGCCCCCTGCAGTGGAAGCGTGGAGTCTGAACCCCTGGACTGCCAGGGAAGTCCCTCAGTTATCTCATTTTATAGCTGAGGAAACAGGTTCTGAGCTGGAAGGAGGAGCCAAGTCTGTTCTATCCCGGAGTTGGAACTTCAAGCCCTGTTGCCTCTTCTGTGACCCTTGTGCTCAGTTACATGAAATTTCCAGACTGGCAAAGATTAAAAAGAATGATAATATCCATTTTTGCAAGGCAACAGGGGGAAGGTGAACTTTCAACCCCTGTAGGTGGGAATGTAAATCAGTGCAGTCTTTCTAGAAGAAAACCCAATGCCTTAAAGTTGTGTGCCCTAGAGTCACCAATTCCATTTTCAGAATCTTAAAAAGATAAACCAAATACTGAGCAGAGATGTCTGAGCAAGTCTTATTTATCAGTGTTTGTAGTAACATAATAGGGCATTGATAAAATAGACTCCAGAACTATGCAGTTAATAACATGCAGTATTACTGCATGAACTCTACAGTATATTGCCTGGTGATAAAACTGGGTTACCAAAAGATGTAGAATGTGATTTCATTTTCACAAAATATATGTTTACATAGAAAACATTCTGGAAGGATCTACATCCAAATATTTAGAGTAGCTATTGTCAGGGAGGAAAAAATTCCCTTCTAACCCTTAGGTTCTGTGGCTGGTCTAACAATAAAAATGACATAAGGCAGATTAATGGGTGAAAAACAAATTTAATTATGTACGTACCATACAGGAGCCCTACAAAGGCAGTGAGACTCAGGGCAAGTTGGGCAGTTGAGACTCTTACGCCATCCAGAGCTAAGGAACTACAATGGGATAGGGGCTTCAAAGGGGAGGAGGGCCATTCACAGGACAATAGGAAGAGCAGAGGTCTGGTCATTAGATGTTCGCCCTGCCATACAGTAGGTCTTTCAGATGTAAAGTTACCTCCGGTACAAGCTCTCTTTCTGGGCCAGGCCCTGATCTAAATTATTTTAGGTAGTCAAGAGGGGGGTAAAAGTTTTCCTCGAGTCTGCTGTGTCTTGATTGCCTCCTGCTCAAAATAATCCATGTGCCAAAGTGGCACATTTTGGGCAGGCTTGTTCGGAACGCCTTCACTGTCTCTGGAAGATGGCGAAATCTGGAGATTTTTATCGTTGTTGCTGTTGTTTTTTATCCGCAGTATCTAATTTTTCTAAATAAAAAATTTTCAGTTTTTGCTGAAGTAGGACATACGTACAGAAAAGGGCACACATCCTATTCTCAGAAGGGATGAGTGATCGCAAACTGACCACACCCGTGTCAACAACACACAGATCAAGAGAGAATGTTCCCAGCCCCCAGAAGCCCCTCTGTAGAATCACATAGAACCTACTGCATTGAGTGTGGCTTCCTCCACTTCACATTATGTTTCGTGCAGTTCCTCCATGTGGTTGCAACTGAATTGCAGTACATTAATTGCTTAAAATCTTATCATGTTAATACTTGTCTTTTCTAAATATGGCACCTTAGAATGATAATCGTCAGCATTTTTGTCTCTGTATAGAGTGCTTTTCATGGGCACTAGCTCCAAGTATTATTGTTACCCTCACTGGTGCCTTAATAGACAAGGGAACTGGGAGCAGACGGTCATTTCCCTCCCTCCGGTTCACGCACAAAGCGAGAAGTAGCACAGCCAGGACAGGCTCGTATCTAAATACATGCCCTTTTTGCCCCACCTCATGGGATTAAGAACAGAGGTAGCAGTGGAGTAAATGAAAGGAATAGCTTTCTCACCATTAGGCTCATTTAGACATTGAGACAATTACGTGGGAAAGTTGTTTAAACTCCTTTTCTGAAAGTCATTCAGAATAGAATACACAGACCCTGCCAGTTCAGAAGCTGAAGGTCCCATCAATATTCAACCAATTTCAACATGCATCATCTCTGGAGACAATTTCTTTTGCTAATAATCTGTGAGAGCAACACTTCTCATTTCACATTATTAATCACAGTGCCTTCCTCATTACGTTGTGTATGTAATCTCTGTATACTTGCCATGTGGATTTTGTGTTTGCCTGCGTCCACTTTGCTCTCCAGCTTTATGAACAACATTGATTGCAGCCTCTTAGCGATCATGTACAGGCGGTTCACTTCTCATGTACAGGTCAAATATCTGGTGTCAGCAGGACTGGGGTAGAACTCAGGCGTTCTGGCTCACGGGTCTTAGGACCACATGTCAGTGCCTGAAGTGAGAAAATCCATTTCTACTTGGAAACATAAACAATGATGGTCCTGATTGTTAAGAAACCTGTGAACGTGGTTTTTTTTTTTTTCTATAACGTAGAACTTCATGACTTAGCTTTATGTATCTTACCATCACATTTCACTCTAAAATCCACAATGATCCTTCTTTAAAATCTTGTGATTCTAGGTGTCTGTAGTGTGAAACAAATTTCACAATCCAGTACGCTTTGTAGACTTTTCAAAAGAAATTAGGTGAATTAGTAGAGAAAACAAAGACCTATCACCTCAGACATTTACTTCAGTACTGACACAAGTAGCCTTGTTTTACTGGTAGGGTTGTCAGCCCTTAAAAGCTGAAGTGAGGTAAACACGCGGCTTAGTCTGAACTCCCCTTCTCCTTCTTCCCCATTACTACTGCCCTTCCTGTGGATATTCTCTTTTTTGTGTTAATTTTAGAAAAAGCACAGACAAGTAATTCGTGTCTGCTGTCCTTCTGCCTCTGAACCTAGCACTAGATGCCCCGCGTGTGGGAGAACGTAGGAGACACCACTCCTCCCACTTTCCCGGGGTTACCTTTCAGGAATCCAAAAACTGCATGGTCTGTTTTTCCTGACAAAAGAACAGTATCTGCAGGTCAAAGGATAACTGATAAGCCTATTTATTTTCCCAGAGACTTTGGCCAGACACTTCCCCTTTCTTAACTCTCCTGGTCAGCCTGGCACAGCCCTGACCAGTCCTACTTGGCAGGCTGTCTATGCCTCCTCTGTGAGGGCCTCTGTGAATCTGTAGCTTCACAGTTACTTTTTTATAAACAACATGAAGGGGGAATCTTTTTGGGTTTTTTTTTGCTTTTATTTTTGATAATTAAAAAAAATTTTTTTTATTGGAGTCTAGTTGATTTACAATGTTGCATTAGTTTCAGGTGTACAGCAGAGGGAATCAGTTATACATATAGATAGATCCACTTTTCTTTTTTTTTTTCTTTTAAGATTCTTTTCCCATATAGGCCATTACAGAGTATTGAGTAGAGTTCCCTGTGCTATACAGCAAGTTATCATAAAGTTATCATTTATCCACACCCCCCTTACCCCCTGGTAAACATAAGTTTGTTTTCTACATCTGTGACTCTACTTCTGTTTTGTAAATACGTTCATTTGTACCCCTCCTTTTTTTTTAGATTCCACGTATAAGCGATATCATATGATATTTGCCTTTCTGTGTCTGACTTACTTCACTCAGTATGACAATCTATAGGTCCTTCCATGTTGTTGCAGATGGCATTATTTTGTTCTTTTTTATTGCTTAGTAATATTCTGGGGGAATCTTTATTTATTTATTTGTTATAATTTATTTATTTTATTTATTTATTTTTGGCTGCATTGGGTCTTTGCTGCTGTGTTTGGGCTTTCTCTAGTTGTGGTGAGTGGAGGCTACTCTTCGTTGCGGTGCGTGGGCTTCTCATTGTGGTGGCTTCTCTTGTTGCGGAGCACGGGCTCTAGGCGCGTGGTCTTCAGTAGCTGTGGCATGCGGGCTCAGTAGTTGTGGCTCGCGGGCTCTAGAGCGCAGGCTCAGTAGCTGTGGCGCACGGGCTTAGTTGCTCCACGGCATGTGGGATCTTCCCGGACCAGGGCTTGAACCTGTGTCCCCTGCATTGGCAGGTGGATTCTTAACCACTGTGCCACCAGGGAAGCCTTTTTTTTTTTTTTTTTAATTAATGGAATCTTTAAATAAACAGACGAATGAGGTCTCAGAGCTATCGCCCTTCTACTGACCTTTAGACATAAGGGAAATACCTTGGCCTCAGAAGCAAGGAAATGGGCCCTCAGAGCCCTGTCCCTCCCCCGTCCCAGCGCAGGACCCTGTGTGTGTGGGCGGCTGGAGGGGGGGGTAGTTGTCCAGGCGCACAGTTTGAGTGCTGAGGAAATAGCCTTCCGGGCTTTCAGTGGGAGTTCTCCCATTTAGAACACGCCACATGGCATGACTCTTGTCTCTCCTACAGAAAAGGGCTGAGCCTCGGGGCTCTTGTCTACTGGCCTGGATTGTAATAGAGACTGGCAACTCTCAGAGGTCCTCATGTGTCCTAAAGCTCAGAGAAATTTGGTCAGGGAAAGGTTGAGGGGAAGGGACTGCGGGGGTTGGGGAGTGGCAGTGGCCTACAGGTGGCCTCTTCGATGAGGTCTGTGGTGGGACCAAGGCTGTGGGCTGAGCAGCTGGGCAGGATGAAAGTGAATTGATGAAGGGGAGGGTCTCAGAGCAGTGCTGCTGCCTGAAGGAGGGGCAGGGTCTCTAGGAGGAACCTCCTTCCTGACCTCTCACTGAAGTCCAAAGGCCTTAAGAAATCTTGTTTAAGAAGTGGCACATATATACGATGGGATACTACTCAGCCATGAAAAAGAACAAGATAATGCCATTTGCTGCAACGTGGATGGACCTAGAGATGATCATACTAAGTGAAGTAAGTTAGACAAAGACAAATACCATATGATATCTCTCATATGTGGAATCTAAAATAGAACATAAATGGACTTATCTATGAAGAGAAGCAGACTCACAGACATAGAAAAGAGACTTGTGGTTGCCAAAGGGGAGTGGGTTGGAGGAGGGATGAACTAGGATTTAGGGATTAGCAGATGTATGTTATTATATACAGAAGTGATAAACAATAAGATCCTACTATACAGCACAGGGAACTATATTCAATATCTTATGATAAACCATAATGGTAAAGAATATTTTCAAAAATAATGTATATGTATATCTATATATATATATATATATAGATCTATATCTATATCTGAATCACTTTGCTGTACAGCAGAAATTGACACAACATTGTAAATCAACTACACTTCAATAAATAAATAAATAAATACCTTCATCTGAAAAAAAAATCGAAAAGAAAGAAATCTTTAAAAATTGCTGCTCTTGGCCAACAGTTCAGTATACTTGCAGTTAGTTCTGTTAGGCATTTTTTTTTTAACTTTTTATTTTATATTGGAGTATAGTTGATTAACAGCAAACTGATTCAGTTATACATACACATGAATCTATTCTTTTACAAATTCTTTTCCCATTTAGGTTGTTACATAATACTGAGCAGAGTTCCCTGTGCTATACAGTAGGTTCTTGTTGATTATCCATTTAAAATATAGCAGTGTGTACATGTCAATCCCAAACTCCCTGATGTGGTACATATATGCAATGGAGTATTACTCAGCCATTAAAAGAATGAAATAATGCCAGTGGCAGCAACATGGATGGACCTAGAGATTGTCATACTGAGTGAAGTAAGACAGAGAAAGAGAAATATTGTATGATATTGCTTACATGTGGAATCTAAAAAAAAAATGATACAAATCAACTTATTGACAAAACAGAAACAGATTCACAAACTTAGAGAACGAACTTATGGTTACCAGGGAGTAAGAATGGTGGGAAGGGATAGTTGTTAGGCTTTTTGAATGATTAGCATTACATTCTGGATAATGATTACCTCTGGGGAGGAGCCATAAGAGAAAGGTATCAATGATGTTTCATATCCATAATATGGTTATTATTATTTTTAATAAATGTTTTATTTTGGAATAATTTTGGATCTATAGAAAAATTGCAAAGAGAGTACAGAGAGTTCCCATATACCCTACACCAGGCTTCCCCTAATGTTTACATCTTCATAACCATCATAACATGGATCAAAACTAAGAAATTAACATTGGTACAACTAAGTATTAGACTTTATTCAGATTTTACCAGTTTTTCCACTATTTTTTATTCTGTTCCAGGATTCAATCCAGGATACTACATTGCATTTAGCACAGCCGTACTGTTTTATATTTTTAAAGAGTCTGAAGAAATTACAGCAAATATTAAGATTTGATTAAACTTTCTGGCAAGAACAGAAAGTTCATTATATTACTTTCTGGTTAATATAGGAAAGAAGGTATAATGTAGTGGCTATCAGGGAGGCTCTGGAAAGAAACTGCCCAGGTTCAAATTCTGGCTCAAGCACTGTCCAGCTGTGTTACTTGGTGGTTACTTAATCTCTCTGTGCCTAAATTTCCTATCTCAAAAATGGGGGTAACCACAGCACCCTTAGGATTACTCTGAGGCTTAAATGTACTAATTCCTGTAAAGCAACTAGAATAGCACTCAATAAAGGTTAGCCATTATTATTAATTACATATATAATATTTCACAATACATTTTAAATTTTTAAAAAATTTATTTCATTCAAGTATAGGTGATTTACAATGTTGCATTAATTTCTGCTGTACAGCAAAGTGATTCAGTTGTACATATATATATACATTCTTTTTCAGATTCTTTTCCATTATGGTTTACCACAGGATACTGATATAGTTCCCTGTGCTATACAGTAGGACCTGGTTGTCTATCCATTCTATATATAAGAGCTTGCATCGGCTAACTCCAAACTCCCAATGCATCCCTCCCCTGTGCCCCCTCTCCCTTGGCAAACACAGGTCTGTTCTCTATGTCTGTGAGTCTGTTTCGTAGATGAGTTCATTTGTGTCCTATTTTAGATTCCACATATAGGTGATATCATATGGTATTTGTCTTTCTCTTTCTGACTTACTTCACTTAGTATGATAATCTCTAGTTCCATCCATGTTGCTGCAAATGGCATTATTTCATTCTTTTTTATGGCTGAGTAGTATTCCATCATATATGTGTACCACATCTTCTTTATCCATTCATCTGTTGAGGGACATTTAGGTTGTTTCCATGTCTTGGCTATCATAATACATTAAAAAAAAAATAGGGCTTCCCTGGTGGCGCAGTGGTTGAGAATCTGCCTGCCAATGCAGGGGACACGGGTTCGAGCCCTGGTCTGGGAGGATCCCACATGCCGCGGAGCAACCTTGCCCGTGAGCCACAATTGCTGAGCCTGCGCGTGTGGAGCCCGTGCTCCGCAACAAGAGAGGCCGCGATAGTGAGAGGCCCGCGCACCGCGATGAAGAGTGGCCCCCGCTTGCCGCAACTAGAGAAAGCCCACGCACAGAAACAAAGACCCAACACAGCCATAAATAAATAAATAAATAAAATTTAAAAAAAAAAAGAATTCAGAGTTTAAAAAAAAAAAAAAAAGCTCCTTTGAGCTTTTCTGGATCTCATTTTAACAGGAAATCCCACTCTTTTTTGTACATTCACTACCTGTGTTATACAACATACCACATTGTATTATAATTTGCTTCTGTTGTGTCTCCAACAGTGGACCCCACTTAGCCCATCATGGCATGCACAGGATTAAAGTGTTTTCGGTCTGGAGGAAGGACAAAATAAGGAATGGGAAAGCAAGCTGAGTGAGTACGCAGCTCTCCCAGCAGCTTTAATGGGGGGGCTCGGGCCAGAGCAGAAGCACAGCATGGGTTGGGATTGAGAGAGCCACATTTTTCAGAGCAAGGCTGTAGCAGTGACGGGAAGATGGTGTAACAGCGTGGAGGGCTCCCAGCGTAGAGCAGGGGTGCCTGGACGTGTGGATGAAGATGCAAAGAAAGAGCTCTCTGCACAGTTCTTTGCAAGAGCATGAGCAGGGCAGAGGCCTGGAAGCACTTTTCATCCCCAGGGCTGAACTGAAAACTCCAGTGCATTCTCACTGGAGCTCTGCTGGGACCATGTCCGCAGTTAGCTTTCATCCTTGGACACTGAGTAGCAAGTCCCCGCCAGATGGCTTTCTTCTTTAATTTATCCTTTTAAGTGAATAGTTCTGTGTGACTGAGCAACACTGACTCTGTTTTGTCCGCTCCATCTTAGGCCCGCAGTCCTACCCCCTCCCTTTTCTGGGTGACTGAGTTTTAGCCTAACTCACAAGCCATACGCCCAAGCCAGATAAGTTCCCTATCAACTTTTACCCTTGCCTTCATCTGATATGAAAACTGGAAGAATGCCTTTTGCTGATGCAGGTGGTTAATGGTCCTCGAGGAAGGGAAGAAAAAACCCCAGTTCTCATTGGTGCGGACCTGCTTTTCCCTTAGTAATCAGATTCTATCTTTGTCTTTGGCCCCTTTAAATTCCCTTGAACCCCTTTGGGTGTCCCAGGGTGCAACTGTGGACGCCTCTGGATCATCTTCCTCCTGGTCCTGCCTGGATGTAAGTGGCCTACAATAAACTTCATGACTGTACTTTGAAAGGATTCTAGGGGATGGGAGGGTGGGGAAGAGGGGTGGTAGTTCCAAGAATCAAGAAGCAGGATTCCTTAGAAAGGAGGTTAACTGAGTTTTCAGTCCTCTCTGTAGGGCAGCGCACTACACGCCACCCAGCAGGGGAGTAACCATTACATCTTTCCTACCCAACTGCTCTCTCAACCCTTCCAAACCACATGAACAGGTATTGAAGGCTTATGAAAGATAGTAACTTGAACTTTTCTCTCCACTCCACTCCTCCCCGTAACTCTGACTTTTTTTTTTTTTGGCCGTGCCACATGTGGGATTTTAGTTCCCTGACCAGGCATTGAACCTGCGCCCCCTGCAGTGGTAGCGCGGAGTCTTAACCACTGGGCCGCCAGGGAAGTCCTGACATATTTTTAATATGCCATTCTCTCATCCCTAATAATACTAGTAGACAACCTATAAACAGGGGAAATATGTAATAACTTTTATCGTTTCCTGTTGATATGTTTTAAAGAGTACAATAACTCTTTAGGGATAAATGGTTTATCCCCCCCCTTGAATTTAATGCCAATTAATTTAATGCTGATTTAGTGCCATTTATCTTTATCAGATACAAGATTAAAACTTTTTCCCTTTTTTGGGTCTGACCTATGGTAACCTATGGCAACCATCTTCTTTCCTTTTGTGCATTGGTTACCTGGAATCTAGGCCAAATTCAGAGCCCAACTATAATAATCAGCTCATCTCAGGTAACTGGTTATATTCACCCATTTACAGAGTCCCTATTGTATTTTCAATCTTAAATTACCCTATTTTTTATTATGTTTATGTGTGGAAAGCTATCTTGTGCTCTTTCAGAACTCGGCAGGATTATAAATTCTAAATAAATGAAAGAATAACACATCTTTACGAAAGTAACTCTTTCAAACTACCTGAGTCCCATTTAGTGCATTATAGTAATGGAGCTGCACAGATTCTGCAAGTTAGAAATATCTTAGAGAAAATCTAGTTTACTGTTTGTGTTGCCCTGACTGTTCATCTGGCAAAATCAGGACCTCTAAGACCTCCAAGGAAGGATCACTGCTACTGAAAATATATCAATAAATCAGGCATTTTAGAATCTGCATCAACTTTCAAGCTATTCGGTATCATTCTGTGCCTCAGAAGAGTGTTTAACTAAATGGTTGAAACCTGTAAAGGTACTCTGTCTTCCAAATGAATCATTTGCATCCTGTTCATTAACAGGGTCTCTAAGTTCCTAATTAGTCCAAGACAGTTTTTCTTCCAGCAAGCTTCCAGGAAGAAAACATTAATTCATTACATCGAGCAGTAGTAAGTGATCATACAGCAGTAGTATTAAATGAGTCAGGAAGCATCATGATAAACGCAAGGAACTCTTGGAGAGGCAAGTCTTCAGAGGTATTCAAAATACTTCAGGGCTTTTTTGTGTGTTACAACGTGAAACACAGGTAACAGACCTTTCAAAGTAAAGAAGGAATTTTTTCCCCTAGAAGTATACATTGATGGTGACTTTATTATCTATAGCATTCAGACAATTTTCATGTTGGAAAGATAAGGAACTTTCTCTCAGTCCCTTTGACCCTGACATCTCTGTTGGGTGTGTGTCACTGAGTTGTCAGCTAGACACGAGAGCTGACACAAGAATGGTAAATACAGTCCACCTACACTCATTTCACTGAGAGTGGCTGGCGGAGTCCCAGACACGGCCCAAGCAGTGACAGTCATTACAAGCAGAGATTGCAATCACTATTCATTGAAAAGATATTCATCAAGGGCCTAATATGTACATGGCACATAATATATTTGAATACATTTACAGCTATTTGTTTAGGAACTATGCCAGGTGCTTTGGTGTTCAGCTGGGCATGGAAACTGAGAACCATAAGTAATGTGATAAAACCTATTATAAGCATCCACTTTAATAGCCACTGTTCTAGGTGCCACCATGATGTTATAATATGAATTTGTTTAGCTGTAATCTGTGTCCAGAATATAACATAATTAGCATCAATTTCTAGGTACAGTAATAACACTGAAAGTTTGGAGCAAATACATATAATATATAATAGTAACAACAAACATTTATTGTACACCTTCTTTATAGTCTATGTATACTTACATGTATTATGTATCTCACACACACCACACACACAGAGCAGCCTAGTAAGTAGTTAAGAGCTTGGAACTGGAAGTTAAACTAACTAGTGTTACCATTTAAAAGCAGTGTGACAAACTTATGGTTACCAGAGGGGAAAGGGTGGGGGAGGGATAAATTAGGAGTTTGGGATTAGAATATACAAACTACTGTATATAAAATAGATAAACAACAAGGTCCTACTGTATAGCACAGGGAACTATATGCAATATCTTGTAATAAACCATAATGGAAAAGTATCTGAAAAAGAATATATGTATGTGTATATGTGTGTGTGTGTGTATGTGTGTGTGTGTGTGTATATATATATATATATATATATATATATACACACACACACTAGTGAATCACTTTGCTGTATACCTGAAATGAACACAACATTGTAAATCAACTATACTTCAATAAATTTTTAAAAATAAAGTAAATATTAAAGCAGATAATTGACAGGAATAAAGCAACTACTTGAGAATAAAAAATAAAGAAAGAAAGAAAGCAGTGTGACATTGGGCAAGTCTCAGATTTCTTATCCGTACAATGGGAACAAAAATACTTATTTGGCAGAATTGTTGTGAGAATTCAATACAATAATGTTTGTAAGGTGCTAACCTAGGGCCTGGCTTAAATGCTGAATAAAAGGTAACAATTTATTGTTTCATATACATATATGCACATGAATTTGTTAATAAAAATATTAGTCCAGAAATCCATAACAGGCATGAGATTAAAAAGATGAGAGTATTTTTAAATCAAAATTTAAAAAAAAGAATAATAGCAGAAAGAAAAGGACAGGGGCAGATTTCAGCACAAAAGAAGGGCCAAAAAAATCTACACTGCAAGTTTGGTGAAAGTTTGCAACCAGATGGTGAGTGGCAGCAACCAGGCTCAGGACCCACATTCTGGCGTTTAGTTTGGTTCTAGGTCCTCCAAGGACTGCAGAATTCTCAGAACAAGAGTAATGATGATCCTCATGGGGTCAAACTCAGGCCCTCACCCTCTGCTGGAGAATCAGGGCGCTATGACTCACCGCAGCCATCACAAAATCACTAACTGGAAATCCTTGCTGCAGCTACACTGCAAAGGAATCGGACTCGATTTGCCAACTTCCCCATGTGATCCAAGCATGGCCATCTGCCAAAGAGCCAGAGGGAGAGAGGGCCACTCGCCTTGCCGGCAACACAGAGATTGCCTAGCCCCATCACCAAATGAAAAAGCAGCAGAGGGCTCACAAGAAGTCCTTTCCAATGACGATCTGGCTTTGAAAAGAGCAGCTGTAGTGCCAGAGTGTTTGGTGCATTGCCTCTTTTGGCCGAGTATCCATTCTTCCATGGGGAAGTGGTGTTGGGAGGTTCTTGTGGTGCACGAAGCTATTCCTCTGCCCTCTGCTCCCAGGGGCATCAGAGAGTGCAGCAGGATTTGCCTTTGCCATTTAATGGGGTTTCAGTTTGTTTGACTCAACTGGGCATGTTCTCATAATGCCAGGAGAATGATTCTATCCTAAGTCAGCTGAACAGAAGCCAGAAGAGAACTGCAAACAAGAGACCCGGCTTGCATAACAGTATGGAGGAGACCAGTTTCACTGCAGCAACACAGCGTAGGTGGTTGCTAATGAGCCTGCAGTGAAGATGCCTACAGAGTGACGACCAAAGGGAAGAGTTCCCTGCTCACCTGAAAAGGACAATCACTGTACAGGTAGGTTAAAGTGTTTCTGAGACCTCCCAGTGCCAGCCAAGCAGTTGCGCAGATTTGGTGGGCAGGCTGGGTACAGGCTGAGAGCTTTAGAACCACCGAGGAAGGTGATTAACAGCTGAATTCCTGGCAGCCTTGGTGCTTTCAGGAGCTGGTTCCTACAGACTGCTTGCCCGGAGATACTGCGCAGAAAGGAAGGAGAATGCGGTGAGCCAGTGACCCTTATTGGAGAGAGTCCAGCTCTGATTCTTGGATGCCAGTAAACTGAGGTTGACTCTCTTGGGCATGGCATAGGTACAAGGACTCAAGCAGTAAGTGGGTGCAGGTGGACTTCTGTGAGATGTTATTAGACGAGGTACATCAAACCCAACGTATCCAAAATGCATTTTCTTTCTCTCTCTCTGTCTCTCTCTCTCTCTCACTCTCACCCCCACTGCTAGATTGCTAACCCTTCAGCCTCTACCATATTCCTGATCTGTGCTAAGGATAGCTCAAGTCCCTCTATCTCAGAGGCTAGAGACTGGTCTAGGAGGAGGAGGGAGACAGCACAGAACTAAGGATCAGAGTGGGGAATTATGAAGGGATAAATAAGAAATTCTGTGGCTGGAGTTGGAGGGGAAGGGAAAGACCGGGTGAGATTGGAGGGAAAGCTAGCAAGAGCCAGAATGCCTGCCAGATGGAGAGGCGGCTGAGGACAGTATGGAAGTCAGGGGTTTAGGGATCGGGAGGGAAGAGTAAGCCCAAGTAGGGTCAAGGTTGGGAGGGGTATTGAGCGCTTGTTCTGAGACAGGAGACCTGGAGAACTTGTGGGTGGGTCAGCTGGGCTGGAGACGTGGATGAAGATGAAAAGACGGAAGTGGATGAAAAGACAACTCAGCACTCAGAAGCCAAGTAGCCTGGGCCATCCTCCACCCCACAAGCCTTCTCACTCCCCACCTCCTGCTGGTTTCCACCTCCTGCTAAACAGCCCCCTCCATTCCACGTCCTCTCAACTTGGCCCTCATTGTCTCTCTCTCAGGCTATTGCCAGACCCTCTCCACCAGTGTCCCTGCCTCTAGTCTTTCCCCTCCAACCCATTCTTCACTCAACTGCCAAGCATTATCTTTCCAAAATGCAAGCTTGATCGTGTCCCCAAGCTTAAATGACTCCAGTCTTCCCATTGCCTACAGAATAAAGCCCAAACTTCTTACATGGCACGCAGGGGGCCTCAAGATTCCCCCCACCTTGCCATTGCAGCTTCATCTCTTGTAACTTACCCATAAGTGTGCAGTCACCTGCAAGTGTCCAGTCACCTGGATAAGTTGCTATTCCTTGAATACGACCTTGTAATTTGCCTTCCTACTTCTCAAAGTTATTCCCTCAGCCTAGAGGAACTTTTCCTTCTCTCCTGCCTACCAAACCTCTTCTCATCTTTCAAGATGAAACCGCCTCCTCTGAGAAGCCTTCCTTATATTCCTCCCTCCAGATTAGGGTTAACTAACTGTTCTGTCTCGTGTGTGTGTCTGTGTGTGTGTGTGTGTTAAACTATATGAAACAGAACGTTTATCATTTTAACCATTTTAAGTGTACAGTTCTGTGGCATTAAGTACATTCACACTGTTGTGCAAACTTCACCACCATCCATCGCCAGAACTTTTTCATCATCCCCAAGTAGTACTCTGTCCCCATTAAACACTCACTCCCCATTATTTCCTCCCCCTAGCCCCTGACAACCATCATTCTACTTTCTGTCTCTATGAATTTAATTATTCTAAGTGCCTCATATATGTGGAAGCATATATTCTCCTTTATGACTGGCTTGTTTCACTTAGCATAATATCCTCAAGTTTCCTCCATGTTGTAGCAAATATTAGAACTTCCTTCCTTTTTAAAGCTGAATTATATTCCATTGTATGCATAGACCACATTTTGTTTATCCATTCATCCATGTATGGATACTTGAGTTGCTTCTACCTTTTGATTGTTGTGAATGACGCTGCTATGAACATCAGAGTTACAAATATCTGTTCAAGTCCCAAGAACTGCTTTCAGTTCTTTAGGGTATATACCCAGAAGTGGAATTGCTGGATCATATGGTAATTCTAACTCCCATTCTTTTCCCTCCCTTGAAAGTAATTGTGCATGGTAAGTGTGCATCTTCAGTATCATAATATAAATACCCTTGGAGTAATGCTCAATAATTAAAGCACAGCAAAGACCCTGGAAAGAATATTTAACTCTTCCCTGAAGTAAAAGTATGTTTTTCACATAGAGAAGTTACAAACCAGTTGAAACGTGACAATGCTGTCAACACTTGAACTCTAAAATTAGACTCTGGCAAAATGCTTTTAAGAAAATCCTTTCAAGAAATCCGGTTAGTAAGTTTTGTAGTTATTACTCTGTCATGACCCGCTTAGGAATTTGGAATCAGGAAACCTGAGTTCCAGCCCCACCCTGCCGGTTACTGACAGTTAAGTTACCTAATTTCTCTAGGCTCTAATTTTACCATCAGTAAAATAACAAATGCCCCTGTACATTCACGAGAGAAGAGCAATCCAAATGAAAGCATTCTGGTAACCTCAAAAAAAAAAAAAAAAAAAAAAAAAAGGATCGTCTGAATTATCACAGTGACTGGTATCCCGTGTGCAACACTGGGGCCTATTTAGCCAAGCTGAGTGATAGTACATTGAACTCATGTCCTTCCTCAAAGGAAGCTAAATGGAATTCTTTAAAGGATAAAGTGCAGCCATACTTTTTTTTTTGAGGTTTGAATAGAACTTTTTTTAAATTTAATTTTTATTTTATATTGGGGTATAGTTGATTTACAATTTGCATTAGTTTCAGGTGTACAGCAAAGTGTTTCAGTTATCCATATACATATATCCATTCTTTTTCCGATTCTTTTTCCATATAGGTTATTACAGAATACTGAGTAAAGTTCCCTGTGCAATACAGTAGGTCCTTGTTGATTATCTATTTTATATATAGTAGGGTATATCTGTTAATCCCAAACTCCTAATTTATCCCTCCCCCCTCCCACATTTCCCCTTCGGTAACTATAAGTTTGTTTTCTAAGTTTGTGAGTCTGTCTCTGTTTTGTGAATAAGTTCATTTGCATCCTTTTTTTTAGATTCCACATATAATGATATCATATGATATTTGTCTCTCTCTGTCTGACTTACTTCACTTAGTATGATAATCTCTGGGTCCCTCCATGTTGCTGCAAATGGCATAATTTCATTCTTTTTTATGGCTGAGTAATATTCCATTGTATGTACGTACCACATCTTCTTCATCCATTCATCCGCTGATGGACATTTAGGTTGTTTCCACGTCTTGGCTATTGTAAATCGTGCTACAATGAACATTGGGGTGCATTATCTTTTCGAATTATGGTTTTCTCCGGGTATATGCCCAGGAGTGGGATTGAAAGTGCAGCCATACTTCATCATTCCCATTTGGATAAGAAAAATCTTTTGAGTAAGAAGTGGAATTCCAGGGACATTTGAAGAGTGATAGGAAAGCTGCTGGAGGGATTTTAACACTGGGCAGTTAAGGAGACAGCTTTCTATAAATAAGAAATAGGCACAGAGAAAGAAAGCCCTGAGCCAAGATTACTAAAAAATACTCTCGGTAAAAATAGATGGTAATAGTCCTATACACTAGGTGTGTATTTCATCCAGGCAGTCTTTACGTTTTTATGAAAACTTGTAGATAGAAGAAAAAACTCAAACCTGCTTCACATGGTTATTTCTGGCCTATAGTACATATTACATGTGGTAAAGACTGTGGAGAGTCACTGTTAAGATGTTGGTGCCAAACCATGAAACTTTTCCTGAGTCATAAATCGGCATAGCTTTCTTACCTTAGAAGAAATGACCAGTGAACTTACTTTTAGATCTTACAGCCTACATTCTTCTCTTCTGTGTTTTCAGAATGTCTGTGTTATTGATTCTTTAGAAGGGAAGGCAGGATAGGGCAAGACTACTGATCTTTTTTTCACATAGACTGGTAAATTACCATTGAATGGGATATACTCTTCCTCCTGCATTTCTCCCTCTTCACTCCCTGAAATTGAAGAAGTGGCCAGTAAATAGAATACAGGTTTGGAACAATTACAGAATTCAAATGATGTAATCAATCACTTGTGTATACAAGACAGAAGGCACAGTGCTACATATGTAATAGCAGTGAAATCAAAGAAAAAATGAGACAGCAGTTATTCCTCTGAAGATTGAGATCCATTTTCAGGGCTATCAGTTTACAGGTGTATATTTCTCTATTTTAGAGAGTTCAGAAACAGCCTGGAAAAAAGAACGTTAGTATGGAATAAAGATGACATTTCTAATTAGAGGGGGAAAGATGAGTGTAATGCATGGTGTTCAAACAAGAGACTATTTGGAGGAAAATCTTTCTCCCTGTTCTCTTTCCCTTTAAATGGTGTCTTTCACACTAATTCTCAGGCATCTGGTTAGGGAACCCAGAAACAGAGGTGGCACTTGGGATGATGGCATTTTCCATCAAATGCTCCTGCTTGTAAACCGGTCTCCAGTGGCCAAGGATTTATCTTATTTTCGAAGACATCTATTATAGGTCTGACTTGAATTTATCCTATTTCAGGAAACTCCCACATACCTGCAAGTGCATTCGCCCTGGGGATGAATGTTCTAAAACCAGGTCTCTTTATTAAGAATCAGCCACAAGGTCCAGTGGTCCCTGGTGGTCCAGTGGTTAAGACTCCGCGCTCCCAGTGCAGGGGGCCCGGGTTCGATCCCTGGTCAGGGAACTAGATCCCGCATGCCGCAACTAAAAGAGCCCCCACCCTGCAACTAAAGATGCTGACAACTAAAAGAGATCCCACACGCCGCTAAGAAGATCCCGCAGGCAGCAACGAGGAGCCCGCGTGCTGCCACTAAGATCTGGCACAGCCAAGAGAAAAAAAAAAAAAAAGCATCAGCCACAGTGGTGGGTAGGATACTTACCTGAGAGCTGCCTTCATCGTGTGAAGAGCTGGCTTCGCTAAATTGCCTGAGTTGGGCGTGGTGGTGGAGAGCGAGCATAGGGTCAAAAGCCAGGTTTCCAACAATTAGCAGAGGCACAGCTGCCAGCAAACACAGTGTTGTCTGCATCCCGTCAGGAAACTCTCGCTCTCTATTAGACCTAATCATCAGTCAGCAGCTGAGTTCCAGAAATGGTGCTATAGGTTGGGCAGGACAAAAGTCAGGAGAGGTTATCCTGAGGGGCGAGTGGTCCTGTGACAGTGCTTTATAGTACATTTCCTGGCCATTTATTCCTTTGATTTGGTGACCTCACATTCTTGGTTGATGCTTTTAAGGTCTGGAGAAGAAACTCGTGCAGTCTAAAATCATTCTTTTTCTTTCAGGTGGCTGGTATCTGATTCTTAGGGATGTTGGGTGGGGGAGGGAGAGTGGGATGGAATAGAGGAGTATATTCGAGAAATCACATCGAATTCAGGAGAATCTGAGTCAAATGGCAGCTTGTACCCCGGCCACAAAGACCACCCAGAGAGCCAGAGCCACTTGCCACAAAGCAGCTCTCCCCTTGCCCAGGGAGGCACTGCATTTTGGCAAGACTTCTCTCCTGGCCGGGAGTCTTTATCCAGCTGAAGACTGAGCTCACTTGCTCCTGAGTGTGACTGCTTGGTGTGACTGCCTTGGGGCTTTGCTGACTAAACTACTCTACCACAGTGACCCATGTGAAGTGACATGATCTTTTAAAAAATATGGATGAAAATCCAGAAGATTATGTTATTAAATAGACCCAGATGTTTTTAAATACCTTGCTTATTTAAGGTCCTTTACAGTTCACAAAGGTGCTTTAAAATGTCTTGCTTGTATTCCTCAGATTTTTAGAATTTTTTTTCTGCTGCGCCACGTGGCTTGCGGGATGTTAGTTCCCCGACCAGTGATCAAACCTGGGCCCTCGGCAGTGAAAGTGCCGAGTCCTGACCCCTGGACCGCCAGGGAAGTCCCCACCCTGTCTTCTTCATTATATAGTTCAGTGATTGATTTTCCAACATAATGTCTGCATTTTTCCCAATATTATTGTGTGTTTCAGATTACTTTTTACGGGTTGGATATTGTTATACTTCCAAACAAGAGTCTATATTTTATTTTCAATAAGATAGCATGCCTGGGCTGCATCTCTACTACTAAGTGGTACAACTGTCTCAGAACTTTGCTCACGGAGTAGCTGCTTGAAAAAGGCAAAAGCTGGCCACAAGCTAGCTGTTTACAAAGTGAATTCTGTGTTCCCGTGGAGTCCTTCATTTCCTGCATTGCTCTAATGTCAGCACAAGCTGGGCAGGGAGAAGGGTTTTTGCTTCAAGCCAAGGCTCCGGGCAAACAGCTAAGGAAATGAGTGCCCTCCCTCCGCTGTGGCTGGCGCATTGCAGGCCCCTCCCCATGGCACAGTAGAGCTGTTCTCTTTTCTCTGGTGTGACTGCTTGCTTGCATGGATCTTAAAGGCAGAGCTGCCTGGGACCAGGGATTCTACAGACATTTTGGTGAAAACAGGCCTTTCAGTTTTTCATCTCAGATCCCTTTGAAATATCTTTGAAAGCTCAGGACTTAGAAATATCTCAGGTGCTGGTGAGGAGTAGATTTGGACACCAGACACCATGCTGTACATACGTTCATCCCTTCCCTTCTGCGGCCCAAGTTTTATTATTAGATGAGCTTGTGTACCAGAGAAACTTAGAACGAGAGCTTCCCCAGAATACTCTTCACTTGCTCAAGTAGGTTATTCCTGGACAGCCCCACCGGGACCCCTACAACCCCCACCATCTGAATTCGACAGGTAAGTATAGCTTAGGCTGAAGATGGGGTCACACTACATTAATATTCAGTTCTGATTCCAAATATATGACAGGCCTATGCCCCTCAAATTAGTTTACATTGTGAACTGGGGAAATGATTATGTAATTTTTACAAGTTTGATTTCTCGTTGCATAAAATAGCACTTTATTTTTTTAATTTATTTTAGTGAAGTATAATTGATTTACAATGTGTTAATTTCTGCTGCACAGCAAAGTGATTCAGTTATATATATATATATATATATATATATATATATATATATATATATATATATATATTCTTTTTCATATTCCTTTCCATTACGGTTTCTTACAGAATATTGAATATAGTTCCCTGGTCTATACAGTAAGACCTATCCATTCTATATATAATAGTTTGCATCTGCTAACCCCAAACTCCCAATCCATCCCTCCCCTCCCCTCCTTGCCCCTTGGCAACCACAAGTCTATTCTCTATGTCTGTGATTCTGTTTCTGTTTTCTAGATAAGTTCATTTGTGTCATATTTTAGATTCCACATATCGTATGGTATTCATCTTTCTCTGCCTGGCTTACTTCACTTAGTATGATAATCTCTAGGTCCATCCATGCTGCTGCAAATGACATTACTTCATTATTTTTTTTATGGCTGAGTAATATTCCATTGTATATATATACCACATCTTCTTTATCCATTCATAAAATAGCACTTTACTATCAGGATGCCACATCAGAATGCACATAGATATGAAATATTCTGATATTCCAGGCACAAAAGTCAGGATTTAAATAAAATCTCCCAAAGTGTAAAAGATATATAACCTCTAACAACTATTGACCATTGAGACCACAGGTCATGGAGAATTCTTTCAGCTACTGTATTCTTCTGTATCCTCCTCCTCCTCATTTATTAAAAAAAATTACTGAGCAGCTACTGTCTCAGGCACTTGGGAATACAGAATGCTAAAATGCAGTCCTCACAACTTATTGAACTCAAAGTATATTTGAGAAGACAAACAAATTACAAAAATAACGATAGGTACTGGGAGTCAAGGAACATAGGGAAGACTACTGTATTCGATTGTGTTCTGGCTTGTCTGTCACACTCACTTGGGATATTCTTTCCCTATTAGCAGATAAAAGAGATAATGCATACTTTATATCTTAACTTATAAATACCAAGAGGGCAAGATGTGCCTTTTGTGCATTCAGTACAGCCTTGTGCTGGCACAGGACAAAGACTAATTGAGACATCACAGCAGTTGGGTGGGACAGGCTCCTTCCATCTCTGTGATGTAGCAGTACCCTGGCTTAGGGTAAACCTCTATCCTTTGGTGTCCGGTCCTTATTAAAACAGACTCTCCACCAGTCCCTCTGGAGAGTCAGCCCAACCTATGATTATAGTTAGGATATGCTTGATCAGAATCCCACTAATTGCCACACAATAGGCCCCAGATAAGATATTTGCCCCACAAGAGTTTAACCTGTGTTTTGTGGTTCTTCAACAAGCGATTAGACGTTTTAAAAAATATATATATTTATTTATTTGGTTGCATGGGGTCTTAGTTGCGTCTCCAGGGCTCCTTAGTTGCAGCTCACCAGCTCCTTAGTTGCGGCACGTGGGCTCCTTAGTTGTGGCATGCAAACTCTTAGTTGTTAACGGCATGCATGTGGGATCTAGTTCCCTGACCTGGGATCAGACTCGGGCCCCCTGCATTGGGAGCGCGGATTCTTAACCACTGTGCCACCAGGGAAGTCCCTAGTGATTAGACATCTTAAGCAGCATGGAACATGGCTTAGTTAAGAACAACCAGGATGAAATAGGGAGCAATTATCTATCTGGCTGCAGTTGGAGCAGAGGGAAATATTAGTTATCTTCACCCACCTGCCCGCCTGCCTTCCTAACATCACTCTCAACCTCCCTGAAATGTGGCCTTTACTTTTTCTATTTTAAAAAGGATCTTCAAGCCACCACAGTCTCTCTCACCAGTTTTTTTTTTCAATTGAAGTATAGTTGATTTACAATGTGTTCATTTCTGCTGTACAGCAAAGTGATTCAGTTATACATATATATATATACACATTCTTTTTCATATTCTTTTCCATTATGGTTTTTCACAGGATATTGAATATAGTTCCCTGTGTTATACAGTAGGACCTTGTTGTTTTTGCAGTCTATATGTAATAGTTTGCATCTGCTAACCCCAGACTCCCACTCCATCTCCCGCCCCGCTCGGCAGCCACAAGTCTGCTCTCTGTGTCTGCTCTCTCACCGGTTTTTACACATGCTCTTCCCCCTCCTGAAAGAGTGCTTCTTAAACTTTAATGTGCATAGAAATCACCTGAGCATCTTGTTGGACTGCCCAGTGTGACTCAGTGAGTCTGGGGCGCGGCCTGAGATTCTGGATTTCTCACATGCTGGTGCTGCGGGTCTGAGGAGGAGCATGGGCCTAGAACTCCCTGCCGGCCCATCCTGGTTTCTGGACTCATGGAATTTATAGACTGCTACCAAAAAGTAAAAAATTAAGAGCAAAACAATAAACTCTTTCAGGGACCAATCAGCTCGCCAACTTTTTATTGCCACTTAATTGGTCAAGAAAGGCCATTAAACATGTGCATGGCTCTGATTGCTGTATCATAAAGAAAGGTTATTTAAATTCCAAAAAAGTCGGAAGGGCATAGTTTCAGAATACTAGAGGACAGTCTTTTGAATTGAATAAACTCAGCTTTGCGGAAAGACTCACTACACTGATCTCATTTTTAAAATTTTGTCCTAGATTGGGGGCACTAAAAGCAGTTAGGAAAAATTGGCCTGCCTGAAGCCTACTGAGGCTTTTAAGTCTGAAGTCTAGAGTCAGCTTTTCCAAGATGTCTTTTCTGATCCCAAAGGTGGGGTTGGACGTCCCTCCACAGTGCCTCAGGGATCGCTGTGCATGACACTGTCATAACCTTCATCACCATCCACTGTAATTGCTTGTTTACTTGTCTGGAGCTCCCAGTAGTCCTAGAATGTCTTTTTAAAAAAATTAAAGTTAATTTACGATATTGTGTTAGTTTCAAGTGTACAGCAAAGTGACTCATATACATATATTTGTATATTCTTTTTCAGATTCTTTTCCATTATAGGTTATTACAAGATATTGAGCATAGTTCCCCATGCTATACAGTAGGTCCTTGTTGTTTACCTATTTTATATACAGTAGTGTGTATCTGTTAATCCCAAACTCCTAATTTATCTCTCCCCCCACCCTCCTGCTACCCCTTTGGTAACCACAAGTTTGTTTTCTATGTCTGTGAGTCCATTTCTGTTTTGTAAATAAGTATCATTTTTTTAGATACCACATATAATTGATATTATATATTTGTCTGTCTCTGACTTACTTCACTGAATATGATAATCTCTAGGTCCGTCTATGTTGCTGCAGATGGCATTATTTCATTCTTTTTTATGGCTATTATTCCATTGTATGTATATATACCACATCTTCTTTATCCATTTACCTGTCGATGGACATTTAGGTTGCTTCCATGTCTTGGCTATTGTAAATAGTGCTACTATGAACACTGGGGTGCATGTATCTTTTCAAATTATAGTTTTCACTGGATATATGTCCAGGAGTGGGATTGCTGGATCATATGGTAACTCTATTTTTAGTTTTTTAAGGAACCTCCATACTGTTCTCCATAATAGAATGTCTTTTATCTACCTCTATATCCCAAAGCCTCAAACATTGCAAGTACACAGAAAAGAGTCAGTAATTGAATGAAGGCCTGAAATAAGGCTTCAGTGTTACAGTCTCACTAGTGGATTCTGTTTGTGGTGTTAGGTAGAATCAGAGACATTTTCTGAAGTGGTCCAAACTAGTGGCATGTATGAAATTATAGAGAAAATGTACATTAAGAATATTCTTATGTAGCACAGGTTTCTTTGAGTAGGCAGTGAAACACACACACACACACGTACACACACACACACACACACACATATATGTATAAAATCTTTACCTCTTCCTTACTTTGAACCTGACTGGCCCTTTCCAACTCTTGCTTTGAACTGGTCAAGTAATATGCTGTTCTGTGAACTTGCTGATACCTTGAACTGTTTCTTTGTTTTTCTGGTCTGCTGAATGAGCTACCATGAGCTTTAGAGGGTTCTTATGAATTTTTAATCTGCTCTGATCCCCTGGGCTCTTGGCTTTTAAACAGGAATGGATAGCAAACATGCATTTCTTATGATAACATTTCTTAATTTCCTTCCACTTCTTAGCCTGTCTGTTGTATAGGATAGACTTAGTGTTCTCTTCCAAAATAAACAGCTCACGCAGCTCATAGCTCAAAGTTAATCAGAAACTTGTTTACCACAGGAATATATTGGGAATTAAGACAGACAAATATCAACTATAAAAATAAGAAATGGCAAGCGAGAAAGTAGGACACTAAGACACACTCAGTATGAAGTTTCCACAGCAAAGAAGGGAATATTTGGGTTGTTTTAACGCTTTTAGCTGGTTGAAAAGATCTTCCCACAAATTTTTTCTTGCTGTTTACCAGTCTTTTAATGCAATGTCATAAGAGTTTTAAAGTAAAGTATACATATTTTGGGGGATTTAAAATGTTATCAGTGATTTAGTTTAGAAAAGTACATAAAAGAATCTTATTAAAACCTACTCTGATAAGCTTTGCAAAAAAGAGTGGACGTTACTAGTAACCTAATGGAGACATTAATTATGAATTGACTTCTTCAATAACGTTTCAAGGTACCTATTAAAAAGCATGTTTTTTAAAGATCCATATACATCCTAATAAAGCACTCCAAAACTAAATTTATACAACTATAATTTTTTAATGTAGCAATTACTTGGTCTGTAGGCAAAGGTGGACCATCTGAATAATTTTGACCATGTTACTCTTCCTGAAATGACAGTCCTGCATCCCCTCTACCACTTCTTTACAAATCCATTTCTATGCCAGTGCAGTGCAGTAGGCATTAGAGTTGTCAAACTTCATCTCAAAGTATGAATAACTCATTCTTTGGATATTTACTTGAATTTGAACAAAATCTTCTTAATTAAACTATTCATTCAAAAAATATTTACTGAGTGCTTACTATGTGCCAGGTACTGTTCTGGCACATGGGATACATCATAAACAGAGCAAGTGTTGCTGCCTTCGTGGAGCTTATAGTCTAAATGCAGGAGACAATAAAAATAAACATAATAAATGGCTAAAATATGAATGTTTGAAGTTGATAGGTTCAATGAGAAAGATGATGTTTAGGATCACACAGTGTTGACTTCGGCACCAGATCCCAAGCTGACAGAAAACCTGTATGTTCTTTAATAAAATTATTTTGGGGGGTATGTTAGTCTGCTAGGGTTGCCATAACAAAATACTACAGCCTAGGTGGCTTAAACAACAGAAATTTATTTTCTCATTGTTCCTGTGGCTGGGAGTCCCAGATCAAGGTACCAGTGGGGCTGGTTTCTGGTGAGACCTTTCTTCCTGGTTTGCACACAGCCGCAGTCTCACTGTGTCCTCACATGGCCTTTCCTCTGTGCATGTGTGGAAAGCTCTGGTGACTCTTCCCCTTCTCATAAAGACACTAGTCCTATTGGATGAGCCCCCCACCCCCTTATGACCTCTTTTAACCTTAATTAAAAGGCTGATTACCTCCTTTAAGGCTCTGTCTCCAGAGTCATGTATGAGTTAGCGCTTCAACATATGAATGTGGTCAAGGGAGCGGGAATCAATTCCACTCGTAACAGATGGCATTTGTGACATGAGGGAGACTTAAGTATGGGGCCTAGGGCAGAGTCCCATCTTGTTCAGGTTTAAGGGCAGTGTTGAGGTAAACTTCATGGAGAAGATGAAATTTGAGCAAAGACAGGAAGGAGGTAAAGGGGTTCTCTATGTGGCTATCTGGAGAAAAAGCATTGCAAGCAAAGGGAACAGCCAGTGCAAAGGCCTTAGGACAGGAATGTATCTGGAATGTTTGGTAAACAGTAAAGACGCCAGTATGCCTGCGGGATGGCAGAGTAGGAAGAGATGAAGTTGTGAGGAGCTGGATGGTGCAGAGTTCTGCAAGCTATTGTAAGGACTTTGGTTTTACCTGAGTGAAATGGGGAGCCATTGCAGGGTTTTGAGCAGAGGTGTGACATGGTCTGATTTACATATGCATGTAGTCACGAAATAATTATTTTAACATATTTTGGTGAATTCAGTGTGAAATGATGCACATATACATTAATCGCATCTTTTAAAACCTTGATTTTAGAATCTCCTTTTAGATTCTAATTTTAGAGTCAAATTATCTGGAGAATTGCCCACTTACAAAGTTTTCCTGTATGCGATAAATACATAAGTAGGGCTTCCTTCTAGATCTCTTATTACTTTTCTTTATTCTTTCTTCTATTGCATGCACTTGATTACACATTATTTTGTGTGTTCATTTGAAATATTTTAAACTAAGTTTTATCTAATATGTATACTTAAATCTACGTTCTAAGATACTCTTGCACAGAGTCAATACGATGGTAGCTTGGTTAAAATACTTTGTAACTCAGATATGAAGAGAAAAGAATAGTCACAAAAGACATTACTTTGTGCCTTTTACAAAAAAATAATACTTTGAGGGCCGGTTGTGTACCATTGTCATATAAAGTCTGTTTCGTTCTCTTTGACTTTAACGAAATCATGACCATCTATTATTTGCCATTCAAGAGAAACAGAAACCGGCTTGTTACTTAACACTTCTATGGCTTATTTTTTCCATTAAAGAAAAAAAAGAGGTGTTTTTGAGATTAGTGTGTGAAAGTTGACCTATAAACAAGAGTAGGTTTGGTTATAGGTAAAACTGTGAAATATGTCAAGTTTGGCTTCCTCTGAGTTCAGGGAAATTCACCAAAGCATCTTGGGCACTTAGCACACAGTACCCAGCACATAGTAGGTGCCCATTACATACTTGTTAAGTGAATAACATCTCTTTCACTAACTTGCTGGGGACTTCGTGTGTTGCCCATCCCTGGAGTATTCCAGTTTTACAAGATTGCTGTAGGAAGTGTGCGACCTCTGCACAAACGTATGAATTGCTAATAGTTGCACTTCAGATGTCAGTGGGGAGATATTTTAAAGTACAGGATCTCCTCTGAGAGCCCCTTCAAACCACATCACTGGGCACGTATTTACTTGGTTTGTCGTTGGGGCGGATGGAAGTTGCATTTGGTATACAGCCTTAGAATATAATATCCTGAATTATTTCTATTTCTTGATTCCTATGCAAAAATTACTGGAGTTGTTGATTCTAAAGCAGCTCCTGTCAATTAGTAAACCATTGCTTATACAGCTGACCCTTGAACAACAGGTGTGAACAGCACGGGTCCACTTACAAACAAAATTTTTCACTAATCTGTTTTACAGTACTACACCATCCGCGGTTGGTTGAATCCACAGGTGGAAGGCTGATTATAAAGCCATATGCAGGATTTTTAACTAGCAGGGGGTCAGTGCCCCTAACAACTTCCCTCTTGTTCAGTGGTCAGCTGTACTTTGTATTAGGTAGGACTTGAACCCCCGACCCTCAGACCTCAAAGCCCAAGCTCTTTCCCAATACCTTTGACATTGCACCGCAAGGCCAGCCTCAGTGACTGGGTGGTAACGAGGGGTGTCCTCTAAAATGCCAAACTGCCGGCATCAGTAGTCTGTCAGCCTTGTGCTGGACCTGACAGTCAATGATGCAGCTAAAACATCCTTATATGTAACGTAGGGTTCCCGCCCTCTGGAGGCACTGCTATTATAAGACATACAACGTTGACAGTGCACGCTGCCTACAACTGTGTTTTAAAAGGGCTAAGTTGAAACATACACCTTTGCGCTGAATTAATTCTAGGGTAGCTTCGTAAACCTCTTTCCGGTTTTGTAAGAAGCCTACAGTAACCTTTGTAAACTGTTTTTTTTCCAGCCCCAAAGGAAGGGCAGGGTTCCTCGTGCGTAACCCTTTCTCCCTCTCGCGACCCCTTCCCATATTTCTTCTACCCCCATCCTCCGGAGCCACACAAGGGGGACGGGATGACAGTCTGTGTTGAACAGAGAAAGAGTACGCTGCGCATGTGCTTGGTGCTTTTCAAACTGAGCAGGCTCACCCTAGGGGGCGACGCATCCTCGTCGCAAGCCCCTTGGAGAGTGAGGACTAGGCGAGCCTCCCCCGCGCGGGGAGGAACCCCACGGCCCCAGCCCAGGGGCTCGGCCCGCCCTCCTCCCTTCCTCATTGGCTCCCGTGCTCTACGTATCACGCCTGCGACGCTGGCGCTGCCCTACCGGCGAGGGGCGGGGCTCGGGACGCGTCCGGCGGGCAAGTGCGCAGGCGCAGGCGAGCGGGTCTGGGGCCGGACGGGGGGAGGGAGGGGGTGGTGTTCCCGGTTTCCTGGGTTACCTGAGGGGGCGGGGGTGGGGAGATCGCGGCGGCGGTGGCGGCAGCGGCAGCTGCGACGACTCGGGATTTTCCCGGTGAGACGGAGCGCGCGGCGGCGACGGCGGCCAGAGAGCAGGTAAAGGCGGCCCCCGGGCCCGGCGATGCCGGCAGAGGGCTAGGGGTCCCGGACCCAATCGGTGGCCTGGAGGGAAGGCGGTTGGCGCGGGGGGCGGGTAGCAGTCAGCCCGGGATGGGGGTCGCGGCGGCCGGGCTGAGGGCGCGGGGGACTCGGCCCGACGCGCCGGCCCGGGGTTTCTGTCCGGCTCCGGGACGTCTCCCTGCTGTGCCCGGGCCGCCTCTGACAGCAACTGAGCCGAGGGCAGGAGCACTGCCCGGCCTCTCCGGACCTTTGCGGTGGGCGCGCGGCCACCAGCCACTAACTTTATTTCCTGGCGCTTGGAGGGCGGAGGTCAAGCAGGCTGGGGGCGATTTGCTGCGATCTTGATTGTATTTATTATCCTGTGCCGCGGCACAACCTGCACCCGGCCGGGCCCACACTGGCAGGTTGACGGCTGGAGTTGACAGTTTCCGCGCCACCACTCTGCGGGTCGCTCTTTACGATCTTGCCCGGCGGTTGCTCACCCACCTGTCATCTCCCCCGTGCGCCTTGGTCCGCTGCTTTTCTCCTGCCTGTAACATCCCTTGCCCGGGCGAGAGACTCTCCAGAGGATCCTCTGAGACATCTGCCGTCTGTCCCGGGCATCATTGGAGCCTTGGCTGAGATGCCCGTTGGCCTCTGGTGGGATTAAACTGTATGGGAAACAACCCATGGAGACCCCGGGCACCACAGTGTGGAGGCCAACGGGCTGCTTAGTGGCGGAGTGGGTAAGCTCAGAGGCTTTAAAAAACGCTTCCTAGCTCTGAGTCTTACCAGGTTAAACAAAACAAAACATTCCCTATATGCTCAGCAGACCATACACACCTAGTAACAGCACTTGGTAGTTGATGAGGTTGCTTTAAGCAGATAGAACATTTTAAAGGGGTTGAATCTCGTGTTGAATACGTCGGTGTTGAATTCAGACCAGTGTTTCCTCGAATATTGAATTCAGCTTGCACTTTCCTTAGGGTTTGTTTAGCAGACTGATAGGACAAACTGAATTGGGCTTGTCTTCCTGATGATCCTTGGCTGTTCTGCTCTGTTACTTTAAACTTCCATACCCAGGAACCTTATGCTAATAAAGATGTTGACTCTGAGCTTTCATTTTATAAATGTAGTTAATTACTATGGGGGATCTGTTTTAAAGAGCTTTGCAAGTAGCCAGCAACTTTTCTGATAGCTTTGTTGTCATCCACATTGTTACTGCAAAGGTTGGAGAATTTGGAGAAGGGGGGGAGCATAAGGAGAAAATGAGTTGCTATATAATTTAATTCACATGAAAGCAATTTGTAAACTATAAAATTGTACATGAATATAGTAAATATTTTTTGAGCACCTACTGTGTGCAAGACAGTTTCCTAAACAGATAAATATCCCCTCCTACATGGAACTTACATTAGTGAGGAATCGCAGATGATAAACAAAATATGTGCTATGTCAGATGGTATTAAGGACTATGGAGAAAAAGCAGGGAAGAGGGAGAGACTTGCAGTTTTATGTTATTTTATTTTATTGAAGTATATTTTGATAGTTGATTTACAATGTTGTATTAATTTCTGCTATACAGCAAAGTGATTCAGTTATTTATATATATATATATGTATATATATATACATACACACATTCTTTTTTTAAAATATTCTTTTCCATTGTGGTTAATCATAGGATACTGAATATATTTCTCTGTGCTCTACAGTAGGACCTTGTTTATCCATTCCATATAATAGCTTACATCTGCTAATCCCAAACTCCCACTCCATCCCCTCCGCCTTGGCAACCACAAATCTGTCCTCTGTGAGACTTGCAGTTTTAACTAGAGGTAGCCAGGGAAAACTTCCTAGGGAAGATGACATTTGAGCCCAAGACCAAAGGGAAGTGAGAGGGTAATCCGTGTACCTCTCTAAGGGAAGAGTGTTCAAGCAGAAAGAAAGGCACTTGCAAAAAGCTTAGAGGCAGGAGTGGACTGGGTACGTTTGAGGGCAGCAGAGAGGCTGATTTGGCTGTGGTGGAGTGAGCAAAGTAAGAGTAGTAGAAATGAAGGAGAGCGGTAAGTGGGAATGGGGAATCAGATTGTGTAAGGACTTGGGCTTCCACTCTGAGTGAGAAGGGGGCTCACACTTTTGAATAGAGAAGGGATATAATCAGACTTGCCTTTTAAAAGGGTCACTCTGGTGGCTGGATGGAGAATAGATTTTGTCTGGGGTAGGGTGAGGGGTTGGGCAGAAGCAGGGATATCAATTCCAGGACGCTTGCCATAATCCAGGCCAGAGAGGATGTATCTTGGACCAGAGAGGAATTGGTGGAGTGGTTGATTTCTGGACAAATTGAGGGTAGGGTCAACAGGAGACTTAAAGGACACCAAAATTTTTGTCCTGAGCAATTAGAAAGATGGAGTAGACATATACCGAGATGAGGTTTATGAGAGGAGCAATTTGGTGGGGAGAAGGTTAGGAGTTGGTTAGAAAATAATGAAATTAGACTCCAAGTGGAGATTAGTAGTAGTAGACACTAGTGACTTCGTATTGAAGACACTTTTTATGTTATCCTGGCTATAACAGGGGTTTAATATTTTCAACCATGAACTCCCAACGTTTTTTCACGCTCATTTTCTTTTTAGCCATTTGGACCAGCCTAATCATTTTTTTCACCAAATGTAGCTTTGCTTTTATTTGCTTGCACTTAGAGCATCTGTTTGTTAGTTTCATTTGCAGAGAAAGCCATATAATCCAGAATTTCAGAGTGTTGTATCTAACTTGAACACCTTCATCTGATTAATCTTTTTCTGAATTATATTTAGATGCCTGGATTAAGTTCAAGAACTTTTTTTTAAGCCTCAGAAATCTTGTTGTCAAATGTGGCTTCACTTGGCCATTTGCAAAATGAGAATGGTAATGACCTATATTTTTAATACTTTACTAATAGTAATATACAGGGATTATCCTAATTCTTCTGTTTCATTAAAGATGGCTTGAAATAAATGGGCCATCACATGTTAAATGGAGATCTTTTTCATCAAATTATGCAGTATTTGGAGCAATAGAATTTGACCTGTAAAACTTGTATGAAAAATATATCAAGCTCTTAGAATTTAAGGCTGCCCCTTACATTTTTTTTTTAAATGTTTTTCTGCCTTTATTTTTTAATTATTTTTTAATTTTTTTTTTATTTTTAAATTTATTTATTTATGGCTGTGTTGGGTCTTCATTTCTGTGCGAGGGCTTTCTCTAGTTGTGGCAAGTGGGGGCCCCTCTTCATCGCGGTGCGCGGGCCTCTCACTGTCGTGGCCTCTCTTGTTGCGGGACACAGGCTCCAGACGTGCAGGCTCAGCAGTTGTGGCACACGGGCCTAGTTGCTCCGCGGCATGTGGGATCTTCCCAGACCAGGGCTCGAACCCGTGTCTCCTGCATTGGCAGGCAGATTCTCAACCACTGCGCCACCAGGGAAGCCGCCCCCCTTACATTTTAAGAAACTAGGTAATATGCTAATATTTTTAAATGGATTTTTAACCTAAATGTGTCATGAAAGTATGTAAAAATCTGTTCGATAAATGGCTATAAACTGATCTTAGAGTTGATAGGGATGCTGTATCCTCTTTGATACTACTTTCTTTTGCTATTGCTTCTCAGCAGTGTTTGTCCTGTGCCTCTTAATTCTCCTGACTTTGTTTTACAGTAATTGAGATATTTGGAAGTTTTGAATGCTCTCCAAATCTAACTTCTGGGAAAAGGAAAACAAAAACAAAAACAAAGAAAAATCTTATCCAATAATACGAAAGAGTAATGCTTAAAGTGTAACCATCTTAATTAGCCAAGAAAGGAATCAAACAATTTTCCAAAAGACTAGTCACTATTCCATTCAAATATGATTCTTTGAAGTTGAAACTCAAGATAGACCAGGAAATAAGAGAACTTCTAGCCACTTTAGAAGAGTGGAAGAAATAGATGAATGATAAGGTAGAGTACTACACATACTTCTACAACTACTGCTGCTTGTCTTTAAAAAGTAAAGAGAATAGAAGATTTTTGCCAGAAACCTGAAGAATTGCATATTTTAAATTAAAAAATGTGTGGGGAGGTGAAGCCCAGAAGCTATACATTAAACATCTTGACACTGACTGATTCCTAGAAAAACTGTAGACCAGATTGCCAAACAGATGCTTTGTGATTTGTGATTAGAAAAAAAAGCACTGATTACTAAGATGCAGAGTTGGTTTTTAAAGAACACGTTGTATTATGCTAACCTCATGCTCACTTTGCCAAAGATATAATAATATTAAATAATCTTTGTAAGCACCTCACATCTTACAGAGTGCATTCCCATTTATCATCTCACTTAACCCTCACGTCATCCCCCCTGTGAAATACTGTTAGGTGAGGAGGGCCTCAACAGTAAGAGTCCTGGGGAGACACAAAAGGGACAGATATGGGAGATTTTAGAAAGGATTTGCTTAGATATGGGGGAAAGTTGAGGGAGGAATCAAAGTGAGCTTTAAGGATTCTAGATTGTCTGGGGGAATGGTGATGCTGGTAATTGATCTTAATTCTAAAAATACAAATGAGGCTTCCCTGGTGGCGCAGTGGTTAAGAATCCGCCTGCCAATGCAGAAGACACGGGTTCGAGCCCTGGTCTGGGAAGATCCCACATGCCGCGGAGCAACTAGGCCCGTGTGCCACAACTACTGAGCCTGCGCCCTAGAGCCCGCGAGCCACAACTACTGAGCCTGTGTGTCACAACTACTGAAGCCCGCACGCCTAGAGCCCGTGCTCTGCAACAAGAGAAGCAACTGCAGTAAGAAGCCCGTGCACCACAACGAAGAGTAGCCCCCGCTCGCCGCAACTAGAGAAAGTCCATGCGCAGCAACAAAGACCCAACGCAGCCAAAAATAAATAAATAAATAAATAAATTTATAAAAATAAATAAATAAAAATACAAGTGGAGGAGTAGATGGGGAGATGTGAAATTCATCAGTTCACATCAGTTTGGTGGAAGTAGCTGTTTTCTTTCTTGGAACTGAATCTGGAATGAGTCACATATAATTAAAAATTTTAACATATGTAGGTCTGAAGCTCAGGAGAGAAGTCTGAACCAAATAAAAAAAGTCTTCATTCAGTAAATATATTCTTTCAAATACTTTTGGTAAAGAAGGGAGGACAGTGGGTAGAAGCTTGAGTGGGGAGGTGTGATCAGGGAAGGTTTGTTTTTCTTTAAAAATGTAAGAGATAAGGATACTTTAGTGGACTGAAGGAAGGGGGCCATTGAAGAGGTGAGAAAATTGAAGTCACAAGAGAAGGAAGGTAATTAGACATAATCTCAGAGGAAGTGGAAGGGTTGGGAACAAGAGCACAGGTGAAAGGGTTATCCTGAAGAAAAGCAGTGATGCATATTCCTTTAAAAAAAAAGAAAAGGAAATAGGGAGTAGATACAGATACAGATTTATAGATAAGTATCCAGGATAGCATCAGTTGTCTCTGTGAAGCAAGGTTATCTGCTGAGATTGAGAAGGAAGAGCGTGGATGGGGTAATTTTGAGGGGAAAAGAAAATTTACCATTGTGATTGGAAAACGGCCTTGACCAGGGACCAGTGACCTAATTGCTGATACTGTTTAACACCCCTGCAATCACAAATGTAGGAAGCGGTTGTCAGTGCTGAAGCAGTTTTCTCCAGCAGCTCCCCATAACAGAGCAAAAGGCAAATAGGCTGAACCGGGAAGGGGATTGGAAGGGAAGGTATGATGGAAAACTTGGGTCGGGGTGCTGTGAAGTCAGGGGATTGCGGGTGGTAGTGAGGTGGTTGATTGAAGGGCTGAACCTTAGGTATCCTGCTTGATTAAGGAAGAAAGCGAAGCCAAGACAGGGCTGATGAATGTGGAGAATGAAGAGGATGAAGCATCCCAGTGAGTAAGCTGTAGGATTAATGGAAGTGAAGAACTAGAGACAGAAAAATGTGATGTGAGAGTCCTAAATTTAAGATTCTGGAGTTGGAGCAATTGCAGGTGATGATAAGGGCCAAAGTACGACCGATGGTGGTGAGTAGCTAAGATCAATAGTGCTAATTACAACAATAGTAATATTAATAAAAGCTACTGTTTATTGAGTACTGTATACTAGTCACTATACTGAATGCTTCCCGTAGGTTATCATACTTATTTTTCACAACCATCCTGTGAGGTACATAGTAGGAGCTCCATTTTACAAATGAGGAAACTGGGGCTCAGTGAGGTTAAGTAATTTTCCCCAAGGCACACAGGAAGTACCTGAGTCTTTCTAGCCCCATAGCCCTTATGCCCAGCTATTGAAACCATGCTGGCCTTCTGCAAAGTAGGGGTCACTGAAGGAAAGGAAGTCGGAGTGCTCTAAATCCCAGTGTGTTGGCATTAATTTTTCTTATGGATAGTGAAGCCCCCAGAATAACAGATCTTGTGTGGAGAGGAAGAAAGGAGTTGTATCACGAAATTCTCAGTAAATGCAGATGAATGACTCAAAGGTCGGTCGTGTTAACTTTAAATATGGTTATAATATAACATTAAAAGTAGATGAAATGGGATAATAATAATGTGCAAATCACCTTGGGAAACCAGGATAGTACTGACTTGTCCTCTGGCCTGGGATCTGTGTGTGTATAGGGGTTTATTAAGAGGAGGAGATGAAGTGATCTTCCTGTGTGAAGGTAGAGGATATAGGGAAGTTTCTTAGCAACAGAACTAGGGGTCCTAATGGTAAGGGAGTAAAGAATTCAGGGGGAGGGGGAGGACTCATCTAGCTGTGAATGAAAAATCAGAAAGGATGATGGCAGGTAGGGTGATTATATAATGTATTGACCAAACAGGTGTTATTTCGAAAATGAAAAGAATGTCATTAATAATTACTCTGGGACAAGAAGCATAAACTAGGACTGTCCTGGGGAAATAGAGATGTTTAATCATATCAGTCATGGATAACCAGAGGACCTGTCACCCTGGAAAGGGGTTGTGGATGTTCAGAAGGAATGAATTGAGCCTTAAATTTGAGGGATGTGAATGGAGCTTACTAGCCTAAGATTATTCTCTAGCCCCATAATACTGCTCCAGAATGCTCTGGGCATGGCTTGTTCTATAAGGGTCTGAAAGAAGTTATGAATTCATCTCTAGATGAAAATTTGGAGGACATTAATATATAGATGGTACCTGAAACCTTAGCAGTGGATGATATTGTCACAGAACACAAAGGGAAGTGAGGTGGAGGGGAAAATGCAGAGGCTCACCTACATGAAGGAGCTGGCAAAGAAGCATCCCGCCAAGGAGACAGGAGTGGTCAGAGGGGCAGGAGGAAAACCAAAAGAGATTTGGCATCTTCCAAGTCAGAGAAGAGAGATTTAAGAAGTGAGTGATTGGGACTTCCCTGGTGATCCAGTGGGTAAGACTCTGTGCTCGCAATGCAGGGGGCCTGGGTTCGATCCCTGGTCAGGGAACTAGATCCCGCACGCATGCCGCAACTAAGAAGACCGCGCGCCACAACTAAGACCCAGCGCAGCCTAGATAAATAAATATTAAAGAAAAAAAGAAGTGAATGATTAATAGTCTCATATGCTTCATGTTCCTCACAGAGGTCAAATGAGGTAAGGACTGGAACATATCTGTCGGATTGGTCTTGACCTGAGTAGTTCTGGTAGAGCAGTGTGGGCAAAAGCCACACTGCAGTGCACAGAGAGGTGGAGGGGAAGTGAGAAGACTACTTCCAGTGCAGATTACCCTGAGTAATCTTGAAAGAGGAAGGTGTCACCAGGACTTCTTTTCTTTTTAAATGTAGGCAGTGAAGAAGCCAAAGGAGATGAGGGGTTAAAAACTGAGAAGGAGATGGAAGTCCAAGCTGTGCCTCCTAATATTGTCTAGTCAGTAATTTTGTAGTAATCAAAAGAGTGAAAGTAAGAGGAAGGAACATTTTAGATCAAGAAAGACAAACTTCATAATGACTATAATTTGTCAGAAGCTGGAATGGGTGGGGAGTGTTTATTGAAGGGATCAAAGTCCTAATTTGGGTGAAATATTGGAAAGTGACATCTAGGTTGTGGACTAACTCTAGGATTCTGTTTTTTCCGCTACTTTTTTTTTTTAAAGACTTTTATTTTTATTTAGTATTTATTTATTTATTTGGCTGTGCCGTGTCTTAGTTGTGGCATGAGGGACCTTTAGTTGCGGCACACAGGATCTTTAGTTGTAGCATGCAGGATCTTTAGTCATGGCATGCAGGATCTTTAGTTGCGGCATGTAGGATCTAGTTCCCTGACCAGGGATCGAACCCGGGCCCCCTGCATTGGCAGTGTGGAGTCTTGACCACTGGACCACCAGGGAAGTCCCTTTTCCTCTACTTTTAAGCCTGTTTTTTTGGAATGGTTTAACCATGTTCCACCCCCAAGATTGTTGTTGGGATGGGTTTGCATTTTCTAGGGATTTGTCCTTATACTTCCTTCTTTTTAAAAGTTAACTGTGTCTTTGTACATCGGAAATATATTCTGGTTAAATATATTTAAATTTTCTGTTGTTGTAGCATTTGATTCTTGGCTGAATTCACTGCTCTTGGTAATTTCTATTTAGCAAAAGTGAATTCCAATCTATATGCTTGTTTTATATTATGAACTTTTAAAGGGCAATAATAGTATATTAATTTTTTCCTTTCTCTTCCCTCTTTAAAATTACTCTGATCAAAATGTGATTTGCTGCAGTGGAATTCTTAAGTTTTGTAGTTCACTTGTCTTGGTTCCTTAGATGGAAGAGTAATAGTCATAATTGCATAGATATTATTTCAACAGGATAATTATTATACAAAGTTTAATGAGTATAAAATTAAAACAATGGTGAGAATGATTTCCTCCTTTATTATAACTAGGTGCTTTATTTGAAAGGCCAGCAAAACATGTTTATCAGTTCATAAAGTGCATTCATTGTTATTGCTTCTGGATATTCATTCATTGAAGTACAAAATTCAGTGTATCCTCACCAATGGTAAAAGGAGGTTTTACTGCTGTGAATTGTAGGACAGCTGTTTATATTCATCAGCTCACTCTTATACTGCTTATTGATATTTGCTTATCTGAACCTTTAATGCACTATGACTTTATTTTTATTTTAGTCTATTAAATATTAAAATCCTTTGCCATTTTCTGGATTTCCTCTTAATGATGCTTCCAAAGACAGTAATGCTGATAACTGTTCTTGTTTTTCTGTTAGCTTTATTTAAATATTTTGGAGAATATTTCTACAGTCATACGTTCCACACTACTGAAATATATTTATTTTTTTCTACACCTTATTTTTTTTAAAATAAAACCTCAAAAGAAAATCTCAGTGGTTTTGACAAAACCTGATTATGCACAATTTAAGGAAACATTTAGAATGTGTAATTTTAATCCTAAATTAATCTTGATGTTTACTATTACTGTATGACTATTACTATATTGCTATTTTCTGACTGTTGTACTGTCACAAAAGTCCATAGCCTAAAAAATATTTAGAGATCATCTACTTTTGTTTTTGTTTAAATATGTATAAGAAGAATGGGGATCAGAAAGGTTAAGCACTTTGCCTGAGATGCTAAAGAGTTTGAGGCAAAACAGAAAACCGAATGTCTCTTGACTTTCAGTCTAGTATTCTTTCTCCTATACCACCAACTTCTTGAACATTTTAATGCATTTTGAGAAAGTAATCCCATAGCCAAAAGATGCCTTATACAACATGGAAAACAGAAGGGTTTGGTTTCTAGTGTGTAGTTTATTTCTAACTTTAACCATTTTCTTTGCACGTGTCTACATATAGATCACAGTGATAGAAACTAGATTGTAATGATACCAATGTGGTCGAAAAAAAATATTAAGTGTAGGTTGAATTTGAAATGCATTCGCTCAGGAAGTGTTTAGTACATATTCCTGTTTTATTTCTGTTCTCTATCACTCCCAACCCCTGTGCCTTTCTTTCCTGCTGTCTGTCTATCTTCTTGAATGGTTAGAGAACAATAGATGAAACAACTGGATCTCAGTTTGGTCTCACTGTTATTTTTCTTGGTGTGAAATGTTTTTTTAACAGTAAACACATTTGTCTATAATTGCCTCAGCTAAATCTTCTTCTTTAGAAGGGAAGCGAATTTTCATTGTGTCTGTAAGAATTACAGAGGAATGAGGAAACTAGTACTATGTACATTTGCAAGGGGTCTTTAAAGCTTGTAAATATCTACGTTCAGTATTTCTGAAACTTATTTTGCAGACTCTTTTACCGTATGCAAAGTATATATTAAAAACTGTGGATCATTATGATGTTGCTCTATAAATTATTTTTTATTTTTTCATTTCACCTTTAGGATAAGGCTCCAAGATGTTTTTTAGTGTTTCTTTGGGAGGTATGGAAAACCATCATGTCTACTACTGATTTGAAAGAACTTTGAAACTGTAAACTCTGAATTATACTCTTTAACATAGGAAGAATAAACATTCAAGATTTTATTGCTGAAGTTTTTTGTTTTTAATAATCAAAAAATTTTGGTAAGGTTTTTAGGTGTTTCTGTAGCACTTCCTTAATACATCAAATTCTTGCTGTGGAATGGAGAAAGACTTTTGTAAACGTGCCTGTTGATTTCTCCATGCTTTAGCTGTGGGAAGATTTCCTAAAGGAATTTGAATTACAAAATGTTTCCTATCAAAGTTAGTATTAAATGAATTGGTTTTAATTTATTGAGCTCTTCCCATTTGTGACAGTGTGTCAGGCACAAATGATTTTTTTTTTAAACAAATAAGACCTGATTTCCCTTCTTAAGGAAAGTATAATCAAGCTTTGAAAGAAACAATATAATTCTGTAATGCAATGTGGTGAGTCCTAGGATTAAGGCATGTAGAAAAGTAATTGGGAATCAATGGGAATTTCTGTAGCAGCAGCAACAGGATTTTTAAAAAAACAACAGCAACAACAGTGAAATGGTGTTGAGAAAGTATGTACCCTTAGGAGGAATTATGGGGTAGTACAGTGTGTTTTGGGATGTGTTGAGAGATTAAAAAGGTTAGATGGGGAAGGGAATCCCATAGCATGATAATCCCATAGCATGATAATCTTATTCCCTAGGAATTGGAGTGTCATTTATGATTTTTAAGGAATGTGGCTGACATTTTTAGCTGTTGTAGAATTTGAAGTGAATGGAAAATAGACCAGACTCGGTGACCAAATAAGAGGTTGCTGGTATGGCACGTGAGAGAGATGAGGGCCGGAGAATGCTTAAGCGTAAGTTTAGAGGGGAAGGACCAGACTCAAGATGATGATCATAATAGCTACTAATTATTGATCTTCCGACAATCTGCCGGGCCCAGCGCTGTCTCATTTAGTTTTAATATTCACAACAACTTGAGGTGCCCTTAGGAACTCAGTTTTATAGATAAGAAACTGAGATTTAGAGGAAGTCAAGTACCCAGGGTCATAGAGGTAGCAAGTAACAGATGCAGAGGTGAACCAGCAAGCTGTCAAGAGGAAAAATTGACTAGGCCCCGGACGAAGTGCTATTCTGTTTTTGTTTTTGTTTTTTTCTTTTTCCCGGAGTGACTGGGTAGAGGCCATTAATTGAAATAGGAGTGAGGAAGGAAGAGCTGGTTTGATGGAGGTAGGAGTCACTGTTTTGGAGAATAGACATTTGTATACAGAGTACAGAGAGATGGCCTGGGTCTGAATCCTGCTTCTGACACTTGAATCTCTGTGACCTTGAGCAGTTACCTAACCTCATGTGCTTCAGTTTCCAACACGTGACAAGTAGGGATATATCAGTATTTGTACTTACGAGATGGTTGTGAGGATTAAACCAGCCACTCTAGGAGAGTGCTTACAGAAGTACCTGCTGTGTAGTAGTTGATCTTGGTGGGTGTTAGGTGTATCATCATCATTATCATTCTGTGAAAATCTAGAGATCTATTATGAAGATGGATGAACTATTCAGTATAAAACTTCTAGCACAATTCCTTCTAGTAGGGATGTAAAGCCAGGGGAGATGCTTTACCTGGATGGGCCTTCAGAGTTCCTTTTAGTGCAGCCTTGCTATAACCACAGTGTCTCAGAATTTCCATGCTTTTATGGTGTTCAGGATCAAACACAGGTTCTTCTGAGTTATCTCGTTGCCCAATTTGTTTGGTTTAGAGAAAGTGAACTGCTTGTTGAAGGGCTTAAGTTTAATACGTTTGGGTGTGACTTCCTCAGAATTTCTTTTAAAATTCTGCCTTGCTACACTGTTCCTGGGTTTCCTTTATTTCCTGGCCAGTTTTGTCATACAAGGAGCCAGGATGACCTCTCCTCTTTGGGCCAATCACTGGTTTCAAAGCAGCTGTGAAGGAAAGCAAGAATCAAGACTTCACCGGTTTGGGGAAGGGGAGGGAAACAGGCGGTGGTATTTGTTGGCTCCCTGAAATGTGAAAAAAATAGTATGTGCACTTTTCTGGAGCCATTGCTTTCTTAGATTTCGATCCTTCCCCCGCCAGATCATTTTATTGAGTTTTATTTGAACAGCCTACACAATTCTACATAATTTGAAAATATTTCATTCAACACATTTTTGTACTTTGACTTAGCCTAAATGCATAATACAGAATAAAAGTAGGAACAGTATAAACATTTTCTTCCATATTTACTAGTTAAGGATTATTATGGTCCTATATATATATTTTTAAGCTTCTCGAAACATTTTTAAATTTTCTGCTTTTCCCACCAAGAGCTAAGTTTTACAAACAGGTGTAAAATTCTGAACCATCAGGGCATGAAGCGTGACCTCACGTGGTCCAAGTCCTTTCCGCTCTCCTTTCCACGTGTTTTCAAGTTGTGTCCCATTCGGTGCATTGCCTTCTTCCATGACATATCAGCCATAGGCAGCAAGAGCGCTTGGAGGTGTGGGGACAGTGGGGAAGGCACGTGTGCCAGGAGCAGCGAGCTCCCACACCAGCCGAGAGCACTTCGGAAACAGCCTCAGCAGGTGGGTGCACAGAGAAGGAAGGTTCCGGCTGTTCCAGCTTCCTTGCACTCGGCTGGCAGGCCTGGGCTACTTTCTAAGGTGAGAAAGACCTAGGAGCTCCCAAGGAAAATGAGCAGTTAAGAATCATTCACAACCAGGCAGTGATTTCAAGCGAGATTAAAAGTTCTCTAACTATCATTTTCTATTGGAGAATGGAGGAGCAAAGTCAAGAAGAGGGTTGAATCACCTTTCATTCTTCCATTTTCATCATTCATTTGATGGTTCTTGGCTTTGATACAGCAGAAATAAAAACAAAAAGGCTTCAAACCAACCTATCACCTGGGTCCAGGCTACTGCATACAAAACTCTCCCAAGGACTGAGATAAAAGAACTTTTTCCCCCCAAGCCTTGAAGAAGTCCTGTTTTGATTAGGGAAATTTTTTGAAAGCTACAGCCAGCTGAGAAGCCATTGGCAACAGAGACAGAAAGCAGTGCACATATACTTATTTCATTGAATTGTAAACTGACAAGGTAAAGAGAATAAAAATCCTACTGTTTATGTAATAGAACCCTATTAAGTGGTTTTAGGAAAGGACTAGAACTTAGGTAGCAATCTACTTTCCAGAGATTCCTGGGCATTCGTCATTCGTGCATTCATTTCTGGCAGAGTCCAGTTGGACACAACCTTTCTCCCCATCCCGCCCTAGACCCTTTGGAACTGACTGCGTCAAACATTCTGTACTGCGAAGTCCCTTTAGAGTTTATATGAAAAACCAAACCTAAAGAGAAAAGAATCCTTACACCTTCTCTCCACTCAAGCATCAGTGTGAAGAAAACTCAGTCAGCTTAGAATATACCAAATAACATACCAAAGAAGGGAGTATGACCCAGCAAACCAAAATGACCAGTCCCCTGCCCCCCTCCCACAGTGCACCCCATCACACTGTAGTTATTTTCTTATCCTCGGTGGCTTGCTTGATGGCCGCTATATATATATAGTCCTATGTTTTTAATATGGAACACCTGGGTCAGAGCCAACTTTTACCCCTCTTATGTTACAATCCTGGCTAGAGCTGAAGGTGTTACTTCTTGTTAAAATGTAAATACTTGTTTCTAGGAGGAGCAGAATTTTCTTTTTTTCAGGTCACTTCTTGATGTAAATGAGAAATGGGGAAGCATATGGAAAAGGATAACATGAACCTGTAGAAGACTAGGGTGGCAGGATATATTGCCTGGAGGACAGACAGACAGGCAGGGTTACTGCCTAATTACAGTTGCACTTAGTGCCAGACCTAATCACTAAAATGCTCTGACAGGTAGCATTCTAAAAGACATAGTTGGGCTGTGAGAAGTCTCTCAAAAATTTCATGCAGTATTAGGAAGAACATTGGACAGGATCTGAAGACCCAGGTGTGAAGCCCTATGACTTTTGGGAAATCTCTTAACCTCCATCTGCCTTAGGGTTCTTATCTATAAAATTCTGAGGAGGTACTAAGATCATTTAACTCTCTGTGTGTTGATTCTCTAATAGATTTTCATTCTCAAATAATTCATAAAATGTAAACTCCATGGCAGTTTTCCTTTACTGGCAGTCAACTTGTTACTTACTTCAGTGTTAGTTGAAAAAACTTTAAGGATGGCAGTTACTTCTTATAAATGGTTGTGTTCCAAAGGTTCATGTCTAAGATAGTTATTCAGACTGTAAACGATTTGCCCTTATAGACAACGTTATATGAGGTATTTATATCCATAAGGCTGTTTAATCTACAGTATACCTGAGAGTGGCGTTGTGGGAGAAGCCCGGGAAGAAGGTTTGGGGAGGTGCTGCGATTACCTCATCAAGCTTAGCTGGCCTACTGTTTGCCTCACATGCTGCTACCCTACTTTCGGAGCCCTTTCCCCAGACCATCAGAGGCACCTCAGATGGCTTGGCGGTGCAGGCACACCTTCTCCCCTTGCCTGACAGGGTACTGGGGGGGGGATGCGGTGCGGCCAGCTGTGTTGTTAGCAGTCCAAATTGGAACTGTCAGTTCAGTTCCCCAGGGGGTCTGGGGGAGTTACTCAGACTCTGTAGGGTCTGGCGGAGTTCAATGGCTTAATGACATTTTTTTCATGAGACCACATTAGTATCTAAGGAGCTGGAGGCCACAGTCCAAACTTCATAAGGATGTGTGTGTGACATCCTGACTTCCAATCAGATATTCTTTAAAGCAGAATTCAGAAAGTCAAGTTCAGTATTTGTCAAGAAGGGCCTGAGCTCAAACAACCGCTCTAGTCTAAAACAACTGTTCTAATTCCTGCTGAAGTTATTGATTAAATGGAAGTTGAGCATCCTCCTCAAGTGTCGTGACTTATCAGTAATTACGGGATTGTGCGCAAAAGATTTATCTTATTGCTGAAGTGGTTTTTAACAGATCTCTGATTCAGCTGTTTAATTTAGAGCTTTGTTAAAGTGTCACAACCTTTCCTAACTCTCATTTTATTTTATTTATTTTTTTGATGTGGACCATTTTTAAAGTCTTTATTGAATTGGTTACAGTATTGCTTCTGTTTTATGTTTTGTTTTGGTTTTTTCGGCCCCGAGACATGTGGGATCTTAGCTCCCCAACCAGGGATCGAACCCGCACCCCCTGCATTGGAAGGCGAAGTCTTAACCACTGGACTGCCAGGGAAGTCCCCCCTAACTCTCATTTTAAATTCCAAGAATTTTATAAAAATAAGCCCACAAAATATATTTTAATTTTTCATATTCAATGACTATCAAATTTTACTTCAATTTTCTCAAGAGAATATTTATTATCTACTATAACATAGGTTGTAAAGATGCTTATATTAATAAAAATATACATAATAAAATGGATAAGCAACAAGGATATATTGTACAGCACAGGAAAATATAGCCATTATTTTATAATAACTTTAAATGGAGAATAGTCTATAAAAATATTAAATCACTATGCTGTACACCTGAAACTAATATAATGTTGTAAATCAACTATACTTCAATTAAAAAAAAAGAAAACAAACTACTTGCAAGAAGAAAAAAATTTTTGGTATGTAAATAGTATCCTAATAAACTTTCTGTCTTAAGTCTGTAGTTGGGAATCATTCTGATGGTTATTACTTAACATATGTAGTATGACCAAAAATTTACAGGGTAAAACCTAAATTAACAGACATGTGCTTGCTTAAATGTTGTATAATTTAATGCAACCGATATGCCTTAACTAGCTTATTCCTTAAAGAGAATTCTGTTGATCTGAACAAGCTCAGTTCGTAGTATCTTCTCCCCTCTCCCACACAAGTTTCCTGTATTTCAAACATATGGCTCTGTGTTGTGGTTACAAAAGTGTGTAGAGAGAGATTTTTAAATCTTGTTTCCTGGTGTACAGATTGCAAACTAGTGGACTTGAGTAAAGGTTCTGGGTAACATTTAGAGATAGCATTTGGTGTTAAGGAAACTTCTTTGCCCACTGTCTAATTTTTAATTGACCTGACAGAAGAAAGGCTGTGTCTTCTAAACTTGGGTTATTTTAGTTCTAGTTAATTAGCTCCAAAAATATCGTTTAACTCCCAAGACAACTGTCATGGGATCTTGAACCTGTTGGCTTCACTTTTTGTCACCTGTAGAATGTGGGGTTGGAGAATATGATGTCTTAAGTTTCTGCCATTGTGCAAATGTACGCTTCTAACTTATTCATGTTTATTCCTTTATTCGTGTCATTTACGAAATTGTGCAAATAGCGTTATCATTTTTCTCCTCCTAAGTTTTTTTGATTTTTAGTAATGTATTGCAAAGAATGTGTGAGATCTTTGGGAATGTCATTAATTAGTCTCTAATCAATATATATTGAACTCTGGAGAGATGGGATTTAGCATAGTTAAGCGTCCATATGAACCAACCCTTATTTTCATGAAGGCTGCTTCAAATCGTAACAGATTCTGATTCAACAGAATTCATTGAGTACTAATTATTCTGTGCATTATTTTGTTTAAGCCTCACAATAGTCCTGTGATTTGTAGTACTCTCCTCCTTTTTGGTATATAGTTCATTTCTGAAAAATATTCTTTCTAATGGCAATTTCTCTAATACTGTTGTAATTAACAGATTTAGGCAAGTACATAGTATTATTTTAAAAGACAGTTTACCAGGATTTTTGGCACTTGATGAAAGATTAGGAATTGAGTCCTTCAGGTGGCACTGTTTGATGAGAAAAAAAATATGCTTTTTAATCAGGCTATAAGAATAAACTTCATTGTTATAATCTTTTTTTCTTGTCTTTTTCCTTTTACTTCTTGTTTTCTGTAGAAGTCACAAGGTAGGGAAAAGATAAAAAATGCAGGTACCCTCTGCTTTTATTTTCAGTGTTTCCTTGGAAACTACATCATCATAAAGCAGAACATTAACATTTCCATGCTAACTGGTCTGTGAGGAAAGGTTGTAGTGATCTTTTCTTCCTCCAGATGGCACTCTCTGTTGGAACATGTTCAGCTAGTGCCAAGCATTTAAAATAGAACTACATACAACATATTCTAAGAATGTTTACTGATATTATATAATCTCCGAAGATCCACATAGCAACGCTATGGGATAGACATTTTATGGAAAAGGAAGCCAAACTTCACACACCTCTGTGTGACTGGTTAGTAATTGCTTGATTCCAAATCTGCCACCTTTGTTTTCACCACTGTCACAGTGCTGACAATCTGACTATTCAGAACAGATTCAGAAACTAACAAAAATAGAATGAGTAATCAGACTCGTAAATATTTATTGAATAAGTAATAAATATTGGTTGAATGAATGAATGAATGAATGAATTAGTGAAAAAGTGAACTGTAGCACAATGGACTCCACCCTTCTTATCACCATGGCCACTTGTTATGTGACAGTTCTTGAGAAGGAAACTTGGTGACCTTTAGAGTGCTTCTTGCCATATTGTTGAGCTTGAGATTTTTTTTTTTTTAATTTATTTATTTACGGCTTTGTTGGGTCTTCGTTGCGCGCGGGCTTTTCTCTAGTTGCGGCGAGCAGGGGCTACTCTTCGTCGTGGTGCCTGGGCTTCTCATTGCAGTGGCTTCTCTTGTTGAGGAGCACTGGCTCTATGTGTGTGGGCTTCAGTAGTTGTGGCTCGCGGGCTCAGTAGTTGTGGCGCACGGGCTTAGTTGCTCTGCAGCATGTGGGATCTTCCCAGACCAGGGATTGAACCCGTGTCCCCTGCACTGGCCGGCGGATTCTTAACCACTACGCCACCAGGGAAGTCCTGTTGAGCTTGAGATTTTGTCTTCAATGGTAAATGTAATATCATTGGTTGCACTGATTAAAACACAGAAGTGACAAGGTCTTTTCAAATGCCAAAAAGTGAAGAATGTATGTAGTAATGGCTTGGTGTAGGGGCAGGTGTAGTCGTTCTATATGTCAAGAAAATAAATGTTTGAAAATCCACAAGACTGAGGGTGAGAGCTTAATTCTGTGATCTTTTGGATAATAGGTTGTGGAAATTAATCACAGAAGCAGATCAGAGCTAAAATATCAAAGTCAGCTATCCAAATGTCGTGGGAAGTCTCACTCAATAAAGCAAAACTTATGTTGTTGACCATTTCATTTCCAGAAGGTAAAGGAAATAATTGGGGAGCTGATACTCTGAGCCTAATTTTGACCCACTGTGAGGGCTTAGTTAGACAGTGAACATAATGGGAATCCTGAGAGAAAAGTCATGTCATTCATTCAACAAATTCCACAAATGATTGCCTTCTCTGTGCCACGTACTATTCTAGATGCTGTAGATTTAGCAGTAAATGCAACAGAAAAATTCCCTGTCATCAAGGAGCTTTCAAGAGCTTACAGTGACCTGTTGTCCAGAAAACTAGCTTCATGGTTACTTAGCTACAGTGACCTTTCACTTCACCTCAGACACTGACTTGCAGGGTCACACGCTGGATGTTGTCATCATCTGGAACTGCTTGCTTCAAAAATCTGCGAATTCCAGTGTCTTCCGTAGCCCATTCTCTGTTCTCTCTCATAGGGATTGATTACCTGTGTGTCAACATTTGCCTGGCGTCTTTCTCTTCCCTACCCAGCCCGTACACATTTTGACCATATGGATTGTTCTTTCACCTCTACCCCTGATTCCCTTCCACTTATGCTTCTGCTGCCTCCACCCACCAAAACCCTCATCAAGATCAGTGATACAATCTGTATTCTCTCCTGTTAGATCCAAGCAGCTGAATGCTGCTGGAGAATCTCAAATAGCTGAGGAAATTGACACCATCAGAAATTCACGTTTTCAGCACATCAGTAAATCCTTTTATTTATCCTTGGTCACTATTCTCTCCATCCTTGTTTTCCTGCTTCTCATTTTGCTTTTTGATACCAAACTTATTGTAATTCTTCCAAGGACTTGACTTGAGCCTCTCTTCCTGTCTGTAATGCCTTTCTTCTCTCCTTTTCTCCCTTTACCTGTTCTACTTTTTCTTGAAGATTATCTCCTTTATGAAGCTTCCCCGACTCCTCAAATTGGGTTCAGTGCTCCTTATCAGTATGCAGTACCCTGTGTGTTGGTTTGCCTTTGCCACCATAATGTGATCTTCCTGAGGGGCAGAGACTGGGACTGCTTTCAAAGGGAGTGTTTAGTAAATGATAGCTAAATGAATAAATAATAAACAGGAAGAAGAATATGAAGCAAAGCTGGAATATAGAGAATTGGAAATACAGAGTTCCTAAATTTCAAAGAAAAGATAGGTAAGGTGCCATGGATATGGTTTCTAGAAGGGAAAGTGGTTGTAAGATGACCATGGACTGGTCTTTATGGAACAATTGGAAATAATATGTGAAGAAAGGTAGAGGTAAAGTGGCCAAATGAACTCAGATTTTAAAATAACATGTGCAGAAGAAGGAAAGAAGGATATGAAACAAATAACAAAAACAAAATTATTTATATATAAAAGAGGAACACAAACCTCTGAAAATAATGAGCTGAGGTTTTGAAAAAGGTTAAGGCTGACCTTTTTACATTTTATATATAGAAGATGAAAACAACAGGCCAATAATAGATTCTTCTTTGAAACAAACTGACCCTATAATCAGATACAGAGAGTAAGTGAAACTTCTCAACTTCTGTTTTCTTTCTGTCTTCTCTGACACGAAGAACAATCTACACACAGACTAATAAGGGTAGAAGTAAGAAGAATAATAGAAAATTTAAGCCCAAGAGTGAGGAGGAGATTGTATCAGAATCTCTGGTTGCTCTAAATGAATTCACATCTCAGGTTCAGGTTCTGAGAAAATTTGTTAATGTCATTGCTGAACTGGTAATCTTTGAGTTATTATGGTAAATTTGAAAAATTTCAGAAGACTGTGGAGGAATAAAGTTCCAAAATTATAAAAAAGAATGTAGATTCCATAGATTTTAGTGAGTTTGAAGTTACCTTCACAAAAGATTCTAGCGATCATTTTAAAAGATTTGCAGACGTTTACAGAAGGACCAGATGGGCAGTAAAGGTTAAGGGGATTCTCTAAAACGAATTCATGCCGATCACCCAGTTTCTACTTTTGATGGGGATGTACAGATACACATCAGGAGAACGCTGCAGCTGTAACATACGTAGATTTCCACGAGGTGTTTGACATCATCTGTTCTATCATTCTGTTCTTGGGGACACACTGGAGAGTGGAACTGTAGTATGGGTACAGTTACTAAACCGCGGAACTTGATCTTAGTTACTAACTGGCAGCCGTGTGGGAAATCTCTTAGGGGCTGCACTTTTGACCCTGTTCCACTCATCAGCTTAAAACACCTCCCACTTCTGACTCTCAGCTGGTAAACTTGTGGTTTATTTCACCGAGAAGATAGAAGCCTCCAAATCTTGGTCCTCCCACTGCCAGATACACGAGTCTTCCTGCATCTGTACTCATGAGCTCTGTCGTGCTTCTTACTCCACCGGATGAACTGTCACCGTCCCGTCCACTTGCACTTGGATCCTCTTCATTTTGCCTCCTCACTGTCCCTGATACTATCTCCTCTCATTCTGGTTTTTCATCTGTTTTCCTTTCTCTGTTGGAGAAACATGCTGTACAAACATGCTGTGATATCTCAGCTTACAAACGTGCTGTTATATCTTTTTTTCTTAAAAAAAAAAGAAAAAGCCAACAACAATTCCCCTATCCAATGTATTTTCAAGCTACCACCCATTTCCTTGCTACCCTTTTGGGCAGAGCTTCTCTAAGGAGTTTTCTAAACCCCTTGCCTCCATTTCTTCACCACTCTTTGCGACTCCACTGAGGCCACTCTCTGACACGGCTGTCTGTAACTTCAGTGTTGCTAAATCCAGCGGTCAGTTCCCAGTTTCCATCTTACTCAACCTCTCAGCGATATTTGACACAGTTGATCAGTCTCTCCTGTTTCAAGTTTTCCTCCCCTGGTTTCTGGGAAGGACCACTCTCTTGATTTTTTTTTTTTTCCCGCTTCACATGTTATTTCTTCCTGGTCTCCTGTGCTGGAACCTCCCTGAGTCAGTGGTGTTAACCCCAGAGCTCAGTCCTAGAACCTCTTCTCTGCCCCACTTACACTCATTCTCTGGGTCCCCGCTGTTCAATACTGTAGCCACTAGGCACAGCCCCCATCATTGCAGGATGTTCTGCCAGGCAACACTGCTCTGGGTTGTTCCATCCATCTGGTCTCATTAAACTCCATCTATATGCTGATAACTCCCAAACTGACTCACCAGTCCCAGCCTCCCACCTGAACTCCAGTTGGGTATATCCAGCTGCCTGCTTGATATCCTTTACTTGCTTCCTGAGAGACCTGTCAAACTTGACATAGCTAAAGGCGAACTTTATTTTCCCTCCCAACTAGTCTTACCTATCCGTGAACGGCGCTATTCTGTCTCTTTTTTTTGGGGGGGGGGGTAGGCAAGGAAAGGAGGGCGGGCAGCAAGGAGGCTTCCATTCCTCGCGAGAGACAGTTCCAGAGGAACACTCCTGTTTCTTCTTTCTACATCTTACTTCAGTCCCTGAGAAGTAGGAGCGAGAGACTTTTCTCTCTCTTGTGGTAATGTTTAACTTCTCTCTTTCTTCTCGTTACTCAGTATCCAGTGCATCAAACGTACACTAATCTCAGAGCCCTGGAATGCTCTTTCCCCGGATACTCACGTGGGCTGTTTTCTTACGTCATTCAGGGTTTTGCTCGGATGTCACGTCTTCAGACATTCCTCGCCAGCCCTATCTGAAGTCGCATTCCTGTCACTCTGTACCCTTATTCTGTTTTACTTTGTTTCGTAGCGCTTAGTACTACTACCTGACATTACAACAGGTTTATTTTTTCTGTCTCTACCCCACTAGAATCCATGAGGGTAGGGATTTTACTTTTGCTCTATACTCAGTGTCAAAAGTAGTAGCTGGCGTATAATGAATGCTCAATAAACATTTGTTTAATTAAATGGCATATTGATGAAATTTCTGATGACATAAAACTAGGGGGTATAGCTAATACATTGTCAGGTTTTGTTTTGTTTTGGGCATTTATATTTTACACTGTACCAGTCACTGAATTAGAGAAAGTGAAACGTACTATTTTTCTGGGAAGGTCATTTATATGATTAGAGGCATTTTGTTATTATGCTTTTCATTTATGGTAAATTTTAAGAATATAAAAATTCTAGTAATATTGTTGGGAGCAAGTCTTATTTATTATGTCACTATAACAATAGTTGTATTAGAAGGTGAAAATTGTAATGATGATGAATTTAAAATTTGGCATGATAGCTATAAAGTGCAAAGAGTAATAAGACAGGGTTCCTGGCCTTAAGGAACTCATGACCTAGGAGGTAAGACAGTCATATAGATAAGTAGCTACAGGGTGTCCATGTAGTTTGGAAACAGGGGCAAAAATATATATTGTCCTAAGCACATCTTCAATTTATTTTTTTTTAAAACCTGTATTTTCAGACTTTATGGACACCCAGCATAATATAGGGTGATAAAAGTTAGAATACAGCTGTGAATAAAGCGTCATGGCAGAGTGAAGGAGGGCACAGCTGATGGTGCTGGCAGATAGGATTACGGTCTTGGATGGAGTGAGACTCCATGGATAGCCAAGCTGGGCTGTGTAAAATATGGAGATAAAGAAGCCATGTCAGTTTAAGAGCATTAGAAAAATCCCTCAGCTTGGCCTAGAAATGTCCCTCGGTAAGAGAGAGAAACAGATGGATCCAGTTGTCTGTCAGCTTTCATTTCTAATGGCCAGGCTGAGTAAGCTGGAATCGTTTCAGTGTCGTGAGCTGAATGGCTCCACCTTGTAGCAGTCCAAGCCAGAGGGCGCCAGTAGTCAGCTCAATTCGTACAAGCCCTCCTCATGCTCATGATTTGATTGATAATTTCCCCGCCCAAATTTTAGAGTTAAAACTGCAGGGATGATGCAGTAGGAGCAGGTCTGGAAGGTGTTTTGAGACTCCATCCATTCCAGGGCTCTTTCGTTTGGTTGAGCAGTTGATGCACTGGTGCTTGGCCAGTGGAGCGGCGAGTAGGACTGAAGTCTAGCCTGTGCTTTGTTAGCTGTGTGCCATGGGCTGCCTCAGCCTAGGAGGAAGTGTTTTTTCCCTAATTCACACAAAGTCCTATGTAGTCTAACAGCAACTCTGTCCTATTTCCTGCCTACTTTATTCTCAAGGGCCTAGAATAGTGTGGTACAAGAACTGTTTGTCAAGCTGAAAGGAATTCAAGACAGTTCTCTAGATGTGAGCATTTTAAAGCAATTAAAGGTGTTTCGATTTTATAAACTTGTGGTTCAAAATAAACCTTTATGTTTGCCTTATAACTGTAATAAGGAAATTTTTTCTCATGCCTCTGCCTGGTAAAAACTATAGAGAAGGAGAAAACTACAGAGAAGCACCTTCTTGCTACCCCAGAAGTAGGAATTTATCCTTTGGTATCCTAGAAATAGCCTTCACTGTGTTATACACAAAAGTTAATTCATTTTTAAAAATTCAACAAGGATAGGAAATTTGGTGGTGGTTTATTCATTGTTTGGCTGTAGTATTTTCTGAATTCTCATATATCCTCAACCTAGATTTCATTGTTAAGAAGACTGATGTTGCCTGATTCTCCTTCCTTTGTAGTGATTTACCTGGAGGTTATAAGTTGGGGGTTGGGAGAAGAGCCATGGGGAGCTACAGTCAGGTTGCCTTTTTCAGATCAAATATGTTCCAAGACTCCATCTCTCAAGACACCATTCTTGAAGCTACAGGCATTTTTTTAGTGTGTTCTTGAGATTCAAAAAAATCGTTGTCTGTTTCATACATCAGATATGAAGACTGGCCTCTTGTTTTTATGTCAGAACTTCAGTTGTTAAAAATATTTGTTTTACTATTGCTGTTAATATCTTTCTCCTTTTTTTTTTTTTGGTAGGTCAAGCTTTGTTCTAAGATTATTTGTTTCGTCTAGTTCATGAGCTCAAATCATAAAGACCCTAAATGTTACAGAAGTGTTGAAAGATTGGTAAGTATTTAATGTAACATATATTAGCAGTCAAAATCCTTGGTTCAGTCCAAGACTTTGAAACTATATAGTTATGTGACATTAAATTTTTAAACCCCAAAGTGAAAACAGCTAAACTTTCTAGATATGTAAATTGTGGTTTATTCATACCATGGCATATTGCACGATGGTTTAAAGGAATGAACTTAATGTCGAAAGGGAAAAGCAAAGTTATGAAATGATGCATATATTATACTATTTATTATTAATTTTTATTGGAGTATAGTTGCTTCACAACGTTGTGTTAGTTTCTGCTGTACAGCAAAGTAATCAGTTATACATACACATATATCCATTCTTTTTGAGATTCCCTTCCCATCTAGGTCACCACAGAGCACTGAGTAGGGTTCCCTGTGCTTTACAGTAGGTTCTCCTTAGTTATCTGTTTTATATATAGTAGAGTATATGTATCAATCTCAATCTCCCAATTCATCCCACCCCCCTATAATATACTGTTTATATAAAGTGTTAAAAATAACTAAAACAATACTGAATATTTTATGGCTATAACATATCAAAATTATAAAAATATGTATGGAAAAGGTGTGGGTGGAGTGTGGCTTTCCTGTACTATAAGTTTTGATTTCTTTACACGCATACACACACACACAGACACACCCACACATGGGAACTGAACGGAACATAGCATAATGTTAATACTTGCTAGATCTGAGGTCTGAGCATTGGCTATAACCTCATGTTATATGTTCTTTGCACTTTTCTGGGTATTTGAAATATTCCAAAAAAATCTTTAAAAATTACCATGCAATCATCTTTTCAGTTGACATTCAGAATGGCTGAAAGGCAATAGGTAAATTCAGCATTCCTATTAGATGCATAGGAAGAAATAAGTATTTCTTAATGTGCAAAGCAAAAGTGTCCCCATCACCCCTACCAGTGTTGTTCTGCTAGTACTAATGCAGTTGAAAGGGTGGAAAGTGTGTGAATATTGGATAGAAAAATTCAGAATTTTTGTTATTTGTACATGATAGGGTTTTATATCTGGAAATTCTGAGAAAATCAATAAGAGAGTTCAGTAAGAAGTTTGGACATATGAGTAAAGTTTGGATATCTCAAAATAAATCTACTTCCTATAGGCCTCCTATATACCAGTTTTCTATCCGAGTAAGAATGTATCAATATAATGGAAAATAAAATCCCATTCAGAATAATGGCAAAAACTATAAAACACCTAGGAATAAACCTAACAGAAATGTGTGAAGCCTATTATATGAAGTAACAGCAATTTCTACTTCAAGGAAATAATAGGATAAATGTGCAAATATTGGAAGGATGTTTATTGCAGCTTTGTTTATGATAATAAGAAACTAGAAATAACCTAAATGTTCAACAGTGACAGATTGGCTACGTAGTGGTAGTACATCTAATAATGAAATATATGAACTATATGTAATATATACATGCAGTGGAATGTATTAAAAAGAGTAAGCATGCAGCTATTAAACAGAGTAAAAGAGAGCTCATGGGAAAAGATTTCCGAAATATCTAAATGAAACAAGCAGGTAATAGATCATCTATATGTAATACCCGATATATGTAACTGTGTACATATTTTATACACGTTTTTAAATCAGGAAAAATGTTTCTGCATATATTATAATACTTTTTACTGACATGGCATCTTGTGCTTTTGGGAAGTGGGATTGAAATTATTTCCTCATTTATTGTCTAAAAATTCACGTTAATTTTCATTATCTTAATTTCTTGAAGATAGGCCCTAATTATTGCCACAGTTTTTCAGTTTTTCACATTTTTATTGTTCCTAAAGTTGCAGTGTGCCTTGCAAATGATGGTGTCTTAGAAACACTGTCAGAGGGCTGCACTTGTGGAAGAGTTGTTCTTGCGTGCCCATGAGGTGACCTTGGTCATAGCTGTTCACATTGTCAGCGCTTCAGTTGAGTAACATGAATTGTTGTACTATATCTGATGAGTTTTCAATGTTTCCTGGTTATTTTCTGAAATTTTCTACCGACCTCATCTGGTAAGGTTTAGAAAGCCACCAGCATCAAAACTTACAGAATGATGTCAGCCTCTTCGGAAGAAAATGCCCGGAACAATAGGGTAGCACTCTTAAGAAATGTTGCATGGTGGATGGTCCTGATGGTCTAGAAGGTGATATTGTATGGAAAATTCTAAGTGATAAGAAAGCATTGTATTATAGTTTAATTGGCAGTGTTTTTTCTTTTGTAGTGGTACACTAAATAATTATGTATCTTAAAATCAATGACAGATTAAGTGAAATAAATTAATAAAATTGGATGAATATGGACTGAATATAAATCAGGTTATTTGATTTATTGAACAATTTTACTTTACAAAAGCTTATAAAGAAGTAATATTATAAATAATAGCGGCTATTGCTGCATTTTGGGATAATGAGCGATGTACCTTTTTTTATACTTTTCTTTTCCTAATGTTCAATATTTAAAATAATGATACTTGTTATATTATAGAGGGGATTGTTATTGTAACAATACCTAGAATTCTGATGGGAATCCAGGAATTAAACCATCAGACTCTTGAATGAATAGGAACCAAAGTAGTATTAGGAATTTCTTCGGTCTCTCCCTTTCATGTTTATCTGTTTCTCTCTGCATCCTCTTGGTTAATTTTCACTCAGTTAGCCTCAGCTACCTCATAGTGACCACCACAAGGTCATCTCTCTGTGACTTTCCAGCACAACTATGCTCCTAATCCAAATTCCTATGAGAGAGAAAGAAAACTTGATTGGCCAAGGCCTCTTTGCAGGCTGCACCATATGAGTCACATCTTGCAGCCATCGTATTTGTTGGCTGATCCTGAATCAGGTGTTTGTCAGCTGATTCGGGCCCAGAGACGGGCAGTGCCTCTTGGCAGTAGACATAGTCACATGGCCCACTGCCTTCTCAGCAGGGACGATGGAAGGTCTTTCCCCCAAAGGGTGAAGGAAGACTGCAAAACACATTTCATTTAATTTAAGCTGTCAGGTTACAAGGGTCTCAGGGTAACTGGATGTCTCAAAATTACCTTTAATCCTAAGATTAAACTATTTTGAAATTCTTTGGGGATTTTGTTCTTCATGCTTTTTCCTTTTCTGAAGATTTATACATGTTTTTCTTTACATTTGTGTTTTGCGTCTCTTTTGTCTGTTTTACTATACTGTTTTCCTTAATCCTAAAATGTCACACTGCCCTTTATTTGATTCAGATGTGTAGCAAGAAATGAAGTGCCATAACTTCAGCTGCTAGAATTCTTGTATTTTTATTCACCTGGTGGTAAATCTTTTCCCCACCCACCCCTCATGTGTTTGAGGACGTGGGTTAGTGATTGTGGCTTCTATCAAGTGAAAAACAGTTTATATTTTTAAAAGACCCATTTATCTTTCAAAACATGTACAGCAAGAATATTTTATAAGTTATGTGTTTATTTTTATTCTACAGTGAGACATTTAAGAGAGGAAGTCAGCATCTACCTTAACTGCCACCACTCCCTAGTGTCTTCTCTCCCGGCGCTTTCACGTACCCGTGCGTGGTTCCACCCAGCCATTTCACACCCAGGACTAATTTCTGCCATGTAGGAATATTTAAGGAGCCCCTGACTAGGTCGGAACTATGTCTGAAAAGATTATAAGGTTAGATACCAATGCCCAGTAATTTAAAGTCAGTCTTCAGTTAAAAACAAACAGCAACAAAAACACATAGTTTTTTAAACATAATTTTTAGTTTTTCTAATCTCTTTTGTATTACTTATTTTACAGCTCGGTCATGAGCACTGACAGTAACTCACTGGCACGTGAATTTCTGACCGATGTCAACCGGCTTTGCAATGCGGTGGTCCAGAGAGTGGGGGCCAGGGAGGAAGAAGAGGAGGAGACACACATGGCAACCCTTGGACAATACCTCGTCCACGGCCGAGGATTTCTGTTACTTACCAAGCTAAATTCTATTATTGATCAGGTAACATTTTCATATCAAATCATTTTTTTCATCAGTAAATTTTAGTTAATTATAGATATGTAATTTCTGGGTTACATAATTTCTGAGAGTCTCTTTGAGATAAAGTTCTATCTCTCACATCACTCAGACAAGGAAAAGTAGCCCCATTTGTGAACATATTATTTATTTGGATACTTTTCAAAATGTCTAAAATACCTTACAGTTATATATAGCCTTTCTTCTAAAATGGTTTCATATATACTATGCTTTTTATCCTAATTCCAGTGTGAGATAACTATGATTATTAGTAGAGATAAGATCACGATTCAGAAACATCATGCATTTGCAGTTTCAGTAAGTATCAGGTATGTTTTTGAAAAGTTTAGTGTAAATGATATTTAGGGAACTTGCCAATTCTGGGGTAAAAAAAGTAGAGAATCCTTTGTGTAAACTAATAATTACTAAGTCTTTCATTTTGTACACATCTAGTTTTTCATACACTACTGTGTTTGCTTAAACTATGGTAAGACCATATGGTATTTTGCTGTTTCCTTATTATAGAATTAACAGAATTTTAAAGCTAGTTGGGACTATGGACATGTTTTCATCTAACCTCCTTTGGTAGGTGAAAGACTGAGATCTGGAAACATTAAGTAGCTCAAACAAGGTTAACTTGAAGCCCAGGTGTGATTTATATCTATTTCATTTTAGTAGAAAACAAATACTTACTTTATGAAAGAAAAGTCCACCATCTGCTTTCACTATCTACTAATTAATGCAGTTAGATAATAATATTTCAGTTAACTTGAATTTAAAGGATAATAAGGGCTCTGTAGCACCAATATGATGGACAGCTTTAAACACTTTAAATGTTACTGGCTTTAGATGTAAACTTAACCGTTCTAAAATAAAATTTCTTTGCCATGAAAGCATTTTGCTAATAAATACATATATTGGGTAAATATAGATACTAAAATTAAACAGTATCTGTTTTCACTGTAAGCTAAGGAACCTAACAAATATAAACCAGGATGTATTTGTTCACTGTGGTGTCTACCTGTCATGGACTTTTCCAGAATATTTGCAGGTTTATGTATTTTTAAATTTTATTTATTTTTATTGAGGTAGCATTGATTTATAACATTATATAGGTTTATATAATTTTATTCTTTTTTCTGAATGTGGTTTATCAAATGTGACTAAATGTAATTTAATTTTTATATATTTGTATGACTTTTCCATAAATAAATTTTAAAATCAGAAAAAATTATTTGTTAGACCACGTGTAGTGATTTTTTATTTCAAAATTTTTATGACTTGGTATGCATATCATGCTCTATTCATCTTCTTACCCCACATTAGGACAATTCAGTGCTTTCTCTCTTTTTTTTTTAAGATACTATGTAAGTAGCATCAGAAATATCAGTTACCCAGGAATAAATCTGATAAATTATGTACAAATTTCTCTATAAAATTCTATAAAACATTGTTGAGAGAAACTAAAGAAGACCCAAATAAGGGCACAACTACATAATTTTCATGTATTGGGAAAAATTAATATTGTAAATATATCTGTTTTCTCCAAATTGATCTATAGATGCCAATGCAATCCCAATCAGAATCTCAATGGCTTTTTTTAAATGACAGCTTTTTTGAGATATAGTTCACATATCATAGAATTCACCTATTTCATATGTACAATTTGGTGGTTTTTAATGTAGTCACACATATGTGCAACTGTCACCACAGTCAATTTTAGGACATTTTCATCCTCTCAAATAGAAACTGGTGCCTTTTAGCCATCACTACCCTATCCCTCCCATCCCCCTTGGCCCTAAGCAAACATTAATCTACTTTCTGTCTTTCTCTTTTAAGTTGTGAAATATCTTTTAATGTACTATTAAATGATTGAACGCATTCAAGTCATAATTGCAACAACATTTTTTCCTATGGTAATATTTTTTAATGCCCTCTTTCCCCCAGTCACTCACTTTTTGGAATATCTGTAGCAATGGTAGTAGGGACAGTAGAAGTAGAAGTAGAGTGAAAATAAACAGCCATTTTAAAAATGAGACTTCTCAAGATTTAATTGTTTAAACCAGAAAATGGAGAATGATCTTTTGGTTCTTTAAGGGGAATTTAATTGCATAAGATTTAATCATTTAAAATGGAATCAAAACACTAGATGCTGTACAGGAGGAACTTTAGCTTTTTTTTTTTAAATTGGGGTGTAGTTGTTTTACAATGTTGTGTTAGTTTCTACTGTACAGCAAAGTGAAGTAGAGTTCCCTGTGCTATAGAGCAGGTTCTCATTAGTTATCTGTTTTATACATATTAGTGTATATATGTCAATCCCAATCTCCCAGTTCATTCCACCCCCACTTCCCCGCCTTGGTGTCCATACGTTTGTTCTCTTACGTCTGTGTCTCTATTTCTGCCTTGCAAACTGGTTCATCTGTACCATTTTTCTAGATTCCACATGGAACTTTAACTTTTGTATCTGTGCTTCTCATGAGTTGGAACACTTCTTGGATACTCTAGAGAAGAGGCAATTTAAGCCCTTGTCCTTCTATGCAATACTTTTGCTTTATTAACAGATATTTAATATACAGAATTAAGCAGACTTTTTATTGATATGTAATTTACATATAGTAAATACACAGATGTTAAGTGTATTGTTGGATAAGTTTTGACAAATATATACACCTCTGTAACCACTACCCAGATCAGTGGTTAGAACATTTCCACCACCCTAGAAAGTTTTGTCATACTCCTTTTCAGTCAGCCACTCTCCTTCCCCCACTGCAAGATAACCACTGTTCTGGCTTTTAACATCTAAGTGTAGTGTTGCTTGTTCTAGTACTTCACGTAAATGTAATCATGCAGTATGTACTCTTGTATCTCGGAGATTCATCCATGTTGCTTGAATCAGTAGTTCACTATTTTTTGCTTCTGGTTAGTATTTTGTTGTATGGATATACCATAATTTCTTTAACTATTCACCTGTTGTTTGACCTTTTGGGTTGTTTACATTTGGCTATTTTGAATAAAACTGCTGTGAATATTCTTATAGATGTCTTTGTGTGCATATATTTTCATCTCCTGGGTAAATATCTAGGCATATGATTTCTGGGCCAAAGAGTAGGTATTTAACTTTATAAGAAATTGCCAAACTGTTTTTCCAAGTGGTTGTACCACTTTTGATTCTCACCAGCAGTGTATGAGAATTCCAGTTGTTTTACATCCTCTCTAATATTTGACACTGCCAATCTTTTTAGTATTAGCCATTCTAAGTGAATATGAAGTAGTATCTCACTGCAGTTTTAATTTGCATTTCTCTGACAACTAATGATGTTGAGCATTTTTTATGTGCTTATTGGCCATCTGTATATCTTCTTTTGTGAATGTCTTTTGTGAATGTTCAAGTTTTGTGCCCATTTTTAAAGTCAGGTTATTCGTTTATTATCCAGTTGCTGTAATTCTTTATGTATTCTGGATAAAAATCTTTGTTAAATTGCAAATACTTTCTTTGTGGCTTGCCTTTTCATTTCTTTCTGCATGCAGGATCTTAGTTCCCTGACTAGGAATGGAACCCATGCCCCCTGCAGTGGAAGCACGGTCTTAACCACTGGACCGCCAGGGAAGTCCCACCTTTTCATTTCTTAACAATGTCTTTCGAAAAGCAAAATTTTTTTCCTGTGTGAATAGTGCTTTTTGTATCTTGTCTAAGATATCTTGGTCTTGCAAGTCCAAAGCTGCAAAGATATTCTCTGATGTTTTTTCCCCCTAGGGGCTTTTTTGTTATTATTTTTACTTTTAGGTCTGTGATCCATTTTGAATTAATATTTGTGTATGGTGTGAGGTAGGAGTTACGGTTCATTTCTGCCCCTCTCTCCTGTATAGTTACCCAGTTGTTCCAGCAACATTTCTTCTTAAAAGTCTGTTCTTTCCCCCACTGAAAAACCTTGCCACCTTGGTTAAAAATCCATTGACCATATATTTATGGTTTATTTCTAGACTCTCTATTCTACTCCTTACCTGTCATCTATTCTTTCACTAATACCATACTGTCTTGATTACTATAGCCTTTATAGTAAGTCTAGAAATTACATGGTGTAAGTTCTCCAATTTGTACTTCTTTTTCAAGAATGTTTGAAGAACATTCTAGATCCTTTGCATTTCCATATACATTTTAGAATCAACATTATTTCTACAGAGTGCCTGCTGTGATTTCACTTGTGATGTCATTGAATCCAGAAATCAATTTGGAGAGAATTGACATCTTACGTCTTAACAATCCTGAGTTTCTCAATCCATGAGCATGGTATAAATCTCTGTTTGAGTCTTCTCAAATTTCTCTGCAGTATTTTGCAGTTTTTAGTGTAGCGGTCTTATATTTTGGGGGGTAAATTTATTCTAAATAGTTTATTCTCTTTTATGACATTATAAATGGCATTTAAAATTTTTATTTTTCTGTATACTGCTCATAGAAATACAGTTGATTTTTGTACGTTGACCTTGTGTCCTATGCTTTTGCTAAATTTATTTATCCATCTTAAAGTTTTTCTGTGGTTTCCTTAGGATTTTCTGTGTAAACAATCATGTCATCTGTAAATAATGATAATTTCACTTCTTTTCAAATTTTTATTCCTTTTATTTCATTTTCTTGCCTTTTGCACTGGCTTCTCGTACAAAGGTGGATGGAAGTGATGGTAGTGGACATCCTGCCTTGTGTCGACCTTAGGGAAAAATGTTCAGTATCTCACCATTAAATCTGATGTCAGCTCTAGATTTTTCCTAGATGCTTTTTATCACAATGAGGAAGTTCTCTTTTACTTCCAGTTTGTTGAGAGTTCCTATCCTGAATGGATGTTGGATTTTGTCAAGTGCCTTTTCTGTGTCTATTCAGACTCTCATATTATCTTCCTATTAATGTAGGTGAATTACATTGATGGTTTCTAAATGTTGAAGCAACTTTGCATTCCTGGGAATAACCCCATTTGGTCATAATTTATTATATACAGACATGTTAATCTACTTATTCTTAGGGAAAAAATGCTCTGCTTAAATAGAAAAAACATAACCTTTTTAATGGTTAAAGATAGAGTGGACCTATACTGAGACCTTTACAAGTTTTAAACTTGTAAATTTGAAAACTACCCAGCCTAAAAAGTAACAATTATCCTTGATTTTTTAATCTTGGTACCAATATCAACCAGATGGGTGGCTTTAGTGACTTAATTGCTCCAGATCTCAGTATCCTCATCAATAACATAAATACATCTAGTTGGATGACTTAAAAGATCTCTTCCAACATAAAAATGATTTGTTTCCATGTAATATTTGATAATAATGGTTTCTAATTTCTTCTGTACCCTAATTATGAACGTATATATAGCTCAATTCTAATGTAATCGGTAGAAAATTGCATGATTTATTACCAATACAATATACCAAAAAAGAGCTAATGTACACAACCATGTGTTATAAATATACTTTAAAAATTTCCAGTATGTATAATTTCCATACCTATTCACATTCTATGGATGTTCTATAAAGTTGTTACTTATTTTGCTGAGTAAAATATGAAGTTTTACTGAAAGAGGCTGTACATTTGTGGACAAAATGTAATTTAAAAAATAGCTATTTTATGTGTAAGAGAGTACTTTATTCTTCTTACATTTCTGTAGCATTGTCACTTTAATATATAGTACTATATAAACGGCCTGTCATAATAATACATAAAATAAGTATAATTGGAAAATATCAGACTTTTAAAACTGTGGCTACACAGTTCATTCACTGGTTTACTCAGCAGACCATTAAGTACCTACTATGTGCTCGCACCTGTGCTAGATGCAGAAATACAAGAGCAGAGACTGTCTTTACTGGGAGCTCATAGCTTTTGAAGGGATGGACAGATATATATTTTTTTAATGGTGACAAATCAGTGTGAAAGTATTTGGGGAATGTAAAGGAGAGAGTCCTCAGGAAATGCTTCTTAGAGAAATTGACATGTCTAAATAGGGATTGGCAGTGTAAAGGGGGAGGGGGCATTAGACCAAGGGAACTGCAAATGCAAACACACTGAGGGTTGGAGAAAGATCAGCTAGTAGGGTAAGAGCAAAGGCTGCATGTGGGGGGTTGGCTAGTCGGGAGACTGGCAGGCATAGACCATGTGATGGCAAGCCTTGTCTACCGTAGTAAGGAGTCTTAATTTTATTCTCACAATATTGGGGAGGTTTTTAAGTAAGAGAATAGGCAATGAAAAGTATTCTTCAGATTGGACGAGTCAGTCATTGATAATATTATTAGCAAGAATTGCTTCTCTTGGAGAATAATGCAAACTTTTAAATTTAGTAAAGGTAATAATAATAAAATAAACTTTAACTTACTACGTCTAGTTCTACAGATTCTACATCCAGTTCTACAGTTCTACAGATTTACACACATGCCAGGATTTATCTATGTATGGTTGGTCTGGCAGGGATGAGGGGGAGTGTAGGGGATGCTGGCATTCCTACTTGTTGGAGGAGTGGGAGTATGAGTGCAGTGGAAGTGTTAGCCACTGGACAGCAGTAGATAATCCACTGCATTATCTCCCTTTGCACCCAAGCTACTAGATAGGAGCAATGGGTACATCAGTTGATTGCTGTGTAACAAACCACATTCCAAAAACTTAGTGGCATAAAACAATGACTTATTTGCTCATGATTCTGGAGCAGTTCAGACAGGCTCAGCTGGGATCACAGGCTCTGCTCCTGTGGTGTCGGCGGGGCTTACATCCGAATGTGCAGTTGGTTGGCAGAAGACTGAGGGCTGTCGGATGGGGCCGTTGGCCAGGCTGCCTCAGTTCTCACCCACGCAGCCTCTCATCTTTCAGGAGGCTAGTCTGAGCTTCTTTCCATGGGTGGAAGCATTCTAAGAGATTGAGGGGGAAGCTGCAGGAAGTACATAATCTCACTTCTGCCGCATTCTGTTGGTCAAAGCAAGTCACAAGGCCGGCACAGGTTTAAGAGATGGGAACATAGAGTCCAGCACTTGATGGGAGGAAATGACTTGTGGCCATGTTTTATCTACCATAGTCTCCCCTCCGGCCACGATTATTAGCGTCCCTCCCACACCCCCTCCCTACCAGAACTCTCAAAGTAATGCTCCACAGTGGCATCAGGCCCGAAGTCCATGAGCTCACGATGTGCGTCACTTCCGGATGCACTCGGGGCTTCCAGGTGCAGTACTTTGGTTGCAGCTCTTCTTGATTGAGAGGCTTGTGAATAAAAAGACAAGTTATCTGCCCCCCGCACACCCTGCACACAATGATGAGATAGGAACAAGTTAACCACGCTACATACTTGTATTCAACAAGCAGGTGACAGGAGGCACATGGCAGCCATTAATCCACTGAAATGCAGCCAGGCGTGCGTTATCACACATCTTGCTCTGGAAGCAGGAAATATGTTTCTATTCCTTAGGAGTGGTTCCCTAGTCTCTGGTTCTCCAGGACTCTTGGCTCCACCCTCTGAGATGTCCTCTCTTTTCCAGAATAGATAGCCCATAATTTCAGCTTTCTCATCCTGCCTCCTGCCTGTAAAAAAGTGGGCGCCCAGAAGTCTCATCATTTTAATCTCTCTGCCCCTTTTAGTCCAAGCTGTTAGTATTTTTTAGTAATACAACTTCTTGAAAAATATTGTGAGTTTCTTCTGAACCTTAGTGGAGTTCACTCCATGCCCCCAAAGCCACATCTATAATTGTTTTTGATACAGACCTCTCTCTACCTTGGGCATGTAAGGCTTGTGTGGAACAACGCCCTCAGGATTCTTAGTAGTACTTTTGTCTAGCTAACAGGGTCTGCTAGGTACCACCTTAAGTCTTCCTGGAGTCTTAACTAAGAGTATTGCAGCCATTTAACAACCATTTTTGATGGGAGAGGAGGAGGAGAGGGAACGGCAGCTGGTTGGGTGAGCTATGGCCTACAGGCCAAATCCTGCTGTCAGTGATCTGTTTGTGAGCAGCACACAAGCTAAGAAGAGTTTTGGCATTTTTAAAGCATTGTTAAAAGAAACAAGAATATGCAACACAGACCATATATGACTCACAAAGCCTAAAATATTTACATTCTGGCCCTTTACAAAGTGAGTTTGCAACTCCTGGTCCAATGCAAGAAAAACTATTAGCATGATGTTTGACATCATTAGGAGAAACAGTACATACAATTAACCTGAGACATCAGAATAACATTTGACAGAATTCATCTATTCTTGACAAAAACTCTAAAAATAAATTCATAGAGGGTTTCATATACAAAGGGTAGAAAAACCAAAAAAAATTTAAAAATTTATTTTATTGAAGTATAGTTGATTTACAATGTTGTGTTAACTTCTGCTGTACAGCAAAGTGATTCAGTTATACATATATACATTCCTTTTCATATTCTTTTCCATTATGATTTATCATATGATATTGAATATAGTTCCCTGGGCTATACAGTAGGACCTTGTTGTTCATCCATTCTATGTATAATCGTTTGCATCTGCTAACCCCGAACTCCCAATCTATCCCTTCCCCACCCCCTCTCCCCCTTGGCAACCACAAGGCTGTTCTCTATGTCTGTGACTCTGTTTCTGTTTCATAGATAAGTTCATTTATGTCCTATTTTAGATTCCACATATAAGTGATATCCTGTGGTATTTGTCTTTCCCTTTCTGACTTACTTCACTTAGTATGATCATCTCTAGGTCCATCCATCTTGCTGCAAATGACATTTCATTCTTTTTGGCTTAGTACTATTCCATTGTATATATATGTACGACATCTTCTTTATCCATTCATCTGTCCATAGGCATTTAGGTTGTTTCCATGTCTTGACTATTGTGAATAGTGCTGCTGTGAACATAGGGGTGCGTGTATCTTTTTGAATTATAGTTTTATCTGGATATATGCCCAGGAATAGGATTGCTGGATTACATGGCACATCTATTTTTAGTTTCTTGACGAACCTCCATACTGTTCTCCATAGCGGCTGCACCAATTTACATTCCCACCAACAGTGCAGGAGGGTTCCCTTTTCTCCACACCCTCTCCAGCATTTGTTGTTTGTGGATTTTCTGATGATGGCCATTCTGACTGGTGTGAGGTGGTACCTCATTGTAGTTTTGATTTGCATTTCTCTAATAATTAGTGATGATGAGCATCTTTCATGTGCCTGTGGGCCATCTGTATGTCTTCTTTGGAGAAATGTCTGTTTAGGTCTTCTGCCCATTTTTCGATTGGGTTGTTTTTTTGTTGTGGAGTTGTATGAGCTGTTTGTATAGAAAAACCAAAATTATTTTTAATAAGAAGCTTTGTAATAGAACCAATATAAGAATAACTTTTTATTACTATTCTGTTTGACATCACGTTTTAAAAACATTCGATAGTAAAGTGGAGTATGAAAGTAATGACAGCTAAATGTGAGAAAGATGGAGAAATAAAAATTTTTTAAGTGATGTGTACAGAAAAATCCGAAAGATCATCCCGAAAACTGTTCAGCAAAGTTGTGGAATATAAGTCAAATATATTGTTTCCTTTAGCTAAAGCTATATAGCTAGGAAATTTTAAAAAGATTCTGTTTACAGTACTATTGAAGAAATGTTCACATATGTATGTATAGATACACATATTTTAGAAATAATTATAAAATTCTGATAGAAGAAATAAAGGACTTAAATAAATAGCACTTGGGACTTCCCTGGCGGTCCAGTGGTTAAGCCTCTGTGCTTCCTCTGCAGAGGGTGCAGGTTCAGTTCCTGGTTGGGGAACTAAGATCCTGCATGCTGTGCAGCACGGCCAAAATGAATGAATGAATGAATGAATGAATGAATGAATAAATAACATATTTCTGCTATGTCAGGAACATTAAATTTAATTACCATGTCAAAATTAAAAGTAATACCATTAATACCAATTAAAATAACTTCATTCCACGTTCCTTAGCATGTCATCCTGAGGTCCTTGGTCTGGTGCCCACCTGCCTTTGTAGCTTCCTAAACATCACCTCTGGTTTGGGATCTCAACCTTTCCCCCCAATAAACTTGCCCTTTCTCTCCCATCCTGCCACCACTACTTCTGGATGGTTAGGATACATAGTTAATATAAAATCCAGTCAAAACAATAGAATTGTGAAAGGGATGGTGCCTGGCACCTGGTAGGTACTTACAATATGCTTCTTACTACCTGGATGAGAGTGATTTCACTGTTTATTATTGGTACGGGGAATTTAAAAATGTATGACACAGTCATTTTCCCTGCACGGGGGAAACATAAAAGTGTAAGTATTAAATGAGGAGTAGTATGATTTCTGTAGATTGGACAGTCTAGGAATAGCCAAGGAATGGATCTGTTTGTGTCACGTATTGCCTAATTTGGCATATTGAGCCCTGAGCTAAGTGGGAAGGAGCGAGAGAAGTTCCAGGCCGCGTGTTGCAGAGGCCAGGGGCAGGGATGCCAGCTCACACAGCAGTGGTGATTTGCCAGTGTACTGTGGGGAAACGAGGGCTGAATTATAAGGACAGCGTGTCTATAGCACTTCTTCACACACCCTTGAGGTTTCACCAAGCTCTGTTAGAAAGTTATTAGTTCATCTGCTAAAGATAAAGACTCAGCTTAGGAGGACTCTGCAGGAATGACCTGCCCAAAATTGGTTTACATTTTCTTTTAAAGACTATGTATCTTTTGCTGGCATCTTAAAAAATGTTGAGATACATACAGAGTACAAGCTATACGTGTGAATGTTATATAGACATCTTTAGTCTTATTAATTCTGAAGTAAAGCACATAAAAATGGGGCCCTTTGATATAATTTTTACTTCACATCCAGAATTCAAAGTCATTCATGCAGGTAATGTTTATGGATATCTGACTACGTACTAGGCATTGAGTGGCAGAAAAGGGAGGTGATTGCTAAGGACTAGAGCCTGAGCCCTGGAGTTCATGCTCTGAGAGAGGCCTGGGAAGTATGTTTGGAAAAGTTTCCCATCGTATTTAGAGATAAATCCAAACTCCTTCACATGACGCCCAAGGCCACATTGGATCTGGCACTGTCCACCTCGCTGACCTTCCAGGCTTATCTCCTAGCGCCCTCCCCCATGCTATGCTTCAGCCACACTGGACTGCCTGCTCTTCTTTGAAAAAGTCAAATCCATTCCCAGCCCTTTATATACTTCCTATGAGCCCTTTGCTTCCCTGTCTTTGCATGGATTCTTCCTTCTCATCAGTTAAGTAGCTGCTCAAGTGGCCCATCCTGACCAGCCAGTTTAAATGTTCCCCTTTCCATCACTCTGTCATCCCTCTCCTGTTTAATTTTCTCCATCGCACAGCATTCTGTCTGAAATTCTCTTATCTGTGCCCATTATTTTCTGTCTCCCCTGCTAGAGTGTCAGCTTTGTAAGGATGTGAGTATCGTCTTCCTTGTTCACCACTACATCCAAAGCGTCTGGCACATAGTAGGGGCTCAATAAGTATTTGTTGAATGAATGAAAGAGGAAAACAGGCATTCAGACATTAACCGTTCAGCAAGTTGGTTGCTGTACTAAATTAGAGGCGTGAAACCCAACTTGACTTAGGGGGGATTAGAGAAGTCTCCCCACAGAGGAATTAAGACCTGAGGAATGAGTTGGCATTTGGCAGATGGGAGGATGGTGAGAGAATTGCAAGAGCAGTGTATGTGAGGAAGACGTTTGCAAAGACCAGTGGTGTTCAGGAAACCCTTAATAGCTGGACATGTGGGGAGGGGTCAGATGTGGTGATGGGAGCTACAACCGGACAAGTCAGTAGGAATCGTGTCATGAAAGGTCTTCCAAGCCTGAGAAGGAGTTTAAATTTTACTTTTGCAGAATTTTGAGGCTTTTCATAACCAGGACACTAGAAAGTGATAGTCTGAATCTATGTCTCTGCTTTCTCATTCCCTTCGACTCTTCAGCCTATTGTAATCTGACCTGCACCCTCATCACTCCATTAAAACTGTGTTTGTTAAGGTCACCAGTGACCCTCTACTTGCTAAATACTTTCCTGCCATCATCTTACACAATTAAAGAACAACAACTCTTGACCTGGTTGACCTTTCTTCCCTGAACTGCTCTCTTCCCTTGATATTTCTTGTTCTGCTTCTCTTTGGGGGAAGCTACTTCTCAGTCTCCTTCGCAGGCTGCTCTTCAGGTCCACCGTCCACAGTTCTTTCAATGTTGTTCTCCAGAGCTCCATTCTGGGTAGAATTCTCTTGTCCTCCTGCATACTCTCCCTAGGAAATCTCACCCATGTCCTTAACCTCTGCCCTGATGACTCCCCAGTCTTTTTATTTACTTCACATCTTTTTCTTAAGCTCCAATTCTGTATATCCAGCTGTTTACTAAAAAGCTCTCTCCATTTGGATATCTTACAGACATCTCAAACTCAGTATGTCTAAAAAGTGAATCCATTATCTTTACCCCAACCTGACACCACTGCTAAATTTCCTGCCTTGGTGACTATTATCAGTTGCCTAGTGGCCTAAACCAGAAACCTTCAAGTTCTTTTTGATCTTTTTTTTTTTTTTCTCCCAGTGTCATACCTGACAGGTATGCAAGTCATACCTGACAGGTATGCAGTCATATACTGCAAGTCATTTCAGTTCTCCCTCACAGTTTCTCAAATATGTCTCCTCCTCTTCAATTTTACTATCCGAGGCTTCAGATCATTATTATCTCTCATCTGTATTGTTTCCCTGCCTCTGACACTGATCAATCCCTTCCCCTCCCTGCCAATTCCATCCTCTATATAGTGGCAAATCTGATTGTATCACCCTGACCCCCTCCCCACTGATTGATGTGAGGAATTTAAACTTGATTTGTCATTAATTCCTTGACCACCCATGTCCCAACGTTTCCAGGTCTAGCACTTCCACACCTCTAACTGATAATGATTGCTCCTTTTTCTTAACTCCTAAACTGAATGCCTGTACCACACCTGGGTATGTACACATACTACATGCCTTCTGTTCTTTAACTGTTTTGTGTATATGTATTCTATGGACCAAATGAGGGGACCTTCTGCAGGGCTTGGACCATATCCTCCAGAAAGGGTAAGACATTAAATGCTGTGGACCTAGTGTGCAGTCTATAAATATTTATTGGATGACCTTCACTAATACGTCTTTCTCTCTTTAGGTATATTATTTTATTAATAATGTCAGATTCTCTTTTTAAAATTGTGTTCTCTGAGTTTTAAACTTAACTGCATGAAGACTTTGTTTTCTAGTAACTTATGTTATTGGTTTGCTAATTAATAGGGTTTAACTTTTCATTTGCACCTAGCAAATTTTTTTTTTTGTAGGTAAGGAATTCTTACAATGTGCATGGTGGTAATAACAGCTATTTTTGGAAAAATCAGCAAGAATGTGCTAAATACCGTCAAATACTCTTACATTCTTCTGTCATTGGCAGGGTTTATAAGTTGCAAAGTATCGCAGCTTTAATTGGATTTAAAATAGGTTAACTTGATTCTTCCTTCTCAAGAAAAAGGATTTTTTGGTTCAATTTAAGACAGAATATTAGGAATTAATGTGTTTCATGACCTTGGAACATGAAGGATTCTTTTATTTCTAATACAGGCATTGACATGTAGAGAAGAACTCCTTACCCTTCTTCTGTCACTCCTTCCACTGGTATGGAAGATACCTGTTCAACTAGAAAAGGCAACAGGTATGTTTCTTTTCTTTATCATATCACCTGTGTTATCACAATTCCACTGGGGAAAAAAGTTCCATTGAAAAGTTACTTCTGCTGTAACGGTTGATACGGCTCAAAATCAGAATGGTATATATTAGTATGATACTTAATATGAAAAATTCTTTAGGCAAATACATTTTTATTTCTTCTAATAATACAGAAACCATGGTCCTTCTTAGGGGATTCCTTGAATGTAATGATGATTAGAAAATAGATGAAGAAGCAGAACACTTAGCAAACGGAGTAAATCTGGATATGTAGCCTAACATTTGAGAAATGGAGAGGGAAAAGTTTGAAGAAAGAAATTAAAGATTCTTTGCTTATTTTAAAGGCTGCTTTCCATTACCAGTACTCTGTCAATGACTTTTGTAGTTTAGTTTTTCTACTGTTGCTTTTAAAGGATAAATTTGAAGTAATATTTTGTTTCAGGACTTGGTAGAATTATTACACTTAAGGTCACTACATACTTTTAATTTCTGATTCAGAAAAAATAAAAATATGTGTATACATATCATATTAAGTATATGAAACTTAGTTTAAATGTTTCAGTGGAGGGATTAACAGTTTTCCCCCTTGACCACTTCTGGAATATGCGAATTGTGAGATGCTTAAGGATATCTCAGGTTGAAAAAAAAAAAGAAAAATCTCCTGAATTGTATTTTAATGCCATATATGCATTTTTAATGTGTTTCTGATATGGGGCTCTCTTTTAGGGAGTTACCTAAGTTCTTGTAATATTGTTATCCTACTTATTTGTTGATTCACTGATTCTGCTCTTGTTTTCTTCTTAATTTATAGAATTCACAAATTGTTAATCACTTAAGAAATCTAATTTGTGTCCTTTTGGGGAAGTTGTCTTCATTGCCTGCATCTTTTGCATACATGGAATTTGTCAGACTCCTTTTAATCTCCCTTAATTAAAGCACAAGTCTTTTATTTACAGAGTTTTAAATTTATTCATTCTGAATTATAACTATATCTTTCGTATAGATCTTATTACGTGTTGTTGCAAAGGGAAAGACCAATTTCATTATCTTTTTAATTAGTATGGAAAATTTATTCATTTCCCTAAGAGATAGGTATTGAGTGGTGACCACACGGCAGCCCTAGGTTCTAGGCACTGAGGATGAAACAGGAATGAATGCCTGTACCTGTGCCTAGTTCAGTGCGTAGCACATGCCGTAGATATTGTGAATGAATAACTCTTTTAACCTCAGTCTTGGAGAACATTTGGTATCTACTGTATGATTTAAAAATAATTTTAGAAAATCTTAAAGTTTCTAAGTTATATCAGGGCTATAAACTAAATACTGTTTTGAGAATATAATATACCCGTGTCTTAATTAATGGCATTATCGGAGGAGATTTGTAAAGTGGTAGGAATAGTAGCGCTAAATACCAGCACTACTTTCCTAACACTGTTCTCCATGTTGTTTTCAGAATCAATTTGTATCCTTTGAACCAGTGCCACCTGGTACTTAACATGAGCGGGATAAGGAAGTGAAGTGATAAGGGGAGGAAGGGGAGTAGAGACATAACAAAAGGCTAAAGGAAATCAGCCCCATAATAAAAATATACTGAGGATAAACTCCTAAAGTGAATGATAAGTAAGAGGGTAATCACCTATGCAAACTGAGTTTTAAAACATATTAAGGTATTCTAAATTTTCTTTCTTCATATTGTTAGATTTTAATCTACCGTTCTCAGCTGATATAATCCTGACCAAAGAAAAGAACTCAAGTTCTCAAAGATCTACTCAGGAAAAATTATATTTAGAAGGAAGCGCCCCAGCCGGTCAGGTTTCTGCAGAAGTAAATGTTTTTCGACAAAGCAGACGGCAGCGTAAAACTACCCATCGCTATTCTGTAAGAGATGCAAGAAAGACACAGCTCTCCACCTCAGATTCAGAAGTCAATTCAGATGACAAAAGTATAGTAATGACTAAGCATAGAAGGTCCCATCTGCTGAAGCATTTTGTAACACAGTCTCCTAAAGAAGACCACCTTACAGCTAAGCTTGACCACTTATCAACCAAAGAACAGACCCTTCCTGATACCATGGCTTTGGAAAATTCCAGAGAGAAGATTCCAAGACAGGAGTCAAACACTGACATTTTAAGTGAGCCAGCGGCCTTGTCTATCATCAGTCACATGCACAATTCTCCATTTGACTTATGTCACGTATTGTTATCTTTATTAGAGAAAGTTTGTAAGTTTGACATTACCTTGAATCATAATTCTGCTCTAGCCGCCAGTGTAGTGCCCACGCTGACTGAGTTCCTAGTGGGTTTTGGGGACTGCTGTAATCTCAGCGACAATTTGGAGAGTCGGATGGTTTCTACAGGTTGGACTGAAGAACCGGTGGCTTTGATTCAACGGATGCTTTTTCGAACAGTGTTGCATCTTATGTCAGTAGATATTAGTATGGCAGAGATGATGCCAGAAAGTCTTAGAAAAAATTTAACGGAATTGCTTAGAGCAGCTTTAAAAATTAGAACTTGCCTAGAAAAGCAGCCCGACCCTTTTGCACCAAGACAAAAGAAAACACTACAAGAGGTTCAGGAAGATTTTGTGTTTTCCAAGTATCGCCATAGAGCTCTTCTTTTACCTGAGCTCCTAGAGGGAGTTTTACAGATCCTGATCTGTTGTCTTCAAAGTGCAGCTTCAAATCCTTTCTTCTTCAGTCAAGCCATGGATCTGGTTCAAGAATTCATTCAGCATCATGGATTTCATTTACTTGAAACAGCAGTTCTTCAAATGGAGTGGCTGGTTGTAAGAGATGGGGTTCCTCCTGAGGCCTCAGAACATTTGAAAGCCCTCATCAATAGTGTGATGAAAATAATGAGCACTGTCAAAAAAGTGAAATCAGAGCAACTTCATCATTCAATGTGTACAAGAAAAAGGCACAGACGGTGTGAATATTCCCACCTCATGCATCACCACAGAGATCTCTCAGGTCTGCTGGTTTCGGCTTTTAAAAACCAAGTTTCCAAAAGCCCGTTTGAAGAGACGGCAGATGGAGACGTGTATTACCCGGAGCGGTGCTGTTGCATTGCAGTGTGTGCTCACCAGTGTTTACGCTTACTGCAGCAGGCTTCCCTGAGCAGCACGTGCGTCCAGATTCTCTCGGGTGTTCAGAACATCGGCATATGCTGTTGTATGGATCCCAAATCTGTGATCATTCCTTTGCTCTATGCTTTTAAATCGCCAGCACTGAAAAACTGTCGGCAGCATATATTAAATATTCTCAACAAACTTATTTTGGATCAGTTAGGAGGAGCCGAGATACCACAAAAAACTAAGAAAGCAGCTTGCAATATTTGTACCGTTGACTCAGATCAGCTAGCCAAATTAGAAGAGACCCTGCAGGGAAACGCATGCGATGCTGAACCTTCCTCAGGTTTATCCAGTCCTTCTTACAGATTTCAGGGGATCCTGCCCAGCAGTGGATCTGAAGACTTGTTGTGGAAATGGGATGCCTTAGAGGCTTATCAGAATTTTGTTTTTGAAGAAGACAGATTATGTAGTGTGCAGATTGCAAGTCACATTTCCAGTTTAATGCAGAAAGGCAATATAGTTGTTCAGTGGAAATTGTATAACTACATATTTAATCCTGTGCTCCAAAGAGGAGTTGAATTAGCACATCATTGTCAACAGCTCGGCATTACTTCAGCTCAGACTCATGTATGTAGCCATCAGAACCAGTGTTTGCCCCAGGAAGTGGTTCAGATTTATTTAAAAACTCTGCCTACCCTGCTTAAATCAAGGTTCGTGTGTGTGTGTGTGTGTGTGTGTGTAGATATTTTTTTCTCATTGTACGCTTTTGAATATCTTTATTATTTATTTTTTCCTAGGATTTAATTTTTAGTTTAACAACTACCAAAAAATTCCCATCCCATGTCAGATTTTTTTTTAAACATTTATGTATTTGTTCATTTGTTTGTTTTTACTGGGGTGGTCATAGAGAAGAGGATAGAGCCATTGATTTTAATTTCTCTGAAAAAAAGTAAAGTTTTAAATGTATTTCTGAGAAAAAAAAGGACACAACACAAATATCCAACAGCACGGGCAAGGTTAAATTAATTATTTTATATTTTCTTGATGTAATATTATTAGCCATTAAAAAATAATGTTTAAAAGGATCATGTTGGGACATGAAAAAATGCTTATAATATTTTATCAATAAAATAAAAAAATAAAAATATCATCCGCTTATTTACAACTAGGTAAAATATGCATATACATAAAATGATAATTATTTATGGAGGTAGTGAAATTAAGGGAATTATTATTTTTTAAATACCATATCTACATTTATTGCCTAAGCAATATATGTGGAAAATACAGATAAACAAAATGAAGAAAATTAAAATTACTTAGAATCCCATCAATGAGTTTTGCAGATTTTTTTTTAATTAATTAATTATTATTATTTTTTTTTTGGCTGTGTTGGGTCTTCGTTTCTGTGCGAGGGCTTTCTGTAGTTGCGGCAAGCGGGGGCCACTCTTCATCGCGGTGCGCGGGCCTCTCACTGTCGTGGCCTCTCCCATTGCGGAGCACAGGCTCCAGACGCGCAGGCTCAGTAGTTGTGGCTCACAGGCTTAGTTGCTCCGCGGCATGTGGGATCTTCCCAGACCAGGGCTTGAACCCGTGTCCCCTGCATTAGCAGGCAGATTCTCAACCACTGCGCCACCAGGGAAGCCCAGTTTTGCAGATTTTGTGATTTTCAACTCTGATACTTAAAAAATAGTTTTATAAATAAAGCTTGCTTCTGATGGGTAGTTTGGCCTTTCAAATTAATGCATGTACCATTTAAAAAAACGTAATAAAATACAACTCATCTGTGATCATTATCTTTACAATCTCTTTTTTAAAAATTCCTGACATTCTGACATTGTTTAAATAGAACTGACTTTGCTTTGAAAGCTTGTAACTCCTTAGCCTATTTCTGGACAGGGATCCAGATCCGTGAGTCTTACCTGAGACAGAGCTGAAAAACTTCACATCTGCAGTTTGGTTCTTTCCCTGTGTGACATACAGATTTAAAACCAACAGAAGTCCTGGGTGAACCATCAGGCAGACAAACAAATGGACACACAAATGCCTCCGGGCTTCCGGAGTGTCCATCTCAAATGTGATGGTGGCTGTGGCACTGAGAATTTATAGAGAAATTTGCCATTTGGAGAAAAATGCGCTTTGTTTAACTTAACTTGAGACGCGTTGCTTCGTTTAACTTGAGATGCGTTGCTTCCTTTAACTTGAGATGCGTTGCTTCCTTTAACTTGAGATACGTTGTAATCTGTTCTTTTCAAATGCTGCTGGAGTGTTTGAAGAAGGATGTAAAAGTAACTAGAAAGCCACTTGAGATCCTAGTCATATCTGAGGACTTCAGCCAGATAACTGATGAGTTGAAATAGGTAGTGTTTAGTATTTGCAGCAATGACATATTTAAATAGTATATGTACCTACTTATAAATGATGTTGCTATATGTAAAAGCTCTTGTATTTTTTTTTTCTCTCACAGGGTAATAAGAGATTTGTTTTTAAGTTGTAATGGAGTGAACCAAATAATTGAATTAAATTACTTAGATGGTATTCGAAATCACTCGCTAAAAGCATTTGAAACTCTGATAATCAGCCTAGGGCAACAACAGAAAGATTCTTCAATTCCAGGTATTGATGGGACAGACCTTGAACAGAAGGAGCTGTCGTCTTTAAATGTCAGTACTTTGTACAACCAGCAAGCTTATTCAGATTCTCAGAGTCTTAGCAAATTTTATGCCCGCCTCAAAGATGCTTATCCAAAGAAACGGAAGTCTGTCACCCAGGATGTTCATATCAACACGATAAACCTCTTCCTCTGTGTGGCGTTCTTGTGCGTAAGTAAAGAAGCAGAATCTGATAGAGAGTCAGCCAATGATTCAGAAGATACTTCCGGCTACGACAGTACAGCGAGCGAGCCTTTGCAACACATGCTGCCATGTTTCTGTCTCGAGAGCCTCGTCCTGCCCTCTCCCAAACACATGCACCAAGCAGCAGACATTTGGTCAATGTGTCATTGGATCTACATGTTGAGTCCAGTTTTCCAGAAACAGTTTTATAGGCTTGGTGGTTTCCGAGTATGCCATAAATTAATATTTATGATAATACAGGAACTATTCAGAAGTCCTGAAGAGGAGCAAGGGAAAAAGGAGGGAGATATAAATGTAGATGAAAACCAAGATTTACACAGACCTTCTCAATCTGAGATCACTGTGAAGGAAGATTTATTGTCTTTGACTGTGAAAAGTGACCCCACACCATCACAACTGGGTAGTCTGAAAAAGAGTGCTGACAGTTTAGGTAAATTGGAGTCACAGCCTATTTCTTCCATGAACGTGGAACAAATTCCAGCCACGGAAGCTGCTCCTGAGGAAGCAAAAGTATTTACGAATCGAGAAAGCGAGACCTCACTTCAGGGCATACGACTTTTGGAAGCCCTTTTGGCTATTTGTCTTCATGGCACCAGAGCTAGTCAGCAAAAGATGGAATTGGAGTTACCTAATCAGGTAGTAACTTGTCCTTCATCTAGCTATTGTGTTTTACATATACATATATACATATATATACATATACATATATATATATATATATATATATATAAAAGTTCTAATGTAATACTATTGTCATTTTGTTTTTCCAAAGATTCTAAGTTTTGAGATGCTCCTGCATGCTTAGCACAGTACCAGGTACCGTGGCGGACACAGAGGAGTACATGACCCTGTTCTTGCCCTCAAGAAGCTTATGTTTTAGTTTGGAATTCAGAACCCACATGTGACAAATTTACCAACTCTGAAAGGCATTAGTTACTCACTGAATGTCAGATGAGTAATAATGAGTATTGTATTTCAAAGTTCAGACTCTTCAGTCTTGGTGTGATTCTGTTTGGTGCCCTGCCCAGATCCCCTACCAAGCTGATCCCCCCGTCCACCGTCTGCTGCAGATGTTGGCTGCTGAGGACTCACATCTGCACCCATCTCCCAAGGAGTGCCCTTGGCCGACTGGGGAAGGGTGCTCAGAGCCCATGGTTGATGGCAATGGCTCTGTTGGAGGGGGGCAGTTTCTGCGGTGCAGCTCGGGCCACAGAGCTTCCCATGGAATTAGGCTGGGGCTACACATTTATTCTGGAACCACACCTTTGCCTGGCTTCTTCCCCCGACATATTCTGCCTCCCTCACACCTTTACAAATTTCTGCTGAGAGCATGTCTCAGAGAAAAAGGAGTCCTCAGTTTCGGACCTTGCTTCTAAGGACACTTCGAATATGGCAGATCCCTTCTCTCCTTACTGACTCACCCCTAACCGTTCTGTCAGCCAGCAGGCTCTCCCGACTGCAGTCCCAGCCTCCATAATGCCTCCTGTCTAAAACATCTTGATGCCTCCACGTTGCTCACAATTAAAATAGACACTCCTTAGTATAGCACGCAGAGCCCATCACAGTCTTGCTTTCACTTCCTTGTTTAGCCTGATTTCCTGCCATCCTTCACCGTGCTGCAATCAGCCATACTGAGCTGACAGCTTCTCGAGATGCCATTCTTTGTCATCACTTCTGTACTTTTGTACCTGTTCTTCTGCCTGGCGTATTCTCTCTCTCTGCTTCTATGCCTGCTGTCTCCAACTTGTTCTTCATTGTTCATCTCATACAGTCCTTCCTCTGGACACTTTGACAGGTCTCTCAGGCACATCCTCTCTTTTCTGTACTCAGAGAAGTTTATTTATAGCTCTTGTATGGTCACCATCATATCTTGTTTGTATGTATCTGTGTCTCACATTGGACGGAGATAATTCCTTAGGGAAGAAGTCAGTTTCCTATCCATCCTTATGGCCTCATCCCCTAGTAGAAGAACGTAGGCAAGCAGTGAGAGTTCCCCTCAAGCACAGATGGGAAGGAGTAAAGAAGGGAGGAAGAGAAAAGGATTAGAACATAAGTGCTTCTTAGAGTCTTAAGGAATCTCCAAGAAGAAGGAATTTGTAAAATCTAGAGATGGTTAATCAAACCCCTGAAGTTTTAACTAAACATTTTTTGCACGATACAATTAATTTATGGTACATTGAAATTCAAAACCAAATAAGATGAGTAAAGCATTTGATAAATTAAAATGTTGTTATTAATTGTAACAGTAGGATGTTTGTATAAGTGCTAGGTATTTATAGTCATTTTAATTTCATATCAACTGCAAATAAATGGACTAGCATTTGCTTAAGTAACTATTAACTTATCATTTGCTTTGTCACTGTTTTATTTTTTCTTAAAGCATGTTAATATTCTCAGTCTCTTTTTTTTTTTTTTTTTTTTACCTTAGAACTTGTCTGTGGAAAATATACTGCTTGAAATGAGGAGCCATCTTTCCAAGTCAAAGGTGATTGAAACAGAATTAGCAAAGCCTTTATTTGATGCGCTGCTTCGAGTTGCACTGGGGAATCATTCAGCAGATTTTGAACACGATGATGCTGTGACTGAGAAGGTATGAATAACTGAGTTGTGTTGTTTGGGTGTGACTGGCAGAGGCAGAAGCCTCTGTGTGGGATGGGAGTAAGGCACCAATGAATGTGGTTAGGACATGTGGGCCAGGATTTGGTCATGTGAGTTCGATGGGCCGTGTCGCCGTCACGTGGGGTGGATTGTATTTAGTCAGTCCCGTATCATAAAAAACGGGAGAGCAGGATGACATGCTTCTCTTCATCTAATCTGGAGATTTTCTGAGAATTACTTCTAGTTAGGTGGAAAGGTATCATTTGGTAAGTCTTACATATAAACTGATAGTTTATTAAATAACAATTCAGGGATGGGTCTTATTTGATCCTATATTGGTGCAGCTAATATTTCCAGAACTCTCTTCTCACTTTAATTTTAAATCACTCAGCATGAAAAATGACTAGTACTTGCATAGAAAATAGCAGTCATAGTTTTTTAGTTGTTCTGTTAACATTGTTTTCTAAAAGAACTATTTTAATTTCTTTTCCTGAAACTCGGATACATATTTAGTTAATTTCCCTCTCCTTTCATGTTTCTTTACCGTTAGTTAATTGTCACCGCTCCTTTATCCGTATGTAACTTCTTTTTAAATTTCTTGGTCTGGACATACATTGGCATTTTATAATCTTCTGCCATAATATTTTATGTTACTGTTTGTCATAACTTAAAAACTTACTGAAATAACTACTAATGCCTTCATCATATTACTGAATCAGTTGGTTAACTGGAAAATGTTAAAATACCTACCTAAAATGTCAAAATACCTAGGTAGGTTAAAATACCTACCTACTTATTAAAAAAAAAGTTTACTCTACCTTTTATTACTGTTGCAATGATAAAATACTCTGAGCTTCTTCAAGTGTGTTTTCTAAAATGAAGATATTAGTAACATTTTTATAAGAGAAGGAAAATTTCATGCCACAAGATATTGCACAGGGAGTTAATGCTGGAACTCTTGATTTCTGAGATGCTTGTATATAGACAACTGCATTCTGAAATCTTAAAATTAATTTCCTTGAAAATTTTTCATCTCTTCTCTGGGTATCTAATTTATGAAACACTTTATTTATAAAAATCCTATGAAAAAATCTTTTCCATGAACAAATATGTAAAACTAATACATATTTATTCACATGAAGTTGTAGGAAGTACAACTTAATTCTACCTCATTGTGGTTTTTAGTCATTTCTTATCATATAACTAGAATGAAATTTCTGAGACTTATTTTTCAGTAAAACTGAAATGACCTATAGCTTAATCTTTTAGGACAGCTATTTTTTGAGGTGTTAATCAAGAAAATTATTCTGCATGAATTTCATAATGTGTAATGGTTAATATCGATGCCTAAGATTTTTTTTCTTAAAATACTGAAGCTGTCCTTAAAATGACTTTTGAGTAGTAAATACCTTATTTATAAAAAAGGAACAAACATTACAGCTTTTACCTTTTAATTACACTGATCTTGTAGAGTCATCAGTCTGAAGAAGAATTGTCATCCCAACCTAGTGATTTTTCAGAAGAAGCTGAGGATCCTCAGTGTTGCAGTATTAAACTTTTGGTTGAAGAAGAAGGTTATGAAGCAGATACTGAGAGCAATCCTGAGGACAGTGAAACCTGGGATGATGGTAAAATATCACTGAAGTACTTGTGATTGGATTTGAAGTCAGATTATTAATTAGCAAATGGTTCATAATAATATCACTTTAGAATTTTGTATTGCCTTACATTTAAAAAGTGCATTGTTCAACCATTCATTTCATTTGATCTTGACAACAAATTCTGGCATTCTTGTAAGCAGTTTAAAACAATGAGATATATTTTGTTATCACAAGCATTGATCGAGTGCCTAAGAATACAGGGTAGAGGAAGTCCCTGCTTTCATATATATTCTAGTGGAAAAGACAAACAATAAGTATCAGAAATAAGCAGTATGAAGAAATAAAACAGGGTGATGTGATAGTGATTGGGTGGTCGGAGAAGGCCTCTCTGAAGATATGTTTACGTTGAGGCCTAAATACAAAAGATCTATCCAGCGAACATTGACAGGAAGAGCATTGCAGGCAGTTTGTTATAAAGAGTAAATAATATAGGGAATGCAGACATCTCTTTGTGGCCTCCAAGGATGCTGCAGCATAGATTTCTTCTTAGTTCACCACAGCCCAACTTGTTTAGGATGGAACGACATGGCATATGATCCTTTGTTTCCAGGCCTAAAACTTGGGTAAAGTGGAAAATATGGATTGGCCAGAGCCAAGAGATTTCTGGGAAGGCTCCATCTTTTAATCTGCTGATCTTGTGACTGTGCCAGTACTGTTAGTCTTCACTAAGTTTGCAGTAGTTTATCTTCCTCAAAGTCTATTTTCTCTTTCCCACTGAGTGAATGGGAATAATCACTGATGTCCTACTGAAAGGGCTTGATGGGCCCATAGCAGGTATTTTTTGTTTCTTTGTTTTTTGTTTTTTTACCATAAAGAGAGTGAAAAGAACAAAGGAACAGCCACGAATTGAAAGCCACACACATATATGTTCATGTAGCTTACTTGATTCATTAAACAAACTACTTTAATATGTTTTTTCCAGTTTTATTGAGAAATAATTGACATACATCACTGTATAAGTTTAAGGTGGTTGGATTGACATATACTGTGAAATGATGACCACAATAGGTTTAGTTAGCATTCATCATCTCATATAGATACAATAAAAAGAAAAGAAATAAACATTTCTCCTTGTGATGAGGACTCTTAGAATCTACTCTCTTAACTTTCCTGTATATCATACAGCAATGGTGACTATAGTCATCATGTTGTACATTATATCCCTAGTACTTATTTATCTTATAACTGGAAGTTTGTACCTTTTAACCACCTTCTTCCACTTCTCCCTCCCCCCCACCTCCTGAGCAGGTGCTTTGGAAAAAATATTGGTTTAATAGTGTTAGTTTTTTTTGTTTGTTTGTTTTTTTGGCCGCACTATGCGGCATGCGCGATCTTAGTTCCCTGACCAGGGATCTAACCTGCGCTCCATGCAGTGGAAGCACGAAGTCTTAACCGCTGGACTGCCAGGGAAGTCCCAACAGTGTTAGTTTTATCAGAGTACAGACATGATTTTATAATGATAGATTTCCTCCTTTTTGTAAGTTTGCTAAATAGATCTTAATTTAAAGAATTTTGGTCTAGGTAGAAATTTATCCATTTCTTACCTATATGAACTTTTTAAAAGAGTACAGCAGTTTCTTTAAAGAGCATAACAGTTAAAATTTCCAAAATGTAATATTCATTGAAATTACTTGAAATTGAAATTCATTGAAAGTCTTGTCTGTTTCTCACTTATGAAGAAGACAAAGTATAAAATTCATCCAACCAATAGCCAGACCTACTGTTTTCAGAGAGATATGGGCAAACAAATGAACTACCCTGTGATTTAGGTATTTTGGCGTCAGAAAGTTTGGGATAGTATTTTTTTCCAGTTGTGTCAAAGGAGTGTGTTAAATCTGTGTCACAGGTCTGTAAAAATTACAGTTGATAATATTCGTGGTTCTAGTGAAGATCAAAATTACTCTTAAGGCTACTCATTTATCTTCAAAATATCCATATGACTTGATTTTTCAGGATTCGTATTGTAATCAAAAGTCAAGCAGTAGGAAAAGGTTTTGTGAGCATCTTATAAATAGCACTTTTGTCACTAGATCTCCTAAATGATGAACGAGATTTGAAATATTTTTTCAATGTTTAGGGAATAAAAATAATCTTTTCTTTTCCCCCTGTTAGGGGTAGACTTAAAGCCTGAAGTAGAAAGTTTCAGTGCATCAAGCAGTCCAAATGACTTACTTGAAAACCTCACTCAAGGGGAAATAATTTATCCTGAGATTTGTATGCTGGAATTAAATTTGCTTTCTACTGGTAAAGCCAAACTTGATGTGCTTGCCCATGTATTTGAGAGTTTTTTGAAAATCATCAGACAGAAAGAAAAGAATATTTTTCTACTCATGCAACAGGTAAAAGATGTATTTAGTTAAATGTGATCAATATTTACCACACGCATGCCCCAATTACTCACCTCTTAGTTTATATATAACCCAACTTGTCTGAAAATTGAGATGATTACTTACCTGTTATAATACCTTAATGTATGTTTTTAGTACAAGTGATATTCTAAAAATCTTCTATTTCCATAGTTCTCCAAAGTAGCATAAAAATTAATGTTGTCATTGGCTAACTAATAAGAATCCTAGTATGCTTCTGAGAATGGATAATATTTGAAAAATTGCATTTAATTTTAATATATAGTCATTGTTTTGAAAACTCAGAAAACAAAACAGCATGAAAAACAAAATGAAAATTATGTATAATCCTACACATAGCATTCTCTCCACTTATTTTAAAATACCTAGAAATGTGTATACAGTAGACTATCAAGTAGTTTATTATGATATTACAGTTGCTTCATGCTTTCATGAGGTAAGAAATTTAATTTCTTATGTTTTGTTTTTTAATCTTCAGGGAACTGTGAAAAATCTTTTAGGAGGGTTCTTGAGTATTTTAACACAGACTGATTCTGATTTTCAAGGTGCGTTGAAACTGTTTTAAACCATAGCTTTGAAATAATTTTGTTGCCATATGAAATGAAGAGTTGACAATAATGGCTTCCATTGGCATAGGGCTGTGTGGTTTCAAAAGTAGCTTTATATGCATCATCTCTTTTGTTTCTCAGAACCATCCAATGCGGTAGACATAGTGTAAGTATCTTGAGTTTATAGAGAGGAAAATCTAGATTCCAAGGGATCGAATTACTTGTTCAGGGTCGTATACATGGAAGTGGCATTGCAAGGGCTGTAACCCAGTCTAAACACTGTGTTGCTGCTTTACCAGGTATCGCTTGAGTGCCCGCTCTCTACTCTGTACTTTCACAGACATTTGAGAAATTCATAATGAATACGTAATATGATTATATTTTATACACTAGATAGAAACCTAGATTTTAGTTGGAGAAACCTAAATTGTAATTGGAGAATTAAGGCTGACATACACAAAATGTTAATTTGGGTTTGTTGCGTATTTTCTCACGATCAAATTCAAGTTATGCGTTTTGGGCATGCATACCTCACAAGTGATGCTATGCCTTTTCACAGTGCGTCATATCTAGGGGTTCATGATATCTGTATCTTATTACTGGTGATGTTGACTTTGATCACTTGGTTAAGGTGGTGTTTTGCCAGGTGTTTCCATTGTTAAGTTAGTATTTTCTCTTTATAATTAGGAAGTTTCTTATGGGGAGATAACTTAAGGCTATGTAAATATCCTTTTTTCATCATACTTTAACCCACTCGCTTTAGCATCCATTGATGATTCTTGACTGAAACAGTTAATATGGTGGTTTGCCAAATAGTAATTTTCTGTTTCCCTCATTCCATCTTCATTTGTTAATTGGGATTACACTGTAAGGAAAAGCCTTCCCTTCTTCCCCATCTACTTAGTGTATGGGTATATTTTTATTTATTGTGCTGGGCACTTAGTGGACTTTTTTGATCTGAAGACTTATTTCCAGCTCAGCTCTGAGAAATTCTATTCCATTATCTTTTCATAACAGCTTTACTGAGATATAATTCATATACATGAGATATATTTGTGATATAATTGAGATATATTAATATACTATACCATTCACCCGTTTGAAGTGTACAATTTAGTGTTTTTTAGTAGGTTCAGAGCTGTCCATGTTAAAACATTTTCATAGCCCCAAGAGAAACCCCATACCCTGTAGCAGTCACTCCCTCTTTCCCCTTCACCCTCCCCCACGCACGTGCCCCAGCCCCTGGCAATCACTAATCTATTTCCTGTCTTATAGATTTACCTATTCTAGATATTTCATGTAAATGGAATATGTGGTTCTTTGTGACTGGCTTCTTTCGCTTAGCATAATATTTTCATCCATGTTGTAGCATACATCAGTACTTCAGGTTTTTAAAACTCATTTTTTAATTTTATTTTGATTTAATGTAGATTGCTTTTTAATTTTTTTATTAATAAGCTTTATTTTTTACAACAGCTTTACCTTTATAGAGAGATTGAGCAGATAGCACAGAGAGTACCCAGATTAACCTTAGTATATTTGCTATAATTAATGAACCTATATTGTTACATTATTATTAACTTATGTCCATAGTTTATTCAAATTGCCTTAGTGTGTACCTAATGTTCTTCTGTTTAAAGATCTTAGCCAGGATTCACATTGCATTTAGTTGTCATACCTCCTTAGGTTCCCTCTTGGCTGTGACAATTTCTTAGACTTTCCCTGTTTAATGACCTTGAGAGTTTTGAGGAGGACTGATCATACTGTAGAATGTCCCCTTGCTGAATTTGTCTGATGTTTTCCTCACTGTGGTTTCTCACTGTGGTTTTGATTTGCATTTCCGTAATGATTAGTGACATTGATCATCTTTTCATGTACTTGTTAGCCATTTGTATATCTTCTTTGGAGACATGTCTATTCAAATCCTTCACCCTTTTTCAAAATCAGGGTGTTTCTCTTTTTGTCGTTGAGTATTAAGAGTTCTCTATGTACTCTGTATACTCTTCAGTTCCTATTTTCCCCCTTGGTTAGGCAACTCGGCCAGTCTGCAGACTTTTACAGTTATACCTGGTAGCCCTGATGCTAACATCCCACCATGCATCTCAGCTTTTTCTTGGCAGAAGCCATTCAGTTTCTTTTGAGAAGAGTTTACAGGTTTGGGGCATAAAGGTGATAGGTGACTTATCTTTGCTGTGTACTCGGAATCAAGGAGAGAGGCGGATGTCACAGACAGACCTTTTATTAATCCCTGTGCTTGCAGCCCTGTCTTACTTCCTCCCCAGATTTGGGACAGATCGGCTCTTCATTCCTCTGAGCCCCTTTGTAATTCAAAGAGATTCTAGGCTGCAGCTTTCTCTTTTATCTATCTCTCCTTCCATCTTCAAGAAATATTTTTAAATCTCTCACTTGACCTGCTCCCAATGCCCACTGCCTCCCCACTTTTTTCCTGTTATGGGTTTCTTCCTTTTTGTTATTCTGAACTTTCAGTTCAGTGACTTTTCAGTGGTAGACAAAGGCATATGTATATGTGTGTGCATATCTCTATTCCCCCATTTTGAACTGGAACCTGTTAGTTTTGAACTGGAAAATAAAATCTAAGCACATACACTTTACATCGATCATGTTATTTTCCTACTCTAAAACCTTTAACTGATTGATGTAACTTACAGGATAAAGTCCATGCTATTTTATAGTCTTGTTGCTCAATTTCTTTCTAGATATGTCTACCATTACGCTACTGTATCAGTTCACTGCTTCTACAAAACATGTTGCTGAAACATGACTTCTCTTCTCAGGTTTTATATGAGAATTATTTTGTCATGTCCAAAAGGGAGATAATATTTATTTTGTAGGACTTATTTTTGGTTAGGATCGGCTGAGATAATGCATGCAAATATAGTTCGATTGCTGTAATATATGCTACAAATATTTATTTTACTCTAGAAAGTTATATGAATGTGTGTATTACCAATTATATTTCATACTAAACCCCATGATAGAATAAAGTGTTCAAACTAATCATTTGTCATATTTTAGTGTTTTCGTAATTTTTAATACTTCCACTTTTACTTATGTCATCTAATTTTCTAATTAGAAAGTTGTAGTCATAAATTAAACATTTTCAACATGAGAAGGTAGCAGACTGTTTTATGGTACCTAACAGCTTATTTAAGAAATACTGTATTAATTTATGCTTCTTTAAATAATACCTTTATTTTACTTTGAGCTAACCAGTCTTTAAGAAAAGTGGTTTTGTTGTTGTTTGTCAGTTGGTTAGTTGGTTTGCATTTAATTATATTGTTATTTCTTCAGCAGATTTTTGGATTATTAGAGTATTTATAATCCGTTCAAGATGTGACAATAGTGTTTGATCCCTTTCAGTGAAATTGTTTATTCCGTTCTTTTAATTATTGTATATCGGCTTTAATTTTCCCCCTCTCTCTTTCTTTAATTTAGCATGCCAGAGAGTACTGGTGGATCTTTTGGTATCTTTGATGAGTTCAAGAACATGTTCGGAAGAGCTAACCCTTCTTTTGAGAATATTTCTGGAGAAATCTCCTTGTACAGTAAATATGCTATAATTTGCCATTTTTTCACTGATACCTAATAGAATATTTTTTTATTATTTAGAAATCACTAAGCTCCCTCTTTTGATGTGGTAATTATTATATAGTCAGCTCCATGTTATTGCGTGTGAAATTCTCGATTATTTTGTTATTTACACAATTTTAACCATTTTGCTTCAATTTCGGCTAGCTAGACATATCGTTGGGAACAGAGTCCCTTTACCCCATTCCACCCCAAGTCTTTGTGCTTAAGAAATGCTAAATAATTTTAATTACTAAAGATTATTATAAGTAATTATAACCATTTTGAGAGTTACCCTTTTTTTAAAGAAAATTATTATTCACTCTTCATTGATCTTCTATCACTTGTCCATTGGTGCAGCTTAGTGATTTTTAGACCGTTCTTTGCTGAGAAACACATTTTTATAATGAAATCTTGACTAGAAGCATAAGCAAATAAAACAGAAAACTTTGGAGCTACTTTCTTTGAAGCAAGGTTGGAGGATGTTCCTGAGCCCTGCCCATTTCACCATCCCACTTGAGCCTTGTAGACCCCGAGGGAGCTCTGTGGAACACGAGGTCAAAAACCACTAGTGTAATGGAGAACAGTATGGAGGTTCCTTAAAAAACTAAAAATAGAACTACCATATGACCCAGCAATCCCACTACTGGGCATATACCCTGAGAAAACCATAATTCAAAAAGAGCCATGTACCACAATGTTCATTGCAGCACTATTTACAATAGCCAGGACATGGAAGCAACCTAAGTGTCCATCAACAGGTGAATGGATAAAGAAGGTGTGGCACATATATACAATGGAATATTACTCAGCCATAAAAAGAAATGAAATTGAGTTATTTGTAGTGAGGTGGATGGACCTAGAGTCTGTCATACAGAATGAAGTAAGTCAGAAAGAGAGAAACAAATACTGTATGCTAACACATATATATGGAATCTAAAAAAAAAAAAAATGCTTCTGAAGAACCTAGGGGCAGGATGGGAATAAAGACTCAGACCTACTAGAGAATGGACCTGAGGACACGCGGAGGGGGAAGGGTAAGCTGGGACAAAGTGAGAGAGTGGCATGGACATATATACACTACCAAATGTAAAACTGATAGCTAGTGGGAAGCAGCCGCATAGCACAGGGAGATCAGCTCGGTGCTCTGTGACCACCGAGAGGGGTGGGATAGGGAGGGTGGGAGGCAGACGCAAGAGGGAAGAGATATGGAGATATATGTATATGTATAGCTGATTCACTTTGTTATAAAGCAGAAACTAACACACCATTGTAAAGCAATTATACTCCAATAAAGATGTTAAAAAAAAAAAAACCACTCGTGTAGACAATTGAGAACTGACTATATATTTATGGAATGTTTCTATTCTATTTTTCTGAGTTCATTTATCATTGTAATAATCAACATTAGTTGTTATTTTATGCATGGGTAGGGCATTGTACTGGGTTAATCTTTTCTATTTTTTTACTTGTCTCCTTAGTCGTTGCTTTTCCCTTTAATTAAATACTTGTTTCCTGTCATCTCTTCTGTACATTCTGTGTTTGAGTTTAACCAAAAACTTGTAATTATAAATAAACCTAAAAACCTTATTTTAGTTTACCAAACAGAGATGAAAGAAATTTTATTTGATTAGGGAAAAGGCATGTAAAATAAGGTGGAAAGTAACGGAGCACTCAATTTTGTGAAGTCAGTCATGCTGTAAATGCCATTCAGAAATCTGAAGAATTTGTAAGGTCTCTTATTCTATCCCTCATTTAAAAATAATTGATAGAAGCAACTATAGTGTACTTGGGAATAAACATCTTTGCTAGAAATGATTCCTGATATAATAATTGTATTTAATTGCTAGTACTTAAAACCAACTCATAACTTTTTAGGTTTGTACCTTAAGAGCATCTAAATCTAAAACAAATTAACCACAAGAGATTACATATTTTAAGACTGAAATCTCTGTTTCATATTTTATCTTAACTACACACAAAAAATGAAAATTTTAATGATATAGTAGATAGGAAGGTGTTTAAATAGGAATGCTGATATGCATATGTACATGTTTGCATTTTCATTTATAACCTGACTTTCAAGATTATTATGTACCTTGTAACATGATTGTAAAGTTTTGTGTGGTTTTCTTCTCCTCTAGGAAATTCTTCTTCTGGGTATTCTGAAAATTGTTGAAAGTGACATTACTATGAGTCCTTCACAGTATCTAACCTTCCCTTTGCTGCATACTCCAAATTTAAGCAATGGTGTTTCATCTTTTTCACAAAAGTGTCCCGGGATTCTAAACAGTAAGGCCATGGGGTTATTAAGAAGAGCACGAGTTTCGCGGAGCAAGAAGGAGGGTGACAGTGACAGTTTTCCCCAGCAGCTGCTTTCCTCTTGGCACGTAGCCCCCGTCCACTTGCCATTGCTAGGACAAAACTGCTGGCCACACCTGTCGGAAGGTTTCAGCGTTTCACTGTGGTTTAATGTGGAGCGCATTCACGAAGCTGAGAGTACCACAGAAAAAGGAAAGAAGACAAAGAAAAGAAACAAATCGTTAATTCTACTGGATAGTAGTTTTGGTGGAACAGGTATGACAACAGCGTTATCTGTTGCACTAAGATTTTTCCGACGGCGGTTTTATAGTAGTTGAGCACTGAGAATACAGCGAAGCTCTGACTTACTCTCAACGTGTTCTTCACGTGGAATGCCTCAGCAGCGGCAGGCTCTGACTTACCGCAGCCTGAGTGGTCAGCTAGCCCTGAAAACTCCATTTTCTTCTGCTCTTTTGCCTAGTGTGTATGGGAGCGGGGTGGGGGAGGCAGGTGGGCCACATCTGCAACTGCTGCTGCGGGGCTCACCGGCCCCATTGCTTGCCTCTTTCCTGGTCCCGTCACTGGGATAGGGTGGCTCCTGGTGTTTGAAAAGGAAAGGATAAAACCCTGTAGCCACTTTTCCATCCTTCTGCTACCGGTTTCCCACCTCCTATTAGTCCGCCTCCATTTCATCTCCTTTCTCTCTCGTAGTTCAAGCTCTCTTTCTTATGCTGTATCTTACCTCAGTGCCTCTCTCCTCGTTCCCATCACAGAAAGTTTAAATGCGTCAACCAACCTCCAGAGTGAGAATAAGTTTCATTCCAGTTCTTTCTATAACTGCTCGAATTGTGATTATGCTACTAGGAAACTGCTAGGTAGAAAGAAGCTGTTCGTTAGAAAGCAGTTTATGGTGGTGGTAAGTAAAGCAGGTAGGCTAATTCTTAGGGTCCATGAATGAATGAAATGACTGAATGAGACAGGTGTTTAGGGGGTTATGATTATAAGGAGGTGCTGGCCTCCATAGCTGCTCATTCCACAAGGTTTACACACGCCCACAGAGCCTCTGCTTCAGGACACTAGGCCTTCACCAGTATCTGGTTTCCAGGGAGGTCTTCTACCGCTAACCTGTAGATGGAACGGAAAACCTTAACGACACTGTCGAGATTGAAGGGTGGGAAATGTCACCTGATATCCACAGTTGGAGCTCTGAATCTACTTTTCCACAGACGTTATTTCCAAGTTATTAGCAGAACACACTTAGGTACTTTTATGGGTTAGCCTAGGAAGCTGAACTTTTAAGAAATCTTAGCAGATAATTTAATGTTTCAGGTAGTTATAGTGTTTTCTTTTGTGAATGGCATTTTGCCACCTAAGAATGGATAGCTCTGAACGATATACATGTGATGTCATTGATGATGGTGCTGTCTCATGTACATGGAGAGCTTTCTGGATTGTGTCACTTTGCTCTGCTCTTGCTATATGCATTTTTAATCTTCACAACATTTCAGTAAGGTGAGTGCTCATACTATCCGTATTTGTAGATGAAGTTAAGCAGCATGACCAATTTATGTGGCTGGTAAGTGCTGGAAATGGATTTAAACCCTCCTAAATTTAATTCCAGAGCTTAAATGTCACCACTACACTATAAACTGCAGATCTCTTTCTTACATATTAAGTGGGAGCAATCACAATGTAAACAGTCTCTAATAAAATGAATAAATATACACAATGACCTGAGAAAACTAAGTATTGGGAACATTTTTAAAATTTCTTATTGTAGATGTATTAGAAAACGTGTGTTTTAGAAAGATAATCTTGCATAAACATTTAAAATTAACATTTAAAAATAGTATACATACAAAAAAATTGAAGAAAGGTGAAGAAAATATTACAGTGATAACACATCCTTTGCCACTAAACCACTGTGTGCCATTGAGCAAGTTATTTAACCTCTCAGCACCTCAGTTCTGTCACCCTCAAAATGGGGATAATAATACTTATCTCACAAGATTGTCATGAGCACTAAATTAAGAAATATTTATAATATAACTACTCTGAATTCCTGAATACACACTGGTTTCTCTTCTGGTCTCTTAATTGTACAAGTTCAGATTTGATATGGAAACATTTTTTTCAATATCACTTCAGATATGAGTTCTCTATATATCTTATATCTTGGGCAGTAGTCCTCAAGATAATCAATGAATTTAACTTTTTTAAGACTTTTTTAAGACTATTATCATTGCTAGGGGGAGTATTCTTAAAAATTGGTGGTGGTTGTTGTTTTTTTAATAAGTTTTTTTTTTGATATGGACCATTTTTTTAAAGTCCTTATTGAATTTGTTACAATGTTGCTTCTGTTTTATGTTTTGGTTTTTTGGCTGGAGGTACGTGGGGTCTTAGCTCCTCAACCAGGGATCCAACCCGCACCCCGTGCATTGGAAGGCAAAGTCGTAACCACTGGACTGCCAGGAAAGTCCCTGGTGGTGGTTATACCCGTAGAAAATTGACAACCAATATATATGCAATCTGATAGCTGGCAGTGTTTATCTTCTCTAAAAGTCTGAGCCTTTGGGCATGCATTTTATATTTTGGTACATCTTAATGGAGCTTTACATGAAGTCATGAATCATGGTAATAGGTCGCATGGCTGAGGATTGAGCTCATCGTACATACTCAGGCAGTGCTAGGTTTTAAGTGGTGAGAAAGAGAAGTCAAGATAACCCGATGGCTCAAAGCCTCTAGCATTTACCTTCGCTTGTCTTGGAGAGACATGTTAGAGTTTCAGAATCACTCAGCACTTACATTCAGAGATCACGCACCAGGGACTCTAAACAAGGAATATATTCAAACACCACAATTTTTCTAAAAGGAATTTTAATATCAATTTTTTAAAAAAACAGCATGCTATTATTATTATTATTATTATAGAGATTTTTGGTGGTGCAAGACATGTGACAATGGTGTGTTCTCCCTGGGCTGGGGCCCCGATGTCACCGTGACCCAGTCCAGTCGATAAAAGAATCATGGCACAGTGACATCACAGTGGTCGCTTCACTCCTGTAATTAGCCCTTGGTTATCATGTATTTTAAAACATTTAACAACTTCTATTGCGCTCAATTACTGTTTTCACTCTTCATGCTTTTTTTTGGAGTTAACATCTAAACTTTGGAAATGTTGTTTGGAAATAAATGTTGTTTGTTTACCTGAAGTGTTCAGACATTCCAGGTAAATAATTTACTACAAATGAACAACCATGCTTTGTAATCTTTTAGATTCACTTTTCCACTCATTTTTTATCAGTTGCTTAACTGATCATTCTAACATCTTTTTCTCATAGAGCACAACAGACCGGAAGGCGCAGAGTACGTGAGTCCCGGTGAAAGGCTCATAGAGGAAGGCTGTATTCATATGATCTCACTGGGATCCAAAGCGCTGATGATCCAAGTGTGGGCTGATCCCCGCAGTGGCACTTTTATCTTTCGGTAACGATTATCCTCAACCCATCATGAATAGCTCATGTATTTAAATAATTTATGTAAGAGACATTAATGTGAAATCTGCTAATAAAGATCATTACAGCAAAATAGAAAATTCTTTAAAAAAAGAAGATACATTCTAACAGTTATTAATACAGCCTTTGTAACAATATATTATTCTATCTAAAAGTCTATAATTAAACTCTGAAGTACGTTATGTTAATTCTCAGTGGTATCTTAGACCAAATACTTACTGAAGTCTTATCTATGAAAGTATTCCATCAGATTGCAGTGATCTTATGATGCTGTTACCAGACAGCTGTTTTTCATGCAGATTATATATTTAAGAGCCACTATCCAATAAGCTTAGGTTCTCCTTGCTGTCTTGTCCTTTTTTTCCTACCTCCTTTGTTAACTAGTATAGATACAAGTCTTTTATTTGTATTGAGTGAGTATGACTAGTATGATACTATCTTTATAAAACTTTAAATGAAACATGTTGCTTAGGGATCTATGCTCTGTAAACGTAATAAAGGTTACTTGGTACATTATATAAATTATATCTTAATTCTCTTAGTAATCCCTCGAAGTAGGTTAGACCAACAATACATCCTGGCATTTAGATATTTATGTATAATATGTATTAATTTTTGTATGAACCAAATATTACACTGTAATTTCTAAAAAGGCAATGACTGTGTAGATAGTACTAATAAAAATTTTTTTTGCAAATTGAATTCTGAAGATTATTGCCCAAATTGTTAACACTAGCAAATGAGCCAAATCTATTTTAGTTCATGAATTGAGGTAATAGTATAATAAAATAACTAAGCAGATTACGGTGTAAAACGAAAGACCTACTGACTTTTCAAGTTAGTTTAATAATAGAACTGATTTTTAATTTCACTTAAATATCTAGAATTGTAGTTGATATACATGTTAAAAACTGAGATCAGAAATTTCATGTTTTTAGCCTATACCTTTTCTCTTTTTTGTGCAGTGTGTGCATGGATTCAAATGACGATACGAAAGCTGTTTTACTAGCACAGGTTGAATCACAGGAGAATATTTTCCTTCCAAGCAAATGGCAACATTTAGTACTCACCTACTTGCAGCAGCCCCAAGGGAAAAAGAATATCCATGGGAAGATCTCCATATGGGTCTCTGGACAGAGGTATGAAACATTTTTAGTAAATACTTATTAATGTCAGTTATAATTTTAATTATTCTGTTACAGCTTCTGAAACAGATTACAGAAAACTATAGATGAAATTTTACTATATATTAACATAAGAGTCTGTCAAGTTAGATATTTTTTCCTATTTATCACTTTCATACAAAATTAATTCCCCTTAGAAATAATTGTTGAAGATTAATGTTTGGATTTGTGGAGCATGCCGAAATCTGAACATTTAGGCACTCATGTAGAACGTATATTTACATCAAGCAACTGAACCTATAATTTAGTCCATCAAGCCCATATGTTATAAAATGAATCCATAAGGAATTATTTAAATTAAGTGGCTAATAAAGCTAATACCTAAATTAAATCAGAGTTGCAAAAGAAATTAGAATGACTAGAGAAAAATATAAGCCAATGTATCAGGTGATAGATTAAGATAGGGTCCTAGAAATATGCCAGGTGATAGATTCGGTTATAGTACTATATGACTTTTACAAACCAGGAGAATTGTGAGTCAAATTAATAAGAAATGTTTTGTAGAGTATCTTAATGTAAACTGTAACACTAAGAGAACTATAAGGTATCTTGGAAATTGTAAGCATTGGGAAGTATTTTATTGAATGAAATAGCATGAAAGGGGATACAGAATTGGAAACTAGTGTAACATGGGAAAGGCCCAAGCTGGCTGGAAGGAACAGTCTAAGTTGAATAATGAGCAAGAAGAATGAGTGGGCATGGTGATACTATGTGACAGCAGCTTTGAATCCAGGATGAGGAGTCTAGATTTAATCGAATGGTCTAAAATATTGCATACCTATTATGTTGCAGACCTTTTGCCAGGTGCGTTTTATACATGACCTTCCAGTTCTCTCAAAAGTCCCTCGAAGTAGATTAGATCATAGAGATAACATATACCCTTAGCACAAATTAACCTCTTTTTTCATTCATTTGTTCATCCAATACTTACTGAGGAATTATTATGTGCTGCGCACATGCTATATCAGGCTTGGGGGCTTGGTGAACAAGACAGACACGTTGCCTGCCTTTTGGGGCTCGCAGTCCCGTGAGGAAGCAGACAGCAAGCATACACGATTAAATGAGTGTGTACAAAGCATGACAAGGACTGTGGGGATAACAAATGTGTCCTGAGACAGAAAATACCAGGTTTGCTACTTAAGAGAGGCACACCAGGGAAGACCTATCTAGGAACAGTTTATTTAAGCTGAGACCTGAAGGAGATGGAGCTTTCCATGAGCAGGAGGGAGGAAGAGTGAGTGGGCCAGGCAGAGGAAAGGGCCTGTGGGAACCAAGGGAAGGCTGTGTACCGGTCAGCACTGCAGTGGCTGTGGGAGTTGATTGCTTACAGCCGTCCAGCCTCAAGAAGGTAGGGGAAGGGGCTTGTGAACGGCTCTAGGGTAGCCAGTCCACAGTATCTGTCACAGGAAACAGTTTATTCATTTAAAAAAAATACATGAAAATACGTCATTGAAGCTCAATTTCCATAGTCCAAATAAAATATTTTCTGAGAAGTTCTGTCTTCACAGCTGCCTAAGCCTGAATGACAGCCGTAGCCAATCACTGTTTGTTTCCAGAGCCTTGAGTTAGATTGCTTGGGACTGGGGATGGGGCTGGGAGAGAGTCTCCTGGACTCTCTCCTCCTCATTTCTTGAGCTCTCAGCACACACCAGGCAGTGTAGTAAGCACTTGACGTGGATGACCTCAATTAGTCCTCCCAACAGCATGATGAAAGAGGTGTACTTTACATGTGAGGCAGCTGAGACCCAGGGTAGGGCAAGGTAACTGACCCAAAGCCCTACCAGCAGTGAGGAGGGCGGCTGAAACTCAAACTGGACTCTTGAGTCTGGATAGAGCCTGCTTTAAAACCCTGTGCTTTACTAACCTGACAGCGTTTTGGTGAATCAGGCCAGCTGACAGGTACAGGAATCATAAACTAATCATTAGACATGTTCAGAGTGAGAGTCTAGCTGTTCTCTGTGGCCAGTTCTGAAGTTATGAGTATAGTCACTTGATTCACATAGCACTAATTTTTACCCACCCACTTATTTCTTCATTACTTTGAGGGAATTTTTTCCCCTTTGGTACAAGTTAATGATTTTATCTATTAATAGAGCAATGAGCAAGTGACCAAGGATGAATATATTATTCTGTTGATTTAAATTCGGCACTATCTTCATCACTCTCTGAACTAATAGAATAATTTCTACAAATAATACATTTCAAGATGTAATGACACTGAAAAAACCTATTAATATTTTCTATTACTTTTTATTTGATGAACAGCACACAAATATGGTAGGAATATATGGCACATAGTAGATAGTATGAATTATTTTAGTGTTTGTTGAACTCATCTTGCATTGATCTTACAGTAAGTTTTCTTTACCCATAAAAACTGTATTGTCATAATGCCACTAGGTGGCAGTACTGTTTCAGTCACAGCCATTTAGTTGGTTCAAGAAAGATGCCTGTACAGTAATAGAAGTTATCTCACTCTAATGTTGTATGTCAATTATACCTCAGTAAAAAAAGCTCACATCTTTCCTTTGTTAAAAATATTCCTATTAAAATAGTTAAATTTATATGCTAAGTATGAAACAGAAAGCCTTAGGGGAAAGTTTTTAAATACATACATACCAAAATAGAATATCTCATTATTAGCTTATTCTAAGTCCTTTGTCTTATTCACAAACTTTGTCTTTATAAGCTACCTTCATTATCTTAATATGGAGGTTAAAACATTTCTAAAATGGGGGTAGAGCTTGGCACTCTGCCGTTTCAACTAGAGGATGAAGTTCTCCCATCATGGATGTCTGTCTAGGAGAAACCGTTAGTTTACCTCTTCCTACTCTGCCTTTTGTAAGGATTCCTGTAACCTTTATATGAAGAAAAGCAAGAGACTAATCAAAAGCTCGGTAATGATTTAGCACTGAAAAAACAGAAAATGCCAAAAAGCATTGGCGTTTTAGTGCCTTGTCAGAGCAAAACCTGAAGAAGTGATATTCTTTTTCTGATTAGTTTTTGAAGCCCTCATAGAGGACATGAGATTTTAGGAATTGTTTACTGAGGTGGGAGACTTTCTGGTAAAATCAGGGGGAGGTGGTAGATTTATATCTTAAACCAGGAAGGTGAATGTGCAGAAGTCAAGTGGCAAAGAAAGCTTGCAGCAAATGTCCGGTCATACTTCCCATGGCCTGGTGTAGGACCATCAGGCATCTCTATTCTACTCCCGTCCTCTGGGGCTTGTGGACCAGCAGCACCTTGGACCAAGACACAAGAGAATCAGTCCTCCTCTCTCTCCCATCACCAGCTCTCTGATACCGAACCAAGAAACTTGTTCAAGAATTTCCTGTTTTTAAACATTCATACTTTAAAAATCCCTAGTACTCACTGAAGTAACTGATTTAACTTTGTTTTTAACGTAGGAAGCCTGATGTTACTTTGGATTTTACGCTTCCCAGAAAAACAAGTTTGTCATCTGACAGCAATAAAACATTTTGCATGGTCGGCCATTGTTTATCATCCCAAGAAGAATTTCTGCAGTTGGCTGGCAAATGGGACCTGGGAAATTTACTTCTCTTCAGTGGTATATTTTTCCCCTTCAAAGCATTTCCAAATTTTTCTTTCAGTTAACAAATATTAGACTAAGTTAATTATCCTGGATAAAGTATTAATCCCTGTTCCTTCACTTGTACTTAGTAAGTACTGTATTTCCTAGGTTCCAAGATGTACTTTTAAAATATTTTAAGATTTTTATAATCTAGGTGTTTCTTATAATTGATACATTCATTTAATGTAGAGGTGTACATCCTACCCCCATACCCTCCCCAAAAGAGAAGCTTATATTAAATCATCTTTATAATCCTGGAAAATGCACTGTTATGACAGGTACCCTTAGACTGGTTGTCTCTTTTATTTATAATTTTAGTATATTATATTAAAAAATACCACATTTTAAGGGAAAAAGAAATATGTGATTTTAAAAAATATATCACTAAACCTGGCACGTAATAGCATTCAGACAGTGTTTATTGAATAGATGGATGGACGAAGGAATAAAGATCCACATGTTATTTTTAAAAGGAGTTTACTGAGGTATAGTTTCCATTTACAAAAAAAAAAAAAAAAAGAGGCAAAACAAAACCTGCTTTTAGCCTAAAGAGCAACTAGAAATTTTATGACTTCATTATACCAAGAGCTTTCAGTTAACTTTATATATGTATCTATATTAATTCATCTTACATCCAGCAGATAATCTTGCTGTAAATTATTTGCTCATTACACCAATTTGGAAATTGAGGCTTTATCAATTTTGTAAGATACAGTGAACAACTGTAAGACTTAATCTAGCAAAAAAAACCTCTTGGTTTCTTGTTTTTTACGAAAAATTTTGGTTGGAGTATTTTAAGTAAATAACTTAATTTTTTTGCTATTCAGGAGCTAAGATTGGCTCACAGGAGGCATTTTATTTATATGCTTGTGGACCCAATCATACGTCAATAATGCCATGTAAATATGGCAAGCCTGTGAATGACTACTCCAAATATATTAATAAAGAAATTTTGCAGTGTGAACAAATCAGAGAACTTTTTATGACCAGCAAAGATGTCGACATTGGTCTTCTAATTGTAAGTTTTCATTTTATAAGTTTTAACTTTATAGTAACTGTTATGTATGTTTATTGAATGTGTCATTAGCTGGGAATTAGATTTTTAGAGTTTTTCTTTTTTGTTTCTCAATATTTTCTTTACTTAGAAGTGTTTTTCTTTTTAATTGAAATGCTTTGACCACCTCAGAATTCGTTTTCAGGTTTCAAATTTTCATCTGCTTTTCCTTGGAACTATATTTCTATACTAAGTATCAGTTTAGTTTAGGTTATACCTATTAATCATTTGAGAAAAATATTTATGATATAATGAAAATATAACACGTGTTAGCCTTAAAAAATTGCTTATTACCTTTCTTTCCCATACTTATAAATAAATACTAACTTTTATTTATATTAATTTTAATTACACATATTCAGATTTTAGAATGTTTCTTTCTTTAATATCAATAACAACTAGGAATTTTGCTTTCAAATTTTTGCTAACTCTGCTTATATGAGACTCTTGATTGCATTTTATACATTATTCTAATATTTTGTTATACTAAATATAGATTAGGAGCTTGTGATGGATATTTTTCATTATAGCAGCTTGGAAACTGATCCTTCATGGTCTTAGAAGATCTGGTAAAAGCTGGTAGGCCTAGCCACGAAACTGTGTTCCTCCTTCTCTTGCTTTCTTATGAGAGGTACAATTATAGGTCAGAGATATTTCTTACTTGGAGACTACTACTTTGGGATATATTTTGTTGTTATTGTTGTGTTAATGAGGTGTATATTTTACAATCAAAATATATTTTAAAGCTGTAACATTTGACTAAAGTAAAGGAGAAGTTCTAGTTCAGATATTTTGTAAAACATATGTAAGTCTTAAGTGGTGTTAAATATACATCTGTGGTAAAATATAGAGTAGATACCTGTGGACTTTAACTAAAGATCTGGTATTAGGCACACAATCATTTTCTCCCTAAGGAGTATTTTAAGATGGGGGTTGGGGGCGTTTTGGCTGTCCACTATTATTGAGTGGGGGCCAGGGATTTTAAATATTCTACAGTGCATGGGCGGTGTCATACACCTAAGAATTAATCCCACCCCAAATGTCCCACCGTTGACCAAACATGCTTTAGTGAAATGATTCTCCAAGCAGAATCACCCAGAGGACTTGTTAAAACCTAGATTGCTGGGCCAGAGTTTCGGATGCAGCAGATCTGAAGTGTGGTCCAGGAGTTTGCATTTTTAACAAATCCCGGGTGGTGCTGATGCTCCTGGTTGGGGACCACACATTGAGCATCTCTGCTTTAGGAAGACGAAGGCGCTCGTACAGCAAATGTCTGTTCAAAACATAACTTTAACTCTCTAGTTCTTGGTTAGTCCATTTGTTTTTACAAAAATTTACATATTCTTAATCCTTTTATTTTGCCCAAAAAGAATATAGGTTGTAAGTCATAAAATTCAACAGAAATTATCACAGATAAAAATTATACAGGTTTTATGTGAAAAGTCTTTTTTTAGAAAGCAGATTTTTTAAGCCTGACTTCATTATTTTGGGGTTACGAGGTATGAGTGAGCAGTCAGGCAGAGATGGTGCCCTCCTGGCAAGGCATTGGTGTCAGGTGGGACTTGTTTCAGGTAACTGAGTATTTTATCAGGTTTCTAATGAAAACTACTACAGATATACAATTTTGTTTTACCCAGCATAATCATATACAGTAGACTGTGTAGTCAGTTTAGTTGGTATGCATATATGCTAGGTGATGCCTGATGAAACTATGCTTAAATCACCACGAGTTGAAAATGATCGAAGCCCAAGGCACCCCCGCCCGCCCCGGCTTCTGTGAGAAGATCTTGAATCTACCTGATTTCCCTAAGCTTGAGCTCCTGCAGCTGCCTCCACGGAGAGTGCCTCAGAGTATATTTTGCATTTAAAATTTACCATCATTTTAAAAGTAGTTAATAGAATATTTGACAGACAGCCAGAATCTGATCAAAACTACCCTCTGCATGGGAGAAATATTGAAAGTTCCATTCAATTTCAGTTAGGTATGCTGATAGTCTGGAATTTTATTGTAGTAGAAAGAATGATCTAGTTTAGAGTCATGTTTAAATGAGTAGGCAGCCCATGAGCAAATTCAAGACCAAGATACATTGGTCTTGAATACATTGGTCTTCATACAATGAATACATTGACCCAGAGTCTCCAACTCATAGGGTTGTAAAGATTGGTTAATATTTATAAATGCATAGAACAGTGCCTGACATGCAATGAGTGTGGTATGGGCTTGTTGTTATCGGTGATAATAGGTATAATTTCATGTTTATTCTCAAAAGATCAAAGGTGGAACTTTTCTCAGCCTTGATGTGGTTTACACATATTGATCACTGCTAAATGAAACTGATCTTTTCCTTTGTGGGGAGCTGTCTTGCTTCTCATGTCCATCTTTGTTTAGTGTAGTGTCTCTCTTTTTTAAAACAAAGAAAAAGATTTGTTGGTTGTCTTTTCACTTTGAAATATTCATTTGCTAGTTAATAACTTACTTTTTAAACTTTGTTTAGTTACTGAAGGACAATATTTGTGTTTCAGGAAAATCTTTCAGTTGTGTATACCACTTACTGCCCTGCTCAGTACACCATCTACGAGCCAGTTATTAGACTTAAAGGCCAAATGAGAACCCAACTCTCTCAAAGACCCTTCAGCTCAAAAGAAGTTCACAGCATCTTATTAGAACCTTATCATCTAAAGAATCTCCAACCCACTGAATGTAAAACCCTTCAAGGCATTCTGCACGAGATTGGTGGAACTGGTATATTTGTCTTTCTCTTTGCTAGGGTAAGAATCACTGCTTATAATTTTATTTAAAGAGAAACTACCTCTTTATTATTGATACATTTTAGGATTTCTTTTCGAATACAAATAAAGCTATATATCAACTATATTAAACTTTTAAGATTAAAAAAGCACATATTGTTTAAAATGTCATCAAAGTTTCTGCCACAGGTAATTTTTGCTTAAAATTTCTTTTTAATTTATGAAGATTTTAGAAGTTTCCTATTATCCAGAAATGCAATTAGAATAATTAAGTGTTAAATGTACAAGATTTAAAATTGCCAATGAGAAAAAAGAAAAGCATACCATAGTAAAAATATGGAAGAAATGTATTCCTTAAAATAATGTTTGTGAAACTTGTTTTTCCCCTTGAAGCTTCCAGATGCATGGGGAAAAAAAAGGTCAAATAAGTACAAAAATAATTTGTTCAGGTTTGAAGTTTATTTAAAGCGAAGGAGAAATACAAAAATTTTGACTCATGCCATAGGTACTGTTTTAGAGAAACATGTTGAATTATCTGTGCTATTTAGTCATCTGAGGGCCAGCATGATATCTTTCCTGATGCAGAGTAGGCAGTCAATAGTATATGTGACTGTTTCAGGGATTGGTAAAATCCAAATAGGGGTACAAATGGTCTCTCTTCTGTACAAATCATTTCTACTTCCTTGTGGTCTGTATCCTTGTTTAATTAAAGCAGCCCTGATCTTTTTTCATCCTCAAAATTTTCTCCTTAAGTATAACTTCTGCAACATTATCATACTGTCTCCCTAACCGGCCTTCTTTCTTTTAACCTTTTGATTAATTTTGCAATAAGAGACATATCAGTGTTTGTTGTTATTGTTACTGTTCTTATAAATATTTGATTAGCATTTGACCCGCCATACTCTAAGCTGTCTGTCTTTCCTCCTTTTCCTTTTTCAGACTTTTTTTTTGCATCTAGTACCTAGTGTTTTAAAATTAAAAGCTTTTCATTTAACTTATCAGCATTTTGTGATCTACTTTTACAGCTTTGTATAATTTCAAAACGGTTTTTCCTCTTTCATCAAGTTACTGAATATAATTTTGTTATGTTTAATGTTACACAGTGACTAGATCCTAGAGAAAATGGTTAATTTTTTATCTTGCATACATATAGGATCTTGCCAATAAGACTTTTAAAGTATGTTTTTACACTTAAAACTTAGAAACTTTGTTCAGTATCCATCCGTTCCTACAAAAATAAAATTCAGTCTCCTTAAAATCCTTACACGTGAGACTTCCCTGGTGGCGCAGTGGTTAAGAATCTGCCTGCCAGTGCAGGGGACAGGGGTTTGATCCCTGGTCCGGGAAGATCTCACATGCCGCAGAGCAACTAAGCCCGTGCGCCACAACTACTGAGCCTGCGCTCTAGAGCCCGCGAGCCACAACTACTGAGCCCGCGAGCCACAACTACTGAGCCCACGCGCCACAACTACTGAAGCCCACGTGCCTAGAGCCCATGCTCCACAACAAGAGAAGCCACCGCAATGAGAAACCCGTGTACCACAACAAAGAGTAGCCCCTGCTCACTGCAACTAGAGAAAGCCTGCGCGCAGCAACGAAGACCCAACGCAGCCAAAAATAAATTTAAAAAAAAATCCTTACACGTATAGCCTGCCTTTTGAGCCTAATGTCCACCATCCAACCAAACAGGCAATCTGCATCCTCCTAGATGTACCGTGAACTTCCAGTCTTCACCTCTCTCCTGACTGTGGCCCACCCTTGGCCACCCATTTATCCCTGCTTCCCAGGGTTTTGCTCTCTCTCCAGGCCATCTTCTCCATGTAGGCTTGCCTGTCCCAAGCAGAGTGCAGTCAGAAGTAGTTTCTATGCTCTCGTGCATTCACAGTGTGTCTCACTCTTCTTTGCCTTTTATCATCATAATAAGGTGTGTGTTTCTTCTATATAGTAGTTTCCAGAAAGCACTGGGGGAATCGAAGTACAATTCACAATCCGTAGTTTCTATACGTACATCTTATCATTTGACCCCCATTGGAGGCAGGTAGCACGCCTATTACTTCTTCATCTCCCACAGCACAGAACACAGATCCCGTTTGTTGAGTGACTAATCATCAAAAATTTGAGGCATTTTGCTGACATTTCAGATCACTAATAAAATGCTGCTGACTTCTAAGGTTATCAGTGTTATTTTAGTCAATTTATAGAATATTTAAGAGACAAATGAACATGGAATTTATGGGGGGTTTTTTGCACTGTGTATTCATTATTTTTTTTTAACATCATTATTGGAGTATAATTGCTTTACAATGTTGTGTTAGTCTCTGCTATATAACAAAGTGAATCAGCTATACATGTACATATATCCCCATATCTCTTGCCTCTTGCATCTCCCTCCCACCCTCCCTATCGCACCCCTCTAGGTGGTCACAAAGCACCGAGCTGATCTCCCTGTGCTATGCAGCTGCTTCCCACTAGCTTTCTATTTTACATTTGGTAGTGTATATATGTCCATGCCATTCTCTCACTTCGTCCCAGTTTACCCTTCCCCCTCCCCATGTCCTCAAGTCCATTCTCTCTGTCTGTGTCTTTATTCCTGTCCTGCCCCTAGGTTCTTCTGAACCATTTTTTTTTTTTTTTTTTTTAGGTTCCATCTATATGTGTTAGCATACGATATTTGTTTTTCTCTTTCTGACTTACTTCACTCTGTATGACAGACTCTGGGTCCATCCACCTCACTACAAATAACTCAAATTTCGTTTCTTTTTATGGCTGAGTAATATTCCACTGTATATATGTGCCACATCTTCTTTATCCATTCACCTGTCGATGGACACTTAAGTTGCTTCCATGTCTTGGCTATTGTAAATAGAGCTGCAATGAACACTGTGGTACATGACTCTTTTTGAATTATGGTTCCCTCAGGGTATATGCCCAGTAGTGGGATTGCTGGGTCATATGGTACTTCTATTTTTAGTTTTTTAAGGAACCTCCATACTGTTCTCCATAGTGGCTGTATCAGTTTATCAATTTACATTCCCACTAACAGTGCAAGAGGGTTCCCTTTTCTCCACATCCTCTCCAGCATTTATTGTTTGTAGATTTTTTGATGATGGCCAGTCTGACTGGTGTGAGGGGAGAATTTATGTTTTTTAGTTTTGTTTCTTTACAATTCTTAAGTAATTACAAACAGTGTCAGCAATAAAAAAAATAAGCTTTCAAATGAAACTAATGGGTTGATATTACATAATGGAAGATAACCACACATGTTAAATTTTTAATCTCAACAAATTAGAAAAAATATATCTACTTTTTTTTAGGTTGTGGAACTCAGTATCTGTGAAGAAACTCAAGCATTAGCACTGAGAATTATACTCTCATTAATTAAATACAACCAACAGAGAATACATGAATTAGAAAATTGTAATGGACTTTCCATGATTCATCAGGTGTTGATCAAACAAAAATGCATTGTGGGCTTTCACATTTTGAAGGTAGGTTCTCATAAAACTTATTCTCAGAGTTTCATATGCAGTGATACCTCTTCATTAAAGTCTTCCAATAATAGAGTTTTGTGTTTCAGTTATTCCTGAAGAAAATGAAGGAAACTCAATAGTATATATTTAATCAAAGTAAGGCTTTTCTGGGTTTTTCATCATTTAAATAATTACATTTTAATTGCCTTTAAAACATTTTAGAAGAGAAAAAGAAAAAAATTAAGATTTTTAGATCTTGATTAGCCAGCGATGTCTCCTTGGCCGACCCCTCATTCTGTAGACTAGTGAAAGTGAAACCCACAGAGAGACCGCTGTTTGCTTCAGCTCCCACAGTTATGGAAGAGAACCTAGTCTGCAGACACCTAGTGCTGTGCCGTTCCCGTTAGGCAGTGCTGCTACAGAGTTAGCATCTTAAAGCCTTATTAGCTTTTACTGTGATCCTGCTGTCATCATATATTTAAGTACCTTTCTAACTAAAAGCATTTGGTAACATTGTGAAAGTATTTCTCTCTGAGGGTACTAGTACTAAGGCAAAAGACCATGCCTCTTCCCATGCCCCCAAACCCCAACTCTTGAAACTGTCAAGATCCATACATTTGTGGCATGAATGCTTCTTGGAAAAAATTTAAAACCCAACAGAATCATTGAATTTAAAAAATAGGATGTGGTTTCTTTTACCCCGTATTTGAAACTGAATGGTCATTTATAAATATTTGAAATTTGGGGATTTTCACATTACTTGAATTGTTTTACCAAACAAGTTAAAGATACTTGGTGAAATGCTGAGTTATTCACTAGTTTTCCTTTGAATTTAATGTTATGACTGCTGAGGTTGAAAGCTTAGTATTTCTGTTGAATTTTTGGATTAACTGATTGTTGATGCATCTTGTATTAATGTTATTTTTCCATAGACCCTTCTTGAAGGTTGCTGTGGTGAAGATATTATTCATATCAGTGAGAATGGAGAATTTAAGTTGGATGCCGAGTCTAATGCTATAATCCAGGATGTTAAACTGCTAGAGGAGCTATTGCTAGACTGGAGGATATGGAATAAAGCAGAGGCATGTACTATTTTTGTGGTAAAAAAACACTTGTGAATTTACCCTCAACAATTTTTATGTGTACAGTACAGTATTAACTGTATACACTTTGTTGTATGGCTCTTCTCTAGAACTTTTTCATCTTGTTGGACTGAAACTCTACCCATTGGACAACAGCTCCCCATTTCCCCTGCCCCCAGTCCCTGGCAACCACCATTCTACATTCTGTTTCTATGAGTTTGATTACATTAGATACTTAATACAAGTGGAATCATTCAGTGTTTGTCTTTTTGTCATTGGCTTATTTGACTTTGCATTATGTCCTCAAGGTTCATCTGTGTTGTAGCATATGACAAGATTTTTTTCTTTTTTAAGACGGAATAATATCCCATTGTATGTGTATCCCACATTTTCTTATCTGTTCATCTGTCACACACACTTAGCTTGCTTCCACATGTTGGCCATTGTGAATTATGTTGCAGTGAACATGGATGTGCAGAGGTCTCTCTGAGATCCTGTTTTCAATTATTTTAGATATGTATGCAGATAAGATTGCTGAATCATATAGTAGTTCTATTTTTAACTCTTTGAGGAACCTCCATACTATTTTCCATAAGAGAAGCACCATTTTACAATCCTACCAACAATGTGCAAGTGATCCAAATTTTTTACATTCTCACCAAACAATTGTTATTTTTTGATAGTGCCTATTCTATAGGGTATGAGGTAATAGTTTGTTGTGGTTTTGATTTGCATTTATTTCCCTGATGATTAGTGATGATGAGCATCTTTTCATATACTTATTGGCCCTTTGCATATCTTCTTTGAAGAGATGTCCATTCAAGTCCTTTGACCATTTTTTAACTGGGTTATTTGATTTTTTGTTAATGAGTTATAGGAGTTCTTTATATATTATGCATATTAATCCTTATCTCATTTATGGTTTGCAAGTATTTTCTCCCGTTCTGTAGGTTGCCTTTTCACTCTGTTGATTGTTTCCTTTGGTGCACAAAAAGGCATTTACTTTTAAATATTCATCCAATCATTCTTTTGGAGAACAGAACAAATTTACCGCTTCAATGTAATGTTAATTGTAGATGGAAATCTGGAGATTAATTTCTGTGCAAGGTTTTAGACAGCCATGGATAATGCTGATCTGGAGGGTCAGGATCAGAGCTTGGGCTGCTGGTAGTAGCTAGAGCAGTACTCGGCTGGAGAACATTTGAATCAATTGGAGACTTGCATTTACCATAAACTCTGAAAGGGGTCCTGCTAAGAGTGTGGAGAGTCGAGTCAAGGAGAGGGAAATAGACACACTTCTGAGTAAGAGCGCCATGTTACCCAGAAGTCATAGAGCTGTATCAGTATACAGGGCAAGGCTATGAAGTCTTGGCTTCATGATAGGCATAAGCTAAGGAGCATGCTTTGATCTTAGGTCTAGGCAAAGCATCTCAACAGCTGGATGGATCAGGTAGTCTTCACAAGGACCCAGCCAGGGAATGAATATAGGGCTGTTTGCTTTCTGCCCTAGTTATAAGCATAGTCTTCATGGTGTGGCTCATAGAGCCTCCTTAGTTCTAGTTTAGACTGTAGATTGTCCAGAGTTATTTAGCGTATAACAACAGTATCATCAAATGTAATTAAAGACCAATTCAAAGTGTGTACCTTTAGAATTTTTAAAAATTTGGTTACTTCCAAATTTGGCAACAGCCCCCCAAGATTTACTCACTATCAATAATGAGTTAGGAAGCTGAAGGAAACAGTTCTTTTTTTTTTTTTTTAACTTTTTTTTGGGGTTTATTTATTTATTTAATTTATTTATTTATGGCTGTGTTGGGTCTTCGTTTCTGTGCGAGGGCTTTCTCTAGTTGCGGCAAATGGGGGCCACTCTTCATCGCGGATGCGCGGGCCTCTCATTATCGCGGCCTCTCTTGTTGCGGAGCACAGGCTCCAGACGCGCAGGCTCAGTAATTGTGGCTCACGAGCCTAGTTGCTCCGCGGCATGTGGAATCTTCCCAGACCAGGGCTCGAACCCGTGTTCCCTGCATTGGCAGGCAGATTCTCAACCACTGCGCCACCAGGGAAGCCCCAGGAAACAGTTCTAATCTGTCATTAACAAAAACAAATTTTGACCAAACATGCTAGAGGAAAGACAATTATTTTTTTGTTCTTCCTATATAAAATTATATTACAAAATTATTGTTATATGAAGAAGCAGTCAAAGAATATGCTCCTGCAAAACACAGGGGGAAAGTATTACAGAGCTGTGTCAGGCAGCTAACTATTGCTTTTTCTGGGTTTTATGGTATTGTCAGTTTCTAAAACTTTCTATTTTGTTGTGATTTCTCATTCTGAATAAATACTTTCAGAATTTAAAAAATCCATATATATATATATATATATATATATATATATATATATATATATATATATGTATACACACACACACATATATATATGTATAAAAATACACTTAATGTTTCAGGGAGAGAAAGCAAATAAACATAGTGATAGTAAATACAAACAAGTTGGATCAAAGGCAGTATAAATATAAACATGTAATAAAGAAATAGCTCAGTTGTAGATTGGAAGAACAAATCTTAACTAAAAATTGGACAGCTATTTTAGTGTTTCAAAAGAGGATGCTAATTTGAGCATTAAAAAACAGTGTGATTAAAAAACAAAAAAATTTTTGTTGAATTCAAAAGTGATATACACAAATACTTCTATGGGTTTGAAATAAGATTTTCTTTCCTAATTATTTTTTTAGCTGAGTTGTTTTGTTTTTGTTGCTGGTTGTCTGTTTGCTTTGGCACTGCTCTATTTTAGTACTATTTTTCAGGCCTGAATCAAGTTTTCACACTTGGCCTGCCTCGTCTTCCAGTTTTCATGTCTTTTTCTCTCAGGGCACCTTGGCCCTGTCTTATAAAGAGAGAGGCCTCGTTAGAATAGTATGATTAAGTCTATCAATTCCTTGGCCTTTTCATTATTCATTTCCATTGATAATGGCAAGAAAAACAGCAAGACCTGCAACCCAAGGCAGTTAATTTTGCTTTTTGTTAATGACTTTGTTGAAAGGTTATTTGGGCTAATAAAATGAGGTGAAGATTATCTTTCAGTAGTTATCTATGTAAGATTCCTTTTTCTCTATTACTGTGGATAATTTAAGATGGATTCAGTATGGGAGAAGCATTTTAAAGCACCTCAAAAGGATGCTAACTGCTGTTTGAAACCGCACACTTAGTAATTGTGCAGAGAATTCTATTATTTGGACTTGAAAGTAAATTAATCCAAAATGCAGAATTTCTACATTGTCTAACTTATTTTTCAATTTAGTACATCTTGTTCTAAAATTATTTGATTAAATGCTGCATACAGAAATTAGCATTGAAATCTGTACATTTTTAATAATACTCTTTGAAAATAAATTATTTGTAAATAGTTAATATTGATAATGTGTTTCATGTGTTTCTTTTTCTTTTTATAAATTTATTTATTTTTGGCTGTGTTGGGTCTTCGTTGCTGTGTGTGGGCTTTCTCTAGTTGCGGTGAGCGGGGGCTACTCTTCCTTGCGGTGTGCATCCTTCTCATTGCGGTGGCTTCTCTTGTTGTGGAGCATGGGCTCTTGGCGCACAGGCTTCAGTAGTTGTGGCACACGGGCTCAGTAGTTGTGGCTCATGGGCTCTAGAGTACAGGCTCACTCGTTGTGGTGCACAGGTTTAGTTGCTCCACGGCATGTGTGATCTTCCCAGACCAGGGATTGAATCGGTGTCCCCTGAATTGGCAGGAGAATTCTCAACCACTGCGCCACCAGGGAAGCCCCCTCATGTGTTTCTTTATAATAAATAAATCCCCCAAGATAATTCATCTTTTGAAAATACTGTATATCATTTAATGCCACGGAAAAGTTAATATAGTAAAGCACCTAACGCAATATTGCATTCAGTATAAGTATTTAGAAATGACCTATTGTTAAAAAAAATAATAGTCTGGGAATAAATTTTAAGATTTACTTTTTCAGACAAATTTAATCTTTGACCCTGAGTATATACACAGTGTTAAACTGATGTATTGCATGTCTTCTAAAAAGCATGCAGCATGTTTTTAAGTAACTCTGTGCTAATTGGTATGTGTTTCTTTTCTCAGCAAGGTGTTTGGGGAACTCTGCTGGCAGCCCTAGAAGTCCTCCTCAGAGCAGATCACCAGCAGCAGATGTTTAATATTAAGCAGTTACTGAAAGCTCGAGTGGTGCATCACTTTCTACTGACTTGCCAGGTTTTGCAGGTACTTTTCATGTAACTTTACTTCTGGAGATATTTTCTGCGATGATTTCTGTTTAATAACTCAACGCTATGGACTCAGATTTTTGAGGGACTTTCAGCGAGGTTATTTTCTGTCTGCCCTGCTTTCCAGGATCCCTTCTTTCAGCTGATAGTATCGGAGTTTTTTAACCCCTGCCTCTTGTAGCTTGACCTTTCCTAACTCAGTTACAAAAGAAAAACTTCTAAATTCCGGAGATATTTCCTTATGTTGGGGTAAAATAATAATTTTGTAGTCTCTTGGACATCAACAGTAGTGATATTTTAACTTGTTCCATATTCCTTCAATAACAAGTACCAGTATGTGTTGTTTTAATAAGTGCGTATTTGTTGAAGATCTGTTATATGTACTAGAATTAGTATACTGAAAATATATCAAAAATGTTATATCAGGGCTTCCCTGGTGGCGCAGTGGTTGAGAGCCCACCTGCCAATGCAGGGGATGTGGGTTCGAGCCCTGGTCCGGGAAGATCCCACACGCTGCGGAGCAGCTGGGCCCCTGCGCCACAGCTGCTGAGCCTGCGCTCTGGAGCCCGTGAGCCGCAACTGCCGAGCCTGCGTGCCACAGTTACTGAAGCCTGCGTGCCTAGAGCCCGTGCTCCGCAACGAGAGAGGCCACCGCAGTGAGAGGCCCGTGCACCGCAACGAAGAGTGGCCCCTGCTCGTCGTAACTGGAGAAGGCCCGCGAGCAGCAACGAAGACCCAATGCACCAAAAATAAATAAATAAAATAAATAAATTTGTTAAAAAAAAAAATTATATCAAAAAGTGGCACTAACTTCACCAGTCATGTTGTAGGGCCTGTGCTGCGGCCTGGCTTCTAGTTCAGTTACTTTCTCTGCCTTCACAGGTGTCTGGTTTTAGCTTGGTTGGTGTATTGAACTATTTTTCAAGTTAGTTTGATTTTTCAGGGTCTGAGGCATATATTAGAACTCTATCAAGTCAGATAAGGACAGATGTTCCATGGGATCAGTAATCGTTTCTTTGTTTTAAATGCCTTTGTTTCAGTTGCACTACTGGCTTCTTATTGTACTTGGGATAAAATCCAAAATCTGTGACAACTTCTGTAAGAAGGCTTGTAGGATCTAGCCACCGCTCCAGCAGCATCTTATACCGCTGCAGGCCCACCCCACCCCCAGCCTTGTTTCCCTTCCTTAAGCAAGTGAGCCTCTTTCCCACCGCAGGGTATGTGATGTTCTTTCCGACTGAAAAGTTATCCATCCCATTCTTTTCATCTGGCCAACTCCTGCTTATCCTTTGTGCCTCAACTTAAAATCACCTTCCTGAGAGAAGCCTTCCCTGCCCTTTCTGTCTAAATTAACCCTTTCTCCTTCCTGCACTTACTCTCACTCTGCCCATATACGATTTGTTAGTTTTATGTCATTTAGGACATTATGGTTTATTTCTCTCAGCAAACTTCCTGAGGGCAGGGATAAGGTTGTTACAGTTTGTTGATCACACTGTAATCCCAGTACCTGAAACACATAAGCACACAATAAATAATTTTTGAATGAATGAATTGTGAAAAAAGCAAAACAAAAACATTTAATGCCTTTCTTGGCCCCTGTGGTAAATGAGACTGTTATCTTCAGGAATACAATACAGTGATCTCTCAGACCCCTTGTTTACTGAATGTTTTATGTATCACCTATGGGTCAGTTTTCCTCTAACTCACTTTCTTTGTCTATCCATTTTGAAACTCGTTGGCCAGTTTTAAGTGAGTTCATATGACAGTGTGAAGTTCTTATTCAGTCTTTCCATGTCAGAAAAGTGACACTTATCAACTTGGAGATTTCAATAAGTATTCTGACTTCCATTTTATTTATAAAAATGCTAGAAAAATTCAGGTACCAATTTCTTTTAATGAAAGTATATTTCTTCACCCTTCTTTATTCAGAGAGCCTGTTTGTCAAGTTAACAGTTATTTATTAACGATAGCTTTATGTTAGGTATTGTGAGAAGTATATAAAGAATGGAACTTAGTCTTTGCCTTTAAGGTATTTGAGTGTAGTTAAGGAAGATTAATAAATTGGCAGTATATTGGTTGTGAGGTAGTCTCATTAGTCCATGAGTACAGTGTAAAGAACCTGTAGGAGATTTAAAATGGGAGTGTAACAGTAAGGAGCAGCCAAAGCAGTCTTGAGGGAAAAACAACGGAGCTGGAGGAATTAGACCCCCTGACTTCAAACTATACTACGAAGCTACAGTAATCAAGACAATATAGTACCGGAACAAAAACAGAAATATAGATCAATGGAACAGGATAGAAAGCCCAGAGATAAACCCACGCACCTTGGTCAACTAATCTATGACAAAGGAGGCAAGGATATACAATGGAGAAAAGACAGCCTCTTCAATAAGCGGTGCTGGGAAAACTGGACAGCTACATGTAAAAGAATGAAATTAGAACACTTCCTAACACCATACACAAAAATAAACTCAATATGGATTAAAGACCTAAATGTAAGACACCGGACACTATAAAACTCTTAGAGGAAAACATAGGAAGAACACTCTTTGACAGAAATCACAGCAAGATCTTTTTTGACCCACCTCCTAGAGTAATGGAAATAAAAGCAAAAATAAACAAATGGGACGTAATGAAACTTAAAAGCTTTTGCACAGCAAAGGAAACTATAAGCAAGATGAAAAGACAACCCTCAGAATGGGAGAAAATATTTGCAAATGAATCAACGGACAAAAGATTAATCTCCAAAATATATAAAACAGCTCATGCAACTCAATATTAAAAAAACAAACAACCCAATCAAAAAATGGGCAGAAGACCTAAATAGACAGTTCTCCAAAGAAGACATACAGATGGCCAAGAAGCACATGAAAAGCTGCTCAACATCACTAATTATTAGAGAAATGCAAATCAAAACTACAATGAGGTATCACCTCACACCAGTCAGAATGGGCATCATCAGAAAATCTGCAAACAACAAATGCTGAAGAGGGTGTGGAGAAAAGGGAACGCTATTGCACTGTTGGTGGGAGTGTAAATTGATACAGCCACTATGGAGAACAGTATGGAGTTTCCTTAAAAAACAAAAACAGAACTACCATATGACCCAGCAATCCCACTACAGGGCACATACCCAGAGCAAACCATAATTTAAAAAGACACATGCACCCCAATGTTCATTGCAACACTATTTATAATAGCCAGGTCATGGAAGCAACCAAAATGCCTATTGACAGATGAATGGATGAAGAAGATGTGGCACATATGTACAATGGAATATTACTCAGCTATAAAAAGGAACGAAATTGGGTCATTTGTAGAGACGTGGATGGACCTAGAGACTGTCATACAGAGTGAAGTAAGTCAGAAAGAGAAAAACAAATATCGTATATTAACGCATATGTGGAATCTAGAAAAATGGTACAGATGAACTGGTTTGCAAGGCAGAAATAGAGACACAGATGTAGAGAACAAACGTATGGACACCAAGTGGGGGAAGTGCGGGGGGGTGGGATGAATTGGGAGATTGGGATTGACATATGTACACTAATATGTATAAAATAGAGAACTAATAAGAACCTGCTGTATTAAAAATACAATTCAACAAACAAAAGTAAGGAGCAAATAATGGAGGAGATGTAACGGCAATTAATAGGGCTTGATTCTGTTTAAATAGAAGCTGCAAAAGAAGTCAAATATATAATGTAAAATTTCAAGCTGGGAGACCAGAAGAATGATTGTATCATCAAAGAAAGCAGTATTGAACATGAATTGAGCAAGACTTGAGCATTCTGCACGTGAGATTACGGTGGGATGCTCAGCGACACTGACCGCCAGGCACTTGGATGTGCAAGATTGGAGCTGGGGAGAGAGTAGAACTTGTTTGCATTGATGTGTTCGTGAAGCCATGGGGATAGACAAGCACTACAAGATACACAAATGTAGTGAAAGGATCATAGGGAGTTGAGGTTTGCATCTCAGAAAATATCCATTTTCAGGGCATGAAACAGGAAAAAGGAGCTGTTGAGAGTGATATAGAAAGAATAGTCCAAAAAAAAAAAAAGTAGTTGAAAAGATAAAGAAGTACCAGGAAGCCCAGCAAAGTGAAAGCCAAGGGTGGGCAGAGGGAAGAGAACCTGCCCAGACAGAGGTGGTCTCTAGAACCAAATAAGGTAGAAAGTTCCAAGAAAATGTGGACAGACAAAAGGCCATCAACTTGGAAATTCTTAATGGCTTATAAGATTTCAGCGGAGTGAAGACAGCAAGAACCAGATTTCTGGGGACTTTAGGCAGCATGTGTGGTGGATCATTGGAAGCAGTGAGAATTTAAAAGTGTTTTTATTAAAAAGTCCAGCAGCAAAAGAAAAGAGAAACAGAATGTTAACAAAAGCTTCCCAACAGGTCAAGTTAAGGGATTTTTTTTTTTTTAATGAGATAGGTTACCAGTGACTATTTGTAAGAAGTCAGTGGAGAGGGCAAGATTGAAGAAACATAAGCTGGGATGAACTTAGGAATGAATAATTGAGGTTGGGAAGTCACAAGGGGTGCGATTTAGAAAAAAGACAAATGGCTGTGGGAGAAATAACGCTGAATTGCACGTTGGGACACCTGTATTCTTGTCTTGGCTTGGCCACTTGGCCATTGTGAGATCTTGACAAAGGGGTTTTGTGCTTACTTTTGTAGACTCGGTGTTCTCTTCTTAAATCTGAGGTAGTAAGACTAAACTGTGTCAAAGTTAACATCTAGATTTTACGTTTTCTGATTGACCAGTACACAAGAGCAGATGAAGAAGAGTGGATGTAGAGATATATTGTATATTTGGACAGACAGGAAACGTGAGGAGGTTTACCTCTGGTAGCCTTGATCTAGAGGCCAGCTGCTGCCTGTTGGGGAGGTTGGGGTTGGAGAATATAAATAGTTTATTTATATCCGGCTTTATTTTTGGTAATTACTTGGCATTCTGCCAAGTCTCATTATTCCAGGCAGTAGATGTTGCAGTAGAAAGAGATCAGATGTCTGAGTTTGAGTTAATGGCTGCACTACTCTGACATGTTTTCTATGTGGTTTAAGTTAGTCATATAACCACTTTGGGCCTCCGTATTCTAGAAATGATGGATAAAACCTCTCAGAGCTGTTGTGAGAAATAACTTTGTAGACTGGAACATAGTGTATTCATGTAATCAGTTTTGCCTGTCAAAAAATTTCCCTTCTGAACCCATAGTAGTAGCAGAAGTAGTAGTAGTAGTAGTGATAAGAGTACTAATAGGGGGCTTCCCTGGTGGTGCCGTGGTTGAGAGTCTGCCTGCTAATGCAGGGGACACGGGTTCGCGCCCTGGTCTGGGAAGATCCCACATGTCGCGGAGCAACTAGGCCCGTGAGCCACAGCTACTGAGCCTGCGCGTCTGGAGCCTGTGCTCCGCAACAAGAGAGGCCACGATAGTGAGAGGCCCGCGCACCGCGATGAAGATTGGCCCCCGCTTGCCACAACTGGAGAAAGCCCTAGCACAGAAACGAAGACCCAACATAGCAATCAATCAATCAATCAATCTTTAAAAAAAAAAAAAAAGAGTACTAATAGTAGCTAACATTTATATGGGGACATTGGTTTTAATGAATTTTAATAGCAGGGTTGCTTGAATTGAGAAATAACAACTCAATCGTATGGTAAATATGGTCAGTCTGGAGTAGTAAACCAACACAGTTCTATCTTAAACAGAATTATCTTGCTTCAGTGAGAAATGTTAGTTAAGTTGACAGTTCTCTTTAAATCTAAAGAGAGTGTTTATTTTTTTCAGGAACACAAAGAGGGGCAGCTTACATCCATGCCCCGAGAGGTTTGTAGATCATTTGTGAAAATTATAGCAGAAGTCCTTGGGTCTCCTCCAGATCTGGAATTATTGGCAGCCGTCTTCAGTTTCCTTTTAGCAGCTCACCCTCCTACCAATACTTACGTTTGCCATAACCCTGCAGGCTTCTACTTTTCTTTGCACATAGGTAGGTATGATCATTTTTGTTAGGTCTTGGCTGTTTCCACTTTTGTTTCTTCCTTCCCGCTTGATTTGTGTTTGTTTGATATATATTGAATGGCCTCTGTGCTAGAAACTAATTACACACTGGGATTGGGACAGGGCAGAGTGCCATAAAATGAACCAGACATAGTCTCTGCCTTCAGAGGGCTTAAATGCCAAGAGGCAAGGGGAGATATATATGCTGAAATAATTATAATAAGAAACAATATCTGGTAAGTACGTAAGAGATGCAAAAGAAGAACTAATTAGATTTCAGAAGAGTTAGGGTTTCATCAGACAGGTATGGAGAGAGATTTAATAGATTAATATCTGCCATGGGCATTGCAGAATTTAAGTAAAATTTAATAGGTAGATTGGAGAATTAGCATTCCAGGTGAAGAGAATGACTTAAAGGGAGGAAAAATAGAAAGAGAAAATAAAGAATAATGAATTTTACCTAATATAGGGGATTTATAAAGGAGTAGTGAGAAATAATACCATAAATATAGTTTGGGACCATCATTTATTCTACCCCACCCAAGCTCATATTAAACGAGTCCTTGAATGTAAGGTCAGATAATTTGAACTTGTATTCTAGTTGTGGGTAATTGAAGGATTTTGTTTTGTTGTGTTTGTTTTGAGCCAAGGAATACAATGTAAGTAAATTATTACAGTAAAATTCAGTATAGAGAAACCACCTGCATAGAAGTGAGTTGAAGCTCTGGGAACAGATGAGACCACTGAAGAAAAGTGTGGAGAGAGAGAGAAGGAAAAAGGAAGCTAAGGATGGAACTGTTGGTGATAATACTATTCAGAGGGTGGAACAAGAAAGAGTAATCTCAGTGTAAAAGAAAGATGGAAGAATCAGAGTTTTAAAAGAACTAGGAAAAGGTGATGTGGTAAGAAAGCAAGCAAGAGTATACCTGTGAGAAAGCTAGATAGTAAATTTAGAGAGGGAAGCTGGTTGTGCAACAGCCATTTTAAGCAATATAATAAGTGAATAAAATGATTCCGCCGCAGTAAAAATCCAAGTGAAATTATACAGCATGACTTTGTGTTAGGTTCAGCTAACATTTAGTGAATAAAGCAATGCCAAGATTCTGGTAGCACAGGGTTGTTGCAACGATGGGTAAAATGTGGTCGCCTCCCTTAAGGAGTTTACAGTCTAGTAGAGGGGAGAGAGACATAAACAGGTAAGTATACCATGTGGAAAGCACAGCGATGTCAATATTTCATTTTGGGTAGCATAGAGCATGGCGAGGGGATATTTCCTGGAGGTGGTGACACCTGCTCTGAGTCTAAAGGCTGAGTAGGAGTGGAAGGGAGGGGCCTTTCAGGCAAAGCGAACAGCTTGGTTTTGCTGAAGTATAATACAAGCAAAAAGGCTGGTAGAAGGGTGTGGAGACAGGTCATGGAGATTCTTGTAGCGGTAAGGAGGCAGCAGAAAGCCACTGGAAGGTTTTAAGCAGAGATTGACATTTGATAGAGAGAAGGCTGGTAGCTATGAGGATTTGAGGGTGACCAGAGGTCCATCACGGATACCATTTAGAAGTCTGAGGTAATAATCCAGGTGAGGGGGATAAGAGCCTGCCTTATAGCGCTATGCTAAGGATGAGAAGAGTTCCAGAAACAGAAATAAAGTCAATGGAACCTGGAGACTGACTTGACAATGGGTAAAGGAAAGGTTGTGGTCAAGGGTGGCTCCTGGATCCTGCATGGGAAATGGGTACTTCTACCAAAGGAACCAGAGAGCAACACAGGAGTGAATTTAGGGTAGAAGGATGACTCACATTTAGATTTGTTGCATTTGTGGTGCATTTAAAAAATCAAGCAGTTGAATTTAGAAATATGAAGCTCAAAAAGGAAGATTAAACTGGAGGTATCAACTTTGGAGTCATATTGGGGCTGTGTGAAAATAGAGAAGACACAGCCTTTCCATCAAGGAATGAATTGATGAACAGTCTCCTTGGAGAGATCATATTAGCATATAAAAAGTGAACAGTTAGCTGCTCAACTATAGGAATAACTATAAATACAGTTAGAATTCAAAGAAAATAGAAGTTAATGTGGCTAGTAATAGTCAACAAAAGAATCTAGAGTAAGAAGTTGTAGAGTGTCCTCACGTATCAAATGTGCATTATTATAAAGGATGCTGTTTTTTCTTTTTGCTTTGAACATCTTTTTGTAAACATTTGTATTTAACGATTTGCTTTTAAAGTTATAGTTTTGTTTTATCCTTCTTTAAAATTGTCTGAAAACTTTTTTTGATCCTAGATGGCAAGATCTTTCAGGAGAAAGTACAGTCAATCATGTACCTGAGGCATTCTAGCAGTGGAGGAAAGTCTGTTACTAGCCCTGGATTTATGGTAATAAGCCCATCTGGTTTCACTGCTTCACCACCTGAAGGTAAACAGACAAACAAAGACAATGATGAAAGTATAACCCTTCTGTATTTAGTTCTGAATATTTAATAGATAAGTAAATTGTACATGTTTTAGCAGCATAATACAACCTGATATTCAGAATAAATAAATGGAAGGCTGAACTTAAAAATAATAGAATATGTTTAAGGAATCCATTTCACTACTTTCTGATATCAGTAACTCACACTCAGGATAACAAGTGACTCTCAGGAGGACTTAGGGAGTGGATGAGGCTCCTGCTGTCTTGCTCTGGAATTCTCTCTCCCCTTCTATCATAGGCATTTGTCTTTCATTAAGCTTCTGATTTATTTTCCCATTTTCTTCAAAAGCTTTGTTTGGCTTACTGCTCCTTTCCACCTGAGCTCATTCTAGACAACTTCACTTGCCATGTGAGTGGCCATCCATACTCCAGCCTTGACCCTGGGGACCGTCCCCTCTACTTTATCTACCAGTCTGCTTGCATCTGTCTTAGACACCATCAAAGAACGCTTCCCACCCCTAAAACTCTAGTCTCCCACTCTTTATGACAACTTCCTATCCTTCTGGTTTCTTTGTCATCCTCCCAAGTTCCCTCTGCCTGTTTTCCCCTTCCAGCCTAGATCCCAGCAGCCAATAATTTTATTTCTTCATTTTCCTTGTCCTCTTGGCCTTTTAGCACGCTTGACCTGAAAAAGTCAAACCTTTCCTCAATCTAACCATCCTCACGCTGCTTAGAATTCCTGCCATTAAAAGGGTCTGTGGCATAGTTGGCCTTTTAATGCTGCCCTATAATTTTTCTGTATATTCAGAATCAGTTGCCTCTTCTACCTCCGTAGCAAGTATATTCAAGTCTTTAAGCTAACAGTACTTTTCTCTCTTCCTAGCTTGTTCTTAACAGACAACCTCATCTCTATTTTTATAGAGAAAAATTAGGTACATGTCTCCTGGTCGTGAACTGACTGTATGTCTTTTCCTTTCCTGACTGCCATCCTCTCCCATACTGAGACATTCTTTCTCCCAGACTGTTAGTCCCACCTACTCTTGTCTCCAGCTCCAATACAAACCATTAAATAGGCCGGTAAGATAGAGACATGGATAGATAGGACACAGTATCTGGGTATTAACCTCCAGTTTTCCTTCTCTCCCGAAGTGTTTCAGTTATTCTCTAGCACATTTTATGGCCTTTTATTATAATATATTTTTTAAAATTTATTTATTTATGGCTGTGTTGGGTCTTCGTTTCTGTGCGAGGGCTTTCTCTAGTTGTGGCAAGCGGGGGCCACTCTTCATCGCGGTGCGCGTGCCTCTCACTATCGCGGCCTCTCGTTGCAGAGCACAGGCTCCAGATGCGCAGGCTCAGTAATTGTGGCTCACGGGCCCAGTTGCTCCGCGGCATGTGGGATCTTCCCAGACCAGGGCTCGAACCCGTGTCCCCTGCATTGGCAGGCAGATTCTCAACCACTGTGCCACCAGGAAAGCCCCCTATGATAATATTTTAAGGCTGTGTTTTAATGAGTTTATTTGGAATTTCATAGGAAGTGTCATTTTTTAAATCATTGTGCATCACTCTGAAACATTTTCTAGTACAATCATGCCACCATTTTTTCCAGGTCGTTTGAACAGTCTCTTTTGGCAACCTTATTCCTCCAGCCAAAACCCAGAAATAACTAGGAAAAACTTCTGAGCTATGGAGCTGTTTTATTGCCACAAAGCCTGAGCTCTGAGCAGTTCATTCAGTGCTTGTTTACTTTATATCAGTGCTTCTCAAGTTTTAGCTTGCTGAAAAATCACCTGGAGAGCTGGTTAAAACATAGATCCCTGGGCCCCTGCCTCACACGTTCTGATTCAGTAGATCCGGGGTGGAGCCTGAGAATGTGCATTTCGAACAGTCACACAGAGGTGCTGATCCCATGCTCCTGGCCCACAGGCCATACCTTGAGTAGCATTCACTTATATCCCATGCGCTAAGGATGAGAGTGATTTTTCTGGTCTCCTCCTACATAGAATATAAGAAGCAGAAAATTCGAGAGCTATAGCAAGAAGAGAAAAAACTGTTTCTTCTCAGTAATAGCAGCAAAAAGTGACTACAGAAAGGGAGGAGTGAGAGAACAGTCTAGGGACATTTAGCCTAGTCATAACAACACCAAGTACAACTATCACTAACATTTATTGAGCACCTATTATATGGCAGGCACTATGCTAGGTGCATCATGGATATGATCTCACTTAATCCTTAAAGCAGCCTTGCAAAGTAGATGTTCTGAACCCTCATTTTACGTTGCAGAAATGAACACTCATCTAATTAAATGATTCACCTAAGCCACCTAACTAGCTGAACTATCGCTTGAATCCTGTTATATCTCGTTGCAAAGCCCACACTCTTTCCACTGTATCAAACTGCATCCTAATGACTGCTAGCCTGAGGTACATTGAGTTTCACTTAATTCACTTAATTTCACTTCCATAGCACTATTAATCCTAATAACTTTGAATCACTCAGGCAATATTGTATTTTGTTAAGGAGACAGGTAAAGATATGTATTTTGGGAAAATTTTAATAAAAAGTAGTTAAAAGAAAAATAGTTTTAACCTTAAGAATTTTTAAGCATTAGTTACTGTGATCATTAGCCTGTATGGGTTCTTTAATATCACTAGATAAATGGGTTATTGCTCTGGTTGGGACCGATAGTGCAGAAAAGAAGTGGGCCCGCTCATAAGATTTTTCAATACTGTTTTTGTGTCTACTCTCACCAGGAAACAATTCCTCCAGTGCTGTTCCACCGCAGATGACTGCCAGCATGCTGCGTTCTAGAAGCCTACCAGCATTTCCTACTTCTTCACCTCAAATACAACCACGGAAATTGACTGGAAGTTTGGGTTGTAGTATTGACAAGTTACAAAGCGTTGTAGGTAATGATGTTGCTTCCCAACCAGAGAAATGCAGCCCTCAGGGGAGTTCCGAGACGCTGAAGAAAGGCAAAGAAGATGCTTTTGTCAGTAGCTGTGAGTCTGCAAAAACGGTTTGTGAAACGGAAGCTGTCCTTTCAGCCCATGCCTCTGTCAGTGGTGTCCCAAAAGGAACATCGGAACTTCCAGTGGTCAAAGTAGATCAGAAAGAGGTGGGAACAGAACCCAGATCAGACGATGACAGTCTTGGGGATGAGTTCTGCCCACGCCGACCTGATTACCTGAAGGGACTGGCCTCGTTCCAGCAAAGCCACAGCACTATTGCAAGCCTTGGTCTAGCTTTTCCCTCACAGAATGGCTCTGCAGCTGTCGGCCGGTGGCCAAGTCTTGTTGACAGGAACACCGAAGACTGGGAAAACTTTGCCTTTTCTCTCCGTTATGAGCCAAACCACAACCGAACTAGAAGTGCTCACAGGTACTCACATGTTTTTGTATGCCAAACCCCTCCCCGCTTTTTTTTTTTTTTACTGTTCTTTGAAAAATTTCTGTACTTGTAGAAAAGTCTTTATTATGGGATCTCTTATAACATATATATTAATAACAAACAAAGGTACCTTTCTCCTTATTTTAATACTAGGTGATATTGAATTCCATATTTAACCAAAGGATAAACCATAAATTGTTCCTGAAGAAAAAATTATCTTATGGTTTATTTAATTCCATATGGTTATTAGAGAAAAACTCTTCAGTTTAGGGAAATTATACGATTTATTATCGTTCCCAAAAGCATCTCAATTAGCACCGTCAGTGAAACTTTCTGCACGATGATGGAAACGTTCACCTGTGCTGTCCACTGCAGGAGACACATAACGCACTTGAAATGTGGCCAGTGCAGCTGAGCAACTGGATTTTTAATTTAATTTTAAATAGTTTAAATAGCACAAGTGGCTAATGGAAATCACAGATGTAGAATAGACTAGTGTTTAATAGACGATATACCTAAAAAATACCGGTGATAAAAAGTGATGGCAAATTTGTTAATCACAGTTAAATCAGGGAACATTTTTTAAACCTTATGCACTTTTGTTTCATCTGTGAAAATTATTACTACTCATCACAGCTCTTAAGGTAATCATGAGGCACTACTTTCCTCCCTGATCTTGTTTTGGTAAGACTTTCTGGGTCTCTGTTTTAGTGTAACTGAAGACTGTTTGGTACCTGTATGCTGTGGATTGTATGAACTCTTAAGCGGAGTTCTTCTCATCCTGCCTGATGTTATGCTGGAAGACGTGATGGACAGGCTCATTCAAGCAGATACGCTGTTGGTCCTCGTTAACCACCCATCACCTGCTGTGCAACAAGGAGTTATTAAAGTAAGGGCAAATGCGAAATACGTTGTCTTCATTTGGAACGATAAACATATGCGTAATTTAAAATTTGAATGTACATATTCAAATAGACCTGAAGCTTTCTTTTATTCTTAGGCATAATGAGCTGATGCAGTTTGTTACTTCTTACCCCTATTTTTCTATGTCTTGTCATCCAGCTTTAAGCCCTCCTCCATATATTGATTCATATCAGTATGTTTTTTAAAGTCTACTACTTACAAGGAACACACAGGTCATTGGAAGTCTCTCCTGCAGTGTAGTATCGTTAAATCTTAGACACTTACTTCAGGTTTCAGCTCAGATGTCACCTTCTCAAAGAGGCCTTCCCTGTTCACCTTTCAAACCAGTTTCTGTCTAGCCCTGTTCCTCACTTGTTCTATAATAGCATCCTAGGTGTGTCTTGTAATTATCTTTTTAATTTGTTTGTGTATTCATTTTTTTTTAACCTCCCATACTGAAATATAAGTCCTGTGAGGGTAAGCATGTTGTGTCTAATATATAAAAGGTCCTAAGTACATGGTTGAAAGAATAAATATTTGATATGAATGGTTCCCATTAGGAGACAACCCAATATTGAAATGGTCTTTAAAGATTCTCATTTTCTTAGTTTGATGTGGGATATTGTTAAATCAGTTGCAACCCACTATTTACTTAGCTTCCATTTCATGTGTAAAACACTGGGCTAGCTGCTATGTGGGATATAAAGGGGAATAAGCCTCTGTATTTAGGAGTTTATAGGCCAGTGGGGAAGAGAGACATATACCCAACTAAGTAAAATGTAAGGACTTGTGTGATCAGTGCTTCAGTGGTAGTATTAATAAAGAAGAACGGGAGCACAGGAGAAGCAAATAATTCTGATGCGGGAACCAGGGAAGGATTCATGCAAAAGGTGTATTTTGTATTATGCTGTAAACTTAGAAAGCTTTTTAAGTAGGGCGGTAAAGAGGTGTGTGTTTTGGGAAGAATAGTCTGTCACCACTGTGAGGGAGTGATTGCAGGGGAGAGAGAGGTGGAAGCATTGTGTTCGTAGGATATCACAGTGGTCCAGGGGAGAGATGATGAGTCCCTGATCTGGGGAAGTGGAAAGTCAAAGGACAGACAGATTTGAGAGACATTCACTGGAATGGAGGTGAGAGACCTTCATAATTACATGTAGGAAATCAGGACAAGAAGAGCCAAAAGTGAGATTAGCCTTGAAGTCTCATAGGATGGTGCTACTGTGCTCTAAGATCAGAACCATGGAAGAAGTGAGTTTGGAAGGAAAAATAATTACTTAGATTGTACACATGTTGCATTTAAGATGCTGGGAAAGGATGGAAGTTTAGGCCTATGCTCAAGATAAATAAAATGTTAAGAAGTCTAGAAAAATAGAGGTCTGGGATATATATATATATTTTTTTTTTTTTTTTTTTTTTCAGAGAAAGCATCATACAGTGTTGACTCATTTTTCTTTTTTCAGAATTAGAATTAGGCACAAATATTCTACTTATACTCAGCTAAGGCTGCCAATCTGCTAGGTGTCCATGCTCAGCTAAAAAGCTAGTTTCCCATCACAAAAATATTAAGATCTCCAAGACAGGGTCATCATTAGCATTCCATAATAATCAGAGACAAAGTTCATTTTTGTTTTGCTATGGAGGTGGCATTTTTTTTGAGCTTTCTCTGTTCTATACAGATGAAATTAAACAATAACTTACAACTACAAATATAATACACTGTCTGACTTGTATACATTATATAAAATTTTAATATATTGTCTAACTTAATTTTTTTCCTTAGCTATTAGATGCATATTTTAATAGAGCATCTAAGGAACAAAAAGATAAATTTCTGAAGAATCGTGGCTTTTCCTTGCTAGCCAACCAGTTGTATCTTCATCGGGGAACCCAGGAATTGTTAGAATGCTTCATTGAAATGTTCTTTGGCCGACATGCTGGCCTTGATGAAGAGTAAGTGGGTTCTTCCCTCCACCAGAATTGGGGATCTTTTGTCTTAAATGTAAAATTTGTCAAACTGACTCTTAACAAAATTACTTGGTCACTCTTAGAAAAAATCTGCTAAAAGTCATTTTCCAGGTGAATCAATTTATTATTTTCCATATTATATTCTTTCTAATATAATTTCTTCCTTTTTATGTCATTCATTAGCTAGGAACTAGTAAGAAAGAAAGAAAGAAATGCTGCATCAGATGAAAGAAAGTGATAGTTAAGATTGGTTTTACAGTGTTAACCTGAGGTTAACTGAGAAGATGGTGGCTTCTGTGGTCCCAGCAGCAGATTAAAGGAGGACTGCATAGACAAGCTCCTCACTCCCTCAGAGACCCAGGTTATCTGGGTGAAGAATAAATCCCCCACCTGGAATTCCAGCACACTGATTACTGAGCTTTGTCCCTGGTATAATGCTGAAGGATTAGCAAATAAATACAAAAATTAAAGAATATTTTTCTCCCAAGCCAAAAGTTTGGCAGAAAAGTTAAGCTGTGATTTCTGTGTATGATAAAGTAGAGAGAAATGTGTGTCTTTGTATTATTATTAAGTGTCTCCTACTTATTTGTAAGTAGACCAATTCAGACGTTGAAGAATTTACTTATTAGTTGCAGCAATGACAATAGTACTTTCCGTTCGCATACAGCTTTTGGCTCTTTCAAAGCAATTCTGCATCATCTCATTTGATTCTCACAACAGTCTTGAGAAGAAAGTAGAGCAAATATCACCACACATATTTGACAGATAAAGAAAATGAGGTATAAAACATGTAAATAATTTCCCTCCATCCCAGAGACAAAGAGTATTGGAACAAGAACTCGAGATCCATTCCTTTCACTAGACCTCTTTTTACTAGTTCCCTGAAATACTGTGTAAAATAATAGTCATTTTTTTTTTCCCTGCACACTTGTTATATAGATCCCTAGAGCAGGGGATCTTTGGACAACTTAGTGGTTCATGGACAAATTAAAGTGAGTCAATTAAAACCATGAAATTGTATAAATGTTTCCCTTGAATATTTGTGTATTTGCCTGGGAACAGACTTCTAGCAACACCTTTTATCTTTTTATTGGAGGGATTTATGATCTAAAAAAAGGTTAAGAATCCTTGCTTCCCTAATTTATGCTTTATAGCTTCAAAATCAAGTCAACAAAATGGCCCGTATTGCAATCATTTTTCCTTATTTCATGGTTAATTGCTTCTGATGTGCTCTTAACTGTATTATTTATTATAGATTTGATCTGGAAGATGTGAAAAACATGGGACTTTTTCAGAAGTGGTCTGTCATTCCTATTCTGGGACTAATAGAGACCTCCTTATATGACAACGTGCTCTTGCATAACGCTCTCTTACTTCTTCTCCAAGTATTAAATTCTTGTTCTAAGGTAGCAGATATGTTGTTGGATAATGGTCTACTCTACGTGTTATGTAATACAGTAGCAGCTCTGAATGGATTAGAAAAGAAGTAAGTTTTAAATCATTATTTAAAACTACATCTGATAAAAACTTTGGAAAGGGAAAAACTTTACTAGCAGGTTACATCAAAGCATCTGATATTTCATAATACTTTCAAAGAATTTCTTTCCTCCAAAACTGATTAAATTAAATTAAATTAAATTAAATTTGGAGGGCATATTTTTCCATCATTTTCAATAAAGTTTGGTTTAAAAAAAATAAGGTATTTATATGAAATACTTTTAGGTATTTAGAACCTGAAGACAATGTGAATAAATTTAACTGTCCTCAAATATATTTACCAAGCTTCCACTATAGTCTTATAAAAACTATTATCCCCCTCAGGAATAGGAAATTGAGGATTAGAGAGATGTAGTAACTTGTTGCAGATCACACAGCTAGTAAACAGAGAACTTGAGGCTGAATCTTCTCACTTCAGAAGCCTGTGCTTTACAGTCACCATGCTCTCCCACTTTTAGCATGCTGTACCGCTGTCTACTACCGTAAATGAATTTCTAGTAGCAAAAAGTACATTGGCAAATGGCTGCCCACCAAGTTGATTAACAGCTTTAAAAAATGTTAGGCAATTATATTTTTATTTGGATTTTGTGCCTTCGGTGTCTGCATTTATGATGTACAGTATAACATTTTTATTAGCATAATATTAAGATACAAATCTCCAGAAGCATCATCTTACTGCACGTTAAAACATTAAATATTAAATATATTTTTGCAGAGAAGGCAGAGCATATCCTCGGTGATTCTCGAGGCCCAGGAGGCTCTCTGGGTGCTAGAGAGGACTCCTTGTAGTCAGCTCAGTTCGGTTTTTATTGGGCACCTGTTTTATTTAGGATCTGTGTGCTGGGCATATGAGAAATACAAAGTATTATATTCCTCAAAACATTTAGTCTTGATTATAATACAGTGCATGAAATTGGTGGAACTTGGGAAGAGTACCAGCAGGCTCCTGCTAAGAGCAGTTTGTTGCTGTTGTTGTTTTAAAGAAACTGTACTTACGGAATGTCCCTATATGCTACTCTATTGATTGCGCCCCCGCCCAAATTTACCATTTCTAACTCTTGCTCGATTTTGAAAAAGTAAGTGGAGAGGCTTAATATCACACACTGAGGTAGATTATCAAGGTTAAAAATTGAGGGATAGAAGATACTAATTCATATTTATTAGGTAGTTGTAAGTGATTAATACATATATTCAAAACTGTATCTCTTTTAATCCTTAAAATAAACATACTTTGTGTAAGTGAGATTCAGAGAGGTCAATTAATGTATTCAAATTCACCATCTCTGTGAAGCCTTCTCAGAACATCCCTCTTGATACCCACAGAATCTTCACCTTTAGTGTGTTGGGAACCTGCCAGTGCCTTCCCACAGTATCTTGTGTTAGTCTCTGTTGTTACATTTACCACCACTTACTGGTTATATTTATCTGTTCACTTGTCTGGTCCTTTGCAAGCTGAACTTTCACAGGAGTCAAAGCGTGTCTTCTTATTTCTGTTCCTAGCATGTAGTTTATGTAACCTGCCATAGACTAAGCATGGATAAATATCGAATGACTGCATGAATGAATGAATGAATGAATACTGGCAGAACAGGAATTTAAACCAGTTCTTTTTGCCTTAAATTGTTTGTTCTTTTTCTTTAGCGTTCCTTTGAATGAATACAGATTGCTTGCTTGTGATCTGCAGCAACTTTTCATAGCAGTTACAATTCATGCTTGCAGTTCCTCAGGCTCACAATATTTTAGAGTTATTGAAGATCTTATTGTACTGCTTGGATATCTTCAAAATAGCAAAAGCAAGAGGACCCAAAGTAAGATTTAATTTTCATGGATTTGTGGGGGGCAGTTGTATAATAGCCAAAAATGTTAGTAGAACCTAATCTCTTTCTCTGGCTTCTGTAGAGAGAGTGGGATAGAGGAGAGAAACTGTTTTACTAAAGGTTCATCCTTAACTTTGTTTACTGGCTTTAAAAAGAAGCCTTTTTAAGTGGCAAAAATTTAAAAGTGATGCCCTGACGTAATTAGTAGCTGCCAACACATCACTAAAAGAAGCTGCTGGGACTTCCCTGGTGGTGCAGTGGTTAAGACTCCACGCTCCCAATGCAGGGGGCCTGGGTTCAATCCCTGGTCGCGGAATAGATCCCACATGCATGCCTCAACTAAGAGTTCGCATGCCGCAACTAAGACCTGGTGCAACCAAATAAATAAATAAATAAATAAATATTTTTTAAAAAACAAAAAAACCTGCTGATTTTTCTTACCAAGTAGAATGAAAAGGCTTATGCTGAATAGTAACAGAAAACATTAGTTTTCTTTAGTGGCAAATATTATAGTGAATATGGGGCAGAAAACTGTGAGAATTTCTGGTTAAACTTTTGCCTTATATATTAAAAAGGCTGTTCTTTAAAACAATTATATAAAATAAAATAAATTTGTGAGCTAGTATTTTCCTATTGAATTTTTTTATAGTAATCATTTGGAAATTTGCTTTAAAATTGCTTTTAAAGACAGTTAAGAAATGTTTACTACCATTGAGAACCCACGTTGATCAAACATTTTAAATTTATCTCTAATAAAACATTATTGGCAGTTTTGATATTGCATGAATGTAAGAATCAATTCAATTAAAAAAAAAATTAACAACCACATAGCTTGAAAACATTCTAGCATCTTCTGTTTTTAGATATGGCTGTTGCACTACAGTATAGAGTTCTCCAGGCTGCTATGGAATTTATAAGGACCACCGCAAATCATGACTCTGAAAGCCTTACAGATTCATCTCAGTCGCCGTCTGCTCCCCATCATGCAATATTTCAAAAGCGAAAGAGCATTGCTGGTGAGTGCTGAAATAATATTTTAATAATTATAAATGGAAGGTAGCTTGACTCTCCTGTGTGTATTCTGATGGCATTCACATTTTAAAACATTTCTTTGTTTCAGAAGCTAAACTATAAAGTTTAAGAAGGTTTTCCTCCCAGAGGAGGAAAACTGCTACTTTCCTACTGCTTTCTTTTCAGTGCTCTTCTCATTCAGTTATCTCTTGAGCACCTGCCATGTGCCAAGCACTGTGTTAAATGTTGACGATACAGTGATGAAAAAAAAAAAGACGCAGATTCTTCCCTTCTACCATAAAGTAGTAGAGAAATGTAGAAGGTAGGAATAGAGACCGTAACAGGGCAGCCTGATTTACATCCAGAGTTAGGAAAGTCTCTGAGGAAGTGGGATTTCAATATAAGGGATGAGAAAGGAGTTAGCAGGAGCCAGAGGAAGAGTATTACAGGCAGAATGAACAGCTGACGTGCAGGTCCTGGGGCAGGAAAAAGCTAAGGTTGTTCAGAGAACTGAAAGAAAGCCATGTAGCTGAAATATAGCCCTTGATGAGATAGTGCTGCCAGATGAGGCTATACAGGACGGCATGAACCAGATCATGTGTCATCATATGGGCCATGTTAAGGAGTTTATTAGATTTTATCCTAATGGGAAGTTGTCAGAGGTTTTTAAGTAGCTGGCATGACATAACCAGATTTTCATTTTGTAAAGACCATTCTGGTTTCTGTGCAGAGTGGATTAGAGGAAAGTAGGAAAGGTAGTGGGAAGTGCAAGGAGGAGGCTATTGCAATAGTCAGGGCAGGAGGTGATGGTGGCTCGGATATGGTTATGTTATACACGTGACTATAGGGCTTGCTCTAAATGAGGACATGTCATGAAATTCTAATTTTTAATATTGTTAGACTTATTTTTCCCACAAAATCTGCTCTGCCCTATATACACATTAATTCTGAAAGATAGCGTGAACACCCCCCACACATACACATTGGCTCTATATATGCACACACACACACACACACACACACACACATATATATATACGTCTGTATATACTGGACATAGGTACATGTGCGCGCACACACACACACACATATATATATATATATACGTCTATATATACTGAACATAGGTACACGCGCACACACACACACACACACAAACACACACATATATATACGTCTGTATGTACTGGACATAGGTACATGCACACACACACACACACACATATATATATACACGTCTGTATATACTGGACATAGGTACATGCGCGCGCACACACACACACATATATATATATACGTCTGTATATACTGGACATAGGTACATGCGTACACACACGCACACACAGACATATATATACGTCTGTATATACTGGACATAGGTACAGGCGCGCGCACAAACACACACACACACACACACACAGATTTCTCCAAACTGAGGACTTGGTAAATTGTTTGAAGTTTAATCACCCATACAGTCTTGAGAGCTTTTAAATCCAAGTCTTTCTTCTACCTGGTTAAACTACTTCATTGTGGTCAGTGCTATGCCGAAGTTTAAAACCATGTGAAACACTCATCTGTAGAGAAAAGCTATCAAATATACATTGTTTCGCAGGAGTATGTTTACATTATGCTAAATGAAAGCTTATGTAAATAAAACTTGTAAAGCATCCACATAACTAAACTTATCTCCCTATACATCCTTCTTTAATTAATTAATTAATTATTTTTAACATGTTTATTGGAGTATAATTGCTTTACAATGGTGTGTTAGTTTCTGCTGTATAACAAAGTGAATCAGCTATACATATACATATATCCCCATATCTCTTCCCTCTTGTGTCTCCCTCCCACCCTCCCTATCCCACCCCTCTAGGTGGTCACAGAGCACCTAGCTGATCTCCCTGTGCTATGCGGCTGCTTCCCACTAGCTATCTGTTTTACATTTGGTAGTGTATATATGTCTATACCACTCTCTCACTTCGTCCCAGCTTACCCTTCCCCCTCCCCGTGTCCTCAAGTCCATTCTCTACATCTGTGTCTTTATTCCTGTCCTGCCCCTAGGTTCATCAGAACTTTTTTTTTTTTTTTTTTTTTTAGATTCCGTGTATATGTGTTAGCATACAGTATTTGTTTTTCTCTTTCTGACTGACTTCACTCTGTATGACAGACTGTAGGTCTATCCACCTCACTACAAATACCTCCATTTCGTTTCCTTTTATGGCTGAGTAATACTCCATTGTAAATATGTGCCACATCTTCTTTATCCTTCCTTGATGTACTATCTGAATATAATCTGTCCTCATGAGCTTCCCTCCCAGTTGTGCCTCTTTTGTCCCGGGTAGAATTCCATCTTTTACCAAGTCTGGCAGTAGTGCTCAACTGCCTGCATGCCAGAAGGTGACTTTTGGACCATTTTCCCTTTGCAGGATTTCTTAGTCAGAGACTGCTTAGATGGAATTCACCCTCTTTGACAGAGGAAAGTATACCTTTACTACCTGAACAAATGCCTGCTATTTCTTCCTTCTTGACGTTTCTCTTTCTCATATCTGTTTCTTCCCTCTTCTACCTAGTTCCCTGGTTTAGTTTATGATCAGCTGGTGCCTGGGCTAACACAGCAGCCCTTTTGCTATTTTCTGTTTGGTCTGTGATTTCTCTAACAGTCTGTCATCTCTCTCTTTATGTACTAGCGCTTTTATCACCCTAAGCCTAAGAGCCCCGCAGAGCTCCACGTTTGTATTATTTATTTTTTCTTTGTGTGAGTCATTTTAAAGTGGATAATAGACTTCTAGTCCTTTCTCTAAACCATTCTCCTTTTTGTTCCTGACTCCTCTAGCCTCTTCTGCTGGGGCTTATATTTTTCACACTATCTAAGTAAATGCAGTTACTGTAAGGCCACATGAGGCTTATAGAATCCTAAAAATTTTGAACTTGATAAAAGACCTTGAAAGTCATCCAGTCCAGCTTGCTCCTGTTGGAGATGCACCGAGGCCTAGACTTAGAGGCTGCTGGAGCGAGGCCCCTGCGCCCGTCTCTTTGTGTCCTACCCAACACCCACTCCTCCCAGGTCTGTTGTATCTTTATGTCTCTCTCAGGTCTGTCCCAAGAATTCTTCCTGTTTTAAATACTACCTTATTTAAATTCTGTCATTGTGAATCCAGTTTATAAAACTCCACTTTACATGTGTTAAACTGTTGCTTTGTATTTCCTTCCATGTTGTTTTACGCATGTATTTGGCAAAGCCTGTGTTTTATTTGTTCAGTATTAGTCAAAAATTATTGTCAAAAGTGTGTTGGCCTTGTACACTGTCGGTGCAAAACGTACACAGTGCTGAAGCTCCTCTGCTTCTGAGCAGTGTGGTTATTGAAAACTCACTGAAGTCCATTTGTTCATGATACTGAAGTGACTAAGAGGGATTTATATTTCCATCATTTAGATAATGAACTGTTCCTTCAAAGATTTCATACACGCTGTTCTCATTAGTGACAGATGTTTGGAGGGATGTTTTTTTCCTGGATAGACTTGTTTAGCGTTTACTGAAAACTGCTGAGACGGCGGGCGTCTCCAGCCCCACAGCCGCCACCCCTGCACCTCCCGCGGGCCTCGTGGGGGCAGCTCCTCCTGTGGCCGCACACCACAGTGTGTGATGGCAGCCAGGTTCGCTCAGGCTGTGAACCCCAAGATACCCATGGCCTGGGACCAGCGTTTCTTCAGCAGCACGGCCGCCGCGTCTAGACTGTGAGGTCTCCTGCTCTTGGAGGCGTTAGGTAGTATTTTATTGCCAGCTTAACCTTCTTGCAGCCTGACTCGTGTACCATTCTGCTCAACAGCTCCGATGGTTCCCTACCACCCAGTGAACAAAGCGCCGATTCCTTAGTGTCTGTGTCTTTTTTTTTTATATACATAGATATGTATAAGAGAGAGAGAGAATTCTGCTTGAATAGTATCATCACTATTTAGTACCACTCAGCCTTCTGTTTGTAAACTGATTTATATTTCTACTCAATATAGTGTACTTTTCCATATAATATAAATATTCTTATATTTAATGAATGCCTAATAATCTGTTAGATTTGCCATGATCTTCTTCCCCAACCATTATCAATAAACAAAGGTTTTTTTTTTACTTGTTTGTTTTTGCTATTATAACAGGATAGCAATGTACATTCTTACGTATGTATTTTTTCCCTTGTCTGCTTATCAATATAAAAAACTTTACACATCACCTTAATACACAAAGGAAGAAGTAAGTGTTAGGGTATTATTTAAAGAGCTACACATACATTTAAACTGTCATAAATAATCATATATATGTGTGTGTGTGTGTGTGTGTATATATATATATCGTGTTATTGATATAATTCACCTACCAATGAATTTCCTTTCTATTTCAACCATTAATAACAATACCAACTATTAACTTTTAATTCTTTGTATGAGACAGACATTGTGTTTCACGTACATTATTTTATTTAATCCACAGAACAAACCTCTTTATCCATTCGTTCAGCCATCAGATATTTATTGAGCATCAACCATGTATCAGTTATTATTTCATCTGGTCTCATGGAACTTATATTTTACTGGAGAAAATGATCAGTAAGCCTGTAAACAAATATATTTAGTATAGTGTCAGATAGTGACAAATATCTACCTGTGAGGTAGGCTCTATTTTACTTTGTAATCCACATCTTACGTATAAGGAACCTGAGGCTTAGAAAGCAGAGTATGTGAGGCCACACCAGCTCAGTGCAGCTTCACAGCCTGACTGCTGGGATACCCTCCCACTTTTTCAAGTACATAGAACTGAAGAAGACTTAACATTTCCTTATTTGGTGTATTGCTGTGTCTCTGAATTGTGATTATCAGCTGCTTATACAGCATGAAAGCTGTCAGAGATGTAGACATTTGGAAGAATCTGCTTAAACTAAGGACATCATCTGATAATATTATTCTTGAACATATCCCAGATATGAATTTTTCTTCTTTTTATTTGCTTCATTTTTGTCTCAAAGGTGACTCCACCTACCAAAATGTATTAACTGATAAAAAATACTGATTACCTAAAATACTGGACAATCTAAAATGCCATTAAAATATTTACATATCTTGCAGGACGAGTCATTAAAACCTATTGTAAGTAATGTGTATAGAGGCTATTTGTGGACTTTGATATATATGCTTTCATAATTTAAAAAAGGTTCAATTCCAATGAAGGATTTCATTATTCCTCACCTACCAAGACGTCATTTTGGTTCCTGTGGTCAACTTCCGATGCCCTTCTCCTTCAGTCCATTAAATGAAGACTCAGTCCCCTCCTTTTCTCCTGGATCCGCTCCCTGTGTGGTGCCTGTCAGAGCAGGTGCAGTAACGATGCAGGAACCCCATTCCTGCCTCTTTAACCCGAGGAAACATTTCTCGGGAAACGCTTTTTAGGATTGAATCCCACGTGATGCATATGTTCCAAATCACTTTAATATCTGAGCTCTTCACTTTATTTGGCTGATTTCTACTATGTCACTATATACGCTTTTCAAAACTAATTTATAAAATTTAGCAATGTTAATTACCCAGAGATAGTAATGTTCATGCTAAAATGTGATGTGCTTTAAAAATCTGTTGATTATTTTGGAATACAAGGAAGTGAAACAGTATTTGAAAATATTTTGTCAAAACATTCTGAACTGTATGTGTGTATATATATACACACACACAGACACACACACACACACACACACACCCTTCTAACAGTTCGAGTTTTTCAGAGGACTAAAATTTTGCCAAATGATATCCACCCTACTAAGCTGTGTCACAAGCTTCAACATTCTTGTTAAGGACTTTGACATCAGAGGTACTGTTGCACTTCTTCAAAGAGGGAAAACATACTTTCTCTTAATCACTCTTTCCTTTGTATAAATTACCTTTGAATTAAATAAAGTTCTTTTCATGGTCTGATAATCAAAAAGTTACAGCAGAAATAGTTTCTTTGGTCCTTGTTAACTCTGGCATTTGACGTTTTAATTTATATACTTGAAGGTCCTCGAAAATTTCCCCTTGCTCAAACTGACTCTCTTCTGATGAAAATGCGTTCAGTAGCAAGTGATGAACTTCATATGATGATCCAACGGAGAATGAGCCAGGAGAATCCTGTCCAGGCCACCGAAACAGAGCTTGCACAGAGACTGCAGCGGCTCACCATTTTAGCAGTTAACAGGATTATTTATCAAGGTAGGACTAGAGAATAAATATGTTCTTACTCAGATATTGAACTAAAAGGAAAATAAGAGAGAACTGACTAGGTTTCACATTTTTTCACAGCATTATATTTTCATTGTTAGCATCCACACTGGTAAAAGAATCTCTCATTTGGAACTAATAGCCTTGAATAAAATTCCACTTTTAATATGTTAAATGCTGGCCTAGACTGACCATTGAAGTTTAAAATAGTACAGCACCTCCAATATATTTTTTAAACTTTTCTTTCTGATAATCATAGGTTCACATACAGTTGTTAGGAAATATTACAGAGATCCTGTGTACCCTTTACCCAGTTTCCCCCCGATGGATCTTGCAAAACTATAGTCCAGTATCAGTACCAGGATATTGACATGGATACAGTCAAGAAAAAGAACATTTCCATCACCACAAGAATCTATATGTTGCCTTTTAGCACCACACCCATCCTCCTCCCACCCCCATCCCTTCCTCAATCCCTGGCAACTATCAGTCTGTTGTCCATTTATGTATTTTCATCATTTCAAGAATGCTAAATAAATGGAATCATACAGTACGCAGCCTTGTGTAGGATTGGCTTTTTTCACTCAGCATAATTCTCTGTAGAGTCTTCCTGGTTGTTGCACGTATCAATAGTTTGTTCCTTTTTTGTTTTTGGTGAGTAATAGTCCATAGCATAGATGTCACAGTTTAGTCATTTAGCTGTTGAAAGTTGATCTGGGTGTTTTTCAGTTTGGGGTTATTACAAATAAAGCTAGCTGCTATAAACATTTATGTAAAATTTTTGTGTGAACATGGGGCTTTCCTTTTCTGGGATAAATGTCCAAGAGTGCAGTTTCTAGGTTGTACAGTAGTTGTGTGTTTTGTTCTTGTTAAGAAACTGCCAGACTTTTCTAGAGTGGCAGTATAATTTTATATTCCTACCAGCAATGTGTGAGTGATCCAGTTTTCTTCATGTCTTTACCAGCATTAGGAGTTTCACTGTTTTTAATTTCAGCCATTCTGATAGGTAATATAGGGGTATAGCCTTGTGGTTTCAATGTGCGTTTCTACAGGGGCTAAATGATTTATATATTTATATATAAACTTTAATACCTACAGCAACCACTAAAAAGCTATGCAAAGAAATATACTCAAAAACACTATAGATAAGTCAAAATTCTAAAAAACGTTCAAGTGACACACAAGGTGTTTTTTTTTTTTAACTTTTCTAATTTATATTTGGGGCAACCAGCCTCCAGGGTAAACTGTGAAATTGAACCATTTTTATCACATGCATGGCATTTGATGGGATAGCATGTCCAGTGAAACAGGTCTGCACATCTGTCTAATGTAAATATCGCATGGTCTTTATGTTTAATTTGTACAAGAACCTTTATGACTTTAATAATTTTGCAGTTTAATTCATCTTCATTAGTAAAATAAACCTTTAATTCAGAACTGCGTGACTTATGTATGTTTAAACTTCTACATTGTTTTAGGTGAATTCATTTTCTCTAGTATATTGTATTTTCTACAGCTAATACACCTACTACACATTTATATTGTGACAACTGAATCAGAAATTACATAGAGTAAAATAGATAGCTAGTGGGAAGCAGCCACATAGCACAGGGAGATCAGCTCGGTGCTTTGTGACCACCTAGGGGGGTGGGATGGGGAGGGTGGGAGGGAGGGAGATGCAAGAGGGAAGAGATATGGGAACATATTGTATGTGTATAACTGATTCACTTTGTTATAAAGCAGAAGCTAACACACCATTGTAAGGCAATTATACTTCAATAAAGATGTTTAAAAAAAAAAAAAGAAATTACATAGAATATTTTTGCCAGCATCATTACCATTTGTAATGGCTAGTGATTTGACTAATTTTTTGACTTGATTTGACTAATTTTTTATTCTTCTTTTAATGCAAAGAGTTTAATCCAGACATTATTGACATTTTGAGTACTCCAGAAAATGCACCTCAAAGCAAGACCTCAGTTTCCCAGACTGAAATTTCTGAAGAAAATATTTATCATGAACAGCCTTCTGCATTCAATCCATTTCAGAAAGAAATGTTCACATATCTGGTGGAAGGCTTCAAAGTATCCACTGTAAGTAAATTAATTACATGGGAAATGTTCATTCACAGAAAAGGAGCAGGGGTTTTGTGTGTCTGTATTATATGTTTTCAAAATCATATTCCTACACTTTCACAGCGTTTTCTGAAACTCAGACAACTTGAATGTTAATAACAGAGTAAAATGTATTGCTAATTTACCCTTTCGAAAAGGACTCACTTCATGCAGCATTGGTTTTTAAGCCTGTAACCCAACAACCATGTTCTAATGTTGTAATTTTGTAAATAAGCACAGCATCAGAAAAGAGTGGGAATTTGATGATTACTATGAGGTTTAAACTAATAACCTGTTTTTAGCAGACTTTATTTATAGCTACCTACTCTAGAATTATTATTATTATGAATAATTACGAAGTGTATGTAGATGTTGCCTTAAGCATATCCAACAGCTTCAAAGTGACACAGAGAATACTGACAAGCGTCAGGCTCCATTTATCATCAACTCACTTAGGGTTCTGTGGGCCACTTACAATTGACCATAGGGAACAAATTGGTCAGTACACTCCGTAGATACCAAAGGCTAATCTAATTCTAGCAGAACTCATAAATCATGATTCTGCCAGTCTCTAAATCTAAACTAGATTTTGTTGTCTGCAGGTTCCACTTAGAACTGAATCATTCACACAGAGCCCTTAGGACTAGGAGTAATTGGAGAGCCTTTTCCAAAACTCAGAATAAACTCTAAAATGTACTGATTCCAGTTTTTAAACCAGATGCAGGATATTTGATCAGTATTGGGTTAGCCTTAGTGGGACCACAATCGAAACAACTTATTTGGTTATTTGTTAGGGGATATTGATGGTCAATTTACATGCAGTTCTTAATTTGTGACAATTATACTCAATGTTTTAGTACTAATTCAAATCTTTATTATGAATCCTTTCTCTTTTATATTGCAAAATCAATGTAGGCTTATCTACCACTGTTCTTTGATGGTTCTTTTTTTTTTCCTTTTAAGATTTCCAAGCCCTAGGTAATTTTTTTAAGCGGCTTAGAACTTTAGCTTCTTTGTCTCTCCTTTTTAAAATTGTGGTAAAATATACATAACATAAATTTTGCTATTTAAGTGTACATATCAGTGACCTTAAGTCCATTCACACTGTTGTGCAACCATTACCACTGTCCATCCCCAGAACTTTCTCCATTGTCCCAAACTGAAACTCTGTACCCATGAAATAGTAACTCCCCATTAGCCTCTCCCCCAGCCCCGATAAACCGCTGTTCTACTTTGTCTCTATGACTTTGACTTTCTAGATACCTCATATAAGTTATCATACAATATTTAATATAATATTTGTCCTTTTTGTATGTGGCTTATTTCATGATTCATTTTAGTAAAATGTTTTTAAGTTCATTCATACTGAAGCATGTATCAGAACTCCCTTTTTAAGGCTGAACAGTATTCCATTCTGTGTATATACCACGTTTTGTTTATCCATTCATCCGTCAGTGGGTATTTGGATTGTTTCTGCCTTTTGGCTATTTTGAACAATGCTGCTGTAAACACTGGTGTACATCCATCTCTTTTAAACCCCATTTGTATGGATGTATATGTCTTTCTAATTTCAACTGTTTAAAAATTCTAGAGTAAAACATGTTCTGTGATTTTTAGGACTGTGTTGAGGTTAGGATATTATTGCTTAAGAAGTTTGATCCTAATTCTTTCCTGTTTTGATTTAAGGGTTCAAGTAAAGCCAGTGGCTCCAGACAGCAGTGGGCTAAAATCTTATGGTCTTGTAAGGAAACCTTCCGAATGCAGCTTGGGAGACTGCTTGTGCATATTTTGTCACCAGCCCACCCTTCACAAGAGAGAAAGCAAATTTTTGAACTAGTTCGTGAACCAAATCACCAGGAAATACTACGAGACTGTCTTAGCCCATCCCTGCAAGTAAGTACCCCAGTACTTCGTAAGTAAAAACTATTGGTCAAATATAAAACTGTACAAAACAAGAACTGAAATTAAACTGTATTTTCATGCCAAACAGCATAAATTAGTTTTCTTACCAAATAAATATTTTCTGAGGTCTTTCTTCAGATGCTCTTTACCAGAGTCAATTTGACCTCTCTGTTTATTCCCCATTTTTTTTCCAGGGTTTAAAAAGTTCTGTATCTGAGTTCTTATAAGACCCTTTGTAGTTTGTTACTAAATCTTGAAGTGTTTTCTTTAAGAACTGTTTGGAGACTTTTTTAAGTATTATATTATCCATGAAACATCTATAGTGAATAGCTCGAACAACAGTACATATAACATATTTCAAAAATATTTACAGTAAGTTAAAATAAAAAATATTTGTTGATCATCTGGAATGATAAAATCAAAATACTTAAAGAATTTTAAAATCTATAAATTCTATCAGTTAACTAGTGATAGATGGAGAATTTAAATGGTACAACCATTCTAGACAGCTGTTCAGCAGTTTCTTATAAAATTAAACATACCCTTAACCTGTGACCCTAAAATTCCATTTTTAGGTATTTACCTAAGAGAAATTACAACATATGTCCATAAAAAGACTAGTAGAAGAGTATCCATGGCAGCCTTTTTACTAATAGCCAGAAACCGGAAATAACCCAAGTGTCTGTCACTGGGAGAATGTGTAACTAAGTTGTGATATATTTATACAGTAGACTACTATACAAGCAATAAAAAGGAACAGACTACTGATACACCCACCAATATGGTTGAAGTTCAAAATCATTGTGTCGGTGAAAGGGACAGCCAAGCACAAAAGAGTAGACATTCTGTGATTCTATTCATATGAAGCCCAAGAACAGGCAAAATTAAGATATGGTCATAGAATTCAAGCAGTAGTTGTCTCTGTGAGGAGAGGGGCAGTGAGAAGGGGAGTTGATTGGAAAGGGGCATAAGGAAACTGCCTGTGGTGATAAAAATGTGCTGCATCTTAGTTTGGGTAGTGGTTACATGGGCGTATGCAGTTGTCAGAACTCGTAGAAATGAACATTTAATGTCTATATGCTTTATTGAATGCAAATTATACCCCTATAAATAAAGTATTAGATGATATTTCAGAAAGGACAGGTATCCCTTTTATATCCCTGGGAAACTCAGATTTATCATACTAAGAACCAGAAGGTTATAGATTTGAAGTGATACTTTTAGGTGCTCTTTCCAGTATTAAGACTCTCTCAGGTGCACTAAGGGCATTGTCTTTCCTTTCCCAAGGCAGAAGCATAACTAGCCCATAGTTTCCTTCTGTGGATAATTCAAAGAGATGTTCTTTCATTGCTTTATACTTAGCAAAGCTGCTGTCCCTCTGAATCCAGCCCTGATGTTCCCACTCCTCTCCCACCAGCCTCCCTTCTCTACTGCTCCATTTCTGTTGGTGGTTTCCTTACTGCTTTCGGGTTGAAACATTGGAACTACGGTTGACTTTCTTCTCTCTTTTGAATCCATTTTATTACCAAGGCCAGTTATTTGTCTAGTCCTGCCTTTCTCTATAGTCTGCCCACCCATCCTAGTTTACACTTTCACCCCTTATGCTTGAATCACTAGAATAACCTCCTCTCCACCTCAAGACCAAAAAACTGTATCTGGTAATTTTTTTAAGGTTTATTATGGCAACATTCAAGCATACCTAAAAGTTGGGAGAAATCAGAAAAAGAACCCCACATGACATTACGCAGCTTTAATTTTTCTTTGTAGTATTTTGAAACAAATGTCAGATATCAAATCATTTTACCTGTATGTAAATACTTCAGTATGTATCTCTGACTGATAGGACTTTGTTTTAACTTATCACTCTCTGTGATTGTAACAATAATTCCTTATTATCATCTAATACCCAGTGTTTAAATTTTCCTAATTTTCTTATATTTTTTTAAATAGTTCTCTTGATTCTGGACCCAAACAGGGCCCTTATACTGCATTTGTTTGTTGTGTGCTACATCTTTTTAATCCTGGCAATTATCCTCCCCAACGCTTTTTTTTTTTAATGTCATGTATTTGTTAGTGACACTGGGTCATTTGTTCTGTAGAATTTCCCACATTCTGGATTTGGCTGATTGCATCCTTGTGGCTCTAGATCTAGAGGCTTGACTAGATTTCAGTTCTTGATTTCATATTTGCCTTTGTGCTTGGTTTTTTAAAAGAATACTTTAGTAGGAGTGCTTTCCGTTTTCCGTTACATCATGGCAGGAGGCAGAGAATGTCTGGTTGCTCTGCTCTTTGAGATGGTAGCGGCATGATTCATCCGTTATGAAGTTCATCCTCAGTCTTTAACCTAATAGTTTTAGCAGCCATCGATGATACAGCTGCCAGGATCCATTTTTTGATTAGGAGTTGCAAAATAGTGATTTCTCTACGTTTCTCATTCCACCAGCATCTATTAGCTCTGATTCTTCTATTGGGAAGAATATTCCCTTATCAGCTATTTGGCTACCCTGAAATATAGTGTGTATAGGAAAGGCAAGGTAAATGCTTGCTTCTTTCCTCTGTTTGTTTTTAGAATAATAAGTTGGTGCCCTGGCAACCTTTAATTTTTGTATTTGTTTTTATTTTTGAGGTCTTGTCATGAACTCAGGTATTTTTTTTATAAATTTAATAAGTAGTTTCACACCTTTGCAGTTATTTTTCTGTTTGATGTTCAGATTAACACCTCTGTAGATTCAAGTTGTTTTATCCTTTTAACATGGCCTTTTTAATTTTTAACAAGTTAATATGATTAACTTCCTTCCATTCTGGAGCAGAAGAATGTCCCGGGCTCATCTTGTACATTTCCTTCCCTGGGCCTGGAACCAAACTCTTCCCCCAAGAAGCCCCTATTTCCTTTTAATGAGATAATAGTATTTAGAGACTATAAAGCTAGGGACTAGGTACGTTTATTTCTATTGGGTTGTCATTTCTTCTCAGCCTTTTTAGTGAACAAAGCTAAGAATTGTGTATTTTTTTAGGAAGAAAAATAGATCATGAATTCATGATTTTCTTGGAGTTTATATTTCTTTTTATTAATGTTGATAAGCTTAATTCCTGATGACATTACCATAATTACTTATTTGCTTTATCTATCTATAAAACATTTTCAAAATAAGATGACAACATTATCACTTATAACAAACCTACTGAATGCAGTTTAAGATTTCTTGGTGGTTCTTCTGTCCTTAGGATACCATTATGGGTGTACCACGAAAATAGTGTATTGTAAAAGCATTTAAAATAATTATCTCTATTTGGTTATGCCACCAACTTGGCATCAAGTAACTAGTTAGGTTCTTTTTTTTTTTCCTTCAATTTGCTTTCTGTTTTTAGAGATTCCACTGGGTATTTATTTGTTTAATTTTGTTTTTAATTACATAAAATGTCTGCCTGGTTCCAAAATCAAAATTGTGAAACATAGCACATTCGAAGAGGTTCTAGCTTTTATCTCTATACCCTTCCCTCATTCTTTCCCTTTCCCTGTAGGTAACCATCCTTACTTGGTTTTTTAATTTCTTTTGGGCATATAAGCAAATCTGTGACACACACACACGTGTATATTATCTCCCTCACTTCTTAATACAAAGAAAGATAGTGAACCATACATATCCTTCTCACCCTACTTTCTTCAAGTAACAGTGTATCCTAGCGATCGTTCCGCAGCAGCATAGAGAGCTCTTCTCATGCCTTTTTTTTTTTTTAAACATCTTTATTGAAGTATAATTGCCTTACAATGGTGTGTTAGCTTCTGCTTTATAACAAAGTTAATCAGTTATACATATACAATATGTTCCCATATCTCTTCCCTCTTGCATCTCCCTCCCTCCCACCCTCCCCATCCCACCCCTCTAGGTGGTTACAAAGCACCGAGCTGATCTCCCTGTGCTATGCGGCTGCTTCCCACTAGCTATCTATTTTACATTTGGTAGTGTATATATGTCCATGACACTCTCTCACCCTGTCACATCTCACCCCACCCCCTCACCATATCCTCAAGTCCATTCTCTAGTAGGTCTGTGTCTTTATTCCTGTCTTGCCACTAGGTTCTTCATGGCCTTTTTTTTTTTTTTTTTTCCTTAGATTCCGTATATATGTGTTAGCATACTGTATTTGTTTTTCTCTTTCTGACTTACTTCACTCTGTATGACAGACTCTAACTCCATCCACCTCATTACAAATACCTCCATTTCATTTCTTTTTATGGCTGAGTAATATTCCATTGTATATATGTGCCACATCTTCTTTATCCATTCATCTGTCGATGGACATTTAGGTTGCTTCCATGTCCTGGCTATTGTAAATAGAGCTGCAATGAACATTTTGGTACATGACTCTTTTTGAACTATGGTTTTCTCAGGGTATATGCCCAGTAGTGGGATTGCTGGGTCGTATGGTAGTTCTATTTGTAGTTTTTTAAGGAACCTCCATACTGTTCTCCATAGTGGCTGTATCAATTTACATTCCCACCAACAGTGCAAGAGTGTTCCCTTTCCTCCACACCCTCTCCAGCATTTATTGTTTGTAGATTTTTTGATGATGGCCATTCTGACCGGTGTGAGATGATATCTCATTGTAGTTTTGATTTGCATTTCTCTAATGATTAATGATGTTGAGCATTCTTTCATGTGTCTGTTGGCAATCTGTATATCTTCTTTGGAGAAATGTCTATTTAGGTCTTCTGCCCATTTTTGGATTGGGTTGTTCGTTTTTTTGTTATTGAGCTGCATCTCATGCCTTTTTACAGCTGCCTACAAGCTGTGTTCTGTTTGTAATCTGCCTGATTTTTTTTTTTTTTTTTTAATTCTGCATGGTTTTTAAAGCCCTAAGCTTCTCTTCTACTGTTACAACTTGAGTCTGGTTAATTCTCTAGTCTATGACTCTTCCTTTTTTCAAGATAGTCCCATCTTTTCTCTTATAACCTCTTCACATCCCTGTAGTCCTACTGACAAGCTGCTTTATTCATGGTGTCCACTCAGCACACAACTCCGTCTCTCCTCCCCTTTGTCTGTCTGTATGCCCGTTCTGTCCGTTTAGGCACGTACCCACATCACGTGGTACCACCTTCAAAGCCTTCCTTCCTTTCTTTAGTCAACTCAGAACTCTTCCTTCTTGAAACTTCATTGAAAATTTTATTTTTACACATTTTAACATTTTATTATTTTCTTAGGATTTGTGTTTAATAGATTCGATTCCTTAAATCAGTTTTCTGAGAGCTGAAAACAAGACTCTGTGTGTGTGTGTCTCCAATAACACCTTTTCTAGTTCCAGGAACTACAGCCAATAAATGATTGATCAGAGGATGTTAAAATGAGATATTAGAAACAACTTCAGTGTCTAGAAAAATCACGTGTTTCTTTGGATATTCAGAATGAATAAAAACATTTCTGCTAGTTTTTCAAGATGATTTTAAAATGTCACTGAATACTAACTGAAATATTTTTAGAGTTCTATCAAGAACATTGCCTTTAAGATACACATATGAAAATATTCTAGTCAGTTACCATTTCTCTTTATTTGCCAACTTTCAGGCCTTTTACTTGCAGAGCATCTGTTCATTTTTCTCTTTTGGTCAGGTAGCAGCTGTCTCCTGACTAATTTAAAATGTTGCATTAAAATGAGCTTTGCTATTTTCATCATTGCATATGTTCATCTTATGCTTTTGCGAAATGACATGATGTGATTCAGCGTGTTAATTTAAATATCACCCAAAATGTAATAGTTTCCAAATCCATTTGTTGACTATTCACAGTTTAAAATATCATAAAGCCAAATGCAGTGATATTTGTATCAATGTAAATTTTTTAAAAAGTAAAATTATGTATGTTTCACTTGTTGGCAAAATTAATGTCTAAATATACATAGTGTACACATAACCATCAGGTGTAATATCTATGGCATGAAAGGGCCACTTAAAAAATCATGAATCAAAGTTTGGTTTAGGTTTACACTGGGAAGGACCATTGTCATTACCTTAAATAACACTCTAATTTTGTTTATAGGGTCTGTTCATAGAAGATTGGCCTAAACCAACCCTTCTCTGGACATGCACAGAACTGTGTGATGACATCTTATTGGTTTAGAGTTTTTCACCTTTTGTTCTCCCTAGGGAATAGTGAATGCTTACAAACAGATCCAAAGATACATTTTTGTTCTGGAATTTTCTCCAACGTTTATTCTCCCAGGCAGAAATTAAAGGAGAAAGAATAATCATGCATAATCCTCTTACCTTAAGGTTTAAAGGAAAGTTTTCCTTCCAGTTCAGTTCTATGAGAAGAACTAAGAATTATTTTTCTTTATCCCAGGCTTATTTTCTGTATTCCTTTAGCAAATCCTCTCCAAAATTCTTTCCCCAAAAGGTTGTGTGCTTGCTTTTTTCCTTCTTTCCTTCTTTTCTTTCCTTCCTCTTTTCTTCCTCCCTCCCCCTCCTTCCTTCCTTCCTTTCCTTCTTTTCTTCCTTTCTTTTCCTCTCTTTTTTTTTTTTACCTTTTACAATGAAAATTTTCAAGCATACTAAGAAAAATGGAGACTAGTGAATACTGTATGAATACCGTATGAATACTATATGACCATCACATAGATCTAACAATTGTTAATAATTTTTATCATATTAACATCATTTCTTTTTCTGAAGTATTTTAAAGTAAATTATGGTAATCATGACATTTTTCAAAAGACATTTTTTATGTAACCATAACAACATTATTATACCTAACAAAATTAACATGTACCCTAATGTCATCATATTACCCAACACATAATCGTTTGACAATTTCTTCAGTTGTTTCCAAAATGTCTTTTTTAGCTGATTTATTTAAACCAGATCCAACCAAATAAATCTAGCAATGTAATTTAACTTACTGTTAAATAATTTAAATGTAAGAAATAAAAATTCTTTATGACTTTAAAAATTTTTTTAATTAAAAAAAATTGTTACTTTTTTTTTTAAAGCATGGAGCCAAGTTAGTTTTGTATTTGTCAGAGTTGATACATAATCATGAAGATGAATTGACTGCGGAAGAACGAGACACAGCAGAGCTGCTTATGAGTGCTTTAAAGTTATGTGGTCATAAGTGCATCCCCCCCAGTGCATCGACAAAATCAGACCTTATTAAAGTGATTAAAGAGGTGAGTCAGTGAAAGCATAAGAAACAATTTTCTTAGGATATCCCATTGAATATAACTAAAGAATGATTGAAAGTGTTTTTTTTATTATAGAGTACCATTGATAATGAATTTGATTTTTTTTCTTTTTTTTACTTTATATTGCTTTTTTACTATGAGAGAACAAATAGGCCTGTTTTAAGGAGCCTTTTATTCTCTGTGGTCATGCTCATCCATTATCACTAGCTTTCAGGGAAGGAAAGATTTTAGTAGTGACAAGCAAGTTGAATCATCAACCTTAAGTTCTGGGTTCTTTAATGAAAAGGCAAAATAAGGAAGCAAGCAACTACGCACACCCATCGGGTTTGGCAACCCTAGTTAACTATTCCACCCTAATGTCTCTGACCCAGATTGTGTGGAAACAAAGGGGAGTTATAGCATTATTTAAGTGGTTAATGTATCTTAATATCTTGGTCTCGTGGGGACAATATTTTTTTCCTTTGTTAACTTTGTTTTAAATTTAGTTTGTTGGGCTCTGTGCCAGTGTTAAATGATAAATAATAAGTTTTATATAATATATTATTATCCATATCTTTTAGGAACAAAAGAAATATGAAACTGAAGAACATGTGAATAAAGCCAACTGGCAGAAAACAGTTAATAATAATCAGCAAAGGTAGGATTTTATGTGTTCTAAAAGCTGTGTCTTTTTAGGAACCCATTAGATTTCACATATACTGTTAGTTTTAAAGTATCATGTTTTGATATACATTTAATGTTCCACGTATGCTTAACTTATGGGCATCTTGTTTGTTTAGTCTCTTTCAGCGTCTTGATTCAAAATCAAAGGATATATCTAAAATAGCTGCGGATATCACCCAGGCAGTGTCTCTTTCCCAAGGAATTGAGAGAAAAAAGGTGATCCAGCACATCAGAGGAATGTATAAAGTGGACCTGAGTGCCAGCAGACATTGGCAGGAGCTTATTCAACAACTGACGCATGACAGGTAAGCATGAATTTTTATATATTGGTGTTATTTTCACTCCAGAGTAAAGATTCATTACATTATCTCATTAGTTTAAATATGTTTTGTTTACTCATTTGTGATTTATTTCATCTTGAAGAATAATCCTATGAGAATATTTTTTTTTAATTTTTAGGGAGAGAAAAAATAATGAGAGGGAGAGGCATTAGCTCTTCCAGAGAGAAAAATCTATATATCGGCTTTCATTTTAAAATATGATCTTTGCAAAAGAATAGAGAAATCACTGAAACAGGATAGTTGGGAAATAGACCTTTTTCTAGTTAAGACTTTAATAACACAGTTAAAAAGATGCATCACAAATAAGGAAAAGAGGGAAATTAAAGTATTATTCTCTGAATTTCATTAAGATAAATGATTAGTATGACTTCGAGGCACTAAACATTATACACTAATCATTATACACTAAAGCAAATTCCAGGTGAATGAATGAACAAAACTCAAAAAGTTTACAAAGTAGAAGAAAATAGGATATTTATCAATGGTGATGGACAGATAACTTTCTTAAGATCAAACACAATTGAAGAAACTACAAAGAAGAAATGAATGGCTTTGACCTTCACATTTTCCAGTGTATTTAACAAGCATAACCACAACAAAACATCAAGGTTTATTTTTAGCAAGTATTTCACAGAGTTAACATGTTTATGGTTTTATTTTTTTTTATTTTTTTATTTTTTAAACATCTTTATTGAAGTATAATTGCTTCACAATGGTGTGTTAGTTTCTGCTTTATAACAAAGTGAATCAGCTACACATATACACATGTTCCCATATCTCCTCCCTCCCGCATCTCCCTCCCTCCCACCCTCCCCATCCCACCCCCCCAGGCGGTCACAAAGCACCGAGCTGATCTCCCTGTGCTATGTGGCTGCTTCCCACTAGCTATCTATTTTACATTTGGTAGTGTATATATGTCCGTGACACTCTCTCACCCTGTCACATCTCACCCCTCCCCCTCCCCATATCCTCAAGTCCATTCTTTAGTAGGTCTGTGTCTTTATTCCCATCTTGCCACTAGGTTCTTCATGACCTTTTTTTTTTTCCTTAGATTCCATATATATGTGTTAGCATACTGTATTTGTTTTTCTCTTTCTGACTTACTTCACTCTGTATGACAGACTCTAACTCCATCCACCTCATTACAAATACCTCCATTTCATTTCTTTTTATGGCTGAGTAATATTCCATTGTATATATGTGCCACATCTTATTTATCCATTCATCCGATGATGGACACTTAGGTTGCTTCCATGTCCTGGCTATTGTAAGTAGAGCTGCAGTGAACATTTTGGTACATGACTCTTTTTGAACTATGGTTTTCTCAGGATATATGCCCAGTAGTGGGATTGCTGGGTTGTATGGTAGTTCTATTTGTAGTTTTTTAAGGAACCTCCATACTGTTCTCCATAGTGGCTGTATCAATTTACATTCCCACCAACAGTGCAAGAGTGTTCCCTTTTCTCCACACCCTCTCCAGCATTTATTGTTTGTAGATTTTTTGATGATGGCCATTCTGACCGGTGTGAGATGATACCTCATTGTAGTTTTGATTTGCATTTCTCTAATGATTAATGATGTTGAGCATTCTTTCATGTGTCTGTTGGCCATCTGTATATCTTCTTTGGAGAAATGTCTATTTAGGTCTTCTGCCCATTTTTGGATTGGGTTGTTTGTTGTTTTGTTATTGAGCTGCATGAGCTGCTTGTAAATCTTGGAGATTAATCCTTTGTCAGTTGCTTCATTTGCAAATATTTTCTCCCATTCTGAGGGTTGTCTTTTGGTCTTGTTTATGGTTTCCTTTGCTGTGCAAAAGCTTTTAAGTTTCATTAGGTCCCATTTGTTTATTTGTGTTTTTATTTCCATTTCTGTAGGAGCTGGGTCAAAAAGGATCTTGCTGTGATTTATGTCATAGACTGTTCTGCCTATGTTTTCCTCTAAGAGTTTGATAGTGTCTGGCTTTACACTTAGGTCTTTAATCCATTTTGAGTTTATTTTTGTGTATGGTGTTAGGGAGTGTTCTTATTTCATACTTTTGCATGTACCTGTCCAATTTTCCCAGCACCACTTATTGAAGAGGCTGTCTTTTCTCCACTGTATATGCTTGCCTCCTTTATCAAAGATAAGGTGACCGTAGGTGCGTGGGTTTATCTCTGGGCTTTCTATCCTGTTCCATTGATCTATATTTCTGTTTTTGTGCCAGTACCAAACTGTCTTGATTACTGTAGCTTTGTAATATAGTCTGAAGTCAGGGAGCCTGATTCCTCCAGCTCCATTTTTCGTTCTCAAGATTGCTTTGGCTATTCGGGGTCTTTTGTGTCTCCATACAAATTGTGAAATTTTTTGTTCTAGTTCTGTGAAAAATGCCAGTGGTAGTTTGATAGGGATTGCATTGAATCTGTAGATTGCTTTGGGTAGTAGATATGGTTTTAAAAATGCATAAAGATTTGAAAATAAAATATCAAGGTCCCAAAAGTTTGAATAAGCAAAAGACATGAATATACTCTTCACATAAGACAAATAGAATTAATAAACAGATGGGAAAATATTGACTATTGCTAGAAGCTGATTTAAAACCTTTAGTTACCATATTTTACCTTTTATGTTACAAAAAAAAGTTTTTTTAGGTGCTAATCTCCACAGCAGGAAGAAATGTATCTTAGCCCTTGGTCAGAGGTTTGGTGGCATTGAACACTTTGACATGTGTCAGGATCCCTACAAACATTTTATTTCCAGTTCCAGTTATCCTGTTTTAGTGATTCTGTCCTAAGGAAAATATTCAAAATACGGAAAAGCAATAAGCATAAAGGTTTTCATCTCTGCATTATTTGTTAATGAGTGAATTGGAAACAACTTAAATATATAATAATAGTAATAGAGTTAAATACATTATTATGCATCCACTCAGTATAACATTAGCCATTTACAATGGTAATAATAAAGACTATACTGTGTTCAGTGAAAAAAGGCAGGATATAGAAATGTGTATACATAATTTTAACTGCAATTTTAAAAACTGAAAGAAAGTAATCACTACCAGTATTTTGGTATGTTTGGGGTAGTGGGATTAAGGGTAATTTTTTTTTCTCTTATCTATTTCTAAAAATGTATTTAATATGGTTCTACTATTTCCTTTCATTTAAAATATTAATTTACTTTAAAACATTTTAAGAAATGTGATTACTACAAAAGTGAACTCATTTTATTTGTTATATTAGATAATAGGCAAAATGGGAAATGAAGAAAATTAATTTGGAAAATTGATTTTTTTCTTTAGTTAACCATACTAAGTCTAATATATTGCTAAAGCATACATAGTAGTCATGCTATATCTTTTTTAAAATTTAATAGATACAAGAAATTGGTAGCAGCGCTTGCCTCGAGGCAGGGACACAGGGACTCCAGAGCAGAGGGATACTTTTTTTTTTAATGTTACTCTTTTGTACAATGTGTATGCATAGCCTAGTCTAATTATATAACTGGTTGGGATTTTTCAATTGCATAGATAAATTTTGATTTATTTATTCAGTTTCTATAATTTTTTTTTTCAAACTGCAAATACTTCAGGTTACCACTTAAAATCTTTTCTTTTCACTTGCAGAGCAGTCTGGTATGACCCCATCTACTATCCAACTTCATGGCAGTTGGATCCAACAGAAGGGCCAAATCGAGAGAGAAGGCGCTTACAGAGATGTTACTTAACTATTCCAAATAAGTATCTCCTTAGGGATAGACAAAAATCAGAAGGTGATAGTGGCTTCTTGACTCAACATGTAAATATAGCAGATTAACTATGGGCATTACACAAAGATAATAATGTCCTTTTTTCCTCAGCAGATGTGGTCAAACCACCACTCTCTTACCTATTTGAAGACAAAACTCATTCTTCTTTCTCTTCTACTGTAAAGGACAAAGCTGCAAGTGAGTCTATAAGGTAAATTTGAATCCATAAGACATTTTCTGTTTTGTTGAAAGTGTTAAAGACTTTAATAGTCTATTGTTGCGCTTATGTAATATTTATTTTAGATAATATTTATTTAGATAATGCCGTGGTTTGGGGAAAGATCCCAAACATGGCTCAAAGAGAAGACAAAGCTGAATGGCCAGAATCCAAAAGGAACAGACATTTTTGTTAGGGAGGATTCATTGGACTTCAGCCATCATGCTCTGGCCCTTGGTTGCATGCATATATTTTTGTAGTTGATTTTTCTAACAGCTCTGTGAAATAGATAGCGCTGCTGGTGGCATCGCAAGAGGCAATCTAGTGTATTGATTAAAGGTTCAAATCCTAGTTCCTCCTCTTACTAGCCATCTGATCTTAGCCTCTCTCTGTCTCAGTTTCCTCATCTGTTACATGAGGAAGATAAGTCATAGCACTATTCAGTGGGTCAGTATGGTAACTATTGATAGTCTTATCATTATTGTTGTGGTCGAGGTTGTTATGATGCCCATTGTATAGATAAAAAACTGCGAGACTCAAAGATAATTGACTTGACTAAAGAATAGAGGAACTTTTCTGACTCTGAAGCCCCCCTTTTTCCTAGAATGCTAAGCTTCTTTTCTGTGTTTGAAATATCAGAGCCATGAACCAATGTTTGCTTATTTACTGGAAAATATAAAACATTGAAGTCTCTTTTAAATAACGGAATCCCTGTATTCTGCATAAGAGTGTTGGGATTATTCACCTTTTCTAAAAGTTTCAGCTATTTTCTCCTCTATTATAATGTCAAAAAATGAGATATTTTCATGTGGATTTTAACAAGATGTTTTATGCTTTTGAAACTCTAGTCTGCTTTGCTGAAATCTTCTATGATAAAATAAAGCTTTTACTCTCTGAAATCGGTCAAAACATTTAATCATAGTAATTTTAAATGTGTTTTGACAGAGTGAATCGAAGATGTATCAGCGTCGCACCATCTAGAGAGACAGCTGGTGAATTGTTGTTAGGTAAGTCACATTTTGCAGGTATTTACACATATTCACCCTGCCTATTTTATTCTTAGATAATTTGAAGCATTGTTTTGACACACTACCATTAAATGAGATGAACTTTCTATAACAGATAACCTCTTTCTTACAGGTTATTTTGCCTTAACACTGTATATAATGTGTATGACTCATGAATGTGAAAAATGACAATCTTATTCTCTGAAAAGCACATGAACAGCATTTTTTTATAAAATTGACTTTCTTCATGAGTATACATTTTTATATTTAATCATTCCTTTTATTATATATCAATTTTTATTTTTAAAGTAAAGAATTATTGGTATACTTACAAGCCTACTGTTTTAACAGATACCCCTATGCATATGAAATATATCCACCTTGAGAATGTTCATAATTTATATTCTCTATTGTACTTCTGAGAGAAAGGCCAAGGCTGTCGATCCATGGATAGTTAACATTTGGCGAGAAATTTTTTCCTCGAGACGTGAAGGAATACGGTTTTATCACTCTAGTCTCTATTCCCTTAAAGAACCAGTTTGTACACTGTGGGCCGGTTGTTCTCCAAGCGCGGTCCCCAAATCAGGAGCATCGGCATCACATAGGAACTTCTAAGAAATACGCATTCTCAGGCCCCAGCCCAGACCTGCTGAATCTGAAACTCTGTGGGTGGGGCCCAGCGATCTGCATTTTTATGAACCCTGCAGAGATTCTGATGCACCCTCAAATTTGAGAGTCACTGCAGTTGGCTAAAGCTATAGCCCCGAAGGCCTGACAGGCAGAGTTTCGAGCTTGCCAGGGCTGAGCCCCATGGTCACGAGGGTGGAGATGGTGCCTTTCTCCGAGCCAGCCGTGCCAGTGCTCAAGGTGACCAGCACCCACTGCAGAGCCCCAGGGAAGTTTCTACTGTGTGGATACATGACGATGACGTAGGGACATGCATTAACAACAGCCTATCAAGCAGGAAAAATTGGGGAAGTATCTTGTAAGGCCTTTTCTGCCCTATTGAGTGTTTAAGTCAGCAAAATAATTAAGGGTTCCTCTTTTGCTAGAAAATTTAGTTGATAACTTGACTTCAGTTAATGTATGACAAAATAAAGCAAAGTAATATGCTAGTAACCTAAGAAGAATACTGGTAATAATTAATAGCCTAAACCTTTTAACACGAAGTGGCAGACACTGTTAATAAACATTTTACATGTATTCTAATTTAATTCCCACAGTAACCCTGTGAAATAGAGTCCTCCCTCTTCTCTTTATAATGAGGCTAAAGTACAAAGAGGTTAAGCAACTTGCCTAAGATCTCATGGATGCTCTTCAAAAGTATTTATTGAGTATTAGGAACTCGTTCTGGGTTCTGGGATTCAAATTCAGTCCAACTGACTCCAGAGGCATGGCTTTAACCATATAAGGTAATAGTGCATATACGTTTTTAAACTCATACCAATTATTTTCTGCAGGTAAATGTGGAATGTATTTTGTGGAAGATAACGCTTCTGACACAGTTGAAAGTTCCGTGAGTAGAGGCTTAAGTTTACATTTGTATGAATCTAGACAAATTCCCAAAATGTATAAATTTAATACAACCAGAGAGCTTGTAGAACTGTTAGAGTTCATTAATTGTTGCACTCTGTGTAAATTTGTCTGAATTCCAATTTTTTTTTAAAGATAATTTTAAAAAGAAGACCATGCCATCCCCTCTGGCTCATGGTCTGATTCACAGAGCCGTGAGTATTATGAGTCATATTCTAAAGTGCTCCTGTTATTTCTGTGTATGTCCACTCGATTTCTCACTACTGTCCTCAGTAGCAACAAACTCCCTGCCACTCCCCGTTTACTATCATGTACATTTGCCTTCAAAAAGAAAGAAAAATGTTGTCTAACTGAATAACTTAAGTAATCCTGATATTCACATAGCTCAGTAGTCATGATTTTTATTCTTCTGGAAATACTGATATCAATCAGAAAATAACAAAAAAGACTCAATTCACATTTTTGTATAGAAAAGCATTTTATCCATTTGAATTCATTTACATGCCGTTAAAATATTGTTTTGAGAGCCCTGTAACAGGAGAAGTAAGGCTTTTTGTTTCAGAACTTCTAAAGCTACAAACTGCTAAGGATGTAAGTAAATAAGATTATGTATGGTTTAATGGTGAATACATATTTGATTCAAAGAAATTAATGAGTGAAAACATAAAATTTGGTTGTAAAGCAAATCATGTTAAAAAATAATTAATTTAATATAGCCCCCGAAAATTGAGTAGGCATTATTTCATGATTCATATAGCAATTACTACAGTATTTATCCCAGCTAGTAAAAATATAGTTATGTTATTTTTCAAGATGTATCTTTTCAGCAACCAAAGAATTTTAATAGTTGATACATGAACCAGCTTTTTTTCTGGATCCAAAAGGTTACATATTCCACCTGTAAAACTCTAAAAAGACCCTTGCTTTTTAATAGATTGAAGGCTTCTTCTTTTCTCTGTCCTTTTGTAGCATTTTTTCTTACTTCCTGTATGACATTTTCTATCTTGCCTTTTAAAAGTGGGTGCAAATATCTTGTTCCCCCTTTTTATCATACATAGATTTATTTTATGCAGACCACTTAGCAGAGCACCTTGCCTGTAGATGCTTAATTAATGTTTATTAACTTGAATTCATGTTGAATGTCGAAGCTAAACAGGGAGGATTTTGGTTTTAAGAATGAGAATATTATGTTTTCATTAAAATATTTTATTTACTTTGTAATATATTTCTTGTCTCTACTTCTAGAAATGAGTTGGGACCCAGTACAATAGTAAAGCACACATAGAGCAGGCCAAAGTGTCACTTCCTCCTTACAGCTGTTTTTCAAATTTCTCTTTATTTTTGACTCCTGGAGATTTCATTTCCCTTACTTTCTTGCAAGCTCAACTATACATTTAAAAGAATATTTGCTTAGTAAAAGAAATCGGTCTGAAAAGTCTACATACTGTATGATTCCAACCATATGACATTCTGGAAAAAGGAAAACAGTGGAGACAATAAAAAGATCAGTGGCTGCCAGATGGAACAGAAGGGAATTTTAGGGCAGTGAGACTAGTCTGCATGATACTATAATGGTGGATACATGTCATTAAACATTTGTCAAAACCCATTGAACTATACAACACCAAGATTAAACTATGGACTTTAGTTAAGAATAACCTATTCAATAGTGGCTCATCAGTTGTAGCACATGCACCGCGTGAGAACAAGATGTTCACAGTAGGGAAACTGAGTGCGGAGAAGCTATACATTGGAACGCCATGCTATCTGCTCAATTTTATAAACCTAAAACTGCTCTAAAAAAATACAGCCTACTAAAAAAGTTTAAAAGAAGTATATTTAAATTTTTTTCTTAGATTTTTTAATCCAGCATTTTGCAGTGTTTAGTAGTGGGAGGATTTTCAGAGAATCTTATCTGCCATTTTGCCGCAAAAGGAAGACTTTCTATTGCATTTTGATAGTTTTTAACCATCTAAAATTAAAACAATTATTTCTGTTTCATGTAGAGCAAATACTTTCATGTTATTTCCTTTGTCTTTAGAGCCTTCAGGGAGAATTGGAACCAGCATCATTTTCCTGGACATATGAAGAAATTAAAGAAGTTCACAAGCGTTGGTGGCAATTGAGAGATAATGCAGTAGAAATCTTTTTAACAAATGGCAGAACACTCCTGTTGGCATTTGATAACACCAAGGTAAATTTGCCTTTATTAATACATATACTTTTTCAAAGCGATCATGGATCAGTGTAACTACACTCATACTGATTAAATGAAGTTTTAACTTATTTAAACTTTGTTTCTGAAATCAAATAAAAATTGCCTTATTTCTTAGTACTGATTAAAGTAAATACTTAGTTATATTAGGATTATTTTTGTCCTCCAAAACTGTACTAAATTATCATTCTCCAGAGTGACAGTATCTGTAAAAAGCAAATGAACGAATGTATAACCAACCTGAAAGTAGTTTAACCTTGATAGTAGATTCCATTTTTGGCAAACCCTTTTTTGACCGCCACATCCTTTCAGCTACTATGTGTCTGCTAGCCTTTATAGAAAACCTCTTGGAAGAAACTGTGAATGCTTGCTGCTTCCAATTCCTCCCCTCCGGTTCTCTTTGGAAATGCTCCAGGCAGATCTTCTTCTCACCACTCCGCCTGTAACTTCTCTGGCTAGCATCACCAGTGACCTCCGTGTTGCTAAACCCTATGGTCATATTTCTTAGTCTTCATCTTACTTGACTCCTCAGCAGCATTTGACACAGCTGATTATTCTCTCTTTCTTTAAAGAAAGGAAAAATAAAAAACCTTCCTCACTGGGCTTCTGAGTTATCACTTTCTTAGTTCTCCTTTCAGCTCACCAGCCATTCCTCCTCAGTCTTGTTTGCAGATGCTTCCTCTGGGCATCTCGGTGCTCACTCTTCATTTTATTTTTTATTTTTTAAATTTTTTGGTCGCAGTGCACGGTTCTCAGGATCTTAGTTCCCGGACCAGGGATTGAACATCCAGGAATTGAACCCAGGCCATGGCAGTGAAAGCGCCGAGTCCTAACCACTGGAACGCTAAGGAATTCCCAGGGCTCACCCTCCAGACCTCTTCTCTTCTCATCCCATCTTGTGACTTTAAACACTATCTGTGTTATAACAATTTACAGATTTATATCACCACCAAACCTCTTCCCTGGATGCCCACTCAAATATTTAAGTTTCTACTTGGCATCTCCACTTGGGAGTCTAATTGGCATCTCAAATTTTACACGGACAAAACTGAACTTCTAATCTCCCCCGCAAAATCTCTTTGCAGTTTTCCCCATCTCAGTAAATGGCAACTCCAGTGTTTCTGATTGGCCAGGTCAAAAACCTGGGGATTATCCTCAACTCCTCTTATTCTTTCATCTACTACATCTACTCTATCAGTAAGTTCTGTTGGCTCACCCCTCAGAATACATCCAGAATCTGACTGCTTCCACTGCTACCATCCTGGTCCAAGCCACTGCCACCTCTTGCATAAATCATTACACTAGCCTCCTAACTGGCCTCCCTGCTTCCATACTCCCTCTTCTTTCAGACTGTTCTCAACACAGCAGCTGAAGTGTGTCAGATCGTGCCATTCCTCTGCTCAAAACCCTCCGACCACTTTCTGTGTCACTCCATTAAAGGCAAAGACCTTACAGTGTTGAATAATCTGGCACTTCCTTATCTCTCTGACCTTACCTTCTAACATTCTATCCTTCACTCTCTCTAATCCATCTGTGGAGACCTTGTTTACCTTGACTCTAGCAGACACACTGATGCCTCAGGGCCTTGGCACTACTGCTCCCTAGCATGCTGCCTGGAGCGCTTTTCCTCTTGGAACCACATTACTCACCCCTCACTGTTGTCAGGTTCCCTGATCAAATGTCTCCTCATCAGAGAGACGTCCCTCATTACGCTAAATAAAACGGCAACCCCTGCCTCACTGCTACCCCCAAGCATCCCTTACCTCCTTTGCTTTGCTCTGTTTTTCTCACAGCACTTAAAAGCATCCAACAGTGTCTCCCCAATAGACTATAAGGACTTTGTTTTGTTAAGTGCTTCAGCTTTAGCACCTTAAACATGCTGGTATATAGGTGCTCAATAAATATTTGTAGAATGAATAAATGTTTCCTTTTTCTTGCAGAGGTTAGTCTGCAAACTGTCATAAATTCTCTTCCACCAACCTTAGCTTCAGCAGTAGGCAACCTTCAGATTTATTTTTTTAAAATTTTTATTGGCGTATAGTTGCTTTACAATGTTGTGTTAGTTTCTACTGTACAGCAAAGTGAATCAGCTATATGTATACCTATATCCCCTCTTTTTTGGATTTCCTTCCATTTAGGTCACCACAGAGCACTGAGTAGAGTTCCCTGTGCTATACTGTAGGTTCTCATTAGTTATCTATTTTATACATAGTATCAATTGTGTTTATATGTCAATCCCAATCTCCCAATTCATCCCACCCCCACCCTTCCCCCTTGGTATCCGTACGTTTGTTCTCTACGTCTGTGTCTCTATCTCTGCTTTGTAAATAAGATCGTCTATACCAGTTTTTTCAGATTCCACATATATGCATTAATATATGATATTTGTTTTTCTCTTTCTGACTTACTTCACTCTGTATGACAGTCTCTAGGTCCATCCATGTCTCTACAAATGACCCAATTTCATTCCTTTTTATGGCTGAGTAGTATTCCATTGTATATATGTACCACATCTTCTTTATCCATTCTTCTCTTGATGGACATGTAGGTTGCTTTCATGTCCTGGCTATTGTAAATAGTGCTGCAGTGAACATTGGGGTGCATGTGTCTTTTTGAATTATGGTTTTCTCTGGGTATATGTCCAGTAGTGGGATTGCTGGGTCACATGGTAGTTCTATTTTTAGTTTTTTAAGGAACCTCCATATTGTAACCTCCAGATTTAGAATATAAGTTTAGTTTTTGTTTTTGCCTTGAACCGATTCTTTTTTTTTTAATTATCATAAAAAATACATAACATAAAAGTTGCCATCTTAACCATTTTTAAGCGTACAGTTCAGTTGTGTTAAGTGTATTCACATTGTTGTGAAACTGATCTTCAGGTTTAGGTTCTTAAACACCCTGTAATCTTGCTTATTCCATAACCAAGATCATTCTTCTCATTCACTTTTAGTCTCATCTTTGATTATCCACATCCATGGCTCACCTTCCTATGCCTAAAGCATATACACATTTAAGAGGGGTAATTCAAATTTGTTTTTAGCAAAGGCCTGGCTCGTCTGTTTTTTTCCATTTATTATCAATTATCATTTAATTGCTTTAGAAGAAATCAGAATACCTTTTTTCTGTGACAGAACTTTTGTGCCTCTCTGAAAAAAGAGTTTATATACTAGTTTTCAATCAGTAGTGAAAATCAAGTATTCTGTTTTACATAGGATAGTTTATTTCATTCTCAGGAAATAAATATTATTACCCTCATACTACAGGTATGATAACTGTAACACAAAGAGTTTAAGCAAGAAAAAAGACCAGTTCTGTCTGTCAGAAAACTATGCTCTTTCTACTACATCATGTTGCATTTATTTAGATGAAGACTCTTCATTTTCCTTTATTGATTTTTTTTCTTAGGGTCTGTATATAAGTGACTTCTCTATACAGACTTCTTAGTTTCTTACTGATTTCTCCAGCTGCAAAACATAGTGGTTAAGAGCCACAAGTGAATGAATATAAAAAAAAAAGAAATAGACTCATAGATATGGAGAACAAACTAGTGGTACCAGTGGGGAGAGAGAAGGGGGAGGAGCAAGATAAGGGAAGAGGATTAAGAGGTACAAACTATTTTGTACAAAATAAATAAGTTACAAGGGTATATGGTACAGCACAAGGAATGAAGCCAACATTTTATAACAACTTTAAATGGAGAATAATTTATAAAAAAATTGAAGCACTATGTTGTACACCTAAAACTAATATAATATTGTTAATCAACTACACTTCAATAAATAAATAAATAGCCCAACCTTTGGAGGAAGACGTGGATTTGAATCTCAGTTCCCGACCAGTCAATGTTATTGGGCAAAAAGTATTTTCTTGGAGGACTTGAGATTAGTAACATGCCTATAATGTCATGGATTCTTTGGAGGAAAATGTCAAACCTAAAAATAAAATCTGGGTTTTTTTCTCTCCTTCCCTTATAGGTTCGTGACGATGTGTACCACAGTATACTAACAAATAACCTCCCTAATCTTCTGGAATATGGCAATATCACTGCTCTGACAAATTTATGGTATACTGGACAAATTACCAATTTTGAATATTTGACTCACTTAAACAAACATGCCGGCCGATCCTTTAATGATCTCATGCAGTATCCAGTGTTCCCGTTTATCCTAGCTGACTACGTTAGTGAGACCCTTGACCTCAGCGATCCATCAGTGTACAGGTAACTAAAGACATCATCACTTTTTGGCTTTGTCAATATGCTGTATTTATTTTACTGAAGTTCTTATTGTGAGAATTTTCAAACATGCACAAAAATAGAATGAATGTATAATGAGCCCCATATGACCATGACCCCAGCTCAACAATTATCAAGATTTTTGCCAAACTTACGTCATCTTTTTTTTTTCTTCTTAAGATGAACCACACAAATCTTTTATGTCATTCGTATGATCTTTAGTACACATCTCTTAAGAAAAAAGTGGAACATTTTCTTTCATAACCTCAGTGCCGTTATCATATCTAAGAAAATCAACAGTAATTTCATGGTATCATCTAATATCCAGTCTGTTTTCAAATGTCCCCTGATTACATCAGAGGTGTCTTTCTATAGTTGATTTGTTTGAGTCAGGCCCACTGTCACCTTTGGTTGCTTTGTGTCTAAAGACATAACATCTAGAACAGCCCTTATTTTTCTGTATGTATTTTTCTCTTTCTTTCTTCCTAACATTGACTTGTTTTTAAAACAAAAATAAGTCATTTATCTTGTAGGATGTCCCCCATTCCATATTAGCATTTAGCTTTTTCCTCTAGCCTCTGTACTTCCTAGAGACTGCAAATTACTTCTAAAGGCTTGCTTAGATTCAGATTCAACTTTTTTTGGCAAGAATCCTCTAGAGGAGATGGTGTGGACTTTATATTGCCCCATATCAGGAGGCCTGTGATATCCCACTCTAAGGATGCTCAGGCTGGTCCGTGGGTTCAGCCTCCCGTTGAACTTGTTTCTTTCACTGATGATTATTGTTCAAGTCTATTATTTCACTAGGGGTTACAGAATGGTGATTTCCTATTCTCTCATTTCTTCTGCATTTATTAGAAGAAAACACACAAGATGAGCCCACGATATTTTGTTGTGTCAGAGAGCAAGGAAATTACTATAGTCTTGTCAGAAGGACTCGGGAGCCATATTTGCACACCATGTTCATTGCAGCTTTATTCGCAGTGGCCAGGAGGTGGAGGCAGCCCAGGTGTCTGTCTGTGGATCAATGGATGGGGAAAATGAGGTGCATACATACAGAGGAATATTATTCAACCTTAAGAAGGAGGGAAGTCCTGTCACATGGATGAGCCCTGGGGACGTTGTGCTAAATGGAATGAGCCAGCCACAGAAGACAAATACTGTGTGATTCCTCTTCATGAGTTGTCTAGGGCAGTCAACTCAGAGAGACAGAGTGGAATGGTGGGTGTGGGCGACAGGAGGAGAGGGGGTGGATATAGGGGGTTGTTGCTCAGCAGGTGTAGAGTTTCAACTTTACAAAATGAAAGAGTTTTAGAGACCTATTGCACAACAATGTGGATATTGTTAACACCACTGAACTAGGTACTTGAGGATGGTTAGGATGGTAAGTTTTGTGATGTGCGTTTTTTTTTACCACAGTTACAAAAAATAAAAGACTTAGGAGCCAACTTGAAGTGGCTCTCACTGCCAAAGATAGGACAATCTGAGCATCAGAAAGAATAATGACTACAGTTGATTGAACACATTTGAATTTAAATAATACTTAAGTTAACAATGGCACTTTTTAAAGGCCCCCAAAACAAAGCAAAACTAAACTCACTGGTCACTGTTGGGTAGGGCACCAATTCCTTGCTTTTGAAATTTGACAACTAAGGAAAAGAATTAAGCTTTTATCCTGCCGTTCCTGAATGAGTTGCCTTTTAGAGTAACCAAATAGCCCTAGTTGATGAGGAAATATTCTGTTTCTTTAGTTTTAAATAACATTATCTGGCTAGGATCAAAAAGTCAAGAAATAACAACTGTTGGCGAGGATATAGAGAAAAGAGACCCTGTGTACTGTTGGTGGGAATGTAAATTGGTGCAGCCACTGTGGAGAACAATATGGAGGTTCCTTAAAAAACTAAAAATAGATCTGTCATATGATCCAGCCATTCTACTTCTGGGTATTTATCCAGAGGAAATGAAAACACTAACTTGAAAAGATATCTGCACCCCCATGTTCACTGCAGCATTATTTATAGTAGCCAAGATACAGAAACAACCTAAGTGTCCATCTGTGGATGAATGGATACATAAAATGTCACACACACACGATGGGATACTATTTATCCATAAAAGAGAATGAAATCTTGTGACAGCATGGATGGACCTTGAGGGCATTATGCTAAGTGAAACAAGTCAGTCAAAGACAAATACCATACAAATAAGTATGATCTCACTTGTATGTGGAATCTAAAAATAAAAACAAAACAAAAACGGAACAAACAGAAAACCTCATTGATACAGAGAACAGATCGGTGGTTGCCAGAAGCATTGGGGGGGTGGGATTGTGGCAAAATAGGTGAAGGGAGTCAAAAGGTACAGACTGCCAGTTATGAAATGAGCCCTGGGATGCAACGCACAGCGCGATGACCTTAGCTAATAACACTGCATTACATGATTGAAAGTTGCTGAGAGAGTAAATCTTAAAAGTTCTCAGCACAACAAGAAAAGTCCTGTAACTACGTGTGGTGATGGCTGGTACCTAGACTTACTGTGGTGATCATTTTGTAATATTGAACATATAAATATCGAATCGTTATGTTGGACACCTGAAACTAATATAGTGTTATATGTCCGTTACACTTCAATTAAAAAATTATCTATGTAGTTTAAAGAAAAATTGACTGCCAATATACTACTTAGTGTATTAGAATATTTTAATTATAACTGCTGAATAGTTAGGCCTAGTCTGAACTAGGCCTAGTTCAGACAGTTTTCAAGAAATCAGATTCAATTTAATGTATTTGTCAATTTAAAAATGAGCAAATGGCACATTATTTAGCTTTTAGACATTTTTATACACTGCTAATGTACATTAAAATTTTTACACTACTGAGGGCTTCCCTGGTAGCGCAGTGGTTAAGAATCCGCCTGCCAATGCAGGGGACACGGGTTCAAGCCGTGGTCCGGGAAGATCCCACATGCTGTGGAGCAACTAAGCCCGTGCACCACAACTACTGAGCCCATGCGCCACAACTACTGAGCCTGCGCTCTAGAGCCCGCAAGGCACAACTACTGAAGCCCGCATGTCTAGAGCCCGTGCTCCGCAATAAGAGAAGCCACCGCAATGAGAAGCCCGCACACCGTAACAAAGAGTAGCCCCCGCTCAACGTAACTAGAGAAAGCCCACGCGCAGTAACAAAGACCCAAAACAGCCAAAAATAAATAAATAAATAAATTTATATTTTTAAAAAAAAGAATGATATTGTAGAAATGTATATTATGGGGGAGGGGGAGATTTTTATTTAAAAAGTAATTATACATACACAAATAAGGAGAGAGCATCTGGAAAGGTATGTACCCTTCCAGATATATTGTGAGTAGTAGTACTGTGGTTGATTTTTGGTTTATTCTATTCGCTCATCAGTAACTTCTGATTTTCCAACCACAACAGTATTACCTGTGTTCCAAAAAACTACTTACACTGTTTAGAAAAAAATTGCATGCCAGGATCTTGAATATGATTTCTCCTATATTGAGGTGAATTTGTATCTATGCTATAAAACTGTCTTTACTTTTTAACAAAGTTTTTAGGATTATCAAAGTCTCAAAAATGAAATTAATGTGTTTGCTATCACTAATTTTAATATCCCTAGGAAATAATTTTCCCAAAAAATAGATATATCAGCATCTGGCTAAGCAGACCTGGTTTGACTTAACTGAAACTTGAGCAAATCTTGATGTTGATCTCGTTGTGGTGCCAGATGTTGAAACTCCAGGTGGTCCCATCCCGGTGCCAGACCAGATGGCACCTCCGCCGGAGAAGCCTGCCCTTCCTCGTTGGATCTTGTTCTCTTGCTCTTTCCTGGGCCTCACAGAGATGCTGCTTGACTCTGTAGCTTGTGAAAGTGGAGATTCATCCTTGAGTTCTCTTCCCTCCCTGATACAGTGTGAACACCAGCACAGACATGCACACGCGTGCACACGTTTGCTACACTGTGCACATGGTGTCAGTCACTCTCCGCGAATTAGCTAACAAAATGTTTCTGTCAGTACTCGCACTCCAGATCTCAGGGTGGTCATTTTAAGCATGTGTTGTTTCTTCAGTTTTCACTAACCTAGTAATTACATAACATCTCCTCATGATCATATCTCCTGTCCAAACTGCCCTTCACTCTTCCTTGCCGAGCTGGGTATAGAATCTGGAAATGGGGGCAGGAACTTCCAGGGCTTGGTAGGAATCAGCTGCCATGGGCAGCATCAGTTATGATTTGGAGGAAGTAGAGGAACCAGAGAAGGGAGGGAGAACAGCAGCTCTTCTTGTGTAGGTTACTCATAAGTCAGGAATTCCTAATAATGGTACGCATCTGTTTAGAAAAATTCTATCTTCATAGGTTATGAAATCATAATTGTGACTTAATTGCAAAGCAACATGTGTAAGCGCTAAACCAAGGGCTGAGTATTTTGTTGACCACTTACTTACTTGTAAACATCTAAGGCAGCTTAATCCTGACAGTATCAGCATACTTCGATGTTTTCCATCATCTCTTCCTTTGTAGAAATCTCTCCAAGCCCATAGCTGTGCAGTACAAAGAAAAAGAAGATCGTTACGTGGACACATACAAGGTAGGTTTAGTTTTTCCTCATGTATTTTGATAAGTAAAAACTGGATTTTTGTTTTACAGACTGTTTTACCTAATTTTAAACGTATAGTATTGATTTTTCTGTTTCCCACTTCCTTGTGCTTTGATTGACAGACAACTGGAAATCATCATGTGATTTTAAATATTATTCTCTGTCTTAATTCTCTGAAAGCACTTTGCCCAGAAAAAGAAATACACTTACTGTTACATAAATTGGAAGCTCATAATCCGTTGCAATGTTCAAATATATAAATAATTATATTCCTTATAAAAATCACAAAGATTTCCAGGGACCTGCTATTTGTATCCCCTAGTGTTATATATAATAATATCAATATATTTATACTGTACCATAATCCCTTATTATTCATCTCAGCAAATTGTGCACAGGTTTATGAACAAAAAATACTGGATTGTAAAGTTTAAAAATAGAAATTAATTACCCATTTCTGTGAAATTAATATTAATGGAATCCTGCTGGAGATTTTTAAAAACCCATTAGTCATATGTTACATTCTTCACAACAGTATCAAGGTAGGAGCAGCTGAAGCAGTTTTCTCATATTCACCACGTTATCTTATGTCAAAGTTCCAGAAAGGTCCATCCAAGCATTTTATAACTGTCAATGCTTGATTCTTCTGCAGCTAAAAATGCAGCAGTGCTATGGGAATCCAAGAGAAGTGACTCCAGAAAATTCACTGTCACCTGACTTTGTTATTAGAGACAGAAGCTACAGGAGATGAAAATAGTGACAGATATTAAAAATTTGGTTGAGCTTCTTACTTTATGATGGGAAGACAGGAGTAGTTGAAAAATCACCACAGTCTTCGTTATTTCTGTGTAACTCCACTGCAAAACAGCTATAACATGTTATATTAAAGAATTCCAATAATATGATACAGGTTTTACATTTCTATTGCAGTTCCTCTGCTAGAGAAGCATTTCTCTAAAGAATGTAGCATTACAGCTTGAAACCCTCTTAAGACACAGACATCTCTAGTGAGAGTGGCAGCTCTTATTTATTGAGCCCTTGATCAGTTGAGATATATTAGATATATATTATCTAAACTGATATTATTATCAGTTTAGATTTACGTATTAGTTGGGAGCCAGGGGGCTGGGAGGTGGGGTACAGAACAGGTGGGTTCTCTATGAGCAAATGAGAGGGTGAACGTGCACACGGTGCGTGGTCAGGCCTTAGTGGGGCACCAGACCCCCGGACACTCAGGAGGGCCGAGGGCAAGCCATGGAGAATGGCATCTAACGGGCAGCAGAGAAGGATGGGAAAGAAGACAAGTGAGGCGGCTCCAGCTCTGCCTGGAGCTCACTGTCACGAGTTCTGGTCCCTGTGTCCTTCAGTACCTGGAGGAGGAGTACCACAAAGGAGCCCGGGAAGACGACCCGATGCCGCCGGTGCAGCCCTACCACTACGGTTCCCACTACTCCAACAGCGGCACCGTGCTCCACTTCCTGGTCAGGATGCCTCCGTTCACAAAGATGTTTTTAGCCTATCAAGGTAAGGGTTGTTTCATAACTACCTCAAAGGTCAGATTGGTCATCGGGGATAAAACACTTGACTGACGTCCTGAGAACATACTGAAACTAATCAAACCATAGGAAAAAGAATTGTATATATTCCCGCAACAAAATTCTCTTCAAGAAACCAGCAGTGGTACTAGGAGGACGTGGAATTCGTGTCTCCGCACAACTAGGGCACCTACCAGGCCCCAGTGGGGGACTGCGGACACCTAAGGGGACGGGAGGAACCCCCAGCGACCGGGTAGGACGTGGGGTGCAGGGGGAGTGAAGGGGGAGGAGAAGTGGAGGCGGGACGGGACTGGTGCCCCTGAGGGGAAGGGATCCCAGACCCGAAGGGGGAAATTGGGGAACCACTGGGAGGGCAGAGGATCAAAAGGGAGCATGGCCAGGTTTCCCCTGCCCACTTGGACCCCCAGGAACCTACTGAGATCTCAGGCTTGATCCTCTGCCCAGTGAGGCCCCCTCCAGCCGCGCGGGTCCTGAGGGAGTGGGAGGGAGGGAAGGGGGAGCAAAAGTAAAGGCTGGATCTCCGGGACCGGCACCCCTGAGGGGCGGCTGGGGGAGGGGAGGAGTGCCTACACCCAGCGGGACCCACACACGGTGAGGGGTCCGGAGGTGACGGGGGAGGCCCTGGGGCACATGGTGGGGGAGGGGCACGAAGGAACGGAGGGGAACGGGGCCAGCGCTTTCCCTGTCCACTCAGGCACCAGGGGAGCCTGTTGGGCTCCAGGGCCTAATCCTCTGCCCTCAGAGCCTCCCTCCTGCCGGGCAGAGCCCAAGCACCGCCCCTGCCCCCCACCCGGGGCCCCACCTCTGCACTCGGAGACCCCCTCCAACGTGCTGGGCCTAAACCCCACCCACACACCCTCAGGCAGGGCCTTACCTCCAAACCCCGGAACTCCACACTCCAGAGACCCTTCTTTCCACGCGCTGCCTCTCCCCTTGTGCAGGTCCTAAGCAGAGGCCCCGCCCCACACTTGAATGTCGCCCCACCTAGGCCCCGCCCCACGATGAAACGTCACCCGCCTAGGTCCTGTGCCACGCTGAACCCCGCCTTTGCCTAAGTTCCACCCCTCTCCTAAACCCCACCCCTATAGCCAACAGTTTTGTTTTTTTTTTCCTCTTTTAGATTGGGGTTCTGTTTTGTTGATTCATTGTTGTTGATTCTTTTATATTTTTATTTTTCCTAAATCTTTTATTTTTCTAATTTTATTTTATTCTTTATACTTTGTTATCATTCTCTCCTTTTAGCTTATTCCCACCCCCCCCCCTTTTTTTTTCTTTTTCTTGTTGTGGTTTTATTTTGCCTTGTTGCAGTTGATTCAATTATAGTTTTATTTTTCCTGATATATTTTTTATCTTTCTACTTTTATTTTGTATTTTATTCTTTGATATTGTACTGCTCTTTTTTTTCTTTCTTTCTTTCTTTTTTTTTTTTTTTCACTGTGCCACAAAGCTTGCGGGATCTTGGTTCCCAGGCCGGAGGTCAGGCCCGAGCTCCTGTGGTAGCCACAGGACTAACAGAGAACCTCAGACCCCAGGGAATATTAATCAGAGTGAGGCCTCCCAGAAGTCCTCATCTCATCACCAAGACACAGCTCTATCCAACGGCCTGCAAACTCCAGTGCTGGACGTCTCAGGCCAAACAACCAGTAAGACAGGAATACAGCACCACCCATCAAAAAAAAAAAAGAAAAAGAAAAAGAAATAAACGACAAAAAAATATGTTACAGACAAAGGAGCAAGGTAAAAACCTACAAGACCAAATAAATGAGGACAAAATAGGCAACCTACCTGAAAAAGAATTCAGAGTAATGGTAGTAAAGATGATCCAAAATCTCAGAAACAGAATAGAGAAAATACAAGAAACATTTAACAAGGATGTAGAAGAACTAAAGGGCAAACAAATGGTGATGAACAACACAATTACTGAAATTAAAAATAACTCTACAAGGAATCAATAGCAGAATAACTGAGGCAGAAGAACAGATAAGTGAGCTGGAAGATAAAATGGTGGAAATAACTGCCAGGGAGCAGAATAAAGAAAAAAGAATGGAAAGAATTGAGGACAGTCTCAGAGACCTCTGGGACAACATTAAACGCACCAACATTCAAATTATAGGGGTCCCAGAAGAAGAAGAGAAAAAGAAAGGGTCTGAGAAAATATTTGAAGAGATTATAGTCAAAAACTTCCCTAACATGGGAAAGGAAATAGTCAGTCAAGTCCAGGAAGCACAGAGAGTACCGTACAGGATAAACCCAAAGAGAAACACACCGAGACATATATTAATCAAACTATCAAAAATTAAATACAAAGAAAAAATATTAAAAGCAGCAAGGGAAAAGCAACAAATAACATACAAACAAGGGAATCCCCATAAGGTTAACAGCTGATCTTTCAGCAGAAACTCTGCAAGCCAGAAGGGAGTGGCAGGACATAGTTAAAGTTATGAAAGGGAAAAACCTACAACCAAGATTAGTCTACCTGGCAAGGATCTCATTCAGATTCGATGGAGAAATTAAAACCTTTACAGACAACAAAAGTTAAGAGAATTCAGCACCACCAAACCAGCTTTACAACAAATGCTAAAGGGACTTATCTAGGCAGGAAACACAAGAGAAGGAAAAGACCTACAAAAACAAACCCAAAACGATTAAGAAAATGGAGCATACATATCAATAACTACCTTAAATGTAAATGGATTAAATGCTCCAACCAAAAGACATATGCTATTATTCAACATAGTTTTGGAAGTTTTAGCCACAGCAATCAGAGAAGAAAAAGAAATAAAAGGAATCCAAATTGGAAAAGAAGAGGTAAAACTGTCACTGTTTGCAGATGACATGATACTATACATAGAAAATCCTAAAGATGCTTCCAGAAAACTACTAGAGCTAATCAATGAATTTAGTAAAGTAGCAGGATACAAAATTAATGCACAGAAATGTCTTGCATTCCTATACACTAATGATGAAAAATCTGAAAGAGAAATTAAGGAAACACTCCCATTTACCACTGCAACAAAAAGAGTAAAATACCTGGGAAGAAACCTACCACAGGAGCACCTCAATACGTAAGGCAAATGCTAACAGCCATAAAAGGGGAAATCGACAGTAACACAATCATAGTAGGGGACTTTAACACCCTGCTTTCACCAATGGACAGAGCATCCAAAATGAAAATAAATAAGGAAACACAAGCTTTAAATGACATATTAAACAAGAATGACTTAATTGATATTTATAGGACATTCCATCCAAAAACAACAGAATACACTTTCTTCTCAAGTGCTCACGGGACATTCTCCAGGATAGACCATATCTTGGGTCACAAATCAAGCCTTGGTAAATTTCAGACAATTGAAATTATATCAAGTATCTTTTCCTACCACAATGCTATGAGACTAGATATCAATTACAGGAAAAAAACTGTAAAAAATACAAACACATGGAGACTAAACAATACACTACTAAATAACCAAGAGATCGCTGAAGAAATCAAAAAATACCTAGAAGCAAATGACAATGAAAACACGACGACCCAAAACCTCTGGGATGCAGTAAAAGCAGTTCTAAGAGGGAAGGTTATAGTAATACAATACTACCTCAAGAAACCAGAAAAATCTCAAGTAAACAACCTAACCTTACATCTAAGGCAATTAGAGAAAGAATAACAAAAAAAACCCCAAAGTTAGCAGAAAGAAAGAAATCAAAGATCAGATCAGAAATAAATGAAAAAGAACTGAAGGAAACAATAGCAAAGTTCAATAAAACTAAAAGCTGGTTCTTTGATAAGATAAACAAAATTGATAACCATTAGCCAGACTCATCAAGAAAAAAAGGGAGAAGACTCAAACCAAATTAGAAATGAAAAAGGAGAAGTAACAACTGACACTGCGGAAGTACAAAGGAATCATGAGAGATTACTACAAGCAACTCTATGCCAATAAAATGGACAACCTGGAAGAAATGGACAAATTCTTAGAAAAGGACAACCTTCCGAGACTGAACCAGGAAGAAATGGAAAATATAAACAGACCAATCACAAGCACTGAAATTGAAACTGATTAAACATCTTCCAACAAACAAAAGCCCAGGACCAGATGGCTTCACAGGCGAATTCTATCAAACATTTAGAGAAAAGCTAACACCTGTCATTCTCAAACTCTTCCAAAATATAGCAGAGGGAGGAACACTCCCCAGCTCATTCTACAAGGCCACCATCACCCTGATACCAAAACCAGACAAAGATGTCACAAAGAAAGAAAACTACAGGCCAATATCACTGATGAACATAGATGCAAAAATCCTCAACAAAATACTAGCAAACAGAATCCAACAGCACATTAAAAGGATCATACACCATGATCAAGTGGGGTTTATCCCAGGAATGCAAGGATTCTTCAGTATACGCAAATCAATCAATGTGATACACCATATTAACAAATTGAAGGATAAAAACCATATCATCATCTCAATAGATGCAGAAAAAGCTTTTGACAAAATTCAACACCCATTTATGATAATAACTCTCCAGAAAGTAGGCATAGAGGGAACTTACCTCAACATAATAAAGGTCATATATGACAAACCCACAGCCAACATCATTCTCAATGGTGAAAGACTGAAATCATTTCCTCTAAAATCAGGAACAAGAAAAGGTTGCCCTCTCTCACCGCTATTATTCAACATAGTTTTGGAAGTTTTAGCCACAGCAATGAGAGAAGAAAAAGAAATAAAAGGAATCCAAATTGGAAAAGAAGAGGTAAAACTGTCACTGTTTGCAGATGACATGATACTATACATAGAGAATCCTAAAGATGCTACCAGAAAACTACTAGAGCTAATCAATGAATTTAGTAAAGTAGCAGGATACAAAATTGATGCACAGAAATCTCTTGCATTCCTATTCACTAATGATGAAAAGTCTGAAAGAGGAATTAAGGAAACACTCCCATTTACCATTGCAACAAAAAGAATAAAATACCGAGGAATAAACCTACCTAAGGAGGCAAAAGACCTGTATGAAGAAAACTATAAAACACTGATGAAAGAAATTAAAGATGATACAAACAGATGCAGAGAAATTCTTGGATTGGAAGAATCAACATTGTGAAAATGACTGTACTACCCAAAGCAATCTACAGATTCAGTGCAATCCCTATTAAACTACCAATAGCATTTTTCACAGAACTACAACAAAAAAACTGCACAATTTGTAAGGAGACACAAAAGACCCCAAACAGCCAAAGCAGTCTTGAGAAAGAAAAACGAAGCTGGAGGAATCAGGCTCCCGGACTTCAGACTATACTACAAAGCTACAGTAATCAAGACAGTATGGTACTGCACAAAAACAGAAATATAGATCAGTGGAACAGGATAGAAAGCCCAGAGATAAACCCACGCAGATATGGTCACCTTATCTTTGATAAAGGAGGCAAGAGTATACAATGGAGAAAAGACAGCCTCTTCAATAAGTGGTGCTGGGAAAACTGGACAGCTACATGTAAAAGAATGAAATTAGAACACTCCCTAACACCATACACAAAAATAAACTCAAAATGGATTAAAGACCTAAATGTAAGGCCAGACACTATAAAACTCTTAGAGGAAAACATAGGCAGAACACTCTATGACATAAATCACAGCAAGATCCTTTTCGACCCACCTCCTAGAGAAATAGAAGTAAAAACAAAAATAAACAAATGGGACCTAATGAAACTTAAAAGCTTTTGCACAGCAAAGGAAACCATAAACAAGATGAAAAGACAACCCTCAGAATGGGAGAAAATATTTGCAAATGAAGCAACTGACAAAGGATTAATCTCCAAAATTTACAAGCAGCTCATGCAGCTCAATATCAAAAAAACAAACAACCCAATCCAAAAATGGACGGAAGACCTAAACAGACATTTCTCCAAAGAAGATATACAGATTGCCAACAAACACATGAGAGGATGCTCAACATCACTAATCATTAGAGAAATGCAAATCAAAACCACAATGAGGTATCACCTCACACCAGTCAGAATGGCCATCATCAAAAAATCTGCAAACAATAAATGCTGGAGAGGGTGTGGAGAAAAGGGAACCCTCTTGCTCTGTTGGTGGGAATGTAAATTGATACAGCCACTATGGAGAACAGTATAGAGGTTCCTTAAGAAACTAAAAATAGAACTACCATATGACCCAGCAATCCCACTACTGGGCATATACCCTGAGAAAACCATAATTCAAAAAGAGTCATGTACCACCATGTTCATTGCAGCACTATTTACAATAGCCAGGACATGGAAGCAACCTAAGTGTCCATTGACAGGTGAATGGATAAAGAAGATGTGGCACATATATACAATGGAATATTACTCAGCCATAAAAAGAAACGAAATCGAGTTATTCGTAGTGAGGTGGATGGACCTAGAGTCTGTCATACAGAGTGAAGTAAAGCAGAAAGAGAAAAACAAATACCATATACTAACACATATATATGGAATCTAAAAAAAAAAAAGAAAAGAAAAATGGTTATGAAGAACCAAGGGGCAGGACAGGAATAAAGACACAGATGTAGAGAATGGACTTGAGGACACGGGGAGGGGGAAGGGTAAGCCAGAATGAAGTGAGAGAGTGACATGGACATATATACACTACCAAATGTAAAATAGATAGCTAGTGGGAAGCAGCCGCATAGCACAGGGAGATCAGCTCAGTGCTTTGTGACCACCTAGAGGGGTGGGATAGGGAGGGTGGGAGGGAGGAGATATGGGGATATATGTATACATATAGCTGACTCACTTTGTTATACAGCAGAAACTAACACAACATTGTAAAGCAATTATACTCCAATAATGATGTTAGAAAAAAAAAAAGAAACCAGCAGTAAGCCACATGATCTTGCTAATGTCTTACATTTTAGCTTCACATTGAACATGTCTAAGTTTATAAAAGTGCAATTCACTTTTTAAAAATTAATGTCATTCATATAGTGTAAAATTTACCCTTTTTACCCTTTTAAAGTGTATGCAATTCACTTTTTTAAAATGTTCAACTTAATAATTATTTGAGATCACCTAAGTTATCTTTGGCCCCTAAAGGGGAATATGTTATTGTCAGTTGTTCTGACAATTGAGTGAGTTGTAAGTGGTTATAGGAGAGCCACACTGCCACCTTCACCATAGTAACTGTCTAGTTAATCTTCTACCTCGGCATTTTCAGTGGCAGCCCTCAGGCCTGAGGATGACCTAGATAGAGACGAAGTTACTGCTTTGCGTGCAAACAGGGACACACTCACGTATCAGTTTCCAGTGAGAACCGTGGTACTAGTCCTGTAGTTGTTCCTCCTGGTGCCCAGAATCATTTATGGAATCATTATCCGTTCATTTACTCAACCCTTCTTGAACTTCTGTATATATTTATACTCATATGCAGCCTCTTGGAGGAATGAATTTTATAGACTGTAGACTACTTGGTCTATAAAAGGGGCTTTCTTATATTTGTCCCTCTGTCTGTACACAAAACAAATGTTCTGTATGACAGCTGTTCAAATATTTGAACATTACTGCCCTGTCCCCCCTTCTCCTCTCACTCTTGTTTATTCCCAGGCTAATTATCCTTAGTTAATTTGACATCCAGTTGAGAGCCTCCTATATGCAAGGCCTTATCCCAGCTGCTGCAAGGAATACAAAAATAAGACAGTTCTGTACTTAGTAAAGCGTTTAAAAACTCATATTTAAGCTGTGTTTGCTCTGGTTTCCAAACCTGTCACTGCTCTGCTCATCTTTCTGGAGATGTTCTGATTTGTGAATGCTCTTATTAAAAAGGTGGCAGTCAGAATAAAAAAGAATATTTCAGATGTGGTTTGGGATGACTGCAGTGTATAACAGAACTGTTACTGCCCTCTGGTTCTTTTCATGTAGCCCAAGGATATAGTAATACAAAACTCCCAATCAGCTATTATGCTAGGTTTTCCTCATTGTGTATTTAAGAATGATTAAAAAAAAAAAAAGACAACAGGGACAACCTAAGTCCCCATTCAGTTTCTTCTGATTAATTTTAAATGATGTGTGATGGCTTTTTAATTTATTTCTAGACTTCTCATTTAGTCCAGGGTTTCTCACCTTGGCACTGTAGTCATTTTGAGCTACATAATTCTTTGTTATGGTGACTGTCCTGTGCATTGTAGGACGTTTAGCAGTATCCCTGGCCCCTACCTACTAGATGCTAGTGGCATCCCCTCCCACCCAGCCGTGAGAACCACAAATGTCTCTAGGCATTGCCAAGTGTCCCCCGGGGGACAAAAGTGCTAGGTTAACAACTACCAGTTGAGTTCATACATGTTCTAAATTATAGGAAATGTAGTACACTTTTTTTTTTATTAAGAAACTGCAGAGAATTTAGAAATCCAAACAGAAACCTCAGTGTGCTTCTCCTGTTCCACAGTTCTGTAGTCTCTACTGTAGATGCTGTGATTCCATCATAGCCTCACAGAACTGCCTTTTAATTTTTCTGGATTCCACTTAGATTAATAACTTTTTCTCCTGCGTGAGTTAGTAAATATTTCTTTAAGTGGCCCTCCCTACTTTCTGAGAAAAAAAGAAAGATTTATAAACCTAATTTCTCCCCAGATTTTATTTAGTGCCCAGCCAATGCTGACTCAACAGAACAGATGAGAAAGTAGTAACAGAAAATGTTGCTCGGCAAAGCAGGTCAGGCTTGGGGAAGATTTAGCATATTTTTTAAAAATCGTGCCTTGCTTGATGCTGAAATTCGTCTGTAACAGTCTCCAGATAGAAAGATGTGTTCAAATTTCAGCAAGTTGAGAGGAGTTTTGGATGGTACAGCATGGTTCCGAAGAAGCATCCACGCTGCTGCTGTTTTCGCGGGCTGGTCTTTAGGTATCATTTCATATTCTAGGATGGAAAGTCTGGTAGCTGTTGACAGAAAAGACAGGGTCAAAGCTCAGTTCTTGATTATTAGTAGTGTTCGCCAGACAAACTTAACAAAGGAGGAAGTATTCTTAGTTTTATTTTCATTCATAGGAAATTTTACTAAATTTTTTAGGTTAGAGTTAGAACATCTAAAAAGCAATGCCCCTCCCCCCCCAAAAAAAAAAGAAAAGAGAGAAGAAAAGAGATAAAGAAATAATCTTGCTTCTTGATGGGGGAAAAAACTTATTTTGCCTATTTGAACTTTAATTTTCCTTCCTTATTCTTTCATTCAATAAATTAATGATTATCCAATTCCTAGAATGTGCTCGGTATGGTTGATATCCCAGGTCTCTGCTTTTATGGAACTTTCATTCTACTTGGGCAGACAGTAATCAATTAAACAAATAAGTGATATACATTTATCTAGTTATATGTACTATGAAAGCATAATACCGATTAAAAATAACATAATGGGGCTTCCCTGGTGGCGCAGTGGTTGAGAATCTGCCTGCTAATGCAGGGGACACGGGGACACGAGCCCTGGTCTGGGAAGATCCCACATGCCACGGAGCAGCTGGGCCCGTGAGCCACAACTACTGAGCCTGCGCCCCGCAACGGGAGGGGCCGCGATAGTGAAAGGCCCGCGCACCGCGATGAAGAGCGGTCCCCGCACCGCGATGAAGAGTGGCCCCCGCTTGCCGCAACTAGAGAAAGCCCTCGCACGAACCGAAGACCCAACACAGCCAAAACTAAATAAATAAATAAATAAAGTAGCTATAAAATTAAAAAAAAAAAACAAAACAAAACAGTAGATTCAAGTGACTATGAAATTCTATATATAGATTTTAAAAAAAAAAAAAGAATACTTCTCAGGTTCATTCCAAGGAAAGCCTAAATAGTTGCTTTAAAAAAATAACATAATGCAGTCGCAAATTGTGTAGAGAAATATTTATTTTCAAGAACACAAATGATCTCTTTTAAACTGTGGACAAAGTAAACATCATTTTAATCTTTTTGAAGTAGTAAAAGTGAATTAATTGTAACAAGTTTCAAATGGAATCAAGTCTTTGTGTCTTAAGTGTGTTATTTGTATTTCTTTTCAGATCAGAGTTTTGACATCCCAGACAGAACTTTTCATTCTACAAACACAACCTGGCGTCTCTCCTCTTTTGAGTCCATGACTGACGTGAAAGAACTTATTCCAGAGTTTTTCTATCTTCCAGAATTCTTAGTTAACCGTGAAGGTATAACAGTTAATCGTTTCTAATTTAAATTTCTGAGTGTTTGTACTTACTTTATAATTTTCCAAAAATAAAAATACCTTTTGTAAGTCCTAAAATTTGAGTCCCCAAATAAGAGAAATACCTTTACTTATTAGTATATAATGTTATTTCCAAGTGAGCTTGAGGATGTTAAATATTTTGTAGGACTAGGTATATCTGGAAAACTGTAACTTTTAACTATTAAAAAGTATTTGTAAACGTGTATTTTAATTCTGTTACAGAACTTGCTTTATTGTTTTCTCTGATTACAAAAGTTATAATATGCTGATTATAGAAAAAGAGTCATGAATTTATAAAGAACAATGTAAATTAACCAAAATCTCAATGATTTTATGAGGAATGACCAAGTTAGAAATAAAACACTCTAACTAGAGTTATCTAATAATGAAAAGGAATTCTAGAAGATAAAATCAGATTTTCTGTGATGCCAGTGACCAACAATCTTGGTAATCTTACCTGTTCCTTAATGTAAGATCAGTTAATCCTTTACAGGGTATCTTTGGGTCATTTTCCTACATTACTTAATTTCATATTTTTATGTGACCTTTAGGAAGTACATGAAATTGAGAGTTATATCTTTAGAGAGGTTAATGTTGGACAAATTACTTCAGAATTGTTTCCTATATTAACTGGCCTCTCTGGAGTTATTTAGAGAATCCGTTATTTAGATAAATCTGTGCTGCTAATTACCTGGAGCAAGCTTCATAGTGTTGCCCAAGTGGGAAATGCCTCAGTGAAATATCAGCACCTGCAGTTGGGGGTACCTGCCTTGTGGCTTTCAATCAGGGACTCATTTCTCTGTCCAAAAACCACATTCCTCTGTGGTTTCTTATATGTATGTTCCTGTTACCTATGGCTGCATAACGAATAACCCCAATACTTAGTGACTCAGAACAACATTCAATGTATTATCCATCACAGCTTTTGCAGGTCAGAAAGTCAGGGACAGCTCAGCCAAGTGGTTTTTGTGGTTTTGGCTCAGGGTCTCTTGTGCATTCAGATTGGCTGGCGCTGGAACATCCAGGGGAGCAGAGCAGCGCGGGGCTGGTGGGCATCTCTCTCTTCAGGTAGTGTCCATGGTTTTCCATGTGGTTTCTCCACGTGGACTAGTGTGGACTTCCTCACAGCATGGCGGCCTCGGACACCCTACTTGGCAGCTCAGGGTTCCAAAGGCAAGTGTCCCTAGAGAGATGAGCAGAAGCTGCATGGCCTTTCCCAGCCTAGCCTTGGAAGTCACACGGTGGCACTTACACTGCATTCTGCTTGTGAGGTAGTCACAAGTGCCTGCCCACATTCAAAAGGAAGGAGCATAGGCTTTGCCACTTGATAGGGGAGCAGCAAGGTTCTAGAAAAGCACGCACAACAGCAAGTGTTGTTACAGCTAGCCATTTTTGGAAACGATAACTTGCTATAGCATACATCCTGCTATTTCCTATGAGCATTCCTATAGGCCTCTCATGGTACCTCCAGGCATCTGCTCTGGGTGAACAGTGTCTACCTCTGTGATGTGTCCCCAGAGCACCAAAAAGTTGGGAATGATTTGAGTTCACAGAGACTCCCTGCGGCTCAACCCCTCCTAGCTCAGCCCTGAGATGCCTCATCACCATTGCTCAACCAGTAAATCTCTGCTGCTTCCCCTGAAGCCGCCACATAGAGTATGGAGGCGCTCAGCCAGTACATCCTAACGCTGTCACCCTGCAGCTGTCTGTCGGATGACTGCTGGGATTTTTGAGGTGACCCTCACCCCCACCCCGTATTAATTTTATATAAGCCCTTAGTTTATATTTTATATCATATCATTTCAGAGTACTTCCAAAATTAGTGAAGATCCTTCTAACTGTTTTCACAAGATCAAGAAGTAGGCAGACAGCAACTTAATTTTACATGGAACATAATTAGCTTTTAAGAGGTCTTTTTAAATTTGGATTCTGCTACGGTGTTCGGATTTTCTGCCCATAAAAAAAATAAAGGTAGCACAAAAAAAATTTCTGTTCAAAGGTAACATTTCCTTTAGGACAATTTTTTAAAGAAACACTTCTGAGATTTTTGTTTACACTAGCAGACTAATGAGGCAATTAGATAACACCTTATTTACATCGCAGAAGAACCCTCTTAGTGTGTTAGTATAATTTTGTTGTCCACAGGAATGCTTAATGGAAATGAAATCAGAACAGACCTATAGATTTACCATAAAATTAATAGACTAAGACAGTTCATTCTAGGAATGTGTATACTTTGTATTCGTTGAGTTTTTAAACTACAGAGTGCTAATCCTTACTACATATAAGTAGTCTTGAATTTATTATATGTTAACACCAATTATTCTGAAACACTTATACAAAAGCCTTCACTTTATTTTAATCAGGTTTACAATTCAGATATTTTCTCACTCAGTGCATTTGAAGATTTGATAACTGGAACATTGGAGTTAGTGGGCAATGATTTTCTGCTTGTTTTTCAATATGATATAAAGTGGTGGAAGGGTAAAGTTGAAAGATCTCAGATTCAGTTAGGATAGATAGCGTTAATCCATGTAGCTCTGTGAGGGGTAAGTCAGCAGGTGAGCAACGGTGTTACTATCCCCTCGCTGCTCCTTCTCCAGGTTATAGCACACAGTAGCTGTTTCTGTGAACTCGTACAATCTGCTCAGTGGGCCAAAGGAAGCATGCTCTGGGGGAGATAAACATTGACATTAATCTTCTCTTTTAGGTTTCGATTTTGGTGTACGCCAGAATGGTGAACGGGTGAATCACGTCAACCTCCCGCCTTGGGCACGTAACGATCCTCGTCTTTTTATCCTCATCCATAGACAGGCTCTAGAGTCTGACTACGTGTCCCAGAACATCTGTCAGTGGATCGACTTGGTATTCGGGTATAAGCAAAAAGGGAAGGCCTCTGTCCAAGCCATCAATGTTTTTCATCCTGCTGTAAGTGACTCTTTTCAAACTCTGCATTTATATAAGGTAGAAGGTTAGACTTTCTTTACAATACCCAAGTTATCAAAGAGAATTGACAAAGACACTAAACTTGCCCAAGATTTTTCAGGTTTTATATTTCACCTCTTTAAGAATAACTAAGATACTATCTATCAGGGGTTCCCCAAGACCATCCCCAGGTTGGATGAGGACTTAACAACTCAGCATATAGCTGTAATTACAGCTAAGGTTTATTACAGTGAAGGGTACAAAGCAAAATCAGCAAAAGGAAAAGATGCACCGGGCAAAGCTGGAGGAAACCAGGCACAAGCTTCCAAGAGACTTCTCCCAGTGAATCAAAAGGGACTCACTCACTTCCTCCAGAAACAAATTGTGACAGCATGTGTGATGTTGTCTACCAGGGAAGCTCATGAGGGATGCAGTGCCAGCGTTTTTATTAAGGACTGGTCATGTAGGCACCCTCTTTCTCACAAGTCCTGAAATTCCAGGCGTCCAGAAGGAAACAGATATTCAGTATACACCACACTGTTTGTATAGTTTGGGTGCAGTGAGCCACTCTTACCAGGTAGAGAAGGTGGGAACTCTCTTGAAATCCGTGTTCCCAGACACCAGCCAAGGACCACATTTGCAGGCACGCCATCCCAAGGAGAGCAGTTCAGGCCTGCCGTGTAACTCTTTTCTGCATACTGTCCTGTATATCAATACATGTTCTATTTTTTAAATGACCTCATTTTTCCTTATTGCACGAGCAATATTTGTGCCTTGTTAGAAAAATGTATAAGATACAGACCGCAAAAGGAAGAAATTTAAAAATCAACTTTGATATCATCATCCAAAGATAAATATCAAACCACCTTCTAGACTTTTATCTATACATATGTATCACTCCATTTATATAATATTAATACTACTTATCCCAAAGTATGGCTATCCAATAATTTATTTAACCAGTCCCCTATTGTTGGATATTTAGTTAGTATGCATTTGCTATTAAAATTAATATTCCTCAGATTATTTCTTTATGTACCTCTTTACTTCTTCAAGATAAATTCCTAGAAGCAGAATAGTTACACTTTAACATATATTTTTTAATGTTGTTAGATAGTCTACCTTTTTAAAAAATATATCTATCTATTCAGGAAACATTTATTTTGCTAGGCTCTGGGGATACAAAGGTGAATAAGATTCACATAGGGAGGGAACATATATGAATGGCCAGTAAGCAAATGATAAAGGTGCTGGCATCTTTAGTCATCAGGGAAACGCAAATTAAAGCCACAATGAGTTACCACTTTATATCCCTGAGAATGACTGAAAGTAAAAAGACTAACAATTCCAGGTATTGGGTAGGTGGAATACTACTCAGCAGTGAAGAGGAATGGATTTCAGATGTATGGGATAGCATGGATGAATCTCCAAAACATTTTATGCTGAATGAAAGACGCCTTTCATAAGAGTACACTCTGTATGATCCACTCCGTTTACATGATATTCAAGAGCAAGGAAAATTAATGTCTTAGTAGTAGAAATCATGGGGAATTTATCTTAAAGACGGTTCTTTATTTCTTTAAGATACTTTCCAACCTAATTGCCTCTGGGGAGTAGAGTAGTGACTGCCACAGGCGCACCCGGGAACTTTCTGGGGTGATGGAATTGCTCTATACCTTGATTTGCATGATGGTTGCATGGGATGGTACTATAAAAATCTGTATCGTTTTATTGTATGTAAAATATACCTCTATAAAAATGTATATAAAATTTTTATAAGTTTTAAAGACTGAGGTGTAATTTTTACACTTTGTTCATATTTGATGTAAAATGTAACTTTAAAAGCAATTAAGAATTTGGACATTAACCTCAATATACTCTGTGCCTATAATACTGGCACAAATTTTCAATTGTTCTCATTTAAAATTCACATTAGAAGTATCTGCATGCTGAAATATACCATTTAATTCTCATCTTACTAGAATTTTTTTCATTAATTCTTTGAGACTTTAGAGCTTTAAAAAGGATAGAGTTTATACCATTGTTCTAGAAATTTAAAATACAATTTATTTATTTATTTTGCTGCGCCACGCGGCATGTGGGATCTTAGTTCCCTGACCAGGGGTCTAACCCGTGCGCCCTGCAGTAGAAGCGTGGAGTCTTAACCACTGGACCACCAGGGAAGTCCTGTTCTAGAAATTTAGTAATTCATAGGACAAAACCAAGTGTCACAATTAAGCACACAGTCTCTAAATCCACAATTGAGTTCAAATCCTTACTCTGTGACTCTGCCACTTACTGTGTGACCTGCAGTGTGACCTTAACTTCTCTGTACCTTAATGTACAAATTTGTAAAATGTGAACAATAATACCAGCCTCATAAATTAAGAAAATGCATGCAGGGTAATGTCTGCCATCCAGTTAAGTGCAAATAAATGTTAACTTTTTAAAAAGGAATGTAGGGGCTTCCCTGGTGGTGCAGTGGTTAAGAATCCGCCTGCCATTGTAGGGGACACGGGTTCGAGCCCTGGCCCGGGAAGATCCCACATGCCGTGGAGCAGCTAAGCCCGTGCACCACAACTACTGAGCCTGCGCTCTAGAGCCCGTGGGCCACAACTACTGAGCCCGCGCTCTAGAGCCCGTGGGCCACAACTACTGAGCCCACGTGCCACAACTACTGAAGCCCATGTGTCTAGAGCCCGTGCTCCACAACAAGAGAAGCCACCGCAATGAGAAGCCTGCACACTGCAACAAAGAGTAGCCCCCGCTCGCCACAACTAGAGAAAGCCTGTGCACAGCAACGAAGACCCAATGCAGCCAAAAATAAATTAATTCATTCATTAATTTAAAAAAATAGAAAAAATATTTTAAAAGGAATGTAAAAATGCCTTTTGATCTTAATTCGTCATTCACCAGTATATGGGGTTCACTAGAAACTGATACCACAGAATGTAAAGAAGTACTAATTTAAAGTAAATTTTAAGAGTCCTGGATATCGGATTATTCCATTCTTCATTTGAATTTTCGACTATATTAAATCCAGCAACCATTAGGAATGACCTGCTTAGATAAGCGTTTATAACAGGTGTTTGAGCCCTTGTGGTCGTGCGAGGGTGGTGGCGAGGGGAGTGGATGCTGAAGATTAACTTCTGAAGAATCTTTGAAACTTTTTTTTGGTATTTATAGAGATGTTCTATGCAGATATAAAAATGAAATTTGCTGACTGATTCAGTGCTAAAAGCTAAATTACACAAGCGAGATGCACAAGCATGACAGATCTATACCCAGCTACTGACTGCTAGCTTTAAAAATAATAAAGTTAGTGCACACCACTCTCCATCTGACTCTAACACTCAGAAGAAAAGTGCAACAACACCCTTCACGTTAAAAAGCTTGCAATTTTCACCGCTGCTCTTTCAGATCCACTTACAGTTCTCATTAGAACCTAAATAATGGTCTGTTAAGCTACCTACCAACATTCTATCGCAATTTCATTTTTATATACCTTTTCCTATGTATCACTTTGGACACATGACTTTTTCAATAATTTAGTATTACACATGAAGTCTTTTTATATATATGTATGAACACTAGGTGGGAAAGAAAAGAACAGTGACGAATCCTGAATTTTTACTCCGTGTCTAGACTGATTATTGCCCTAACCCCCTTTCTCTCTAGCTTCATGTCCTAAGAAAGGTGACAGCATGGAGGACACCAGTCGCGTGGAACATTAAGTGTGCCAACCTCTCTGCAGTGTTTTGGTTGAAGATGGAATACCTTGACTTTGTTTCTCATCCAGTCTTCTGCCCCTTGCCGGGGAGGTGAAGCTGTCCTGCTTCCTGCATTGACAGCTTTGCCTGGTTGGCTGAGGGAGGCTGGAAGGATATACATCACATTACAGCCTTCTCACTGCCAGGTTCTAGTCAGGTTCAGCAATATATGTGGAAACCTGCAAAGCAAACACAGAGAGAGGGAATCAGAATTCAATTAATCCTCTCCAAGGATAAATAAAGCATGGATGAGTGGCTCTTGAGCTCACAGGATGGAAATCACAAAGACTTTGCTTGGGTTTCAGTGATGCTGGTGTTTAGAATCCTGATTCTTCAGCCCAGACAGGAGAAGAGATATAGACCTACAAAAATCTAGGTTCCTTACTAATGTCTCTGTATGTAAGAAAATCCATCTCAATAGTTGATATTCTTAGACATCTTCAAGATGGGGTAGCGACACAAAGTCATCCTGTGACACCAGCCATTGTGCCTTGAGAGGAATCAGACTCTTTCTTTGAGCATATTCACATCAAAGAACAAAAGGGCATTTGGATATCACGTAATTTCAGGCAGACACAGATGGTTTTGAACTTCTAGTTCTCATTTTTAGGAATTGAGAAATTGAGGTGGGGCAGGTTCCCCTAGTTTTCTTCAGTCTTCGTGTTGCCATGTAGCTGCATTCTCTTGTCTCTTTCGATTTTGTTGACCACCTGAAATGATTTTGCCCAATTCCCTGACTCTAGTTTTCTGACCAATATCTGACAGGCAGCCACAGAAAAAATAGAGCCACCTACTAACCTGCTTGCAGAAGCTATTTTGGGTCAACTGAATTGAAAAACCTGATCATTTTTCATCAACTCTCACTGAAAGACAAGACCAAAGAAAAACCTCATTTAGTTTTTCTTTTTTTTTTTTTAATTTGAGGTATAATTGGCATACATTATATTAGTTTCCAGTATACAGCGTACTGATTTTCGATCATCTGCAAAATGATCACCACAGGAAGTCTAGTTACCATCCACCCCATACGAAGTTACAAATATTTTTTTTCTTGGGATGAAGACTTTTAAGATTTATTCCCTTAGGAACTTGCAGATCTGCAGTACAATGTTATTAACTGCAGTCACCATGCTGTACGTTACATCCCAGGACTTGTTTGCTTTATAACTGGAAGTTTGTACCTTTGGCTCCCTTCACCCGTTTGCCCACCCCCTACCTTTGGCAACCACCAATCTTATGAGCTTGGTCTTTTGTTTGTTTAGATTCCACATATACATGAGATCACACTTATTTGTATGGTATTTGTCTCTCTCTGTCTGACTTGTTTCACTTAGCATCATACCTTCAAGGTCCACCCGTGTTGTGACAAGATTTCATTCTTTCTTATGGCTGAGTAATAATTCCATGGCATGTATTTACCACATCGTCTCCATCCATTCCATTGGTGCATGCTTAGGGTGCTTCCATGTCCTGGCTATTATAAATAAGGCGGTAATGAACATAGGGGTGCATGTATCTTTTCAAATTAGTGTTTTCGAAATACCCAGAAGTGGAAATGCTGGATCATATGGTAGCTCTATTTTTAGTTTTCTGAGGCACCTCCATACTGTTCTCCACAGTGGCTGCACCAATTTACATTCCCACCAACAGTGCAGAGGGGCTTCCTTTTCTCTACATCCTCGCCAACGGTTGTTATCTCTTGTCTTTTTGATACTAGCCATTCTCACAGGTGTGAGCTGATATTTCATTGTGGTTTTATTTGCATTTTCCTGATGATTAGTGATGCTGAGCATCTTTTCATATACCTGTTGGCCGTCTGTATGTCTTTTTTGGAAAAATGTCTATTCAGGTCCTCTGCCCCCCACACCATTTTTTTTTAATTTATTATATTCCTTTATTTATTTATTTATAATATTCCTTTGCAGAAAAGTTCCGTAATTTTTCCCATTATTTTTTTAACATCTTTATTGGAGTATAATTGCTTTACATTGTTGTGTTAGTTGCTGCTGTATAACAAAGTGAATCAGCTATATGTATACATATATCCCCATATCCCCTCCCTCTTGCGTCTCTCTCCCACCCTCCCCATCCCTATCCCACCCCTCTAGGTGGTCACAAAGCACGAGCTGATCTCCCTGTGCTATGCTGCTGCTTCCCACTAGCTATCTGTTTTACATTTGGTAGTGTATATATGTCAATGCTACTCTCTCACTTCATCCCAGCTTACCCTTCCCCCTCCCCGTGTCCTCAAGTCCATTCTCTACGGCTGCATCTTTATTCCTGTCCTGCCCCTAGGTGCTTCAGAACCATTTTTTTTTTTTAGATTCCATATGTATGTGTTAGCATATGGTATTTGTTTCTCTCTTTCTGACTTACTTCACTCGGTATGACAGTCTCTAGGTCCATCCACCTTGCTAAAAATAACTCAGTTTTGTCTCTTTTTATGGCTGAGTAATATTCCATGGTATATATGTGCCACATCTTCTTTATCCATTTGTCTGTCGATGGACACTTAGGTTGCTTCCATGTCCTGGCTATTGTAAATAGTGCTGCAAGGAACATTGTGGTACATGACTCTTTTTGAATTATGGTTTTCTCAGGGTATATGCCCAGGAGTGGGATTGCTGGGTCGTATGGTAGCTCTATTTTAGTTTTTAAGGAGCCTCCATACTGTTCTCCATAGTGGCTGTATCAATTTACATTCCCACCAACAGTGCAGCCCCTTTTTAATTAGATGGGTTTGTTTGCTACTGAGTTGTGTAAGTTCTTTATAGATTTTGGATATTAACCCTTTATCAGATATATGATTTGCAAGCAATTTCTCTCATTCAGTAGGTTGTCTTTTCATTTTGTTGATGGATTCCTTTGCTGTGCAGATAAATGAAGTCTTATATGATATTCTCTTAAATTAAAAATTAATTTTATAAACATACCTAATTAGCACCAATCAAGGTACATTATTTTCATTCATCCATTCAGAAGCATTGATCATTCCTATTCTGATCTCATTGAGATTATTAATGATTGTTAACCTGTTCAAAAACATTTTAAAATCCTTTTCGTTTGAAACAGAGAAGAGTAAACCATTGCCTAGAGAATAAAACAAGTTGTTGTTTTCCCCTTCAGTGTTATCGCCAAGTCTTGCTTTTTACATACCTCTCGTTTTCTTTTATTCTTCAGACATATTTTGGAATGGATGTCTCTGCAGTTGAAGATGCAGTTCAGAGACGAGCACTGGAAACCATGATAAAAACCTACGGCCAGACCCCTCGTCAGCTGTTCCAGTGGGCCCATGCGAGCAGACCTGGCTCCAAGCTCAACATCGAAGGGGAGCTTCCTGCTGCCGTGGGGTTGTTAGTGCAGTTTGCTTTCAGAGAAACCAGAGAACAGGTCAAGGAAGTTCCCTATCCGGTATGTCATTTGGATTTCAATAGAATTCAGCAAAAACTGGCTCAACTCCTGAGCCGTCAGGTCCCCTCCCAGGCTCTAGGGGCAGGGAAATGAGTAGCATGGTCCCGGCCTGAAGGTGAGTGCCAGCCAGTGAACACGGATGCCTGCATTACGTTCTGTGTATGGGAAATGCTGCGTTAGTGCTATGAAGAGAGTACTTTGGGAGCTCAGGTCAGATTGTAACCTCCCTGAGGGTCATTACTGGGGAGAGCCTCACCAGGCAGTGACATAACAGGCATTGCAAATGAGAGGAAAGGAACCATCCAGGACCCGAGAAGAGTCTGAGCATGGCTGTGCCAGTGCAAACATGCCTAGCGTGGTCCTGGTTATCATTTTCCGCCAGAGGTGCTGGCCAGAAGTGTGAATGTTTGGGCTTACAATTAAGGGGGAAATCGGACATGTTTTTTTGGCCCCTCCAGATTGTAATGATAAGAAGTATTGCCTCTTAAAATGGGAAGTAGGTATAATTTTTACTCTGAAATAGAAAAATAAAGCAAGCAAGCCTTAAGAGTAAAATGGATTCTAATCCTCAACTAAATTCTTCATTGTAAAAGCAGCAAAGATGGAAGATTGTGAATTGTAAAGTGTTACAAAGGTTTGCAGAAGGAAATCGCAGAAAATGAAAAGGCAAAGGAAAGAGGTTGTGAAGGACTTGGAGATAAAGTAAAGCACAGATGTCAAACTGCAGTCATCTGTGAGCCACTTTAAGAGAAAATGCTTTTTACAGATCTTGCTTTGATAGTCATTTCTTATAATGATGTTTCTTAAATATACTAAATGTAGAACACAAATAGAACACTGAATGTAAGTTCTTTATGCTCAGAGCTCATATATATCAAATTTGCATGGTAAATACAAACAAAACTTATACAACTAGTAAAATTGAAATTTAAATTTTAAAACATCAATATGAGAGACAGTGTAGTTTTGCTGAACCCAGATCACCAGTGTTGTGTTTCATAGTTGAAAGCTGTATTTTTTGTTTTGTGTTTACTTGTCAACGAAACTCAAATGCTTTTGAAGCCTTACAAATCATTTTAGTCATTGTCATTACCAGGGTCATTATTTTTAACTAGAATCTATTACTTTAACATGTCAAAATAACAGTACATCCCTGAAAAGTAATAAATGTCATTTAATTTGCCACTATGCTTATTGCTCATTAACTAATTCAAGTTGGTGAGTATGAAGGACCTGAGCAGTATGTCTGTTTGCAGTGGGAACGCGTACCGACCTGCCTCCTTCCCACCCCAGGACCTTCGCACTGGCTGTTCCCTCCGCCTGGCGTGCCCTGTCCCCAGATAGAACCCCAGTTTGCTCTCTCATTTCACTCAGGTGTCTGCTCAGACATGATCTCCGCAGGCAGTCTTCCCCGACCCCCGCATCTAAACGGGCAGCTCTGTCACTCTCGGTCTTCTTCCCCTTCTTTGACTTTCTTCGTAGCGCTTGCACCAGCTGACATCTTGTGTATGTATTTGTCTAGTTGTTGTCTGCCCTGCTTCCCCGCTATCAGACAGCTCCACGGGCACTGGGACTTCATCTGTCTTGTTCATCACCGTGTCTAGCAACCAGGAACACATATTTCCATATGCTAAGCACGGGGGAAGTAAAAAATTATAAAATAATTCTTGCCCACAAAGGGCTTATAATCAGGCTGCTTTCTCTTACTCTGTTTGGAGTTTAAATTAGAAGTGATTCTATATTTACTACCTTTTTTAAAATTGTACTTTTTACTTTCCTCGGTTGTAGAGTCCTTTGTCATGGATAAAAGGCTTGAAATGGGGGGAGTATGTCGGTTCCCCAAGTGCCCCAGTACCTGTGGTCTGCTTCAGCCAGCCCCACGGAGAAAGATTTGGTTCTCTCCAGGCTCTGCCCACTAGAGCAATCTGCGGTTTGTCCCGAAATTTCTGTCTTCTGATGACGTACAGCAAAGAACAAGGTAAAATCAAACATGAAAATCATCCTAGGTGTATCTTTCGTGAGAGTTGAATGTTTCCTCTCATCTGTGCTGATATTTTGTTTTATTTCTAGGTTTTCTGAGTCCTTGGTGAAAAACTAAACTCAAATTTGTGTTCATTTAATGCAACGTAGGAATTAAAACAGTACATGAAAAAAATGGGAACTAAATGCAATGTCATTTGAAATGAGAGGAAGTGTTGAAGGAGACAAGAATAAATGTCTCACAAAATGAAAACATTAACAGTTTTATATAAATGTACACTTTGAGACTCTTGAATTCCAGAATAGACAGACTTATTTGACCAGCAAATCTAGTACCTCAGAAGAGACAGTCATGAGATTAAAACAAAACAAGGAAGTCATGATAGCCTTGAAAACAGGTTTTAAAAATATGTATGTCTGGAAAGCAATGTTTTTCTCACCTCTCTGTGCACTGACTCACTGAAAGCAACACATGGAAAAGTGCTGTCAGTAGAGGCCCTCTTCATATTTCTAAATGTCACCTACACCCTGGAAAACTAGTGACATTTTCCGCTCAAGTAATCCCTCCGTCCTCCCAAATTAACCGTTTTACTTAATGCGAAAGAACTGTTCCTGCGTCCTAGGCATGGGCTTTAAGCACTAAAATGAATGACTGAGGGCACCCATCTGTTCGTATCAGGTGTGTGCAGATTTGCCCGGAAGCCCGCCTGTGGGCCAGACACGTCTTAGCATTGCGCGCGGCTAGTGTCGAACCTTGCGTTCTGTGCACTGTGCTCTGTGGTCCACGTGGTCCACATGGCCTCCCCCCCATGGAGCACCGCAGTGCAGGGATGCCAGGACCCATGCCAAACATCGGCCACCTAAAGGGATTCAGTGTGCTGGCTGGGCCGCAGTTCTTTTACACTCACTCTTCATTCTGTCATGAAGTGAATGATTGATTGCCTTTATAGTTGTCGGTACTAAAAGAGGCTGCGTACCATTTTATCTAAGTTTAGTGAACTAGGAGGAGAAGGTAAAATCTGTTTGATCATCGCTGTCATATCAGTAGTTTATTCTCACTAGTATGCTACAATTAGCTATGAGGTATGTCACGAGTAATTTACTACTAATAATACTTAAAGTACCAAAATGCGTGAATAATTTATCTTTAAAAAATTAATTTGGGTGGATTGAAGTTTCTCTCTTTAGAGCAGAGAGAAAGGGCTGGTATTATCCTGCTAATGATGGGACTTAAATATGTCCAGTATAATTGCTAACCTGTCTTATTTGTGCCACTTCAGTCACAAGCCCTTAGTGGCCCTTAATAGCTGTGTTCGTTCAAATTACACTTTATTTCCTCATAGAACGTGTTTAGGATTTATCAGAATCTAGGTGTGTCCAGGGAAGTGGTATCACACAAGTTATAGCCATGGCCTCGGGCGGCACGGTGCCTGAATTTGTGTCCCAGTTCTGCTGCCTAATACCTGTGTGACCTTGAGAAAATGACTTACACTTTTGGAATCCTGGCTTTTAATCTATAAAATGGGAGTAAATGAAAGGACTTATCTCACAGGGTAGTTCACTGTAAGGATTAAATGAAATAATATAAGGAACGATTAACACAGCGCGGGACTCATTCTAAGTGCTTAATAAATGCATGCCCATCGGACAGTTAGCACCCTGGGGCCAGGGGCTGTGTGAGTGTTCACTGCTGTACCCAGCGCGGGACCGTCCACGGGGGCGTTTCAGAGAGGCCTTGAATGACTGGGAGTGCACCTGGCAGATGGAAGGTCATGTGTGTTAAGCACTGTTATATCAAATAACTGTGTCATTTTGCTTAGTTATATATGCATAATACAATATAGCAACGAAACTGCCATGGTTTTCATGATCTTTAGCCCAGTATAGGCCAATTACTTGAGAACTGACAATGCCTCAAAATTGCCTGAGGTACTTTTTTTCAAAATATATTGAAACTTGGTTGGGTCCCATTGGAGACATACTGCTTCAGAATCTCTGGGGCTTGAGTCTAGGCCTGTGCATGCTACAAAAGCCATTTTCTTGCAAACTCCTGTTTAAGATCCACTGTTCAAATAGATAAAGCAGAAGTTTATTTTTCTTTTTTAAAAAATATGGTGCCTCTTGTGTTGCTGGAATGAGAAACCAGGAACAGTTACTGAGTTCCTACTACATGCCAGGCTTTATGGTGGAATCTGCAAGGTCCCGAGGCTCATGAAGTGTGGTTCCTTTCCACAGCAGCTTACGTAGAGAGGAGTTTATATTTAACAAGGATATCCCAATTTCTTTATTGCAAAAGTGATGTCCACATTTGGGATTATACTCAACAAAACAAAAAGAAATCTGTGAATTACATTTTCAGTGTGCTGTTGATTCATTCAACAAATATTTATTTGTTTTATTGCTTTATATGCTGGGTATTATGCTAGGTACTCACATTCTGTCTCCGTAAGGAACTCAAAGCTTCTAAGTTTCCAGGGCAGCACCAGCTATAGCATTTATGCCGCATTTGCCCTAGTCAATGTGCCAACAAGGCGTAGATTATGAGAAACGTTGATGTCAGGAGGTCCAGATCTTTATCCCAAAAGGACATAATACAATGTTACGGGTCCAATGAGAAAAGAACAGAACCTTGTTAAACGAAGGTCTCCCGTGCAGTCCTTGCGGTTGAGAGGATTAAATTATCCCTTCTCAGGGTTGCTTCTGCTCTAGCAATGGCCCCTTTCTGGTATTACTAGTTGTCCGTATTGATTTTTCAACAGGGTATCTAAGTTTTTTGAAACATTTTCTCGTTCATATTTATTGTTAAAAGTAAGGTGTCACAGAACATGAATAGAGGAAGCTTGATTATCATTGTCTTTTATAAAAATTTCTTAACAGAAATTTTAGTACTAAGTCATATAAATCCAAACCAAAACACCACAGGTGAAAAAGAATACAGTTCCACCCTTAGAATCCCATTAGCCTTAAAGGAATAAAACTAACACAATTCGGTTCATCTTATGGATATAAAGATGATTTTGCACTGGAATGACCGTGTTCTGCTGTGTGAACTTGAGCCTTTAACCTGCCACTGTGGCCGGCTGTCCAATAATAACTGAGCAGTGGCAACTGATGCTTTTATTTCTCCTTCTTGAGGTGTGAGAAGCATGAACAGTACTGACATTCAGTGGTCCGCCATCCTGAGCTGGGGATACGCTGATAACATTTTAAGGTTGAAGAGTAAACAAAGCGAGCCTCCAATTAACTTTATACAAAGTTCACAGCAGTATCAGGTAAACATTTTTATGAAGTGCTTTACAATAATAATTAAATATAATGCTTTAAAAAGGAGTCAGACTGATGGCAGCCAGTCTTTAATATCCTGCAGTCAGTCCAGGAGCTGGTGATGCTGGATGTATGCTTGTTTACAGTGCTGACAGACTCCCTAACTGCCGCTGTTCTGTGTCCCCAGAGTTTGTCCTCTACCCAGTCTCTTGTTGAGGCAGCATCAGCTCATGGCTCAGTATTGGAACAAAATCAGCATTGCTTTCTTCTCAGTGTCCACTTACCTTTTGTTACTGTGTCATTTTCTTTCTTTCTTTCTTCCTTTCTTTCTTTCTTTCTTTCTTTCTTTCTTTCTTCTTTCTTCCTTCCTTTCTCGTTCTTTCTCTCTCTCTTTCTCTCTCTACAGCTGCGTTGGGTCTTTGTTGCTGCGCACGGGCTTTCTCTAGTTGCGGTGAGCGGGGGCTACTCTTCGTTGCACAGGCTTCTCATTGCGGTGGCTTCTCTTGTTGCGGAGCACGGGCTCTAGCCGCATGGACTTCAGTAGTCGTGGCACGCGGGCTCAGTAGTTGTGGCTCACGGGCTCTAGAGCACAGGCTCGGTAGTTGTGGCGCACGGCTTAGCTGCTCCGCGGCATGTGGGATCTTCCTGGACCAGGGCTCGAACCCGTGTCCCCTGTGTTGGCAGGCAGATTCTTAATCACGGCACCACCAGGGAAGTCCCTTTACTATGTCATTTTCAATAACCAGAGTGCCATCTTCTATACCTGGTTTTTTCTAAATGAACTGGGTATTTAGGCATCACAACATGGTAGAAAGAGCCTTGGGGCTAACTGTAGCTCTGTGATCTGTGTTAGTGTCCAGCTCTGTTATTTACTATGTAGCCTTTGGCAAGTAATTTAACCTTACCCAACTTGAGTTTCTTTCCTCTTCTCTAAAACTGGGCTAGTCATACTCCCACCACTCTCTCATAAAGCTGTTGTTAAAAATGTCTCCAGTGTTTCTGAAAGTACTTTGTAAACTATAAAACATCATGTACACACACAAACACACACACACACACACACAGTACTGCCATAACTTTTTCCGGTACTAAATTGTATGTTAAACCTTCTTTCTTTGACTGTCTTTCCATAGGAAGTTCTTTTACTGTTTTCTGACTTCCGTTACCTACATAGCACCTGGTGCCTATTCATATAGTCCTAACATTCGTCACCATTCCCTGAGCACTTTAAAGATGGAGTAAGCTACTTTTGGGGAATTTTTGGCAGTGAAAGAAAGGAGAGCAATGGTTTGTTTGCTTAACCTTCAATATGCCTGGAAAGAAAGGTCACTGCCTTTTGTCATCTGGCTTACCAGTAAACTAACAAAAGTAAGAATAAAGGACAGTGAAAAACAACCTTATTATAAATTTTAATAAGAATTTAAGCACTGAAAAATTATTTCTATCTTGTAAAGTTGGGCACAGAAACATCATTAAAGATGAAAAAATACTCTCATTAAGTCCTTTTAGCAAAACAGGATGATCCAGATTTCTACCAAACACGGTGTGATAAAGTACTTCCGGTCAAGTGCCTAACTAACTAGATAAGAATACCATATTTCATTTTGTTCTTAGAAATATGCTGTTCACTCATTGGTTGTTTAGTTTGAGAAAATTTGTCCAGGGTATTATCATATGAAGACTCACACTCTGAGATTTCACTTATCTGATCAATTTCATCATCATCCTTACAGATTAGAGTCCTGCTGTCTCTTAGCCTTTATCTTCTGATTGATCTCATAATTGTGAAACATGTTCCTGTCAATTTTCTTCTCTTTTCCATTATTGCTGGAAAATGAAAAATTCTCAATTTCCAACTGTGTTCGATGACAGCTGAAAGTAGACTACAGAAATGGTGTCTTTGGTCTTCTTTTATACTTTCTCAAAAGATGACAACATTCTTTTGACAATGCAATAAGAAAACCAAAAGATGACAATTTAGGGACTTCCCTGGTGGGGCTGTGGTTAAGAATCCACCTGCCAATGCAGGGGACACGGGTTCAAGCCCTGGTCCGGGAAGATCCCACATGCTGCAGAGCAACTAAGCCCATGCGCCACAACTACTGAGCCTGCGCTCTAGAGCCCGTGAGCCACAACTACTGAGCCCGCGTGCCATAACTACTGAAGCCCATGCGCCTAGAGCCCGTGCTCCGCAACAAGAGAAGCCACCGCAACGAGAAGCCCGCGCACTGCAACAAAGAGTAGCCCCCGCTCACCACAGCTAGAGAAAGCCCGCGTGCAGCAACAAGGACCCAACGCAGCCAAAAATAAATAAATGAATAAGTAAATAAATAAATTTATTAAAAAAAGATGACAATTTATTTCACATTTTACATCATCCTTCTGGGAGATCCATTATTCTTCCATTTTCTTATTTTGTTTGTTTTGTTTTAGCATAGTTGGGAATAATTGAAGAGTAGAGATGAAATAATTCCTAGAATGATGAAATAGCAAAGTGTTTCAAAATAGAGAAAAAAATGAGATTATTGAAATCCTAAAAATGTAACTTAGGTTTATAAAAGAGTTCAGTCAACCCATATGGTAATTGCAAGACAGCATGAGTTTTATTCTACATATAGGAAATAGGTACATTTTCTTTTTGCTCTTTGGAAGACCTCTAAGAAAGAATAAAAATTATGAAATATCAATCTTTACAAATAGAACTATTCAAGAAAGAAACTCAAAAAATAAAATTAGATCCAATGGACTCTGAAGATATATTGAGAGTTAAGAAGAGTCAGGCTCAAAGCAAGTCACCTTTCAAGGTAGCAGACACTTGAACACGTTTGCAGGGCCAGGGGAAGAAGCCAGCAAATGACAGTTTGAAATTCTGACAGTTGTTTGAGAAACACTGGGGTGGGGTGGGGCTGGCCTTAAAAACAGAGGGGCTTCTCTAAATCAGGAGGTGACGCCGAGACATTTTGAGGCCCGAAGGAGGGAAAGGGATGAGGTCTGTGGCTGATGATCGCCGTCTTCTTAGGGAAGTGAAGTGAAGTATGTGGGTATTGCTGAGCAGCCGACCGACCGGGAGAGGTGGGACTGGAGAGGGGGCAGAGCGGCTGGGGACAGCTGCTGGGGGCGTGGTGCTGGGGGTCAGCTAGTGCCAGAGGAAGACTGTCAGGCCGAGCAAAGAGGTGAGCCGACCTTGAATAGTGTCTCCATGGTTGGGACTCAAGGGTTTATAATCCCCAAGGAATAATCCCAGATTTTTTTCTCCACGTTTATCTTTCTTTCTTCTCCTATCTAGCAATCTTTAGAACTGTTAGAAGCAGTACCTCTATTTATATATACTCTGTTTCCCTACCAAAGACAGAAAAAGAAAAAAAAAAAAAAGAAAAGTAAAAATCAGGTAAATGCATCTCTCTCTCTCTCTCTCTCTCTCTCTCTGTCACACACACACACACACACACACACACACACACACACACACACACCCTCTCAACCTTGGATCTAGTCAATCCTGAATCATTGTGTTTAAGTTTCTGAGGAACAAATGGCCCTACGTGTATTTGTGTGTGTGTGTGTGTGTGTGTGTACACAGAAAAATGTAAAATCATAGACAATGCATTGTAATACATTTTAACTTGGAAACAGCTTTTAGATAGCTTAAAGTTACAGAATATTATTATATCTTACACCATTCTAATCATTTCAAGTAAAATGTTTACCTTAAATTTTGTGATCATATATTTTTTTTAAAATTGTCAGAAAAATAGAAGCATTTCTTATGCTTTTTAAACATGATAATCTTTGATTTGTCCTTTCTCTAGGTGACTAGTTGTGCTTGGGTACCGGACAGTTGCCAACTGTTTACTGGGAGCAAATGTGGCGTCATCACAGCCTACACAAACAGATTCATGAGCGGCACGGTAGGTCCTGGGCGCGTTTTGTGGGATTTTCATGTCAGTGAGGGGAAGAAACCCTTTATGAAGTATAAATTTGGTATAAGATTAAATTTTTTGTACTTTAATCTTTTGTACTTTAATCTCTTCACATAAGCTGTTAAAATGTAAAAGGTCACGTGTCTAACTCTTTAATTTTAGGTTTATTAAGATCACAAAAATTTTGAAAATAACTGTAAAGGTCAGAGACAGACAGTATTTTGAGTTATGATCTGTTTTGAGTTTAGGCTTTTTCATGGCATTTTGATGCTTGCTTGCTTGCTTTCATTCTCGGTATAAACCTGAGTGCTTACAAGTATCCCACAAGATTCTATAAAAGTTGGAAGTACAGAACTCCTAATGTTCAACATTCCTATGCCCTCTGGGTAAATTAAATGACAGAAAAATCCAAGTAGCCAGTCTTGATTTCTACCACTTACTAGAAGAAATTTTTTCATTCACTGAATCCTTTGGATTTGAGAGTTAAATTATTAAAACACTCTAGTGAAGAAGACATTATGCAATACTTCTTTTAATCGACTGTAATTTCTTTCTTTTTTTTTTTTTTTGCAGTAACAGTACTTACTTTATTAAGAGATTAAACCTACAGTATTTTAGTAGTTAATTAAAGGACCAATTCCTAAGAGGCATTTCCACTGTAGGTCTGTCATTCCTTTCTTGAATCAGCTGTCTGTGGTGCTGTTGAGCATTAGTGGCAAATTTAGGGTGATAACTTAGTGATTATCATTCTAGTCTAAAATGTGCTCTGTGCTTTTTTAAAAATTTATTTTCATTTTTGGCTGTGTTGGGTCTTCGTTTCTGTGCCAGGGCTTTCTCTAGTTGCGGCAAGCGGGGGCCACTCTTCATCGCGGTGTGCGGGCCTCTTACTGTCGCGGCCTCTCTTGTTGCGGAGCACAGGCTCCAGACGCGCAGGCTCAGTAGTTGTGGCTCCTGGGCCTAGTTGCTCTGCGGCATGTGGGATCTTCCCAGACCAGGGCTCGAACCCGTGTCTCCCGCATTGGCAGGCGGATTCTCAACCACTGCGCCACCAGGGAAGCCCCTGTGCTTTTTTTTAATTATAATTTTCTGTATCATTTTATAAAACATGTTTTACTGGGTGAAACCTGTATTTCTAGCATAGGGTGATGCTCAGTTCCTTACTTTTCTGTCCAAGTTTATTCCCTTTTAAGCCCTTGTTAAGGTTCTTTGCCACGATCCTTGGGGTATAAATGTGATCATAATATTGTTTCTGTCTCTTAGTCTAAGGAGTCATTAAAATGTTTGAAGCAGGAGTGATATGATCCAGTCAGCATTTTAAGGCCATCACTGTAGCGCCTACAAGGAGAATCGCTTAAAAGGAGTGTGAGGCTGGAGGGGAGGGTACCATTTCAGAGGCGCTGTAGTGATACAGGCCGGCCGTGGTGAGGGCTCTGTGTCAGGAGGTCAGCATGTACAGGTTACTGCAGGACAGTGAGGTTGTGCTCTAAGAAAGATTCACACACAGCTTAGAAGAGCCAGAAGTGGGACCAACCAGATGTCAGGAAGCCTGAAAAGTTACACATGAGCTAGATCTTAAAGGACCATTTTACTAAGTGGAGAAAAGAGGAAAGAGTATTGTAGCAAAGTAAACCAACACATGGAAACAAAGGCATGGTAGTTTGGGGGATGGCAGATAATTTTATGTGTAGTTTAGAGTATAACATGCTGGGAGGAGTGCCAAATTCAGGGCAGGAACAGTAGAGTGAGGTGAGGGTCTTCTTATACACAGGCCACAATAAGAATGCTAAGGAGTCTGAGCAGAGAGGCGCCTTCACTTTTGGAATGTCTTCTGTTTTCTCCTTTTTACTCCCCAAGGCCTAAAGCGGATGTTATTTTATAACGTCTCTAATATTTACCACTGCCATTGCCTTTCACCTTCTGAGCTCACCCTGTTTCCTTTTTTCTACAAATATATTCTAATCTCTGCTGCTAGAGCAGTTGTCTGCTTGTACACTCAGATCATTTGCACCATCATAGACACCTATTTAAAAACTAGCTTCATCTTTTGTTTTTTATTTCCTCTTGCTTTTCCCAACACTATGAACAGCCTTGCTCTTAGTTTTCCTTACTTCCATTCCTCCTATAATTTAAAATTTTAATTATACGCTAGCACAGTATACAGTATTGGTTAAAAAAAAAAAAAAGATTAAGCTGTACTCGGTATAGGAGTCATTTTGCACAACATAGCTTTGAAATAGATCAAAGATGTAGCTATTATCATTTGAATACAGCAAGACACATGCTTCTTTTAGTTTGAAGTTATTGTGAATTCTTAGGTTGCTTACCTTTCCTCAGTTCTGTATTTGTCTGAAAATGGATTTTTTCAATTTATTTGTAAGGGTTTTCTTTTTCTCCTAAGTATTAATAGTATTAGTTAATCAAGTCATGAGATTAACAGTTACTATTTAAACCATGTCCAAAATTGTATCTTAGCTGTGTGGTTTTATCATTGTTTGATCTGAGAGAAGGTTACTTGGGTTTTTGTAGATGTTGTTGTTGCTTTTTACTGGGGACCGTCTCATCATTTTGGGGTCCCCAAAGCTGCAGATGTGACCCTATGCCTGTGAGGTTGGCAGGAAACACCTCATGTTTACTAGCTTCTGTTCTCCCAACCCATTGAATGCCATGATTCTAAAAGTATTTATGCTCTCGTTTGTGTTGGCCTTGACACATACGAAAGACCACCTCCCATGTAGCACCATGTAGGATATGACCAAAATAATTGTTGTCTGAAAATATTTTCAAGGGAATCCTATGAAGTACTTTCCTGAGCTAGTGAAGCATATATAACTTTGAGCATTGTGAGTTTCTGTTGACTATCCGAAGATAGTCTGCTAAAATGCATTCTACATGTGTCATGACGAATACGTTAGTTGGTTATAGGGAATTGTTATCTATAAGCCATTTATATACAGTATTAGAGAAGAATGTCTTCTAAAAGTGATAACTGATTTTAAAATAGTTGGTCTTGAGTCATTTTTTCACTAATTAAATAGTGTGGCCACATCATCTTCATATAAGTGAACACCTGTATTTCTATTCTCTAAATTGATGGTGGTAGGAGAATATATATGCAGTTTATCCGAGGTAGTATTACACCATTCAAGAACATTTTATGAAGAAGTAAGCCAGCACAAGATTCCTGTTCTACCCATGGAAATTATTTTCTGATCCATCAGGGAATCATCTAGTAACACTAACTCTTGTAATCATTTTAAAGTGCAAAGTCTATAAAATTTCAATAACCACTACAGGGTACCTATCTTGTGTTTACCCCATAAATATTATTCATGATCATGAAGTAAAAAAAAAAAATACACACACACACACACACATATATATACAAATATATATATTTTTTTCTTTTTTTTTAATAAGCAAGGAGGGAGCTTTAGCCTTGAGGGCATTTGTCAATCCTAGAATATTGACCCTGTCCTTGGACAGCCTCTTGTGAGAGGAATAGAAAACAACAACAAGGGACAGAGCAAGCTGGGGAGTCCCAAGGAGGCCCTTGTCCAAAAGGCTGGTCCCTAAGAGTAAGGATGAGTCAGATAGGACCAACTCTTGCCTGGAATTACAGCCTGGATTGGAATTCCCTGGGTTGTCCAGGATCCTCAAGACTTGAGTTTGGGTAAGGCGTCCCTAGCCTGGCATGAGGATCCAGGTCATCCAGCAGAAGAAACAAGAAAGGTACTTGCATTCTATTCCACAAATAGAGGAATTCCTTCACATAATTTTTCTAATGTAGTAACAAATACACAAAACCAAGCACACAAATTTACAGATAAGAAAATGAATATGTGAAAAAGTTAAACTTAGTTACAATAAGAGAAATTCAAGTTAAAGCAACCTTGATTGCTGTTTAAAACTCGGGAAATTTTCAAAGATTTAGAATGGGAATTGAGTCACAAACTGAAATGCTGCAGAGTTCAGGCAGAGAAGGAAGGAGCTCAGGCCTTTTGGGGCAAGGAATTCCTTGGTCCCAGGGACCCTGAAGAATGGTCTGCAAGGGCGCTGGCACATCCCTGTGGCCCTGCAGGCTCCTGGCCCTGCGGGGAAGGTCACGGAGAAGAAGCAGAACTCGTGCCCTTGTTCAGAGCCATCTGTTTGCTGTGGTTGTGTGCAGCTGAAGGCCACATGCCCTAGCTAAACAGAAGCCACTGCCACACAGCTCAAGCCCGTGGTTCCAAGGGGAACTGTAAGCCTGGTATTGCCTGGTCATCTGAGTCTTTAAGAATAAAATAGGTATTTTTATGTGAAAAATAAAGCACTTGAAATAGATGAGCTGCAGCTAATAACTCAACACAGATATGTTTCAAAAGCAGTGGTGATCAAAAAGGCAAGATGCAGCAGATACCTAAAGAATAATTAATACCATATATATAAAGCTTAGCAACATGGAAAACAATACAATCCTTATAGTAACATATAGTAGAACATAAATTCTACATACATGGGAAACAAATACAAAATTCAGGATAATAGTAACTTCTGACAAGAGAGAAGAAATAGGATGTAAAACAGTACACAGACTATGTAATGTTTAATGTTTTCTTTATTTAAAAAATAAGCTGATCTTATAAAATGTTAGGATTAGTTTAACTGAGTGGTCAGTATACAGCTTTTTATTATACTTTCTTTCTACTTTTCTATATTCTTTGTATTGAAATACTTTATGACAATAAACTGCTACCCTAATGAAAACAAAGGTTAGACCCTGTGTGGACATCTGGTGTCTGTGAGCCATGTGGAACTTGGAACATCAGTTTGCAATGTTTGATTTAGAAAATCAGTCCACAACAATTGATGAGTAATACATCGCCATTGGTGGCATCATGAGTTGGTACAAAGCCTTTGAAAAGTACACTCAAGAACTGTAAAATTATTAATATTCACTGATCCACTAGTAGGATCCTGGAAATTCTAAAGAAATGATTTAGAGGAGGAACAAAACTTATATACATGAAGGATTTAATTATGACATCTATAATTTTGAAAAAATTTGAAACAATTTTAAATGCCTATCATAAAGGATGCTCAAGGGGGCTTCCCTGGTGGTGCAGTAGTTAAGAATCCACCTGCCAAGGAAGGGGACACGGGTTCGAGCCCTGGTGCAGGAAGATCCCACATGCCGCGGAGCAACTAAGCCCGTGCGCCACAACTACTGAGCCTGCGCTCTAGAGCTCACGAGCCACAACTACTGAGCCTGTGTGCCACAGCTACTGAAGCCCGTGCGCCTAGAGCCCGTGCTCCGCAATGAAGAGTAGCCCCCACTCACCGCAACTAGAGAAAGCCCGCGTGCGGCAACAAAGACCCAACGCAGCCCAAATAAATAAATTAATTAATTAATTTTTTTTTTTAAAAAGGATGCTCAAGTAAATTATGGTATACTAACTGTATAGAGTATTATAACACTTAAAAATCATTTTGAAGACACTGTCAAAAATGGAAAATGCTTATGGGAGAATGTATACAAAACAGGGAGTTATTTGTATGGCAATAATCACAGCTATAAAATACATATGTATTTGGCTAAAGACTGGAAAAGAAGAGACAAAAATGAAAAGCTTATTTGTTGATGAAATTATGGTCAATTAAAAATTTTTTAATGTTTAATTAGTTTTACTCTTTAGAAAAAGTTGAACTAGATTGAAAAATGAGATGTTTGAGAAGAATGTTTGAATCACTTGGGTTGTTTTTATTTTTGGGATACGACACTAGGATACCTTTCGTCATGGTTTTTGTCTTATACTTTACTTATGTTTTTAATTTTAGCCTTCAGAGATAGAAATGGAGTCTCAGATACATCTCTATGGGCACACAGAAGAGATAACCAGCTTGTTTGTCTGCAAACCATACAGTATAATGATAAGTGTGAGCAGAGATGGAACCTGCATCATATGGGATTTAAACAGGTACAGAAATCTCCAACTCTAAAATAGCTACTTTTAATGTTTCAGTTCTCACTGTGAGAAATAGATGCACTAAAATAATATCTTTATATCATAATAGCTTTAAGCATGAAATACAGACTTTACCTTTGTAATCTTATTGAATTAAACAATCAGTTAGGAATATAGTCAGGAATGCCTTATAAATAGTAGATACATATACACCGAGGAAAAGAATTATACAAATAAGAGAATATAATTATATGTAATGATCATATGCAAATTCATGTCTTTGGTGTTTCAGGTTGTGCTACGTACAAAGTCTGGCGGGACACAAAAGCCCTGTCACAGCCGTCTCTGCCAGTGAGACTACAGGTGACATTGCCACCGTGTGTGACTCAGGTGAGCTGGCCCCAAAACCAAAGCACAGGGTGGCTGCAGTCGCAGTGCATTCAGCCAGCTGGTTACATCACAGGTGCAACGGTTGCATTCCATCTCTCAGGCCCCTGCCAGATCTGTATGCTTAGGGGATAGCATGTATGTGTGTTAAGACTCCACACTCCCGATGCAGGGGTCATGGGCTCGATCCCTAGTCAGGGAACTAAGATCCGCCATGCCGCACAGCGAGGCCAAAAAAAAAACCAGTAAGGTTGAAGATTGAGTTCATCAGTTTAGGCATCTACTTATGCAAAAGTTAGTATTGTCATAATTTAACTTTTTTTCAGATATATGTAAGATTGCATTTGAGCACATGTAAGTTAAGCAAATTACTGTTACATAATTATCTGAATTTCCTTTGGTTTTGTTTTTCCATCCTTTTTTGCTTCTGCTTTTTAACTACTGACTTTGCTACCTCCCTCCTGACTAAATGAAAAGCATCAGCAGATGATCAACTTCCTACATGTGTCTTGTAGTTCCTGTGAGAGGGTAGTATAAAATAATAATGGAAGTATAATTTGCCCAAAATTTACATGACAAAGATATATCTCCTAATCAAAGGTCTGGCTTTTAGTTTTTGTTTTTTCATGTATACATATTAAAAAACTTGATGCATCCAGTGGGAAAGAACTGTTGAAAAGCTCATAAATTTTCTGTTTGCATTTCCATTAATTGAAAGGATCCTTTGAAAAACTGTTTCTTTTTGTCCACTCAGTACAGATATCTTTGACACATCTACAATGGGTGGTCTTTTATCCTTTGCTTGCATTTTTCATATTGTTTGTTTTTTCCTGACACCAAATGTGTGGTCTTTCCAGACACTAAACAGTTCTCCAATTCTGTGACACCAACTGGGTGTCCAACAGTGCAATTCAATTCTGACACTAACTAGTTGAAGTTAGCAAATTTGGGAGTCCCAAGACCCCCCACCAGGTTTGATAATTCTCTCGAATGACTCACAAAACTCAGTAAAACACTGTACTTACTACTATGGTTCATTACAAAGGATAGACGTGAACAGCCAGAAGAAAAGGTAGGTAGGGTGAGGTCACAGGGTCTGTCCACCCTCCTGGCACGTCAGTGTGCTCATCAACTTGGAAACTCTCCTCCCCCTGTTGTTTAGGAGTTTTTCTAAGGTTCCATTCTGTAGGCAAGGTAGATTCAATCATTGGCCAGTAGGAACTGAGCTCAACCTCCAGCCCCTCTCCCTTCCCTGGAAGTGGGAGGTGCTGTAAGTTCTAACTTGGGGTTGGTTTTTCGGGTGAGCAGTTCCCATCCTGAAGCTGTCTGGGCCTCCCCCCAGGAGTCATCTCATTAGCATAAAAAAGACAGTAAATTAACAAGGGTTTTAGGAGCTCTATGCCAGGGACCTGGGACAAAGTCCGAATATTTATTTTTGTACTATACCACGATAAAGCTCTTGTTTTTACAAAACACTCATTCATGCTTGTATTCAAGAAAAGTAACATCTTCAGTCATGCTTCAAGATTTCAGATGTGAAGTATTTGCCAGTCTTCACCCCTAGTCATAAAATAATGTCATGAAAACATTTTTATTTCCTAATCAGCATAACTAAGGGGAAAGATCTTAAATAGTTGACTTTGGTAATATAAGTGTGGGCAGATGATTGATGACTTTGCTGATTGTTCTTCCTTGATTTGTACATTAGTGGCTTTTAGTATGTCACATCAAGAGGGAATTTGGGGGAATCATATAATGATTATTTATATAGAGTTCTCTACTTTCTTGTTTTGGCAACATTTGGAAGTTAGGACTGATCCCGAGGGAACTGAATTTTGTAAAGTTAATACTTTCCTGCTGCCAGTAGTGATTTATTATATCTGTGATATTATATTAGCTAGTCATATGGGAACAAGAAACCAGATTACTTTTGCTTACAATTACCAGCTCACTAGTAGGGTGTTCAGGTGCCCCTAGGTAGTGCGCACAGTAGAATAGAGTAATGGCTAGAACTTTCTTTCCACTTTGAACAAAAAGGCCTTCTCAACTTGTTTGAGGCCTCTCAATGCATATAGAAGGGTACTCATAAAGAGCATGTGGCATATAGAGAGCATAATAAGAATAATGATTTTTTAAAAGAGAGGACAAATTTATGTTTAGTGATCCAGAATATATTTCATTCTCCTATTCTTATAGTCCAGGAAGGGAAGAAAGTTATCAGATGTAGCCTACCAAAAGTCTTGACACTTCAATGAGAACCATCCAAGTAACTTTAAAATCAAAATTTAAGAGAAATAAATATATATGCATGTGTATGTATATGTATATATAATATATGTATATGTGTATGTATACACATATATAATCTCAAACATTTCTGTATTGGGGCTGAAGATAACACTGGCAAACTCACTCCTCCTGATCCTAATTTCCCAGGGCTTATTATGGGATGTGGTTGTTATAGTGATAAGATGTAAAATTTATTAAACTATGTAAATATTATAGTAGATGGTTTCTGTATTTTTTTAAATCATTCTGCCACTATATCAAAATATATGCATTTCAACTAGGGTTCATAGCCTTTTCCTGTGTTGCCAGTGGTACTCTGAAGTTAATATAATATTCTAAGATTCAGAGTAGGGGGTAGTTCTCCAATGTCTTTTAATTTTGATGAAGATGTATAGGAAGAATAAAGATTTTTTCAGGAATGCCCAACTTTCTGACTTTTAGTTGATATGTTAAATTATACATGAAAGCAATCCGGTATTGGGTAAGGGCCTCGATTTTTTTTTTTAATATATATTTATAATCTTAGGCAGATGAGTGTTTACTTGGTTTTGTGGTAGACCAAGTTTCTGGGCAATCTGCTAGGGTAACTCTTTGCCTATTAAGTTCCATACCATACTTCAGAGTTGAGGACCACATTTAGATTTTTTATTTTGAAGAACTAAGCCATGCAGTAGCTGTGTCTTACAGTTACCAACCCCTACATCCATATCTTTTATGGATATGTATCCAATGACTTTAATAAGCCTTCTGACCTTACTAGTACACATCTGGTTACTTTATATATTTTTTAAAATCTTTATTAGATATTAAATACAAAAGAAAGAGTGAAATCTCTACTTACGTAAAAGATGAGTTTATCATCAACAATTGTATTTCTTTAGCATATTGAGTCTCCTATATCTTTTTTTTTTTTAATTTATTTATTTTTGGCTGTGTTGGATCTTTGTTGCTGCACGCGGGCTTTCTCTACTTGGGGTGAGCAGGGGCTACTCTTCATTGCGGTGTGCGGGCTTCTCATTACGGTGGCTTCTCTTGTCGCAGCACACGGGCTCTAGGCGCACGGGCTTCAGTAGTTGTGGCACGTGGGATCAGTAGTTGTGGCTCGCAGGCTCTAGAGCGCAGGCTCAGTAGTTGTGGCACACGGGCTTAGCTGCTCGGCGGCATGTGGGATCTCCCCGGACCAGGGATCGAACCCGTGTCCCCTGCATTGGCAGGCGGATTCTTAACCACTGAGCCACCAGGGAAGTCCCAGAGTCTCCTATATCTTGATGCTTTATTTGGATAATCTCTCCTAATCGATATTCTACAATGGGAAGTAGACCACTGGGCATTTTTTAATCTTTGTGTGTGTATGTGTGTGTGTTTATGTGTGTGGTAAAATATATTTAACATACAAGCTGCCATTTAAACCGTTTTAAAGAATACAATTCAGTGGCATTATTACGTTCACAATGTTGTGCAACCATCACCACTGTCCATTTCAAAAACTTTTTCATCACCCTGAACAGAAACTCTGTAACCGTAACTCCCACTCCTCCCTCCCCAACAGATCCTGGTAACCTCTATTCGACTTTCTATCTCTGTGAATTTGCCTATTCTAGATATTTTATATAAGTGGAATCATACAGTATTTGTCCTTTTGTGTCTGGGTTATTTCACTTAGCGTACCACTTTCAAGGTTTATCCGTGTTGGTGCCTGTATCAGAACTTCATTACTTTTTGTGGCTAAACAATATTCCATCGTATAGATATACCACATTTTTGTTTATCCATTCATCTCTTGATACACATTTGGGTTGTTCCCACCTTTTGGCTACTGTGAATGATACTGCAACACACTAGGCATTTCGGTTGGTGACATTTGAAGGTCTTTCGCATACCTTTAGGTAAAGAAGTATTTCCAATATTTATTTCTTTGCTATAAAATCTTTTCATTTCCTTAATAAAGAGAGAAACACATTCTCTGCTTTTCTGTTAGTTCTAATGGAGAGATAAAATTAAGTGTAGTAACACACTATGTCATCCAAACTTTATCATGCCTCTTAACCTCTGTCTTATCAGTATGAGAATATTTCTCCAGAGAAGGCTGGACACATCACCATGAGGCCCCAAACCACAGCCCGAGTTTATAGAGGATATTAAAGCAATTAGTGCCTCCTCCACCCCCTGGAAAACTACAAAAAGTTTGGTTACTCATGGTCTTTGAAAGGAAAAAAAGTTCGTTTAATAAGACATTGATTTGTAAGAGTCAATCTTAGACATTCTGAAGAATTAGCTTTCTTTTTTTTTTAAGAATTAGTTTTTAACTCAGCTTTTACTGTAACATTTTTTTTCTTCAGAAGTTCCGGAAGTCACTTCTTATAGATAGTTTCACAGAATATTTTCTTCTCTTTTTGGAGATTGTTTAGCTTTCTAGGTACTTTCAAATTCAGATTTGGCAGTTTGTATGCTGAAATATTATGACTACAGAAAGATTCATGGTTAATTTACATTGTTGCTCTACCTTGTAGCTTAATTTTTTATTTTCATTTTCTTCACTGGTCATCATCTCTAGATAAATATGCCAACTCTGTGTGACTTACAATGCAGTAGTTCCATTTATACCGTCCTCAGTCGTGAGTTGCCTATAAACTTCATCACTAAAACAAACAAGCTAGGCCCTCAGGGGTGCCCTTCTGGGGCCCAGTGTAGGGGGCTCTGTGACACCCACAGCCTGGTGACCTGCGGGTGACTGTGGCGTTTTAGCTGGCGGGGGCAGTGACCTCAGACTCTGGACAGTGAACGGGGACCTCGTTGGACATGTCCACTGCAGAGAGATCATTTGTTCCGTGGCTTTCTCTAACCAGCCTGAGGGGATATCTATCAACGTGATTGCTGGGGGATTAGAAAATGGAATTGTAAGGTAAGAGGAGTTTTTTATTTCTTTGTGTACTTTTGTTTATGAGGGCACAGAAGTTTCAAAAATTAGTTTTTACTACCTAAACATAGTAATATCTAATATTTAGAGATTTAAAATCACCTTCGGATATCGGTTCTTCAGTTCTTTGTTTTATTTATAAATAGTAAAGATAGCTTTAGTACATTTTTGAAATTTTATATTATTTGTCAACTATGAAAGAGTAACAATATGAAAATATACAGTTAGGTTTCCTTTCTCCCCACCCACCTGGGCAAACTGCCAGAAGTAACTACTGTTAATCGTTTATTGTGTTTCCTTCCAGATGATTTTTAACAAGTAAACACGTAGGTTCAATTTTTAGGGAAGGGAACGTTAGTTTGCATAATTAGATAATGACTTTTTTCTTCCTCCAGGTTATGGAGTACTTGGGACCTAAAGCCTGTGCGGGAAATTACATTTCCTAAATCAAATAAGCCTATTGTAAGGTAAAACCTCCCTCACCTCTTCTTTTCTTCATAACATACTCTGAGGCTGTTTTGTTGGAGAGACAGTAAAGCACACAGAGGTACAGAAGTGCGTAATGAGAGTCATTATAAACAGCCGGCCATTTATCGAAGCCCAGGATGTCCGGGGCCCGGTGGCAAGAGGAGGCAAAGTGCTTGTCTTCATGGAGCTCAGAATCTGGGTCAGGAGCTCACAGTCCCACAGGCAGGCATGCTGGGCTCGCGCCAGGGAAGGCCTCTTGAACTGCAGAAGTGATGGATTTTTTCCCTTTCCTTATGGAAAATCCCATAATGGTGATTGATGGCTACAGGAGTGTGCTTGACAGGACTGCTAAACAACCAGTTACCCTGTGCTCTGTCAACAAATTTGACTTTAAACACTCAATTGGAAGGAAGTGATTCAAATTCTACTTTATTAAAATAAACTTATTTTTAATCCACTAAATGTAAAGTTTAATGAACCTAAATTAATTATGCATTAATGTTACATTTTTTACCCTTTCCCCTTTCAGGGAAATAAAATCCCTCCATAAAATAATCACCATTTATTTCTATAGAGAGAAAATGTAGTACTGCTGTATTTTTCAAAGTTTCCTATACCCAAGTATTTGTTGTTTAAGTAATCAGGCTAAACAAGAAGGGAAAAGAAAATATGCAAAGAAGGAACAGAACGTACCGATCCTTTTGGTCCTGGTTTAGTCTGTATCACTTGGTTAGAAGGAGCTTGACAAACATGCCAGCAGAGCAAGTAAACTATATTAGAATTACAGTCAAAACCAATGAGTTGTAGGCCGTCATTTTGTTTGTCTCTGTGCTCCAGTAAAGATATCTTAACCCCCTTACACTGATTTCCATATGATCACCAATATGCTGATACACTTTTCAGAGACACAATATACAAATGGGATTTTTTTTTCACAGCCTTACATTTTCCTGCGATGGCCACCATTTGTACACCGCAAACAGTGATGGGACCGTGATCGCCTGGTGTCGGAAGGACCAGCCGCGCCTGAAACAGCCAATGTTCTATTCCTTCCTCAGCAGCTATGCAGCTGGATGAGTGAGGAGAACCTCGCATTCTGCAAGGCACTTTAACTCCAAGCTAGATTTGCTGACTTCGCCAGTTACAGGAGGTCAAACCCGAAGAAATGGATGACCAAACAAACCATCCAAGTAATGATAAAGTCTATTCATCTGCACAAAATTCTGCAGCCTCACAAGGTCCTGAGAGGAAAGTTTTGTTTAGTAATAACCTGGAGGGTGTGTCAGTATGCACTAACCAACAAGGTTGAAGTCTGGCACAGTAAATTAAAATCATATTCTTAAAGTTTTTTTTCCATAGAGGATTCTAAAGAAAAGATGAGCATCTCTCTATTTCTGTTTTCTATTACTTTCTATTTTCTATTACTCCAAAAAAGCCAGTGGAATTTAAATTGGTTAGCTGTTTGTATAAAATGCTCTGAAGATTATATTTTAAAAGTTTTCTGCCAAGATAACACACCCACTCCACTACCCCCAAAAAAGGAAAGATAAGGATAAAGAATTCAGGACTTAATCATTGCTTTCTTTGAGAAGTATGAAATTCAGTAGGTGCCTCTGCACCATTTTTTGGAATATCTGAATATTTGAATCTCAGTGTTAGGCAGTTTTTGCCTGTTGCCTTCTTAGCTCAAAGTAGAACCAGACTTTTTGACAGTCACAAACAACAACACAAGTATCTTTTATTTTCAGACACATTCTGTTTCTTCATAAAAATCCTACTTAAAATCCATAACACTAGATATGGAATATCCTTAGTTGAGCCACTAAGATTTAAACACAATGATAATTCTTTTAATATCTGCCATTTACAGAGCATTGAATACTTAACAATTTGCAATAGAAAGCCTCCATTTCAGAAAAAGTTTGCACAGATATTAATAATGCAGTCCAGTTAAGGCATTTAATCTAATATGCAGGAGGAGTTTTCTTCCCCAAAACAGAATTACAAAAGAAAAGGACACAGCTTACTTTGTTTTAAACAGGAGGCAGAATAATTCTTTTAGGAAGCAGTTTCCACTGTTTCTACTAACCTATACCACTTGAGAATTCTAGGAACAATAGAAAAATCTGTGTACTCCACAGCAAACTTACACATGATAAAGACAGAATTCCTAAAAATCCTGGAATAGTCTATCATGATATTATGGCTCTATTTTTACTTGGGGTGCTGCTTTATTGGCTTTGAAAACACTGTAAAATAAGCTCAGTAATGTTACCATGAGATAAAAAGATGTATTCCTGCCTAAGAATTACTTGCGTGTTTGTTATGGACATTTAATTCATATGGTGTTTACAGAACTACTTTTGTAACTTCCAGACTTTCTAAAACATTCCGCTTAAAAACTGTATAAAATACAATTGCAAAGTCTCTGCTGTCAAGGTAAATACAAGAGGAAGCAAGTGGCTACGTATGCTTGTAACCTTCAGTTGCATACATAGGTAAGAACACTTCACGGCTGCACTGAGATCATGGTTTGCACAGACCACCTATTAATTCTGAGGTCCAAATAGGTGCAGAGATGAGACTATTCCTATTCACGTTGAAGTGATTTGCTTTGTTTAAAACAAAAAAATCGCAGCTATTGTCTTTCATTTTTCTACTGAGAACTTTACATTAGTCCCTTATTAGAATAAGGTTGCTACTCAATCTTTTTTTCTTTTTAAGGCTGAATTTCATCATTTATCTAAAGAGAAAATATGCAAAATGACTGGTCTTGTTAAGAGTGCAATATTATATTTTTATGTAAAAATAAAATTGGGGGGATTATTTATTCAGCATGAAACTTAATATGTATATGTTTGAAGCACTTCATAATATGCATGTTGTAACAAATATTTCTGTAAACTATCACAAGCTCTGTTACCTTTGTACACACTGCCACTTCAGAGTGGGGATAAATTTCATAAAAATAGACTGAGGACCTATTCTCATTGCAGTTTAAGTATTATGACCAGATCTCAAATTGGTGGCTGTTTTTGGTAACCCATATAGTTTCTCTCTTTAGCTCCCCTATAAATTTATGTCACTAGAAAAGGATAACTTTCATTTCTTAATTGTGGTCTTTGTGAGAACTTGTATATTTCAATCTTTACTGCCTTTAAATGGAGTTTAGACAGAAGTCCTAAGGTCAAACCACTCATTTTTAAAAAGAAAAGACTATCTGTCCCTCCCCCCTCCCCACCCCCAATAGCAGGTCTGCACTGAGCCCCTACTTGTACCAGGTGCCACACTGAGCACTGAGGTCCAGTTTGTTCCCTGCACTGCCAGGGCAACATGCTGTCCGTAACACAGCGTGCGTCGTTACAAAACGTGGTAAGTGCTGTGAAGGAAGAGTGGAGGGTCCTCTGAGAGAGTACAACCAAAGAATTCAGTCTAAATCAGGAGCATCCAGGAAAGTCAAATTGTTGCCGCTGTCTAATGGATGAAGAGAAATTTGACAGGCGCAGATGGGAGCAGATGTGTTCCAGGCAGTACACGTGCAAAGACCTGAGGCAGGAGTGTCAGTGAACAGAGGCTCAGTGAGGGAAGCACCTCAGCTCCTCTGGTGGGCCCTGCAGAAGGTGGGTGAATTCAACCACCAGCACTCCAGGAACTCAGAATTACTCTTTTTTTCTGCTTTGCATCTGCGGTGTTTGAAGGATTCTCAAGACGAGGGCACACCTGCTTCTAGGTGTCTGTTCCCAAAAGAACTCAGGAGCAGCATCTCTCAGTGTAAGCCTGTCAACCTGAATGTCCCCACTTTACCTGCACATCTCAGCTTGACTCTTCCTTTCAGCAACGTTCACTGATTGCCAAACACGTGCAAGCCCAATAATAGGTGATGGGGGAGGGGAGGGGAGGAGTGGGGAATTCTTTCCAGCCCTTCAGAGCTCATTCCTGGTGATCTGCTTCTCACTCTTTTGGATGACCTGTTAATGTTTTGAATCAAAGACAGAAGAGCTACAAGGGGTTCCGGTTCAAGATGGTGACACAGGAGGACCCTGAGCTCACCCGCATCCCGTAGACACCCTGAATCTACAGCTACACACAGAACAATTTCCTCTGAAAGAAATCCAGGAACTAGCAAAGCGACTCTTAGAATCTGGTGAACAAAACCCACATCAGAACGGGTAGGAGAGGCCGAGACGCGCGCTCACCTTAAACCCCACTCCTGGCACAGCGACCCACGGTCAGGGGTGGGCTGGGGACTGACGGCTCCCAGCTTCTCCCTCAGTGAGGCTTTGACCTCCACGTCGGGCACCCCAACTTTTAAGACCTACACCTGAGAGATGAACCCCCAAAAACCATCTAGCTTGGAAAGCCAGTGCGCCTGCGTCCCCGAGACCCACGAGGCTATAGCATCTGAGAAGCAGACCTTCAAGGGCTCTCCAGGACTCATCAGGCTAACGCCCCAGGGCCCAGCACCGAGGCCGGGACTGAACTGTGCCCAGTGTTTCTGTGTAAGAGGCCTGTTGCCTATCTTGAAAGCTTCAGCCTGAGGGGCGGGCATTTAACACATTTCTGGAGGCCACTGAACTACGCCCCAAGGACGGCCAAGGCGGCAGGCACCATCTTTGTGCGCCCCCTCTCCTTTCCTAGGATTGCGGGGATCTCCCAGAAAGGGGGGTGTGCACGTCTGGGGCTCCGGATTTGGCGCTGCCTGCCCGGGGGGTGCCCTCTGACCACCTGGCTCTGGTGGCCAACCAGGCTTACGTTCCCGGGTCCCACAGAACTGTAACAAGGGGAAAACAGTTCTCAACCAGCTACCACCCAGGCCAGAGCCCAGAGGCAGCAAACTCCCCGGTCTTTCCGTGAAAGAGGCTGTGAGCTTATCTTGATAGCTGCGTCGGGGTGGGGTGGGGGTGCTGGGGTGCGGCTAACTAAACACACATCCTGAGGCTGAGGGCAGCTCTCTCCAGAGACGGGAGCCAGTGGGTGTCACGTTCGTGCTCTCCCTCTGCCCCGCCAGGTCTCCAGTGTCTCAGAGAAAGGAGCCTGTGGCATCTCTAGCATTGCCACCCAGAGGCCACATCCCTTGAAAGCCTGGCTCTGGTGGCCAGCAGGGCTTGTGTTCACGGGTTCAATGGGATGGTAGCAAAGAAACAATTAACTAACACCCCAGGGCTCAGTGCAGAGGGAGCAGACAGAAACGCCCATCCTCCGGTCTTCCCCAAAGAGAGGTCTGTTTGTGTACTTTAAAAGCTGCTGCCTGAGGGTCCAGCTTCCAATCAGCCTTCAGAAAAAAGCCTTTAGTCTCCTAGGCCTTCGCTGACTTCCAACGAGCAGACTCAAGCAGTTACTGCTCAGAACAATAGACTCGCGGGAAGCCTAGTTCCTCCTGAAGGGAAATGCACAACAATTTGATGCAGACCTTTGAGCTGTTCTACAGAAACGACGGCCCCCAACCCGTAGACTCCAGACTAGTTGGAACCGGAAGGTTGAGATTCCGGAAACATCACCCTATTACTTCACCACCAGCCAATCCAATGAAGGTCCATGAGCTGCTCACGCACCCTACAACCTTCTCCCCTAACACTGTCTTTAAAAACCCTGGCCTGAAAGCCATAGGGGAGTTTGGGTCTTCTGAGCACGAGTTCCCCTTCTCTTTGCTTGGCCCTGCAATAAACCTTTCTCTGCTCAAAACTCCAACATTTCGGTTTGGTCTCCCTGTGCACGGGGCACACGACCTTGTGTTCAGCAGCAACTTCTGACAAGCCAGCCAGGAGCCTGTGCCCGTGGCAGGTCGACCTTGACTGGGGGCAGCCCCTTCCCTGGGTCCCCAGGAGCTACTGGGGCTCATTTTGCTCCAGGGAACTCTGGGCAGATGCATTCTGACCTACCATCAGCCTTCTGTTTCATCTGCGGGTAAGTCGCTCTGGCTCGTGCAGGCTGGGAATTACCCTCCTTCATCCAGGCTCATGTCCTTTCGAGAAATGAGCCAATCTGGGCTCTTCTCTTTTGGGAGCGGGGCCAATCTGGTCTTGAGGTCTGCATCTGGGAGGGGGGGATGGAATTGTTAGGCTACAGTTCCATAGTCTGATCTTTTGTCTGTGCGAATGTGTTTGTTGTTTGTATTTCTGTGTATCAGTACTTGCATTTTCAACAAAATGGGAAATACTAACTTCACCCCTGTCTGCCTGAGTCCTGGAGGCTGATCGGGACCCTGGTCACTAAAGGCTTCAGTGAAATAATCTGGGTCCCTCTTCCTGGTTTTGACCCTCGTTAGGGGGTCCTGGCTTTGACAACCCAAAGAGGCCCTGGTTATGACTTTTGTTAGAGGGTCCTGGTAACTTGAATTATTTGTAGAGGGGCGCCAGTTTGCTGTACCTGAACAACCTGAGTGTGCACTTTTAAATTATCAGTTGGAAGAACTTACCAACTCTCTAGAGAAGGAAATTTTCAGTGGGCTGAGAGCAGCCGAATCTGTGTCTCCACCAACACTTATTGTAGAGCTCTTGGTAGGTGAGGGCAAATTCTCAGCCGAGATCCAAGGATGTGGGCACCAGACATCAGTCCCCTCGGACAGCCCATTAGCGTGCATTCTGAGTCATCAGAAACTCTGTGGCTCTACTCCAAATGACAAAAATACCCACTTATTTTCTTTTGTAATACTGTCTGGCCGCAATAACAACTAGGTGACCAGGGAAAATGGCCAGAGAATGGCTCATTAAATCATAGCACCATGCTCCAACTGGACTTACTCCGTGACAAAAGAGAAATGAGGTGAGACTCCCTATGTACAGCGCTTTCTGGCCCTTTACCAGAGCAGAGGCTGCAGAAGAAATGCAGACTTAAGGCTGCTCAGCAATTTAACTCAGGGGGGAAGCCCTCGCTCCCTGTTTTGAAAGGATCCCCTGAAGACCCCTTAGATTTTCCTTTGCCCCTAGCGCTCCAAATACTCACTGCAAACTTCAAAAGATTGCTGTAGGGACCTATCACCCCCACCTACCAGCTGGTTTTCAATAACTAAGATGTGGCAGAAGAAGAAAAAGAAGATGAAGAAGCAAGGCGCCTTCCTTGCAGTAGCGCTGCAGACCACCCCAGGTACCCGGGAGGAGAGAATAAGAAGACTCCACAGGTGAGCGCCCCTGCCCACAACATGGGACTTGGGACACACAGGCCACCAGCAAAGCTGGGACTTAGTCAGTGCACTTACTGCAAGAAAGTGGGAAGGCCCCGACCAACCACAGAGGGGGAAGGCCTGAGCTAAACCCCCTTCCTTTCAGCTCCTGCTAACTGAAGAAGCAGCCTGGGGGCTCCCCAACTGGCCCCTCAAAACACCACCCCCCATCTCCCCCAAGGAGCCCCAGTTACCCCAGAAGTCGGGGGAGAGCCAACTGAGTTTCTGGTAGATACCAGAGCCGCATTCTCAGTGCGGACAACCTGAAGGGGCTCCCTCTCCAAGACATCAAAGGGGTGTCAGGAAAGGAAGACACAAGGAAATCTTGCCCTGAAAATTCCCCAGACGAGCCTCATTTGACAAGAGAAAACTGGCTTTGCACACAGGCATACAAACAACACCAGGAGCTAGGGCAGGGTTGAACAAGATTTATCTCCTACACATCTGCTCCTTCAGGACTGGGAGAGGTGGCTGTTTTATCTGATGCATAGAAACCAACACAGGGAGTCCAGGAACATGAAGAAACAGGAATATGCTCCAAACAAAAGAACAAGATAAAACCTCAGAAAAATACCCTGATGAAACAGAGATAAGTGTCTTACCTGAAAATAGTCATAAAGATGCTCACCGAGGGCGGGAGAATGATGCACTGATGAAATAAAAATTCACATTTTAAGGCAAGACAAGAAAAATATAAACATAAAACGATTTCTCTGCCCGTTTGGGCTTCCTCCCCGACCCCCACCCCCAGTGTGCATTGTGCATCTGCATTATGTGTTACCCAGGCCTCCCCCATGGCCTCCTTCTGGCACCAGCCACATAACTGCTTAGAAGATAGCGTTCGTTTCTCAATCCTGTAAGGGGTCACAGTGACCCACCACTCACCTTTTACATGATGTGGAGAGATACTGGACTGCACCTAATGGAAGTTCTTAGCTTAATTACTTACTTATGATCTCATTAATGTCACTAGCTATATTCCTTGTATTCTGCCTAGTTTACATGCTTATTGTTTCTTGCGTTACCAAATGTGTGACTGAGCCTCAGATAAAATTAATGATGATTAAGCAACTTGCAACAATTGACCAGATATATAGTTCTATAAGAGCAATGATTGTAATAGTGTACTCTAGATAGGGGAAGAAGCAACAAGAGGGAATGATTTCCTGGCCCGTAACAGACTGGCGAGACAGCTGGTCCAGAGGCTTTTGGCTACTGTTAACAGAGCCTAGTCCGGTAATAGCACAGGAAGTGGCCTATCCACAAAATCCTTGCCTGGCCTGGGAATGAGCATCCCAAGCACCGTGGAACACATTGGTCATGAAATGCCTCCCAAACCTTGGCCAAAATTAAGAGCAAAAGGGAAGGGGCTGTAAAATAAAGAATATTGCTTACCACCCAGTTCTACGAGAATCAAGCCATTAGCCACTGCAGTCACCGACCTACAATACACTTTGAAAGGAGTTCAGGGTGAAGATCAGGATGAGGCACTCTGCGCTCTGGGAAAACTGACAGAACTGGCCCTATGATAGATATTTTCAGGAGAAATTTTGTATGAACCCGGATTCTTGTATCTTTCCATACTTAGAAAAGTACTAAAACCATTAACTAAGGTGTCTGTTCCTCATGGCTAGCAGCAAGCTTCTACTGAGACGTGTGTTTGGTTTCATGCACCCTTCACCAAAATCACATATATACTGAACCTCCCCGACCCTCCACCGCTTCGGAACAGTTCTCAGAGCTCTCTGAGAGACTGTCTCCCAGATTATGATCTGCAGTTTGGCTTGCAAAAAATTTTCCGTTTCTTTCTTAGATTGACTATTGATTTTTTGTTGTTGTTGACATTTACAAGAATGATGCATGAACAAAGTGAGAATGTCAACAAAAAAAGAGAAAGAAAATATCAGAAAGTACCAAACAGTTATCACAGAGCTGAAGAATATAATAACTGAACTGAAAACTATAATAAAGGGGTTCCACAACAGACTAGATGAAGTATAAGAAAGGATCAGTGAATCAAAGACAGGAAGGGCAGTGGAACTCATCCAATCAGAGCAGCTAAAAGAAAAAAAGGAATGAAAAAGAGTAAAGAGAGCTCAAGGGACTTGTGGGAAAGCGTTAAGCAGACCAATATTTGCATCACAGGGATCCCAGAAGGAGAAGAGAGAGACAGGCGGGTAAAAGACTTATTTAGAGAAATAATGGCTGAAAACTTCTGCGACCTGGGGAAGAAGAAAACAAGTCCATATCCAGAAGGCCCAGAGAGTTCCAAATAAAATGAACCCAAAGGAACCCACACCAAGATACATTATAATAAAATTGCCAAAAGTTAAGGAAGGGTTACAAGGCAATATTTAGAAAAGTGAGTAGGGAGGAAAGAAATTCAATAGCTTAACATTTGGAGATTGAAACTACTGGAGGTTTTGAATTATCCATGTTACCCTTACTTTGCTGATTATCCTTCAACTATTTCCAGTTTGTCCCAAATTGGGGGCAAAATATCCCCATTTATTTCCAACCTGTCCAATCCTTGGACGGCTCTGTTATTTTTCAATATCCTCCTCAGGATAACACTCCATATACTATGAAGCCAAAGCATTTCAAAATGTTAACAGGCTTAAAACATTGCAGGAGCAGTTGGGGTGGGGAGGAGGGGAGATGGGGGATAAAACAAAACAAAGAATTGCCATTTGAAATAACAATTCCAGATTGAGATCAAAGGGAAACAAAAGAGGTTTCAGGTTCAGCACAAACTGGTATTTTGGAGTATCACACAAAGAGTAGCAATACACACGGTATTTATCAGCTTTTCCCCCCAGGTTATGTCCAATTTTAAACTCCACAATTTAAAAAGCAGCTACAAAAAAATAAAAATAAAAAGCAGCTACATTTGTCAATACAAAATATACACACTTGACTGTACACTGAGTTGGGAAGGAGGTGCCACTAATTTTATTGTGTTATATGAGCTGAACAGAAAAATACATCCTGCCACTTTGGGGATGCTGGGTTGCAACTCAGCTATTTGAGAGAAACTAAATAATACAGTGTGTCCTTTGAGGCCAAAGTGACTAGAAGATCATTTGAACCTGGGCTGCAGTATTCTTGCTCTAGTGCTGAGCTTGTTTTTTCTCTCATGACCAAAGTTAATGAGAGATGAGTTTAGAAAAGAGTGTTTTGTGGCAAAGTTTGGCTGATTTCCAAAGTAAATTAAACTGGTCTTACCAAAATTTCTGAAGGCTGATCACAATAAGTCATTCGTTCATTCTCAGATCTTAATTTTATTAAAAGAGCTTTAAAAATCATTAGAATCCTGTTTCAAGCATTAAGATAAAAGACCATCCTTTCTGAGATTTTAGGAAAAAACTAAACTGTAATTATCATACTTGTTGATATGACCTAAACACAAATGGTTACTTAGCTAATTTTATTATGTGCTTTCTACAGATAATATTGTACATACAGTTTTATTACAACTAAGTAAAATCAACTCGTGTACTCCTAGTTAGATAAGAATTACACATCTGCTTTATATTTGATGGTGGTCTGGAGAACACAGTTGTGAGGTCTGATGCCTCTCAGCCTGTAGTTGAGACTGAAAGAACAGGTGTCTTCCACACCTTTCTAGCCTGTGCATCTTTATACACAAGCATCGTTCTTTGGTCCTCAGTACAGGCATCATTTGCATCATTGCAACTTCAGTTCAGCTGCGTTAGATACATGTGCTTCATACCAGTGCTCACTTAGTGGGCCATCCTCTTCCCCACTGCTTTATGTTAGACTGGTGGTCTCTCTCCTACTGCATTTTCCTGAATTTTAAATCTTTCAATTATTACAATTGATTGTGTTGAATATACTCAGTGTTGAGAAATCTTTCTCCTGTGAACATATATGAGTTTTGAAAACATCCAAAAGTCATTCCGAACTGAATCTGATAAATGAAATATTTGATAACTGTTTTAGTCAAAAACAAAGTACAATTACAAGGTATAAAAAAAAAAAGTGTGTGATTCTGCAGGTAATTCTGAAAGAGGAATTTTTAAATGTTTTGAGCAATTTATAGTATCATTGGAATAGGGTAGATTACGTATATACTGGGAAAGAAGGATGGATGGATGGATGGAGGGATGGAGGGATGGTTGGGTGGGTGAATGGGTAAGTGGATGGGTGGGTGGACAGATACAGTATGTCTCATTTGTTTGTTTCTTTGCTTGTTTTTATTACAGTATGTCTCATTTGTTTGTTTCTTTGCTTGTTTTTAAGAAAACGTTCTAACTCAAAAGAAACAACTAAGTCCTAGGTTACCCTTCCTTATCTTTGGATAATGTCTTTTTACAGAACCTGAAGCCCACACTTGGGTTATCTTCACTTACACATTTTCCTAAGTTTCTTCTTCGCTAAGAAACTCCCTACCATGCAGTGAACTTATTTGACTTCCCCCAAAGAGTCTCTTACCCTCTTTCTTGTCCTCTGTTTCAGTAGATCCATGTTTATCTCAGGATAATTATTACACAAATATAAAAATAGGATAAGAATGACAGAGTTGTGTACACGTGTCCATTCAGGGATCACAATAGCTCCTTATAGATCCACCAAAAAAGGCTCATTTAGACCCCTGTTTAAGACCAAAAAATTTGCTTATCACTCAGAGATGAATTGTGCCAGAAGCAATCAGTCTCTTTCAATCTGGTAATCCTTGTGTTTTCTTTGTGCAACAGATCACTCCATATCAGACAATATTTTGCAGTCTTTATTTATCACTCTATCACTGATCCTTGAAAACTTTTTATCCAGGAAAAATGTTCAAAAGGCAAGGCTTTTTGTAATTTTCCTCCTAAGTGGGGCCAGTCATACACCAAACCGCCTTTGCCAAATCCTTAAAAATATTTAAAATTAAGCAGATTAATAAGGACATGGTTTTTCTTGATGTCCCATTAAACATGGAGTCCCATTTCACATTTCTTAAGCCTCTACAACATACCACACGCAAATATTTATAAGATGGGCTCTTAAAGAACTCATAGTATAGTGGAAAGAGGTATGGTTGTTTTTTTTTTTATTTTGATACAATGAAGTACATTTTATAATAGAGGTTTTATAGATCAGACCGGCTAAAATGGAAAGTGGGGAAGCAAACAGGTCAGGTTTCCCAAAGATATTAGTGATTTAGCCGAATCTTGAAGAAAACAGAAATTTACTAGATTTGGGCCAGGGTAGAAGGAAACCAGTGTTACTGAGACTCAAAGGTGTAAGAAAGCAGGAAGTAGAAGCAGTCCGTGTGTCAGGGACAGAAGGTAAAAGTGAAGGGATGAGGGGAAATTAAACCAAAAAGATAGGCCAAGAACTCCTGCTCCTATCCACTCTGGGGAAACTGGGATCAGACTCACCCTTCCATCATAAACAACTGGAAACTGGAGATACTATGTGAAACAAGGATTTTCAAACAGTGAAAAACAGGCAGCACAGGTCTGCGATCCCTGAGAAAAAGGCTGCAAACTAAGTGAATCCTGTCATTGCCTCAGCTTTCTGCCTGGGGGCACTTACCAACCACGGTGCAAAAGGGGATCCTAAGAAGAATACACAAGAATACATCTTGAGATGAGGATCAGAGATTAGAGTTTGGGGAGGCTGAGAAACTGGAATTTGTGGCACAGAGTTCCATCAGAAGGTTGCTGCCCAGACCAAGAGAACTAGGTTCCTGGTTGTGGAGCCCCCGGAGGCTCTGGCTGAATGCTGTCATTTGTACAGAAGATAAAATGCCCTAGGTCTGAGCAAAGAATGTCCAAGGAGCTGTAAACTGAACAATTCCCAGAGCTCCCGGGGAGTTGGGATACATTTGAGTTCCAACCAATCAGAGAGGAAGAGTTCATTGAACATACAGGCACCCAGTTGAGACCTCAGAAGAGTCATACCATAGTAGGAAGGCTAAACTAGTCCTAGAATAAAGGCTAAAGTCCTTTAAAATAAGTATCCGAACTATCAAACTGATCCATAAGGAAATTAACTGCCTGCCAGGACAAAGTCCCTACTCTTTAAGTCAACAAAATCTAGGCACACAACAACATATATTTACAATGTCTAGCATCTAATTTAAAAATTACTAGATATAGGAAGAAATAAGAAAATGTGACCCAAAACAGTAGAAAACTTATTTCAAAGAAAGAGACCAAGAAAAGAAAGAATGCAATTCACAGAGAAGCATAATAAAATAGCTATTAAAAATATGCTCAATATGCTCAAGGATTTAAAGAAAAACAAATCTAATGAGAAAAAATGGAAGATTAGAAAAATGAAATGCAACTTCTAGAGATAAGCATACAATATCTGAAATTTTAAGAATTTAGGTTTTATGTGACTTATCTTTATTTTTTTCCAGTTTTATTGGGATACAATTGACAACAAACAACCCAATCAAAAAATGGGCAGAAGAACTAAATAGACATTTCTCTAAAGAAGACATCCAGATGGCCAACAAGCACATGAAAAGATGCTCAACATTGCTAATTATTAGAGGAATGAAAATAAAAACCACAATGAGGTATCATCTCACACCCGTCAGAATGGTCATCGTCAAAAAGTCTACAAATAACAAATGCTGGAGAGGGTGAAGAGAAAAGGGAACCCTCCTACACCATTGGTGGGAATGTATATTGGTGCAGCCACTATGGAGAACAGAAGGGAGGATCCTCAAAAAAATAAAAATAGAACTACCATATGATCCAGCAATCCCACTCCTGGGCATATATCCGAAGGAAACAAAAACACTAATTTGAAAAGATACAAGCACCCCAGTGTTCACAGCAGCATTGTTTACAATAGCCAAGATATGGAAGCAACCTAAGTGTCAATCAACAGATAAATGGATAAAGAGGATGTGGTATATATATACAATGGAATACTACTCAACCATAAAAAGTATAACATTTTGCCATTTGTAACAACATGTATAGACCTGGAGGGTATTTAGTGAAATAAATCAGATAGAGAAAAACAAATACTATATGTTAACACTTATATGTGGAATCTAAAAAATAAAACAAATGAATGAATATAACAAAACAAACAGACTCACAGATATAGAGAACAAACTAGCGGTTACCAGTGGGGAGAGAAAATGGGAGAGGGGCAAGATAAGGGTATGGGATTAAGAGATACAAACTACTACTTATAAAATAAATCAACTACAAGGATATATTGTACAGCACAGGGAATATAGCCAATATTTATAATAAATTTAAATGGAGTGTAATCTATAGAAATTTTGAATCACCATGTTGTACACCTGAGACTAATATAATATTGTAAATTAACTATACTTCAATTATAAAAAAAGAGAGACAGGATAAAAGGAATGCACAATAATAGGACAAATAGAAAACAAACAAATAGCAAGATTGTAGATTTAAACCCAACCACATGATAATTACATAAGAAGTAAATAACCCGAACACTCCAATTAAAAGGCCCAGTTTGCCAGGCTGAATAAAAAAGCAAGATCCAAATCTATGCTGTCTGCAAGAATAGAGAATCCCACTTTAAGAATAAAGATACAGATAAGTTAAATGTAAAAGGATGGAAAAAGATACATCATGCAAACACCTATCTAAGAAATCTGCAGAGGCTATATCGGTATCAGACAAAGCTATCAAAACGGGGGGGGGCAAAGGAAGGAAAATGGATGTCCAGGGTCTGGAGCCGGTGTCAGGTGATTGCTGCTAATGAAATAAAATTTAAATTTTAAGGCAGGACAAGAAACTTTAAACACAAAATTGTCTCATTCTGTCCCTTTATGCCTCCTTCCTCCCTCCCTAATGTGCAGTGTGCATTTTTGTTACACGTTAACCAGACTTTCTCAGAGATGAGAGTGCCTGCTGGGCCACAGGTCATTTTTCTCCCCCTCTTTCTTCTAATTTTATCAATGTAAAAGAATAGCCTTCTTTCCCAATGCTAGGGGGTCATGGTGACTTGCTGCTTTGTATGGGCTTACCTGGACTGCATTATCCTTGGGGAACTTTATGTAAAATATCAATATGTCATTTTGATATACAATCTTTTGTCTCGAAAATGTGTATGACTGCGCCTCTGACTTCTAACAGGTGGAACAGTTCTCAGAGCTTTCTGAGAGTGTGTCTCCTGGGTTATAATCCTCAGTTTGGCTCGAATAAAATTCCCTTTTTTTCTCTTTAGTTTGATTGCTAATTGAATTTTCGTCAACACAGCAGTCTTGGGTGATGGACAGAGATAGACAGAATCAGAATCACCTACAGGGCTTAAAACACCAATTGCTGGGCCCCAGCCCCAGAGTTTCTGATTCAGTAGGTCTGGGATGGGTCCTGAGAATGTGCATTTCTAGCAAGTTCCCAGCTGATGCTGCTGGTCTAGGGATTCACTCTGGAGCCACGGGCTCAAACTGACCCTCTTCTTTCTCTTTAAAATGGACATAATTCTACTTTAAGGGGTATTGTAATAAATTAGAAAGATAAAATAAGTGAGTGAGGAATCTGAAAGGGTGGAAACTGATTTCCCTTACAATTGCCTGATTGGGATTGATTGAGATGGGAGTTGGGATAAGAATGACACTGAGGATTCTGCCTTAGCCAACCAACCGGGGAGTGGTGCCTCTGAGTCAGGAAGTACAGGAGAAACAGATTTGGGAGTGGAAATAATGAGCCCAATTTTGGATTTGTTGAATTTTAAATGCAGTTCTCATATATCTTTCTCACTTTTTTAAAAAAGGTCAGTGTAGGGGCTTCCCTGGTGGCGCAGTGGTTGAGAGTCTGCCTGCCAATGCAGGCGACACGGGTTCGAGCCCTGGTCTGGGAGGATCCCACATGCCGCGGAGCAGCTGGGCCCGTGAGCCACAATTACTGAGCCTGCGCGTGTGGAGCCTGTGCTCCGCAACGGGAGAGGCCGCGATAATGAGAGGCCCGCGCACCGCGATGGAGAGTGGCCCCCACTTGCCGCAACTGGAGAAAGCCCTCGCACAGAAACGAAGACCCAACACAGCCATAAATAAATAAATAAATAAAAATAAAGTCAGACAAGAGAAGCGTCTAAAAAAAAAAAAAAAAGGTCAGTGTAGTGGGTATTTACTGGCTGAGTCGCTGTACCATAGTTTAACTCTGTGTCTTTAAATGGGCACTTCCAAGCTGTGACAAAAACCCGTGTGAGATGTTGGCTAGCCCCAGGTGAGGCTTTCTGAGCTCCACATTTGCACTCTATCAGACACTTGGAGTCTCGGAAGGTGAACATTTGTCTGGGGCAAATGTCAAAGCAACGGGGATCAGAGATCCAAGAAACAAGTGATCCTCTAAGAAACAAGCCATTCCTCCAACAAGGAATGGCTGCTGATGGTGGATGAGGACGGCGAACGCAGGTTTTCAAGAAATATTTCCTCATTGTCAACCACGATTTTCTGCTGTTCCTATAAAGGAATTAACATTGGCCTCCTTTTCCTACCAATCTTGCTAACACTGCTCTAAGTGTAACGTAGCTTCCCTATTCCAAAGGTTTTGTATTATTTTACCAGGAGTTGTAACATGGACGGCGCTTAAGCTGTTTTTCCCTAAAGGAAAAGGATTATAACCGAGAGCTTTTTAGTATCTCGATCGCAAAACGCTTACAGTTCAGAAGGAACGAGGAGTCGCCAAGGATTTCCCCGTGGAAACAGCTTCTGCCCTCCACGAACACTAGGAATGTGCTCCCGCCTTCTCGGTCGCAGCCAGGGAGGAGAGCTCGCGACTCGTTCCCACTCCCAACGCCTTGGGCTGGCGTGGCCATCCCTACATTTCCAGTTACTTAGCAACGTCCGGGTAAATGGAGACAATGCCCTGTGAATCTTTACGGGTATTAAACATTTCTCCTTTCACTGCCCCCCTTGGGGGTGGGGTGGGGTATACTGTGTATTCTTTGGTGATGGATGGCAACCGGCCGCGCCTAGCCGGGTTGGTCCACGGAGCTAACCCGCTGGCAAGGAAGAAGATGCCAGAGGCCGAGGTCCCCGAACCCCGCGAGGACCACGGCCCCAACACCCCAGCGTCCCCCATTTCCCCTCCTCCAGCCCCTGGGCGATGCGCGTCCCAGGCGGAGAGCTGGGACGGGCGGGGGTCGCGGAGCCAGGCACGGGGTCGTAGATGGGAGACTAGGGGCGCTGGGAGTGCGCGGAGCCCCGGTGCGGGAGCCCCGGTGACGCACCAGTGACGTCGACGGCGGCGGGAGGGATTTCCCGGCCCCTCCCGGGCGCCCGGCGAGACCCTGCTGCGGAGTGGGCGCGACCAGAGTGGACGCGAGAAGGCGGGGGTCGGCGACACGCACTCTGCACCCGCCGGACCCGGACGCACGCCTGGAGCCCGGCACGGGGGGGTGCCGAGCAAACAAAGTACTCGGCAGCTGGGTGACCGCACTCGCCAGCGGGACACGGGCTCGCCCACCAGCACCGCGCGCTCGGCCTCACGTGGTCTTTCCCCTGCCCGGGCCTGGAGGCACGGGACGGGGCGGGGCGGGGCGGGGCGGGGCTGGTGACGCGACGCGGAGACCCCGGGGGCGGCGCGCGGCGCGAGGCGCGCGTTTCCACCGTGAGCCCGTCCGCGTCCAGGCGCGGGAGCCGAAGCGCCGAGCCGGAGCCGGAGCCCCCGCGAGCCTTGCGCCCGGATTGAGGGGCGATGCCGTTCGGTCTGGCCACCCCCCGTGAGCACCGCTCCGGAGACAAAGCCCGCGCGTGAGCGGCGCCCTCGGCCCGGGTAAGTGCCGGCTGGGGCGTGTCGGTGGGGAACGAGAGGCACCGTCCTTGCTCCGGCGAGCTCGGGGCGAGCCAGAGACAAAAGGGAAACTCGGGCGGGACGGTCTCTGGAACTGGAGAGACGGTTCTGGTGCCTGCGTCTTCCTGCAGCTGTCAGCGGAAGCTCGCGAAACGAATACCTGTGATCATCTTGGCCGCCCGCGGCGAACCCGGCCTGCGCGGCGCCCGCACAGGTGGGCATCATCGGCGGCCCGGCGCCGGCGCGTGCGGGGGCTCCTCGAAGCCAGGACCCTCCGCCGAGCCCTTGGGAAACCCGAGTGCAGGTTTGGACAGACAGCTCGGAACGTCTGAGGGGTTTCCTGGGGGTCGGGGTCGCCCGATCTCTCCGGCTCGAGGCGGGGGAGGCTTCTGGGGACTCCTTTTTCGTATGTAGGTCACGGCCGTTCGTTCTTGTCTCGGCAGGGGCGTCCCCCGTTGAGGAGCGCCGTAATGGGAGGGATGGAGTGGCTAGTTGGTCATTTTATTTGGAGAAATGCTTTGGGCCTGAAGAAGCCCTCTTGATTCCCCAGCACCTGGGACACCTGCCTCGGGAACAGTTCGGGCGGCGACAGTGGACGGAGGGGCGACGGTTTGTCCCTCCCTTATGGCGTCTGTCCCCGAGTCTGGTGCTGAAATGGGCTGCGCTCGCAGCGCGCGCACCCAACGGCACTGGGGGAGCTTTGGTTTAATTTTTTTAATTACCTTAGAAATAAAAACAAGAGGATGGGATGGGGCGGTGGACAGAGGTGTGACTGGAGAAGACTTCTTAATTTAAAAACAAGGAGGACTTATTTCTGTGTATCTTGAGCTAAGGTGTTAGGAAATGCAGAAATGGTAAAGTTTGATCAAGTGATAAAGTGGATCCTGGACACGGGTTCTCCCACCCTCTTCCCAGCTCCCCACCGGCGCCTGTTTTCTTCTCTCTCTGTTGCCTCCCAGGACTGTAAAAGGCTGGCGCAGGGCCGGCTGGGCTGCGCTGGTGTTTCCCATTAAACCGTGTGAGTCTCATCATCTGCTCAGGAGTCCTCACTGTGGTGCTTCCTTCTCATGGTGCGACAGGAAAATTCAGTGGCAAATGCCTCAAAGAGGCAGGGAGGGGACCCGGGCCCTTTGGCTGGCTTCTTGATCCTTTGGGGAAATCCTTTTCCTCGTTTCTGCATGCTGGGGGGGAAGGAGGCAACCGCCATCTGATCTGGCCCCGTTCCCTACTGTGGGAACAGCCGAGGTGATAAATGGAAAGCCTTTTTCAATCCTGAGAAACAAGACACGGTACACTGTAAACTGTGAATTATTTTTGAAGTGTGGGGTTGGCTGCATTATCAGTCGTGATGAGACATGGCTATAGCCGGGCATAACGAGTAGGCGTTAATGTAAGGTGTATTGTGATGCTTTGCTAGTTAATGAGTAGCCGCACCATGGGGTTATTAGGCTGAAATGACTATTTAGGACAATGGGCTTCCTGTTTTCTCCTCCGCCCACACATGGCTCCTATCCTTCAGCCTCCTTAACATAAAATTGTTCAGAGGAAACCTCTAGAAGATGTTTGGGCAGCTGAGAAAAAAAGCAGTGCAAAAGGGTCATTCCCAGTAGTGCAATGATTGGCGGGGCAATCGCCTTTGCCGTTTCTCGTGCAAGTTGATGGTGGAGAAACGAGGAAAAAGCTTTTCCTGTATTCATCTTACAGTTTTTAAAGCCAAAAGGACAGTCCCTGAAGCCCTCCAAATCTCAGTACGTTCTTCGAAATGGTGGAACATCAGGTGGGAACTGGACACTGTCCTCTTGTCCCCTGGTTCCCCGGGAAGCTAGTGCCTGGCAGCTGCCTCAGGAGGATGGGGCTGAGCTCACGGATGATTGTGAATAATGTCGTCTCTCTCACACACGCACACACTGACTCACCACATAGCTACTCCTTACTGAGAAAAGCAGCCGAATGGCTGAGAAAAGACTGAAGTCTACTAGACGAATCCTTCTCATTTATTTATAGCCACATATCACTGTCACATTTTTCTTACCTTGTCTAATTTTTTTGTTCTAGTTGAAGAAGGGAGAATGCCTAATAATGCAATGCATGTTAGTAGATTGACCTTTTTTCTTCATGGAATTTTGAAACAGTGTCTTCAAGATATTACCTGATTTGTTCTCAGAACACCTTTATGAGAATTTACTATCAATATTATCTAATCTTGCAGATTATTCCTGTTTTTTTTTTTTTTCACTCTAGACATATTCTGGCTTGCAGAGGAGTATTATTCAGGTAGAGAAATTGTTCATCAGTTTTCTTAAGCCAGAAGCTGAAATTTAACTTTTTTCATGCACCAAAAATACTACCAAAATATCCTTTCAACAGCTTCAGAGAAGCTGAATGAATGTCAGAAAAGAAAAACAGGGAGATCAATTATAGTATAGAAATTAACATAATATTACTGAAAGGTTTTAACTAGCTGGTTGAAGCCACATGAAGAATAAACAAATATCTTTTAAAAAATGATGAGAAGTGAAAACATGCAAATGAAATTTCCATTTAGGGAAGGAAGTAGAGGCAAGAAGTACTGCTGGAAGAAGAAAAATTACTGCAGAGAAAACAATGGGTACTTAAAAGGAGCTCCATTCAACAAGCTAGCTGGAGCATTCCAAATCACTTTAATTGTCAAGGAGCTTTTGTTAGGTCAAATGGCAGCTGGTGTGCAATCAGTTTTTCTGGTGGAACTTGGCAAACAAAATGGCAGGTCCTGGGACTTCCCTGGTGACTCAGTGGTTAAGAATCCGCCTGCCAATGCAGGGACACAGGTTCGAGCCCTAGTCCGGGAAGATCCCACATGCCGTGGAGCAGCTAAGCCCGTGCGCCACAGCTACTGAGCCTGCGCTCTGGAGCCCGCGAGCCACAACTACTGAGTCCACGCGCCTAGAGACTGTGCTCCGCAACAAGAGAAGCCACCGCAGTGAGAAGCCTGCGCACCACAATGAAGAGTAGCCTCCACTCACCGCAACTAGAGAAAGACTGCACGCAGCAACAAAGACCCAACACAGCCAAAAATAAAGTGTAAATTAATTAATTAATTAATTTTTAAAAAAGTTAGGTCCTGTGCAGATGGGGGAGTGCCGGGTGTGTTGAGGATATGGTGCTTCTGGAAGGGGCCCTGGGTGTGGAGAAGCTAACTCTGTCCCTGAAGCCCTGAGGTTCCCAGGTATCTGCAAGTGAGTCACCAGTGGCCCAGCCTAGGAGGACCAGACAGCAGAGGGAGCAGCGGGGTGGAGGGAGGGCCAGGCTTCACCTGGATACCCCTCGTGGATGAGCCCATTTAATCCTCCCAGCGTACCTGGAAGCTTTCTCTTCAGCAAAACAAAAAAACCCAACAGTGTCCGTAGTGTCCTTTTTATCCAGGGGTATTCGGGCAGGGTACTTGGGGTGGGTGGTGACTTTCTTAACTAACCAAGGAAACGCACATACCAATGGGAGGCGAGCGATTGAGCTGCGTGGAAGAGACCCGCCCCCAGGGACTGCACTTGTGCTCCCTTCCCAAAGAAGAAGATGTGTTCCTCTCACTTCTTAGAGTTCTCAAACCATTTCTCCCTGGGCAGCTGGGTTGACTCTCTCGTGGGACATCTGCTGTGAGGCTGAGGAAGTAGATGGAGGAGACAGAAGATAGAAGAAATGCTTTAAACATCCCTCTGGGGCCCAAGTCACCCTCTCTGCCCCATCAAACGCATGCACGACGCGGAGCAATGGCCCTCCACCCAGTAACTGGCGCGAGCTGCGCTTTCTGCTTTTCTCATTTGTCCCTGTGCTTCCTCCTGGTGCTCCTGTGTAACTTGCCGCTCTGGGGCCTTCTCTGCCACCCCCTGCCCAAGGTCGCCACCAAAGGAAGAGGGGCAGGACGGTAGCAATAGGAAGAAGGAAAACATTTAAAATTGTTTCCAAAATTCTTATTAGAACACCTTTACAACTGCAGCAAAAGGGGTTACCGTGAAACATACATGTGCCCCCACAGCCCCACCACCCGAATTCAACTGTAATTACTTCTTCTGGTGTTTTATCACACAAATATGTAAAACTGAGAGATTTTCGCCAAAACAATACACGAGTATAAAGGTCCAAGTAGGAGAAACGGAATTAGAAAACAGGAAGGAAAGAGCAAGGGAATACTGACAGGGGGTAGAAAGAAGAGCAAGGTAAGGGATTGCTGAGGACAGTCTGTTACAAGTAGGTGATTTTCCACGATGGCCCCTCGGGCTCTGTGGCTCAGCTTCTGGACGCTGTTGGAGAGGCAAGGACAGGGATGGCAGACGGTGGTGTCAGGACCCTCACATCCTGGAGGGATCCCCTTTTTATCTGTGGGACCCACTATCACAGTGGCCTCCACCTTCCCATCTTTCCTTACCTGTATGAGGGTCCAGGCATATCCAAGAATTGGAATTCTCCTCCGGCGTGTTTTTCCAGCCTAATTTGGGCAGGCATCTGTCCTGTTGCTCTGTAGTACCTGCTATGCATACCCTTTGTGGAAACTGTAGGAGAGGAAAAAAACTTCTCCTCTATCTGCTTATGTTCTGTGCCGCCTGGGAATTAAACTGAGGACAGGCAAGAATAACAAGAGAAAAGAGCCAGATTAACAGGGGAAAAGGTTTATTATGCACGTGCACAGGACCTTCACAGGAAAGAAGAGCAAACCCAAAGAATCGGTTAGGCTTGAGAACATATGTACCATTTTAACAAAGGGACATGAGTTGTGGGAAAGTGACAAGACAAAGAAAAAGGGCTTTGAGCTTCCAGGGGTGGTAAATTTTGGGAAGGTAAGTATGTGGCGAAAACTAATGGCAGATAAGGGATATTTTATTTGTGTAGGTTTATTTGTGCAGGCCCATCTGGGTGGTGTCTTTCTCCAGTGATACTGGTGGTTTTTCTCCTCCTGGGTGATGGGAGGGGAAAACACCTTCACAAAGGGAAATTTATATCCTGCTTTTAGGTAGAAAGGGGGAGGCCAGAGATTTCCTCCTGTGTCTGCTGTTTTCTAATTGCCTTCAACTCAAAATAATCCTTATGCCAAGGTGGCATATTTTGGGGTGGTATATTCTGATCCCCTTCAGAATTTCCGGCAAAGTCGAGAGCCCAAAACTGGTGGCCTGCTAAACCAGTGTGAGTAATCCCTCTTTGCTTTTAGTCTCTGTTCCTCAATCTTGGGAAAAATCTGTTTTCTCTGTGCCCCAGTTGACTTCACTTACAACCCAGGGTCTCCAGCTGGTCTGTAGATGCTTATTTAGCCCCTGACACCTGTGGGACCACACAGACAAGGGAGGGTTGCATCTTGGCTAAGGAGACAGATTACTTAAGTGTGTAAGTGTCTGTTTGGTGGTATATATGGGGGAAGCAGATGTTGCAGGGATGTAGAGACACAGTCAGGCTTCTCAAGTTTTAAGGGCTGTGTGGCCAGGAAGGGATGATGGAACTTGAGTGGAGATTTCCAAAGCGTTGAACCTCAAGGGAAGTAACACAGGGAAGCTGACGGTGATAGCAGTCACCAAATTCTTTCTGGAGCAAGGTGAGGCGTAGATACATAAATCAGCCTTCATCGGCATCCCGTATTCTCTTCTTCAGCTGAATTTTAACTAACAGGGACAGGGTCACCGGAGTCTTCTGCTGACTTAGATCTTTGGGTACCCGGGTGACCCCACTACCCCGTCCCTGTCTCTGAGTGGCTTTGCCTCATCTCCCTTGCAGGCGGGGTTTGGTGTTTCAGCTGCACTCGGTCGGTCTTGTAGAATCGTGTCTTCTTCTGGCTGTTTCCCACAGACCTTTCTGTGCTCCGTCCGTCCGTCCACATTGCAGCGAGTGTGACCACTGCCACCACTCTGCCATGTCTCCATGTCCTCAGAACTGCTAAGAGGAGGTTAGAGACAAGCACAGTGTGTCCTGCACGGGGCGGGGTGGGAGGGGACCAGCCCTGACACCCCCCGCCCACCACATACTCTAATGGGTCAAAGTCCTCTGAACTCCCCAGTTTCTCTCCAAACCCTCTCCTCGTGCTAGAATCTGTTTTAGTAAATAGCGTCTGAAATAAGTCGATCGTTGGCCTGGACCCAGGCGCGTTTTCTTTGTCATGGGATTTGTCACCACGGAGTTCTGCCAATCCTCACCGTGACCAGCCTTCCCAGGGTGGTCAGCCTTTCTCTGCTTTCCCTGTGTGTTCCTGCTGCAAACCACGTTCAGCAAGCTCAGGTCTGCAGCAGGCCCTGGAAAGCTGAGTCCCATTTTTGAATCCAGACAAACGAGAAAGGGCTCTCTAAGCAAGAGTGACCAGCCTGTGTGAAGGCTCAGAGTTAGGAAAGTGCAGTGAGGAGAGTGGAAGAGGCAGATGGGAGCCCGGTTAGGAAGGCGCATGAGTGGCATGTGGAAGAGTCTTTTGTAGGAGGAATGGGGATCCAGGGCAGGTGTTTAGCAGATGCAGGATTTAGCAGGTCCCAGCCTCCGCGCCCTGTGCCTGCTGCGCGGGGTGAGTCAGAGGAGCGAGCGGGAGGTGGAGTGCAGGGGGAGCTGGCAGGTGCCTCCAGGTGAGCAGAAATCTGCCTGGAGACAGAGCCAGAGCGGCGGGTACCCAGGTGAAGCCAGGGGGCGGGTGACACTGCCCACTTGTGGGGGGGGCGGTGGTCCGAGGGAAACCAAGTAGGGAGGCTTCAGAGAACAGATACGAAGTTTGGGGCAAAACAGAAATGATTCTGTAGAATGCATACTCTTTCTACTGCAAGTTCTCCTGTTCTGAAGTCCCTTAAGAGGGACCCCCTGCCTAGCAGTTCCTGAGGCTGCTCAGCCCGCCGGCCTCTGCGAAGCAACAGCAAACCGCCGCCACCCCGCTTCCCTGGATGGCTCATTCTCTCTGCGCGCAAGCAGTTGCAGCTCTGCTTCTGGTTTGTGATTCCTTTGTCCCCCTAACGTTACGCACTTGATCCGACGCTGCTCACACCATCTCTCGCCAGTCGCTGACGTCGGGGATTACGGTTTCTTAGCCTTCCGTGAGAACGTGTCTCTGTCCAAGGGTGAGTCTCTGTGTTCTGTTTTTCCCGAACCTCCTGGTCCCCCTCTACCCACCCCCAAGGTCTGGTGGCCCGAGGCAGGAGCTCTGGGCCCTGGCCCAGCTTCACAGTAACCATGGCAACTCACCTAAACCACCCACAGATTGGCCCAGGGCCCCAGGCTAGCTCGGGCTCCCTCTGGTTGTTAGGTGTGAGCTGTGAAACACGCCCCGTGGTGGGGTTTGCTCTCTTTCTTTCTTCCTTTCTTTTTTTTTTTTTAACAGTCCTCACTCTATCCTGCTGTTTTTCCTCACTGCACCTTCTACGTGGGAGGGATACAGCAGTGGAAAAGGCAGGCAGTGGACGGGGAAACAAAAAAATCCCTGCCCTCGTATATGTCATAGTAGAGACATCACACCATAATAATAAGTCAGAAAATGGAAAGTAATTTAAGCAAATAAATAAGCATTTAACAGTATAATCAGTGCTTGGGAGAAAAATAAAACGAAGAAGGGAGATAGGGAATGCCAGGGAAGGGTGTTATGAATTTAAAATGGGCTGCTCATGGAAGGATTACTGTGTTGATCCAAGATGCAGGTGAGGAGGTAAATGAACTTACCTGATCTGTGTGGTGCCAGTGAAAATGGAAGCAGCTGGAAATGTGGTAGACCCACAGGTTATTGATGCTCAGCGGCCTTCCTTGACGGAACAGGGCTTCGTTCCCCTCCTTGCACACTCCCACCGTACAAGGAAGCTGCATTTCCCAAAAGGAGCGTTTGGTAGTGTTGACTGAAAAAAAATGCACAACGTGAGAGTTGAGAATTATGTTTTATTCGATGGATTTACTGAGGACTTAAGCCCAGGACACAACCTCTCAGATGGCTCTGAGGAACTGCTCTGAAAAGGTCAGGGAGGACCAAGGCTCTACAGGAGTTTCTGCAACAAAAACCAGGTAGTTGGAACATCAAAAGATTACTGTGAATTAAAGAAAACCAAACATCTCAACTTAATGAATTTAGCACTTTTCTTTGTGTGGGCAGATGCAAGAGTCTGGGCTCATTGAAATCATTCCTTTGATACGCGCCGTAACTCTCTAGGGTCAGTATCCTGCTTTTCTCCATCCTGAAACCCTTCAGGGTGCACAGCTGGGGGTGACTGCAGTGGCTGCTGGTTTGAGGGTCGCAACATCCTTTGTTTACTGATACGGCAGGTGACGTTCTTCATCCCCAGGAGTATAGCTCGGGGCAGAGGCAGAGACTCTCAGCAAAATAACACACAGCACAGAGATGTCTCTCACTCCAGAACAGCCTGTTTGGTGGACACCCCACCCATCCAGGGACGACCAATGGGCCAAGCAGCTCCTGATGTACCAGGCTCCAGGTAGAGCCCGGTACCGGGGAGTTTACCCATCCCAGAGCCCTCCAGAGGGTGCCCTGAGAGGCTGGATCAGAGACCTGCACGTCTTGAAGATCTGGGGGCTCGCTAGAGTAGAGAGACCACCCGCAGGTCCACTCTTCTGCGGGCCTGGACGGGTTAGGGGACACAGCTCTGTAAGACGGGTTTCGTATGTTCTGGATGCGTGGCCTGCCTCGTTCACAGTAAGTTTGCTTAATGATGAGCTTCACTGGCTGTTCCTTCCATTTTAACACGCCTGTTTAGGGAGCCATTTATTTGTAGCACAGTCTGTCTGTAAAATTCAGGGTAGATCCATCCGTGGTTTCCAAACCTGGCTGCGTAACAGCATTGCTTTGGGTAGTTTTCAGAAATACTGCTTTCTTGCCTCACGCCTGGACATTCTGATTCAGCAGGTCTGGGCTAGAGCCTGGGACTGTGTCTTGAGTTTTACAAACCACGGAACCAGGTGATTTCTGTGGGTCTTTCTTCCTTGTGTCTGATCACCCCCAACCTGCCCAAGCGTCGTGGAGCCCGTTTCCCATGCTGGTCCCTCCCGCCCACCTGCAGCCCTGAGACGTGACTCCCGGCAAACGCCACCCGGCTGCCACGCGTGCTGGAGCCCAGGTCTCCCTTCCAGGATGAACGCATGCATCTGTCGTCCCGGCATTTCATGCGAGAGCCTCCTCGATGGGGAAACCAGCTACTCTCCCTGAATAACTGCCCCCGCGCGGAGCACGATGACCTTGGGACACAGACATTCCCTCCACAGCTCCCCTCCCGCAGGGAGCAGCAACCCGTGGTCTGGAGCACCCCGCAGGTCGCACCCTTGTTTGCTGTGGAGTCAGGAGGGACCCTTGGTTGTTGATGAGACGTGTGAAGGCTGCTGCGTGCCATGTGCCGGGGGTCGGGACGCAGAGGTGAGGAGAAGGCATCCCAGCTCTTGAGGAATTTACGATCTAGTGAGACAGGCGGATGATTATAACACCACAGGGAACTAAGAACGGGTCCCCCCGATCACAAATCTAGCCTGGGTCATGGAAGGCTTCCAGAAGGGTCTCAGGATTTGGCCAGGTGAAAGGGTTGGGGCAGAGCCAGGGAGTGGTGGAGGCTTTCCAGGCTGAGGGTTTCTGCTTGAGCAAATAATAGTAATAATAGTAGCAAACATTTATTGAGTGCTCACTATTATACATGGCAGACTCTAAGTGCCTTCTATTATACTACGTATTTGTTCCTTGATAACTGTTGTGTTAGGAAAAATAATCCCCCCCCCCAAAGATGGCCACACTCAAATACCTAGAACCTATGAATCTGTTAGCTTAAGGGTAGAAGCGATTTTGCAGATATGAGTAAGAATCTTGAGGTGGGGGAATCAGCGTGGATTATTTGGTGGGCCCAATGTAATCACAAGTATCTTTTTAAGAGGAGGGTAGGAGCGTCTGAGAGATTGAAGGTGTCATGGTGCTGGCTTTGAAGGTAGAGGAAGGCCACAAGCAGGGAATGGAGGTGGCCTCTGGAAGCTGGAAAAGGCCAGGAAATGTTACCAAACTCAGTTCAGCTGCTCACCACTCAAAAACCAATAATCGAGAGGCAAGTGTTGGTGAAAAGGAAAGTTGTTTTAATCAGAAAAGCCAGTGATCTGGGGAGAAGGTGGACTCATGTCCGAGACCAACTCCACAAAGATTCTGCTCAGCATGACAATTCTTGAAAAGGGGAAACAATCTCAGTTAATCATTAAGGTGGGAGGTCAGATTCTTCGTCGTTTTTTTTTTTTTTTAGGTTTAATTTTATTTATATTTGGCTGTGTTGGGTCTTTGTTGCTGTGCGCGGGCTTTCTCTAGTTGCAGCGAGCGGGGGCTACTCTTCGTTGTGGTGCATGGGCTTCTCATTGCCGTGGCTTCTCGTTGCAGAGCACGGACTCTAGGCACACGGGCTTCAGTAGTTGCAGCACGTGGGCTCAGTAGTTATGGCTCACGGGCTCTAGAGCGCAGGCTCAGTAGTTGTGGCACACGGGCTTAGTTGCTCTGCAGCATGTGGGATCTTCCCGGACCAGGGCTCGAACCCGTGTCCCCTGCATTGGCAGGCGGATTCTTATCCACTGCACCACCAGGGAAGTCCCCTCGCCATTTTTCCATTGCTGGCAGACTGCTGACTTCTCCTGATCTTCCTTTGGATGCTGTCTTGCCTGCCTGGTTCACCTGCACTTTTGCTAAGGGGGAAGCTGGGGGTACAGAGTCAGTCATTCTTTAACTACTTAATTCTTCATTCTCATGCCTTTTAATCCAGGAAAGGAATCAACAGGTTAGGTAAGGCATTGTGTATGTTCAGTAGGGCAGAACTCAGGAGGCAGGTTAAATGTTACCGAGTGATCTCATTTCTATAAGGTTCGAGGGGAACAGAAATGGGCAAACAGGAAAGGGACAAAAGAGCTGCTTATAGGAACATTCTCCCCCAGAGCCTCCCCCAGCAGCCCTCCTGATGATGTGGAGTTCCAAACTCCAGCAACTATAAAATCATGAATTTGTGTTGCTTTAAGCCATGAGTTTGTGGAAATTCATTGCAGCAGCGATAGGAAATGAATACAGCCATTACTTTTGCCATCTTGCCACTGAAGAAACCAAGAGGTTAAGTAACCCGCCCAAAATTGCATAGCAAGTAAGAAGTAAATCCAGGAACCAAAATTCATCTGTCTGGCCTCAGGTCCTGCGGTTACTTGTTCGCTTTCATTTCTCTCCTGCCTGGCAGAGGTTAAAGAGCATCATGGACCCTGGAGGTTGGCAGTAGATAGCTTTTCTCCGCTATCTGATGGTTTTTACACTCCTCCTTGGCTGAGTGGTTAAGGAGAGACTCGGGTTAAGCACAGCATCCTTATGCATTTAAAATTCTCCTATCTTCAAACATCTGTTCCTACCTCGTAATTCCTTTGTTCATTTATTCTGACTCGTTTTCTCTCTCATATAAAGCATCCCCTATCCCTCTATCTTTGACTGAAATAAGTGGTGAGAGGAATTTTAAGGCAGGGTTATAGGTTTTTTGTTTTTTTTAATATTAAGCACAGTAAGCATTACTTGAAACCACAACTCCAGATACATCTGCTTCACTTATACTCCAGGTATTTTACAGGCTGTGCTTAGATTTCCAAAGGAGCAATAGCTAACATTTCGGAATTTACTAAAAGCATTCATGTCCCCTGTCCACTTGATCTTTTCAGAAATGCTGGGGGGATGTTTATCCCCATTTTTCAATGAGGAAACTAAGGCTCAGAGAAGTTCAATGTGGGGAATTCCCTGGCAGTCCAGTGGTTAGCACTCCGCACTTTCACTGCTGAGGGTGCAGGTTCAATACCTGGTCAGGGAACTAAGATCCCACAAGCTGTGCGGCGCAGCCAAACTAAAAAAAAAAAAAAGTTCAGTGTGGCCGGGATGGAAGCTCTGGGCCTCCACACTTTCTCTACTGTGTTCTTTTGCCTCTTAAAGGAAAAAGAAATTGACCCAAAACATCCTTACAAGGAAATAGGATGCCAGATCCCAGGTCAGATGTGCCCCTTTCAAGTGTAGAAGTAAGATGCTGGGGTATCCACACCAACCCCTCTCGGTGTTTCTGGGGCCCCGCCCTGCTGGAGGGGATGCGTCAGATCCCTGGGCCTTTGCCATGAGAGTGTCACGTGGTGTAGTTTAGTTGAGACTCACTAGTATCTCAGGGCACAGGCGGGAGTCCTGATGAGGACCCACGGTGACATGCAGGTTGCTGCAGGCCTGGGCTCCCAGTGGGACGAGGACAAAGGCCTCAGGTCTGCTTCTCAGTGCTCACTGCTCTCCTTACACGTGGGCCCCCCAGGCCCCTCGGTGGTCCTGTCCTGCTCACCGCCCCTCTGCCAACACAGGGGTCCCAGGGACAAGTCAGTCCTGGCCTTTCTCTGTTCTCTTTCTAGGTGCCTTTGGGGGCCTCCCATAGATGAGAGACCCCTTCATACAAATCAAGAGTTTGGCACCCAAAACTTCTTCCTGAGGAGGGCTCTCAGAACTCACTTTGGAAGTGAAAAGCAGGATACCTCTGTCTTTCCCTTTCTGCTTTAACAATCCTGGTTCCCCTGGAGGCAACACGGATACCCCTGGCCAGCTGAGAAGGGCTAGGTACAGGGAAGCGTGGAGAAAAAGCACAGACCAGAGTGGCAGGATATTCTCTCTCTACACCGAAGTCTGCACTCACCTGTTCAGGGAAAGGAAGGACCCTCAGTGTCCCCCAGATGGAGGTGAGAGAAAAGGTCCCTGGCTTGCTACCTGGGCTGTGTGGTGATGCCGGATGCTCAACCACTAACTGTCTGGTTAAAGGAAGTTAAGGAGGTTAGGTTACTTGCCCTCTGCCAGCCTTCAGCTTCCTCAAGGCGGTACCCAGAATTACTGCAAGAGGTCTCTGAATCCAGGTCTGCACCAGGAACCCTGTGTAGACTGAATGCAGGGTGCTGTGCTTTTGCATAAAGCTAATTTGCAAGTGTACATAGACGCCTCTGGGATCAATTAAGACAAAAATGAATTTAAGTGTACTGCTGAGTTCTTTAGATCATTTTATATCTTCTGAGTCAGTAGATATCAAAAGTACAGCCATAAGGGAAGCTGCATTTTTATTATTATTATTAGGGACCTTATGCTTGAAACCATTGGAACCATGGTCTGCGAAATCCCTTCCATTTCTAATACTCTGTGGTTTATGAACAATGTCATGTTATGGTAAATTCTCTGAATATACCAGAAATGTAGGTGCTGTCGACTTCTTCCACATTGCTTTCTGGCTTCAGAGCAGGAAGCCTCTGTAAGCAGCCGTACTCCTTCCACAGGGCATTGAGCGGAGACTTTCCAGGGGATAGGTCTTCCCTGTGTAGGTGTAGAGGGCCATTCTGAGACTGGCTGTTGGTCCCTCACCGTCCCTGGTAAAGTGGAGGCTAGTTAGTGGCCGGTAAGACTTAACTGTGCCATCATAGGACAGCTCCGTCCCCGGCAGCCCTCTCAGGTTTGGAGTCTCCTTCCACCCACAGGTGATCCTCTTCTTGGACCAGAGCTTCATTTTATCTGCTTCTCAGACTTGGATACTGGTCTTTGCATCCTTCTCTATTTACTTACAGAGACTTTGGGTGTGAGCCAGACCACGTGTACCTTTTTTCTTGCATTTTATAGCCTTTTCTCATTCGACTTTTCCCATCTCAGGTGCCTCTTCACAACAGCTAGTTGACTGCTGGTTAAAAGGAGAAACAGCCAGAGCCAGCCTCCCTGGCACACTGTCTTGCTCAGAGATGGCTCAGAGCTTTCCCAGCATGGTCCAGCCGTATGGTACAGGAGGAGCTTTTTCTCCGTAGGGGTGCTGGCACAGGTCAGATCAGCCCAGCATCTCCTGTGGGCTCTGGCTTCTTTGGCTGCCAGAAGAGGTGGAATATATCCCTGCTTGCTTCCAGCCCCAGCTCCACCTATCACCACGGCCACCTCTCCTACTTAGGGACAATTCACCGTGAACAACTACTTTCCTGGGATCATCAGTGGGCTGTTGACACGTTAACGAAAACCTGGTGTCAGACTCTGCATCCTTTTTCTTGGAAAAAACCCAGATTATTTTTAGGCTTATTTAATGAGTCCTGTTTGGGTTTTTTTTGTTTGTTTTTTTCCTCCACTGCTGCTAACATATGTTCCTCCATGCATAGTTCACTTGAGCCACACAAATCTTTCTGTCTGCAAAGTATGAATAACCACCTTGGAGAAATCCCGTTAATTCGCGTAACAAAGGATCAGCCATGTTAGTGGGTAGCAGCCTTCAATGTCAGTTCTTCTTCTTCTTTTAAAGACAACTGCCTTTGAGTCGTCATTTGGTCTTACAGATTCTTCTCCTCTAGAAGGAAAACTACATTACTGTGTTCTTCTTTCTTTTTTTTTCCCCCAAGATCAAGCCATTAAGTTGTTAACCTAATCTCAAAAAAATCTAACTAGACAAGGTCTGATATTCTACGAATGTGCTGAGTTGTCCTATGGGTTTTGTTCCCACCTGAGGCATTTTACTTGATCCTCATCTTTTGGGGGTAAGAGTATCATCTTACAAAGGGAAAGACAAATGCAGAGAGACAGAAACTTGCTTGAAGTCATACAAGTCACAAATAGCAGGATGAGAATAGGATAGGCTACCCTTCCTGTCTGAAAAAACACTCTTTTTCTGATTGTTTAAGCTTCTTCTCCGGAATAAGCATCGGGAGCATTCTAACTACTTCCCTTGAAGGGGGAATTCTCTGCTTTGGTTCTGGCAGCTTGTTCTGCAGCCCAGGTGTTCACACCAAGATGCAAAGCGTATGAACTCGGCCTCGCCCCTGCACAAGACGCTGTTCATCAGCACAGCCTGCCGACCCTCTTCATGTGGTCTTCTGCGCCCTCTCAGGGTTTATTTTAAATTCTTCCATGATGTGTTCACAAGAAGGAAGTTTTCTTGTCAGTAAAGTGCCTTCTTGGGGTTAGCTGAGAATTCATCCACACATCCCCACTCTTAGAAGAATTAGAAAAAAGTAAATTACGCCGGATGTGTCAACAGTCGCAAGTCAGAAGCCACTTGAGAGCCCAGCAGCGCCTCCTGGGGGCGTGAGCCTCTGTCCCCCCAAGGGCTGTGGGTTCCTAGAGGCTTCCAGTGGGCAGAGCAGCGGATAAGCGGCTGCGACACTGTTTCGGAGTTCCTCTCCCCTAGGGTCCTGGGCCACGCTTCCTAAGTGGTTCTGAGCTACGCCCACACCCCACAGTGTGGCCATCACACAGCCCTTGTCTATGGCACGCAGACCTGCCAGAGGCCTTGAACTGCCGTCAATTTACAAACCCCTGGCTCTTGCTCGAATTACAAGGATGAACAAAACACCCGGCTTTGGCTGCTCTGCCTCGACGGGGCTGCCGCTGCGTGATTGCACTCCAGGGGTCTCTGCCGGTCTTGACTGACCATAGGCTGCCGTCCTCAGCAGCAAAGCTAAGTACTTACGATACTTTGAAGGTGTGTTTCTGACAGCTTGAAGATGCTGATGATTCGAGGATCTTTCTGAAACAGCGTCACAGGAGAATTCTTAAATGTCTTGAGTAAAGAGTAACAGCCTCTTTCATGAGCTTGTGGTTGGTGTATGTGAAGTTACAACACATGGAGGCTTCCAATATCTTACTATTTTTGATAGTAGATTGATAATGTATTTGATAGTATGTTATTGTCGTCCTATTTAAAAAGAAAGGGAGGAGGGACCTCCCTGGCGGTCCAGTGGTTAAGACTCCACGCTTCCACTGCAGGGGGCGTGGGTTCAATCCCTCGTCAGGGAACTAAGATCCCACGTGCCGTGCCACGCGGCCAAAAAAAATTTTTTTTAATAAAAATAAAAAAATAGAGAAGAGTGAACATGAAGAATGTATATAATCTATAACCAAGTTTCTTCCTGGTATGTACCCTAGAGAAAGTCTCTCTCAAGAAACGTATTTACGACATTACGGTACAAATATTACAATATTTGTACAATATGGTACAAAAATAACAAAATATTGTAAATCACCAGCTCTACATCTACAGGAGGAAGGGTAAAGAGAGGGTAAATATACATATATATGTATATATACATATATATGTGTATATATATGTATATGTATATATATATATGGCAGTGAACTGGATAAATCTCAGAAAAATAGTTCAAGAGGATACATAAATATTTTTAAATAGGAAAATAATTGTATTGTTTAGGAACACATACATATTTTTTTTAAACTATAAAGACGTGTAGGTATAAAAAACCAAATTCAGAAGAGTGGGCACACAATTAGGGAGGAGTACCCGGGGAATTTCGACCGTATATTTTTTATTTATTTCATAGGCTGGGTGGGAAATAGTCCAGGGTGTCCGTTGTATGATTCTCTAAATTGTATTATATGTCTGGAATATTCCATAATAAAAAGCAGGTGGGAAATCTACCCAACGCTTTGCTCAGGAGCATAGGGGAAAAAATAATGAACAGATTATTAGATCATAGCAGATATTTATGTAAAGCATAGTACATATTTAGTTTTTGGCTGTTTCCATGCACAGTGGGCCTTAGCTGCCCAGGGACCGTCTCCTGGTCACACAGCCGCGAGGAGAGCAGATCACAACCACGCCCTGGCAACCTGGGGACAGAACCCAGGAACCAGCGGCCAGACTGACGTCCATACAGATAGGTGGACGAGTGGAGATGGGTCCCTAATGCAGCTGTCGAGCACCCAGTCCTAGTTTAAGAACACTCCGGGTCTGTTCCAGACAACAGAAAGCAGCTCTGGAGTCTTAAGCTAAAGGAAGATTTATTGTAAAGTTATGGGCAAGTTCACAGAATCAACAGGAATGAGCTGGCTCGGAGGCCGGGGCTGGGGAACCATCGGCAAGTTCTCCACGACCTGTGAACAAGCCACCACTGCCGGCGGTCACCACCCCTGTGAAGAACATCTCAGCGTCCTTTTGTCCACAGGCCTTGTTAGGAGCGTGCTGGGGCCAGGCTGGTCATTTGGCCAGGCTCTTGCAGGGGCACTGAAACCTGCTCCAACACAGAGCTTTGGGATTCATTCTGTCCTTACGATTCCATGGATTTTTGCAGATGTGGTTGCCACGATCTTAAAGAAGCTAAACAAATATTCCCATTATCTCATTGCACTCTCGCCTTCTAACAGTCTGAAATTCCTCCACCAAATATTGATTTTTTTTTTTTTTTTGGCCTTGCCCTGCGGGCTTGTGGGATCTTAGTTCCCCGACCAGGGGTTGAACCCGCACCCTCAGCAGGGGAAGTGCAGAGTCCCAACCACTGGACTGCCAGGGAATTCCCTAAATATTGTTTTTTAAAGGAGTCATAATACTGGAGCAAATATATGCATGTTTTTCATGGAATTAAGTCAAAGAATGTAGACAAAAATCTTAATTATCTTACTGAAATAACTTAATTAACTTACAGGTGATTTTAACTTTATATTTTCCTGTGGAGTTTGGATATTTTTGTAATGAGCACATAATTAGGAAAAAAAAAATAGGCTCATTCCATTTGGAAACAAATCTACCCTTCAAAAGAATTATCGAGACCTGGAACCTTTGCAGCTGATGTTATTTCAACCTAGGCCACCATCATTTTGGCTCCCATGGTATTGACTCAGAGAAAAGAGCAGACGCTTGGTATTTTAGTTTGGTTGGTTTTTGGTTTTGCATTCGATTCAATTAAGTAAATAGCTACTCGGTGGTAATCCCTTTGCTCGATGTCCTGAGGGTATAAAAATGAACCTAACACACTCCCTGCCCTCAGAAAAGCTGGCAGTCTAGAAAGGAAGAAATTATTTGAATACAAGATTACACGGGCTAATGCGGAAGGCTAGAAGTGTCACAGTAACAGAGGGGAGAGCTTGGCCCCAGGGGCCGAGATGACAAGCCCGCTCAAGGAGCTTGTTTTTGAGAGGGTGGTAGCATCTGAAAGGTACCTTAAAGATGGGTAGAAGCACCTTGTAACAGGAGGAGTTGGGATGGTGAATAAATAAAACACCGGAGGCAAAAACATGACTGGAAAATTTCTAGGCACCTGAGACTAAATAATTCCAAGCCAACTCTAAGGTTGGATTGCAATTATTTAATTTTGAATATTATATGGAGGAAGTTTGGTACCAATTTTTTTGAAGTCTCTTGTATTTGACAGTCCGGAAGACTCAACCCAGCCGTGACGTTAAATGTGGTTAAAAAAATAAATGTGGGCTTCCCTGGTGGCACAGTGGTTGAGAATCTGCCTGCCAGTGCACGGGACACGGGTTCGATCCCTGGTCGGGGAAGATCCCACAGGCCGCGGAGCAACTAAGCCCGTGCGCCACAACTACTGAGCGCATGTGCCACAACTACTGAAGCCCGTGTGCCTAGGGTCTATGCTCCGCAACAAGAGAAGCCACCACAATGAGAAGCCCGGGCACCGCAACGAAGAGTAGCCCCCGCTCGCCGCAACTAGAGAAAGCCCGCGCGCAGCAACGAAGACCCAACACAGCCAAAAATAAAAAAATAAGATTAAAAAATATATATATATATATATAAACGTAATGGCTTTATCTGGGCCTCTGCTTTTTCTTGCCTCACATCGACATCTTCCTCACCTGGTTTCTGATTAACTCCCGGCTTGAAAAACCAAGCAGGTGTTTGACTTCATCACCTCTCCATAAAGTGTGTGCCGACTGTGTTCAAAAAGGGATTGCACAGTAGCCTCTGGTCCTGCTCGGTTCTGTACGTTCGATGGAATCATTACCTCGAGGGACCTCTGGCCGCTGGAGGGTCTGGCACAAAGATTCCAAGGAAGTAAGCCTTCAGAGAGGCAGCCTGGTAATAAATGGCTCATGAGCTACAGAGAGCTGGATGAGGTGCTGAGGCCAGGCGCCCTTAACCGGGTGGGGCTCGTGCGGAAGCCCCGGAATCAAAGGAGGCTGAGGATACAGAACACAAAAGTGAAGGGAAACAGCGGAAGGGGAGGCTCGGCTTGCAGTGGGGGAGCCGTCATTAACCAGGGCCCCCGTCTAGTGGCAGGAGTCAGGGTCAAGGGGGCTGGGGTGACTCTCAATCCACAAACTCAGCTGTAGGGGGAAAAGGTGGTTCTTCTAATTTTCCTAGAACTCAGCTTCCCCTGAAGTGTGTGTCCCATAGCCAGCAAGGAACTTTTGTCCCAGCCTGGACCCTGGGGTTGCCTCAGGGCTCCCCCAGAATTTATGTAGAGCCAGGGTGTTGGGAGAGGTGCCTCTCTGGTCCTCAAGGCATCTGTCCACCGGGTGACCAATGAGACACGGTAGCTGGGATGAGCCCTTGGGACCGGTGGCTTTTGGTGGCCTTGTGTCCCACACTCCTCAGGGCTGCCCGTGACCCTCTCTGCCGCAGGGCATCAGGTGGCCACTCTGTGCTGGGGTCTTACCAGCCCTTCATGCTCCCCCTAAGAAGGCTTTGCAGCCCCCCTGCCACCCAGCAACCCTGGTCCCGGGGGCAACGCCACCCTTCCTCCTGCTTCTGGCCAAGACATTTTCCCCCCTGCGTGCTGAGTTCTTTATTTCCCACCTCCGAGGCGTAGGCTTTTGGAAGCAAAAGCCAGAAGGCCTTTCAGCAGCTGTGTCTGCTTTTTAACCTACCACACCCATCCCTCCGTGCAAGGGCAGGTGTAGATTAATGTCTCAAAATGCCATCCAATTACACGTGTTTGAAGGTAAGAGACTTGGGTTTTCTTTCAGACTTCACTCTACTATGGGTGGTCTAGCTTTCCTCCCTAAGGATATTAACACATAGAAGACTTGCAGTGAAAATTTAAGGAGACCTTGGATCTTTGCAGTGTCACTCTTGCAGGATCCTGAGATGAAGTGCCTCCTTAAATTCTGCACTCTGGGATGCCTTACTAGTCTCCTGATAGTCCAGGCCCTGCACACAAGCATTGGAAAGGGTGGGAAGGTCAAAAGAATGAGAAAACAAGCCACAGACTGGGAGAAAACATTTGCAAAATATATCTGATAAAGGACTGGTATCCAAAATACATGAAGAACTTTTAAAACTCAACAGTAAGAAAACAAACAACCCTATTAAAAATGGGTAAGAGTTCTGAACAGGCATCTCACCAAAAAAAGATACACAGATGACAAATAAGCACGTGAGAAGATGCTCCCCGACATATGTCATCAGGGAAATGCAAGTTAAAACAACGAGATACACACGCCTCTTGGAATGGCCAAAATCCAAAACACTGAAAACACCAAATGCTGGTGAAGATGTGGAACAACAGGAACTCTCATCACTGCTGGTGGGAATGCAACATGAAGAGACACTTGGGAAGACAGTTCAGCAGTTTCAGACCAAACCAAACTTACTCTTACCATACAATCTAGCAATAGTGCTCCTTGGTATTTACCCAAAGAAGTTAAAAACATATAACCACACAAAACCCTGCACACTAATGTTTATAACAGCTTTATTTATAAATCCCAAAACTTGGAAGCAACCAAGATGTCCTTCAGTAGGTAAATTGATAAACTGGGGTACATCCATACAATGGTATATTATTCAGCACTAAAAAGAAATGAATTATCAAGCCATGAAAAGACATGGAAGAATCTTTTTTTAACTTATTTTATTCAAGTATAGTTGATTTACAATGCTGTGTTAATTTCTGCTCTACAGCAAAGTGATTCCGTTTTTTATGTATATATATAAACACACACATTCTTTTCCATATTCTTTTCTATTATGGTTTATCACAGGATATTGAATATAGTTCCCTGTGCTATACAGGAGGACCTTGTTGTTTATCCATCCTATATATAATATAATAGTTTGCATCTGCTAATCACAAACTCCCAATCCATCCATCCCTTCCCTACCCTCCCCCCACCTTGGCAACAAGTCTGCTCTCTCTGTGAGTCTGACTCTGTTTTGTAGATAGGTTCATCTGTGTCATATTTTAGATTCCGCATATAAGTGATATCATATGGTATCAATATTTGTCTTTCTCTTTCTGACTTAACTTCACTTACTATGATAATCTCTAGTTGCGTCCATGTTGCTGCAAATGGCATTATTTCATTCTTTTTTTGTGGCTGGGTAGTATTCTATTGTATATATGTACCACATCTTCTTTATCCATTCATCTGTCGATGGACACTTAGATTGTTTCCATGTCTTGGCTATTGTAAATAGTGCTGCTATGAACCTAGGGATGCATGTATCTTTTCAAATTACAGTTTTGTCCGGATACATGCCCAGGAGTGGGATTGCAGGATCATATGGCAACTCTATTTTTAGTTTTTTGAGGAAACTCCATACTGTTTTCCACAGTGGCTGCACCAGTTTACATTCCCACCAGCAGTGTAGGAGGGTTCCCTTTTCTCCACACCCTCTCCAGCATTTGTTATTTGTAGACTTTAATGATGGCCATTTTGACCGATGTGAGGTGGTACTTCATTGTAGTTTTGATTTGCATTTCTCTAATAATTAGCAATCTTGAGCATCTTTTCGTGTGCCTGTTGGCCATCTGTAAGACGCAGAGGAATCTTAAATGCATTTTACTAAATAAAAGAAGCCAATGTGAAAAGTTAATATACTGTAGGATTCCAACTATATGACATTCTGAAAAAGTCAGAGTTATGGAGACAGTAAAAAGATAAGTGGTTGCCAGGGATTAGGTAGAGCACTGAGGAATATTTTTATAGACAATTTTTTTAGAGCAGTTTTAGGTTCACAGCAGAATTGAGTGCAAGGTACAGAATTCCCATGTCCCCCGACATACATACAGCCTCCCCACTAACCAGCATCCTCCGCAAATGAGGCACAGTTGTTACAAGCGATGAACGTACATGGACACATCATCGTCACCCAGAGCCCACAGTTGACATTTGGGTTTATTCTTGGTGGTGTACGTTCTATGGGTTTGGACAAATCCTCAGAAGATTTTTAGGGCAGTGAGACTTTTCTATACGATACTGTGATGGTGGATACATGTCATTATACATTTGTCCAAACCCCTCCTGGGAGCTACTTTTCAAGATCAGTTCCTCCCCAGGTTCAAGAAAGTCAGCAATGTTTTACAGGTTTTTCCCAAGAGCTGCAATTTACTAACAGTGCTCCTCTTCTGGTGTTCAGGAGCCTGTTTGTAAATAGCACCCTTGACCAAGACAAATAACAGATTGCTGAAGGTGAGAGGAAAACTGTGATGGAGCCAAAGACAACAAAGAAATCTTATTTGACCTGTTTTACTCCTAAAATCTCATAGGAAGTAAAAAGCTGAGAAATAATTGACACACACACGTGCGCGCATGCCCACACAATGTAAAGTAAAATCGGATGCTTTGTAACAGAATCATCTTATTTTTTTTTAAAAGATGAATTCTCCAGGAATGTGAAAATTATTGGTTTGCCCTAAGAATGCTAATAGAAAATTCATTCTTGAATAATGCTAGGAGCGGACATATGACAGCAGTTATCCTTTTCTTGATCAAAAATTACATGGAAAACTCAAAAGTATCACCTTTTCTGTCAGTCACTTCCCACTTTGGAAAAGTAGCTTTTCTGTTGAAATAATGTCATGTCAAAATGAGATTCAACATAGTCTGACGTATACCACGTTCTCTTTCAAAGGACTTGCCTGGGCCCCATGACCCCGCTCTTCTTTCTGATTTCTCCCTTTTAGAGTGGGAATGTCTATCCTATGCCTGTCACTGTGGTATTTTGGAAGCAGATAACTTGTCTGGTTTCACAGGTTCACAGCTGGAGATGAATTTTTGCCTCCAGATGAATCATAAGTCTTACCCATACCTGATGTAGATGATATTTAGATGAGATTTTGGACTTCAAGTTGATGCTGGAATAGATTAAGACTTTTGGCCTGTTGAGATGGGGTGAATTTATCTTTCGTGTAAGAAGGACATCAATTTTGGGAGATCCAGGGGGTGGAATGTTATGGGCTGAATTGTGTCTCCCACCAAATTCAGAATGACTTTATTTGGAGATAGACCTTTAAAGAGGTAACGAATCAGGTCATGTGGCGTTTTTATAAAAAGAAGAAATTAGGGCACTGTCACACACAGAGGGAAGACCATCTGAGAACACAGCAAGAAGGCAGCGATCTGCAGGCCAAGGAGAGAGTCTTCAGAAGAAACCAACCCTGCCAGGAGGCTCTAAGCGAAAACCCATTTTCTTGCCTTTTCCAGCCTCTAGAGGCTGCACGCATTCCTTGAGGCATGGCCCCCTCCCATCTTCAAAGCCAGCAGTGTAGCATCTTCAGATCTCTGGCTGTGGCACCAACTCTTCTGCATCAACTCAGCTTCCTTCAGCATCATGGTCCAGCTTGACTAACTTGAACATGTAACCCAGCAGGCAGAAAAAAGTTGGCTTCATACTCTGTGAGGGCTGACGTAAAAGCAGCAGAGCACTATTAGGTTTTTTAATGCTTGTTCCTCTCGATTAAGACTTTGGACTCCATTTGCAATGCCAAAGAAATACTTAGGGAGTGTCTGGGGTGGAGGATCACAGGGAAGATGGATCTCTTGTTTATTCTGCGCCAACCTGTCAAATGCCCTTTAATATCACAGCTGGTCTGCCAACCTTCTCTAATTTTCTTGACCTTAGTAGGGACCAGATAAGGGCAGTCACTGGGTGACTGGCGACCAGCAGGCTGCAGCATTGTTCAGACTCAGTGTGCTCTTCCTAAGGATCCTTTGTCTCTCAAGTCCACTCCAGTACATGCCATGCTGAATGCTTCTTACCCCTGTACCTGCTTAGCAGCAGTGTGATTAGATGTTATTAGATCAGGCAGATGCTATCAGGCAATCAAGATGTAAACTGAGTAATGGAGGCTCAGATCGTAAAATGCATCAAGCTTGACTATCACTGTATTTAATTTGCAAAGTGGCTGAAACAGGAGTGGGGATGGCCGTGCCCCTGACCAGGGGACCAAGGGGACCGTGTTCCCACCACAGACACGGAGCCAGAGTGGTCTGTATGTGTGACAGCACATGATTCTCTGCCACTCCCCTCAGGGGTTGGGACTTTCAACTCCATCCCAGGATGACTGAGAAAGAGCAAAGTTTGTCAAGTGAGGTTAAAACACCACTTTGTGCTTCCATCTGTACATAGAGGAAGTCTGCACCCTTTGCTGCTGCAGCAGTTATGACTCTTTGGGTGAATTAGTGTCTCCCTCCCTTTTAGAGCCTTTGTTTCGAAGCGAATGTGACCTGCATTACTGGGTGGGGTGGAGGGGGACACTCCAAAATGTGAACTCAGTGTGTGAAATCTTTGTGACAATTCCAAACCATTTCTCCTAAAGCTGGGGAAGAGGGACCCTAGATGACCACTCTGAATGCCAGGAGAACCTGTCCCCAGTTTTCCTGCCAGAAGCAGTGTCACTTGTGGGATTTCAGGGTGACAAAGTTCTACAGGTAGCTCCTTTCACCTATGGGGATTGGACCAGAGAGGAAATCTACGTGAAGACAGGACCAGAAATTGTGGCTCCAGCCCAGGGCATGGCTATTAATTCAGGGTTATTGTTGGGCTCTCTCTCCAATGAGGTGATTTTTTCCTGGGGACACGTGGGGCTCAGCAGGCCCGCCCCACCAGTCTGTGCCCAGAAATGTTAAACCCAAACATGAACACAGCTTCCCAAGGTGGAATCCTTGCTATAATTGATGCAAGGATTGTATTGTATTGGGTTTTCCAAATAGAATTTAAGTTAGTACTTTTTAAAAGAAATTTTTGTCAAAGTATAGTTGATTTACAAGGTTGTGTTAATTTGCACTGTACAGAAAGGTGATTCAGTTATACAGATATATATTGTTTTCATATTATTTTCCATTATGGTTTATCACAGGATATTGAATATAATTCCCTGTGTTATACAGTAGGACCTTGTTCTTTATCCGTTCTATATATAACAGTTTGTATCTGCTAATCCCAAACTCCCAATCCTTCCCTCCCCCCTCCCCCTTGGCAACCACAAGTCTGTTCTCTACGTCTGTGAGTCTGTTTCTGTTTTGTAGGTAAGTTCATTTGTGTCATATTTTAGATTCCACATATAAGTGATATATGGTATTTGTCTTTCTCTTTCTGACTTACTTCGCTTGGTATGATAATCTCTAGGTTCATCCATGTTGTTGCAAATGGTGTTATGTCATTCGTTTTTATGGCTGAGTAATATTCCATTCTATATATGTACCACATCTTCTTTATCTGTTTATCTGTTGATGGACATTTAGGTTGTTTCCATGTCTTGGCTATTGTGAATAGTGCTGCTATGAACATAGGGGTGCATGTATCTTTTTGAATTGTAGTTTTGTCTGGATATATTCCCAGGAGTGGGATTGCTGGATCATATGGCAACTCTATTTTTAGTTTTTTGAGGAACCTCCATACTGTTTTCCACAGTGGCTGCACCAATTTACATTCCCACCAACAGTGCAAGAGGGTTCTCTTTTCTCCACACCCTCTCCAACATTTATCATTTGTAGACTTTTTAATGATGGCCATTCTGACTGGTGTGAGGTAGTACCTCATTGTAGTTTTGATTTGCATTTCTCTAATAATTAGTGACTATGAGCATCTTTTCATATGCCTACTGGCCATCTGTATGTCTTCTTTAGAGAAATGTCTATTTAGGTCTTCTGCCCATTTTTCGATTAGGTTGTTTGGCTTTTTTGTTATTGAGTTGTATGAGCTGTTTGTGTATTTTGGAAATTGAGCCCTTGTCAGTTACATCCTTTGCAAATATTTTCTCTCATTCCATAGGTTGTCTTTTCATTTTGTTTATGGTTTCCTTTGGTGTGCAAAAGCTTAAGTTTGATTAGGTCCCATTTGTTTATTTTTGCTTTTATTTCTATCGCCTTGGGAGACTGACCTAAGAAAACATTGGTACGATTTATGTCAGAGAATGTTTTGCCTATGTTCTCTTCTAGGAATTTTATGGTATCATATCTCATATTTAAGTCTTTAAGCCATTTTGAGTTTATTTCTGTGCATGGTGTGAGGGTGTGTTCTAACTTCATTGATTTACATGCAGCTGTCCAACTTTTCCAACACCACTTGCTGAAGGGACTGTCTTTTCCCCACTGTATATTCTTGCCTCTTTTATTAAAGATTAATTGACTGTAGGTGTGTAAGTTCATTTCTGGTCTCTGTATTCTGTTCCATTGATCCATATGTCTGTTCTTGTGCCAATACCATGCTGTTTTGATTACTGTAGCTTTGTAGTATTGTCTGAAGTCTGGGAGGGTTATGCCTCCTGCCCCCTGCATTGGAAGTGCTGAGTCTTAACCACTGGACTGCCAGGGAAGTCCCATCCTGCTTTGTTCTTTTTCCTCAGGATTGCTTTGGCAATTCTGGGTCTTTTATGGTTCCATATAAATTTTAGGATTATTTGTTCTAGTTCTGTGAAAAAATGTCACGGGTAATTTAATAGGGATCGCATTAAATCTGTAGATTGCTCTGGGTAGTACGGCCATTTTAGCAACATGAATTCTTCCAATCCAAGAGCATGGGATATCTTTCCATTTCTTCGAATCATCTTCAGTTTCCTTTATTTATGTTTTATAGTTCTCAGCATTAAGTTAGTACTTTTGTCTCAGGACTTAAAAATATTTTCAAGGCCACAGTGTTTCCCTCGCAGTCTACAGACCTCTGTTGAAACACTGTATTGGTTAGGGAGATGCACAGCTGCTGTGACAGAGAGCCCCAGAAAGACAGTGACGTAAAATGCACAGAAATATTTCTCTCCATCACCTCCGAGCCCAGAGGCAAGCAACGCAGGTGGACAGGGCAGCTCAGCTGTAAGTGCGTTTCAGAGATACAGGCTCCTTACACTTTGTTTCTCTGTCCTGCCCCGGGACTGTAGTTCTTAGTCTCTCCTGGGCATCCCAACCCCGTGAAGGGCTGGTTAAACCACCTCCCACTCCCAGCGTCTTTACTCAGCAGGTCCAAGTGGGGCTTGAGAATTTGCATTCCCGGCAAGCTCCCAGGTGATGCTGGTGCTGCTGGCCCAGGGACGGCGCTTGGGGAACCAGTGCCCGAGGCCCTGTGCTTGCCTGCCCTGGCTGATCGCAGACACGTCCACGGTCCAGATTATGGGGTGGGGAACGAGCGTGGAGGCATACACGCACAGTTTGTTCAGGCCCAGGCAGGAAGTGGCGCTCTGCATTTCCACCCAGTTTCCACTGGTGAGAAGACTCGCAAGGCCCCACCTACCTGCAAGGGATGCTGGGGCAAGTCTAGTTCGTTGGCCGTGTCGATGAAGATAATCAATAAACAATCTATAGCAGGAATAGAAGAGAGTTTGATTGGATCCGAACTGAAGACTATAGCCCGGAAGACAGCATCTCAGATAATTCTGAGGAACTGCTCCAGAGAAGCATGGTTTTCAGCACAGTTTTACATCTTGTCAGAACAAAGAACATTAAACAAGTCGGGGATCCATTCCTTCAAGCTTTCAGAAAAAACAGACCAGCACATACACAGTGAGTCAGCATGGCCTTGGCACCTGGGAAGGCGGTGTTATCATCGAAGGAGTCCCAGCATTGGTGTCCCAGGAAGGGAGGCATTTAATCTTTATTTTTAACATGGGCATTCTTTACGTCTGGTCAGTGTGCCCTTTTCTTTAAAGCAGATGTGCAGTGTAGGTTTGATAGGCCACAAACAGGCTGTTTCAGTTAATATAAAATTGAAGTTAACGCATGGGGACTCCTGGTGGAGGACCTGCTGGACCCCCCTTGGCTTCTCCAGTTAGGACCCCAATGGGCCCTCTCAGTTGGCTAAGACCAACCAGCAGTCGAGATCCCATGCCACTTGGAAAACCAAATACTTGAAAACAGAGAATGAAGTGGGTTTTGAGAGCATTAATAGGAAAGTGAAAAACAAGGGAATAGGCCAAAAATGGTTTTCTTTTTTTAAAATTTATTTTATTGAAGTATAGTTGATTTACAATGTTGTGTTAATTTCTGCTATACAGAAAAGTGATTTACTTATACATATATATATTCTTTTCCATTATGGTTTATCACAGAATATTGAACATAGTTCCCTGTGCTATACAGTAGGACCTTGTTGTTTATCCATCCTATATGTAATAGTTTGTATCTGCTAATCCCAAACTCCCAATCCATCCTTCCCCCAACACCCTCCTTGTAACCACAGGTCTGTTCTGTATGTCTGTGAGTCTGTTTCTGCTTCGTAGAAAAGTTCATTTGTGTCATATTTTAAATACCACGTGTAAGTGATCTCATGGGATTTGTCTTTCTCTTTCTGACTTATTTCACTTAGTGTGGTAATCTCTAGGTCCATCCATGTTGCTTCACATGGTATTTTTTCATTCTTTTTTGTGGCTGAGAAGTATCCCATTGTATATGTACCACATCTTTTTTGTTTTGTTTTGTTTTTTTGGCCACGCTGTGCAGCATGGGGGATCTTAGCTCCCCAACCAGGGATCAAACATGCATCCCCCCGCATTGGAAGCTCAGAGTCTTAACCACTGGACGGCCGGGGAAGTCCTACCACATCTTCTTTATCCGTTCATCTGTCGATGGACATTTAGATTGTTTCCATGTCTTGGCTATTGTAAATAGTGCTGCAGTGAACATTGAGGTGCGTGTATCTTTTCAAATTATAGTCCAAAAAGGGTTTTCTAATAGCAGAGGATGAGAAAACAAAACAGGGAAGGAGATGAGAATAAAACTCCATAAAAGTCTAACGATCTGGGGGGCTGGGAAGCATCCAGATGCAACAAATTACTGTGACAGGAAGAAACAATCACTTTGGGAACAGCAGGCGTGGGTGTTTGTGAAGCCGTACAACGGGCCCAAACGACCTCAAACCAAAGCGCATTTGGATGCCCCTCTAGCTGGGGGAGTAAACAGCACTGTCGGTCCATTCCTGTCTGGCCTTTGTTTTTGGTCCAAGTTCCCTGGGATCCTGGGAGATGGATGCGCTAGGGCAGGATGCTGGGAGCCCCGGGGGAGGGAGCCCATTGTCCCAGAGTCAGCCTTTCTGGGGGAGAGAGTCGGCGGGGCTAATTGTCTCTCCATGGGGAGTCCCCTGCCTTAAAGCCATCTAATCAAATCATCTCTTCTAAATGTCCTCTGGTTGGAATCGGGTTATTTCCTAGTATGCGTGAGAATAATAAGCATCAGCATGTTAACCAAAATTGTCTCTGGCAAAATGCATTATAGGGCTTCCCTGGTGGCGCGGTGGTTGAGAATCCGCCTGCCGATGCAGGGGACACGGGTTCGAGCCCTGGTCCGGGAAGATCCCACATGCCGCGGAGCAACTAAGCCCGTGTGCCACAACTACTGAGCCTGTGCTCCAGAGCCCGTGAGCCACAACTCCTGAAGCCCGGGTGCCTAGAGCACGTGCTCCGCAACAAGGGAAGCCACCACAATGAGAAGCCCGCGCACCACAACGAAGAGCAGCCCCCGCTCGCCGCAACTAGAGAAAGCCCGCTCGCAGCAGCGAAGACCCAACGCAGCCAAAAATAAATAAATAAAATAAATAAATTTTTTAAAAATGCATTATAATCTGTCTTTATTTTCTTTGCTGTAATTTTCTCTATACTCACATTTTTCTACAATGGACATATCTTTTCATGAGAAGAAAGAAAACATCTGTTCCTGTTTGGCAGAGGTCTGGCTGGAGTGGGGAGGGCGAGCGGGGGTGGGGGAGGGCAGCGTGCAGGTACGGGAGGCCCCAGGTGGCCTGTGGCGTCCAGATGTTCCCCTGTGCCCTTTGTCAGATTGGGGCCTTCTCTTTCTGCCTCTAGCTCACCGTCTCCCCTGCGGTCTGATACAGGAGAGACAGCTGCTGAGCTCGAGGGCAGGGCACGGAGGGAGCTGGGGCTGTCTGGGAGATGCCTGGCTTCTGCCGCACCTGGTGACCCATCTCTGGTTGTGCTTCCAGGTGAGCCTCAAAGCGGGAGCCCTGACTCAGCCTCTCATCTGACGACTGTCAGCTGCCACTGCCGCCAGCCCGTCCCCTGCCCAGGCCTGTCTCTGTGCCATCTCTCAGCAGGTGAGGAGGTGACGTACCCTGTCCAAGCGCAGGGTCTGTCTGGAGAGCAGGTGTCTCTGCCAGCAGTGCACGTGTGGGCCTGGGGCGAGGCTGGGCTGGCAGGCTCCTTGATGGGTGGCCAGGTCCTCACGCCGTCACTTTCTTCTAATAGCAGTTGTCATCGTCGCAGATGTAGGGCCCTCGTGAAGCCCGGTTTACCCCCTCCTCACGTTATCCCTCCTGCTAGTGGATGCGCCCCCTCCTGGGGGAGCATCAGGAGGAGAACCAAGCCATCTCCCTGGGCTGCTGGCCTTGGCTGGGGAATCACGCTGTGTGCTATCCCCACTAGGAACAGAGATGTCACTCAGGCAAGCACCCTTGTCCAGCACCTCGCTGTGACACAGGGGGTGAGGGTCAACCAGCACTCCCACCCAGCCCGCCTTGCAGTCTAAGCTGCTTGGTCCCTTTAGGCCTAGAGGGCTATGCTCACTGGCAACAGCTGTTTTTCAGGCATTTCCCAGAGAGACAGACTGCAGCACTCTGCCAACCGACATATATCAAGGGCTTGTGGAGAGAAGTCATGTTAGGGGGGATGGCTGAAAAGGCACGATGACGTCCACTCATCTAGAAATTCTAAACACTGTATCCCGAGTCAGGTCAGATCGGCAGCACCGGGGATTGAACCACCTTGTGCTGCCCCGCCCCCGACTCTGAGTTTACCCGGTTACACACCACAGGATGCAGCCCGTCAGAACCTCCCTGGGAAAGCTGTCCGTGAGTGTATCCCGTGTGCCCGAGGAGAAAGATGTCTGACCACCGAGGTGACAGCGCCAGTCTCCTGAGTAGTTGGCTCGTTTTCCCTTCCTTCTGCCTTGTCTTCTAAAAAGCCAAGGGTCAAGTTAGTGGTCCACCAGTAGCCAGTATTCATGTTCAGCTTCATTCCGTCTCCATTCTTCCCTACCTCCACGTTTCTTCTTGGGTCAAGGGGGGTGTACATGCACACATACGTATATGGAGAGAGACATCCATCTGTTCACGTAGAGGTACGGTGTCTGGGTAGTCTTGTTACCAAACCAGACTTAGGTCCACTCTCCCGCCCACAGTAAAGCCAATCTGCTGACACCGGGTGGTGGTGAAGGAAAGTGCAGCGTTTTTTGCAGGGCGTCAACCAAGGAGTCCAGGGCAGCTAGTGCTCAAAACACCCGAACTCCCTGATGGGTTTCAGGAAAGCATTTTAAAGGCTGAGTGAGAGAGGGGAGTCCCAGCGTATGTGATCAGCTCATGCACAATTCTCTGATTGACTGACGGTGAGGTCACAGGACGGTGTCACATTATCAAACCTCAGGCCCCAGTAGGTCTGGGGGCTTCATGCTCATGGTCGTCAGGTAGTTAATTTCTTCCATTTGGTGGGGGTTTTAGGATCTACAAAACAACTCAGGAAATGTGCATCAGATACTGTTACCTAGGTGCTTCAGAGAGGAGCTAAAGTGGAGGATATGGGGGAGGGGTCTGTCCCGGGAAAGTCCCATAGGGTCCTTCTGAGTTACAGTCTTGAAAGGGCAGAGATGTGGAACCTAAGAGGTGCCTGACCAGGTAGGGGAGGGAGGCCCTCAGAGACCTTCCCATGGGGTCATATCTTTAAAAGGTTCAGTTGCCTTTAGCTCCATTTGACAAAAGCCATTTCCTTCTCCACGGCCGACTATGTCCCTGGGTTATCTTGCCTACCACAGCGGGTGGGGGAATCCTCCCTGCCATTGCATGCCCAAGTTAGGCTGGGTTAGGATCACTCGAGGGGTGAGTGTGTCCTGGGAGAGCCGGCTAGCCCAAGTGCACGGGTAAAGGCCTCTTAGTGCCCGCCAGGCTGAGGAGGGGTGACCAGCCCGGGCAGCATCGGGGAAATGCTTCCTTCCACTTCCATTAAAGATCTCTGCAAAATTAAGTTCTTTAACCTCCTTGAAAATTCGAAAAATAAAGGGGTAGGACCTGGACCTCTGAGGTCCCTTCCAGTATTAACGTTTGGTGATTCAGAGCCTTGCTACTCAAAGTGTGGTCCCTGGACCAGCAGCAACTGGGGGCTTGTTAGAAAGGCAAAATCTTGGACCAAACCCCAATTCATTTAATCAAAAAATCTGCATTTTATCCAGATCCCCAGGGATTCATATGCCCATTAACATTTGTAAAGGACTGATTAAAGAGTCCTGAAGGTACACGAACACCTTCCAAGGTGATCTGATGGACATACAGGAACAACGGAGTGGAAACGATTTACAGCCAGCCGTGGTTCTCCACCTCTGGGACGTGCCAGAATCACCTCGGGAGGTTGTGAAATACAGGTTCTGGTCTGCGGCGCCACAGTCTGGGTTCTGGGTATGCATGCTTGAGAAACCTTACTGGCCACTTGGAGAAAGAACAGAAACATGCACGTGTGAAGTGGTTTGTAAGTCACTGACGGCAACAAGAGTGACATCCTATAAATGGGGTCAGCGAGCCCAGGGGCAGCAGAGCAGGGGGGTGACGTGGGCAGGCTTGTCATCCCTGTACTGGGGACAGTGCTTTGCATCCTTACTTTTAGCATCTCCACGTTTAGTTACTTAGGGGGCCCTTCTATGTGCATCTGTAGTTACCTCTCCACCTCCTTCCTGAGCAAGAGTGGAAATGGGGGAGAAGGGAGGGTTTTATGTTGTGTTGTTGTTTGTTTGGAGATGATGAAAAAGACATAAAACGTATTTTTATGTGCTGAGAAAGAAGGCACCCAGAGACACTGATGTTACAGGAGAAAGAGGGGTGAGTGGCAGGGCAGAGCCCCAAGGAGGGGAGAGGTCCACCACAGGTGAGGTATCAGGCTTGGGTAAGGAGATGCTTTCAGCTGCAAGTGACAGATGACCCAAGAAATGTGGCCTAGACCGTGAGGAATATATTCTGTCAGTATCAGGGGCCCAAAGTAGAGTGTCCGGGACCCATGCGTCTCAGGGCTCTGGATCTGTTTCTCCATGAGTCTCCTGCCTTTGCCCTGGGTCCATTCCCCAACGTCACTATGGCAACTCTCAGTGAAGCCAGCCAAAGACTGGGGCTTCTCCTGGCGGGCCTTGACTAGGAAGAAAAACCTTTCCTACAAGTCCCCTGCAGATTTCCCCGCATGTCGCCTTGATTAGGACGGGCTTGTGTGCTCTGGTCCTTCTGCAAGGGAGGTGGGAAACGGGCGTGTGGCGTCATGGGCCCCTGGAGCAGAAGGTGGGAAGCTCTCAGGGGCAGCAGGGAAGGGGGCAGCCATGGGGAGGGCCCGCAGCGGGTCCTGATGCAGAGGCACGGATGGAGGGCAGGATGCGTGTGGACGCCGAGCAACCGTGAGAGGTGGAGCTGGAGTCAGGGAGGTTCTGCCCGACGGCTTTTCCTCTATTCCGTGGACGCTGAGGTCGCCTTCCAAGGGCGAGAGGACAGAGGTGGTGAGGAGGTGATGGAGATTGAAGTGGTCAGGAGGGCAGAGGGAGGGGTGATGGGCACGGGCTGAGGTCGCCAGGCTGCCTTGAGGACACGCTCAGGCTGGCCTCTCATGTCTGTGGGCACCAGTCCCCAGCTTTTGGGGGCGTTTCTCCAGCAGCCCTTCCGAGGGGGCTGGGAGGGGAAGGAGTTAGATTGAAAGTGCTGGGTTTTGGGGACAGAGGGCAGAAGGCAAGCCTTGGGAGAGTGATGACGATGCGGGGCTGTGTCATCGAGGCCAGCGGTGGGACTGAACGGGGCCGGGAGAGGCTGTGGTCTGGCGGACACTGTGGAGGCCCCGGGGCTTTGAGGCTGAGGAGGAGGAAGGGGGACACCGGGGCCCGGGAGCGGAGCCCTCCTGGCTGTGGGCGGACGCAGTCTGGAGGGGGACCCGGTGGGGAGAGCGGGGAGGCGGAGGGGCCCGCGGAGGGGACGCAGGAGGGAGAAGACGCGCGGCGCCAGGTGCTGGGCCCACCCCACCTGCTTATTTTATCTCTCGGACATGAAACGGAAAAGGCTCTTTGTCCGATATTAAGCATTTGGCCAGACTTCTCGCTCTGTGTTGAGGAGAGGGGTGAAAATGTGCCCTTTCTCTGTGACCCGGAGAAGGATGAGAAAGCGGCGGAGCAGGGTCAGGGCCGGTCCCGGGGCGGCGGGGAGGGAGAGGGCGGTTCCAGGGGGTCGGACGGGGATCCAGTTCTGCCGGTAACGGTTTTCTATACGCTCACACCCACCCTCACTCACACACACACTAACACCCACCCTCACTCACACACACTCTGTCACACACCCACCCTCACACCCACACACACACTCACACCCACCCTCACTTACACTCACACACACACACAAACACCCACCCTCACTTATACACACTCACACAAACACACCCACACACTCACACACCCACATGCAGTTCAGAGCCCCCTCCCCTCCTCTGCCCTTCCCCCACGTCTTCCTTTCTTCACTCCTGCTGACCCCGGGCTCAGCTTCCTCTCACGAGGCCGCCCTGGTCCCTGCCACCCCTCCACTTCCCCAACTCCTGAAGCCCCCAAGTCAGTGATGAGGGAAGCGAGGGGTGGTTTCAGGAACGGGGCTGGACGATCCGAATCTGAGGACAGTGATCTCAGGGTCCTTCTTCACTTGTCGGTCAGGCTGAGGAGGCTTGGGAAATAGCCTGCATCTTCTCCCTCCTTTTGTGTGGACACAGGGGCACGTACACACGCACGTGCACAGAGGGACCGCCCCGCGCACACAGGCTGGCAGAGGGCATGCGCATCAGGCACGTGGGCACACAGGGCCACAGCCCTGAACACACGTGCAGAATTGCACGCGCATCTCGGTAGAGTGCGGGGGTGGGAGGCTGCCCCCCCGGGTTTCAAAATCCTCAACTACTCATGCTTCTCCTTCCCCTCCTGGGAAATAAAAGTTCCCGGCCAAGGTAGGAACACACACCTGTTACACTCTGGTTTTGGTGGCTGCTCTGTCTTAGAAGAAGAAAGTTTTATTTTTCGAACATTGCCTGTGGACAGATGAAGTTGCCATCCGGCCTCACCTGGGCCAGAGAGTCAGTGTGAATGAGAAAAGCCAGAGTGTGGCCTGCCCACCACGGGACCGGCCTAGCCTCCTGCCGCCTCGCTGTGCACTGCTGAAAACCCCCAGCTCTCGGGCTAGCCCGAGTAGACCTCCTCTGGGTACTTTCTCGTTAGATGCGGTAACGATAACCTACGGCATGTGCTTTGCTGTGGAGCAATTAGCATCACAGGGGTCTTCTGGCAGAATGACATGTTGGGTCAGGAAGAATTTCTTCCCCCTTCTAGAAAAACAAATCTATGCTTGGGATAGGTGTGTATGTGTGTGTATGTGTTCTTGTTTAAAAACGAACTCCCAGGGGCTTCCGTGGTGGCGCAGTGGTTGAGAATCTGCCTGCCAATTCAGGGGACACGGGTTCGAGCCCTGGTCCGGGAAGATCCCACATGCCGCGGAGCAACTGGGTGCGTGAGCCACAACTACTGAGCCTGCACGTCTGGAGCCTGTGCTCTGCAACAAGAGAGGCCACGATAGTGAGAGGCCCGCGCACCACGATGAAGAGTGGCCCCCGCTCGCTGCAACTAGAGAAAGCCCTTGCACAGAAACGAAGACCCGACACAGCCAAAAATAAATAAATACATTTATTTAAAAAAAAAAAAAAAAAAAAAATAAGACGAACTCCCAACATAAAGTCTGTAAACGTTTTGGAATGACAGCAAATTAAAATGAATAATAAGGCGGGACTTCCCTGGCGGTCCAGTGGTTAAGACTCCCTGCTTCCACTGCAGGGGGCGTGGGTTGGATCCCTGGTCAGGGAACTAAGATCCAACATGCTGCATGGCGTGGCCAAATAAATAAATTAATTAAAAGAAAAGAATAATAAAGCAAGCTCATTCAGGGGGAAACTTGCACTTTGCAGTGTAGCCGGCTAGAGGACACCGTGTGAGACAGTGGAAAGAACCCTCAGCTGGGCTTCAACGCTTTGCGTTTGCGTTCTGGGTCCACAGATTGTGGCTGTGGGACCTTTGACTCTTGGCTTCATTTCTCGTGAGTTTTGCACTTTCTTTACTTGTAAAGCAAAACTCAGTCTATTTTGCCAACTTTCAGGGCTGCTAGAGGAGTGAGTGAACAAATGTGTATGAAAATGATTTATTACTAACAAAGCACTGTACAAATATCAAGGTATTACTTACGGCCGTGGGGGTGCTAAGGTGACTCTGGGACCATCTGTTATCTTCTGCTTCCTCTCGCTGGGGCTGAGAAAGTCTGACAAACAGGAGCCTGACGGCTTGCTCCCATCACTCGGATGAAGCCCTCCTTCCTCTTCTCGCAGGAGGGTCTGCCCCCATGTCTCCCTGGCCTGGGAAGAGAAGCGGCAGGGAGTAGGAGGCGAGAAAGCTGAGGGGGGTTCTGCCTGACGTTTGGAACAGCAGCTCTTTCAACCCCTTAACTTTTGGTTGTTTCAGGGGCAGCAGGATGAAAGAAGTCATGTCCAATAATAGCACTGCCAGCATCTCCCAAGCCAGGAAGGCCGTGGAGCAGCTGAAGATGGAGGCATGCATGGACAGAGTGAAGGTAAGCTCACACAAGCCGGCCTGGCCCTCTGTCCAGCGCTCAGCTCTGAACAGTGCCCCCCGACCCCGTGCTCAAAGCAGCCTCACGAGAGCAAGTGCGTCGCCCCATACAGCATCCAGCCAACACTGGCGGCTCTAACATTGACACACGAGCGTTTGCTGTGGAGTTCTGAGCGTGCCTGAGCATCCAGGGGACGCAGAATACACAGTGTGTGTGAATTCCGTGAGGAGTCGCCAAAAATAGACCCATATTCATCTCAGCTCTCTTTAGCTCCGTTGTCATGCCAGTAAGCGAGAGAGAGTTGAACCGTGAGATCCGTCATAGTTTTCCTGCCTGATCCAGGGACTTTGAGGTTCAACAACATCGGGTATTTTGACAGGGGCGCTGTCGGGAGTGCAGCATCAAACCATATGCACGGCATTTGTCATACGCTCCTTTGGGGAGGGAAGGGAAGAAAGGTGCCAGCCGCCGCCCACCATGTTCATTTCTCGGAGGAGTGTAGTTGTCTGCACGCTGGGGGAGCTGACGTGAGATGAAGCCAGCTCTTCTCCAGGTGCCACTTTGAAGCGAGCAGGAGGCCAGGCGGAGCAAGGGGCTCTGAGATGCCACTTAGTTAGGTTCATTGACTGTAATACACCTGGAGGCCCATCGGGAATCTGACAGCAGGAAACACGAGTCCAATGTGTCTGTGGCCTTCTGGGACCCAACACAGGGCTCTCACCCAGGCACTGGGATTCAAATAAGACAGAATCCATGGGGCACTGGGGGACTCCTAAAGCCTTCTGTTGGCAGAGCGAGCAGTCCCTTCCCCAGGCTCCCACCCCCGAGAGCTGTGGCCAGATAACACCAGCTCCTGCTTCCATCAGGATGGTTATCCCCCTTCCCTGGGGACCTCCAGGTACGAGCTGTCCAAGGAGGCAGTAAACGAGTGCAGTAAGCGACACAGTGTATATACCACGCGAGAAGGGGATGCAGGATGATATGCATCGGTCTAAGTGGACCGGCTATGTGTGCACGTACTGATACCAACTACAAATTAGACCTCAGTCCTTGATCCCTAGGCTAGAAGAGGAAGCAAGAAAAGAAACAGTTCTTAAAGAGGGGGAGCCCCAGTGGTGTAGAAATGGGTCTAAGGATGAACACTGCAGACAGTCAGCAGGCTACTGGTTCAAGGATAGAACAGACCTTGCTGAGAGGACGAGAATGCGGTGAGATTCGCTCTTTGGACAAAGATGCCTGAGCGCCTGCTCTGGCCTCAGCGCAGTCCTGGGATATAAACACGAATGGAATGTTCCCGTCATGTTGCTCAGAGAGGACTCCTGGGAGTCGTAAGCTGGGAGTGGGTTGTGAGGTGACACGGGGGAGAAGGGAAGGCTAGTGTGAGCTGACTGTGGCTCATCGCGAGCACTTGGACTTGACGGAAGAGCTGGTAGTTGTGCTGGGAGGGCAGCTGGGGGATGCTGTGTGCACAGGTACAGTTCATGAAAACGACTGGGTGTGCGCCGAGGCTACGTACGGGATGACCAACAACAGTCGATAAAGTTGTCAGAGGCCGAGGTACCCGGGAGAGGCCTCGAGGGGAAGAGAGCGGAGGCAGGATGGAGAGGCTGGCGCGCGAGAAACTCAGCAGAACTTAGAGGGTAAGTGTGGGAGCCGCCAGGAAGAGAGAAGCTAGACCTCAACTGTCAAGTCCATGGCCTGAGGACTGGAAAGATGGTGGGTACCGGTTTTGGCGATAGGACAGTCACCTTGCTGGGGAGTTTTACTTTGGCAAGGAAGATACACTCGGTGATAACAGATCTCACCTGTGACCATCACCACCCAGGAGTCATGGTGGGGACCACATGTCCCCACGAGGAAGGGCCCTTCAGGAGTCATTAAAGGCACATGCACAGTCTCCAAAAGAGGCGGGAGAGATGATAAGGCAACTCAGAGTCTAGTTCGTTACTCAGGTGGCTTCAAGGGATGGGCAGTCCCGTTCTTGCGGTGAGTGGGTTATGGAAATGCGGCTCCTTGATCCTGGGAGAAGCCGCCCAGGGGGATCTGCGGCCTCTGTGGTAATTCCAGGGCCAGTGACAGCCGTGTCAGATTTGGTTCAGAGCTGGCAGAGTGTCGTCACAGCAGAGATGATCCAGGGCTGCCTGAGGACAGAGGTGGCCGTGAGGAACCGCATGCCGGCCGTAGCTTCACAGTCACGTGTGGTTTTTTGGCTTGGGTTTTGCTCACACAACCTTGAACTTTTTGTTTGTTTGTTTGAAATTGTGGTAAGATACATGCAACATGTAATTTACCAGTTTAGCCACTTTTAAGTGTACAGTTAACTAGCATTGCTTACATCCACGGTATTGTGCAGCCATCCATTTCCAGAGCTTTTTTCTTATCCCCCAAAACAGAAACTCTACCCATTAAGCTCTAACTCCCTGTTCCCCCCCTTCCCTAGCCCCAGCAACCTCTCTTCTACTTTCTGTCTCTATGAATTTGACTATTCGAGGTACCTCATTGATGTACATGGAATCATGCAGTATTTTTCTGAATTTTGTGTATGGCTTATTTCACTTGGCATATGCCTTCAGGGTTTGTCCAGTGTAGCACGTGTCAGGATTCCATTCCTTTATAAGGCTGAATAGTATTTCATTATGTGCATGTACCACGTTTTATTTACCCATTCATCTGTTGATGGACATTTGGATTGTTTCCCCCTTTTGGCTATTGTGAAGAGCGCTGCTGTGAATGTGAGTGTGCCCGTGTTTGGGTCCCTGCTTTCAGTTCTTTGGGGTATATGCCCAGAAGTGGCATTGCTGGATCATGTGGTAATTCTGTGTTCAACTTTTCTGAGGAACCACCATACCGGTTTCCGTGGTAGCCGTACCTTTTTACATCCTCCCCACCCCCCAAGCAATGCACAAGAGTTCCAGTTACTCCACGTCCTTGCCAATACTTGTTATTTTCCTTTTTTTTAAATAATAGCCATCCTCATGGGTGTTAAGCTCACACTTTATTTGATATTACTGTTTTTAAGATTTTTTTTTGACGTGGACCATTTTTAAAGTCTTTATTGAAGTTGTTACAGTATGGCTTCTGTTTTATGTTTTGGTTTTTTGGCCGCAAGGCATGTGGGATCCTATTAGCTCCCCGGCCAGGGATCGAATTCGCACCCCCTGCATTGGAAGGCAAAGTCGTAACCACTGGACCGCCACGGGAGTCCCTCACACTTGATTTTAATCACTAGACGCCCCTTGCTTCAGGGCACAGGATGGCTTTGGGGAAAAACCTACTTGATGCAACTCTTTGGCGAAAAAAAAAAAAAAAGTGTGTATTAATATCAATTAGCCAGACAATAAAAACAGAATGTGGAAAGAAAGAGACTCCATCAAGGATACTCCAGACTGACCTTGATAAGGACCTTGAGGAGGGTGGAAATAGGAACAGTGTCACCAGGGAGAAGAAGTGGCCTTTCTAGGGTGGGTGAGAGTTTACTGCAGGAGGGGAAGAAGGAAAAAGGGAGCCTGGGGGTAAATGACCGAGGAAGCTGGAAGGAGGAGAGGAGCAGTACCTAGAATTCACTGACCTCATCCAAACAGTGAGGGGAACGCCAGGTCCAGATGAAGGGGCAAAAGGACAGGCTGACTGCATGGTGAGGATGTAGAAAAAGTGAGTGTGCCGGGCCCGGAGAGAGGGAAGAACAAGGGGAAACAGCTGGAGGCCCCGTGGAAGAAATAACTGCAGTGACAGGTCCCACAGAGCCGGCTCCCAGGTGGAAGCATGACAGAGGGGGACCCAGAGGACAGCCTGGGCAGGACACGTGTCGGGCATGAAACCAGAGAGGAGCCCCATGGCTTGTACGGTGTGTCGCCGACTGCAGAACCCACCTCCGGGCTTCGTAGTTTGCTCTGCTTGGAAGAGCATCTCATGGGGAAGGAAGGATGGAAACTATGGCGTTTGCAGCTCAGGGGAATAAAGGAGAGGTCTGTTAAGGGGAGAGAAGGGAAAAACTACGGCATTAAGCAGTTGTTTGGGTTGCAAATATAAGAAAAAGTATTCGTGTGAACTCAGAGGTTTGGGCAGGTCATGGAGGAAAAATGTAGAAATATCCACTGTCTTCCTGTCTATCCCCCTCAAACATCATCTGTACAAAAGCACTAGTGTCAACATAGACTTTGTTCCAGATTTTGCAGGACGTAGAAGAGAGGCTTCACCATATAGCCCACAGCCAGCCCTCAAACCCACACATACCGCTGCGTTAAGAGACCCTCCCCACACACACCCTCAGCATCCTTCTTGCCTCTCCTTACTGTTACCAAATCGGGTCCAGCTGCTTGCCGCTCATAAATCACTACTGGAGAGAGACAGAGAGACAAACGTTGGTAGAAAGGAAAGTTGCTTTTAATCAGAATGCCGGCCGTCTGGGGACACAGTGGATTCAGTGTCCCCCCAAAACCACCTCCAAAGATTCTGCTCAGCCGTGAAAGGTTTTAAAGGGAAATAATAATCTCAGTGAACCATTGAGATAGGGGGTCCGAGTCCTCGCCGTCTCCCACTGCGTGCAGGCATGTGTGCAGGCTTGTTGATTCCTCGTGATCTTTCTTTAGATGCTGTCTTGTTCACAGCGTTTGTTGTCGAGATTACTGAAGGGGAAGCTAAGGAAGAGATCTGGTCATCCGTTAATTCTTCATTTCGACTTCTTTGATCTATGGAAAGAACCAACAGATTAGGCAAGGTATTGTGTGGTCAAACGATGTGAAAGGGGTGCTAGGGCCGGAGATGAATAGAGCATGGGGAGCATCTGGTGGAAGGTTAGTGACAAGACAAAGGGGGCCGCTGTAGAGAGCTCTTTCCTGTCAAAAGGTGCTTATACTACCTTCATTCCTTTAATGTTTGTTGACTGCCTTCCCCAACTCAGCCGTCTCCCCCAGCATCCATGTGACTCTTCTCCATCCTACCTCAAAGCTCACCGGGGCATTTCCCAACAAAGCTGCGTGTTCCTCTTTGCGAACCTGTATCAGCTGCTTAAAAGAAAATGTAAATGTGTTCCATGCATCGTAAGCACAGGGAGGATTCAGCATAGAACCTGTATGGCCTCCCCAAAAGCAGAAAGTTTAGCAAATAGTACTCAGGATCCTAAAAAATAAAGAAAGAGCACAGGGGCTTCCCTGCTGGCACAGTAGTTAAGAATCTGCCTGCCAGTGCAGGGGACACGGGTTCGAGCCCTGGTCCAGGAAGATCCCACATGCCGCGGAGCAACTAAGCCCATGCGCCACAACTACTGAGCCTGCGCTCTGGAGCCCGCGGGCCCCAACTACTGAGCCCGCGTGCCACAACTACTGAAACCCACGCGCCTAGAGCCCGCGTTCCGCAACAAGAGAAGCCACCGCAATGAGAAGCCCGCGCACTGCAACGAAGAGTAGCCCCCGCTCGCCACAACTAGAGAAAGCCCGCGCGCAGCAACGAAGACCCAATGCAGCAATCAATCAATCAATCAATCAATCAATGGTGAGCACATAAAAGATGACTTGGAAACTGTTTTGGTACCTTGGAAAAGGGCACCCATAACCTTATTCTTACTCTCACCCTTTAGAGGTTCAAGCAATATAAAGTTCTATTGGGAAAGCACATATATGACATGGGTCATCAAATAGGGAAAATTTGTTGAGAAATTATGGCAGATATGAGCTGAGCAAAGTATAAGATTCTTTTTTTTTTTTTTTTTAATTTTATTTATTTATGGCTGTGTTGGGTCTTTGTTTCTGTGCGAAGGCTTTCTCTAGTGGCAAGCGGGGGCCACTCTTCATCGCGGTGCGCGGGCCTCTCACTATCACGGCCTCTCTTGTTGCGGAGCACAGGCTCCAGACGCGCAGGCTCAGTAGTTGTGGCACACGGGCCCAGTTGCTCTGCGGCATAGTGGGATCTTCCCAGACCAGGGCTCGAACCCGTGTCCCCTGCATTGGCAGGCGGATTCTCAACCACTGCTCCACCAGGGAAGCCCAAAGTATAAGATTCTTAAGTGGAGAAAGTGGTTTCTGGAGCCTGACTGTCCAGCCCAAGAGAAGACTTCAGCTGCAGAAAAGGCGTCCCCTGGGGGAGATACAGAGGCCCTGAGCAGGCCAGGTCCCAGGCTCCCAGGAGGGCTTCTGGGAGCTTCCTCTCCACTGGGTACCCCTCAGGGTGCCCTGATTCTCCTGACACTGGACCAACCCCATGGGCTGTGGCCTGTTAGGCTCTGGGGATGGATGCACACCTTGAGCAAACCGGTACCTCTCAGCCAGGGACCAGGAAGCTGACAGACTTGCCAAGCAGCATTAGGCCCATCTCTCTCGCTTGCCTTCAGTAGATAACTTAAACAGCTGTGGGTGTGCTGACAACCCCGAAAAGCGCTGCCCTTGGGATGAAATTAATCTTGTCACCACAAGCTTACAGATGAATGGGTAAAGAAGATGCGGTACATATATACAATGGAATACTACTCAGCCATAAAAAAGAATGACATAATGCCATTTGCAGCAACATGGATGGACCTAGAGATGATGATACTAAGCGACGTAAGTCAGACAAAGGCAAATATCATATGGTATCACTTATATGTGGAATCTAAAAAAATGATACAAGTGAACAGAAACAGACTCACAGACTTCGAAAACAAACTTATAGTTACCAAAGGGGAAAGTTGCCGGGGGTGGGGGGGCGGCGGGTGGTGGGATAAATTAGGAGTTTGGGATTAACATACACACACTATTATATGTAAAATAGATAATCAACAAGGACCTACTGTATAGCACAGGGAACTCAATATTCTGTAATAACCTAAATGGGAAAAGAATCTGAAAAAGAATAGATATATGTATATGTATGACTGAATCACTTTGTGGTGCACCTGAAACTAACACAACATTGTAGGTCAACTATACTCCAATATAAAATAAAAATTAAAAAAAAAAAACAGCACAAGCTTGATTTGCTGATTGTTGACAGACAGATCGCCCTGTTCTATGTCAGCCTCCCTTCTATAGACTGCTGAAAAAATGAGGGCAGGAAAAGAAGAATGGCAGATGACAAATGTGCATAAAGTCACCCAAAGAGATGGCGGCAGTAGTGAAACTAGTGCTGAAAGAAGGAACTGCCATAAAAGAAGAGAGATTCTATCGTGAGAAATAATGACAGCTGTTCACAATCTTTCTCCATAAAAGGTATGAAAAATTTGGAGAAAACAGTGTGGAAAAGGGGAATAGCTTTAGAGAAAGGAATATTCCTACTTACTTTTGGTCTTGGAGATTTTCTCATTTGACGCTTAAAAGCAAATACATGATCAAAAAATATTTTAGTTAGGAAATACAAGGACACAAAAACTGAATTTACGAGTGTTCAAGATAGAGGTTACATATGCTCTACTTATTCCATTTAGAACTTTTTTTCAAACCATAAATATGTGAGAGTGAACTAGACATATCCCAAAGCGTGTAGCATACTTAAGGCTCTTCAAAGAGAAAGGGAGAACTTAAAGTGAGAATGTGAGAAAGTAGGCATCCTTATCTGGGGGCTTTAAATCTTGTCTTGAAAATAATGCAATTTTTCTGTTTATAAAAATAGTACTACTATATATAAAATAGATAATGGATAAGGACCTACTGTATAGCACAGCGAACTCTACTCAACACTGTGTAATAGCTTATATGGGACAAGAATCTAAAAAAGAGTGGATACATGTATATGTCTAACCGAATCACTTTGCTGCTGTACACCTGAAACTAACATAACGTTGTAAATCAACTATACTCCAATAAAAATTTTTTAAAAAAGAAACATATAAAATTTAAAATAAAAAAAAGTACTCATTTATTTTAGGAAGTTTTGGAAAATATAGAGAAGTATGAAGAAGAAAATTTAAATAATCTGTAACCACTACATTTTCATGTTTTTCCATCCAGCTGTTTATCTATTTTTCTTTTTATAAAATTATGGTTGTAATATACATTTTGTTGATGAAAATTCAGTTAACAACCAAGTTAAGAAGGAAAAAAGGGGAATTTTATTTGAGCCAAACTGAGGATTGTAACCAGGGAGACAGACTCTCAGAAGCTCTGAGAACTGTTTCACCTGTTAGAAGTTAAAGGCACAGTCATACATTTTCGAGACAAAGTATCATACGTCAAAATGACATACTGATATTTTATGTAAAGTTCACCAAGGATACATAGTCCAGGTAAACAGGTAGGGAGCAGCAAGTCACCATGACCCCCTACAGCCCTGGGAAAGAACTCTCTTCTTTTAAGAAGTTACATTGCGAACCTCAGAAGAAAGGGAAAAAAATTGATCTTTACAGTTGATCAAGCATTCCCACCTTTGAGGACCTTTGCTTAAACGTGTAATGCAAATGCACACTGCACATTAGGGAGGGAGGGAGGAGGCATAAACGGACAGAGAGGATTTCATGTTTAATTTCTCTTGTGCTGCCTTAAAATATAAATTTTATTTCATCAATTTATTACTTTTTGCAATCTGACTTCTCACTGAACGGTATATTGTGATTAGTAAATACTCTCCTAAAATGTCATTTTAATATCTTCATCTGATGTGCAGTTATTTAACTGGTCTCCTATCCTTGGGTATTTCCATTCTTTCCAATTTTTTCAGTATAATTTCCTTTTTTTAATTGAAGTATAATTGAGTTATAATATTGTGTTAATTTCAGATGTACAGCAGAGTGATTCAGTTATATATATATATTTAAATATATATAATTATATTTTTATATATTTCAGATTATTTTCCATTATAGGTTATTACAAGATATCTAATATAGTTCCCTGTGCTATACAGTAAATCCTTGTTGCTTATCTATTTTATGTACAGTAGTGTGTATTTGTTAATCCCATACTCCTAATTTATCCCTCCCTATCCCTTTACCCTTTAGTAACCATAAGTTTGTTTTCTATGTCTGTGAGTCTTTCTGTTTTGCACATAGAGTCATACGTGTTATTGTTTAGATTCCACATATAAGTGATATCATATAATATTTATCTTTCTCTCTCTGACTTACTAGGTGTGATAATCTCTAAGTGCATCCATGTTGCTGCAAATGACATTATTTCATTCTTTTTAGTGGCTGAATAACATTCCATTGTGTGTGTATATATATATATATATATATATATATATATATATATATATATATATATATATACCACATCTTTTTTTTTAATATAAATCTAATTCCTTTTTTTTCTTTTTTTAATTAATTAATTAATTAATTTTTGGCTGTGTTGGGTCTTCGTTTCTGTGCGCAGGCTTTCTCTAGTTGCGGCGAGCGGGGGCCACTCTTCATCGCGGTGCGCTGGCCTCTCACTGTCGCGGCCTCTCTTGTTGCGGAGCACAGGCTCCAGACGTGCAGGCTCAGTAGTCGTGGCTCACGGGCTTTGTTGCTCCGCGGCATGTGGGATCTTCCCAGACCAGGGCTCGAACCCGTGTCCCCTGCATTGGCAGGCAGACTCTCAAACACTGTGCCACCAGGGAAGCCCTATACCACATCTTCTTAAACCAATTATCTATTCACGGGCACTTGGGTTTCCATGTATTGGCTATTGTAAATAGTGCTGCTATGAATATTGGGGTGCATGTATCTTTTCGGATCAGAGTTTTCATCATTTCTGGATATATGCCTAGGAGTGGGATTGCTAGATCATATGGTAACTCTATTTTTAGTTTTTTAAGGAACCTCCATACTATTTTCCATAGTGGCTGCACCAATTTACATTCCCACCAACAGTGTAGGAGGGTTCCCATTTATCCACACTCTCTCTAGCATTTATTGTTTGTGAACTTTTTGATGATGGCCATTCTGACCGGTGTGAGGTGATGCCTCATTGTGGTTTCGACTTGCATTTCTCTGATAATTAGCAATGTTGAGCATCTTTTCATGTGCCTCCTGGCCATCTGTATGTCTTGTTTGAAGAAATATCTATTTAGGTCTTCTGCCCATTTTTTGATTGGATTGTTCGTTTTTTCCATATTGAGTTCTATGAGCCCTTTATATATTTTGGATATTAACCCCTAGTTGGTTGCATTGTTTGCAAATATTTTCTCCCATTCTGTAGGTTGTCTTTTAGTTTTGTTGATGGTTTCCTTTGCTGTGGGAAAGCTTTTAAATTTTATTAGGTTGCATTTGTTTATTTTTTGCTCTTATTTCTTTTGCCTTGGGAGATGTCTAAGAATGTTCTCTTCTAGGAGTTTTATGGTATCATGTCTTATATTTAGGTCTTTAAACCATTTTGAGTTTATTTTTGTATATGGTGTGAGGGAGTGTTCTAACTTCATTGATTTACATGTAGCTGTCCAGCTTTCCCAACACCACTTGTTGAAGACACTCTTTTCTCCACTGTATATTCTTGCCCCCTTTGTCATACATTAATTGACCATAGGTGTGTGCGCTTATTTCTGAGCTCTCTATTCTGTTCCATTAATCTGTCTGTATGTTTTTGCACCAGTACCATGCTGTTTTGATTACTGTAGGTTTGTAGTAGTTTCTGAAGTCTGGAAGGGTTATGACTCCAGCTTTCTTCTTTTTCCTGAGGATTGCTTTGGCAATTCTGGGTCTTTTGTGGTTGCATATAAATTTTAGAATTATTTGTTCTAATTCTGTGAAAAATGTCTTGGGTATTTTGATAGGAATTGCATTAAATCTGTAGATTGCTTTGGATAGTATGGCCATTTTAACAATATCAATTCTTCCAATCCACGAGCATGGGGTATCTTTCCATTTCTTTAAATCATCTTCAATTTCCTTTATCAATGTTTTATAGTTTTCAGCATACAGATCTTTCACCTCCTCATTTAAGTTTATTCCTAGGTATTTTTTTATGTGATTTTAATTGGGACTGTTTTTTACTTTCTCTTTCTAATATTTCATTGTTAGTGTAAAGAAATGCAGCAGATTTCTGAATATTGATCTTGTATCATGCTACCTTGCTGAATTCATTTATTAGTTCTAATAATTTTGTGTGGCGACTTTAAGGTTCTCTATATAGAGTATCATGTCATCTGCAAATAGTGGCAGCTTTACCTCTTCCCTTCCAATGTGGATACCTTTAATTTCTTTTTCTTGTCTGATTGCTGTGGCTAGGACTTCCAGTACTATGCTGAATAGAAGTGAGAATTTAATGGGAAGGCTTTCAGCTTTTTACTGTTGAGTATTACATTGGTTGTGGGTTTGTCATAAATGGTTTTTATTATGTCGAGATATGTTCCCTCTGTACCCACTTTGGTGAAAGTTTTTATCATGAGTGGATGTTGAATTTCATCAAATGCTTTTTCTGAGTCTGTTGAGATGATCATGTGGTTTTTGTCTTTCCTTTTGTTAATGTGGTGTATCACATTGATCGCCTTGTTCCTACCCCTGGCCCAACTTTCTGTTGTACTTATCTTTTTTGTATTGATTAGTAAGAGTTTCTTGTATATTATATATTACAAATAGTTTTCCCAGTTTGTTGTGTGTGTTTTAATTTAGTCTTTGATTATTTTTGATGTACCAGTGTTTAAAAATTTTAATATGGAAACTATCAATATTTCCTTGTGGACTCCTTTGCTTTATACATAAGCCTCTCCATGATGAAATTAGATCAACACTCACCTATAGTTTTTCTATTTCCTTTATTATTTCAGTTTTTACATTTAACTGTCTAATCCATCAAAATCTGTTATGTCATTTACTTAAGAATCGATATAAGAATTTTTTCAAAGTTTTTTAAAAATTTAAACCAGTTCATAATTAACAACCCATAATTCCCCCTCTTGATCTGAAATGTGGTAACTGATTCTGCTCTCCCACTTTTGAGCAGATACTGACTCTTCAGAGTATTTCTGTTCCTACTTCTGGTCACTCATCCCTGTTTCCATTACTGGATCTCTATCTGCCATATTCACGCTAGTGGTCTCTAGTTTTATCCCTAGCCCGCTTTGCTTTTAAACCTTCAGGGTCTTCTTGGGTAAACTCATCTGCTCCTGTGACTTTTTAATATATGTGTCTCCAGCCCAACCCCCTGAACTTTTATTCTGTATATCTAGGTGCTTACTGGCCAATCCCCCAAAGCCTTAAAATCAGCACATCCAAAACTGACCTTTTTTTATTTCATCCTGTTCTTTTTGTGTATTCTCTCCCTCATTTCTTTATACCACCATCTACCTGGTCTCTCAAACCAGAAACTCTCTTTCATCCCACATAGCTGATATATTTCCATATACTATCAGTGTAGCTCCCTGAACATTTCTGAGATCTCTCCCCTCACCTCCATCCTCATGGTCACATTTATTGTCTGACCAACTGCAGAAGCTGTAGGTGGTTGATCTGCCTCTAGTCTTGCCCCTTCAGATCTGTCCTTCCCCTTTCTCTAAATTAGTCTAGTATAAAAATCTGACTTTGAATCCCTCTATTTAAAACTGGATAAAATAGGAGCTCCTTAGCATGACCTACAAGTGGTCCACTCATGGTGTCCGAGGAACTATTAATACCCCTCCAGGCTCATCTCTTTGTACTCACTTCCACATGTCTACACTCACACTTTCTCCAGCAATTTCTTAAATATGCCCTGCTGTAACATGCTCTTTTGCCTTTTCACATGATAGTCTCTTCATCTGGAAGACTTCTTTCACCTCTGCCTGGAAAATATCTATTCATTAATCATATGCCAGTTTAGGGGGGAAAAACAGACACTGGTCTGTGAGCCTTGGCATTCCACCCACCTGGCTTTTCACAAAGGTGGTCTGCTTGCCCTAAAGTGGGAATTGGCCAAAAACCGAAGATTTCCACCGTGGGGTTGGACAAACTGGGGAGAGTATGAAACATCTTTAAACATCTTTAAAGCACTAAAGAATAACTTACCTGAACTAGGACTTTCCACTGCCTCCGGTCTCATCACCCACTCAAAGCACTGAATGAGGATGTTCCAGCCACACTGTAAAGAGAATATTCAAATATTGCTTCAGCAAACAATGAAGGGGGTCAAAGAGAACCTCCCCATACTGTTCTTGCACAAATAGCAGACTTGGATTAGAACTGCCCTCTTAAGTATAAAAGAAAAAAAAAAAAAGAAACATTGGACCTATGCAAATATTCTGCCAAGGTATCAAGGACCAGACTCTAGTGTATGAAAGGCTAATGGAGCACTCACTTAGGAAGAAGTCTTCTTCCAAAAAAACCAAAGAACATTTTAGGTGACTGCTTTATAGTCTCCAAAAAATGTAAAGCAAACATAGAATCTGTGAAACAAGAGCTCAAGGGAGAGATAAAATAATGAGTTGAAAGGGAGGTAGAAAAGCTAAGGAAAGAATTTGAGAGGGGGTGGGGAACACCATTAGAAGGAGCAAAGAGTCTTTCTTTGTCTGGCTTACTCTACTTAGTATGGTAATCTCTAGGTCCATCCATCTTGCTGCAAATGGCATTATTTCATTCTTTTTTATGGCTGAGTAGTATTCCATTGTATATATGTGCCACATCTTTAGCCATTCATCTGTCGATGGACATTTAGGTTGCTTCCATGTCTTGGCTATTGTAAACAGTGCTGCAGTGAACATTGGGGTACATGTATCTTTTCAAATTATGATATCGCTTATTTGTGGAATCTTAAAAAAATGATACAGATAAACTTATACACAAAACAGAAATAGGCCCACAGACATAGAAAACAAACTTATGGTTACCAAAGGGGAAAGGAGCAGGGGAGGGATAAATTAGGGGTTTGGGATTAACAGATACACACTACTATATATAAAATAGATAACCAACAAGGACCTACTGTATAGTACAGGGAACTATACTCAGTATTTTGTAATAACCTGTAAGGGGGAAAAGAATCTGAAAAATACAGATATAAATGTATGTATAACTGAATTACATTGCTGTACACCTGAAACTAACACAACATTATAAATCAACTATACTTCAATAAAAAAATAAAATAAAAAGAAGGAGCAAAGAGTATAACACATGCTACAGAAAACCAAATTAATGACATGGAGGACAGGCTTAAGAAACTCGCACAGTAAGCAAAAGAAAAAGACAAAGAGTCAGATCAAAGCAGCTAGAGAGAAGATGACAGAAATGAAGACTGACAACAGCATTCCAACATTTGGATACTGATGTTCCCAGCAGAGAGAAGAAATGGAATAGAAAATACTCCTAAGGATAGAATATTAAAAGGTTTCATTGGGGCTTCCCTGGTGGCGCAGTGGTTGAGAACCTGCCTGCCGGTGCAGGGAACACGGGCTCGAGCCCTGGTCTGGGAAGATCCCACATGCCGTGGAGCAACTAAGCCCGTGCGCCACGACTACTGAGCCTGTGCGTCTGGAGCCTGTGCTCCGCAACAAGAGAGGCCGCGATAGTGAGGGGCCCGTGCACCGCGATGAAGAGTGGCCCCCTCGCACGGAAACGAAGACCCAACACAACCATAAATAGATGAATAAATAAATAAAAATAAAAAGGTTTCATTAAACAGAGGAAGATTTGAACCTGCAGATCCAAACAGCTCGTCATAGTCCAGGAAAGAATGCGATAGAAAATGATCAACCATGAAACGCATATACAGCTGAGGTTACTTAACCTCAAAAGAAAGAGCACATCAAGTATACAGGCAGGGGAAGCGATCATTTAGGACAAGTGCACCTGACTTAACACGTGTCAGATGCTTGAATCCTCACGCCAGACCTCCAATATTGGTACTACTGGTACCCCAGACGGGAAAACCGAGGCCCACAGTTGTTATGTGTTGAACTGAGGATACCAACCCAGATCCTTGATTATCATTGCACTACATTGCCCACCACCACCCCCCCCCCAAAGGGTGGAAATATCAGTCTGGACAACATTGCACCTCAGTTCAGAAGATGCCAGCCTAAAATTCTGTAAACATTCTAAAATGCTGCAAAGAATTTGCCACCCAACCAAGTGGTCACATGTGTCCTAGGAACATAAATATATTCTCAATTAGGCAGAAAGTTAAATATAATGCAAACACATGCTTCTTTTCTTTAGCAAAATTATTTCATTCTGTACAGTTGCATTTCACTAAAGGAGATAACAGATGTGCATATTTTGTGATCATTTACATGTGGTGATATTTATTAGGACTGTAAGAAAGTTTCTGGCGAAGTTCCCACTAGATCAGGAATTCCTTCGAGTAGGGGCTGAGTGTCATCTTGTCTTGGGATCGCACACACTACTTGGGTCATAGCAGGTCACACTGAAGGATGGACTGGCTTAGAACAGCCCAAATCAATAGCAGAGAATCAGGGTCAGGTGAGGCCATCCGTGTATCATAGGCTTCGTTCCTACCAAAAAGGGATAGGAAATCTGCAACTACACTGGCTCAGACATCACAAAGAAACAACACAACACCTGCAGGCATGCTTTTTTATCAGGGCTATGAAACAAAGGCCCTGCTTTGGGGAGGGTGTCCACTCTTGCCTTGTGAGGTCTCTAACTTTGTGCTGAGCTGCTAGGACCGCTTCAGTGTCATCTGCCCTACACATCTTCTGGGCAAGGATCCTTCAACTGAAAGCTCAGCCTCTTAAAGGAACTGGACTTGCAGGGTGAGCCCTCTGAATAGCCTGTGCCCAGACCAGTGAAGAGCTCTTCAGGACATCAAAAGCCCCATGTTCATTGGTGAGGCAACAGCTAAGGTCCACTCGACCTCAGTATCCCTTTTGACTGCACTGGTCACTGCTACTGGATGCCCAGATGTCTGGTCATTCTTGATTTGTTTCTTCAAGATACCAAAGCCTTTTTCCACCAAGCCTCAGAGTTTCCTCCGTGTAAGCCTTTGGTGGAGTCCTTCCAGCTGTATCTTTGGGCTCCTGCTTGCATTTTATAGGTTCTGACAGTAGCAACAAGCCCTACCACAGGAGAGATGGGACTAAAATATCAGCATTTGGTGTTAAAAACCTTTTTCATCACCTCACACCCATCGGGACGGCTACTATCACCGAAACAGAAAAAAACAGGTGTTGATGAGGATGTGGAGAAATTGGAACCTTTGTGCTCTATTGCCAGGAATGTAAATGGTGCAGCCACTGTGAAAAGCAGTATGGCAGTTCCTCAAAAAAAATTTTTTTAATGAGTTACTTACAGGATCTATCAACTCCACTTCTGAGTATACATCCCAAATAACTGAAATCAAGCTCTTTGAGAGAGATTTGTACACCCAGTTCATAGCAGCATTATTCAGAAACGCTAAAAGACAGAGGCAACTTAAGTATCCATCAGCAGATTAATGGATAAACAAACTGTATACAGGCATACCTTGGAGACACTGCGGGTTTGATTCAGGTCAACGCAATAAAGCCAATATCGCAACAAAGTGAGTCACACAAATTTTTTGGTTTCTCAGTGCATATAAAAGTTACGGTTATGCTATACTGTAGTCTATTAAGTGTGCAATAATATCACTATGTCTAAAAGAAATGTCACATACCTTAATTTAAAAATACTTTATTGCTAAAAATTGGTAACCATCATCTGACAATGCGTGGTTGTCATAAATCTTCAATTTATAAAAAAAATGCAGTATCTATGAAATGCAGTAAAGTGAAGCACAATAAACAAGATATGTCTGTATATCCACACAGCAGAATATTATTCAGCTTAAAAAAGGGAGTAATTCAAAAATAAATAAATAAAACTAAAAAAAAAAGGGAGTAATTCTATCACTGTTTTTGAAGAAAGCAAACTTAAAATTATTGTAAATTTCAATTAGATAAATAAATGTAAGGGTATCCAGGAAGTTAAAAAAAAAAAGTATATATTTGAGGAGGAAGATATGTAGAATATTCCTACTAGGTATTGAAGTTTATTATAAAATCATAGTACTTAAAGATTTATGATACTCCTTTAGGAATAGACAAATCAATGGAAAAGAATTGGAAGTCCCTAAATAGACCCAAGTGTATTGGGAATTTGAAATACAATCCAGATGGCATCTCAAAGCAGTAGAGAACAGAGTATTAATAAGTGTTGCTGGAAATGGCTTGCACTTTGGAAAACAAAGCTGCATACACCACTAATTTTATCCAGATAAATATCAGATGGATTGTATTCATCCGCTAGGGCTGCCATAACAGAATACCACAGACTGTGTGGCTTAAACGATAGAAATTTGTGTTCTCACAGTTGTGGAGGCTCCAAGTCCAAGGTTAAGGTGCCGGCAGGGTTGTCTGGTGAGGCCTCTCTCCTTTGGTTGCAGACAGCTGCCTTCACACTGTGTCCTCACATGGCCTTTCCTCAGTGCTCATGTCAAGAGAGAGCCTTCTAGATTCTCTTCCTCTTCTTATAAACACACGCAATCCTACTGGATTGGGGTCCCACCCTTATGACCTCAGCTAGCCTGAATTACAGTCATCCCTTGGTATCCCCAGTAAGGGACTGGTTCCAGGACCCTCCTCAGTTACCAAAATTCAAGGATGCTCAAGTCCCGTATATAAAATGGTGTAGTATTTGCATATAACCTACACACATCCTCCCATATACTTTAAATCATCTCTAGATTACTTATAATACTTAATACAATGGAAATGCTATGTAAACAGTTGTAAATACAACATAAATGCTGTGTAAATTGTTGCTGGTGTGCAGCAAATTCAAGTTTTGCTTGTTGGAACTTTCTGGATTTTTTTTTTTTTTGAACATTTTCCATCCGTGTTTGGTTGAATCCGCTGACACAGAACCCATGAATACAGAGGACCGACTGTATCTCTGTGAAGGCCTTCCGAATACAGTTATGTCGGGGGTGTTGTCCTTAAAAAGAAAAGTCAGCTATTTTACCAGCAAAGATGGGTTTATTTGGGAATAGTACTTAATAGACTTGCAATTCAGGACAAGCATGCTACAGCAAAAACTATAGGCAAGTCCAACAAACAAAGGAGAGGAATGTTATTTTATAGAGAAAAAGGAAGACACTGGGAGGGTTGTTTTGAATGGAAGTCCTTTGGAGAAAAGTGAGAGTTCAGGGTGACAGTAGTTTCTCATTGGCCGAGTTTGCTGGGGTAGTTGATTTCTTGTAGGAGATGTCCTGTTGGGACTTGTAATTGAGGGGTCTTTTCCTGTTGCTGATTCTTCTGTTGGGGTTTGAAATTGACAATGCTTCCAGTAATCGACTTGAGTGGTACTTTATGACTTCATGAGAGCTCCCCCTGCTGGCCGCCTCGCTCCATTTTAATGAGGCTTCCCTTTATTAATTTTTACAGGGGTATGGCTTCACCCTCTGAGTTTGGGGAAACACATTTCAGTTCATAACTTCAATCAGAGATTTAAATATAACAAATAGAACCATAAAAATACTAGGAACCAAAAATCAGCATCACAACTTTATAACCCAACACACAGTCTATATATAAATATACTTTAACAATAAATAATTAAAATATTTATTGAACTCTTAAAAAAAATACTAAGAAAATAGGAGCAAGTATTTTTATAATGTGAATTTGGGAAGGCCAAGCATGTTACAAAATCCACAGTTCATTAAGTGAAAGTTTTGACTGGATTTTTAAAAAAATTTTATATGGTAAAAATCTCCCAATTAACAAATTAAGAAAAATATTTGCTACCTGAATAACAAAGGTTAATTTCTTTAAATTTAATTTCTCTGAAAAATCAATAAGATAAAAAAAGAGCCCCCTTTTCTTAAAAAAAAATGCACAAACAGCATGAATAGGCAATTTAAAAAGGAGAGATGTAAAGGGTCAAATATATGAAGAGACATTTACCTTCAAAACTAATATAAGAATTGTGCCTCCGAAAAACACTGAGATCCGCTTGAAAAAACAACAACAACAACAACTGAGATCCAGGCTATTGATGTTTTTCATTTTTGCTGAAATCCAGTGTCATCCATCAACTGTTAAAGGAAGTGAGCAGTTGTTTTGATAGCTGGAGTGGAAACTGGTACCATCTTCCCAAAGGGTAGTTTGGAATATGTGTCAAAATATTTATTGTTCACACTCTGACCCAGCATTCTCACTTCTAGGAATTTACCCAAAGGAGAATCTCATAAAAAATAAAGGACAGTAAGAATTTCATCAGAGCACTATTATAATGTCAAAAAATTGTATTTTTGTCCATCAATAGGGATTGGTTAAATAGTGTCGATGAAAAATTAATCAGTCGATCTAAGAAAGAAATGGAAATTTTTATTGGAACCAAATTGAGGATTATAACCCGGGAAGAGCATCTCAGAAAGCTCTGAGAACTGTTCCACCCTTTACAAGTCAAAGCAGAGTTATATAAGTTTTTTGAGACAGAGGGTTGTACATCAAATGGTGGATTATTGACAGTTTGCATAATACGGATCTGCAGGTACAAAGTGGTGGGTCATGTGACCCCTTACAAGATCAAGAAGGAACGTAATCTTTTTTTTTTTTTAACTAATTAATTATTTATTTATTTTTGGCTGTGTTGGGTCTTCGTTTCTGTGCGAGGGCTTTCTCTAGTTGCGGCAAGCGGGGGCCACTCTTCATCGCGGTGCGCGGGCCTCTCACTATCGCGGTCTCTGTTGTTGCGGAGCACAGGCTCCAGACACGCAGGCTCAGTAGTTGTGGCTCACGGGCCCAGTTGCTCCGCGGCATGTGGGCTCTTCCCAGACCAGGGCTCGAACCCGCGTCCCCTGCATTGTCAAGCAGACTCTCAACCACCGCGCCACCAGGGAAGCCCGAACGTAATCTTTTAAGGTGTTGTCTTGTTGATGCTAGGAGAATGTTGCACTTGATGGTTGCGAGGTATTTCTGTGGAAGGGGAGGTTTGCATGATGCATAATGTGCATACACAGTGCACAGTGCGGAGAGAGAGGCAGCCAAATGGCAGAGAAAATTTTTTATGTCTCAGTTTTTCTTGTCTTGCCATAAAATATGAATTTTATTTCACATAAGTTATATATAGACAGTGTTATACTATAGCATCATTAAATGATGTACATCTGTGTGTACTGAGTGAAAAGCATATTGCAGAACAGGCTGTGAGATTGTATGTACAAAGACGGAAAGTAAGATGTCTGCAAAGATGTTCACCAAGATGTTCCCTCCAATGGCGGGGTTTCCGTTGATTTTTATTTCCGTCTTTCTACGTTTGGAGTAATTTTACAAACAAATAAGGATTATTATTGTAATAAAGGCAACAAAGTATCACACCCCCCCCACCCGGGAAATCAATTACTCCCTCCTCTGAAGAGGGTGGGGCGGGGGGGGGCGGGTTGCCACGTGAGGTGACCACATAGTGCAGGAAACAGAAACAGGGACTCCTTTCCACTCAGGATCTCACCACCGCACCATCAGCCTAAGCCACTTGTGTTTCAAACCCAGGAGTGGTTGTTTTTGTGTGTTTGTTTTTTACTACTGTCAATTAGGTTAAACAAATTCAGTTATCTGCACGTGCATTATTCATTTCGTGTACAGTCTCTGTCTTCCTCCCTATTCCTTAGGTATTAACAGCCAAATGCAAAATCTGACCATATTTTTAAGTAAACACACGGCATAGAAATCATAAACGATATTCCGAATTTAAGTGTGAATTCGCTTGGGATTGTCTTTGTACTAATGGTTCTCTCCAACAGCCTGGATAGCCCAGAGCTGTTTGGTGGAGCCAAATGGTAAGTGTCCGGAAATTTGCCGACACAGCCCTTTGGGCATCAATGTTGTGACTCTTGCTTCACATTTGTTTGTTTGTTTTTTAAATAAATTTATTTATTTATTTATTTTTGGCTGCGTTGGGTCTTCGTTGCTACGCGCGGGCTTTCTCTAGTTGCGGCGAGCGGGGGCTACTCTTCGTTGCGGTGTGCGGGCTTATTGTGGTGGCTTCTCTTGTTGCAGAGCACGGGCTCTAGGCACGTGGGCTTCAGTAGTTGTGGCTCATGGGCTCTAGAGCGCAGGCTCAGTAGTTGTGGCGCATGGGCTTAGTTGCTCCGCAGCATGTGGGATCTTCCCGGGCCAGGGCTCGAACCCGTGTCCCCTGCGTTGGCAGGTGGATTCTTAACCACTACGCCACCAGGGGAGTCCCTCACGTTAGTATTTGAACCGTGGCTCTTTCCTCATAATTCTTCTAACAGATATGTGTTTAACACATATTATTCTTATGTTTTTCTAGCACTTCCTAAGAGTTGTGGCTGTGCTGCCAGTTTGTGAATTCTTTGGAAAGAACAAAATGTGTTTTTATGGTTTTATTTTTCCAGAAGATAAAACATGCACTATTAAGTTTCTGAAGCCAAAGCACAAAATTCTGAAGCCAAAGTCAGTAGTTTTTCAAACAAAAGAAGAGTGAGGCTCGAATATCATGGTATTCCCTGTGAACAAGTGAGAAAGGGCAAAACTGGGGAGATCATCATGTTCTGATAGGTCATAGATGGACGATTAAAAGGGTCTGGCGAAATCCAGGAAAGGGATGTAATTAAGATGATAGATGATATTAAGGTGGAAAGAATGGCATTTCTAAAAGAAAATAAATATAAATTATGTCACATGACCCGCCAAAAGTCTAGAGGCAGTGCTAATAGATTTTGCCTTTTCGATAGGTCTCGTCTGAACTCTGTAGCAACCCTTTCTCACTCCAGCTTCTGCTAGTTTAACAATTTAGGTTTAACCCTTTTGTTCATTTTCCCTTCCTCTGCCAGAAGCATTTATAACCCTCACCCAGACCTTTAGAAATTCAGTGATTCAGATGATAACTTTCTACAATCAAATTTAGAAAGAAAATCAAAAAAGGGGGATACGAATGAGCACTTCTAGAACAGGTATCAGATAAGAGGAAAGGACTCTTTGAATTAAATCAGAGAGTAGAATGTGAGAGTAGAACAAGAACGTGAAGGACTTCCCTGGTGGCGCAGTGGTTAAGAATCCGCCTGCCAATGCAGGGGACAGGGGTTCGAGACCTGGTCCGGGAAGATCCCACATGCCGTGGAGCAACTAAGCCCGTGCGCCACAACTACTGAGCCCGCGAGCCACAGCTACTGAAGCCCGCATGCCTAGAGCCCGTGCTCCGCAACAAGAGAAGCCACTGCAATGAGAAGCCCACGTACAGCAATGAAGAGTAGCCCCCGCTCGACGCAACTAGAGAAAAAGCCTGTGCGCAGCAACGAAGATACAATGCAGCCAAAAATAAATAAATAAATTTATTAAAAAAAAAAAAAAAAAAGGACGTGAAGAGTGCATCCCACTTCAAGAGGACGTTTTGGGTGGAGGCACCACAGGCATCAAATTGCCCTGATCATTTCTGAGAAATGACTTCATGTCTATGGCTCAAACACCCTTCCCACCCTACCAGAAAGTAGCCAAGTGAATAATGAAACAATAACACACTGTATGTATAATAGCGTCTGTTATATCATTTAGCCACAAACCACCAGGTATTGCTATTCCCGTTTACAGGAGTGGAAACTGAGTGCCCGGATGACACAGCTCAGCAGTGCTGAGTGCAGCTCTGTCAGGGACATTGCTTTTTGACTCACAACCCCGTGCTTCCTCTCTAAGACATGCTGTTGCTTTCTAGAATCCCTAGAGCTAGAACCCGCTTGTTATGTTCATCTTTCACCCCTGCGTCAGCCCCAGAAACCTCTTGAGAGACTCACTAGTTTCTGTCACCAAATAAATTACTCTTTTGGCGAACTTGCAAAATGACTGAATTATGGCTTCCTTTGTGGGAAATTGAGATATGTCAAAGCTAAGAGGTGGTCAGAGTCATACAGGACACACAGCAACCTGTTGGAAGTGTTTGGTTAAGTCAAGGTCCAGGGTCAGTCATTCTAAACAAGCTGAGAGCTTTGCGGTTCTGGTGGTGAAGACCATGTAATGACAAGCTCTTACTTAGATTAACTTGGAGATATTAAAACTCTCTTTCAAGCATCTTAGAATTACCTCTTAATGTGCAATCAACTTTTGATGTGGAAAAAAACCTTTATGCTGGTGATAGGAAACAGCAGCTAATCCTCTATTCTGGACATTTGACTTTAGAATTCAGAGACGGACTCTCTGTTATATTATTAATTTATTCACACGTATCTCCCAACCCCTCTGGTGTCCTCTGGGAATAACCTTACTCACAACTAGATGCTGTTTGTGGCCTAGAACCCAATGATTGAGAATTATCTATATTGATCTGGGTCAATACAGAATAGTTGCTGGGAACCAGTGGAAGCCAAATGTCTGCTATAACAGAATACCATAGACTAGGTAGCTTAAACAGCAGAAATTCATTTTGCACAGCTCTGTAGGCTGGGAAGTCTGAGACCATGGTGCCAGCATGGTCAGGTTCTGGTGAGGGCTCTCTTCCTGACTTACAGATGGCCACCTTCTTGCTATGACCTCACATGGAAGGGAGAAAGAGAGAGAGATTCTCTCTCATGTCTCTCGTAAGGGCACTAATCCTGTTACCGACCAGGGTTCTTGGCCTTCTTAATCAATAGAAATTGATCAGAGGCCAGACAAGAAATTCAGGCAAGGCTCTATTGGGGGCCCTGCTGCAGCTGGGGGGTGGGGGTGAGAACAAATAATAGGTTCCCTTGCTTGCTCGCTCCCCAAGGTGGGACGAGCTGGTTCCTTATATGGGGTGAGGGTAGGGGCAGGTCCAGGGGTTGGGCTGGAGGGGTGGCTTAGGTGGTCTGCCCACCCCTTTGGTGATTTTGTGTGCAGAGGGCATGTGCAGACCCTGCTTTTGCTCCTGACACCCTTTTTTTTGCTCCCAGCTCTGCAGAAGTGGCAGTTGGGTTTTTGGTCTTTTTGCCTCTTTCAGTCCATAATTTTCCCCAACTGCACTTTGTACAGTTATTTTTAGTCCCTTATAGTTTCCCTGCTGCTTGGGGAGACGTTTGTCCAGGTGCAAACATTCAGCAAAAGGTCCCAGGTCCCAGGCCTGTCTCAATCCCATTCATGAGCTTTCAACCCTCATGACCTAATTACCCACCAAAGGCCCCACCTCCAAATATCATCACATTGGAGACTTAGGCTTCAACATGTGAATTTGGGGGGTGGTGGGAGGACACACACATTCAGCTCATAGCATAATAATTTGGAAGTATCTTGAGAATGCCCTTAAAAACTGGTACGTTGATCTCAAATACTCTCCAGCATTAGAAGAAAGAAAAAATTCACAAGGATTCACCCTGTAGTGTTAGCTCAGGACTTAGAGGTGAGGCATAAACCTGTGATGTCCTCAGGATTCTACTAGGGATAAACGGCGTATGATTTCTTCTGTTGGAGTGTGTACCAAGTTTGACCTTGTGAAAGATACCATTGCACAATGGGGGCTGCAACCTGGCTGTGCTCTTGACTGTGATCCTGCTTTGTTTTCTTGGGGTGGAGGGAGGAACAGGCAGAGCCATCAAGGATGATTGTAATTGATTCCAAGTAGTATTGTTAAATGGACCAGGCTTGCTGAGAAATAGGTGTGAGTCGCTCTACTTTAGATGCAAAGGATAAATGCAGGGGGTGTCACAGCCAGAATAGTAATTATGTCATCTGCCTTGTCCAGGAATGTGATTTAGTAATTGCAACATTTTCTCCCCATCATTGAAGCTTGTAATTATAGTGCAACTAACGGGATTATGTGCTAACTTGGGCTGTTTCAATCACCTCTTTTATTTTGAAATGTAATGGTAAAATTCCACAGCTGTTCCCAGGCTGCTGATTCTTTTCAACATCTGTTATCTTGTAACTCTTAACAGAGTTCACTACTAAGGAGAGGAGGCAGAAATGCTCTGGGCATTTCATAACAGAGGCCTTTAGGCAGAGCAGACTTCAGGCTTGATGAGAAAGCATAAACAGGAAGGGAGCTTCACATTTCCAACCAGAATAAAATTTTCCCTTTGAAAGTGAATCGTCTATTTTATGTTTCAAAGATGGCAGATGTTTCTGGGATATGGCGAAGTCTGCAAGCCATGTTTTATATGCACTGATTAAGGAAACCCTCCCTTTCAATCTAAGGAGCAGATTTAGGTTAATTAATGCCTGGATACTAAACTGTGTGTTAGGATGTCACCTTTCATGTGGAAGCCTCATCAAGATGTTCATTACGGGACTTCCCTGGTGGCTCAGTGGTTAAGAATCCGCCTGCCAATGCAGGGGACACGGGTTGGAGCCCTGGTCCGGGAAGATCCCACATACCGTAGAGCAACTAACCCCGTGAGCCACAGCTACTGAGCCCGCGAGCCACAACTACTGAAGCCTGTGAGCGTAGAGCCTGTGCTGCGCATCAGGAGAAGCCACCGCAAGGAGAAGCCCGCACACCGCAATGAAGAGTAGCCCCCGCTCGCCGCAACTAGAGAAAGCCCGCGCGCAGCAACGAAGACCCAACGCACTCAAAAATAAGTAAATAATTTTTTAAAACCTATATAAATAAATATTTTTTAAAATACCTGTAAAGGTGTTCATTACATGTATGTATCTTTTCAGATCCCATTACAGCAAACTTCAGGGGTTATCCAAGATACTTTGGTTATACAGGAATAAAGGGACCTTAGACACTGCATGAAATAAAGCTGATAGCGAAGGTGGAAAAAGGTGGAAAACTCCCTTTTGTTGTAAGATGACTTACTCGCTCGTATACCGTACTGTACAGTGTTCTCAATAATCTGAGTGCATCTAGGAAGCTAATATTGCGTGGAGCCAACCCAGACCCACACATTTGGTCTTAAACTGGGCGCCAATTACTGGGCGCTAATACTGACTTGATTCCAATTTCATTCCTGTTGTACGGGTGCACGGATGGAACTCTGCAGTCCAGAGGCGTGCAGTTATAACTAAGCAAACACATCTGTGATCCTAAAATAACAACAACAACAACAACAAAAGGAGGCAATCTAAGAACAGCTTGTTTTCTTGAAAGAAAAATTGTGGCATCAAGTGCAGTGTCACCTTTGGAGGTGACAGAAAAATCCCTAAATTAGACCTGCTTGGAGCTAGCGAGGCCAGACATTAACAACATGGTTTTCAGAGTGTCGTAGACACGGGGCTGGGAGGGGAGCAAATACACAACTGTGAGACCGGAAGGAGACCCAGCCCCATCTCGCCTCCGCGGGCGTCCCCCAACGCCCCATTTTTTTGAACCCTCTCCTCCCATGTCCTGGCCTGATGGTTGGCGATGCAGCGCCCCCTTGCGGTTGCTCCCGGGAAATTACACTTGTCAAATCCACCCACGATGGATGGGTGTTGACAAGCATCTGAACATGTAAACTGATCAAGGGGAAGGAAGCTGTAATGTTGGGATTGGTTGTTAGCAAGCCAACTTCGGACCAGCTGGATCGTGCTGTTAATAGGTAAACTGAGGCGCACTAAAATTTTTGAAGAGTTTATTTAGGCATACGTGGAGTCGAATCCAGCAACGCCAAACCAAAGGTAGTTAGCGGTCCACCGACAGCCATAGGGCAAGGTGTTTATAGAGAAGATGCTGAAGCAAAGCAGCTATTAGGTATAGCTTAAGCGGTTGTCTTAGGTGGGAAGACCCAGCTGGCTGTTTGTGATCGGTCTTAAGTTTCACTTTCTCAAGTTCTCAGGCTTCTTGGTTTTGGTTAGTTTACGAAGGCTACTAAGGAATTAGAGCCAACTCAGTGTAATAACATCCTTGTTTAATTCTCTAACAGCATGTAATGTAGGTCACAGCCTCGAGGGAGGAGTCTCAGGGTGACATTGGCAGCGTCCATCCGGTCACTCCCCAGGGCACGGGGAGAGAAAGCCAGTCCCAGCTGAGGACACTCACCTGTTAGGGTTTCCTTGGCAAGACTGTCCCTGGATTAAACAAATGACCTAAGAAACTTTAGTTGCAAGACTCTTCTCCTACTGGTCACGTGAGTTCCCTGGTAGCTGGTCTACAAGGAGAGTGTGCTGGCCCAGCAGGCGAGAACTTTCCAGACCACCTTACAGTTAAAGTTTTCATGAGCAGTTGATCAGGCAGTTGCTGCAGCATTTAGCTTCTGTGGCCAGACTTCTTAGCTTCAAATTCTGGTCCTCTCTCTTACTAGTTGTATGACCTTGGGCAAATTTCTTAACTTTCATGCATCAGTTTCCTCATCTGCAAAGTGGCTTTAAGAATAGTACTTAGAAGAATTAAATGAGGTCATACATAGGATGGTGCATTTAGCACAGGGTCTGGCACATAATAAGCACTCAGTAAATGTTAGCTATTGTTTTTATTAATGGTTTTATACAGCTGTCTCTTGAACTTGTTTAATATGGATCTGCCACAGGAGATGAGCCATTCTTGGCATGCCAGAAAATCGTGTTTCTGGGTTCAGATGGCTGGGACCAGCCTCTGGATAAAGGAGGCAGGTTGACCAAGGTATCTTCCCCTGTGTGGAAGTGGATGGGGTACTCAGACACCCCTGTCTCCCTGCCCTTGTTCATGGCCCTGCAGTGGTGTGCAGCTATTCTCCTGTGATGTTTTAGCACATACTAATTATTCTAGTGACTTTATAATTTTTGAGTCTTCTCAGTTAGATCTTTAGAGGACAAAAATCCTGCCTTATTTTTTCCCCTATGCCCTCTCAATTAGCTAAAAGATGGACACTCAGTAAATACTTCCCAGATGAGACGATAAGGTTTATAGAGAATTCAGAACAAATGGAAGCATGTCCCAAAAAATGAAATAGATGGGAAAAATGAAAACTAGAGAGGGAATGTTAAGACATTCTTATATTTATTTATTTATTTATTTATTCTTTGCTGTGTTGGGTCTTCGTTTCTGTGCAAGGGCTTTCTCTAGTTGTGGCGAGCGGGGGCCACTCTTCATCGCGGTGCGCGGGCCTCTCACTATCGTGGCCTCTCTTGTTGCGGAGCACAGGCTCCAGACGTGCAGGCTCAGTAATTGTGGCCCACGGGCCTAGTTGCTCCGTGGCATGTGGGATCTTCCCAGACCAGGGCTCGAACCCGTGTCCCCTGCATTGGCAGGCAGATTCTCAACCACTGCGCCACCAGGGAAGCCCAAGACATTCTTAAATGAACCATCTGGAAGAGCTCACTAAAGTCACAGCTAAGAGGACAGGTGGCTCTTAGGGGAAGAAGGTCCCAAGACTGCCGCCCTCTTGTGTGTGCTGGCCTGGGCAGCAGTGTAGACCAGTTCGCAGTGGTTGCCAGAGAAGCCACTGGATGACTTCCGTGGTCACCCTAACAAGGTGGCCACGGAGAAGACCCCATGCCTTTCTGGGCCCTGGGAGAAGCCTGGAACGGAGAGTAGGGGATCGTGACTAAGGCAGTCAGGGGAGAGCACTTGGCTTTGGGTCAGAAGGTGGAAGTAAGCGTGCTGTGTGCCGAGCTCCGTCTCTCGGCTCCACGCCCACGTGCTCGCTCTGTGATTCTGGTTCTCTCGTGTGTCCATCACAGCTTTGTGGGCTTCAGAGTCAGCTTCCCTGCTCGTGTGCTCTAGTTCCTTGTGATGGCTTCACGGGTCCCCTGCAGGCCTATATTTGTGGCCTCACCTGGGAGATTCCTGTATGTGTGTCCTGTAAATCACTGCAAGCTTCACTCTCATTCAACCCAACATCCATTTATTTAGGATCTAAAATATTGCCGTGGTGCTATTAGAGCTCAAATTATAGACTGTTTAGAGTAAACAGGATCTTGGAGATTTCTAACTCACCCAGTCTTACAAATGAAGAAACTAAATAAAGCTCAGAGAGTTTGAGTTACTTACCCAAGGTCACACAGCCATCTTGGGGGCGGAGATGAATGGGGAAGCCTGATGCCCCATTCCACACTCTCAACAAATGTAGACTTTCTCAGGATTCAGGTTGACTCATCGGCTCAACTTTTAGTTGTTTCATTCAAAGGAAAAATTCATTACATATCTCTACTGGAATTATTTGTAGGATTCCAGGCACTGCTAAAATAGGTAGGTCTGGGCTGGAAATCAGAAGAAGAATTTCTGTAAAATTTTGGAAGATGGGCCAGTTTTTAAAACCTGATGGAAGGTGTATGGCTTGTACGTACTGGGGCTTTCAAACATCTTTCATTCACTTGTGGAGTGTTTTTTCATTCTGGAGAAGATTTAGACATGGAATGTACAAAAAGGATTCACTTTGCCTGCTATATACTTACCCTGGCCTGTAGCCTCTAATAAGCACAAGCTAATGGGCAGGATGTTAATTCACAGACCACTCATTTGCCAGACACGTGACACGGACCACGGGCAAAATGAGCTTCCTCTTAGCGAATCCTTCTCGGCACCTGGCCTTCTCCCAGCAACTCCTCCCCTGGAACTCCTGGAGTTGAGCTGGGGGATAGTTTGATCCACAGTTGCCAGGTGTCAGGAGGCTTCAGATAAGCCTGGAAGGAAAATGGAAAGGGTGTTCCGGTCAGGAGCAACTGTCTCCTCAGGGGAGTGGCCATTCCAAGTTCAACATGTGCTTATATGTGCGTTCTATATAATGTGCTTATGATCTGTGTTCTGTTGAGGAGGAATAAGTGGCTGTGTTGGTCACGAGAGTGGATTGCAATAAAACAATGACACTAATAATAATAACTACAGTCACACTGGCTTGGCTTGAGCCAGCACTCGGCTTTATCCGTCTAGAAATGGTTTCGCAGAGTAATAGTGAGGCTACTGGCCTGGAGCTTCCACTTACCCCTCAGTTGACAGGAGGACGAGGCTGTCTGGACCTTCCTGCTGGCTCCTCATTCCTCTCTCGGTATGGATCTACTCTACCACCAGGCGACATCTCTTTGTGTTACCTAGCCTACGCTCATGCTGCCCGATGCACAGCAGGCCAATAAATCGAGAGATAAGGTGTTGGGGCATGGAAGAGTGACTTTATTCAGAAAGCCAGCAGACCAAGAAGAGGGTGAACTACTGTCCCAAAGAACCATCTTCCCGGAGTGAGAATTCAGGCTTCTTTTATACTAAAGGGGCAGGGGGTGTGGCTGGTAGTTGCAGACTTCTAGATGTAGGAATCTTTTGTTTTTGCACCTGTCCCCATAGGTCAGGTCACGGTGTTCCTATAAACCTCCAACAAGACAACTGTTGTCCTCTGTTCTGCAACTTTTTATCTCTATATGAATGGAAAGGTGTTTTACCTTTAAAGGTCAGAGCTTTGAGAATAGGCTGTCCTGTATATTTCAGGCTCTAGGCAACATTCTTTTACAGAAGGTGCAGAGCCAGCATGCCTAAGCACAGGAAACAGTGCACAGGGGTTAGAGCTAAAGGAACTGATCCAATATGGAGTCACGTTTGTTCTTCTCTATTACATTTCCTTGGAAGCATGTTTCAAAACCTGTCTCCTCTGGGTTTGCACAAGTCTACTCTCCAGGCCACGGAATGGCCTTGTCGGTGGTGGTGCACACGACACAGCCTGTCCTTGGGCTTGTCCGCTCTCCAAATGGGCACCTCTGCCTCGGACCCACCGTGAACCAGCCTCTAACCCTGCACCTGTGCTGTGTCCCCCCCCCCCCCCAGGTCTCCCAGGCAGCAGCGGACCTCCTGGCGTACTGTGAAGCTCACGTGCGGGAGGACCCTCTCATCATTCCAGTGCCTGCGTCAGAAAACCCCTTCCGAGAGAAGAAGTTCTTCTGTACCATCCTCTGACTCCGTTTGCTATGAAAACGTCTCCTTTTCTGTCCGTAAAATCCCTCGTAGAGACCGCGCATGCTCTTAGCTTTAGGGAGCTCTGCCCACACCCGCCCCCGCCCAACCAGGATTGCCCAGGCCTGTCTCCTCTTTTCATTGGTTTTCTTCACTGCATTCTGTTTCACTTTTTTCTTTTCGTTTTCATGTTATTTTCATTATTAGAAAAGGAAATAGGCATTTTTGTAGCCAAATAACAAATGTGCCAAGTAGAAATAAGTATGGGTTTAAGGGCTTAAATTTTTTTAACATCAATTCCCAAGTTTACATAGGTCAAGTGTATACATTTCAGTGGATAATTTATTGAGAAGTGGATAATTTACTGAGAAGTGGATAATTTATTGAGAAGAGAAAACAATCCCCCATTCGTGATCATTCAGTGTCAGATTAGATCGTTTTGACCAACTGAAGTATATGGGTAAAGTTTCCATCTCTCTTCCTGGAGAAAGCAGTTCTGGAAGTTCTCTATTTCCTGCTTTTCTGTCGTCCTATTTAAAGAAGAAATAACCTACATCATCGGGTGGTTTTCTAAACGTGGGTCATCCTGGGGCCTTGTGGCCCAGCCCCTGAGGGAGGGTCCAGACCCCTGTTTCCCACTGATTGTCATTGATCCCTTTGGAGGTGGTCCTTCTCCGAATGTAGGTGTTGGGTGGATATTGGAGTGAGCTTAACTGGAAATGTCACACCATTACCTCTGTTTATGTGCGCCAGCCAGGCGGGCCAGGGGCACATGTCTTCTCTCCAAATGCCACCTCATCCTGCTCCCTCCTATTCTGGCTCCTGCTCTGCATGGGCTGCATTAATAAGGGCCTGTTCTGGGCACAGCACTGGGTCCTGTGGGGTTTCACCAGGGTGGCCCCTGCCCCAGAGGAGTGAGCGAGGGGCAGCAGCTCACCACGTAGCTCATCCAGTGATCAGAGCATTCACACATATCCACTTATTTAATCCTCCAACAATAAATAAATGCCGTGAGAGTACGTCTGTTCTAAAGAGAGGGAAACTGAGGCACAGAAAGACCATGTAGTTTCCCCGAGGTTATAGATGGTGAGCCGGAAGACTGGGACCTGAGCCCCTGAGCTCCACTGCTTTCCAGGCTTACCTGTTTGCAGGCAGGTAGGTAGACCTGCAGACAACCTGAGCCACATGCCACAAAGCACCGTTGCCGGGGTCCACCCAGCAGCACACTTCTCTTCCCATCTTCGCCAGGAGCAGGCGTGTTGGGCCCGTATTCTGGCAGCTTATGGAAGGTGAAACGTGGCCTGCTGCTATGGAAGGCTAGGCGGCTCTCGATTTTTCTGAGACAGACTTGCAAGCCCCACCTCAAACAAACTCCTACCACCCCGGATGAAGGAAGGGAATAAACCGCAGGGGCAGAGAGCACTCTGTCCAAGTATGTCCTGTTCCATTTGTTTGGAAACTGTCTCCCGTCCTGGCTCTGGCAGTGGCTTCACTGTAGGGCAAGCCATTGTGTGCCTGGAACCTGCAAACTGGGGATAATGGCAGTTACTCCTCCTGCCTTTCTGTCTAGGACAGAGGGAGGTGCTACATAGATGAAAGCTCTGATTATCATTTAAAACAAATGTGCTAAATGCCAGGCTACAGTATAGGGAAGAATGCATGACTTCAAAGATCCATGGTTCAGTTGGAGGAATCATGTAAAACCGCCTACAAAGAGGCAAATGTCATTTTCAGATCAATTAATGACTTGCTACCCTCATAAATGGTTTTAGTACATTTTTATTCTTTGCTGCTTTTGTTGAAACCCACGCTTTGTTTCATGAAAGCTCCCTGATAATAACACTGTTGTTAGGAGGCTGTGTGCTCAAACTATAGCAGAATTGTATGCTGTCTGTGATAATAGGACTTCCAATCCTCCTCTGTTTTGGTTTATGACCAGGATCTGTTCATTCTGTGGTCCACATCAACATCATGAACCCGATAAAGCAAAGCACAATCCATAAAAGCACATCAGAGAAGCTGGGAAAGTGGGACAGCACGGAAACTGGCTAAATCAGGTCAAGAGAATAATGTACTCCTCCTTGTCTTCACCAGACTTTCTCCCCTTTGTTTTCACTTCCAACATCCCTGCATATTCTGCCTCCACTTTTTCCCTCTTTTTCCTTCTCCTCCTCTCTTCCTTGCATCCCTCCATGAGATGCTTTTTGTCCTTTTACTACGCCTTTTCCTTCCAAACCTATGGCGTTTTGTGTGGCTTGCCCCTTTTAACGTATCCCTGAAGTCATTGCTGCCCTTAAAGGCAAGTTCGTGAACATGCGCTGTGAGACACGCAAACGTGTGGATGAGCCCCTCCCCCGCTAGCAATCGCCGGGAGCTGATGAAGCTGCCTGTAGCAGGCAGTTGTCATATGGTGTTTCTAGCTTGGCTGTCCAGCACCTGACCCCTTTCCTAAAGGGGGAAATCATGAAATCACCCCTATGTATAAATGTAGGGATGCAGTGCCCCCAGCACAGTGGATGCTGAAGTGGGGAGGTCTTCTCTGTCTCTCAGGTGCATCCCCTTTTCCAGCACCAGACCGGCCAGTGACCCAGGGTGAACTCCTTGGACTCCCATGCTTGGGATTGTGAGCCTGGTGCAAGTGACACAGAAATTAAGGGATGCTGAGATTCGTTTCATGGGAGCTGTGGTGGTCCAGGGGTGGCAGTGGTCCAGCAGGGAAAGTGTCTAGGATTGGCAGGCTGCAGGGGTGGTGTGTCCAATGGTAGTAATGTCCAGGGATGGCAGAGTCCTGAGCAGACCGTTCCTGCTTCGTTTCTTGGCCCCCATCCATCTTCCCAGGTCTCCTTTCTAGCTTTCTGTCAATTTTGTGAGCCGCCATGCTCCATCCAATAAATTCCTCATTCTTCTGTGAAATAGCTTGGGTTGAATGTACATATCATATGACCTAAAAACTCCACTCCTCTACCCAACAGAAATGTGTACGTATATTCACCAAAAGAAATGTACTAGAATGTTCACAGAAGCACTGTTCATAATAACCCTGAACTGGAAAGTACCCAAATGCCCATGTTGAATGGATAAATTAGGGTATATTTGCACAGTGAAGTCCTACACAGCAAGGAGAAGGGGTGCTCCTGCCGCCACACACACGGCACCATGTAAGTCTCACAAGAGGAGGCAAGTTCGTACTGTATGGTTCCATTTATATCAAGTGTGAAACCTGGCAAAGTTCGCCTCTGCTGTTGCAAGTAGGGATATGAGTTACTCCTGGGGGAATGGTAACCAGAAGGGCACAAGGGAGATTCTCGGACCTTCTGTTCCTCGATCGGGTTGCTGGTCACCTGGGCGTATCTATAGTTTGTGAAAATTCTTCGAGCTGTACCCTTGTGGTTTGTGCCCTTTTCTGTATGGATGTTGTACTTCAATAAAAAGTTGGTTTTGTGCCTAGCAATGGGGAAGCCTACGGTTATTTTTTTTCCTGTTCTTTTTTTGGCACTTTGCTCAACTTTCTACTCCTGTTTAGGTACAACATCATTAGTGGGGCATTTAAGTGTATTTAACAACATTCTGAAATACGAAATACTTGTAATCCACAGCTCTCTGGACAGAGAATAGCTCTCAGCACAACGCAGACGGTTGCCTATGAATGGGGCATGTGAGTGCCGTGCGTGGAATCTGTGTCTTTGGGGAGAACGGTTGAGGAATCCTCCTGGGATTTCCCACTCGGCTCAGCCTCTGTCAGTGAGGCCGGTGACCTACCCTGAGCCTCTCCTGCCTTCCGACCACTGGAATGAATGGAGGGGATGGCCGGCCACAAAAACCTATTATCAGACACCACCTCTGGGGGAAGGAGCTGCTACAGGCACCAGCTGGCTTTGTGGTGATGCATTTTCTGAATGCAACCCGGTCTCCCAAATACACTGAAGCAGACATGGCTCCCTCAACTCTGCTCCCACCCACGGGGGCACTGGGCCCCCTTCCAAACCTCTGATTGAGTCCGAGGTCCCCCAGGGCTGTCTCCTCGGCTCTCAGCTCCCAGGTGGCCTCAGCATTCTCCTTCTTGCAGCTCTGAAACGTTGAATCCCAGGGTGATCACAGAGTGGCTTCATGCTGGGACTCCTGCTACATGAATCCACAGGTCTTACCTTTGATTCTGAGCGCCAGGCCCACGGAACTCGACAGTGAGTCTGAATTGTAAGCAGCCTCCCTCCGAGGGAGCCGCGGGACGGGAGCAAACCAAAGGTCAGAAGGAATTTTGTTCTGATGACTGTTCCAATTTGACATGAAAATAATGATAACAGCTAGTGTTTGGGGAATTCCCTGGAGGTCCAGTGGTTAGGACTCGGCACTCTCACTGGTGTGGCCCTGGTTCAATCCCTGGTCAGGGAACTAAGATCCCACAAGACGAGCAACAAGGCCAAAACGACAACAACAAAAACAAAAACACAAAACAACTAGTGTTTTGACCTGAGAAGAACATGGTTGTCATAGATTAGACAGAACTGACCTACACCTCCATCTCCTTCAGCCCTTCAGGGTGGCAAGAAGACACCAGTTTTTATGGAGGACCCAAGCGATGCTCTCCACCCCACCCCATGCTTCAGCTCCATCTCTCGGGGGCACGCCCCTCCGCCCTCCCTGGGACACACAGCCAGAGCAGCAAGGGTGGAGGATACGCTGGGTGTCTGCCCAGTGTTTCTGGAGGTACGTGTGGGTGAGCTGGTGGTAACTCCCACTGGTCAAAACCTGACAACCCATCCAGTTTCTAATAAAACCCTTACACTTGATTCTGCATTAGCTGTAAATAAGTTACTGACTTGTAAGATGTTCAGGCCCATGCCTGGTAGTTAACCAAATGCTGGAGTTATTGTGACCACTTAACCTTTAAAATGGATAAACAAGGTCCTACTGGATAGCACAGGGAACTGTACTTCAATAGCCTATGATAAACCATAATGGAAAAGAATATGAAAAAGAGGGTACATATATGTATAACTGAGTCACGTTGCTGTACAGCAGAAAGTAACACAACACTGCAAATCAAGTATACTTCAATAAAATAAATTTAAAGAAAAAAGAGATTTCCCCAGTGACATAGAGTGGCCTCCGAGGCCCCGCCAGCTCTGGCCCTACTTCTCACCAGAGTCACTTTCACACCTCACTCCCCACAAAACCCTGTGCTCCATCCACACTGGCCCTGTTCCCTGCTGCCACAGGATCTTTGCATCTGCTGCTTCCTTGGCCTAGCACGTTCCTCATTCCTCTCTTGGCCAGGTTGACTTATTTTTCAGATCTCAACTCCGGAGGCGCAAGCCTTCCCTGAACTCTCTGACCAAGTCAAATCTGTTTATAGGTTCTTCCTGCGCTGTGAAGCCATCTGTCATTGCCGCAGTTTTACATTTGTACAAGTGATCGCTCAGTGCCCATCTGCCTCCCTGACTATGCTGTCAACGCCACGAGGGCAGAGGTTTTATCCCCGGCACCTAACATACCACCTGGCACATGACGGGCACCCGATAAGTATTATCCCGATGAATGAGTGCAAGTCACTACCAGTCCCCTTTGTGACCCTGAGCGCTTCTCCTTAGAGGTTCTCATAAGCTGCAAACCAGTGCGGATGAGCCCTCAGAAAACACTGAAATAGTAACTAAGGGAAGGAGTGAGGGAAACCGTTATTTGTTGAGGGCTTACACGTGGATCATTTATTGCAAAGAAAAAAATGTACTCAGCCAAGGAGTTCACGTTCTAATCCTCACAGCAATTGTGTTGTAAGATTAATTATCCTGATTCTGGAGATGCATATACCTCAAACGTAAATGAAGAAGCTAAGTTCAAATTAAGTAACTCGCCCAAGATCAGACAAGTACTAAGTGACTGGATTTGAATCCCGATCAGTCCTCCTGACTTACCACCGCTATAGCGCCTGTAGTTAAATCAAGGAGTCTAAGAGCCAAAAGGTTTTCATATCCTCCACCCCACATTTTTTTTAAAAAAGCTTCTTGGAAGCCAGGGAGAATGCTCTTGACTTTATAGTATGATTATGCTTCCTGGCCATTTAAAAACCATAAAGCACCTGCATGCTATAAACCCACCTTCACGCTGTGCAGCTGAACGCTGGTTTAATTGTAGTAATTCAGGCCAGGGGAGGGCAGCTCCTGGGTAAGTGATGAAAGAACAGCTTGAAGAGGAAAGCAACATTGTCCCGTGAAGCATGAAGGGAACATTAGTCAGCTTAGTTCATGCCTAATGCCCATTGTTTGGAGTTAGGGGGTATTGAAGTGTTTCTGTGACAAGAGTGACCTATTATTACCATGGCCAGGTGTGTGCATAAGTACTAGTTCTCTGACTTTTCCTTCCAAAGCATTTGGAAAATTCTTATCATTTACTTGGAGCTTTTACATTTGTTATATTCTTTTTGTTTTTAAGGTAAATTAAACTTCATTTAACTTAATTTTACGTAGAAACCAATCCCCAGGCAGAATATAAGAAACCATTGCCCCGATGAAGTCAGTGCCTTGTAGTTGATGCCACCTGTATAAAACCTGTTTTCTGATCAAATAAGTTATTGTTTCATCTTAGCCCTGCCTGGTCTCATACTCAGAAGTACAGATCGGCATCAGCACATCTTGCTGCGGTGAAAATTACATGAGAACAAGAAAATGCAAGAAGAAAGGAGAGGCCCCACTTGGTCAACAAATAATGATTGAGCCAGGAGGTATTTGGGAGACGAACAAAAAAAACAAAAACACACACACACACATACACAAAAACAGAATGGCAAGGAGCCTGGGTCATGGAGTCAGAGGAACTCCGGTTCAAATCCTGGCTCTGCCACTAACTATCTCGGCCACTGCTCTGAGCTTTCATTTCCTCATCTAGTAAAATGAGCGAGCAACACCTATTTCAGAGGAATTCAATGGAATAAGGTAAGTATTTAGCATTGCCTGGGACATAACACATGCTCAATAAATAGGGACTGACTGTATATATCTTTTATTACTGTGGAAACAAAACCGGCTTCAGAATTTAAAATAAGGCTTTGTCATTTATTGTGGAAACAAGACCAGTTTCAGTATTTAAAATAAGACTTTGTCATTTACCAAAGATGCACCAAAGGAAGGAGAGAAGGTAAAACTTACCAGCCAGTAGCTGAGTACCCATCATACTCCAGTACCTTGATACATCAAAATTCCAGGCTTTTCTATGCATAAATACAACGTAGGAGGCTCACATTCCAGGAACAGCCTTGTGGAGAAGGGGCCTCATGGCAGACAGGGAAGATGGAACTTGTGATAATGACCAATGGAGCAGGTGCTCAAGCCTATAGCTGTAAGTTTGCAAACTTCAGAACTGGTATTTAAAAAGGCAATAACAATATTCATCTGAAGGAGGTCAAAATATTTGCTTGGTAAAACATTCAGGGACCACAGTATTCACCCAAGGAAGTAAACCATTAAGGGTCTCTCTGATGGCTAGAACTTTCTAACTACGACCAGGTAGTGCTGTCTTTGTGTGGTGAGCTGATTTTTCTCTGGTTTTTACCTCTGACAATTTTGAATGAATACACACTGGACCGAGATGGCAGAGGCTGGACTCCTGCTCTGTGATGCCAGGTCACGCAGGGCATGGAGGAAGGGCTCTTGGAGGCCAGGCTGGGCTGGTGAGGAAGGTCCCCCTGCTGTCCCAGCCGGATGCTGGAGGACAGATGGCTGGAGAAAGAAACCAGGGGTTCGAATGCCAGGGAGAGTCAGGGGCATGTCATTGTCCAAGCACAAATTATTTAATTATTGTTACAGACTGAATTGTGTCTCCCTAAAATTCATATGTTGATGTCCTAACCCCCAGTAACTCAGAATGTGACTATATTTGAAGACAGGGTCTTTATCGAGGTAAATCAAATCAAAATGAGGTCTTTAGGGTGGGACCTGATACAATATGAGTGGTGTCCTTATAAGAAGAGATTAGGACACAGACACACACAGAGGGAGGACCGTGTGAGGACACAAGGAGACAGCCACGTGCGAGCCAAGCGGAGACACCTTAGAAGGAACCATTCCTGCCAACACCTTGATCTTGGACGTCTATCCTGCAGAACTGTGAGAAGATAAATGTCTGTTGTTTAAGCCATCCAATCTGTGGTACTTTATTATGGCAGCCCTAGCAAAGTAATACCATTTTCTTTTTTTAAGATTTTTTTTTTTTGATGTGGACCATTTTTAAAGTCTTTATTGAATCTGCTACAATATTGCTTCTGTTTTATGTTTTGGTCTTTTGGCCCCGAGGCATGCGGTATCTTAGCTCCCCGACCAGGGATCAAAACCGCACCCCCTGCATTGGAAAGCAAAGTCTTAACCGCTGGATTGCCAGGGAAGTCCCATAACTAATACCATTTTCAATTTTTATTTTTCGGCTTGCAAAATGTTTTATTTAAACATTTTTTTCCATTTTCAAATTTTTATATAGAGCTTACCAGGTGCTAATCCACCTTCTAAGCACTTTGCAAGTATCACTTTCTAGCTCCTCTTAACAATCCTTAGAGTACTATGATTACACCCATTTTAAAGATGGCAAAATGAGGTACAAAGAAGTGGAGTGACTGTCTTGTCACCTGAGTAGGAACAGGCAAAGCTGGAACCCAGGAAGTTTCGTGCCAGAGTACATACTTTAACCACTTTGCTATACTGCCCTTTAGAGTAAGTGGGAAATATTGATAGTCGATACCCAAGGGTTCAAATGAAAATAGTGGGCAGCTGAACAGGGGTCAGAGGATGCAAGTGATGCCGAAGAATCCCAGCAGGTGGTCAGTCATCACCGGGGACAGGAGACATGGGGGCAGGGAACACATATGCCTTCAGATAGCTGGGAGAAAGCCACAGGGCAGATCACAGGGCCAAGCCCCAGTTGTTATGGGTCTGGTTAGTGTAAGATCCGGATTCATGTAATGTCTGGAGAACTAAAATTTGCCAGAAAAGAATTTGGGGTAGAGACCACAGTAGAAGCCTAGTCCTGCAAACTGGGACACACCAGAGGCAAGAGAACTCAGGCCTGGGGACCCCAGGGCAGAAGCCTCATGAGCAGAAGAGGTGGTGGACGTGTTCAGAAGAACGTCACAGATTTCAGCCAGGTGACAGGTACTGTTTTCCAAGTCAGCCTCATCAGGACGGAATGGGGATAAAAGTCTACACATGAGGGCAGGGCTACTTGAGCACAGATTGGAACTGACTGTATGGGACACAGGAAGCCCAACTCTGGGGACCAGAAAAAGCAGGAGGAGGGAAAAGTAGGAGAAAAACTTTTCCGGGAGCAGCCAACATCCTCTGAGAATGTCCTTTCCTGCCTATGGAGAAGGAGACACCTATTTATATTAATTATCCTGAAGCTTATTGCCGAAGCCGGACTCAACTCCACTAACAGAGAAAGACTTGGAAAAGGTTTACTGCTGCAAGAAAAAGGATTCCCAGAAGCAAGCAACGTTGACACCAGAGTATCAAAAAGAGAAAGGAAACAGGATTCCATGTCCTCCAAATGCCGTTATCTTTCTCCATGTTGACATCTGGCATTTTGTAAACATCATACAAGCAGGCTATATTTTTTTTTCTGAAGAGGGGCACTGTTTGAAGAGATGAACTTCTAAGCATCTTGGTTGAAGAGTTCTCCAATACAAAGAATCCTGGGTGCAGAATCTATAATGATTTTGTGATGATCGACTCTGCATTAATAACACTTTCTTCCTATAATGCAAATGCTGATAAAGTTAAATTAAGATAAACATATTCCACTAATCATGAAAACTAAGAGAAAATAAGTTCCCCCAAATCTACTGAGGATAAATGAAGGACTCATTTAAGAAAACATTGAACTTAAGCTTTGCTAGTAGAATATTTATATTTAAATACACATATGTGATTAATTCATTAGTGATCAGTCAGATATTTATAATATATATTTTTAGCACTCAGATAACAGCAATACATTACCAAGAGTTTATTTGCTCACCAAAGTCTTGACTAACTTGTATATAATTAATGTGAATTATCAGCACGTTTTACTTCAACACAGCTATTTCCATTTTTTAGAACACGTTTGTTTACTGAACTACCAAATGCTGTAATAAACTATCTTTAGAGCCTTTGCTTTAATTGGGAGAAGAAGAATAGAAATTCCAAAGAAGAAATTCTAACAGCTAGCCAAAGGAAATGTATATAACAAAAGTAATCAATGCTAGACTTAGAAAAATTCTAATTTTATAATCATCAGTGCCTCATAAACATTAGACCACACATTTTCTATCAATTATGAGCTAGTTGTTTTAAGGCATTAATTAATCTAAGTGATTTTTTTTAAATGTACCAATGTATGTGCTGGATCTGGCTGGTACAGTGTTTGAAGTAATGGCAAAAAGGCTCTGGACCATGTAAAATGGGAGAAACACCCAGAGCAGCTCACAATTATTGAGTATTTGCCAGCACAAGTAAGCATATTTAATTCAACTCTCCCAGAATTCTCCATGATGTATTCACTGTTACTACTCCTATTTTACAGATGCGGAAACTGAGCAGGGGTGAGCTGGTAAATGGCGATAAGCAGGTTAGGGAAGGGGGCAGGTACCGATTTGCATCGTTTGCCAATTTCCATGGTGTAAATACTTCCCTCAAGGCTGATGTCAAGTTACCAACATGACATCAACAGGCTTGCAATGTTCCTGAAAATTTAACAGTTGGCTGTCATTAGCCAATCAAGTCACTTGCTCAAGTTCACAGGACACAATCAGTAAATGGAAGAGCTGTGATTTGAACCCAGGAAGTCTGACTTCAGACTATGTTCTCAACCACTATGTTAGCTTTTTTTAGAAAGAATAATTCACAAGGGTAAAAAGAAGACAGGAAAAGGACCCCCACTGTCCCCAGAGCTGCACCTGAGCCACAGGCACAATCAGGAGTAAATAAGTGTCGAACGGCTCTAACTGGAGACTTCAGTAAGAAAAAGTAGATTGTATAATGTAATGACCTCTCAGAGGAAGAAAAACTGACAAATTGGACAGCCCTTAAGTGTGAAGAGATGCTGTATCTTTTGTTTCTATTGTTTCATAAAAATGCCCCATTCCAGAGAGATCCTTAGATGGTGGGGCAGACAATGAAGCTGCCTTTATTTGTGGAGTTGCCACAAATTCCTTTAACCTCTAAGAAATGGAACACAATCACCAGTGCTCAGCAGACACCTCCCAGGGCAATGTTCTGGAGCTTTCTTCTTGCTGGCCCCCACTCTTCATTCCTGTCAGAGGTTTTATGGAATACCTTGGGAAGCATAAAAGGCATTGTTTCCCCAAATCAGCTTATGAAGGGCATATACAGGCACACCTCAGAGATATTGTGTGTTGGGTCCCAGACCACTGCAATAAAGCGAGTCACATGAATATTTTGGTTTCTCAGTACAAATAAGAGTTATGTTTACACTATACTGTAGTCTATTAAGTGTGCAATAGCATTATGTCTTAAAAAAGTGTACATACCTTAGTAAAAAAATAATGCTGTTGGAAAAATAGCACGGATAGACTTGCTCGACGCAAGATTGCCATAAACCTTCAATTTGTAAAAAAAAAAAAACCCCAAAAAAAGGCAATATCTGCAAAGTGGAGTAACGCGAAACACAATAACTGAGGTATGCCTATATTCACCACATTTTTATTTACTATCTACTATGCACTTTGCAGCTTGGCACTCAAACGGCAAAGACAGGTGAGATTCCTTTTCTCTAGGAGTTTCAGGCCAAAATGGTTTGTAGGCTGTCATGGGCAGGGCTGTGATGGGGGAGGGGAGTGGGGGGAGGGGGAGGGGTGGGGTGGGATCAGTGGATTCATGTAGGAGATCAAGATCAAGATCCCCATTTTAAGGAGTTAGGAAGGTGGGATTGTATACCCTGAGATACAGACAGAGACTCAGGTTTTGTGGCGCCTAAGGCTTATACACCTCGGCAGACCCACTTTAAGAAAAGGAATACCAGCTTACAAATTAGGTACAAGGGCTTGGCACAGACCTTGAAGCTTCAGCTTCATTAGCTTCATGGTCAATGCTCCGTTTCTGCTACGACTTGAAAAATAAGTAGGAATTAGCCAGGCTGTAGGAACAGAGAGCTGGCCGAGGACCCGACAAACGCAGAAACAAAAGTCCGGGGTGGGAGGGCGGTCTGGGAGCTCGAGGCAGTTTTGGAGCCCTGGACGAGGAGTTAGAAGTGGCCAACGGGGACCTGAGAGAGGGTGGTGATGAGGGGTCTGGTAAACCGAGGCAGGGAGTGTGAACTTTTCGCGGAGAGCAACAGAGAGCCACAGAGAGTTTGGGAAAGGGGTGTGACAAGGTCTGATTTGCACTTTTGTTGTTTTTTGGATTTGCATTTTGGACCCTCACGGCCACCGCAGTAAGGGGAGAGGATTGAAAATCATGTGATTATTCCCCCACTGACCTGACCTCCATTTTCTCTATCCTCCTCCTAAGTTGATCTTTGTTAACACGAGCTGAGTAACCTCGGAGCCGGGCACATGGACCCATGCTGGACCACGTGACCCTCCAGGTGGCCCTGTGCTCACACGTCCTCAAGGAGCTGAGAATACTCTTACTTGCAGGAAGCAGGTGGATGGAAAGTGGAGAGAGAAAGAAGCGAAGTGCCCAGGACCTTCTCCAGGTGTTTCCCATGTTTGGGGAGGGGTGCGGGAGGAGGGCTGCAGCCAGGATGCTTGGTAGGGGATGCGCATGCGCAGGGTCTCCGTAATGCCATTTCCTACCTGCCTGGCGTGCGAGCTTCTTCCGGGCCTCAGAGGCCGAGGTGGTTTCCGGGTGGAGTCGAGTTCTTGCAAATCGAAGACAAACCCCGGAGCAAGATGGACAATGCGGGTTGTCTCAGAGGGCTCAGCGGAGATGCCAAAAAAGATCCAAAGGACCTTGAAAGCAGACAAGCGGGAGAAACTGGAAGGTAGGAACTAGTCGTACCCAACATGGGGAACTTTAGAGCCGAGACTCCCTTTGTGTGTGTGTGTGTGTGTGTGTGTGTGTGTGTGAAAAAACACATAACGTGGGCTTCCCTGGTGGTGCAGTGGTTAAGAATCCGCCTGCCAATGCAGGGGACACGGGTTGGACCCTGGACCGGGAAGATCCCACATGCCCCGCGGAGCAACTAAGCCCGTGCGCCACAACTACTGAGCCTGTGCTCTAGAGCCCGTGCTCTGCAACAAGAGAAGCCACCGCAATGCGAAGCCCGCGCACCACAACTAGAGAAAGCCCACGTGCAGCAACGAAGACCCAACGCAGCCAAATATAAATAAATAAATAAATAAATTTTTAAAAAAATGTAAATTTACTCTCTTCCCAGTTTTTAAGTATTCACTGCAGTATGCTCTATGCTCATTGTTGTACAACAGATCTCTAAAACTTTTTCATCTTGCAAGACTAAAATTCTGTACTCCCGTTTTTCCCTGGCCCCAGCCCCTGGTAACCACCATTTTGCTTTGTTTCCATGACTTTGATTAGTTTAGATGCATCACAGAAGTGGAATCATACAGTATTGTCCTACTGTGCCTGGATTATTTCACTTAGCATTATGCCCTTGAAGTTCATCCATGTTGTAGTATAAGACAGGATTTACTTCTTTTTTGTTTGTTTTTTTAAAAATTTATTTTATTTTTGGCTGCGTTGAGTCTTCGTTGCTGCATGCGGGCTTTCTCTAGTTGCGGCGAGCGGGGGCTACTCTTCGTTGCGGTGCGCGGGCTTCTCATTGCGGTGGCTTCTCTTATTGTGGAGCACGAGCTCTAGGTGCACGGGCTTCAGTAGTTGTGGCTCGCGGGCTCTAGAGCGCAGGCTCAGTAGTTGTGGCGCACGGGCTTAGTTGGTCCACGGCATGTGGGATCTTCCTGGACCAGGGCTCAAACCTGTGTCCCCTGCGTTGGCAGGCGGATTCTTAACCACTGCGCCACCAGGGAAGCCCTTTACTTCTGTTTTAAGGCTGGATAATATTCCATTATATGGACATATCTCAGTTTGTTTATCCATTCATCCCTCCGTGGACATGAGGTTACTTCTGTCCCCTGGCAATTGTGAATAGTGCTGCAATGACAAGGGTGTCAAGACTCCTCTTATAAAGGCTCTAGGCATCTGTCAGTGGAGTGAGCTGTCAAGATTACTGTTAGAATCAGAACATTATGCTGCAGGCACCAGTTCATCTACAAGTGCTGGGGTCCTCCCTTCAGAAAGGGAATATCCAAGTATCCACCCAATAGGATTGTACCTCTTGTAACCTACTAAGAAATTTAAGATTTCCTCTCTAGCATTACATGTACACAAGTACACACATTTATTTCCCTCACTGTGAGCAACTTGAGAATAGGAACTTTGGAAACTTAGTAATTGTTGAATTGATACATGAATTTCCTAGTTAGTCAATAAAATGGTGGTATTATCCCCATTTTACAAATTAGGAAATGACAGTTTGCAGAGATTAAGGGACTAGGATTGTTACCGACCCGGGTTCTTGGACTCTTTAATCAACAGAAATTGATAAGAGGCCAGTCGAGGAATCCAGGCGAGGCCTTATTGGGACTTGCGCTGCAGCACAAGGGAGTGAAAACAAGTAACAGGTGCCTTTGCTTGTGCTCGGAGCGGGGCGGTCTGGTCCCTTACACGGGGTGAGGGTGGGAGCAGGTCCAGGACTCGGGCTGGAGGGGTGGCTTAGGTGGCCTGCCCACTACCTTGGTGGTGCTGTGTGCAGGGATCACACCCAGTTCCCTGCTTTTGCTCCCAGCTCCTCAGAAGTGGCAGTGGGTTTTTGGTCTTTTTGTACCTTGTTTTTCAAAATTTGCTCCAACTGCGCATGCATGCAGTTATTTTTAGTCCCTTATAGTTTCTTTGTATTTTGTTGCTCAAGGAGACGTTTGTCCAGGTGCAAGCACTGCAGCGAAGGGTCGCAGGTCCCAGGTTTTAGGTCCCAGCCTGTCTCAGGACCACTCTACTGGTGAGCTGAGAGCCAGCCTTCAAACACCAACCCATGGAGGCAGGATGTACCTGAATCAGATGCACAAATCAGTTCTTTCCCATGTCCCCCCTGAAGCGGCCCGGAAGTGGACCAAAGAGGGGGAAGGAGCAAGCATGGACCTCACCATTTCTGAGGTGCATGTTATGGTCTGTGTGTTTGCTATTTCAGACTCAGCCAAAGCAAAAAGCCTTCAGAAAGGGTTAACAAAAAGCTCCCAATTCTATTTCCATTTGATGTCTAAGCTCATTGGGGATATCTCATCTGTAAGACAACTTTATTTGTTGAATTTAATGAGTGCCCTTGGTGACTACAGCAACACGTGTGTCAGTCCTTTTCAAACGAGGGTGCTATAGTTTGTTCCAGGATGAGAAGAAGACAATGGGAAGATAGTACCTACACAAATATTCTCAAAGATTTACACCAGTTGTACTGGACATTTATAAAACCAAAAGCTATTCTGTTCTTACGGTAGCAATAGTGCAAAAATGTGTTGAACGTTGTTGGTTTAGGCCAATGTATAGAGTGATATATAGAGTAATACAGAATCCCCTAAGTGGTTTAGCAGGCTAATAAGTGAAATTTACCGGCTGAAATTATACAGAGGAAATGTCCAATTCCTGGATAGAGCGCGCAGCAACATACAGTTGTGTGACAGTGCATTTGTGATGAGAAGGAAGGAATTCAGAAGATTTGACGTGGGCCACTGATATGACGTGGGCCCCTCTGTCTTCTCTCAAAATATTTTCGTAGTCTATTAACCTCCTCTTGGATGATCACAGTGACAGAACAGAGCCTGTAGTTAAGAGCTGGATAAAACATTGAAGAACTATTTAACTGCTCTGAATTCTGTCAAAGCCTCAGAATTGTTCTTCTGATGCTTTATTCCTCAGTCTAGTTAATGCTGTAAAAACTCATCACGAGGAGAGATCTCATCTGGACCCAGCAATCCCCATTCTAGGAAAGAACCTCCGCTCATGTGCATAAGACAGTAGGCATAACAGTAAGTACAATAAGACTTTAATAGGGAAACACCTTAAAGAGGCAGCACAGCTCAGCCGTTAGGATGAAGACCCTGATGTGACAGATAATCTGGGTTTGAATCCTAGTTCTACCACTTATCTGCTGTGTGACCTTGAATGGGTTACTTAGCCTCTCTGTGTCTCAGTTTCCTCATCTGTAAAATAAGAATGGTAATAATAGTACCTGCTATGAGGATACATGACCGAGAATTTGTAGAGCCCTTAGAACTGTGCCTAGCAGATTGTAAATATTGTACACATGTCCATCCCGTGGGAAAATGCCAAAATAAACTGTGACATAGTCATCCAATGGTGCAATCTCATAGTAAACAGCAGCCAAAATGAACAAATTAGGTCCACACATATCACATAAGACAGGTATTAAAAATAGAACGAGCAAGTTATAGAACAATAATTAAAATATGCTGTTTTGGTAAATGTGAAAAGCAAAACAGTATTACATATTTTGATGGACACACACAGAGACATAAAGTGTAAAAACATGAGCCAGAGGCTATCCCCCAAATTCACTATGTTGGATAACTCTGAGAAGGGAACGAAGTTTCAGCTCTACCTGCGACAAAGTTAACATCCCCTGGGACAGAGGGTTTCAAACGTGTGCAGGTAGATGGGCTGCTTTGGAGGTGGTCCTGAATCAGAGTGGCTCTGCCTTTATCTGCTGTACGTATTTGCATGCCACTTAAGGTCCCCACCCCCAAGAGCGCTGCCTTAGCACCCTGCATTGTGTTTCTCTTTTCACCGTTAGACCCAGGGCCTGCCTCAGTGTCTGACTCTCAGCAGCTCCTTAATTACTTGTTGAATTCAATTTTAAAACAGGATATTTTAATTTTTTTTTTTGCGGCAAAGTAAGGATTTGTTTTCAGGGCACCAAGCAAGGGAGTGGGAGACAAATCTCAGAGCCACTCCAACTTGGTCTTTGTGTTAGGGGTTTTTTTAAAAGGGGAAAAACAAAAAGGCTGGGATTAATCATCATCTAGTGACATTCCTTTAATTAATTAATTAATTAATTAATTAATTTTTATTATTTTTGGCTGTGTTGGGTCTTCGTTGCTGTGCGCGGGCTTTCTCTAGTTGCGGCGAGCGGGGGCTACTCTTTGTTGAGGCGCGTGGGCTTCTCATTGCGGTGGCTTCTCTTGTTGCGGAGCACGGGCTCTAGGCGCGTGGGCTTCAGTAGTTGTGACACATGGGCCCAGTAGTTGTGGCACACGGGCTTAGTTGCTGTGCGGCATGTGGGATCTTCCCGGACCAGGGCTCGAACCCATGTCCCCTGCATTGGCAGGCAGATTCTTAACCACTGCGCCACCAGGAAAGCCCATCTAGTGACATTTCTGTGACATTTCTTAGTTATAGTTTCAGGAGTCAGGGAGTCTCTGGTTTATGATTCTCAGGCCAGGTGGTCCGTGGCTCGGGGATCAAAGCAGGACATTTTATGTTTTTTTTAATTTTCTTTATTGAAGTATAGTTGATTTACAATGTTGTATTAATTTCTGCTGTACAAAGTGATTCAGTTTTACATATGTATATACTCTTTCTTTTAATATTCTTTTCCATCATGGTTTATCACAGGATATTGAGTATAATTCCCTGTGCTATACAGTAGGACCTTGTTATCCATCCTCTCTCTCTCTCTCTCTCCATATATATCTAACAGGACATTTTAGTAAAATGTTGAAGCAATTTGAATGTCAAGACATTTATAAATGTGTAGTATAATGAAGTAGAAAGATATGAAAACCCATGCTAAAAGCTGTGAGTTAGCTGTGTGATGGGTTCATCACAAAGGAGGGGGTGGTGGGTTCAAAACAATGAAGGATGTCTTCGCACAATGGATTTCCAGCCATTGCAGAGACATGGAACGAAGTGCTGAGAACTAAGCGCCAGGATGATGGACATGCCATTAAGGCGATTCTGAACCGCAAATGCGTCATCACTTCAAGGTTGTACAATAAACAGAAGGCACAGATTACCTTACGTCTATATGATAAGCATAAGGCCCACATTCCACTAGCTCATCCTTCTGGCTTGTCACTCACTCACGGCCACGTTCATCCCTCCTCTTCATCCCCTCGGAGGGGAGGCCTCCGGCGCACAGATCCCTTACTTCCTCGCAGTCACACAATCCTTTCTTTTCCTCATTTCTCTGCCTCATCAAATTAGAGTCTGCGATCCATCACTTCAACCCCCCTCTTGCCGATTTCCTAGATTCCCTGACCCTGCCTTCTTTGAGCCCACCTGGCAGAATCCCAACCCTGGATAAACCCAACGATAATCTTTTCGGTGCCCTTCACCCTCAGGCTGCTGATCTGTGGAAGAAACTCACGAAGCACGATGTGATGCAGGAAATAACTCTGACGCAGTGGTGGCCTCCAGCTTACCGCCATGCAGACCCTCCCAGAGGCCACAGAACAGAAAGCCCTACATACCACGTGAAGGAGCTTGCGTGGGTTATCAGATCCACTTAAAAGACACAGGAAGAAGCAAGGGGAAAGACAGAGGGTAGGTTAGCACCCTGAGAATGGGTTGCAGGCAGGGCAGAAGGAGCACACCACCGGAACCCTGTGTTCTGCACATTGGGTGTCTTTTTTTTTTTTTTAACCATTTTTAAAGTCTTTATTGAATTTGTTATAGTATTGCTTCTGTTTTATGTTTTGGTCTTTTTGGCCTCGAGGCATGTGGAATCTTAGCTCCCCAACCAGGGATCGAACCTGAACCCCTTGCATTGGAAGGCGAAACCTTAACCACTGGACCTCCAGGGACGTCCCCCCCACATTTGGTTGTCTTGTTTCTCCCTCTGCCACACCATCCTTCCTCGCTGATGATGTGGTTACAAGGGCCAGAGTAGGGGTTGGACGAGAGGATTCAGCAGGTGAAAGGTGCCTGGAGCCAACATAACCTTACCTATCAGAGACTCGGGACAGTACACCCAGCCAGTGGAGCTCCCCAATAGCCTGATCCTCCTCCAGGCCTTTTACCTGCATTTGGGGGGCAGAGCATACATGAGGCAGGGTAGGTGACAACAGGTATGGCCAATGTAGGAATGGCATCACCGTCAACCTAGAGGTGGCAGGACTCATGCCTTATGAATATGTAAGGTCTATTTTGGTGCTCCCAACCCTTCAGTGTATCACTGACACCCTCAGTTGCTTCATCCTTTTTATCTATATTTAGCACCCATGTGCTTCATTTATTCTATCTTTAACATGTCTTACAGTTGAGTCCTTAAAACATTTTATAGTTTCTGCCTCTGCCTCACAAGCTAATTGCTTGTTATCTATCCCAGTTGCTTTTCTTATTTGCTGTACAGCAGAATTGAATTTTCCTATATAATGCTTTAAGCATCTATATTTCTGGGATGCTCTTCCCTTGCCCTTGCTTCACCGAGCTTGCTCCTTCTTCCTCTGCCAGTCTTTCCTCATGCTTTACGCTGGTCATGCCCCCTTGCTAGAGGCTCACAAACACCTTGTCCTTCCTCCGTGGTGACACTGATCGTCCTTTCCTGGACTGGCTGAGCTCCTTGAGGGCAGGAGCCATGTCTGTCTTACACTTTGCTGGATTCAGGCACATAATAATTGTTAAATGATTGAAAAGGAGTTAAACCTATGAGAAGTGGCCAGGCATATAAACAGGAGTTATTACAAGTAAGTCCCTGTTCTCTTTCCCTGTTAGAGTTTACGTACTATCACTTTCTCATTTCTGGTGTGCATGGGCTGTGCTTGAAAACTCCTAAAACATTTCACCTTTTCTTATGGCCTAGAACTTGTACTCAACTCTCATACCGACCCTAGGAGTCGCACCTCCTCTCCGAAGCCTTCCTTAACCTTCCCAAGCTTGGTGTATTCCAACAGCACCTGGGTTTCCTTTTCTCTATAGTGCTGATCACATTTTGTGATTGTTTATTAGCCCATCTATCTACTAGTCTTTGCCTCGGTAGCGTTTCCACTCAGTGCTTGCTACACAGCAGATGCTCGGCTCAGCGTTTACGGAGGAGTGTGCAGAGGCAGGCCTAGGCATCAGTCCTCCTTTCTCTTGGGCTTCCCGATGATCCTGTTTGCCTTCAGAGGTCCAGGCTCTCCTGAGCTGAAGACAGCCTAGGCCAGGGACTTACCTGGTGGTCCAGTGGGTAAAACTCCACACTCCCAGTGCAGGGGGCCCGGGTTTGGTCCCTGGTTGGGGGACTAGATCCCGCATGCTACAGTTAAGACCTGGCACAGCCTAAATAAATAAATAATTTTTTTTAAAAGTTATATTAAAAAAAAATAAAGACACCCCAGCCCAGCCTTGTCCCTCCAAACTCATGGGCAGCTCAAGAGAAGCCCAAGTTGAGGAGGAGAACAGTGGCCCTTTCCCTCCTCCCGCCCAAGACTCCGCCACCCCCGAAAGCATCCTGGCACGTGTCCTCCAGAAGCTCATGTTTTTCCTTGAATCATATCAGAGGTCCTCCTGGGGAGTAAAATGAGGGGTCAGAGGGAAGCCTTTATGTCCTCCCTGAGGCCAGATCAAAAAGAAGAGAATCTGTGTGTGTCCATTAATTCAGGAAGCAGATATTCACAATCAACCTCTTTGTGAATGTCATTCGATAAATGGGTGTTACAGCAGAGAAGTGATTTTCATCGTCATCGTTTGTCTATTTTTAGACCAAGGAGCTCATCTGACACTGCAGGGGCCTCTGTACTGTGTCAATCTCACTGTCCCACTGTTTACAGCTTTGCAAATGTGGAGTGGCTGACACTTTCATGCCACCTTGTCCCTTTGGACCGCACGGACCTCCTTCCTGATCCCTTCACTCAGAGGGTACAAGGCCATTTTACTAGCCTGACCTTGACTGGCCCAGTCCCCTTCCCATGAGGTCTGGGGGCTGTTCTTGCTTCTCTAAGAGGTTGCTTGTTTTTCCCAATTCTCACCCTCTCTGCATGCATGCCCTTAGCACGTGGCGTTCACAGCTCCCCCTGCTGGAGGTGGCATGTATTTCACCGCACGCTGACTGGGCGTGGCCTGTGGGAGGAAGTGACGTCACACCAGTTCTGAGCCTTGACCTTAAAGAGACCTCGCATGTTTTTGCTCAACCCTCCTGTGCTTCTGACTCTGCCATAACAGGGACAGGTAGTGGCTGTCCCTTCAGCATGGTCCCCAGAGCAAGACAAGGCACAGCCACCCCAACCAACTCACAATCTGCAGCTGTCGCCCCTGCTGACTTGCAGGTACATGAACAAGAGGGAACACTGAGCTTTGGTGTGGTTTCTTACGCAGCCGTTGCTAACTAATACAGCTCTCTACCCTCTGTGTTCCTCTAGCCTCGTAGAAGAAAGGAAACTAACATTTTCTAAGCACCTGCCAAGTGTTTTCACATACAGTATTATATTTAACTTTTCAAATGTCCTATGAGGTAGGCATTCTTTTTCACGTTCTACAGACAAGGCAACTGAGGCTCAGAGAAATTAAGTAACTTATCCGAAGTTATAATTTTAGCAAGTGACAGAATTAGGATTCCAAACCAGGTTTTCAGACTTCATGAGAAACACCACTTGCACTGCCGAATCCTTTATAGAAATCAGATGAGGTCACTGGAGCATCTGACTGTCGTCTCCATGGCAGGTAATTATAGGTTTTGTACCCCACCCAGCATGAATTCATCAGGGGAAAGACATAGTCACCTCATTGTGTATAAACCAGAAGGAAAAACTGTTTTAACATTGTGTAAGATGGGATCTGGCACCGCTGTCACAGAGGAAACTCACCCTAATACTTATGTCAATACGAATAATGATCCCCATGCATAATTAGCTATTTGGAATTACCTTTTCTTTTTTTTTTTTAGATTTTTAAAAATACATTTATTTATTTAATTTATTTTTGGCTGCACTGGGCCTTCGTTGCTGCGCGCAGGGTTTCTCCAGTTGCGGCGAGCCGGGGCTACTCTTTGTTGTGGTGCGCGGGCTTCTCATTGCAGTGGCTTCTCTTGTTGCGGAGCATGGGCTCCAGGCACACGGGCTTCAGTAGTTGTGGCTCGTGGGCTCTAGAATGCAGGCTCAGTAGTTGTGGCACACAGGCTTAGTTGCTCCGCGGCATGTGGGATTTTCCCGGACAAGGGCTCAAACCCATGTCCCCTGCATTGGCAGGCAGATTTCTTAACCACTGTGCCACCAGGGAAACCCTGGAATTACCCTTTTATCTTTTAAAATCAAAATATCATCCTGTCCTCTGACTCAGAATGGCTCTAAGATATGCTTGCTGAATTAATGTAGTGTCATTTTGGAAACATAGTACCATCCTCCCTGCTAGCATTTGAAATTCATTTCTTATAAAATTATCGCTCTGCAGTTCACCACAAGGCTTCTCTGTAAAAATTTTGGTCAGAAAGCTTTGAAGTAATTTTAATGGTGTATCTTGGGCAAATATAAAAACAATGTTGATTTTTAACCTAAACAAAACACAGAAGTGTGGGAGAAAAACTTGTTTTTCTTTTTCTTTGATCTCCTAAAAGCAGGATTCCTAACATATCTCAAGGTACCAAATGAACAAGGAGAAACAAGGTGAAAAAATCAGTGCAGAGAAGAGTACAAATGAATCTCTTCCTGTGTGCATAAACCCAAGTCACTCTAAGAGTATTAAGTTATGGAATTTTGTAATTTGAGAAATGTGTACACTAGTCCCCCCTTATACACAGGGCATTATGTTCCAAGACCCCCAATTTCAGCAGTCTGAAACCACAGCTAGTACCAAACCCTGTATATACTATGTTTATTCCTATCCATACATACTTATGATAAAGTTCAGTTCATAAATTAGGCACAGTAAGAGAGATAGAAAATATGAAATAGAACAGTTATACCAGTATACTGTCATAAAAGTTATGGGAATGTGGTCTCTCTCTCTCTCCGTTTCAATATCTTACTGTACTGTATTCACCAGTCTTCTGCTTGTGACGATGTCAGATGATAAAATGCCTGCATCATGAGATGAATGAAGTGAGCCAGTAGAATTTCCTAGAATAAGGGCATTTTCGGGAGTCTTACAGAGACAGCGGACACTTCTTGTTTGTTGTCAAAGCCATTAGTGACTCTAGCTTTGCCAGTTCCAGGCTGGCCGAAGGATCCATCTCCACAACCGTGACCTCTGTAATGTAGCAGGGCATTGGTCGGGGGTAGATCCTCCAGGACTGAGACCACCAGCCATGAAATTTGCTATGGTTGATATTGTGGATGGCTTTTAGCATTTCCATTAAGCTGAAGAGGAAATGGAGGAAGTGACAGAGTAATGCAGCTCCTTAAATTTAAAAAAGGCAGAAGACTCAGCCCTCGAAGTTTGAATTCTGGCCCTAGTCCAAACGTTGCAATTTTTGTCCCCAAATTCCCTTGTAGGGAAACTTGTCCCTGGGTCAAGATGTACCTGAATAATTGGGATCAAGTTGTAAAGTTGAAAAAATTGAATTAATGTATGTCCAGTCCTTTTGGGGGTTTTGTTGTTGTTGTTTGTTTGCTTGTTTTAAAGCAACTGTTAGAATTAATTTCATTTTCTTAACTTTGTGATACATTTTCCAAGGGTTAAGGTTGCATTAGCCTCATTTTAGTCTAGCTGTCTTCATATTCATGCTTAGAGGAGAGCAGGAAACACATTTATCGACTTTACCCATATGTCTTCTTATTTAATGTTCAAAACAACTCACTGAAGTATGCCCTCTGAGTCTCATTTCACAGATTAGGAATCTGAGACAAAGAGGTTAAGTATTTTCCTTGCTCAAGGTCACATAATTCATAAATGCAAATCTGGGTTTTGAACTCAGCTTTGTCTAATGGGCCTGCAAAGAATTATTCCAATTCTGTTTTCTTTTTTTTTTTCTTAAGAAGTTTTCTGAATTTTAAGTCTTTTGATAATTAGATTCTGCCAGAATGGCCTGAATAATGTGTGCTCTTTCACTTTACCATTCTCAACTTCTAAAAGTTTTTCTCTTTTGACATCTCCAGTCTTATCTTTACAGCAAGAATTTTGGTATCATATGTAATCATTTAAAAATATTTATAATCTCTCCATAGCAAGGTCCCCCAAGATCTATCAAAATTGGACTTGGCTAAAAATTTATGTATACGAATAAGAAGTGTGTTCATAGAGCAATGCACGTACTGAAACTGAACTGCTGAACATTGGTAGAAGTTATTCTGTATTAGGAGGAAGAGAGACGTTCATCTTTTAAAGGTAGAATGACTCAGAAAATACAACACAACTAACATATTTTATAATTGCTCAAATATTATTTCCTCTTTGAGAACTGATAGAGATGTTTCTTTTCATAAAAAGGTACAAAATGAATTTTCCCAAAGTAAAATCTAAATTGAAATCTGTTTTCAGCATACGCCTGGGGCTAAACTGACCTTTATCAATACTTAGTTGCCTTTTCAAAACAAAAACAAAAACAAAAAGGCAAAAAGAGGCAAGCTTTTTACTGCCACCTACCGGTAGAAAATGCAATCGCCTGCCAAGTGCAAGGAGGAAAGAGTTGGAGGGAGAACCTGAGCTTTGGATGGGGTGACCCTATGTCCACATTTACAGAAATTCCCCAGTGTCCTGGCATCTATCCAATTTAGCGCTTGTTCTGTCCCCTTTTTCTCTCAAAACTCTGATGTGGATGATAAGTTATATGGCTATTACTGGCTCTTTCCATACATCATATAAAATACTCAAGTTAGTCTTAGACTCCCACCTAAATGCACATACACTTCTTCATTCTGAGCCCTCCTCCTAGCTCTGATCTTCCTCTTTCCTGTCTTCACAACCAAGCTTCGTGAGAAAGTAATCCGTATACCATTTCCACTTCATTACTTATTATTCTTCCCTCAGCTCACAGTACCCTAACTAGCTTAAAACTGTGAGTTACCTAGCAACATCAAATTAGTAGACACCTTTCTGTCTTTGTCTTAGTTAGTTTGGGCTGCTATAACAAAGTACCATAGATGGGATGGCTTATAAACAACAGAAATTCATTTCTCATGGTTCTGAAGGCTGGAAGTCTGAGATCAGGGTGCCAGCATGGTTGGGCTCTGGTGAGAACCGTCTTCCCGGTTGCAGATTGCCAACTTCTTGTTGTAGAAACCGGTAAAAGGGAATGACCTAGCTCTTTGGCCTCTTCTTATAAGGGCACTAATCTTGTCATGAGGGCTCCAGCCTCATGGCCTTACTACCCCCAAAAAGCCCCACCTCCAAATACCATCACTGTTGGGGGTTAGATTTCAATATATGAATGTGGGGGACACATTCAGTCTATATAAGTGTTTACCTCACTTCATACAGTGACAGCACTGTTCACATTAGCTTGTCCTCCCTCCCCACCTCACCCTTGTCTTCTGTGACACTTTCTCCCGTTTTCCTCCTGTATTCTGACTTCCTCTCAGTGTCCTTTGTAATTTCCTCTTCCTCTGCTTGTACCTATAAGCTTGTGTCCCTGCTACACTATCCCTGGGTAACCACACGCCATGGATTACTACAGTTAACTTGGTAAGGATTTTTACATTCATTCACTCAGTCATTCATTCAGAAATATTTATGCAACTCCTACAAAGTGCCATGTTTTGGGATATGGCAGTGAACAAAATGGAGGGGGAAAAGCTCCTGCTCTATGTGGGACAATTAAAAACAAATAAGTAGATCGGACAGTATGTTAGAGGGTGATAGTGATGTAGAATAGAATAATGGAGGTTAGGAGTGGTGGGGGGAGGTTGTAATTTTCAGTGGAAAGGATGGGGAAGGGTTCCTTGAGAAGGCAGCAATTTAGCTGACTTGAAGGAGTAGAAAGAGTGAGTCATGAAGATATCTGGAGAAAGAGCCAAAGGAGCAAACAGTGCAAAGGTCCTGAGGCAGGAATGTACCTGTCATATTCAGGGGATGGCAAAGAGGCCAATATGGCTCTGGAACAAAGGCAATGAGGTGGAGGGCAATAGGGGATGAGGTTAGAGGACCTGTAGTCCATTATGAGAACTTTGGTTTCCCTGTGAGTGAACTGATGACCCTTTGCAAGATTTTAGGTTGAGAAATGGGATGGTCTTATTTACGTTTTAACAGAATCACGGTCTTAGGTCAGGTTTCCCGGGAAACAGACTCAAACTCAGGTAGTGTGCAGGAGGTTTACTGGGAACTGCTCTTGGAGACATGTATAAGGGAGTGAGGGAAGCAGGATTGGGCAGAGGAAGAAGTTGAACTGGGATGCAGTTGCAACAGAGGCCATGGTATGGTTCTTTAGTTACCCCGAATCTTTTCACCCCTATTTAACTCGTCATTGGACGCAGGTTGCCTCAGGGGAGAGAGCTGTACCCTTGGGCAAGGCAGCACCCTTCAGCTAAGAGCAGTTCCCAAAAGGAGATACAACTGAGAGTCATCGGAAGTCCGCTCTCCGTCCAGAAAGGGGGATCTGGGTGGTACACCACTGCATCCCCTCAGTCTACCCTTTGCACCCCTCAGCTAGACCTGGTCCATTTAGTTCCCGTCTGGATGCATTCTTCCACCTTCTGGTTGGCCCTTGCTTCCGTAGCTTGTCTCAGAGTGCAGATGACACTCCTCTTCTTCCTCTCCTGCTCCTGGTAGATACCACCCCCCCCCACCCCCCGTCAGCCAGTCCATTCTCCACACAGCAATGTGAGCGATCCTGCTAAAACATCAGTCAGATCGTGCTACTCCTCCACTCAAAGCCATCAAGTTAGTACTCTCCATTTCAGGGTGAAAGTGAGAATCCTTTTCATGATTTATATCATCTTCTTGCTGGAGACTACATCTCTAACCTCATCCCCTGTTCTTCTCCTCCTTATTCATTCTGTTCCCCTTACACCAGCCTCCATTTTGTAAGACAATTTGGTAGTATCTATTCTCCTATTCTTCTCGGAGAAGCCCTGAACAAGTAGGATAATCAAAATACAAGAGTCAAGATGCCTCAGACTGAGATGTTGAAAGAGTTCCATCTGGTGGTGGAAAAAAACGCTGTCTTCTGCAAAGATTATCTGCCACATCATTTAAATTAATTCTTAACTTAAAAGAATTCAACTATTGGCTGAAAAAGAAAGAGAAGTAATCATTTAAATAGTACACATTACTTGGACAGTGTGTGCCCTAGGCAAAGGCTGTCAAGTAGTCCTAAAACCCTTGAAAAGAATGTGATTGGTTTTAAAGGTTTCCTAACTATTGGCCCAAAGAAGTGAACTTTATTGTTTAAGTGACTAAGCAAGATGGTTTCCTTGGGGAAGAAAGTGTATGATTGAAGAGCTGCAGGGAAACATTAATGACAAAGAATTAGGAGAAAAAAATCCACAGATTTTTGCGTACACAAAATCACACATACTATGCTTTTTTGGCTATTTAAGAGATATTCAAGGGTAATTTTTCCTTCGCTGTTGGCAAGTAAGAATTGGACCCTGTTTTAAAAAAAATGGGCAGAGGATCTGAATAGACATTTTTCCAAAGAAGGCATATAGATGGCCAACAGGTACATGGAAAGGTGATCAACATCACTAATGATAAGGGAAATGCAAATCAAAACCACAATGGGATGTCACCTCATACCTGTTAGAATGCTTTCATCAAAAAGACAAGGAATAACAAGTGTTGGCGAGGACGTGGAGAAAAGGGAACGCTTGTGCACTGTTGGTGAGAATGTAAATTGATGCAGCCCCTATGGAAAACAGTATAGAGATTCCTCAAAAAATTAAAAATAGAACTATCATATGATCCAGCAATGCCACTTCTGGGTATTTATCCAAACCCTGAGTTGTCAGATGATGGTTAGCATTTTTTAGCAACAAAGTATTTTTTAATTAAGGAATGAATATTTTTTTTTAGAGATAATGCTATTGCACACTTAACAGACTACAGTATAGTGTAAACATAACTTTTATATGCACTGGGAAACCAAAAAATTCATAGAACTCGCTTTATTGCGATACTTGATTTGCTGCAGTGGTCTGGAACAGAAACCACAACATCTCTGAGGTATGCCTGTATTGATCAGATCTCATGGTTAGAAATATCCTAAAATATGGAAAAAATGAAAATATTGATTATTTGAATTCATAAAAATTTTAAATGTTTTATGTCCAAAAAGTCATAAAATTAAGACAAGAAAAATGAGAAAAATATTTTCAACAAATATAATGGATTAATATCCTTAATATATAAAGGGCTCTTACAAATAGGTAAGAGGCAAAATACACAGATAATTTACAGAAGAAGAAATAGAAGCACCTAATAAACATAAAAATATTTAATCTCACTAATGAAAAAACGTTTCGCCCCTTGAATTAGAAAAGAATTTTTTTTAAATGCTAAGGTAGGTAGGATGAGATAGAAATGTACTTGTTAAAGGCAGACATACACATTGATACAATGTCAGTATGTACAAAGAGCCTTAGAATAATATTTAAAAAGGAAATCATCTGAAATGGAGGTAAAGTATTATGCGCAGAAGTGCCAGTATTATTTATTATAGTAGAAAAATGGAAACAACCTATACATCTAATGAGAGGAGAACAGGTAAGAAATTATAGTGTGAACAAATGATTGTACAGTTAAGTTATATTTTCTAAGACTACTAATTAAATGCGAAAATGCTTATGTTCTATGTTAGGTGAAAATAAATGGATATAAATTTGTATTTACAGTCTGATTGCAAATATTTTTTAATGGAAAAAAGCAATATATGATTGGTATTTGGTGTGATTTAATTTCTTCTTTATATTCTTCTGAATTTTCCAAATTCCTGTTTATAATTATGTATTACTTTTGTAGTCAGAAAAAAAAAAAATGCTCCTCAGAGCCTGCAGGATAAAATCTAAATTCCTTAGCATAGCACATGATGATCACCTCCTCACCATTCCCCAGTCCTAACTTTCTTAAGGTCCTACCAGATTGCTTGCATTTCCCTAATTGCCATGTCATCACTGTCTCGGGGTTGTCTTTTTTTTTTTTTTTTCCCTCGGCATCTGGGGGGGTTGTCTTTATTATTTATTTATTTTTGCCTAGGATGCTCTTGAATGCCTCCCCACCCTCTGGTCCCTTTTATTTCAATCCTGCAGCCACTCCGTGGGGTGGGTCAGATAACTCCTCCTTTGTGCTGCCATCATTCTCTGTGATTCCTTTCTCATAGCCCTTCTCACACTTAATTGCAATCAGAGTGACCAACCCCCTTTGGTTTGCCTCTCCCTAATTCTAATTCTCTGTTAACTTGTTCACTCCACAGACTGTTTACATTATCTCTGGGTTTTACATTTTTTATTCTTTCCATTATATGGGTTGCCTCTCTTACGATCTTTACCCACTTACGTTTTTCAGGTGGTAAGAGATAACAAGTAGGTGGAATGATGACTGATGATCCTATCAACAGTTGATACAGGCAGCTCCCACTGTGGTGAGAAATGAAGATGCTAAAAAGGTCTGTCAGGTGCCAGTGAAGTTTCCTTCATAGGTTAAATCGTCTTGGTAATTGGAAGGAACATTGTGATTAGTTAATATATTAGGATGGTTTTCTTTATTCCTCCCTTTAGTGCTCCTTGTAATTCTGAACAGTTGTTTAAATACTGCTATTTAATACTGCAACCTGCCCCATGTCAGTCCCACATTCCCAATTCCCGTACCCTGCTCTACTTTTCGTATTTTCTGTAGCAATTACCATCTTCCACGTGCCAGTAAAATGTATTTCTTTATTATATCTATAGTCTGTAGTCTGCCCCTGCTGCCACCATCACAGGACAAGGACCTTTGTTTTGTTCATCAGTTTATCCCAAGCACCTACAAAAATGCCTGGCACATAATAGGAGCTCCATAAGTATCTGATGAATTAATAGATCTGCCTAAATTGGGGATTATTCCTCTTTTGGGGTTAACTCGTTATAAACCTTTAATCACAAAATGAAAATTTTTGGATTTCAAGAGAAGCATTTTAATACTTTTCTTGAGGATAAAAAACAAGACACCCTTAGTGATAACCAATTATTACTTTCTTGACAATTTCTTTACTTGAAATGTAGAAAGCAGGTTAGCATAGTTTCTAAACAAAGAACTTCTAACAGGGAGTATGTAGACATTACGTATTCTCCTTCCTTATTGCAATATGTAAACATTCTGGGAAAAGGGCGCACGGATCTTGGGGACGTTTGCTCAGGAGCCACAAAGATCACAGCCTACTAATTCCATGTTTCCCACAAGAATGACAAATTGTTCTTCATTGTCTTCAGGGTATTCAGGGGCCATGGAGAATACGTAGGGGCCCTGAAGACTCCCAAAACTGTTTACAAACAGTATTGTTTCTCATATTTGCATAACATACTGCCACAGCCGACAGCCGCCTCTAAGATGACCCCCAATCACCCTTGCCTCCTGGTATTCACAACCTTCTGTGGTCCCTCCCACAGTGAATCAGGGCTGGTCTGTGTTGACTGCAGAAGTGACAGTGTGTGTCTTCCAAGCATTCATCATAAAAGGCATTGCACCATCTCCGCCGGTCTCTTGGGTCTCCAACTCTTGGGGAAGCAAGTCGCCATGGTGTGGGGACTCTAAAGCAGCTCATTGGAGGGACTTTCCTAGTGGTCCAGTGGGTAGGACTCTGAGCTCCCAATGCAGGGGGCCTGGGTTCGACCCCTGGTCGGGGAAATAGATCCCACATGCATGCTGCATCTCAGAGTTTGCATGCTGCAACTAAGAAGCCCGAATGCCACAACTAAAGATCCCACATGCTGCAACTAAGACCTGCATCCTGCAGCCAAAATAAATAAATATAAATATTTTTTAAAATAATAAAGCAGCTCACTGGAGAGACCTACTTAGAGAGGAGCTTAAAGAGGCGGAAAGGCAGTACCAACTTGCCAGCCATGGAAGTGAGCCACCTAGGAAGTGGATTCTCCAGCACCAGTCAAGACTTCAGATGACTACCGCCCCAGCTGACATCTGCCTGCAACTTTATGGGAGATCCTGAACAAAAATTTAGCTCTCCAATTCCTGGCCCACAGAAATTGTGAGACATAATAAATGATTATTGTCGTTTTAAGAGTTTGGGAGTAATTTGTTAGGTAGCAATAGATAACCAATGAATATACAAATCTCTTTAAAGGGGAAAAGTTACTTCTGACCCCTTATTAATTAAATTATTTTTATTATTTTACTTGAATAGTACAAACATACAGTAGTAACTCTTTAGGCTTATAGCTTTTATACAACTTATAAGAAATTTTAAAATTAAATATAATACAGGCCATATTACAAAACAATCAAAAAGTAATTTTAATTTCTGCTGAAATTAAATTGCCACTCGAGGGGACTATGACGGTGCCTAAGACGTCTCCTCCTGGACTGTTCAGTGACTTGAACCAATTACCCTTTTTTCCTTAAGCCTGTTTGAAGTGGATTTTCTGTGGCTTTCAACCAAGACTTTCCCCAACAATCTAGTTAACTTCTGTTTCCACAATTTGGGAAAACTTAAAAAGCAAATAAACGGAACACCACAAGCCAGGCGCTCATTTTCCTCCTCTCCTCCGTCTTAACATCGGTACCTTGACCGTCTCGCCCCTTCACCCACACGGCCTCAACCAGGGCACTCGTGCGTTTGGCCGCAGGCGGGTGCGAGGGGTCAAGTCCTCGAGCCAGTGGGCAGTACTTTATCCTTAAGGAGCGCTGCAGGGGTCCTGCCCACAGGTGCTTCGGAGCCCGCGTCCCCTCGGCCCTTCCGGCTCACGTCCTGTAGCAGGTGTGCGTGCGCCTCGTTCTACTCGCAACTTTCCAGCGCTGGTTGGACACCCGGGCACGTGAAATTTTACCCTCGATTGGACCGTCGCTGTGGTACTCCACAGCTTGATCCCCTGGGCGCGGTTTTACTCATCCTGAGTTGCTAGAGGACAGGACCGGGCAAAGAGCCGGGTACACACTGCACCAGAACTAATATACTCGATGATTCACAGCTGAAGGCAACTGGGCTGCCTCGCCCCGATCTCCGGCGTCCGCAAGATCCCATCTCCCACACAAGGCTAGCATTCGGCATAAGGAAGCTCCTGCGTGATTTTAAAAAGCCTTCCCTTAGATCTCCCTTTCAATCTTGGGCAATCAGCACCTTCCATCTCAGCTGTGTTTCCCTCCCGGGTGGGGGCGGCCCCGAAGCGCGGGGTCGCCCGGCACTACCTCCCTTCGGCCGCCGGGGGGCAGTAGACGTCGAAAAAGGTTGCGCATGCTCTGTGTGGGGCCTCGCGCTCTGCCTCCGCAACCGCCGAGTGACGGAGGCGAGTGCGTGCGGTTATGGGAAGTGTGGTTTTCCAGTCACTGGATCACTGGGGCACTCCCTGCTTGATCCCAGAGCGGGACTTCAGCTCCCGGCTGGCCGACGAGAGCGGGAGGGGACGCGAGGGAAGGGGGCGGGGCGAGCGAGAGAAAAGGTGGGCGGGGCCGGGGGGAGGCCAAGGGGAGGGGGCGGGGCTCCGCCCGGCTGAGCCGCTGCCGCTGGTGTTCTGAGGAAGCCGAGGCGCGGGGCCCGAAGCCGAGAGGAACCTGGACGGCGTCGGGCGCGAGGGCGGGCGTCCCCGGAGTCGTAGCGCGGGAGTCGGCCGCCGGCACTCGGCCTCCCTACTTGCAGGTTCCCTCCGGGGACGCGGGAGAGCCCGGAGCGCGGCGGGGGTGCGAGGTGGAGCAGGCGGGGGCGGCCAATGCGAAACTGGCTGGTGCTGCTGTGCCCGTGTGTGCTCGGGGCCGCGCTGCACCTCTGGCTGCGGCTGCGCTCCCCGCCGCCCGCCCGCGCCTCGGGGGCCGGCCGGGCAGGTGAGGTCCTGGGGCCGGGCGGGGCGGGCCGGGCGGCCGCGAGCGGGGGGGGGGAGGTCGGCTCCGAGCCTCCCGGCGGCTTCCTTCGCGGAGCTCCGCCGGGAGTCCCGGGCGGGGGGAGGCCCGACACGACGGTCCGCCGATGAAACAAACGGCCCTTTTCATCCTCGAGGCGTTAATATCAGGCAAACTTGAGGGCGCTTTTCTCGTTTCGCGTCTCGGCCGCTTCTCACCTCCCCGCGTTTCTTAATGGCCACAAAGCCGGTGCCCGCGACTGCAAGCCCTCCGGCTGTCCCCAGGCCTGGCCCGAGTCTCCCGGCGCCTGCCCGCCTGCCCGGGGAGCAAAGCCCCGCGTGTCCTTCAGCCGCAAGCGGCAGCTGCTCACGCCCGGGGTCGGACTACCAGGTTGCTTTCTTCCTCCCCAGGTGTTGGTCTTATTCGGTCAAGACTTTTGAGGTCTTCGGGCCGTGGATCACGTTTGTGCGTGTTTTAAAAGGTGGCTGGGTTTTGCTTTTAAGGAATAACTTTGCTTTGAGAGTATACTGTACTTTGTGTTCCTTGAAAACTGTGATGTAAGTCGGTTGAACAGATCGAGGCATGGCTGCGAGTGGAGTTGTTCCTGGGAACTTGGTTTGCAAAAGCCTGCGAGTGAAATATACACGAAAACATCAAGTTCTTTAATGGTCTTCCCCATTTGCTCTAAAAGTTATTCTCTCGTGAGAAAGAAACCTTTGTTCATGTTCACATCACAGCCTGAGAAATAGAATGCTGTGCCCACAGCCCAGGGGGTTTTCTGTTGTTGTTAATGAATTCCACCGCTCTTAAGACGTCTTCAGGTTTCCCTTTTTTTCTTGTCTTCTTTTTTAAGGGCTTGCCCTAGGACGTGTAATGAAGCCTAGAAGGCTGTTTTAAAGATGAGGTAATAGTCGTTTTTGGTTTTTAACTACGTTGGGAGTTTTTTTCTTACCACTTCTCCCCAAGACAGTTGTTTTCTTATGCAATACTTTTAAGAATTAGAGTTGAATATTTGCAATTCTGAGATGGCTCTCTGCCTTAACTTAGAAGTAGAAAGTACAGAAACTAATTTGGCAATCCTCAAAGCAATCTCACTGTTATAATTGGAGTTCTTTATTCTGGTAACCGTCTCTTAAAATCCTTTTCTATTAGAGAAGCCACAAGTTCTTTGAAAAGGCTGTTTGTGTGACCTGAATGGAATTAAGATACTATTTAAATGATTTAATGAAAGTGCAGTGTTACAGGGCATTTAACTTAACAGGTTAGGATTTTTTTTGTTTGTTTTGTTTTTTAGAGTCTTGTAAATGGAGCTGAGGAAAGTGCTATAGATATATAGTGCTCTGTAACACCTGTTGGGTTTTGCATTTTACAAGTTTCTTTTCTGTCTGATGAGTGAGCTCTACTGGAATTTACTTGTAGAGCATACTTAGGATATTTATGATCTAAATATCTTTTAGGGTCCATAAACAAGCGAAAACCGTACGTTCAAGCGGAAAACTTAGTAGGCCTCCCTGACAATTTCTTAGTTTTTTAAAATTTATTTTTTATGTTTTTATACAATTTTAAAAGGTTACTTTGCATTTACAGTTATTACAAAATATTGGCTCTGTTCCCTGTGTTGTACAACACATCCTTGAGCCTATCTTACACCCAGTAGTTTGTCCCTCTCACTCCGCCACCCCTATATTGCCCCTCCGCCCTCCACTGGTAACCACTAATTTGTTCTTTACATCTGTGAGCCTGCTGCTTTTTTGTTATATTCGCTGGTTTGTTATATCTTTTAAATTATTTTTTTATTTTTTAATGCTATTCTTGTCTGCTTACATTCTTTTTATGTATGTATGTATGTATGTATGTATGGTATGGCTGTGTTGGGTCTTCGTTTCTCTGCGAGGGCTTTCTCCAGTTGTGGCAAGTGGGGGCCACTCTTCATCGCGGTGCGCGGGCCTCTCACTATCGCGGCCTCTCGTTGCCGAGCGCAGGCTCCAGACGCGCAGGCTCAGTAATTGTGGCTCACGGGCCGAGTTGCTCCGTGGCATGTGGGATCTTCCCAGACCAGGGCTCGAACCCGCGTCCCCTGCATTGGCAGGCAGATTCTCAACCACTGCGCCACCAGGGAAGCCCCTTGTTATATCTTTTAGATTCCACGTGTAAGTGATATCATACAGGATTTGTCCTTCTCTGACTTATTTCACTTACCATAATGCCCTCCAAATCCATCCATGTTGCTGCAAATGGCAAAACTTCTTTCTTTTTTAAGGCTGAGTAGTATTTCATCGTGTGTATATATATCACATCTTCTTTATCCATTCATCTGTTGATGGACACTTAGGTTGTTTCCATATCTTGGTAATTGTAAATAATGCTGCTGTGAACATTAGGGTGCATGTATCTTTTGGAATTAGTGTTTTGGGGTTTTTTTTTAGGTTATATAACTGGGAGTGGAATTGCTGGGCCATATGGTAGTTTTTTGAGGAATCTCCGTACTGTTTTCCACAGTGGCTGCACCAGTTTACATTCTTACCAACAGCGTACAAGGGTTCCCTTTTCTCCACATCCTCCCCAGTATTTGTGTTCTTTTTGATCATGGCCATTCTGACAGGTGTGAGGTGATGTCTCATTGTGGTTTTGATTTGCATTTCCCTGATGACTAGGGATGTTGAGCATCTTTTCATGTGCCTGTTGGTCATCTGCATTTCCTCTTTGGAAAAGTGTCTGTTCATTTCTTCTGCCCATTTTTTAATCGGGTTGTTTGTTTTTTTGATGTTGAGTTGTATGAGCTGTTTATATATGTTGGATGTTAATCACTCATCAGTCATATCATTTGCAAATATTATCTCCCATTTGGCAGGTTGTCTTCCTGTTTCTATCGGTGGTTTCCTTTGCTGTGCAAAAACTTTTAAGTTTAATTAGGTCCCATTTGTTTAATTCTGCTTTTATTTCCTTTATCTTAGGAGATGGATCCAAAAGCGTATTGCTGCGATTTATGTCAAAGAGTGTTCTGCCAATTTTTTCCTCAAGGAGTTTTATAGTATCCAGTCTTACATTTACGTCTTTAATCCATTTTGAGTTTATTTTTGTATATGGTGTTAGAGAATGTTCTAATTTTATTTTTTTACATGTAGCAGTGCAGTTTTCCCAGCAGCACTTATTGAAGAGACTGTCTTTTCCCCATTGTCTATTCTTGCTTCCTTTGTCATAGATTAATGGACCATAAGTGTGTGGGTTTATTTCTGGGCTCTCTGTTCTGTTCCATTGACGTATGTGTCTGTTTTTGTGCCAGTACCATACCATTTCGATTACTGTAGCTTTGTAGTATAGTCTGAAGTCAGGGGGCCTGATTCCTCTAGCTCTGTTCTTCTTTCTCAAGATTGTTTTGTCTATTTGGGGTCTTTTGTGTTTCCATACACATTTTAAAATTATTTGTTCTAGTTCTGGAAGCTTTGTGGCTTCATGTCCAACCCTTTTGCCCTTTGCCTGTGTGCCTGGAGCCAGTCCCACCATGCTCACATTTTCTCCTGTAGTGCTCACAGCTCCCAGCCCCAGTGACATTCCCTTTCCCTGAGTCTGCACGGGGTCTCTTTTGTGCTTCCTTCCCCTCAGGTAGCCAGTCTTCCCCTGGGCCACTCCTGGACGTGAGGGGGTTACCTCTTCCCAGTGTTTTTTATTCCTGTGGGGCTCACCTAAAAGTATTAAAAGTAACTTTGTAAAAAAAATGTTTCTTCTTTTTGAGATAAGTTTTTCCCCCTCCATTAGTGTTTCAGTGATACCGTATCTGCTGTCCTGTGAGACCAGGCTAGATTAAGGAAACTAGGAAGTAGACCTTGGAAAGGGCAGGGCTGTCGGTGAGGAGATCAGTACTAGTTGTGTAAATTAACTTTGACTTTAGATGGATATTGTGCATCTAGTCAAATAATAAATTAAATAGAGTATTTAATCTAAGTGAAACCTTGCAGAGTCCTAACTTTCGTTTTGCACTTTTGGTACTTTCAAAACTAAAAACAGTAGAAGCATCTTGATTGCTAAAATTTCCTACAAATTCTTTTCTCATTGTGTTGTCACCAGTTCAAACCAAAAAATTGGAGCATTTTTACATTTTAGCCCTTATCCCTTAAGCCTAGAGTGAGAGAGAAAACCCAAGACTTTGTTAAGTATTCTTCCCTTGAATTTACATTTTAAATTTTGTTTTTGTTCTCTTTTCTCTCCTGCCTCTTTGTCTGTCTTCAGTCTCATTAAGTCGTGGCAGTATTTTTCAAAAGGGAGATTTACCTCCCCTGAATGTTAAAAAAGGCCCTCTGACTTGCAGTTGATTCTACAAATATTTGAGAGCCTCCTCTGTGCCAACTCCTGTTGTAGGTGTGGGATTACAGCAGTAATCAAGATAAAGTCCCTGCCCTCATGCAGTTTACAGTTCAAAAGGGAAGGCAGAACATAAGAAAATAATTATTAAATATCATAGGGGAGAGTGATAAGTGTGGTGACGAAAATAAAGCAGTGTAAGAGGATAGAGAATGATGTGCTGCTGTTTTAAATAGAGAGGTAAGGGGCTTCCCTGGTGGCACAGTGGTTAAGAATCCACCTGCCAGTCCAGGGCACACAGGTTTGAGCCCTGGTCCGGGAAGATCCCACGTGCCGCGGAGCAACTAAGCCCGTGCGCCACAACTACTGAGCCTGCGCTCTAGAGCCCGCGAGCCACAGCTACTGAGCCCACACACCTAGAGCCCAAGCTCCGCAACAAGAGAAGCCACCGCAACGAGAAGCCTGTGCACGGCAACGAAAGAGTAGCCCCCGCTCGCTGCAGCTGGAGAAAGCCCGCGCGCAGCAACAAAGACCCAGCGGAGCCAAAAATAAATAAATTTATAAATAAATCAGTAGAGAGGTCAGGGGAGGCCGCTCTAAAGAGGTCATAGTTGGGCAGGAACCTGAATGCATGAATGAAGTGTGTCAGTTGTGTTAGTACGTGGTACTATTCTAATGTAGTAGCTCACTTTGCACAGGTGAAACCCAGTCAGGGAGAACAGCTGCTGAAGAGCCAGCAGATCTCCTGTTGTGAAATCCAGCACAGCTAGGGGGTGAGGAGAGGAAAATGGAGGTGGAGACAGCCATTTGGGCTAGGGAATAAAGATACAGGATATCTCAATGATAACGTATTGATTTGGGGTTATGCCTTAGCAGGAATTATTTAATAGTTAATTTAGAAAAATGATGTACCAAAAGAGGCTTCTCTTTCTAGGATATTTTGAAAGAAGGAAACCAAAGAGAAAGGAAAGAAACGGATCCATTCAACAAATGCTTAGAGCAGTAGGTATTTAGTCCCTGCTCTCAAGGTGCTCGCAGTTTGTTAAATGGAAACCGACATGGGGCAAGCAGAAGGTCAAAGACAAATTGAGCTTGCTTTGCAGTTTCGCCTAGGGCTGCCTCGTCCAAAATGATCGCTATATGCTAATCTGGTCTCTGTGCTTCAGTTTCCTTATTTATAAAATGATGACCTCACGGGGTTATTGTGAAGATTCAGTTAATAAAACACCCAGAACAGTGCCTGATTCCTCGTGAGCACTCTGAATTTTAGAGAGGAATGGTAGTGTGGAGGTGGCTGATGTCCTTGCTGGTGAGGTGTTTGGGGAGGTACCTGAAATTGGTGAGAGCACGCTGGTAGTGTGTATAGTGATTGTCCTTATCAGTAGATATGTGGTGAACTTGCATGTTTTCTTCATTTCCAAGATTCCTGCCTGTTTGTGGTTGGTGTCATGTGAGACATGCACATGAGAGTGGAAATTTTAGTCTAATTTTTAAGAATCTTTGGGCTTATTTTGAGCAGTCAGTTTTGGAGTCTTTAATAAACTTCTGGATGTCCACTTTCAGTGCAGAGTCTAGCAGGTTGCCAGACTCTCAGGATATACCACGTATTAAAGAAGAGAAATGGTCATTGCCTTCAGGGAGCTTGTGTGGGGTTTTAATTATTCTTGACAGTATGAAGATTTGTTTATTGCTATGTATTTGCCATCTAAAGCAGTGAACATAGGAGGTGCTCAGTCTTGAAGGAATGAATCAAGAGGAGAAAACTGGGAAAGTATGAATGAATTTGTCACCAATAGATCGTTCACATTCCATGATTTACATTTTTTTCTTATAAAAGTAAAATTTTTTATAGAAAAGCTTTGAAATTATTTTTTAAAAAGGAAAGAAAAATGATCTATACTGGGCAATTTTTGAATGTATCAATACATGTAAAACATGGTTGGGGGAATTATTTAGTATTAAAAATTTTTTTTTGATATATAATGTACATTCAGAAAAGTGCACGTAAATGTGAACTTGATGTAGTTTCACAAACTGAATCACCCAGCTAATCAGCACCCAAATTAAAAACAGAAAAACTACCAACACCTTAGAAGCTTCCATTATGCTCCCTTCTTATCGCTGCCAGGAGTGGTACGCATGATCCTGATCTTTAGTGGCAGAGATTTGCCTGCTTTGTACTTTATATAAATAGAACCAAATAGTATCTACATAGTTCTTACAGCCTGCTTATCTTACTTAATAAGATGTAGAACAGCATTTAATGAAATGTTTAAAACAATTTTAATGGCTGTATAGTATTCTAGCATATAGATACACCATAATTTATGTAACTGATGCCTTATTTGTGCATTCATGTATTTTGCAGTTTTTCACTGTTAAGAAATGACACTGTGATGAATAGAGATCTTTTAGTGCATCACTGATTATTTCCTTAGCCTATAAAAAAGTATTCTTAGCCAAGGACAAAAGTTATACAATTCTGAGGTATTTGATGTATATTGGCAAAATTTCCTGCAGAATACTATACCAACTTACATTGCTATTAGCAGCATAGGAGAGTAGCCATTTCCTTGAAATAACTACCTCTATCAAAACATCAGTCATTTGGGTATTATCATTTAAGAAAATATTTGTCAGTTTGAATGTAGGAGAAAACTGGTGTCTTATTATTGCTGTAATTCAAACTTGACTCTTAGTGAAGTTGAACCATTTTTTCATAGGTTTGTTGGCTGTTTGCATTTCTTTTTCTGCGAGTTGTCTTTATTCTTTGTCTCATGTTCACTTCTTAGTTTTTTTGTTGTTTTTGTTGCCTGTTTTCAGACACCAGAATCAAACTAGGTACCCTGTACTTGCAACATTGAGCAGAGGATGATGAAAGTGTAGGGGGGGAACTGGAAAGCTGGGCAGCATTCTTACACAGCATCCACTTTGAGGAGTTTTTGTTTGTTTGTTGGTTTGTTTAATCTTGGCTGTGCCACGTGGCTTGCGGGATCACGGTTCCCCAACCAGGGATCGAACCTGGGCCACAGCAGTGAAAGTGGCGAATCCTAACCACTAGACCACCAGGGAACTCCCCACTTTGAGTTTTATACTGTGTGACACACTACTCACAGGTCTGTTGGACTGATTTACATTGATGGTATGTGGCAGAAGAAACCAATATTTTTTAAAATTGAGATATAATTGACAAATTACATTAGTTTCAGGTGTGCAGCATAATGATTTGATACACGTATGTATTCTCTAATGATCACCACAGTATGTATAGTTAACATCTGTCACCACACACAGTTACAAATTTTTTTTTCCTGTGATGAGAACTTTTAAGACCCACTCTCTTTAGCAACATTTAAATACAATACAGTTGTTTGGTTTTTTTTTTGGCGGGGGGGTCATGCCGTGCAGCTTGCGGGATCTCAGTTCCCCAAACAGGGATTGAACTCGGGCCACAGCAGTGAAAGCCCAGAATCCTAACCACTGGACCGCCAGGGAATTCCCTGCAATACCATATTGTTAACTATTTGTCACCATGCTGTACATTACATCCCCATGACTTGTTTATTTTATAACTGGAAGTTTGTACCTTTTGACCCCTTTTACCCATTATGCCTACCCTCTAGACCCAGCCTCTGGCAAACACCACTGTGTTCTCTGTATTTATGAGTTTGCTGTTTTGTTTTAGATTCTACATATGAATGAGTTCATATGGTATCAGCCTGTCTTTGTGTGACTTATTTCGCTTAGCGTAATGCCCTCAGGGTCTGTCCATGTGGTTGCAAATGGCAAGATTTCCTTCTTTTTTATGGCTGAATAATATTCCATTGTGTATAAAGAACACATTTTCTTTATTCATTCATCCATCAGTGGACACTTAGGTTACTGCCATGTCTTGGCTGTTGTAAATAGTGCTGCAGCAAACACCCCCATGTTCACTATCATGCATATCATCCCCATTCATATGTCTTTTCTAGTGAATGTTTTCATTTCCTTCAGGTAAATACCCAGAAGTGGTTTTGCTGGATCATATGGTAGTTCTATCTTTAATTTTTTGAGGAACCTCCATACTGTTTTTCATTTTTTAGTGGCTGCATCTATTTACTTTCACACCAACAGTGCATGAGGGTTGCCTTTTCTCCACCTTCTTGCCAACACTTGTTATTTCTTATCTTTTTCATAATAGGCATTCTAAGAGGTGTGGTGATGCTTCATAGTGGTTTTGATTTGCATTTCCCTGATGATTAGTGATTTTGAGCACCTTTTCATGTACCTGATGGCAGTCTGCATGTCTTCTTTGGAAAAATGTCTATTCAGATCCTCTGCCCAATTTTAAATGGGATTCTTTGTTTTTTGGTATTGGGTTGTATGAGTTCTTTATATATCTTGGATATTAATCAGATATATGATTTGTAAATATCTTCTCCTATTTGGTAGGTTGCCTTTTCATTTTGTTGATGGTTTCCTTTGCTGTGCAGAAGCTTTTTAGTTTGATGTAGTCTCACTTACTTATTTTTGCTTTTGTTGCCTTTGCTTTCAGTGTCAAATCTAAAAAAATTATTGCCAAGACCAATGTCAAGGAACTTACTGCCTATGTTTTCTTATAGGAGTTTTATGGTGTCAGGTCTTACATTCAAGTTTTTAATCCATTTTCAGTTGATTTTTGTATATGGCGTAAGTTAGTGGTTCAGTTTCATGCTTTTGCACGTGGCTGTCCAGTTTTCCCAACGTCATTTATTTAAGAGATTGTCCTTTCACCGCTGTACATTCTTGGCTCCTTTGTTGTAAATGGATTGACCGTATACGTGTGGGTTTATTTCTGGGCTCTCTCTTCTGTTTCGTTGATCTGTTTGTCTGTTTTAATGCCAGTACTGTAGCTTCATAATATGGTTTGAAACCAGGAAGCATGGTGTTTCCAGCTTTGTTCTTCTTTCTCTAGATTGCTTTGGCTTTTCGAGGTCTTTGTGGTTCCATACAAATTTTAGGATTTTTTTTTTTTCTATTTCTGAAAAATGCCATTGGAATTTTGATAGAGATTGCACTGTATCTGTAGATTGCTTTAGCTAGTATGGACATTTTAACAATATTAATTCTTCTGATCAGCAAGCATGGAATATCTTTTGTTTCTGTATTCTTCAATTTATTTCATCAATGTCTTATACTTTTCAGTGTACAGGTCTTTTACCTCCTTGGTTAAATTTATTCCTAGGTATTTATTCTTTTTGATGTGATTGAAATTGGGAGTTTTATTAATTTCTCTTTCTGATTATTTATTACTGTGTAGAAATACAGCTGATTTTTGTATATTGATTATGGATCCTGTAACTTTACTGAATTTGTTTATCAGTTCTAACAGTTTTTTGGTCAAGTCTTTAAAAACCTATTTTTCAGTATTTCTGGAGGTAGAAGTTCTCTAAAAGACCAGAATCTGCCATGTACTTCTCTTCTGCAAGAAAAAGAGAAGTGCATGTAAAAAGTAACACAGTTCAGTAGAAGCAGCTAAGATGTGGATGAGAAGCAGAGAGGATTGGCAGTGGCAGAGAGAGGTGGAATAAGATTAAAGTACTTTTCAGCGATAATCCATGAGGTTTTCACATACCACGTGGTTATCTTCGTGTCTATTTATGTATTTATTTTTAGAAAAATCTCATGGAGAAGTCTGGGAGAAACTATTAGGATAGCCTTGTAGGTCCAGGTGAAAGGTAAGAATTTGAACTGAAGCTGCGACTAGAATTAATGATAAAGAGAGAAATTTGAGAAAAATTTTAAGAAGATTTTGTCATCAAGAAAAGGTTAAATGATGTTTCATGTAATCCATCTCTAAAAGATTTATTTTGATTACCCGTCAAAAATAAGGTAGTGATGTTTGGCATTTAAAGGGATGTTTCAGTTATTTTGAAATTTTACTTTTGTGCAGCAACCTTGTTTTCTCATGAAGTCAGATAAATGAGGCATTTGGGATGCATATAATTTTTGCTCTTCTAATCTTTTAAAGCTTTTTAATCTTTTGAGAAGACATTTTGAAACAGATGAAATAGAGTATCTAAAGACTGTTTACGGTATCAGCTTTCTCTGATTAGGAAACTGAGGCACGAGGATTTAAGTAACTTCTTACTGATACTGTGCAGCATGTTGGCTGTAGAATCAATGTCAGATATGTCTGGTTACTGCATTTTCCTCACTCCTGTCTATAAAGTGTACTTACCACTAATATTTATCTGTGAAAAAGTAGGGGGAGGGACTAGGTTGTCGTTGCCAATTTTACATAAGCATTTAAATTATTCTCCCTTGAAGAAATATCAACATGTCTGTTGTCTTTTGAATACCTAGATTCTATGGCATATAAAAACATTTCATTTAATACAGTAAAGCTCTCTGGCCTGCAGTAATTTCTTTTTGGAAACATTGTGGGATCAGTTTCCACCGCAGAAGAAAGAGATGAAATGGGATCCCTAATGAGAGCTATATATTAGCTTGTAGCTCTCAAGCTTTGAAACTGGTGATGAAAAACAGGGACAAAGTATCTTTCCCTCTGTCTTTCTCTAAGGACAGTTTTTTGGGGTGGGGGTGGTGTGCGTCTTGTGGGATCTCGGTTCCCTGACCAGGGGTTGAACTGGGGCCACAGCAGTGAAAGCCTGGAATTCTAACCACTGGGCCACCAGGGAGCTCCCTCTAAGGACATATTTTTAAAATGTAATCCTGTGCATTAAATATGATAGTAAAAAATGACTTGTCCCTTGATTTTTTTTTTTTTTTTTAACTAGAAACGTTTCCCCTCCTTCATCCTTTGCACTATTCAAGTGATAAATATTTGCTGGCTGTAGAATTTATTGGCATGAATAAGAGTTCTGATTCTTTCCAGCATGGTAGTCCTTCAACTTCATCTCCCAAACTTAATAACTAATATTCATGTAGGACTTCACCTTTGACAGCACATTTGTTGTTGTTGTTAGTTGCCATTGAATGCCCACTCTTTGCCTGCTACCAAACCAGAACCTTTATACACATTATATCATTTAATTTTTACAACAACTCTGAGAAGTATTATTACACCCATTTCTACTTGAGGAAACTGAGGCTCAAGGAGTTAAATAACTTTTATAACTAAAATAAAAAGCCAGCATTTTATAATTGGCTCTTACTGCCTACTGTTGTATGGTTTATGCCACATTGACCTTCCAAACTGATTCTTACCAGAAACATCTTACTTGTTTTGAAGAATTTACATATATACTTGGGTGAGCACGAATACATACATAGGTGTGGAAGCAAAAAGACTCTGCACCAAAATGTTAGTAGTGGTTATCTCTGGATGGTGAGTTTTATGAGTGCTTTAGGTTTTTTATTCTTTGTATTTATTTGTATTTTCTGCAAATATGAACATATATTTATATTATCTTGTAATAAACATTTTTATGTTACATATTGAACTTAACAGTAATTGAGAAATGACATTTCTAATTTACTATTGCTTATTTCTAGATTGGTTGGCCTTACTTCCCCAGTGGAAATCTAGTCATTATGATGTGGTAGTTGGTGTGCTGTCAGCCCGCAATAACCATGAACTTCGCAATGTGATAAGAAGCACCTGGCTGAAGCATTTAGTACAACACCCAGCATTAAGTCAACGGTACGTTTCTTTTTTTTGTTTTTTGTTTTTTTTTGGCTGCATTGGGTCTTCATTGCTGCACGTGGGCTTTCTCCAGTTGTGGCGAGCAGGGGCTACTCTTCGTTGCAGTGCGCAGGCTTCTCATTGCAGTGGCTTCTCTTGTTGCAGAGCATGGGCTCCAGGTGTGTGGGCTTCAGTAGTTGCAGCGCATGGGCTCAGTAGTTGTGACACGCAGGCTCAGTAGTTGTGGCGCACGGGCTTAGTTGCTCCGCGGCGTGTGGAATCTTCCCGGACCAGGGCTCGAATCCGTGTCCCCTGCATTGGCAGGCAGATTCTTAACCAGTGCGCCACCAGGGGAGCCCCAACGGTAGGTTTCTTGGGTTCACACCTTGCATGACGTATTGAATAAGTGTTCTGAAAAATCTCTTCTTGGAGAGTCAGAGATGTTAATTCAGATATGTGACCTCTTTTCCTCAGAGAAATGACTATTTCATTTTGCTTTTCCTCCACGTAGTTGAGCCCAAAAATTAAATTTAACAAAGATTTTAAGCCAAAAGAGATATACTTAATTTTTTTCAATTCTGTATCATTTGGTTGGTTGTGATCTGCAGTTTGTACAGTTTGCCATACTCTTTTTCCCGACCACCCTTCCAGGCCTGAGCTTCGGTAGCATGTCACATGTTGACATTAGATGGCTCGGTTGTTGGTTAGGAACCCAAGGCCTTAGTCTTCTCAGGGAAAGCAGCCTCTGAAGATTATATAGTGAGGGGCTAGTGGAAGCGAAGCATGGAGTTTGGACTTCTAGTTATGTGACGATTCTTCTCTGCTTATGCAAAGTCACTGATAAGCAGAGAAGGCCCTCAGGATTGCATTCAGCTGGCACGCTTGTGACTGAGTAGCTATACGAGGGAATCGCAATTGTGAATTTTCTTGTCACCAGTAGTGAACATTTATAGATTTCCTATCTTACTCATAGCAGCTTTCATTCCTTTTCAAGACAGGTTTCTCTAGTTCAGGATTGCAATGATAATAGAACCTATTACCCAGCAAGTGAAAAAAAGGCCTCGGAGTCATCACGGCCATCAGAACCACCTTGAAAACCTGCACTTCCTCTAGCCTTTCCCATCTCAGAAAATAATGACCCATCTCTTGCAGTTGCTCAGATGAAAACTTTGGTGTCTGAGTTGTGAGTGGAGGAGTGAGTCCCCCTTGTGGGGTCTGTAAGGGTCGCTCCAGCACGGCAATGGGAATTACACTGGGAGAGGCATCGGAAGTGAAAGGATCTGTCATACTCACAGGTCCTAGAGATGGAGGCCCGGCACACCACACGGGGGGCCAAATGGGAAGAGCGTCCAAGGAACGGGCTCACCGAAGCAGGCGGGGAGCCAAGAGAGAGTGACGACCCGTGGGCAGGTGTCTTTACTTGGGGTCAGGGTGGAGTGTACAAGCAAAAGGCATGAGGGATTTCATTGTTGGGTTTGAATGTCACGAGGTCACTGTCAGGGGAGGGCAAGAAGGGGAACTTGTGGCAGGGAGCAGCCTTGTCACCCGAGTGGACCTGGTCATCTGGGCGGGATGCTCCAGCCTGTTTGTGGGGATGTTGAGGCGTCAGGAAAATATGAGGTTTTTACAGTTTACCGTACAGTGTTATCTTGATCCTTCTTTGTCTCATATGCCACATCGGATCCATTAGCGTATCTTCTCGGCACTGCCTTACATTGTATCCAGAATCCAACTTCTCAACGCCTTTACCACAACTATCAGAACCACCGTCCTGGTCTAGACCACCATTACCCCTCACCTAGACTATTGCAGAAGCCTCCGTATCTGAATTTCCTGCTTCCACCTTTGATCCCCTGTGTTTTATTTTCCATACAGTAGCCAGAGTGATCCTTTTAAAATTAGTCAAATTATGTCAATTTTCTGTTCATACTCCTCCACTGACTTCTCTTCTTGCTCAGAGTGAAATCCCAGGTCTTTACTGTGGTCTTTGACCTTATCTACATCTACTTCCCCGCCCTGGCCACCTCACTGGGCTTCAGTACCCTAAATGTGCTCCTGCCTCAGGGCCTTTGCACTTGCTGTTCCCCCTGCCTGTACCATTCCTCCACTGCATGTCCTCATGGCTCACTTCCTCACTTTCTTCAGGTCTCTGTTTAGATATCATAGCACTATTCCAACTCTGTCTTCCCTTACTTGACTTTATTTTTCTTTGTAATACATATCACCAACTAGCATGTTTATTATATTTAGTTGTATATTTATAAATTGTTTGTCTTTCCCCACTTGACTATGTTTTTATGATCGTAGGGGCTTCAGCTTTTTTCATTGATGTATTTCCAGCACCTTGAACCTAACTTGGCACAGAGTAAGACACTCAAAAACTATTGAGGGAATGACTCAGAGCTAAATATAACGAGTAGAATTAACATTCAGGCATTCACCAGTAATTTATTTGTTATCATAGCATTCTTACTTTAAATTTAGAAGCTTGTTGACTTGTTTTATAAAAATGATGGGATACCTATATAAAAATAGATATTAGCCAGAAACTTCTTCCTGGGGCAGAGTAATTTTGTGGATCTAGTAAAACTATTGAAGATAGCTTAAAAAAGCAAATTTGGTAAATATCTGCAATAATTTAACACATTTATTCATTTCTGTTTATACTTTTATTCTAAATGCTAGTTGTTTATAAAAGGTATTCTGCCTTAATTGGCCGTTCGTAAAAGAAAGCTTTTGCATTTCTGTGGTTATGGCTTACTCTCAGGTCTTGCATTTCACTGGAGCCAGACTCCACATATATTTCAATGACGCTATTTAATTAAAAGCCTTTGTAGTGAAGCTGTAAGTTGTCAATTTCACAAGTATTTATTAAGTATCCTCTGTATACAGGTAGTATATACTATGTATAGTAGAATACATAGATAAATACTTATAGCCTGAGTCTTTATGGGGGCTTGGAGTTTAGTAGAAGGAAATAGATGTAATAGTGTAATAAAATGTTATATGTGCTGTGAATTAAATAGATACAAAGTAGCTTGGAGTGTTTGGGAAATTCCATACAGTTCTGTGTAGCTGGAGTGCAGAGATTATGGGGTAGGGAGTATATGTGTTTGTGGGTGAGTGTGAGAGAGAGCACTTAGGGAAGGAAAGAGAGGCAGAGAGAGCAAGATTATCATATAAAAAGGAAAGAAGGGAGGGCTTATAACTGTTACAACTGTTAGAGGTAGGCAGTGACCAGATTGTGCAGAACAACGTGTTGAGAGTTCAGGGGGCCGGTGAGACCTATTTAGCTCAGCCCCTTAGCAGTCCTTGTCTAAAGTGGTGACCTTTTAAGGAAATACGGTAATTGCATGTAGAACGAGGAAGAAGACTCTAGGATGGTTGCTAGCTTTCTAACTTGGAGAATAATGAAATCATCAATCAAGACAAAATGTATTGATACTAGATGAGAAGAGCAGGTTTCTTGGGGAAGGAGCTTAGTTGTGATTTGTTGAGTTTGAGGTATCTGCAGGTACCTGTGCTGGTAAATGTTTATTCACTGGCTCTCTGAAGAAAAGCATGCTTATATGTATGTATATGTTTATTATAAATTTTATTGATATAAAGACTGGAGCACATAATTGACAGATAATAGGTATATAATGATGCTCTCTATTATAACTTCCATATTGATTCTCAGAATGCGTCATTGTTTGCCAGACTTCTGTATCTATAACCAACCTGTGGCTGCTGTTGACGAGAGTGTAGTTCTGACGTGAATATTTCCTTTAAAGATTAAGACTAAAGTGACAACTAAGGTATGTGACAGAACTCTACTCTTAGTCAATGAAGTGACTTCTTTGCTGAATCAGATGATAGGTTTTGAACAATGGAAGAGTATTTCCTCAATTTTTTGTACTATTCACAATGGAATGGCCACAAACATGTCACATTTTTAAGTTTGATCTGCAATACTAACATTTTCTCCATCACTTTAAGTCTAGACAATCAACAGAAGAATAAATCAAACCCTTATTTGTAGTGCTTGCCAGTTTCCATGCTGTAAGTGTTCCCACCGTGGCCAGTTTCAAGCAACTAATGTGATGTCTCTGAACACAGAGTTGGGGAAGATAGGCAGTGGCACACCATTGTAATATCCCCACCATACAGATACAATGGATACATATAACCTCAGAGATGATAGAGAAATAAGTAAGAAATGATGAATTTGAGCATGTATTTCCTTTGTTTTTAATATAATGTATTTAATTGTAAGTTTATAAATTTAATTTTTAATAAAAGCTGTGCTTAATAACCAGCTCACAAAATTCTTGAAAATTTTGCAGTTGGCCCTCATGACCCAGTAGGAGCAGGCTGTAGCACACAGCTGTCTGTGGGCCGTCTAGGTGAAGACGTACAATGAATTCATGGATCTTTTCCTTAGAAGTTGGGTCTAAACTAGAGATGCTAATTCAGGAATCATTCCCAGGCTGGTTGAAGCCTTGTGGATAGAAATTGTCCAGGGAGAGCAAGTGAAAGAGTGAGTCGAGTGAGAAGCGATCCCAGGCAAAGCCCTGGGGTGATATCCACGCTAATGGATGAGCTGGGCAGGAAGAGCCAGGGAACCCACTGAGCAGGGCCACGTGGAGAAAGAAGAGAGCTTTCTAAGGAGACCTGCATTGTCGAGCCCCAGAGAAGCCAAGTAGGGAAGGGTTGAAGAGGGTCTGTTGACTGAACAGCAGATTGCTAGTTGTATTGGCGGTAGACATCTCGGTGGAAGTGGTGGGTACTGAAGCTAAAATTTCTGTTTTATAAAATGTGTGGGAAATGAGAAACCAGAGGCTGCAATTTTAGATGTTCCTTTGTAGGACTTCACTGTAAAGGAAATGATGGGGACAAGGACGGATAGTAGGTGGGTAGAAATTAATGTCACACTTCATTGTATTTATAATGTGTAGGGAAGGAGCCATGGGTTACAGGTGGCTAGTGAAGCAAGGTCTAGGAGAGGAGAGGTCCTCTTCTGGGATAGAAAGACTACTCAAGCAAAAGGAACACTTTGTGAAATAGAAGAAAGCGAGTGAAGGAGATTGCAGGTATAGATGTGTTTTTAGGTGTGGGCATGAGAAGTTGACTTTACCGTAGTTTGTTGTTAAATGGCATGAGCATTTGCTGGTGGCCAGGCCGAACGTACTCACGCTTGCTTTAATGTAGTCCTGCAGTAGAGGGCTTACACATAAGTCACTTGGTAGTTAGTGACTCCTAGTTTTCCTGTTCCCCCTTTTTGCTAGACTAGAAGAATTAAGTTAGTATTAATCCTAATAAATACTTGTGTCTCAAAGTAAAAGCTCTGCAATGGGCATGAGGAAACGTGCATGTGCAAGGTGAAGATCAGTAACTGATGTTAATGCCAACACATCTCTCAGTGTGCTTGTGAAGTTCATAATAGGTGCTCATGGCTGTGAGGTGCCTGTGGAAGACAGGGAAGATCCTTATTCCTGCAAACTACTCAACATCACGAATCCAGGTAAGTCTTCTTTTTCCTCAGCCTTACGACTGCTGTATACACTGGTCTTCCCTTACCCACGGGGGATACATTCCAAGACCCCCCGTGGATGCCTGAAATCCTGCTAGAACCAAGCCCTGTGTATACCGTGTTTTTTCCTGTACATACGTACCGATGATAAAGTTTAATTTATAAATTAGGCACAGTAAGAGATTAATAACAGTAAGTAATAATAAGATAAGACAATTACAACAACATACTATACTAAAATTTATGTGAATATGGTCTCTCTCTCTCAAAATATCTTACTGTACAAATTTAATGCCTTTTCCATTTAACTAAGCACTTTTCCCGCATGTAGTCATAACTTTGGCCGTTTGAAGTGTGACAGCAAAATTAGCACAAATTTCTTTTTCCTTGTTTACAATTTCACAGATAGAATATTTGTTCTTGCGGTAGATCTTAGCAATGTCAGCATATGATTTTTTTTTCTCCTTATTAAGTGGAGAACTTTTACCCGTTCACTTGAAGGAAGCACTTCATGGCTTCTCTTTAGCATATCTGAATTGCCAGCACCACCACTCTTGCGCTTTGGGGCCTTATTTAAGTAAAATAAGGGTGACGTGAACACAAGCACTGTGATGCCTCGAAGGTCGATCTGACAACTGCGGCGGCTACTAAGTGACTCACGGGTGGGACGTGCTGGACAAAGGGATGAGTCACATCCCAGGGAGGACGGCGATGGATGGCATGAAATTTCATCATGCTGCTCAGGACAGCATGCAGTTCAAAACTTAGGAATTATTTCTGGAATTTTCCATTTAATATTTTTGGACCACAGTTAACTGTGGGTAACTGAAAAGGAAAACCGCAGATGGCAGGTGGGGGAGGGGGGATTACTGCACAGGTTTGATGTTGAGGAAGAGTTGTTGAGCTGAATAGTACCGTGGTCTGCTTTTAGCGGACTAAAATCAAACTTGCCTCAAAATGTAGCTTTCATCCTTCCTGACAGACTAACCACTCTGGGCATCTGTGAAGATTCTTCATAGATAGATATGTAATTTTAGGATCCAGGAGAGTTTATTTTTCAGTATGATTCAAACGCATCTGGAAATTCCTTAAGCATAGACAAATCCTGAGTTACTGAAGTTTAAACTTAAGGAAAACTGCTGATTTCACCAGCCTGCTGATTTATAATAGCCTTGATACAAATATTGTGACTCAACTTTCTCTAAGAATTATTGCCTAAGCTTCTGCAAAAGAAACAAATAGTAAAAAAAATTGAAAACACAAGTAATATTTTTTTATTCCTTACAGTTAAAATTTTGTGGTAGTTCTGATGAGGATGAAGAAAGGTGATCCTAATTAGGTTCTCCGTGTTACCAGGGAACCAATTTTAGAAAGTTGATAACTCTATACCTGTATATCTTTATTTATTAGCATTTCCCATTACGTTCAGCTGTGGTTCTAAGGGAGATGAAACTTTCCCAAATCTTAAATGTACTGATTATGACTTCAGGTGTTTTAAGATTTGTCACACCTCTATAATTATGTGCACCTTGCCTTTGTAGACAGCTGTAGTGTAATGGTTAAGAGTGTGGGTTCTGGAGTCAGGCCTCCTGGCTTTAAATCTAGGCTGCGTCATTTTCTAGCTATATGACCTTCGAACAGTTATTTACTACTCTGTGCCTCAGTTTCGTCATCCGTAAACTGGGGGTAAAAAGTACTTACCTCATAGGGACTGACTTGAGGATGAAATACATTGATACATAAGAAATATTTAGAATAGTTCCTGGGACATGTTCAGTATTTAATATTGTTATTTTTAAAGGACCTGCCTTTTTATAAAATTGGGTTGCAATCAGCTTTTTTAATAAATTTGACCATATTTTCAGGCCTGCATTGTAAAGCAGAGGTTTCTTACTTAGGATGTCTATGAATTTAGTTAACAGTGTAAGCAAAATTTTGTGTATGATTGTTTTTTTCTGGGGAGAGGGTGCTTTAGCTTTCACTGGGGTCCCAAAGGGACCATGAACCTAATAAAATATTGTATCACTGATGATGTAAGAGTAGCCTAGAACAAATTATGTTTGAAATCCAAAACCAAGCCAAACCAAATTTTAAGAAACCTTACCTTTAGATTAACCAGACTTTTACTATTTTAAGCGCTATTATTCATTAATAGTAAAGGAGTGGAGTTTTTCACTAATAGAAAATTTTCATATATATAATACCTAGGTTACCAATTTTTAAAAATAGATATAACTAAATTACCATTGAACCTAATTTTATCTCTTTGATAATTTAAATGGCATTTAGATTTATTTAAATACCTTAAGGTCACCGTGAACATTAATCATCATGATACTCTTGGATGTATAGAAGTGTGATTAATAGCATTATCAAAGCAGCAGGCTATCTTGTGTCCAGGTAGCTTGAAGTTCAAGGTACATTTGTTTTAGATAGAAAATAGTTGTGTTATAATGTGCTTAACCTACTGCCTTTAATGGACATGCTTCACTTTGGATATCCTACTTACTGAGTATATTAAAGAGAAAAACTTTTGTTATTATCCACTATATTTGGAGTCTAGACTCTCCGGCCAGTGCTTGCCCCAGCCCATGACAAAATCTGTATCCTCCTTTTTTCCCTCCTGCTCATGTGTGTAATTGGGAAGGAGCCATCAATTCCATTTAGTCACATGTTATTGAGCATCTTCTAAGTGTAAAATAGCGTTCTAGGAACTCTGAAGTAGGGTTCCAAATGATCTGCTGGAGTATGGGAAGAAAACAGGATTTCTTTTTATCTGAAAATAAAATGTAATCTTTATTAATATTGAATATATTAACTGACATTAATATGTGTACCAATGTTTTTAACTGATTGAGTTGTGTGATCTGTAAAGTTGGAAAACCACAGCTCTAAAAAATAAAAAGAACTTTGATAGAATAATCTTTTAAAATAAGTTTTTATGTTATTTCTCAAGGTGACACTGATATTCTCAGCCATATTAGTTAGCTGCTTCATGTAATCTATCCTGATTCATTTATGGTAACTGAGAAAATTTTCCAAAAAGGACTGTGTTTGGCTTTGATTAGACAGCTCTGCGGGGATAGAAAAAGCACTGAATTCTAAGTCAATAAATCTGGGTTTGATTCCTGGCTCGGCCATTTTCTGTGACCTTAATCAGATGCATCTCTGGGCCTCATTTTCTTAATCTGTAAACTGTAGATAATGTCACAACCACATAGAGTAGTTGTAAAGATTAAATATGATGGGAGATGGCACATAGTAGGTGGTCAGAAATGCTTACTGTATTTGATGTGCTTTTTTTTTTTAAGTCAAGAGAAAATGATATGCTTATCATCTTTTATCAGTACTGTATAGCGCTATAAAGAGTTTTTCAGTGTTATTTGAAGTGATTTCAGTTACTTTCGTACTGTGATAATTGCCCAACATCACAAAAATTGCTCAACAAGACGTAGGATTTTTGGAATTTGCAGAGCAAAACTAAATTTACTCATTATTTATGACTGCAATTAGTACTGTTTTTATTATCCCCATTTATCCAACCTTTCCTAATAGATGCCTTTAAATTTAATATTCCCCTGTAGCGTTTATACATACAGACGCACACATGTATAAAAAAGTTTATTAAAGTAGTTCTTATAATTAAATATTTTACTTAGATGTGGTTGAAAACTTCATTCTTAAATTTCAAAATGAGGTTTTTTTTATGGAAGCAGCCATATTTCTGAAGCACTTTAAAAATTTATTGCCATTTGTGAAAGAATTATATAACATATAATTATCTAGATTTTGCTATCAAGCCCACTTCATATTAGTAAAATAAAAGGTTGTTTTCGTTTGATTATGTAAAACTCCTTTTCTCATTCCTTCCTTAGTTTTGAATCAGGAAATTGAGGCGTTCAGTCTTTTGGAAGACACTTCATCAGGGCTCTCTGAGGACCGAGTTGTCAGCGTGAGCTTCCGAGTTCTCTATCCAATCGTTATTACCAGCCTCGGGGTGTTTTATGATGCCAATGATGTGGGTTTCCAGAGGAACATCACCGTCAAGCTTTATCAAGCAGAACAGGAGGTATGCACTGCTTCGTACATGCTTTTCCCCACTTTTCTCTTTCAAAATCATCAGCTTTTCCTCATGGCAATGAGTAGGTTGGGAGACTTCCACCTTTCTTCCCTTACTGATTAGACACATTATAGTGTAATGTATTACAGTGCTAGTTTGAGGAGAGAATTCCAATGAATAAATGTGTTATACCTAGGAAAGGAGGAGTTGGACCAGATTAGAAATTTCCAACCTAAAATCCCCTAAATCCTAAGGAATTTCAAAAGTTGATAACGAATATTTAAAGTTTGGGGCTTATAGGTATAAGCAAGTCTTACTGCCTCTTTCTTCCAACCCTAAAAGTCTATCACCATAATACAGGCTAACAGCAGCTTTAAATCTTTTTTGTAATAAGGGTGTAGAGGGAATAAAAGTTTAAAACAGCTAAAGTTACTGTTTCTGATATTTGAGAAAACCTAATTTGTTCACAGAGTGTATCTGAAGGAGTGTAGCAAGGAATTGTATTTGAAAAGATCTGTCCCTGGGTTTTAAACTGCAGAAATCTTGAAAGAATTATACAATGAGCACCCATATATCCACCACCTAAATTCTACAATATTTTGCTGTATTTGCTTTATGACATCTATAGTCATTCATTGATCTATCTTTTTTTAAAAATGTATTTTAGATTAACTTACAGGCATCAGTAGCCTTCAACCCTAAACATTTTAGTGTGCATATAATTAACTAGACTTTAATATTTGTTTATGGTTTAAAAAAATTTACACAGTGTAAGGTGCATTCAGTTTTTTAAACTGTGTAAACCTGTGTAATCCAAACTCCTGGTACCCTACCCTGTTACCTAGAGGCTACCACTGTTCTATTTTTTTTTTTTTTTTAACATGGACTAGTTTTGCCTGTTGTAGGATTTCATGTATAAATAGAATCATATACTAAGCACTCTCCTGTGTAAGGCTCCTTTCACCCAACATAATGGTTTTGAAACTCATCCATGTCATTGTGTGTATCAGTGAATTTTTCCTTTTCCTTCTTTTAATTGCGAAGTTGTATTCCAACAATATATGATGTTTATGTGTTCTGTTGATGGGCATCTGGAATGTTTCCAGGGTTTTTCCTCCTTTATTCTGTTACTGTGATGAATTACATTTATTAACTGCAGTGTTAAATCAATTTCCTATTCCTCTTGATCACAACATATTATTCTTGATATATTGTTGGAAATTGTGTTTCTTGTGCATGGCATGTAGTTGGGTCTTCCTTTTTATCCAGTCTGGGAGTCTCTGCTTTTTACATGGAGGGTTATTCCATTTATATTTAATGCATTTATTAAAGTGGTTGGATTTCAGTTTTTCATTTTGCTATTTGTTTTCTGTTCTACTTTTTTTATTTGTTTCTCTTTTCCTCCGTTTCCTGCCTGCGGGTTAATAGAGTATTTTTTACAATTCCATTTTAATTTTTCTGTTGTTCTTTTAGCTACAGCTCTTTGTACTGTTATTTTGTGGGAGCTTGGTTGACATAAGAATTACAATATATATCCTGAACTTTTCAGTCTTCTTTAAGTTAACGTTGTACCCCTTCAAGTAAAATATAAGAACCTTGCCACTATATAATTCCATTTACCATCCCCTGTCTTCTTTGCTCTAGTTGTCATATGCCTTATATCTATATGTGCTATAAATCCCACAACACAGTGTTACAATTTTTGCTTTAAATAGCTAACTGTATTAAAGTAATTTAGAGGAAAAAGCCTTTTATATTTGCCCACTTACTTACCATTTCTGGTGCTCTTCATTCCTCCTGAATGTCTCCTTTAGCCCAAATCAAATCCTTTACCAGTTTTTATAGTGCAGGTTGACTGGTGATGATTTTGCTTAGTTTTCATTTTTCTGAAAATGTTTTTAATTTGCCTTTATTCTTTCCCTCCTTTATTTTTGTGGGATATTTTCTGGATGTTGAAATTCTGGGTTGACATTTTTTTCTTTTCAATATTTTGAAGATGTCATTCCAGTGTTTTCTGGCCTCCATTTTTTCTGGTGAGAAGTCAACCTTCCTTCATACTGTTCCCATGTATGATGTATGTAATACGGGTTCTGTTTTGTTTTGTTTTTTTCCTGGCTGATTTTAAGATTTTTCTCTTTATATGTATTTGGTTTTAAGCAGTTTGGCTGTGTTGTACCTTGGTGTGGTTTTTCTTTGTTCTGCTCAAGGTTTGCCACATTTTTCAATCCATAAATTTATGTCTTTTACCAAATTTGGGAAACTTTCAGCTCTTATTTCTTCAAAAATTTTTTCCCAGCCCCATTTCTCTCTACTCATTCTGGGATTCCAGTTACATGTATGTTAGACCTTTTGGTACTGTCCCGCAGATCACAAAACTGTTTTTTTTGTTTTGTTTTGTTTTTTTCAGTTTTTTCTCTCTGTTTTTCAAATTTGATAATTTCTGTTAATCAGTATTCAAATTTATTGACCCTTCTGTCATATCAAATCTGTTAAGCCTAGCCAGTGAATTTTTTTTTTAGATATTGTACTCTCTAGTTCTAGAATTTCCATTTAATTCTCTTTTGTAATTTATATTTCTCTAAAATTTACTATTTTTCTAAATTCATTTTGAGCATATTTTCTCTGTGGGCTTGACCTTACTTGTAATAAGAGTTTTAAAATCCTGTGTCTGCTATTCTAAATTGGAGTCATCTTGGCCTGTCTTCACTGATTATCATTGTTTCTCTTGCACATGGTAACATTTTCCTGTTTTATCTTACATCGAGTAACTTTGGATTATATCCTAGATATTGTGAATAATTCATTATAGGATCTCTGGATCCTATTATATTCTTTGAGGAGTATTGACTTTTTGTTTCTTTTAGCAGTCAGTTAAATTAGCTGGGCACAGACTCTAAACTCTGTCTTCCTTGTAGTGAGCAGCAGCTGAAATCTCTAGTCTATTCTTTTGGACTTAGATGGGCTGCTTGGATTCTGCTTTGAATATGTAATTCGTGAGTCAGCCACAGATTAGGACAGAATTTATGTGAAGAATTGAGGATTCTCTCTGTGACTCTTTCCTTTCTGGGGTTTTCTTCCTCACTTGTTAGCTGATGTGTTTGTCTCCACCCTGCCTTCTGATTTGCAAACAGAAAGACTGCAGTTTTTATTTCAGAATTTTAGTTGCCCCCTGAGGTATGCCTCAGACAAAGAGCCATTAAAAAAAAAAAAAAAGTGGGGGGCTTCCCTGGTGGCGCAGTGGTTGAGAATCTGCCTGCTAATGCAGGGGACACGGGTTCGAGACCTGGTCTGGGAAGATCCCACATGCTGTGGAGCAACTAGGCCCGTGAGCCACAACTACTGAGCCTGCGCGTCTGGAGCCTGTGCTCCGCAACAAGAGAGGCCACAATAGTGAGAGGCCCGTGCACCACGGTGAAGAGTGGCCCCTGCTTGGCGCAACTAGAGAAAGCCCTAGCACAGAAACGAAGACCCAACATAGCAATCAATCAATCAATCAATCAATAAATCTTTTAAAAAAAAAAATGGGGGAAGCATACCCAGTGTCTTTCTCATCTCCTTGGTATTGCTTTTCCTCCTATTTCTGCCTGCTTTGTGTGCATTCCAGTGCCTTCAGCTCTTTCTTTTTTTTTTAATGTTTTGTCTACTGTTCATAATTGTTATCTATAGGAGAATTGGTCTGATATCACTGGAAGCAGAACTCTGTTCATTTTTTTTAGGCATCTTTTAAAATGTTTTTGTATTTATTTCTTGGCTGCGTCGGGTCTTAGTTGTGGCACACGGGGTCTTAGTTGCGGCATGCGGGCTCTTTGTTGTGGCATGCTGGTTCCAGAGCCTGTGGGCTCAGTAGTTGCAGTGTGTGGGCTCCAGGGTGTGTGGGCTCTGTAGTTGTGAACAGGCTCCAGAGCACATGGGCTCTGTAGTTGTGGTGCGCAGGCTCTCTACTTGTGGCGCACGGGCTCAGTAGTTGCGGCACGTGGGCTTAGTTGCCTCATGGCATATGGGATCTTAGTTCCCCGACCAGAGATTGAACCGGCGTCCCCTGCATTGCAAGTTGGATTCTTAACCACTGGACCACAGGGAAGTCCCCCTGTATTATTGTTAATGTTGATTGTTACTAACAGGTACAATGTTAGAGTCACCAATAAACACACAAATCAATGAAGATTAAATTTCTTGTTTGCAGTTTATCCTATTCCTTTGTCCTCTAAAGAATTTATGTAGGGCTTCCCTGGTGGCGCAGTGGTTGAGAATCTGCCTGCTAATGCAGGGGACACGGGTTCGAGCCCTGGTCTGGAAAGATTCCACATGCCACAGAGCAACTAGGCCCGTGAGCCACAACTACTGAGCCTGCGCGTCTGGAGCCTGTGCTCCGCAGCAAGAGAGGCTGTGACAGTGAGAGGCCCGCGCACCGCGATGAAGAGTGGCCCCTGCTTGCCACAGCTAGAGAAAGCCCTCTCACAGAAACGAAGACCCAACACAGCCAAAAATAAATAAATAAATAAATAAATAAATAAATAAATAAATAAATAAATAAATAAATAAATAAAAAAGAGATCTCTCCACCCCATTGAAAAGTAGCAAAGACAAAAAAAAAAGAATTTATGTAGTTTGTAAGTGTGCTTAATGACATAAATATAAATATAAGAGAGGGAACAAATCTTAGTGATGATTCCAGCCATTATGATTCCAGTGAGAAACGCTTTGTCATGTTACTCAAGTATAGGAGTTCATATATTATTGTGGGTAAAGGTTTCATTGATATCGAAGCTCAAATAGGTAACTGGAATAGCAGTACTCTGAATTCCACTGTCAACCTTATCTAGAAATTAGGATCAATCTTGAATTTTTTTGATAATTAATTTTCTTAGTATATATAGTCTTTTTTTAAACTATTCATAATGTTTGAGTTGTCACTCAAGTAGTTTGATTCAGATGTACAATATTTTGATCATGTTGATTTAGCTTTTAGTTGCCATATTTTTACCCAAGGAGAGGTTAATCTTTGTCCTCAAGGAAGGCCTAATCTCAGGTGGATCATAATGGGTTCACAGGTAGTCACAATGTAAAAAAATATTACCACAGCATTGCCAAGAGCTGATGTTAATGAAAGAACTACGCTAATTCATTAACCCCCTTCATTCTGAACTTCTGCATGGTCTTGGTGGCTTTAACAGAAGCGTCCCCTGTGGCAAATGGGTGTCTAGAATAGGTGTGAGAACAAGGAAGTGTTCTTGCCCAAAACAAGAAGGGCCCAAAGCAAACAGTAGACATAATGAGAATCAGTTCTCTTTTATGTTCCCTTTTTTGTTTTTGTTTGTTCTTCTAAAGGCTCTTTTTGAAGGGGGATTCCTGAGTACCTTTGTTCTATGTAGAAATCTGTGATCTTTCAGTTTATTCTTAACCCTTTGGGGCTAAGCCTACTAAGTCGGCTTAATTTAACACCTTACACTTCCCCTAATGCTCCTCATTTCAAGGTGTCTTTTTTTTTTTAAGGTTGTCTGGATTATATTTAGTGTTTTAGAACTTCATGACAACTTTGGTTATCTTCAGTAGCTTTATTTAATAACCATGATTGCATTAGAAAACCCAAATGATGCCTAAACCACAGTAGAACAATGTTAGTGACTGTGGTTGGGGCCACTGAGAATTTAGCTGACCAACATGTAACTTGAAAACTTGCTGCATGTGCCGTGTCTGACATAGGGTATTTCTTCTTGTCTTTTCCCCCCCCGATCTGTAGGAGGCCCTCTTCATTGCTCGCTTCAGTCCTCCGAGCTGTGGTGTGCAGGTGAACAAGCTGTGGTACAAGCCTGTGGAGCAGTTCATCTTACCAGAGGTACAGGCTGTAGTAAAGAGACTCTGGTCCCAGTGCAGGCTGCTGTCGGCCTGAATACGTGCTTCCAGAGGCAGACTCTGCATATTCTCCTGCCAGGACAGCCCTCCAGAGTGGTGGATGAGGCTACCAGCGGGGATGTACTAAGCTGTAGCACTCTGCATTCCTCCCTCCAGAGAGCTGCATCATGCCCCAAAGGTTCCAAACCGCACTTTGAAAAGCGTTGCATGTTACCAGGGTTTATTTAGTGGAGTAGAGAACTGCATGAGTGCTCTAGTTACAAAGGATAGTAACAGGTGTGGTTGATAGGAAGACCAGGCACAGGTACCATTTGAGTAAATCAAATAGTTTGCTTATCTAAGGAATAGGGGGGTGGAGGGAAGTGCAGACAGGATAATGGCAAAGAGATCGGTCACATTTCCAAGATAAATAAAACTTCTCCAAGTAGTGGAAGATGTTTGAAAACATAACTCTTAGGTAGAGACCACTCCAGCTGCCAGGTGCCCTCATCAGCCCTGGAGTTAAGCCCAAATGTGGTTGTATTACACTGTGTATTACACAGTTGGACATGAACAGATTGTTCATGCATCAACCTCAGCCTTTCCAGGCTATTGCAGTCTTGTCTGAGTACATTTCTGAACGGCATGCTTTGGAACCACAGTGTAGGGGTCAGTTTCCCGGTCACCTCTGGCGGTCACTTTAGATGAGCTCTAGTTGACAAGTTCCCCTGGCGACATGAACGCTGAATTAAGATGTGGAAGCTGGATGATTGACCAGCCCTGCTGGCTAACCGGGAAACATCTTCCTACCACCAGGCGTGTGGGTTGCTGTTCACACTTATGCAACAGCAAAGTCACACATTTTATAAGGTGCTGTGGATCTTTGGAGATGAGTACAGGTAGTTAAACTTTGCATGTTGATTCTGTGACTGTCAAAGAGAGCTCCTTTATTTCACCTACGGGAACCTCTGTTTAAAAGCATTTTACAGAAAAGCAAAACTAAAACATACTGGAAAAAATTTTCCAGTTTCTCAGTGTTATAAAAAAGACTGTAGTGAACATCCTTACACTCTGTTTTGTGTACATAACTGGTTATTTTCTTAGGATGAATTGTTGGTTCAAATTTCTACACATTTTTGAGGCAGGTAATTTCTTTCTGGAGGACAGTTTAGCAGTTTGTATCAATTTGAATAATCAACATTATATGAGAATGCCTACCTATATGACCTTTTCAAATTTCATATACGAACTTTTTTCCTTGTTAAATGAAGTATGTACCATCAAAGGTATCTCTTACTCTTAATTAAAAGTAGTGGCTCAACTAAGTAGTATTGGCCAAGTGTTGGATCTCAGTTTTTGAAGGAAGCTACTCTTTGGTTTGTTTACTCATTGACTCAGAAAATATTTATTGAGAACTTAGTATATGCCAAGCACTGGGGCTATTTGAGACATAGTACAAAGATCCCTGCCCTTAAAGCAGCTTATGTCCAAGTGAGGCTAGAAGAGCCAGCACTGATGTTCTGCTTAACTTGCTGTGTCCCAGGCACAGCTGTAAGCAGATTTCCTGCACTGATTGGTCCGCTCCTTTAGGATTGAAGCAAGGCATCAATGAGAGTCCCGCCTTTCTACTGAGAACCAGCATGGGCGGAACGTCACTCAGACTTTGTGACTCCCAGGGGCGAGGAGTGGGGTTCTGAGGGGACCAGGAGCACTAGCATTGTGTTAGGTGCTCTCCAGAGAGGTCTGGAGCCTGCTGGAGGATTGATTTTCACAGACGGCTCTCGCGGGTTGGCACGAGTAGGAAGGGAAAGGCAGCCGCGCCCGGAAGGCAGCGTGGGGCGGCACGTTCGGGGGCAGGTGCCTGAGCAGCCGCCTGAGGGTGAGTTGAGTCCCTGCGCTGCCTCTCGGTGGCTCTGTGACCTGGAGCAAGCGCCTTCGCCTCACTGCGTCTCTTCCCTCCGTTGTAAGAGGCACGCAGTTCAGAGGGTTACGCTAGGGCATAAATGATTTCCCAGATGGAGAGCGTTTAGAACATGCCGCCCCACGGTGAGCGTTCGGTGAATCAGTGTGTGCTGGCCTCTTCACTGCTGGTCCTCCTCTGGACTTGGGGTTCCTGTTCTTCAAAAGCGGTGTCTCTCCCGCGGGCCGTTTGGCCCCAGGGCACACTTAGCAGTGTCTGGAGACAACCCGATGTGGGGCAGTGCCGCATCTTGTGGGCAGAGGCCAGGGATGTCCGAACATCCCACATCGTACAGGACACGTCCCCACAGCAGAGAGTTATCTGGCCCCAGATGTCAGCGGTGCGCAGGTAGAGAAACTCTAAGAGGAGGGAGTCACAGCGTGGGGCAAGGAGAAAGAAGATAGGCTGTAATATTAACTTCAGGCTCATCACAGTCTTATGGGGCCTGCTCCATTATCTTGGTCAGCCTCATAGAAAGAATTACAGTTTTTGATGAGTCCACAAAAAACCATTACTTTCCCTTAGAATGTCCTTGTCCTTAGGAAATACATGCTGAAGTCAAGGTGAAATGTATTTTTCAAGGGATTCAACAACAAAGAACAACAGAAAAGTATGTGTGTCTAGAGACAGAGATAAAGCACGTGTGGCCAGGGACTTCCCTGGCGGCCCAGTGGTTAAGGCGCCACGCTGCCACTGCAGGGGGTGCAGGTTTGATCCCTGGTCGGGGAACTAAGATCCCGCCTGCTGTGCGGCGCGGCCAAAAAGTTAAAAAAAAAAATAAGGCACATGTGGCCAAATGTTAACAGTTGGTGAGTCTAGGGGATTTGGGTAGTAATTTCAACTTCTGTAGGTTTGAAGCTTTTCAGGATAAAAATTAGGTTGGGGCAAGGAGCTGCCTTCCTTGCCAGTGTTCAGGATGGTATATATGGCAGTAGGTACTCAGGATGGGAAGGACTCAGCCAAGTCAGGTAGTGGCCGTTTTAGTTATTAAGACTTTTACTGGCTAAAGCCTTGTGATCTTTATTTCCCTTGACGCTTTCAGCTAAACTGGCTTTTGGTTTTTCATTACATCTGAATAACCTTTTTTCCTTTTATAAACACACAGTTATTTAATAGTGTCTGCATCTGGGGGAGTAGGATTATGGATGATTTTTATTTTCTTCTTTCTGTGTATCTATTTTCTAAATGTTCTGAAATAAATATATATTAGCTTTTATTAAAAGAAAAAATAAACTTTTAAAGATAACATATTCTTTCCTTTTACACAAAATCCTATTTTTGTTGAAAACCTGTTTAATTTTATATAGATACTCATTTTTGCTGCCTCAAGCCTAATTGGGCTTATTTGCACAGAAAAAATGATAGTGATGAATGGGTTTGCCTGCCTATCATCAGCAGAGAATGCCCGAAGAAAAACAGATTGTGGATCCCAGCTGCGGGGGAGAAGTGGTTGATTTGTTCATCATCGTATTCCTTCCACACTTCACAGTCGGCTAGAGTAACGTCAGCAGTATGGCTTGTCAGCTAAGCAGGGCTCTTGCACTGTTTTCGTCGTGTGACTCACTAAAGCATAAATCTCACTGGGGGTCACAAATTTAAATGGAGACTGCTGTGTGTTTCTTTTAAAATATTTACTTCTCTAATTTCGTATTTCTCTTAGTGCACCTGAAACCTGAAACTAATTTCAATAAAAAGACTATTTGCATTCAACCCGAGTCACTAGAGACAGTATTGTTAGCATCATGGGTATTTATACACTTATTTTTTATGAAAGTTGAAATTCTTTAGAAGTAGTCATTTCTCCAATCCACAGGAAATCGTTAACAGTTACAGGCACGAAAGTACTGTGTATGTGTAAGCTACTCTGGTGGTTTGGATGACGAGTTAGAAATAGGACACAGAAGAATGGACAGCATGGGTCGCACATATAGCTCACTTACGTTATGGGTGAGAGGACTTCTGAGAGCTCATTTTTCCAACCTATACCGTGCTGTTCTTTCCTGCCTTTTAATTTGGTTTTATGATTTTAGCAGGGACTTGCCATAAACAAGCCGTTTCGCATCTGCAGAGATTCCTAGCTTTGTGATTACTTTGTATGAGAGTAGAAAGTAGGCATGTGAGAGAAGTGGGGAATAGAAATTTAACTGTGACATGGAGCAGGTACGGGGGAGGTGGAGAAGGTAGAGCTCCTCCCTCCTCTCATAGCAAAACAACTGGTTATCAGTTGAGTGAATAAAAAAGCAGGATCACTTTTTGGGCCAATGAGTTTTTCTGGTAATTACTCAGTTTAGTCAACATTGTTGATGTTATATCACAACCCAGTCAAACAAAATGGAGTTGGGTGCCGGGCAGAGTCAGGTGCCAAGTGTCAGTTGAATGGACTGGACAGAGAATTACTTGATTTGTCATCATATTTGCCAGATTTGTAGTTTCAAAGTGAAGCTTTTTTGCGGTCACTATAGCTTTTACTTTGGTATGGTTCATTTGGAAGTATAATTGCAAAGATTCCCAGTGACCTAACTGCCACCTCCAGGGAACACTTACCTGGAGTCCTGACCCTAGTTGACTGCAGTTTTCTCTTAGCTTATATGACATGCATTCTTCTGGTTCAGCTTAATGTGGCTCAGTCCTTCTTCCCAGTACATAGCTTCATTATCTCCTCTTCCGTTTTCCCCTTAAACGTTAATCATTAGGATCTGAAACCCAAACTTCTGTTTATTTTACTCATTCTTCCTAGACAGTTTCATCTATTACCACCTGTTTACTGCAGCCCAGATTTCTTATGAACTCCATACACACTTCAGCCACCTACTGAACTCCTCCACTTGGAATGTCCCCTGGGCGTTCTATGGTGATAGCATCTCCAGCCCACCCCTTCTCATCTCCTCCTGTATTTTCAGTGTTGGGTCATAGTATCTCCTTTTTCTCAGGCACCCAAACCAGAATCGTGGGCTTTAATCCTCAATTCTCATATCCAAGCACTCACTAAGTCCTATCCATTCTTTCTCCTAAACTTATTTGGTATCAGTCCTTCCAAACTTTATCACTATTAAAGTTTTAGAAGAAAGTAAAGTATCCCAAGGGGAAGAGGTCGTTGTTGCCAGGAGAAAGACACATGATTAACCCAAAGCAGCCTCACACAGTCAAGGGTCTAGGACTTAGCTTTCGGGTCCTAATGCTGACCTTGCGGAGTGTATAAACCAGAATGTGTATTGATTCATGTTCGGTGGGTGTTAGCTCATTAGAGTGGTTTGAATTCTTGCGGCCAATAGCTAGGAACCTCCTTCCTGATATTTCAAGGCACCTAAAAAACAATCTGAACTGTACTTGGTTTGGGCATTGAATTTGATTACAGCGGTGGGAGGTGGGTGTTTTTGAGAGCTGTCTCATTCAGGTAGGATGTGACCAGAGTGCTTTATATCTTCCAATTATTCTATCTCCCCTTAGACATTGCTACTTGTTGCCAAAATTCTCTCTTAGACCAGCTTTCCTATAGTGTTTTAAGGGATTGGTTTTACTAATTAAGCTTCAACCTTAGAGCTCTTCCCAGTTATTGGAAACATTGTTTTTTGTTTTTGTTTTTTTTTAAAGGAATTCCTTTATTTTTATTATTTATTTATTTATTTATTTATTTATTTTTGGCGTGTTGGGTCTTTGTTTCTGTGCAAGGGCTTTCTCTAGTTGCGGCAAGCGGGGGCCACTCTTCATCACGGTGCACGGGCCTCTCACTATCGCGGTCTCTCTTGTTGCGGAGCACAGGCTCCAGACGCGCAGGCTCAGTAGTTGTGGCTCATGGGCCTAGTTGTTCTGCGGCATGTGGGATCTTCCCAGACCAGGGCTCGAACCCATGTCCCCTGCATTGGCAGGCAGATTCTCAACCACTGCGCCACCAGGGAAGCCCCATTGTTTCTTTTACTATAAGAATTTAATTAGTTCAACTCAGAGGGCAGTCTCTTTAAATTTATTTATTTATTTATTTGAGATATAATTGACATACAACATTATATTAGCTTCAGGTATACAATAAAATGATTCAATATATGTATTTGTTGCAAAATGATCAACACAAGTCTAGTTAATATCCATCACCAGACATAGTTACAAATCTTTCTTATGATGAGAACTTTTAAGATCTACTCTCTTAGGGGCTTCCCTGATGGCGCAGTGGTTAAGAATCCACCTGCCAGTGCAGGGGACACGGGTTCGAGACCTGGTCCGGGAAGATCCCACATGCCACGGAGCAGCTGAGCCCACGAGCCACAACTACTGATCCCACGTGCCACAAGTACTGAAGCCCACGTGCCACAACTACTGAAGCCCGCTCCGCAACAAGAGAAGCCACTGCAATGAGAAGCCTGCACACCGCAAAGAAGAGTAGCCCCCCTCTCACCACAACTAGAGAAAGCCCGCGTGCAGCAATGAAGACCCAATGTAGCCAAAAATAAAAATATAAATAAATTTATTAAAAAAGAAAAATCTACTCTCTTAGCAACTTTCAAATATACAATACAGTATTATTAACTACAGTCACCAGGCTGTACATTACATCCCCAAGACTTATTTTTTTGTAAGTGGAAGTTTGCACCTTTCGATCACCTTCACTCGTTTTAGCCACCTCCCACCACCCACCTCTAGCAACCACCCATCTGTTCTCTGTATCTATGAATTCAGTTCTTTTTGTTTATTTTAGATAAGTGAGATCCTTATGGTATTTGTCTTTTTCTGTCTGACTTATTTCACTTAGTGTAATGCCCTTGGGGTTCATTCGTGTTGTCACAAATGGCAAGATTTCATTCTTTTTAATGGCTAGTAATATTCCATTGTATATAGATACCATATTTTCTTTATCCATTCATTCATTGACGGACGCTTAGGTTGCTTACATGTCTTGGCTATTGTAAATAATGCTGCAGGGAGCATGCATATATCTTTTCGAGTTAGTGTTTTCATTTCCTTTGGATGAGTACCCAGAAGTGGAATGGCTGGATCATATGCTAGTTCTATTTTTAATTTTTTGAGGAACCTCCAAACTTTTTTCTATAGTGGCTGCCTCAGTTTACATTCTCATCAACAGTGCACAAGGGTTCCCTTTTCTACACATCCTCACCAACACTTGTTATTTCTTGTCTTTTCAGTACTAGCTGTTCTAACATATATGAGGAAATATCTCATTGTGGTTTTGATTTGCATTTCCCTTATGATTAGTGATGTTGAGCATCTTTTCATGTACCTGTTCACCACCTGTATGTCTTCCTTAGGAAAATGTCTATTCAGATACTCTGCCCATTTTTTAAAACCAGCTTCTTTGGCTTTTTGCTGTTAAGTTGTTTGGGTTCTTTATATATTTTGGATATTAACTCTTTATCAGATACATGATTTTGCAAATATTTTCTCTCTTTTAGTAGGTTGCCTTTTCATTTTGTTGATAGTTTCCCTTGTTTGCTGTAGTCCTACTTGTTTAGTTTTGCTTTTGTTGCCTTTGCTTTTGGTATCAAATCCAAAATATACCCCGAGACGGATGTCAAGTATCTTACCACCTATGTTTTCTTACAGGAGTTTCCTGGTGTCAGGTCTTATGTTCAAGTTTTTTAACACATTTGAGTTGATTTTTGTGTATGGCATAATTTAGTGGTCCAGTTTCATTCATGTTAAGCACGTGGCTGTCCAGTTTTCCCAACACCATTTGTGGAAGAGACTGTCCTTTCCCTGTTGTATATTCTTGGCCCCTTTGTTGTGAATTAATTGACCACATATGCATGGGTTTATTTCGGGGCTTCTGTTCCACTAATCTATGTGTGTGTTTTTTTGCAAACACCATATTGTTTTGATTACTATAGCTTTGTAATATAGTTTGAAATCAGGAAGCATGATGCTTCCCACTTTGTTCTTCTCTCTCTAGATTGCTTTGGCTATTTGGGATCTTTAATGATTCCATACAAATTTTAGGATTGTTTGTTCTATTTCCGTGAGAAATGCCATTGGTATTTTGATAGGGATTGCACTGAATCTGTAGATTGCTTTGTGTAATATGGACATTTTAACAAGTTTTAATTCTTCCAATCCATGATCATGGAATATCTTTCCATTTATTTGTGAATGGATAAAGAAGATGTGGCACATATATATAATGGAATATTAATCAACCATAAAAAGAAACAAAATTGAGTTATTTGTAGTGAGGTGGATGGACCTAGAATCTGTCATACAGAGTGAAGTAAGTCAGAAAGAGAAAAACAAATACTGTATGCTAACATATATATATGGAATCTAAAAAAAAAAAAAGGTTTTGAAGGACCTAGGGGCAGGACAGGAATAAAGATGCAGACGTAGAGAATGGACTTGAGGACACAGGGAGGGGGAAGGGTAAGCTGGGACGAAGTGAGAGAGTGGCATGGACTTACATATACTACCAAATGTAAAATAGCTAGTGGGAAGCAGCCGCATAGCACAGGGAGATCAGCTCGGTGCTTTGTGTCCACCTAGAGGGTGGGATAGGGAGGGTGGGAGGGAGATGCAAGAGGGAGGAGATAGGATGATATATGTATATGCATAGCTGATTCACTTTGTTATAAAGCAGAAACTAACACACCATTGTAAAGCACTTATACTCCAATAAAGATGTTAAAAATAAATAAAATTAAATTTAAAAAAATTCTGAAAGAACATTCTTAGTATATAAAATATACAGTATTAAGATAATTTATTAAAAGCTTACACAGATTAATAAGAAAAATATAAAACTCAGTAGCTAAATGGCAAAGAAGCATGACAAGGCAATTCCCAGAAGAGACTATAATTCACAAACATCATTAGAAATCAAAAGAAACACCAATTAAATGAGGAACCGTTTCTTTAAATCTACTAAATTAGCTTAACTTCTTTTACTAATATCCCATACTGGGAAGAGGACAATGCAACTGGCATTCTCATAAACTGCTAATGACCCTACAGGTAGAATTTTTTTTTTTTTAATTTATTTATTTTATTTATTTATTTTTGGCTGCACTGGGTCTTTGTTGCTGCGCACGGGCTTTCTCTAGTTGCAGCGAGCAGGGGCTACTCTTCGTTGTGGTGCGTGGGCTTCTCATTGCGGTGGCTTCTCTTGTCGCGGAGCACGGGCTCTAGGCACGCGGGCTTCAGTAGTTGTGGCACGTGGGCTCAGTAGTTGTGGCTCACGGGCTCCAGAGTGCAGGCTCAGTAGTTGTGGCGCACGGGCTTAGTTGCTCTGCGGTATGTGGGATCTTTCTGGACCAGGGCTCGAACCCGTGTCCCCTGCATTGGCAGGCAGATTCTTAACCACTGCGCCACCAAGGAAGCCCTAGAATTTGTTTTTGAAAAGCAGTTTGGCAGTGTGTACCAAAATCCATATAAAGTATCTGTATTCCTGTCCCAGTAATTTCACCTCTGGGAATTTATTTTAAATAAAAAAGTATTGGGGAAAAATAAACATTTACACCAAAACATGCCTCACATTATTTTAGTAGCTATTTGGTAGTATCCAGATGTCCAATGGTAGGGAGATGTCTGAGTGAATCAGGATGCATTCACTCAGCAGTATTGCTACAAGTACTTGAAAAAGAGCAGTTGTAACAGCGGCAGTCGCATAAGGAAACGCCTTTGATGCAATGGGAAATTACAGCAGCATGTAAAACTGTCTATAAGGTCTTTGTAACTGTTGTTTTAGATGTGCTCTAAGATATACACCAAAATGTTAGCATTGGTGTCTTAGTGGGCAGTAAAAGTTTTAACCAATGTGTCTTAGAAAAAATAAACTCTTCTCTAGAAACTTACTTAAAACCTAAATGACAGCAATAAAGAAACCTACTCACTGTTCATCTTTCCACAAAAGAGCTTTGAAGGTACAGTCGTGTGGGAGAGCCAAGACCTCCAAGGCCTTGTGTCAAGAAATCTCCACAAAGTGACAGTCAATGATGGGGGAGGAGTTCTCAGAGTCATAACAGTAAGTCATTCATTTTTTAAAGGTTGTTTAGCACACCTTAGCATTTTTTAATATGTAAAAGTGTTTTTAAGTTTACTTTTACATTAACTCATGGAACAATGAATCTTATTATTTTAGAACATATACACTAGAAAATGTTGAGTCACCATAGTAAAGATGAAAAACTCAAATGTTCTATGATTTTGTAACTTCAACTTTAGTAAATATATAGTTTTGCCTTAAGTCTAGTGCATTTTAGAAAGTGCGATGTTTATTTCTTCATAGTTTTTAAGTTAACGTTCTTTTAAGTTCACTTACTCTATAGTATTCAGAATATTCACTATCTCACTTTGATAGTATGATGTCAGTTACAATACTATAGATAAAAGTATTAGAAAGTAAGGTTGAGTATTCACTTTCATTTATGTTGTTGGGATTTGTGACTTTTTTCATTTACCAAATTTTCTTAAAATTTGAAAGTTTGACAATAAATTTCTCAAAGTAAGTGTAGGATGAAAAAGAAGGTGTAGGCAAACTTAAAATGGTGAACTTTAAGTAAATAAGTGGTATATGTGCTGATGTCAGAATTGTTCTCCTTGATGCTCTGATCTAATGATTAGGAAAGCACTTGGCATTTAAGGTCACAAGCTTAGTACATTCCATTAAATATTAACCTTATTCACGTAAATTAATCCCTGAATTTGAAATGAAAATCATGTGGTTTGTTATTACACGTTCAGAAACCATTTACTGCACACTTGTGAGCCAGGCACAGTCATGGGCAAAATAGGCCCATTACTGGCCCACAGTGGAATTTATAGTCCAGTGAGGGGAAAAGACACTAGGCAGATAGACCCACAAATTCATGTGTAATTACAACCTTAGCCTTGTAGGCCATGTATCAGATTTCATCCTTGATTCTGAAAAGTCCTTTATTTAAGATACAGCGTTTTACGGATTTATAGTTTTTTTTCTTTCCTTATTTTCAAAGCAAGTGCCTTTAATATCTTGCCTCCTTTTCTGTGTATGAAACTTAAAAATATCCAAAACATGCCAGAATTCTGTACTGCTCAGTTGGTTGCACAAAAGGAAATCAGTTTACTTCTGAATTGAGGGCTAGATTTAAATGTAAAGACTCAAGTGATCTGCTCTGGGGGTGAATATGGTTGTGGAGGGCATTGATGGCTTAAACACTCAGCTAACCTAAAAAAAAGTCAGATAACTTAGTAGCCTATTCTAAGAAGCCCGTGTAGAGCTGGAAGTTTTCCTAAGTCTTGCTGCCTTGCCAGCAAGTAATCATGTCAGAAAAATTTTAAAGACAAAATAAAAGCCAAGCTGTGACCTTTTGGACAGAAGTTAATAAACATAAAGTACTGTTAAGTACTAAACAAGCCAAAACAGTATAGATTGTACAATTTAAAAAAAAGAGTGTGCAATCTTTTGTAGACGTACAAGGTTGGAATCTGTAGCGCTCACCTTTAGAGATTTCCTCCACATTCAGCTACAAACCATATTCTGAATTGAATGGCGATTTTCCCACCATCACTGCAGGACACTGTCTCTCTACTGGCTTTATTAAAACATTGCTTTGTACAGGGACAGCTCTGCTAGAAGGATCTGTTCAAAGAGGACTAGCCAGGCAGTAAGCCCTCTTGACCACCCATCAAGAAGAAACGCTGTAAACATGCTGAGGCGTGGCTGTGACAGTCCCATCCAGCCCGCAGCAGCTGGATGGCTGGTAGGGTGTTAAGTTGGGGTGGAACACACAGAGGTGAGGCCCTCACTTTGACTAAGGGCCTGGGGTAACCTGTGAGGTAGAAGAGGTAAATCTCATAATAACCAAAGATGCTCCACACCTTAGCGGCAGAGGGGACTGTCGTTGGCTGTTGGTGCAGTGAGCACCTTCAGCAACATCAGTCGTCAGTACGGCTCGGGCTGAACTGTTTGCTTAGAGGGCTTGTCTCTGCGTGGCAGCTGTCACTTTGAAATGTGCTCGGGTGTATTTGCACTCACGGGCATTTTCAATTTCCACGAAATCAGACGTGGTTATAATTTTTTTTAAGTGGTGGAGTTCGGATGTAAAATAAAATTGGTCTTGGTAATAGTGTTGGTAGCAAGTTCAAGAATACGTGATTCTGTGTAGGCTGGAATTCTGAACACTAATCCGTAGATTACTGTGTGTACCTGATCTTGGACATTGGAATTAGACGACAAAACTAGAATGCTGATGTCATCCTGATAGCGTTAAGTCTAGTGCACCAGCATCTTAGATGGATTTATGTGCTGTGGCGTCACATTATGAATTGTGCCAAATCAGTTTTCAAATATAAGAAATGTATTCTTAGTAACAAAACACCCAGCACTTCTATTCTGGTTTCTTTCAGGCTGGGGAGGGTGCCTTGCCTCATGAATTCATGGAAGGTGTGGAGGGAGTTGCAGGTGGCTTTCTTTATACTATTCAGGGTAAGTCAACTGGTTAAAAGTTGAAAAACATACTGAATCTCGCCTACCTCATCTTCATACTTTTGACATCAAAGGTAATCTTTTTTTTTTTTTTTTTTGGTCATTAAAAATAGTAGCTCTATTGCTACATAATTCACATACCGTATACTTTACCCTTTTAAAGTATTTGATTCAATGGCTTTCAATATATTCAGAGTTCTGCAACCCTCTCCACCACCCCAAAAAGAAGTGGCTGTGTTTGTCTTCTTGAGTGATGCTCCTGAAAATATCCACATCAGTGAATTCCTGTATCAGTGATCTCTAAGCAAAGCTATTGTTGATGCGGTTGCTCTTGGTCACTTGTCCTGATCATCACTTACGGAGCAAAGGTGCCCAGTAGTGCATCATCTGGCTTCTCAAAGCTCTGCAGATCATGGATTCCTATGAAAGAATTAGGACACAGCTTCCCTGAAGGCACACAGTGACTTGGGGAGAGCAGAGGCCGTATTCTGAGAGGCAGGTCTTCAGGGGTCTTCCTTAATAGTGCAGGGTTGAGGATGGGGCAGACCCCTCTGTTTGCGGCCACTACAGGTAGTTTGAAGATGTGAATGGGCTGTGGCTTTTTTCAATTTCTAGCATCTTTATTTATACAGTGTTTCCTCATAGAAGCATTTCTATTCTTACATCACCCCTAAGGGTAGGCTGGAATAGGTACATAGGTTTTACCCACAAACCTGCCATTAAAAATAGAGATTTAAAATTTACGGATCCTTAATTTTAGTCCAGAGATTTTTCATGAAACTGTGAGACCACTCTGCTAGGGAAGGTATGGACTTATTAGCTCACAGAGGCTAATGGCTCAGCCCTGAGGAGGACTCAGATCGGGAGGTCAGGCCAGTTTCGTAAAACAGCTCACACTGGGGGGCCAGGTACAGGTGTTACACACCATCTGACTTCATGTCTAGCGACTTCCTTTCTTTTGCCAGTTAATTCATGTATGTACCATCAAGAGTCTTTAAAAACTTGAGGGGCCCTTGAGACTTCTGGCACTAAACTGTTTTACAGGGAGCAACTACTGTACCCTAAACAACTGTTTGTCTTAAGTTTTCTCTCACTGAGGCGAAAGGATTAAGGTTTGGGTGAGGAAAATTCCTTTCAAACGAGAGAAATATCTCAAGTGTTAGGCTAAAGGAATTAAAATGAATAGATTTTTCTTCTCATGTACTGGATATATCTGAAAATCTGACTATAATTTTTTAAAATCTGAGGATCTACGTGCTGTTCAGAAGAATCACATGGTACACAAATTCTCAAATTTTGTTGGGCATTAGCATCTCTGGCTGGGCCCTACCTCAAGCCTACAGAGTTAAAAATCTTCAGGATTGGAGCTCAGATACCTGTATTTTAATAAGCTCCCTAGATGGGTTTGATGCCTCCAAAGTCTGAGAGGCCGTAAACCACATGATTCTTGTAAATGGCACCTAGACAGATGATCAGATTTAAAACACACACATAGGGACTTCCCTGGTGGTGCAGTGGTTAAGAATCCGCCTGCCAGTGCAGGGGACACGGGTTCGAGCCCTGGTCTGGGAAGATCACACATGCCGCAGAGCAACTAAGCCCGTGAGCCACAACTACTGAGCCCACGTGCCACAGGTATTGAAGCCCACGCACCTAGAGCCCATGCTCCGCAACAAGAGAAACCACCGCAATGAGAAGCCCGCGCACTGCAATGAAGAGTAGCCCCTGCTTGCCACAACTAGAGAAAGCCCGCACAGCAATGGAAGACCCAACGCAGCCAAAAAAAACCCAACACACACACAGATATATTACTTTATTACTTTCTACTCATATTTTTCAGATATATGTAGAATAAACCAACATGTACAATTTGTTAATGAAAAAGCCTGTATTTCTGCTCTTATCTTGTTATCATCCATTCCTATTGCTGCAATTTTATAACACTTTCACTTTCGTTCAAGTGTTAAATTGTGTATATTTATCCTTATCTTTAAAGTGAAAGGACGTTAGAGGAGAGCGTAAGGGTTGAAAGGGACCCGAGGTCATTTAGGCCTGTGTTTTTCAAAGGGTTGTTTGTGGTCCACCTGCATCAAAGTTACAGGAAGTCACAGGTTAGAAATACAGATTCCTGGGCTCTACCCCCAGACCCGCTGGATCTTTAGGCTTGGGGCCTAGGAATCTGTATTTCAGTAGGCATTCCTGAGAACCAGAGACTTAGTCCAACTCCTCCTTTTACAGATGAGAATGCTGAGGCCCAGAAACGCGTGACTTGTCCAGTGCCTCACCGACAGGGGCAGAGGTAGAAATCAGACACAGGCGCTCGGCCCTCACACCCAGTGTTGCTGTGTTCAGTCACGGAGAGTGGACGGCTGGGTTACATCTCGGTTTCTCTCCCCCACCCCTCAGCCACTCACTCGCGTAGTTTTCAGAAATTTTCTAATTTGAGACAGCTGAGAAAATCCTGCGCTAGTGATAGGATTGCTGCCATATTTGAGGACAGTCCCTGCACAGATGTGACAAACGATCCATGAGCTTGTGAGGTGGTAATTAAAATGTCTTCTAAGCACATTGGTCATAAGTTTTATTATAAAATATCATAAATAAACCAAAAATAGAGAGTGCTATATAAGAAACACCCATGTACTTGTTGCTCAGAATTAACAGATGTTTGCATTTTGTCATATTTGCTTCCTTTCTTTGTTTTCAGAGAAATAAGGCGTTACAGATACAGTTGAAGCCCCTTCCCTCCCAGTACTTCCTACCCCCTGTTCCTCTCCCTTCCCCTTGGACAGGAGACCACTGTCCTGAAACTCATGTGTACGCTTCCCATTCTTATTTTTCTACTTTCTACTACATGCATGTGTATACAACTTTTAATAACATACAGTTTTGATTAAAGTATTTTATAATTTATACCTGTGGTATCACATTGTATATATCAATTGGCAAGATACTTTTTCTCACTCAGCATTATTTTTTAGTGCCGTTCCTCTTAACATCCAACATCAGGTTAATATTTTTTTGAATTTATTTTATTGAAGTATAGTTGATTTACAATGTTAGTTTCTACTGTACAGCAAACCAATTCAGATATATATATATATATATATATATATATATACACACACACACACACACACACACACATTCTTTTTCCCATTCCTTTCCATTATGGTTCATCAGAGGGTACTGAATATAGTTCCCTGTGCTGTACAGTAGGGCCTTGGTGTTTATCCATTCTATAGATAATAGTTCACATCTGCTAACTCCAAACTCCCAATCCATCCCTCCCCACCCCCCAGCCCTGGCAACCACAAGTCTGTTTGTTCTCTGTGTCTGTGAATCTGTTTCCGTTCTGTAGATGAGTTCATTTGTGTCATATTTTAGATTCCACATATAAGTGATATGATATCCTATGATATTTGCCTTTCTCTTTCTGATTTACTTAATATGATCATCTCTAGTTCCATCCATGTTGCTGCAAATGGCATTTCATTCTTTTTTATGGCTAATATTCCTGTGTGTGTGTGTGTGTGTGTATACACACACACACACATCTTCTTTATCCATTCATCTGTTGATGGACATTTAGGTCGTTTGCACGTCTTGTCTACTGTAAATAGTGCTGCTATGCAGGTTAATTTTTTTAACTGCTGTATTCCATTATGTGAATATACCACAGTTTTAACCATTCTCCTCTTGGTGGGTATTGAGGCTGGTTCAATTTTTTCACTGTCACAAACAGTGCTGCCATAAATACCCTTGTGAATGTGTAAAATAATGTCTCTGGGGATATCTACAAGTGGACTTAGCGAGTCAAACAGTCCGCACAGCTTCAGCCTAACTAGGTACTGCTGAATTGCTCCCCGCAGTGAGTGTATCCCTTTATTCTCCACCAGCAATGTGTGGGAGTTCCCATTTCCCTACCTCAGAGTTCCTAACAACTGTGTTCTGTTAGGTTACCTTGGGAGGAGGGTTAATGCAATAATGTTACAAGTTCTGGGTCTTAAGTCTGCAATAGCCTTTTTCTTCAGCTCTCTTTTCCTTCTTAGAAGGTGATGCTCTCTTAAAAAATCTTCATTCTCGCCCTCGAAGACTTCTTGATCATATAAGCAATCTCCACGAGGAGGATGCCTTACTGGAGGAGGAAAGCAGCCTCTATGATGATATTGTGTTTGTGGATGTTGTTGACACTTACCGAAATGTTCCTGCAAAATTATTGAACTTCTATAAATGGTAGGTTATAAAAACGTTGGGTAGGTATTGTTTTATTTTTCTTTTGATGTAGAAACAATTTATCAACATCAAACCACTGAGATTTTTAAAAAAACAAACCTAAGAGCACTGTGCACCTGGGACGTGATCTGTTGTACCCTCCTGGTTCTTTATGAGGACTGATCTTCTAAAATGCTGCCGCTTTATTATTTCGATGAGCTGATCCATAATGTGAACAATATTAATGTATCAAAAACAAACAAGGCAAAAGCTGATTCACTCTGAGTCATGCCTACTTACATAGTTGTCTTGAGCCAACATTAGGTGAAAATCAGTGAGTTTGAAAATGGCCTATCTTCAGGCATTTTCATACCCACCCACCTATATCCCCCATTTACACCCAGGTTACTGATCTGAATTCCATTCAGCCGAACATCCACATTGTATTTCCTTTCTCTCCTCCAACCCATTTAAAAACTACCTGCCCTAATTCCAGAAGCTTTAATAAGATGAAATTCAGCAACCCTTATAGTCTACCATATTGTTAACTTCCCAGACCCTCCAGTATTTCTTGGATCTTGGTTGTAACTCCTACTTTTATTATAATAACACCACCAATAATAATATACTACAACAGTGACTCTTCTTAATTGAATACATGTAGTTGTTAATATTATTGTTACTCTAGGGTCCCATAACTTGCTGTGAGCCCCCTGATACTGTCTACCCTGACTGTAGAACTGAAACCTTCTCTCTCTCTCTCTCTCTGTCTAGACCAAACCCATAAAGTATATTCACATCTTTGTCTTTTCTTTTTTAAAACTTTATCAGGGAACTTGTTGCTCGGTGAGCCCCCGAGTCTGTCCCTTCTTCTCTGTTTTGCCCTGAGCAGAATGGGAAATCATCAATCCTTTATGGATATAGTTCCCTGGTCCTGAGGGGTAGACAGTTTAGTTTATGGGTGGTAGTTTCATAGCTGGGGCAAGTCAGTGTAATTCTGGAGTCATCTTGTGGGTAGAGGGCAGAGATAAATGTGAGCTGGAAATGTGGGTATGCCTAGAATACCAGGATTAAGTTTGACAGCTGTGGTAAGAGAAGGAACCTTCTTTTGGCTCAAGGTCACCAGTGGGGTTCCTGTTATGGGTCGGCCAAGGCGAGGGCGAGGGTGTGAAGAGGTGGAGTGGGAATGGGGGTCCAGGCAGTGGGCGGTCAGGACTGCTGAGTTCTAGGGCTTTCTGTAAGGGAGCTGACTCCCAGTTGTGGAAGTTCAATTTGGTCTAATTACACCTTCAGTTTAAGTTTTGTCTCTTCTACTACTTGCGTATCTCTGTGATCTTGGCCTCTCTCCGTAGTCTCTCTGCCACTGTCTGTTCTGGGCCATCATGTGCACCTGGAACACTGCAGTGACCTGATAGGCGGCTGTACGTCTGGACCCGCTTCCCAGTAGCCCATCCCCCCATCTACCCTCCACATCGTAAATGACATCTTTATTTTTCATTCATCTTTATTCAGGTGATCCATCAGTGACCTCGGTGTCCTTTATCACAAAAGTTTATTTCTAATTAGCAAATATTATGTATGGCCTATGCTATTAACTAGAAATGAACTTTAGAAACGTAGGGTTATGCTTTTTGTTGTGGACCCATCGTTAAATTCACCATTTTGTGGCCTAATGAAACTTTCTCCAGATTTCTTTAATTCAAATTTCTGTCTTCTGACTGGTTCCCTTGCAAGCTCTGGGTAAAAGAGGTACAGGGGTTGGCAGTGTGCAATCAAAGAGTCAATTTTGTCTCTAGTTGCCGTTATATATTTTTTAATGTCTAGATAAATGAAATCACCCTCTTGTGCCTTCCAGAAGGTCACTTGTAATAGCTGAATTACTGGAAATCGTTTCCAAGGGAAAACGTATTTCAGTGTTATAACTTAGCATTTTAAACACTGTAAAATACCTGAGTGTACTATCAATAGCAGCATGGAACACATTCTGTTGTATGACAGTGTTCTGTGTGAGAGGCCAGTTATGGCATCTGTCCCCTCATGTGCGTGGCCCTCTCATTAAGAACGCAAGGGGCAAGGTTCACATGCTTAATAGGCATGCTGGCCTGACCTGCGCAAGGCCTAAGAAGCATTTGTTTGATTATATATTCTACTTAAGCCAGATCTTTTTTTCATTGTATTCTTTTTTCCTTATACCTTTTAAAATTGGCGTGGCACCTCTCTGTTATACCCGTTTGTTAATATTAAGTGAGGATTGTAGCTGGCAGCAGCGATGTTCTGTTGGAGCAGATGCTCCCAATATTGGATGGATAAAAGCTGGACAAGCATACAGGTAGTACAGGGCCAGTTTTCATTAAGATGTTAGCAGTGTCACCACATTGGTGTTGCTTTGTTTCCTCGTATGGACGCCCTGACTTTCATATCCCCCCCTTTCGCCAACAGGACTGTGGAAACAACCAGCTTTGATCTGTTGCTAAAGACGGATGACGACTGTTACATAGACTTGGAAGCTGTATTTAATAGAATCGCCCTTAAGAATCTGGATGGACCTAATTTTTGGTGGGGAAAGTAAGTTAAACATTGTTAAGCCATTGGCGTTCATTTCATGTACTGAGCAAATGTTAATTTAGAATGAAATATACAAGTCATTTATCATAAGAAAAATGTGGTTGAGATAGGAAATTTCCCTCTTAGGCCCCTGGGTCACTATATTTTATTAATCTACAATTAAAGGGGAAAAAACTCTCTTAAATGGAAAACCTCAGACTAATGTAATGGAGGGAAAATGATGTGGCTTTTATCCTCATGCCCGACATATTAAGTGCTACTCAAATTAGAAGCTGCTGTACATTAGAATAAATTTGTGACACATTTCTGAAACCATTTTCTATGTGTCTTTAGGAATGCAATAGGGATTGGTGATTTATTTTTCATTTATTTAAACTCCACAAATACAACTTGGAGAGAATTTAACATATCAGTCTTTTATATAAAACACCACTAGATAAATAATTCCTGTCCTTAGATGAAAACAATAATCTCTCATTCTTCTTTCCTTGCTTCTACAGCTTATTCCTTTGTAGTGATAATTAAGGACTCAAGCTTAACTAGTGGTAGGCTATGTGTCAGAGCAACACAAAGAAGCCGACTCATGTTGCATGTCAGTTTCAGATTGAATTGGGCCGTTGACCGAACTGGGAAGTGGCAGGAGCTGGAGTACCCCAGTCCTGCTTATCCCGCCTTTGCGTGCGGCTCAGGGTATGTCATCACCAGGGACATCGTCCACTGGCTGGCTGGCAACTCGGGGAGATTAAAGACCTACCAGGTAATTAAGGATTTCTGACCTAAGAGTACACTCACCAAACCGAGTTTTATCCCACTCAGTATTCCATCATTAAAAGCACAGCCAGCTGATCTTGGGGAGAGGCATGTTATTCATTCTAGATAGGAGTCAGCCCTCAAAGGTTAGGGATATACTCCTATCCCTCAAATCTTGGCTCTAAGTTCTATTCCTAAATCTTTGAGCCTTCTGTTATGTTTTCAGCCTATATTTAAAGGTATAGTCCCTAAAGGAATGTAAAGATTTATATTCATAAGAAGGAAGACTAAGCAAGCTTAAGACTAAGCTTGCTTTTTTGCTGATTGCGAGATAGCAAATAAATAAATAAAACTCTGCCTGGTTCTTAGATCCAGTGCATCTTTCATACCGTTAGTGCTGGAAGTTTAGGGTCCACGAGAAGAGGGGCTGGCTGCTTACTTAGTGTGTATAGTCAGACTTCATTGTGGTGTGTGTGTTTCATGTTAATGGCAGGTAGCTTTTACTTCGTGTATCAGTGTTATAATACATCCTCAGCACTGCATATTACAATAATCACAAAACAAAGAAGTAGATTACTTACGGGAATGGGTGTGGCATTGTCTTTATAGATGAAATAGCATTTAAATGTTTACATTTTAAACTTTATGGGGCCTGTGCAGGGTGAAGATGTAAGCATGGGCATTTGGATGGCAGCCATAGGACCTAAAAGATACCAGGTAAGCAAGCCTGAGTGGGGCTGGCCTCTGGGTTCTGAAGAGTTCAGCGAGGTTTCTCTATCATCAAACCTTGGGCAGAACAGTGAATGGAAAGGTCTTCTGGCATCATCACTGTGCTCTTGATCTAATTCACAATAATCTGCCTAGATCTCATACAATATTTTTCTGAGTCTAAACCAAAAGGAAATGTTTTGAATGGAAGTTCTCCTACTCACAATGAATTAAGTTTTTATACATTTGATCAGAAATTCTTTGCAGCTTTAAAACTTAAAAGGATCAGCTGACCTCAGGTTCTGGCAGTGAGGTGGCCCCACAGAACGTGAGTCCAGCTGCAGGCCCACCCAAGTGCGGGCTACGCTTCCAGATGCTCAGGGGAGACTCCCGCCATCCCACCCGTCCAGGGTCAGGGCGGAGACACACAGGCCTCCTCTGTTTCCTTTAATACCCCTGGAGGCTCTCGGCCCCCAGGGCTCTGTAGGAAGGACTGGTCAGTCTCCTGTCCCCAGGCGTGGCCTGTACGAGGCACACGCTGACTCCAGGCCCTTCTACTCTCCAGTTTCCTCTCCTTTGCCACCAGTTCAGCCATCCTTTAAAAAGACATTTTTTATTATATCCCTCCTTTCTATGTTCTCAAATTGAATGGGATCTATATTCTGCTATATTTGCTGGAAACAGAAGCCAGTCCACAGAGCTGGGAAGTAGGCTGGTGGGTGAAAACTCCGACTCTGAGTCTGACAAGACTCCATTTCGATCCTTCCTACTCAGCCTACCAGCATGAACTTCACCGTGACCTTGAGCAAGTTTCTTCACTCTTAGTTTCTCACTTGTAAAAAGGAAATAATTCCTACCTCACAGGGTTATTGTGAGAATTAAATTGGATAATATTTATAAAGCACTTGGTATTGTCCCCCGAATATTGTAACCATTCCCTCAATACTTGCCGTTGTTCATAATGCTATTTGGCCACCTCTTCTCCAGTAGCAAATACGAAACTCTGCATTTGTGGTTTCCACACCCTCTCTTCATAGAACTCCCTTTGCAAACTCCTCTTAATGCACACACTGCACTGTTTCTTTATTCCACAGCCTCAGGGTCACCGGTGTGTGCTTTTCTTGTCCCCCACAAACTGAGTGGGTTCACACATGCACTTGTCTTTGAAATAACTTCAGCCTCACTGGGATCTGGAAGCTCCTGTATGCACGCTTTCAGCTGTCTTCCAGCAGGGTGTCGGCTCCCAAATCAGCTTTTGTTTCATTTTTCAACAGGACAGCCTGTGGCTGTGTGAGAAGACCTGTGAAACAGGAATGCTGTCTTCCCCTCAGTATTCTCCGCAAGAACTAACACAGCTGTGGAAACTGAAGGAGTTGTGCGGTGATCCTTGTCGGTGTGAAGCAAGAGGATGATGAGGTCAGTTCGCAGTGTTAAAGGTCAGGGTGGGTGAATGATGATCTGAGCGGAAGTCTGAGGAAAGCCCAAGGTTTGGCCGCAGATTATATGGTCTTTCAGGATAGTTCTTGGCTGGCACTTTCACAGGTCACTAATGTGGTATTTCTTAACATTTGCACAAAATTTCCTTTTTAAAAATCAACAGATACTGTAGTGTAAGAAAAAAATTACTTATATATTGGAAGATGATTTGAAAAATACCAAATTGTTTATAAAAGAAAAAAATATTTCCAAGTCCTAGTGCATCATTTCTGTTAGTAATTTATCATTTTTGGTTAAAACTTGGCCTAGTTCAGAAATCTTGAGTAGTAAGTGGAAGTTTGAATTTCAACCTAGATTGCAGAATAGCTCTGGATAGCGTAAGGATAATTAAGGGCCAAAAAGAACTCACAGAAATGCTGTGTGATCTGTGATCATGTATGAGCAGTGGTCACTGACACCAAAGTCGGGTTTCTTGAAATCATGTCAGATTTTGTGGATCTCTCAATGAAGTGGGCAACTTGAAAAGGAACCAATGTAACACTGAGTTTTGGACCTTGGTTTTTAAGTTCATTTATTAAGTGGACTAATTCCACCCAAGTTTCCTTTTGCCATTTAACGTAAATCCTGAAGACCACAGCTTAGTACTCCTATTTTCTTTAAAGTGCTAAAATTTTGTGAATATAAGTAAAATCAAACACGTCTCAGGGTTTTAATGCCGTAGGGAAGGATAGTTCTAAATCCTTTGCATTGAAAGCATCTTGCTTTTCTTCCTTTCATTGCCTAATGTTTACCTCATGTAACTGAATTTCAGTCAGCACTAGTAAGCTTCTGTAGAAGAATGTCGTCTCAGTTTAGGTATAACTGTAGGGAAAAGCATGTAATTAATTTTTGTAAGTACTCAAAAAAACAGTGCAACTGAGAAGAGAAATCATAGCATTTGTACTACATAGAGGATGTGCTTCCTTCAGTTTAAGGGACGTTTCCCAAAATGACCAACCAAATCATTTTGGTAACCTTTTAAACCAGTAGTGTCAATAGCGGATTCCATTAAAAGTCTTATGAAGACATTAACTGTGTTCAGATTTTCTTAGACTAGCGAGGTTCTATTTAGTATCTAAATCTTCTCATAATGAAATACAGTCATGAACTATGAAATAAATTCTGAAAATCGTTACTAGGTGCAAAGCCTTTATTAGGGCTGTTATATACAAGCCTGGAAACGGTCTCTTCCCTATGAAAAATACAGCTGTTTTACACTTAGGGCAACTTGTAAAACCTCATTTTTTTTGGACCAAATTGGCCCAATAAGTCACTTATTTCCAGTGAACCCCAGTCACGATAAACGGTCTAACCTCTGAATTTTATTAGTTGGCTGTTACCATCGCACTAATAGATAGTCTCCATTTTCCACAGAATAAAACTGTAATGACTGTTGATCATTTTCTAGTTCAATCTCTCTGCCCGGCATCTAAAATTAGACAAAGGGGTGCGGGTGATTAAGACAGAAGTGACGAAACCTCCCCCAACAAAGATGTATGGTTTCCATTTAGAATCAGACCATGTTACGTAGAGACATAGCTTAGTAGCAAGTCATACTGTGGGGAACTCAACTTGACTTTGTGTTTTGCTGGGCAACTTACTTTGGGACTTTCGTAGGACAACAGAAGTTCTGACACAGGAACTTTGAGAAGACGTGACAGCAAGCCTTTCACCTTTTGAATTGTCATGGATTCTATCAAGGAAAAGAAAAACCATCAAGTTCTCTCGAAGGACAGTTACCTGTAAAACGAGCTCACGTGACAAGACCACAACTGTAATGACAGCTGTCACTGTCATTTCATACTATCAATGTACCCAGGTAAATGATCAGGGAACGGCTCACCCACCACGTGGGCCACCAGATCACAGTGTCACCACTTAGGGGGTCGTTTGGGAGGCTGGGGGAAACGGAGCCGATGTTTGACCTAAGTGCCCTTTGATGATGAGTTTTCATACCATTTCAGCGGTGTTTAATATTTCCTCCTTAACCTGAATAAACCAGAAATCATATTCTCAGCACAGAAGAATAAACGTGAGTGAAATCATTAACTTTTTAAACCTTTGTGATTACTTACTTACTTACGAGTTACTGAGAGAACGCTGGTGTGGGGCTCGGGCGCCATGAGGACGCGTCTCAGTCTCTCTGGCTTTAGTTTCCTCCTCTGTAAAGTGAGGTGTAGACTAATGATCCACAAGCCCCCTTCCGGCGCTCCCAGTCTGTAATCATTGTGGTTTATGTGTGTAATGCGATACACATACAGGGGACCACCAGGCATGGGAATGTAACTTAATGAGGAAAAGCTTCGGTTTGTTCAGAAAACACTATGAACTTCTCTCCAAAGATGGGTGTGGTAAATACTGGATGTCTGATTATGAGCAATACAGTTTCTTTGAAGCTTTAGCTGGAGGTACAGCAATAGTGTGGTGTTCCTACAACAATCACATGTATTCAAACAAATATTTTTCTATCAAAAACAATTTTTGTAAAAGCTGTTTTTATGCAACTTGTGATAATAAATGTTATCTTTATTTTAGAATAAAAACTGGCCCTCTTCTTGTTTATGTATTGAATATAGACACTAAATAGACTACAGTGTTGATTAACATAATTTGCTCTTTTATTTGTGAATATATGATTGATTGATAGATAATCTTGTCCTTTCAAAAGATTTAGGTGGACTGGCTTTCCTTGTGCAGAGGGTGGTTAGTGCTGGCTTAACTCTGACTGCTGAGTTCAGAGAATATAGGACTCAGATTTGGAATAGCTTGAAGCATAATTATGACATATAATTTCTCTGGATTATTCTTATCTCTGCTAGTTCCAGCTGAAGACGAATGAAACTCAGACCGTGAACACCGTGGGAGGTGGGGGAGGAGCCACCAGCCCATCAGCCCGGGACAGCGCTCTCCACAGTCCCTGACCCAGGGGGCTCTGCGCCTTCCCAGGGGAACCCCAGAAAAGGAAACTTAACACAGCCCTAATGAGAACATTCTTGAGCACGTTCCCACAAGTTGATTTCACGTAAGAGAAGGAAAAATGCAAACACGTCCAAAGCTAACTACTTTTAACAAAAAGTCCTGGTCCTCTCCCACTCGTCTGTCCCCATGCATGCCCTTACTGACAGTAGTTAAGTCTGAAAACAGAATAATGAAGCGGGGACCACTCGTTTTAATTCATCATTATGTAACAGTAGCAACATTACATGGTCACAGGCATAGAAACTGGATTTCTAGTAGGTAAAAATGGAGCAATACTGGTACACTGATACTAGATGATGTTTCTGGATCATAAAGGTACTTCTTTGGGCACAACCAAAGCCTTCCATAAGCAATACCATGATAAGCTTGTTTTATTTGATAAAAATGAATTAAAAAATCAATGTGAATTCACCGCACTGACAGGGAAACAGAAGGGTATTTCACTAGAGTCATTTACGGTAATAGATATTTTATTCCTTCTTCAAATCCTCACTGTGCTAAATTTAGCTGTTTATATTTTAGTATTTAACTGTGAATCAAGTTTAATCTTGAGATTCAGACTGTAATTTTTCTTTTGAGTGACAGTTTAAGGTAAGTTACATTGATCTAATTTGTTGACATAAAAGTATTTTCCAAATAAAACAAAATCAGTTCCAATAGCATCAAGGTTTAAAGTTCTGAAGTAGTTTTTTTCAAAGAAAACCATTTCAAGTGTGTCCATTAAAACAGTGTCCAAGAGCTGTCTCTGCAGGGGGCTCCTGACTGGTAAGGAATAGAAAGCACCCAAGCCCAGTGCCAGCACATCTCTGGCCTAGGAAAGCCCCCGGGGCAGCAGTGTGAGAAGTAACCAGCAGAGGGCCTGGGGGAGGCCCCGAAGGGCGAGTGCTCCCATGCTACTGCCTCTGGCTGAAGAGGCAACCACAGCAAAGCTGTTCTCTAGATGAGCTGAAAGTTATGCGAGACTTGAACTTTCAGGGGGGAGTGATGTTATTAGCATGGTGTTAGCATCTTAGAATGTTGTTAGCATCTTAGAATGTAAAAGCCCACAACTTCAGAAATGAATGAAATGTTTTACTTCCAGCCACCTCGTGTTGAGGGCCAGCGATTCAGAAGCATAAGCAGAGGAGAGAGAGACTCATTCTTACCTGGCAGTCGTTTCTCTATGACTTTCTGATCAAGCTGATTAGGATGTTTTATCTTCAGTGCTTGAAAGAAAAAAGGAAAGAGACGAACTGAGCCCTGCTGTAGGAAGGATTTACATCACATGCACATTACCAGCCAAAGGATGCAGCTCTTCATACAACTTGGCTCAAATCCCACTAAAGGAATAGGATGCTTATTGATGTTTAAAATTCCTTCTATTAATACTTCACTGAATTACTAACAACAACAAAAAAGAGCTGGACCAACATTCTACGGCTTTCCCGTTTCTCCTTAGTACTTCTTTCCTAACGGTTTATCTAGGTTTTCAAGTGTAAGAAAAGCCACGAATTTCCAAATCACAATTCAGTTCACTACTCAGATACTTCCCACATGTGCAACACTGTTAAATGAGTTTAAAGAATGGGAGCTGCTAACATGTTCCAAATCAGAATTTAGATATGTTTGAGAGTCATCATTTCTTTAAAAATTGAACTACTCCTCCAGGTACTTACTTAAAAGAAACAATCCCTATTAGGTCATCACTATCTATTTCAGCATCTAAGGACTCGAATACAAATAAGCGGTCTTTGAATGTGGGGTTCTTACTTAGTAGCTGGTTTTTGAGCAAAAATGGTTGTTGCACTTTGAGTTCCCCATCTTCAGGTGCACCATATTCTGTTTAAGGAGAAATGAAAAAGGATGAATGATAAACGAAAAGGCCACTGTAACGGAAAAAAAAATGTACAGGTTAAGTGTCAACCTAGCCTTTTCCTTTCCCGGGATGAACCCAGCAGCAGCTGGATGCGAACCTGGGATCTGCTTCCTTTTACTTGGTTACCGGTCTAGTGTATTTTTTGGAGGGATGGACAGACAGCAACGGCTGCCAAGCCTGGAACCCTCCTGTCTTCCGTGCATCCCATCACTGGTCCCTAGAGACAAGAAGAGGCTGTGCCTGCAAATACTCAGAACGCTGGTGCGAAACTTCACCTTTGGTCATAGTTCCCTTTGTTTCTGGGACCTGAGAGAAACTCGACTCACAAACACCTTCGCCAGGTTTCAGCCAGTTCGTGCAGGGCTGCTCTGGGCGCCCAGAACCACCGCTGCAAACCAGGTCCCCTGCCAGGAAAAGCAGCCCCCTTCTCCTCCTCTCACTTCTGCCAGGACCGCCAGGGACAAAGTGTCTATAAATACCCTCCACGCGTCTGCTTTGTATTCTACATTCTTAGTGGGGAGATAGTGAGCCATACCTGCAGGGCTGCTTTAGAGCCTTCCCTGCCCTGCCCCCGAGTGAGTCAGAATTCACCTCAAGTGGCCAGGAAATCGGGCCAGCTAATGGAGTCATTTGAAAGCAGTTCCCACGGGAAGCTTCTCTACCTTAAAGATAATGTTCCAGCCTGAAGTGTTTATGCAGCGAGCTTCTCACATTATTAAATATATAAAAAAGAAAATCGCATAAAAGTGAAATTTGGAATAATAATGAAATCAAAACAAAATGGAAAGTACAGCAGGGACAAAGAGTCCTAAAGTCAGAGCTTCAGTGTCCAAGGAGCCGGGCTGGAGGTCAGGAAGCACCTTGCACACCAGGGGCCAGGACTGGTGAGCCCTCCGAACAGAGCACTCAGGAAAACAACTACACTCAGCTCTCAAGAACATTAAAATTACCTGGGGAGCTTAAAAAATACCAACGCCTAGGTTCCACATTAAATGCTCTTCATTTAAAAAATTCCCTAGGGTACAGCCAGGGAATGAGATGACCTGGAGGCCTTCCTGCCCTTCCTAAAGTAGGAAGTGGGACCCACCTCCTGAAATCGAAAGTTCATTGAGTAAATGCTAAGATGAGAAGAACTTCTGCTTAAGAGCTGCTTTCCCCTCCTCCTGCTAAGAGATGCTGCAGATTTATCTTCTCTAAAGACAACTCTTTAATTAATTATCTGCTCCCAACTATCTGCTGGAGCCCCTACTGTCCATTTAGATGAGTATAAAAAAGCCCCAGTGGAGAAAAGCTACAACACTGAGGACCTCCTCTGACACCCAAAGGAAACTGTGTCCTAGTGGACAGTCCCCCCCCCCCGAGCCCCGTGAGGGCCCTGGTGCACAGTACGTACTGAGGCAGAGTGACTGGTATCTAGGATGGGCTGCAAGAAATTCCTCGTTTGGTCTGTTTTTGTCTGGATCTTGATGTCCACCAGCCTTTTTCCATTCGTTTCCGAATGCTTTTCGGTAATCAAGCTCAGCCCCACGCCTTTCCTCTCGTTGAATCTATATGGATGTGAAATAAAAGCAGGTCTATTAAAGCACTTTTCTAACGAGTGTGTCTTACACCCTGTCCTTTCTCCACCGCCTACCCGTAGAGAATAATAAAACTGAAAGGAACAAGACAATATATTTCTACCTTTCCTTTTTAACCTTAACAGAATCGAGGAGTTTCTTCAAAAAGAAAAGTGGATTTCCGTTTTATCCTTTTCTTCGTGGGAGTATCTGGACTGTGCCTGGGGCCCAAGGTCACGACACGAGGTCCTCGGCCTGGAGGAGCTGACTTACTGAGAGTACCCAGTATTCCTCCGCTGCCTCAAATGACAAAAACTGGGCCTGCCAGGGTAGCTAAGCAGCGGTTTTCCCTGCAGGCATCTGAGTGTAACACCACCTCCCGACGAGCTGGAAAAAACTGCCATTGAGAGGAAATAATACCATTTGGAGGAAGCGACATCTGATACCCTTTACGATCTTCCACTGTAACTTCTCTTTACACTGGACCGTTTGGTTTCTAGTTTAAGAAACACCTCGTCAGGACACCAGTACTCACCGCACACTTGTTCAGGGTCCTCAGCTGACCGATCCTGGCGATGATGAACTGCCGTGTGGTCTGTGCGTCTTTGCTGCTTTCAGTCAGGGGGTTTCTGGCGCAGGACAGCGTATGCAGACTCTGTAACTTATCCAGCTCGTTGAAAAACGACCACTGAAACCCAGCAAAAGTAAACATATGAAAATAAACGTGTTTCAGGCTAATTTTTCAGATTATTTGGACGAGCAGCAGAAGAGCAAAAGTCCCCAGTTCCACTGGAGGCACGCAATTTCACCAAGCAGCGAGCACCCACGAGGAAGACCACACATTTTACAACTGTGCCGTGTAAACTGACAGACGGGCTGGTTAAGTGCGAATTAATCTAATTTCTTTCTTAATAGTTTTGGGTTTGTGTGAGGAGTTTCACTCCAAGGAAGCATTTCTCTTTCAATTTAAAATATTCTTTAATAGCAGGAACCTACAAACCGCATCATGAGAATGGAAATAAGTAATAATGTAAGTACATACATTCTGAAGGAGCTCTTACCTGTGATATCCGATTGTCATTTAGTACAAGGTATTGCAAGGAAGGAAACATTGATGTTTTGCACCCTAGAAGAAGGAGAATTAAGTTACACAGTAGAAGGGAAACAAAGCTGAAGTATGGGGGAGCCGGGGGAGGGGTTACTGAATAATCTCATATACCAATTCCAGCGTCTGGAAAATGTATAGAAGAAAGTCCAATGTCAGAAAGGATTAGTTGTTCTAATCTGAAATGCAAAAATGTTAAATTTGATTACATAGAACAATATAAAATGCTATGGGCTATATCAACCAGACTAGATTTGTAAATTTTTTCCTACACCCTAGGTTTTGATCCCATGAGAAATGCTTAGAAACCTTAAAGTCCAATCTGGGGCATGCAAAGTGGACTCTCTGTGCTACATTCTGATGATCCTGCTGTCATCAAACAATTCCTGGGCCTCCTGCTGTGCTAGGTGCTAAATGGGTGTCAGAGAGCAAAGAGACACAGTCTTACTTCCCAAAGTTCAATGAATGAAGACTTTGGTATCAGCACCAGGGCCAAATTATTCATTCTTCAATGATCTAGTACAGACATAGACTACACTGTATGTGGTTCACAAGTCAATTCTCTAAATGAATTCAAATAAAAATTTCCCAAAGGGAATTACTCAATTTGGGAATTCCATCATCATTATCATATTTCCACTGAGAAAGTATATATAGCATAGGATCCTTTCACTAAAAATTTACTAAGAACTATTGTAATAGGCATTTTAGGAGCGGGTTACCTGGGCAGATATGCTATTAGAAACAGCTGGTTTTCATCAATTAATTGATTAGAAGAAAGGTCTAACAACTTGACCGTCTGTAGAACATCAGTCGGCCTGTATGGAAGATAAAATTTTTTCAACATAAATTTAATTTCTTAATTGTTTTCAAAGATACAGCCTTAAAATACCTGCATCTGGTGTTGAGAGGTCAGAGGGTGGGAGGCAAGTATATGATATGAGTATAAAAGGGCACCGTAAGAGATCCTAGTGGTAATGGGAATGTTCTGTCTCTCGACTGGACCAGTGTCCTAGTTGTGATACTGACCGTAGCTTTGCAAGACGTTACCAATGGGGAAACTGGGTAATGGGTACATGTGATCTCTGGGTACTGTTTCTTATAACTGCATGTGAATCTAAAATTACCTCAAAATTAAAAGTTTAATTTTTAAAAAACTACATGTGCCTGTATAATAAATAAAATCATTCTCAACAGTAAATTTTCATTAATTTGAATCCTTTGAGAATTTGCTGTGAATTTGTCCATGTTTAAGTTTGTTTTACATACTAATGATACCAACACAAGAGGAAGATTAGGCAACATATTTAATCTACTTAAGACAAGCTTTTTACACACAGTCATCCCTCAGAATCCATGGGGGATTAGTTCCAGGACCCCCATGGACACCAAAACCTGAGGATGCTCAAGTCCCTTACATAAAGTGACACAGTATTTGCATATAACCTACACACATCCTCCATATGTTTTAAATCGTCTGTAGAGTACACCTAATACAATGTAAACAGTTCCAGTGCCCGGCAAATTCAAGCTTTGCTTTTAGGAACTTTCTGGAATTTTTTTTCCCCAAATATTTTCCATCTGTGGTTGGTTGGATCTGTGGATGCAGAACCTAGGGATATGGAGGGCTGTACTTTGGTACAGTGACCTTAAAAAGATAATGCTAGTTTAAAATCCATTATTTAATCCTTAGGGCATATCCTATAGAACTTCCACTTAGAAACAGAAGTTAAATACATTTATGTAAAACTAATACAATTCATGGCTTCAAAAATATTTAATTCAAGGCTTTTACTCTGATGGGGTTTCCTCAGTTAGAACCTCTTAGTGAAGTCTGAGTTGACATTCTAATTTGTGAAGGCAATGAATAATAAGCATTTCTCTAATTCTTATTTGCAAATCCTCCTAAAACTTAACGTTAGGTATAATTGAGATCATTTATTTATTCAGAGTGACTAAATGATATGCAGCTACTTGTCAGAGAGAGAATGATTATACCTCTTTACCCTTGAAGTTTGGAAAAACTATAATACATAAAAATGCTTTTGAATTAAAAAAAAAAAAAAAAAAAAAGGGGGCTTCCCTGGTGGCGCAGTGGTTGAGAATCCGCCTGCCAATGCAGGGGACACGGGTTCGTGCCCCGGTCCGGGAGGATCCCACATGCCACGGAGCAACTAGGCCCGTGAGCCACAACTACTGAGCCTGCGCGTCTGGAGCCTGTGCTCCGCGTCTGGAGCCTGTGCTCCGCAACAAGAGAGGCCGCAACAGTGAGAGGCCCGCGCACCACGATGAAGAGTGGCCCCCGCTCGCCGTAACTGGAGAAAGCCCTCGCACAGAAACGAAGACCCAACACAGCCAAAAATAAATAAATAAATAAATAAATAAATTTATAAAAAAAAAAAAAAAAAGAATGACTAAATGGTGACCGATGCATTGATGTAAAACCCTGGTTACCTTTCTGAAATGACGATACTGTTGGACTCAAGGTACAGTTTCTCAAGGACAGGACACCCGGAGGCACAGCGGAGCACCTGGGGGGAAAGTCAAGTCAGGGTGAGGCGGCCTCGCTGGTCATTTTCCCCACGTGCTTATCACTAGAACCTCCACACGGATGCAGTTCAGCTACTGTTGTAGAAATAAGTGCCTTTGGGACTTCCCTGGCGGTCCAATGGTTAAGACTCCACGCTTACAGTGCCGGGGGAACAGGCTGGATCCCTATTCAGGGAACTAAGATCCCGCATGCCGCGTGGGGCGGCCAAAACATAAAATGAAACAAGGTAAAATTAAAAAGGAAAGAAAGAAATGCCTTTGGACATTTTGTTACAGACTCTATCTCAGGCCGGGAGTGCCAGTGGACGGCTGATAAAATTACGGTGTTAAAGGGCCACACACTTTGGGCACCTGGAACCAACCAGGATAGGTATCAGCCCATCATTCAGGCATATCCTGACCTGTACAAAGTGGAACTGGAGATGGTGACCTAGCACGTTCTCATTATTGGATACAGTTTGTTTAACCAACGGAAGGAAACATGTGAAACGCCTTTCCTTACTTCTCAATGCCAATCTGGGTTTATAAAGAATGTACTAATAGGACAAACTTTCTCAACAACTATTTCTACATTTTCTCACTGGACCTTTACTGCCATCTCCACCTCCAGAGTCTCTCCGTGCCCTTCCTTCCTGTTCTGGAGGGAGCAGCTCTCAAGGAAGGAGCCCTAGGAAGGAAGTCGGGCAGCTGTAGCCACGGACGGCCCAAGTGAAAGGCCACTTATCTCTTGGGGAGGTGCCCAGGTGGCACTTCACAGATGAACAGCTTTGCTGGGATGTACTTATCTGCACTTGGTTTGAAAGTGGAGTGTTCTGGGTGTGTGAAGTCAGTTAACCTCTGACAGAACTGAGTAGTACCAGATCTAAGTTCCAAAGGCTGCAGGGCCCAGGACCCACGAGTCCACTCTCAAACCCAGCTGTGTACACGAACAGTGGCTTCTAGGAGCCGAACTGCAAACAAGAAAAGGGTGTGAGAACCTTTCTGAGGCTCGGCCTCGGCCCTGAGAACACTCATGGGGAAACTCAGGCAGCTAAAAGCTCAATCCAGAGCTAACTCTAAGGCTTTTCAAAGCTCAGCATGTACTTGGTGCAGACCATCAGGAGAGCCACTGCTCAGGAGACACCAGAACTCATCAGAGGCACCAAGAGAAACAGGATGGATTCTGAGATACCAAATTCTAACTATGAGGATTTTGTAACTCCTTTCTATAAGGCCGTTTAAAGAACCCTATTATCTGGATAATAGGATGATTAAAATGAAGCCACCGTTGGGCTTCAATCCCCCATTAAATCAAGAATTTAAAACTGCTTATTACTGGGTAACAAACCAAAGAAATATGTTTACCTCCGTCCATGTAATTCCTATCCGGTTAAGGACTAAAACCTTCAGTGCAGAAAATGTTCCAGTTGGAGATGGTGAACTGGAGGGAAATTTTAGTTTGTTTTCACTGTGTAGAAGAAGAGACACGATGAGCTTATGGCGATAGAGGAGGCCCAACTGAGACAGTCACTGAAAGCAATAGTTTGGGATTTGATATGAGGAGTCTGGTTTGTTTCAACCTTAAAATGCGATTGTACTAAACACAAAGTGAGTCAAGACTGTCTAATTTTTAATAGTTACAAGATACAACTTGGTATCTGACATGCAGAGATGTGTTTACGGGGTTAGGGCCGCGGTGAGGCTGCAGATTTCCTGAAACACAAGGCTCAGGCATTGATTTGTGAGGTCAGCTTCTGGCTTCACAAGCTGCGGCTCTGGACACTGTAAAATTCAGTCCCGCTCTCAAGAGTCTTACTGACGTGCTAGGCTGTGGGCTAGAATTCTGCTTCTAAACAGAGCCTGCTAACGGGATGGATGAAATAAATTACTGCCCTAAAGTTCTCTCTCAAGATCCTAATCTCAGAAGGTACCCCATATCTTTTTCTTTCTCAGAAGGTATCCCATCTTGACAGTCATTGTGAATGAAGGTACTATTAAAGCCCTAATTTCCAGAAAAGGTGACGCCATGGGTCAGAGTACACTCTTTGCTCTATTTGGAAGGACAACTAATTTAGGCCTGTCCATCTCCTCCACCGAACCTGCCTGAGCCAGGGACAACTCACCTGTACGTGTAAAGTTGGCTCAGGTGTGAAAGGGGGAGCCTGGCCAAGCCCTTGGAAAGTTAGGTTCTGAGATTAAAACTAATCAGATACTCAAGAAGGCCTGGAAAATTGTGACATTAGTAAAATACAGAGCTCAGTGAAAACTCCTTATCAGAACTCAATTAAGCAGCACCCCAATGAAATGACTCATTCCTAAAGCAATTAAGTGCTGGAAGGTTGAGAATGTACAAACACCTTTAATCACATCTCCTTCTCCCCACTTAAATATCAAAGTCCCCAGGTGGGCCATCTTCTATGGTCAGGCCTATAAGAAACATGAAGACTTTCCAGCTTAATATAGTAAGCCACCCCGCCGCGCTGCCCGCATCAAAAGTAAAACACGTTACCTATTAATGAATCACCTCAGGTGACCATTTGAAAAACTAGAATCATCAAAGACTATTAAGGAATGAGCTAAACTTAGATAAATTCAACTAAGCCGTCCTCCCCACGTCACTCCCACAGAGAGGCTGACAGTTAGGCAACCGCACGTTCATACCTGAGATTAAGGACTTCCAGGTGCTTGAGCTGGTCAGCAATATCTACGACTTCATCCCATGATGACAACAGGTTTTTTGACAAATCTATGCTTCTAAGATCTAAATGCACATGTTAAGAAACAGTAATATGGAAAGATTCATAAAAGACAGGATATTAATTACGTCAATTCTGGAACATGGGATTTTTCCCTTTTCACTTTATACCTTCTATTCTGCTTGAAATTTTTTCATGAGCATATATTACTTTTACCCATTTTAATCATCCAGCTGTTCATCCAGAAACTAAAAAGTTCATTGTCACACGCTGCAAGCTTGAGACAGACACAGACAATCAAATGAGTGAGAACCAAATGTCGTTAACGCTAAACCATTCTAGCATTATCCGACAAAAAGAGAAAAACCAACAGTGATGGCAATTGTGATCACCAAGCACCTCAGGTGCGCCCATGGGCCTTGCCCTTGGCACTGAGGAACCCCTGCAGCCTCACACCAAGCACATGCATCTCCTCCTGGAGGGCACCGCTGAGCTCTGTGCTGCAGGAATCCCCAAGTAAGGAGAGGCACCTCCGGGGGCCAACAGGGTTAGTCTGGACACATGTTCAAAAGTGCTAAGAATGGCCTGCAATTCAGAGGGTCTCCTGTGGATTGGACGGAGTGAGTGTGACACCCACCGTCCCTGGTACAGGAATCCAGAGGGGGTAAACCAGTAGAACAGAATGAGAAAGGCACCTGATGCCAGGGGGGAGTGGTGGCAGTGCCATCAAGAGGCCAAACCCCTGGGCAAGAGACAGAAAGAAGCTTGGAGCAGGACTGGACCAGCTCAAGGAGAATCTTACATGCTACTCTGATACGTATAGAAGCTGTTCAGCTCATTCCTCTATTCTGCAAATAATGATTGGGGGCCAGGTGTCTAGCACTGAACACGTCGATCAGTAAGCACATGCATCTCTGGTGTGCCAGATACAGACACACATCAGAGTACCAGCGCCGGGCCTGCAGCAAAGGAGGTGTGTGAGGAATTTATACAAGTTGCTCACGGAAGACCACCTTCTCTATAAGGTGATATGTGAGCAGAGAACTAAAGGAAATGAGGGAATGCCATCCTGGAGAAGAGCATCAGGGCAGAAGGGATGACATAAGCAAAGGCCCAGAGGTCGGAACAGGTTTGGCCTATGGCCGGGACGGCAAGCTCCTGTGTGCCCGGGCAGAGGGGGTGGCGGTCTGGAAGGGAGGTGCCCGAGGCCTCAGGGGCCAGGCCAGATCACAAAGGGCCTTGCAGGACCTTTGTTAGTCTCTGCCTGAAAGGGGAGCTACTGGTGTGAGCGGATTTAGGCCTTTAAAAGGTCCCTCTGCTGCTGTGCTAAGGAACAGACCGCAGGGAAACGAAGACGGAGCAGAAAGAGGAGGCGGCCGGTTCCTGAGCAATCCAGCTCAGACCAGACTGGGGCGCTGGAGGGGATGGGGATGTCGGGTTTGGTGTCCTAACAGGAAAGCGGAGCTGCTGGGACTTGCCGCTGGATTCAGATGAGAGAGGTGAGAAAAAAGGAAGAGTGACATTAACTCCAAGGTTTTTGGCCAGTGCCACTGGAGCTGCCCTTTACCGAGACAGGAAAGACTACAGATGAGCAGGTTTCAGGGGACTTAACGTCCCGGCGTGTTCAATTCGTGATGACCACGAGACACCCAAACAGAGGTATCAGGTACACAGCGGGCAGACAGGTCTGAGAGGGGACGGGTCTGGGCTAGAGGCCGAAGTGCAGGAGCCCGGCATCTGCAGGCTGCACATGTCTCCTCAGGAGCAAGTGTAAACAGAGAGGCCAAGGGTCAGGGGTCTGAGCCTGGGGCGCAGCGACCTCTGCAAGAGAGACTGAGGAGGACAGGCCGATGCAGGAAAGAGAACCAGGATCAAAGAACAACAACCACCTGCATCCCGCATGGTCCGCTGGGTGCCGGAGGCATTCTCCTTTATCACGGAAGGAAAGAACGGAGGCGCAGAGCAGTCAGTGGCTGTGCCGCCTGGTGCAGACAGGTGTGAATTTAAACCCAAATCAGCCTCGATCCAAAGCCCATTTTCTTACAGCCCACTATGCCACAGGGCGTCTTTACGCATAAAACACGGAGAAAGTAGCTTTTAATAAAAACAGTGGCATCAATCGACAGGGTTGGTTGAAGAGGAAAGCCTTTTAGGCAGGTACCAGTTAGGAAGCTCCGTGAGGTGGCAGGAAGAGGGAAAAGAAGGCAGTGGAGATGCACAGAAGGGGATGAACCCAACCCGGCCGGCACCGGCAAGCCAGACCCTGTGCCGGCTCCCGCTGGCTGTGGGTGAACTGGGGCCAGACAGCTAAGGACCGTTCGGACGGCTTTAAATGCTTGTGTTTTAGGCGGTCCTGTAAGCATCCACACAACCTCCTCCAGTTTGCTGGTGGGTGGCAGGCCTAAGCTGTTTACTCTTCGGCTCTTCAGGGAACAGCTTGCCGGCTCCCGACCTAAGGAGACTCTAGAAGAACCTGGGGCGCAGCAGGGACTTGGAAATAACGCCCAGAACCCTGGGGGCAAGATTCTTATGCCCTACAGATGACACACAGAGCAGCACGACACGTCCAAGCTCCGGGTCTCGCTGCCGGTAGAGTGAAGCTCAGTGGCGGAAAACAGCAAAGAAAAGCTGGGCTTTTTTCCCCTAGCAGAACAACTACCACCTAAAGGTGCCGAATCAAACAGAAGGAGAAGCTGCTAGACACCAGCTGGACAGAACATCCTCGGCAGCCACCTGGCCGAAAGCTCCCTCTGAGGGTCTCAGAGCCGCCGCAGGAGCAGAGGGGCTTGACCCCGACGTGGGCGTTCCCTCCGGTCCCCGCAGCGCGGCCCCTTGTGCCGCCCCGTGTCCCACGGCCGCTCCACCCTAGCCGCGGGCCCTCGTGTGATGGCTGAGCCGGGCCGTCTCAGGGCTGGCGGTCCAACTCCAGCCGTCCTTTGTTTCCACCACCTCTGCTAACTCTGGGCCGTTAAGTTGGTGGGAAAGGGTTCGAGGCCACTCATTCTCCACTCAATGCTTTCCATTGTGTAGCCAGAATTATACATATTTCTGCTAGTCTGTACAGAGCACAGGGACCACCTGCATTCTGATACCAACTCCAGACAGGCCAACAGTCGTGACTGTCGTCCCCACACGCGTGTGCACGCACACACACACACACACGCGCGCACAGCCCAGGGAGTTCCTGGTGCTCTTGCTCCTGTGGGCAGAGGATCTTCCCCACGTTCAGAGCCACCTGGGGAGGCATCTCTTCCCCAGCGGAGCTCTCCAACCTGACACATTCCCACTGCTTTCAGCCCCAGCTGAGCGAATGACCTCAGAGAGGAATCAGCTTAAAAACGGTGACTGGATTAAACACACCAGGCAATCCTTCAACTTCGGGCAAGAATTCAATCAGCAAGTGCAAGGCACTCATCACTGAGTCTGCAGATATCGGCGGAGACTTGGTTATCTCACCAAACCTCATTGCCTCACGCCTTGGGGGACATTCTTCCCCAGCAGAGAGAGCGGGTATAAACAAACGAGACGCTGATTACCCAGCACACTGCTGACAACTCCAATCAACCAAACAATTCACACGCCCAAACCCCTCTGCGGACCAGATCTTTTCTGTGTTGAAGATGAGCCTTGAACCGCCCGATTCCCAGTCTTCCAAAACCACTTAGGAGGAGGCCAGGCAGATTACAGAATGCGCTGGGCATCTCTGTGGCTCTCTGCTCCTTACAAGCTCCATTCCACACCCCGAAATGCCCTGACCCAGATGCCTAACCTGCAGAGGGAACGACCTTTCCTGTCACCACAAAGCAGGCACCGCCAGGGTGGTTAGAAACATTTTGCTAAAGCAAGCTACTCTCATCTGCCATCTCTTCAGTCAAGAAACCTGACTGTAAGCTGCTACCTTTTGCATAAACTATTATGTACAGACTAGGCAGACTTAAGGAATTGGGAGAAGACCTTTTAAAGTCAGAGAAAGTCTATTTCATTCGCCACTGGGGTTTTTTTTTTAAGGCCAAAAAAATGCGTTTATTTGGGGTTTGTTTGGACTGCAGCCCAGGAGACACAGATCCAAGCAGCACTTGAATTGTGTTCCACCAGACTACAAAATGGAGCAAGTTTATTGGGAATTTTTTAAAACTTACCTCCTGTATTTTTAGTTGTGGGAATAAGAGTAATACAGGGCCAAAAAAACACACTTGCAAGAGAAGATAGAGATAAGAGATGACAAACTTCAGAAAAGCCTGTTTTGAGGTATTATAACAAAACTGCATCCAGCTGCATGAACAGGAACCTTAATAAAGGAAAGAGTTTATCTTCCTCCCTCACAGGAAGGCAGTTGGGGCTGGCGCAGTGGCCCGGGTACCATCCAGGATGCCGGCCCCTCTCATCCTTCCCTCCCAGTCCGCCCTGGATGGTGTTCTTCCCACAGGTTGGCTGCTGAGCCCTGCGCGTTCTGTCTGCGCTCAAGGCAGGGGAGGGCGGAGGGCAATGGACAGAAGCAGATCCAGCCACGTCTGTCCCCCTTGAAGGAGCCCCAACCAGAAACTCTCATGTGACATCTCCCTGGTCGGGGCGAGTCACACTGCCTCACCTGAAAGCAAAGGGTCTAGGAAGGTAACAGTTTACCTGGGCGGAGACAACCCCAGGTGAGACCAAGTCCCTGTTAGGAGAACGGACACTGGGTAGGCAACCAGGGTGTCTGGCTCAAGTGTCAAAGCCAGTCAGACCCCAGTGACGAGTTCTCATTGGGAAGGATACTAGGACAAGCTTTGGCAATTCCTCCTTTGTCACCAGGACCATTTACTGCGCAGTTCCTCAAAGAAACTTCCTGCAACTTGCTCAGCTGACTGCATGAAAAACACATAGTTCACATGTATGCATAAACACATACGCTATCCATCGGCCCTTTAAAAAATTGAAAAGCATTTCAGACATATAAAAAGGCACCAGAAATAACAAATTCCAGTAGCCACCACCCAACTTAAGAAATAAAGCATTACTTTAAAAAAAAAAGAAAAAGAAATAAAGTGTTACAAACATGACACACATAAGTGAAGCCCTCTGAGTCCCTTTCCATCACCCCCGCCCCTCCTCCTCCTCTGTTCCACGTAGGGAACCAGGGCACTGCGTTCGACGTTGACTTAATCTTAAGCATTTCTTAATAGCTTTACTACATATTTCCATGTCCCTAAACAATTACAGTATTTTTGTATATTATGAAATTTGACATAAATGGTAGTGTACTGCGTATATCCTCCTGCAACTGACTTTTTCCCTCAATAGTACGTTATTCAGCAGTAAGATGTAGCTATGTGGACACGTGCTCCAGAGCACGCACCTTCACACCTTGTAGTTTGTTACTATACGGAGAGACCACAGGTAATTTATTTCCTCCCCTGGGACAGGTAGATTAGCCCCAACAGTGCTGAAGGACACACCCCTGTATAGTTTTTGCACTCACGTGGAAAAGTCTCTCTAGGGATACAGCCTAGAGAGCGTGAGTGCGTGTCTTCAGCTTTTTTAGATACTCTCAGAAGCCACTTTCTCAGTGTAGAGAAGCTGTGTTGTTCTGTTCATTAAAAGAGCCCATGTGTTACAGAACACAGGGCCTGGAGCCAGACTGCCTGGGTTCCAACCCCAATCCCACCGCTCCTCTGGCCTGGGGAGAGTTAACATCCGTGAGCCTCCGAGTCCACATCTACACACCCACATCCACGGCAGTGTCACTCACAACCGTCACATGTGAGCAAACCAAGTGTCCACTGACCGATGAATAAAGTGTGCTCAATCCATACAATGGAATATTATTCAGCCTTGAAAAGGAAAGAAATCCTGACACATGCTGCAACATTGGTGAACCTGGAGGACATTATGTCGAGTGAACTAGGCCAGCCACAAAAGGACAAACACTGTATGCCTGCATTTATATGAGGTACCTAAGTGGGCATCGACTTCACAGAGACAGAAGTAGAACGGTGGTTGCCAGAGGCTGGGTGGGGAGAGATGCGCAGCTCTTACTGAAGGGTTACAGGGTTTCAGTTTGGGAAGATGGAAAGGTTCTGAAGATGGAAGGTGATGACGGTTGCACAACAGTGGGAAGGTACTGAACGCTGCTGAACTATACACTTAAAAATGGTTAAGATGGTAAATTTCGCATTATGTATATTTTACAATTTTAAAATGCTATGATAATTTTTTTAAATTTATTTATTTATTTATTTTTGGCTGCGTTGGGTCTTCGTTGCTGCACGTGGTCTTTCTCTCATTGTGGTGAGAGGGGGCTACTCTTTGCGGTGCGCGGGCTTCTCACAGCGGTGGCTTCTCTTATTGCGGAGCACGGGCTCTAGGCCCGCGGGCTCAGTGGTTGTGACACGTGGGCTCAGTAGTTGTGGCGCGTGGGCTTAGCTGCTCGGCAGCATGTGGGATCCTCCTGGACCAGGGCTCGAACCCGTGTCCCCTGCACTGGCAAGCGGATTCTTAACCACTGCGCCACCAGGGAAGTCCATGCTATGATAATTTAGTGAGTCGGTATTTGTGAAACTCTCAGAATATTGCGTGACATACAGTAAGTCACTTTATAAGTATTTATAAAAACAAACATAAAACTGACAACCTTTGGGGGGAATACTAAGACCACCATGCAAGGCATCAGCTATTACAATCACCAGAAGCTAGGGGGAAAAGACAGCAGCAATGTTCCAGGGCAGAGGCTTCCAAACTTTCTCAGTTCACAGGGCCCTTCACAGTGTTTCAGTAATTTTCCAAGGTGCCCCTAGGCCAAAAGAAACGCCTCACAGTTCCATTTAGTAAGCAGTTAGGGCCAAACAACTTAATAATTATTAATGTCCTACCAAACTAGTGTCTGTCTAGTGGGCACTGCACAACTTCCCGAACCCTGGAATCAGACTGGACCCTCACCACCTCCTTTTCCCGTTTCATGATGATTTTCAGGAGATACTGGCTTTTCTTTCGGCACAAGAACGGCCAAAAACCCAGCTCTGCAGGGAAATGACACCATGGAAAGGAACAGTAGGAATATCATGAAACTGAACTAGCTCCAACTAGTAGTTTGCACCGTGTCCGACAGATGTCACTGTTTCCCTCTAAAATTCAAAATATCCTGTTGTGCCCCAGTGAGTTTCCTGCAGGCCCAGGAAACCTTGGTACAAAGCTTAGGGATCCAGGTCTGAATTCAGACACCACTCCAGGGCCACAGCCATCTCCAAGGAGAAACCACACATAATGGTCTTTATTTGGTTTTGATTCCTTTATTATGTCTTTTCTCGGTGCTACAAACTCAAAGCTGATCAGCTGGAATTAATCAGGAGACAATACAGTGGCTGAAAGCAGAGGTTTCCATCCCCAGCAGTGACGCCTACCGTTCACGGCAGGATCTCAACCGCTATTCCCAACGGCTCTAACAGCTCAGGTGTTACTTTGGAAATGAGGAAGCGGAGGCTTAGAAGCCAGAATTAACTAACTCTAACTGCTGTCAGGGCTAGAAAGTGGCTTAGCTGACACCTGAACCCAGCCTGACTGGCTCCAACATTGGGTCCTTCCCAGGAAAGACACTAGCTAATTACTGAACACACTGATACTCAGGCAGTAGACTCCTTCACCAGAAAACTTCATGAGTTATGCAGCTGCTCATAAACTAGGGGAGGAAAAATCTGTTCGCATCTGTTGTTAATATTCACAGAGCCCATGGTGCTCTCTGAAAGAGATTAACCAATGGGGGGGAAAAAGCCTCTTTTGGGTAAATGATACTTAAATATTTGCATTTTAAATGGAAAAAATAGGGACTTCTCTGGTGGTCCAGTGGGTAAGGCTCCACGCTCCCAATGCAGGGGGCCAGGGTTCGATCCCTGGTCAGGGAACTAGATCCCACATGCATGCTGCAACTAAGAAGTCTGTGTGCCGCAACTGAAGGAGCTCGTATGCTGCAACTAAGACTCGGAGCAGCCAAAATAAATAAATTAATTAAAAAATAAATAAATAAATGGAAAAAATAAAGCAAAGAACTCTAACCCTATGAAGCACATAGCTCTATAAATCAACAGCAAAAACCATTCACGTTAGTTCTCTCTCAGTGGCGCATTAGTCATGACTCTCTTTTGTTCAGTTTATATATTCTAAATCCTCAACAATGAATGTATATTGTTTGTAATTAACAGTCAAGTTATTGCTTTTTCAAAAATCTTGATTTATTTTGAGTATTCTTTTTCTTTTCTTTTTTTTAATGCTGGTCATCTGTGCTAAAAAGCAGAGATATCAAGAAATGAATTTACTGGGAGTTCCTTGATGGTCTAGTGATTAGGACTTGGCGCTTTCACTGCCATGGCCCGGATTCAATCCCTGGTTGGGAAACTGAGATCCCGCAAGCCGTGCAGTGTGGCCAAAATTTCAAAAAAAATTAAAAATTTTTTAAAAAAGAAAGAAATGTATTTATTCTTCAACACTATCCCCATGTGCACTTAAATTCTGTATCATGTTAAATCTTAATGACAATAATAACAACAAGAGCAACAAAAAGATAGCAAAGAATTTTACTCTGAACAAAACCACAGTTCAATTCTTTTACTTTAGAGACAAAGTAAAAGATCGCAGGCCTATGCCAAGTAGCGGCAAATCTACTCTCCAAAGTGGCCACCAGGGGTCATTACTTGGACGCATCATCCAGGTCAGGGTCAAACACCACTCACTGACCATCGCTGCTAAACCAGTGTAACGTGGGAGGTTCGTGTGCAGTTGTGCGCAGTTCTGTGTGAATATCAGCTTCCGCACTCTCTGGTTCACGCGGTGCCTCAGAATGAGCAGTGAGCCTGTTTACAGGGCATCACTGTGTTCAGAGAGTTGGGGAGGACAGAGAAGTTCAAATGCAGCAGTTTCAAAATGCATTATGTAGTGCCCCTCAGACTGCTACACAGTCACCTGCGGGTACTTCTTAAAAGCAAGAGCCCATGCATGGTACTCTGATCTAGTAGGTCTGGGATGGGACCCAGGATTCTGCATGTTTCAAAAGGAGCCCAGGTGATGAGGGTGTGCAGCAGAGATGGGAACCACTGGGTTCTAGAAGGTGCCATCATGCTACACGGCACAGGTAACAATGTAGACTTCTGTTTCCATTTTTGACTTATCATCCAGACGTCAACCTTAGTTCCTTAATAATTAGTGAATACAATAGAGTATGGTATAAATATTCATAATGGGCAAATCAGTGTTTTATTTCCAATCTAGGAAAGTCCTGTGCTAAAATAAGGATTTTAATTTCCCTGAATACTCAATCCTTGGATTCCTCTGATCTCAACTTACTGTTTTGCAGAAAAGATAAGACGACTTCGGGAGCAAAGTTCTGAGCACTGACGTGCAGTCGGCTGACCTTAAATCCTGCACTTTGATGAAACTGTGAAAGTCGGCTCTACCATTATCACTTCCACTTACCTTTGCTGTTTTACAACAGAGTCAAAACCAATGGTTTCCACAGGTTTATTTCCAATTGTAACAATCTGCTCTTTTCCCTCTTCCTCTGGTTCATCCTCTAACGCATAGCGGTTCTTAATCGCAGTGAGAAAGTCTACTCCAAAATTTACTTTGTTTGGACGAATGAAGGATCCTCCTGTTGGATGCCTGGGAAAAGAGAGGAACAGAAGAGAGAAAATATCATCTATGGGGACCTTTAAATAAGATGACACACACAAAAATCCTTTATAAACTGTCACTCTGCCACAAATGTAAAATGCATTTACAAATATATTAGCAAATAAAAGCAATTAAACAATTTTTAAAAAGAAGGAAAAAGAAAGTATCATCCACCATAAGGCAATGTTCTGAAGGTTTTCAAAATTTTCTGTATGCTGAAAAAGTAGAATCAGCATAAAAGGGAGAGTAGTATACTAAAAAAAAAAAAGAGTAATTCATACAATTGATCATAAAGGGTTGTGTGCTGATGCAAGTATGTAAAATCCCAATAGATAAACAGACAAGAAATATGTAACAGATGATTCGCAAAAGAGGAAAGAGAAGTATTAAATCCATGGGGGAAAAGTTTTACCTTGCTAATGATTAAGAAATGTAAATTGGGACTTCCCTGGTGGTCCAGTGGTAAAGAATCCACCTTCCAATGCAAGGGACATGGGTTCGATCCCTGGTCGGGGAACTACATGCTGCGGGGCAACTAAGCCCGCGCACCACAACTACTGAGCTCTCGCGCCTCAACAAGAGAGCCTGCGTGCGGCAAACTACAGAGTCCACGCACCCTTGAGCCCGCGCGCCACAGCTAGAGAGAGAAAACCCATACGCCACAACGAGAGAGAAGCCCACGCACCGCAACGAAGACCCAACGCAGCCAAAATTAAATAAATAAAATATTTTTTAAAAAATAAATGTAAATTCAAGCAATGAAACTATTTTCAACAAATCTAGCAAAAAATAAAGTCCTAACACTCAAAGACTGAAAGGTTGGGTTAGTTCTTGACTGTATAATCCTACTCATGGGAATTTGTCAGCAGGCAATAATTTAAAAATAAAAACAAAATTGCATTTACAAAGATTCTATATAATAGCATTTTTTTGGTAATAGAGCAACTCTGGAAACCATAAAAATTCCCAGCTGGACAGGAACTATTAAGTAAACCAGACAGATGCAGTCATTAAAATATTGTAGCTATAATACTTAATAAAATTACTTACAGAATAATGCTAAGATTTCTAAAAATTGAACCAAATTGTACATGACACAACTACAGAGGAATCATATCTATGGCTAGACAAAGATTGAATAAGGACACAAAGAAATGAAAACATCTGTGGATAACAGGGTTATGTACGAAAATCTTTTAAATGATAATCTGAACTAAATGAAAGTTCAAATATGGGACTAAAATAGAGCATGTGGAAAGAATTCTATAGAAATATAGGATATTTTATCACAATTTATATTCAGGTTTTATAACAATTTTTAGTAATAATCTCTAGAAGAATTTAATAAAATATTAATCATATTGCTGTATGTAATGACTGTTGTCAGGGTTTCCAAGAGATTCAAAACAGATCTTTAGACACATTAAATTTCAGCATTCAGCACTGCATCATGGCAATGATACCTTACTTTCAGGGAAATCTAAGTATGCCTATAAAACAGCTGTAGAGCAGAAGCAAGAAGAACTAAAATCCTGCAGCCTGTGGAACAAAAACCACATTCACAGAAACACAGACAAGATGAAAAGGCAGAGGGCTATATACCAGATGAAGGAACAAGATAAAACCCCAGAAAAACAACTAAATGAAGTGGAGATAGGCAATCTTCCAGAAAAAAAATTCAGAATAATGATAGTGAAGATGATCCAGGACCTTGGAAAAAGAATGGAGGCAAAGATTGAGAAGATGCAAGAAATGTTTAACAAAGACCTAGAAGAATTAAAGAACAAACAAACAGAGATGAACAATACAATAACGAAAATGAAAACTACACTAGAAGGAATCAATAGCAGAATAACTGAGGCAGAAGAACAGATAAGTGACCTGGAAGACAGAATGGTGGAATTCACTGCTGTGGAACAGAATAAAGAAAAAAGAATGAAAAGAAATGAAGACAGCCTAAGAAACCTCTGGGACAATATTAAATGCAACAACATTCACATTACAGGGGTCCCAGAAGGAGAAGAGAGAGAGAAAGGACCAGAGAAAATATTTGAAGAGATTACAGTCGAAAACTTCCCTAACATGGGAAAGGAAATAGCCACCCAAGTCCAGGAAGCGCAGAGAGTCCCATACAGGATAAACCCAAGGAGAAACACGCCGAGACACATAGTAATCAAAGTGGCAAAAATTAAAGACAAAGAAAAATTATTGAAAGCAGCAAGGGAAAAACAAAAAATAACATACAAGGGAACTCCCATAAGGTTAACAGCTGATTTCTCAGCAGAAACTCTACAAGTCAGAATGGAGTGCCATGATATACTTAAAGTGATGAAAGGGAAGAACCTACAACCAAGATTACTCTACCCAGCAAGGATCTCATTCAGAGTTGATGGAGAAATCAAAAGCTTTACAGACAAGCAAAAGCTAAGAGAATTCAGCACCACCCAACCAGCTCTACAACAAATGGTAAAGGAACTTCTCTAAGTGGGAAACACAAGAGAAGAAAAGGACCTACAAAAACAAACCCAAAACAATTATGAAAATGACCATGGGAACATACATATCAATAATTACCTTAAATGTGAATGGATTAAATGCTCCAACCAAAAGACACAGGCTTGCTGAATGGATACAAACACAAGACCCATATATATGCTGTCTACAAGAGACCCACTTCAGACCTAGGGACACATACAAGACTGAAAGTGAGGGGATGGAAAAAGATATTCCATGAAAATGGAAATCAAAAGAAAGCTAGAGTAGCAATACTCGTATCAGATAAAATAGACTTTAAAATAAAGAATGTTACAAGAGACAAGGAAGGACACTATATAACGATCAAGGGATCAATCCAAGAAGAAGATATAACAATTGTAAATATATATGCACCCAACATAGGAGCACCTGAATACATAAGGCAACTGCTAACAGCTATAAAAGAGGAAATCGACAGTAACACAATAATAGTGGGGGACTTTAACACCTCACTTACACCAATGGACAGATCATCCAAAATGAAAATAAAAAAGGAAACAGAAGCTTTAAATGACACAATAGACCAGATAGATTTAATTGATATTTATAGAACATTCCATCCAAAAACAGCAGATTACACTTTCTTCTCAAGTGCGCACAGAACATTCTCCAGGATAGATCACATCTTGGGTCACAAATCAAGCCTCAGTAAATTTAAGAAAACTGAAATCATATCAAGCATCTTTTCTGACCACAACGCTATGAGATTAGAAATGAATTACAGAGGAAAAAAAGTAAAAAACACAAACACATGGAGGCTAAACACTACGTTACTAAATAACCAAGAGATCACTGAAGAAATCAAAGAGGAAATAAAAAAATACCTAGAGACAAATGACAATGAAAACATGAAGATCCAAAACCTATGGGATGCAGCAAAAGCAGTTCTAAGAGGGAAGTTTATAGCTATACAAGCCTACCTCAAGAGACAAGAAAAATCTCAAATAAACAATCTAACCTCACACCTAAAGGAACTAGAGAAAGAAGAACAAACAAAACCCAAAGTTAGCAGAAGGAAAGAAATCATAAAGATCAGAGCAGAAATAAATGAAATAGAAACTAAGAAAACAATAGCAAAGATCAATAGAACTAAAAGCTGGTTCTTTGAGAAGATAAACAAAATTGATAAACCATTAGCCAGACTCATCAAGAAAAAGAGGGAGAGGACTTAAATCAATAAAATTAGAAATGAAAAAGGAGAGGTTACAACAGACACTGCAGAAATACAAAGTATCCTAAGAGACTACTACAAGCAACTCTATGCCAACAAAATGGACAACCTGGAAGAAATGGACAAATTCTTAGAAAGGTATAACCTTCCAAGACTGAACCAGGAAGAAATAGAAAATATGAACAGACCAATCACAAGTAATGAAATTGAAACTGTGATTTAAAATCTTCCAACAAACAAAAGTCCAGACCAGATGGCTTCACAGGTGAATTCTATCAAACATTTAGAGAAGAGCTAACACCCATCCTTCTCAAACTCTTCCAAAAAATTGCAGAGGAAGGAACACTCCCAAACTCATTCTATGAGGCCACCATCACCCTGATACCAAAACCAGACAAAGATACTACAAAAAAAGAAAATTACAGACCAATATCACTAATGAATATAGATGCAAAAAACCTCAACAAAATACTAGCAAACAGAATCCAACAACACATTAAAAGGATCATACACCACGATCAAGTGGGATTTATCCCAGAGATGCAAGGATTCTTCAATATTCGCAAATCAATCAATGTGATACACCATATTAACAAACTGAAAAATAAAAACCATATGATCATCTCAATAGATGCAGAAAAAGCTTTTGACAAAATTCAACACCCATTTATGATAAAAACTCTCCAGAAAGTGGGCACAGAGGGAACCTACCTCAACATAATAAAGACCATATACGACAAACCCACAGCAAACATCATTCTCAATGGCGAAAAACTGAAAGCATTTTCTCTAAGATCAGGAACGAGACAAGGATGTCCACTCTCACCACTATTATTCAACATAGTTTTGGAAGTCCTAGCCATGGCAATCAGAGAAGAAAAAGAAATAAAAGGAAGACAAATTGGAAAAGAAGAAGTAAAACTGTCACTGTTTGCAGATGACATGATACTATACATAGAGAAGCCTAAAGATGCCACCAGAAAACTACTAGAGCTAATCAATGAATTTGGTAAAGTTGCAGGATACAAAATTAATGCACAGAAATCTCCTGCATTCCTATACACTAATGATGAAAAATCTGAAAGAGAAATTAAGGAAACACTCCCATTTACCATTCCAACAAAAAGAATAAAATACCTAGGAATAAACCTACCTAGGGAGACAAAAGACCTGTATGCAGAAAACTATAAGACACTGATGAAAGAAATTAAAGATGATACCAACAGATGGAGAGATATACCATGTTCTTGGATTGGAAGAATCAATATTGTGAAAATGACTCTACCACCCAAAGCAATCTAAAGATTCAATGCAATCCCTATCAAATTACCAATGGCATTTTTTACGGAACTAGAACAAATTATCTTAAAATTTGTATGGAGACACAAAAGACCTCGAATAGCCAAAGCAGTCTTGAGGGAAAAAAACGGAGCTGGAGGCATCAGACTCCCTGACTTCAGACTATATTACAAAGGTACAATAATCGAGATAATATGGTACTGGCACAAAAACAGAAACATAGATCAATGGAACAAGTTAGAAAGCCCAGAGATAAACCCACGCACCTATGGTCAACTAATCTATGACAAAGGAGGCAAGGATATACAATGGAGAAAAGACAGTCTCTTCAATAAGTGGTGCTGGGAAAACTGGACAGCTACATATATAAAAGAATGAAATTAGAACACTCCCTAACACCACACACAAAAATAAATTCAAAATGGATTCAAGACCTAAATATAAGACCAGACACTATAAAACTCTTAGAGGAAAACATAGGAAGAACACTCTTTGACATAAATCACAGAAAGATCTTTTTTGATCCACCTCCTAGAGTAATGGAAATAAAAACAAAAATAAACAAATGGGACCTAATGAAACTTCAAAGCTTTTGCACAGCAAAGGAAACCATAAACAAGATGAAAAGACAACCCTCAGAATGGGAGAAAATATTTGCAAACGAATCAACGGACAAAGGATTAATCTCCAAAATATATAAACAGCTCATGCAGCTCAATATTAAAGAAACAAACAACCGAATCCAAAAATGGGAAGGAGACCTAAATAGACATGTCTCCAAAGAAGATATACAGATGGCCAAGAAGCACATGAAAAGCTGCTCAACATCACTAATTATTAGAGAAATGCAAATCAAAACTACAATGAGGTATCAACCTCACACCAGTAAGAATGGGCATCATCAGAAAATCTACAAACAACAAATGCTGGAGAGGGTGTGGAGAAAAGGGAACCCTCTTGCACTGTTGGTGGGAATGTAAATTGATACAGCCACTATGGAGAACAGTATGGAGGGTCCTTAAAAAACTAAAAATAGAATTACCATATGATCCAGCAATCCCACTACTGGTGTATACCCAGAGAAAACCATAATTCAAAAAGACACATGCACCCCAAAGTTCACTGCAGCACTATTTACAATAGCCAGGTCATGGAAGCAACCTAAATGCCCATCGACAGACGAATGGATAAAGAAGTTGTGGTACTTATATACAATAGAATATTACTCAGCCATAAAAAGGAACGAAATTGAGTCATTTGTTGAGACGTGGATGGATCTAGAGACTGTCATACAGAGTGAAGTAAGTCAGAAAGAGAAAAACAAATATCGTATATTAACACATGTATGTGGAACCTATACAAATGGTACAGATGAACCGGTCTGCAGGGCAGAAGTTGAGACAGAGATGTAGAGGACATATGTATGGACACCAATGGGGGGAAAGCAGCAGGGGGGTGGGGATGATGGTGTGCTGAATTGGGCGATTGGGATTGACATGTATACACTGATGTGTATAAAATGGATGACTAATGAGAACCTGCTGTTTAAAAAAATAAATAAAATTAAATTTAAAAATTAAAAAAAAAAAAACCCCAGCTATAAATGTTAATATCATCATTTGATCATGTTACAGAATAAATGATGAAATACATGAATTACCAAAAATTGTATGATAAACACTATTTTGGCTTACCCCCTTTAACTCTTTTAAACAAATGAAACTTCCCGAGAAGTCACCATAATTAAAGAGGATGAAAATAATACTGATGATAAATTTTGTCAATATAAACATATATACATTTTCTTCTGGGAGGTGGGTCTACAGAGATTACCAGATTGTAAAAGGAACCTGGAATCTCGGAAAGTCAGAGGTGATGTCAGGGCAAAAAGAAGGGGCCCGGAGGTCGTGAGAAACCCCCGAGAGGGTGGTGTCCTGGAAAGCAGTGGACGACCGTGTCCAGGGCTGTGAAAGCCCGGAAGGTGACAGCTGAGTTTGGCCAGTGAAGCTAGCAACCGGGAAGTGACCCTGCTAGAAGCAGCTGGGGTGGGGCTGTGGGACAAGCTCCAGAGAGTGAGAGGAGAGTGGGCTCAGACTCCTCTCATCTGCGGGAGATCCAATGGAAAGGGGGGAGGAGGCAGGGAAAGGGCAGATGTTTTCAGATGGGAGAAAGTACCAAACTGACACGAGACAAAAATAACCCAGTGGAGAGGGGGAATTGTCGATGCAGGAAATTAAATTCTCCGTTGCAGCAGAATCAGGTCCTGAGTCTGTCTGCTGTGATATCAGAGGATCACTGGCTACCAGAAGCTGCCTAGAAAATATTTCGTTTTCTTTTCACACAGAAAAGGCTCCTAGTGTGAAGAACACAGTTCTGTTTCAACAAACACATTTCTATCACTCAGCTAAAGAGATTAAATGTAGCTAGCCTCGTTTTTATAGATATATTTTTTTAATTTTTAATTTTTGGCTGCGTTGGGTCTTTGTTGCTGCGCGCGGGCTTTCTCTAGTTGCGGTGCGCGGGCTTCTCATTGCGGTAGCTTCTCTTGTTGCAGAGCACGGGCTCTAGGCACACGGGCTTCAGTAGTTGCAGCACACAGGCTCAGTAGTTGCAGTACATGGGCTCCAGAGCGCAGGCTCAGTAGTTGTGGTGCACGGGCTTAGTTGCTCCGCAGCGTGTGGGATCTTCCCCAAGCAGGGCTCGAACCCGAGTACCCTGCACTGGCAGGAGGATTCTTAACCACTGCGCCACCAGGGAAGTCCCTAGCCTCTTTTTTCTTTTTTTTTAAGTTCAAACGGATCTACCTAAGAGATTACCTAGTCTAGGACTTCTCAAACTCAACCTGAAAAGCAGTCAGTCACCTGGAAAGCTTACTGGAACCCACCCCAAGGTGTGCACGCAGTGGGACTGGACTGGGGCCCAGGTTCTGCTGTTTAAAACAATGTGCCAGGGGATTCTGATGCAGGGGGGCCTCATGTCCCCCTTTAAGAAACTCTGATCTAATCCAATCCCGTTTCAGTTGGGGATACTGGGGTAACAATCACAGAGGTAACACAGCCAAGACTTGGATTCCTAACTACCAGTGCACTATCCTTTCCTGCGTTTCTGTCTTTATTCTCCTCACTACCACAAATTTTAGTAGTTATTAGATCCATCAGTAGATATTACTGTTATTTAGTAAAGAAATATATATCTCAAAAAGAGAAATATATATCTAACTAGATCATAATTTTAAAATATTTTTGATTACTTCAATGTGACTAAGTTTCCTCTGTAATGCAATGTAGTTTTTTCCCCTGCTTTTGAAAAGATTATGTTATGCCTCCAAAAAGGACACACAACATAAAAAAAGTCCTGGTCTAGTGTGTATTCCACAGAAGAAGTAGAATCTGAGTTAGACCTTGAAACATGAGTAGGAGCTGGATGAAAAAGTGGTGGTACTTGTCCTACAATAAGCATCAAACAGGATCCTACATGAAAATCCCTACGAGAATAGAGAAAGCACAGCAAAAGCAGTACTACTGAAAATAAAACATTTCTAGAACCATAACAATTTAAATAAAACATTATGTTTTAAACAAAGGTGCTTCACCCACAATGTTGGCCGCAGCACTACACTACAATAGCTAAGACATGGAATCAACCTAAATGTCCATCAACAGATGAATGGATAAAGAAGATGTGGTGTGTATGTGTGTGTACAAACACACACACACACACACACTGAAATATTACTCAGCCATAAAAAAGAATGAAAATAATGCCATTTGCAGCAACATGGATGGACTTAGAGATTATCACACTAAGTGAAGTAAGCCAGACAGGGACAAATATCATATGATATCACTTATATATAGAATCTAAAAAAAAATGATACAATGAACTTATTGACAAAACAGAAATAAACCCACAGACACAGAAAACAAACTTATGGTTGGTTACCAATGGGGAAAGGGTGAGGGGAGAGGGATAAATTAGGAGTGTGGAATTAACATATACACACTACTATATATGAATAGATAAACAACAAGGTCCTGCTGTATGGCACAGGGAACTATACCCAATATTTTGAAATAACCTATAAGGGAAAATAATCTGAAAAAGATTATACATACATACATATATATATATATATATTATATATATATATATATAATATATATATATAACTGAATCGCTTCGCTGTACACCTGAAACTAACACGATATTGTAAATCAACTATACTTTAATAAATATAAAATAAAAATAAACAAAGGTGTTTCTTACGAAGTAAATCACAAAGATGACTTGTAGGTTGTCTCGTTTAATTTTCCATTATGACAGCACACAGTCCAATCTTGTGTTTACTGACAACTAAACCTTATGAATGTTAAACACTTTACATGTACAAGGCTGAACTAAATCCTAAGGTATGTTGTTAGGTGTCGGAAAAATAATGCCAGACAATTTAGAACACTCGTTTATGTACCTCATCTATCTAAATGTATACAAACAAATGAGTTTTGCATCTAAGAGACTGTTCCTAGAGTCTCACGTTTATGAAACAGGCTTTGGCTTATGAAACAGTGAAATTTGAAATTTTAGTGAAATGAAATTATGAAATTTATGAAATAGTATTAGTTTTCCTTAAAGGAGTAACACTGGGGGGGTGGAAATAGAAATAGGAAAATGTATTGTTCAAATATTATGTGACTGAAATGTAAAAATAAGTATGAGAGCACAAATTTTAAAACTAGCACATTTATAATAAATGAAAAAACAACAATGCAAAACAAATACCATGGTTTTCATTTCTGTCCTAAATTTATAACAGTGGTAATGAACAATTCAAGAAGAGACCTTTGTTGCTGTTTAGTTTGGCTGCAGGCAGAAGAAAGAAGTCAGGAATGGTGTTAGGTGGGTGCAAAGGAGATGCTGTGCCCTTTACAGATCAAAGGATGACATCAAAGGTCAGTCTCCTCTGCAACATTCCTGGCAGGTTTCTCGGAAAAACAAACAGCCCAGAAAATAAAAAATGCTAGCTGAAGGAGTGCCCATCAATAGCAGTAAATCTTCAAAGACAAACTAATAATTCAAAGATTCCACTGAGATCTTAGATTATTATCAAGATGTTGCATCTGAACACTGAAACCCTGAACCCTACCTAAAAGAGAAAAAACTGGGGGAGGGGAGGGAGTGAAGGGGGAGAGTCCAAAATGTTTTCTCTCGTAAGCATTCGGCTTGTTCAAGTTCCTGCCTCCTTCGGCCCACCAATTACATATGCAGCTAGGAAAGTCCACATCCCAACCACGGCTCTTGCAGAAATGAAAGACTCTCACAAAGCACTATAATCAAGATTCAGTCTACCCAACAGAGTTGTCAGATAAAATTCAGGTGCCCAGTTAAATCTGGATTTCAGATAAACAATCTGAAATTTGTTATATACTTAAAATTCTTCATTATAAGTATGTACGATGCATGTCCCATACTTGTACCAATAAATGATTTACTGCTTATCTGAAATCCAAATTTCACCATGCATTTTGTATTTTTATTTGCTGAATCTGGCAATACTACTCAAAGGCAAAAGGGTCCCCAACAGATTCCAAAACTCCTGTAGTAAGTATCTTTCTTATTGGGGCTTGTTTAGATGCTGGGAAAGACTGGGTCTCTGGGGAGTTTCTAATAAATGTCGTTGACCTTGATATCCTGTTTGTTACAGGCATGCATAGAGCCTTTTCAGCAACACTGCATAACTAACCATTCACCACGAGAGGAGAAATATTCACTCTAATTTAACGTACATTGCTGTAATAGCTAAAGAATTGACCTGGTGAACTCATTTTCCCAACAGAAAAAAAAAAAAGCTCAGTAGATAAGCATCTTTTTGCACACTGCTTCTGAATGTCACAATTCCTATTTTGCCCTGACTCATGGGAAACTTCCCAAAATGAAATATGTCTCTTCAGCTTTTACAGAGATTCACCCTGCCTGTATCCTATCAGAACATTTAGTGATTTCTTAAAAAAGTATCCTATCACTTTATACCACACCAGAATATTTTATTTTATTTTTATTAATTTTTATTGGAGTATAGTTGCTTTATAATGTTTTGTTAGTTTCTGCTGTGCAGCAAAGTGAATCAGGTATATGTATACATATATCCACTCTTTTTTAGATTTCCTTCCCATTTAGGTCACCACAGAGCATTGAGTAGAGTTCCCTGTGCTATACAGGAGGTTCTCATTAGTTATCTCTTTTATACATAGTAGTGTATATATGTCAATCCCAATCTCCCAGTTCATCCCACCACCCCCTAGGAGAATATTTTATACTGATGCATTAATGCTCATTTAAGAACCTCACCTCAGAACACTTTCCAACAATCTTATGATGCACAGAGGATAAGTAAATCGAGGGGCTTCCATTTGTTAAGTTAGCCAGTGTTGTGGACACGGTCTGGACACCATGTCCCCTCTGACACCAAATATTAAACTCCATTCATGGTGCTGAAGAAAAGTAAGATTTTAAGATTTCTTGCTCAACAGAAAAGAGAAGTCATACAATTACTTAGGGAATATTTTCAATAAAAGCTGAGGGTAAAATACTGACCTGCACAGTTCTAAGAGTTTAGGGTATACCCTTTAGTTTAGGTTGAAAGAAAAGCACTGGAAATCTAGGGACAAGGCAGAGAGAAATTCAAAGTTCATCACCTTAACTGAACCTCTCAACTCCCCAAAAGACAAGAGACGGAGAACAGAAGTACCTGGGAGAGACACATAACTGGTTCACAGGCATAAATTTGGGATGAACCTGTACACTACTACTGTAAACCGACAGTGTCACAAATATTAACGGGTGATTAATATATAACCAGGAGATTGCCATATTTACCTTAGGTTATTTAAGAGATCAGATTGAAACTAAAGAGTGACATGAAGTCCTCTGAACATGGGGGCCTTACAAGGTAATCTGGTCCACTCCCTAAACTTCTTCTGTCGGTGTTACACCAACTATTCAAGAAAAAAATTTACCTCATTTTTAGAGACCTACACTAAAGAGGAGTTCATTCATAGCCAGGATTTGAGCTTGAATCCAGTGTTTCGTGCTCTACTCATAACCCACTTGGTCACCAATACCTGTCATAGCCATCTCAAAGAGTCAGAGTAACGAACAAATGTGATAACACGGAAACACTGAAAGCTAACTGTGAAGACGGTTCTTCTCTGGGTTAAAGCCCATCTTACATTCTTCTTGAAGGTCGTTGTTAAAACAGAGGTTAGACCTTGGCAAATGTTATTCTATTCTAAACCGAGAAGTCTCATGAGATCAACGTCAGCTGAACTGGTTGGGAGAAAATACACAGGGAAGAATGTATGCCCTGAGCCGGGCCTTGAAAACCACCCTGTCTGTCCCCAGGTTCTGACCTCAAGCGGCAGGACCTAACCCTGACCGGCAGGGTGTCACCCCAGCAACCTGGGACGCTGGGGAGACTCAAGAAAACAGCTCACCAAACACCTCACTCAACACACCCTAATATCCTGCATACACAGCAGAGGCCAGCAGACTAGCCTTCCCAAGACATGTGCGCCAGAGGGCATAACTACCCTGTTATACTGTGTCTAAGATGCTCAGCCACTTGACAGTAACACACGCTTCTGAAGAGGTGGGATCCGAAATTTGCTATCAATATGACAACTTCTGACCCATTTTCCTCCTTTAAAATGGGTATACCACCTTTTTGCCATTTACCTATTTCACAAGTATAAGATGGGAACATTTATGATCTGACAACTTTAAATTGCTTTGGCTTCATGAAAATAGCATCTAAGCATTAAAAAAAATGTGTACTGTGGTAAAATACATATCGTTATTATGACTTTCCAAGTAAAATTTGAAATATAAAAGAAGACTCCAATGAAGTTACTAAGAGATCTGAATTAGCTTAATAACAAGTACATGTGGTAAATTCTGTTTTGTCTGATTTAGAGATTCTAAGATATTGGTATAATCTTTACTAGTTGAAGCCATGTTCGAACTAATACCAATAGAAGCATTAACAACTATAAAGGATAAGGTAATTCCTTTAGTCTAGACTAGTGGTTCTCCAGCACAACAGAGCCAATGCTCCCTTTTATATTGCCCCAAAAACAATGTGAAATGGAATTACTGACCCACACAGGATTTCAAAGTCAACAAAATGTCATTTCACTGAAACAAAAGTGATTTATAATAACATAATATGTATTTCAACATGTAAATGCTCAGGCATGACTGTACTAGGAAACACAACAAAGCAAGGAAATGCTTATTCCAAGGGTAAGAACCTGAACACTAAGTCTGTGCCCATCAGCACTTCAGGGCAAATCCCAGCTCTGCCAGGACTGACACAAGTCTTCATTTTCCTACTCAGAGTAACCAAGACTGAAAATATCACCATATGCAGAGACCATGAAGGACACGTAACCATGGACGATTTGGGAGGTGCTGGGGCAGGCTCCACAGGGAACGTTCCCTCACTGGAGGTTTCGTGAGGTCATGGTCCAGGCAGGTAAGGGATCAACAGGCCAAGCTAAGAGATTTCTATTTCCACACCTCTCTAAACACATAAATTGCTCCCTTCATCCTCCATGACCTCTTGACAGATTCTGAGCTGGCCTCATGCCATGTCTGTCACCACCGCTGGCCTCTAGGAACATGCCACTTCTTCTTCTATCCTGACTTCCCAAAACTACAGAATGCTCGACTAGGAAACTTATTTTGCTATTATCTGATTTTGACCTTCATTTTAGAGGTTAGTAAATTTAGTCTGATTTAAGGTCGTAAAGATTGTTAAAAGCAAAGCTAGAGGCCTCTTGATTACCAGGCCAGGAGTGTGTTCACTGTACCACATTTAAAGAATGATAAGCTTAATATTAACAGATTCTTCCGAGAAACTGAAACTTCACGAAAACAAACAACAAAAATTTAAAAGATAGACTGCCTGAAATTCCCCTCTATCCTTTCAGAGCTTCACATAGTTTCTCTGAAATCAAGCAGGTAAAAATATTAGTAGATATGCACTATAATGTGTAATTCTTTTCATGATAAGAGCTTTATTTTATTTTATTTTTTTAAATAAATTTTTTAAATTTTATTTATTTATTTTTGGCTGCGTTGGGTCTTCATTGCTGCGCGCGGGCTTTCTCTAGTTGCGGCGAGCAGGGGCTACTCCTTGTTGCGGTGTGCGGGCTTCTCGTTGTGGTGGCTTCTCTTGTTGTGGAGCACGAGCTCTAGGCGTGCGGGCTTCAGCAGTTGTGGCACGCAAGCTCAGTAGTTGTGGCACACAGGCTTAGTTGCTCTACAGCATGTGGGCTCTTCCCAGACCAGGGCTTGAACCCGTGTCCCCTGCATTAGCAGGCAGATTCTTAATCACTGCACCACCAGGGAAGCCCAAGAGTTTTTTTTTAAATAGTAGCCTAGCATTCCACTGTTTGGATGTTCTGTATTTTGCTTAATCAACTGCTTCTTATTGGATATCTAGGCTATTCCTCTTCTAGTATTCACTTAGTGGGTAGTAAACAGTTAATGAATCAATAAGAAATGTTTGTATCCATCCAATTAAAAAAAAAACTCACAAAACAAAAACACAAAAAAGGACAAAGAAAGCAACCCCACTTGCAAGGTTAAGACTGAGAATTTTAAAAACAAGGAAAAAAATTCTACAAATAGAATTGTCTTTTTAGAATACACCAAATTCTACATTATAACTACCCTAACAGTTAAACATGTCTTCTTCTCCACCCCCCTTATTCAGCTATTTAATATTCTCCTAGATAACCATGCCAATTCGCAATGGAAAATTACCTGCATTTAAAATACACAGTCCCTTCGTGGCTTCCATCATGCCTTCCCCTCTCGGGATTGTCCCATTCTACTCCTAACCAGAGTCCTGGCAGAACAAGAAAAACAAAATGAGCATTAAATTAGGACAGAGGTGATGCTCCATTTTTCTGCAAGCAAATACAGTTTGCAATGGAAACCACAGCACACAGATACCACTGGGGGAGAAAGAAATGTCTTTAGGAAAAGACAAGTTAATCTCAGACTCAGGACTTAATCAGCAAATGCAATAGCAAGTTTGGTTCAAAAAGCCAACAAAAAACACAACTGCAGAAAACAACAGTAGCTAAAATTTACAGACAGAAAGTAGAATGGTGGTTGCCAGGAGCTAAGGGGAGGGGAGAATGGGGAGTTCTTGTTTAATGGGTACAGAGTTTCAGTTTTGCAAAATGAAAAGAGTCCTGGAGATGGATGGTGGTGATAACTATGACAATGTTACTGTACTTAATACCACTGAACTATACACTTAAAAGTGGTAAAATGTAAGTTTAGTTATGTATAACTTACCACAATTAAAAAATATATATATATATATATACACACATATAAGATATCTCTTTCAAAGCACCAGAGGGCTAACAAGGCACTGAAGAATTACAAGGCCAAAATCTGAGAGAAAAGGGAAACCCAGAGTTAAATGAAGTCTTAAAGCAAATTTTTCCCCTCAAGGCATCTGCTGATTCTGGAAGAAAAGGCTGAAAAGCTAAAAAGCTGAACAGAGCTTTGGCCAGAGCTTTTGAGGGACTAAGAGGTCAATAATGAAAATTACAGCCTCCCAAGGAAGATGGAGGTTGCAAGAAACTCTCTAGGTTTTGTACTGGAGCTTGAAATGCCTTGATTCTAAGAGTTAAGAAGGAACCAACTCTAAACAGACTAGTCCTTGAAGTGACTGAAGGTCAACTTCAAATAATCTCATTCCTAGATTTGTTTAAGTGATCTGGGATTGCCACGGACCCTCGCCATCTGCTGGAGTTAACTTCAGTCCTCTCTGGAGGAAGCTAACACCATTGCAAAGCTCAAATTATAACTCTTCATAATCTATATCTGGCACTCAAACAAAAACAACCAAGCATAGAAAAAGATAAGCAGCTATGACTGAAAACCAAGAAAAACAACAGCCAACAGCAATAGATCCACTGGGCATCTGCATAATAGAGTTATACATATGTTTAATATTTTCAGGAAAACAAAAGATAAAATTGAAAACTTCAGCAGAAATATTTTTAAACTTTTTTCAAACCCTAAATGGAAATTCTGGAACTGAAAAATTCAATAATTCAAATTATAATTCAATGGATAGTTTTTTTACAATAGATTATACATAATTTTTTAAAAAAACAGGTCAGAAAAAAAAATATACAGAACATAGCACAGTAACAAGTGATGAAAAACAGACTAGCCTGTAAGAGACATAGAGAATACAACGAAAAGGTCTACCATGTATATAGAACGGGAGCCCCCAAAAGAGAGTAGGGAGAGATTGTGGAAAGAGCAATCTCTGAAGAAATAATGACTGAGGCTATTACAAAACTAAAGAAAGCCATCAAGCCACACATTTAAGAAGGTCTAAGAACAATAACAGTACAAATGCAAGACAAACAAAAAACAACCACACAAAAAAAAGAAAACAAAACAAAGCAAAACCAAACTCCACCAGTTGCCATATAACAAAGACAAACAGAAAAATCTTAAAACAGCTCGGGGTGAGGGAGAGGAAACAGATTATCTCCAAAGGAAAACAACCAGAAATAGTTGACTGACTTCTCCACAGAAACAGTAAAAGCCAGAAAGATAAATGAATAATATCTTCAAAATACTGGGGGGGGGGGGGGGGGGAAGTTAAAAACAAACAAACAAAAAAACCCTGGTAATCTGGAACACTGTAATTGGTGAAAATATCCTTCAAAAAAGTAAAGGCAAGCAAGGAGCCCTGAATACCCAAAACAATCTTGAAAAAGAATAACAAAGTCAGAGGGCTTACAATTTCCAATTTCAAAACTTGCTACAAAGCTACTGTAATCAAAAAAGTGTGGTACTGTCATAAGGCTCAGATCAAAGGAGTAGAGTTGAGAATCCAGAAATAAATCCATACATGGTCAGTTGGTTTTTGACAAAAGTGTCAAGTCAACTCAACAGGAAAGGACAGTCTTTTCAACAAATGGTGCTGAGACAACTAGATACCCACATGCAAAAGAATGAATTTGGACACCCAACTCTCATAATAGATAAAAAAAAAATAACTCAACATAGATCAACAACCTAAATATAAGACCTAACACCATAAGACTCTTAGAAGAAAACTTTATTTCTAAGGATTTATTTCTAATCCTAAAACTTAAGGATAAATCTATAAAACCATGGATTTGGCACTGGATTCTTAGATATGGCACCAAAAGCTCAAGCAACAAAAGAAAAAACAGATAAACTGGACTTCATAAAATTTAAACACTTTTGTACATCAAAGGCCATTAACAGAAATGGGTGAAAAATGTACCACTCTGGTGGGAGATGTTGATGATGGGGGAGGTTACGCATGTGTGGGGGCAGGAGGTATATGGGAAATCTCTGTACCTTCCACTCAACTTTCTTGTGAACTTAAAGCTATTCTAAAAAACAAAGTCTATTTTTAAAAGGTTAAAATGGTGTGTAATTGATAAAAATATCAAATCACTATGTCGCACACCTGAAACTAATATAATGTTTTAAGTCAACTATACTTCAATAAAAAGATTAAAATGGTAAATTTGTTACATATATTTTATAACAATTTTAAAATTTTAATGGAAAAAATGGGTAAAATGGCAAATTTTGTTTTATATATATGTAACCACAACTAAAAAAAAAATTTTTTTTAAGGCAACATAAAGGCAACTTCAACAAGGAAATATCAACAAGGGTGATCTTCAAGGAAAAAGAAAATTATCCCAGAAGGAAGCCTGAGGATACAGAGGGGAATGAAGGGCAACAAAATGGTAAATATATGGTAAGTCTAAATTAATACTGAAATACGAAACAACAGTAATATCAACTCTTTGGGTTTAAAATACACATAAATTGGGCTTCTCTGGTGGCGCAGTGGTTAAGAATCCACCTGCCAATGCAGGGGACACAGGTTCGAGCCCTGGTCCGGGAAGATCCCACATGCTGCAGAGCAACTAAGCCCATGTGCCACAACTACTGAGCCCACGCTCTAGAGCCCGTGAGCCACAACTACTGAGCCCGTGTGCCAGAACTACTGGAGCCTGTGCGCCTAGAGCCCGTGTTCCGCAACAAGAGAAGCCACTGCAATGAGAAGCCCACGCACCGCAGTGAAGAGTTGCCCCCGCTCTCTGCAACTAGAGAAAGCCCACACACAGCAACAAAGACCCAACACAGCCAAAAATAAAATAAAATTTAAAAAAAAATTTAAATAAAATAAAATACACAGATTAAAATATCCAACATATGGATAAGGAAGCAGGTAAGTGGAATTAATGTTCAAGTGTTCTAATGTCTTTGCATGAGTCCAGGAAGAGGTAAAATTACTAATTTTTATTAGGCTTTTATAAGTCAAAGACATATGTTTTAATCTCTAGGGTAACCACTAAATAATAAAAATGTATAAATACCAAATTAATAGAGGGAAATTTTAAACTAATCAATCCAGTGAAAGAAAAAAAAAGCAAAAAAGAGCATAGGCAAGACAAATTAGAAAGTAAATAATTAGATGGTAGACATAAACCCAAATTATCAACAATTAAATAAAACGATAATGGACTAAATATTCTAGTTAAAAGAGAGCTTGCAAAAACTGTCCTCGGGATTTTGATAGGGATAGCCACTGAATCTGTACATTGCTTTGGGTAGTACTGACATTTTAATAATATTAACTCTTCAAATCCATGAACATGGGATGTCTATTTATTTATGTCTTCTTTAATTTCTTTCAGCAGTGCGTTATAGTTTTCATTGTACAAGTCTTTTACCTCCTTGGTTAATTCTTAAGTATATCATTATTTTTGATGTGGTATAAACATACAATGCAATATTATTCAGCTTTAAAAAGGAAGGAAATTTTAACACATGGTACAGCATGTATGAACCCTGAGAACATTATACTAAGTGAAGTCATCCAGTCACAAAAGGACAAATGCTGTATGATTCCACCTATATGAGGTACTTAGAGTAGTCAAATTCATGGAGACAGAAAGTAGAATGTAGTTGCCAGGGACTGGGGGAGGGGAGAATGGGAAACTACTGTTTAATGAGTATGAAGGTTCAGTTCGAGACGATAAAAAAGGTTTTGGAGATGCATCACTTTGTGATGGTGGTTGCACAATATGAATGTATCTAATGCCACTGAACAGTACACTTAAAAAATGTGAAAAATGTAACTTTTATGTTATGTGTATTTGACCACAATAAAAAATAAATAAAAATTTAAAAACTGAAATCAGAGTAGGTTCTCTCAACACAGTGGAATTCAGCTGGAAGTCAATAACACAGAATTCATTAGAAAATCCTCATATATTTAGAAATTAAGGAGTATCATTCTAAATTACCTTGCATCAAAAAAGAAAGCACAATGTCAATTAGAAAATATTTTGAACCAAATCGTAATTTGGTTCAAAATCGTAAAAACACTACATGTCAAAATGTGGGGAATGCAGCTAAAAGTTGCATTTTGAGAGAAACTTACAGACTTAAATGTATATGTTAGGTTGAAGATGGAAAACAATCATCTGTCTCAAAATGTTAAGGGGAGAAAAACAAGTTAATTAAACCTAAATAAAGAAAGTAAAAGGAAGTAAATAATAAGGAGCGAAAATTAATAGGACAGGAAAATAAGTAAGACAGTTCTCTGCCCCAAAGCATCTTGAAGTTTTCTAATAGGGACAGATGTGTAAACTAACAGTCATTATATAAAGAATCAATCTTGGAGTAAAAGTAAATACAGGTGTTATGGGAGCACAGATAAGAAGACAAGTTAATATTGCTGGGAGTAGTTATGGAAAGACATACAGAGGTAGTAACACTTGAGGTCAGCCTTGAAGGGAAAATATGCCAGGTGAAGGCATAGTGTGAGATTTCATAATCTGTTTAGAGGACCTCAAAAAATCCTGAGTAGCTAGAGCAAAAAGTGTTGCCCAGAGGTTGCACAGGAGCACGTAGTTCAGGAGAAAAAGACTAAAGGTGTTAAAAGAGATTGCGCCCAACTGTGTCAAAGAGGCTGCAACATGGTAAAAGCTTTAACTTTATCCTGCTTCTCCAGAGAACCCTATTTAATAAGCATGGAGAAAAGAGACATACAGATGGCCAATAGGCACATAAAAAGATGCTCATGGGCTCCCCTTGTGGCACAGTGGTTAAGAATCTGCCTGCCAATGCAGGGGACATGGGTTCGAGCCCTGGTCTGGGAAGATCCCACATGCCGCAGAGCGGCTAGGCCTGTGAGCCACGACTACTGAGCCTGTGCGTCTGGAGCCTGTGCTCCGCAATGGGAGAGGCCGCGACAGTGAGAGGCCCGCGCCCCGCGATGAAGAGTGGCCCCCCCGCGCCGGAACTGGAGAAAGCCCTCGCACAAAAACGAAGACCCAACACACCCAAAAATAAATAAATAAATAAATTTATTTTTTAAAAAAAGATGCTCATCATCTAATTATTAGAGAAATGCAAATCAAAACTACAATGAGGTACCACCTCACACCAGTCACAATGGACATCATTAAAAAGTCTACAAATAGGGGCTTCCCTGGTGGCGCAGTGGTTGAGAATCCGCCCGCCGATGCAGGGGACACGGGTTCGAGCCCTGGTCTGGGAAGATCCCACATGCCACGGAGCAACTGGGCCCGTGAGCCACAACTACTGAGCCTGCGCGTCTGGAGCCTGTGCTCCGCAACAAGAGAGGCTGCGATAGTGAGAGGCCCGTGCACCGCGATGAAGAGTGGCCCCCACTTGCCACAACAAGAGAAAGCCCTCGCACAGAAACGAAGACCCAACACAGCCAAAAATAAATAAATAAATAAATAAATAAATAAAAAAGCAAAAAAAAAAAAAAAAGTCTACAAATAACAAATGCTGGAGGGAGTGTGGAGAAAAGGGAACACTCTTACACTGTTGGTGGGAATGTAAATTGGTTCAGCCACTATGGAGGTTCCTCAAAAAACTAAAAATAGAGTTACCTTATGACCCAGCAATTCCACTCCTGGGCATATACCCAGATAAAACTATAATTCCAAAAGATACATGCACCCCAATGTTCACAGCAGCACTATTTACAATAGCTAAGACATGGAAGCAACCTAGATGTCCATCAACAGATGAACGGATAAAGAAGATGTGGTACATATATACAATGGACTATTACTCAGCCATTGAAAAGAATGAAATAATGCCATTTGCAGCGACATGGATAGACCTAGAAATGATCACACTAAGTGAAGTCAGACAGAGAAAGACAAATACCATATGATATCACTTATATGTGGAATCTAAAATATTGATACAACACAAATGAACATATCTACGAAACAGAAACAGACTCACGAACATAGAGAACAGACTTGCGGTTGCCAAGGCAGGGGGCAGGGAAAGACTGGGAGTTTGGGATTAGCAGATGCAAACTATTATATATAGAATGGATAAACAACAAAGTCCTACTATATAATACGGGGAACTATATTTCATATCTTGTGATAAACCATAATGGAAAAGAATATGAAAAAGAATATATATATTTATAACTGAATCACTTTGCTGTACAGCAGAAATTAACACAACATTGTAAATCAACTATACTTCAATAAAATTTTTTTAAAAAAGCATGGAGAAACATGACCTCAATTTTGAAGGTAAAAACTGAAGCTTGGGGAAAATATGTGACTTGTTAAAGGGAAAACTGTTTCTTCCACTAATCTCACAACACTTCTGACACCAGATGTGTGGGTTTTTCCACACCAAGAGATCCTCCAGTTCTTGGCGGACACGGGGGGTTGCTGCAATTCAACTCAATTCTGACACGGACTGCCTGGAGTTAGTGCAGACCCCTAGGTTAAGGGCTCAGTCCCACAAGACTGCCCCCGCTTGAGACGCTAGTCTCAAGTCCCAGGTTGTCACCTGTACTTCTCACCAACAGCCTATGAATCAGGGGTCTCCACATTCCTTCCTAAAAATTCCTAATTTGCTAGAACGGCTCAGAGAACTCAGGGAAACACTTACACTTACCAGTTTATTATAACGGATATAATAAAGGAGACAGATGAAGAGGTACATAGGGCAAGGTCCGGAACAGTCCTGCGTGCAGGAGTCTCTCCCTGTGGAGTTTGGGGCACCACCCTCTCAGCATGTAGGTGGGCTCACCAACCTGGAAGCTCTCCAAATACATAGTTTAGGGATTTTCATGGAGACTTTGGAGACTTCATCAAGTAGGCATGACTGATTACTAACTCTATCTCCAATCCTCTTCCCTCCCCAGAAGACAGGAATGGGACTGAAAGTTGCAGCCTCTTAATCATGCTGTGGTCTTTCTGGTGACTAGTCCCCAGTCTGATGCTATCTAGGGGATTTCATCAGTCTGGAGATTCCAAGGGCCTTAGATGCTCTTGTGTCAGGAACTGAGGTCAAAGACCAAATGTGAGAACGAAAGAGGCTCCTGGCATCCCCACACTCAGGAAATTACATGGGTTTTAGGAGCTCTGTGTCAGGAACCTGATGCAGAGACCAATATCTATTTCTTATTGTCACAACTGCCAAAATAACATAGCCAAAAAGAACCAGATCCTGTACTAGCACACACACAATTCTTCTGTGTCCTAATCCACTTTTTATCAAACAAACGCCTTTAGATAAGAAGTAAATACGGTTAATGCTATTCATCATAAAAGCCATGAGAATGAGTTAAGTTGATGGATATTACCAAAAAGAATGCACAACACAAGGCCATGCTTCCTCAATACAAAGAACAAGTCACAACTCAAGCTAACACAGGTGGAAAAAGCAAGGCCAGCGCTCAGTTGTGATGAGCCGTGACTCTGATGAAGAATCACTACTGTTTGGCAAAGCTATTGCCCAGGAGCCAGTGCATTAAAGACAGAGCAGCAAGCAGAGAAAGCAGTGTAGTACATCTGAGAGAGCAGAGAGGAGTGGTAGCTGGGCAGGACTTCCTCATCAGTTAGCTCCCAAGAGTGTAAGATCCGGCTCTGCCTTCCACATGCCAGGGGTGATAAGACCTTGATTAGCCACAGTCTAGCACATTCAAATGCACGAAAGATTGAAGCAGACACGAGAATATAGGTTTATTAATTTACAATGATAAATAAAACTGTCACACACAAGCCTAAATCTCTTGACTAACGTGAGGACTCCACTGTCTTCTGGGACATCAAGACACGTGAAAAACCAATTGTAATCAGACCCAACCTCACTGAAATCACAAGATTTAAAAATAATGACTCCAACAGCCCAGCAGTCACACTCCTTGGTATTTACCTAAATGGGCTGAAACTTACGTCTACACAAAAGCCTGCACACAGATGTTCCCAGAAGCTTTACTCATAACGGCCAAAACTTGGACACATGGACAAATATTCCATCTAGACGATGGAATATTATTTACTGCTAAAAAGAAATGAGCTATCAAGACATGAAAAGACATGGAGGAAACTTCAATGCAGATTACTAAGTGAAAAAAGGCAATGTGAAAAGGCTACATATAGTAGGATTCCAACTATATGAATTTCTGGAAAAGGCAAAACTATGGAGACAGTAAAAAGATCGATGATTACCACAGCTTAAGGGTGGAGAGAGGAATGAATAAGCAGAACACAGGAGATTTCTAAGCCAGTGAAACTATTCCATGTGATATTATAATAGTGGACAAATGTCACTGAACACTTGTCAAGACCCACACAGAATGTACAACAGCAAGAGTGAGCTACAATGTAAGTGAGGGACTCTGGGTGATGGAGATGTGTCAGTTTAGGCTCATCCACTGTAACAGATGTACTGCTCTGGAGCTGGGTGTTGATAGTGGGGAGGCTGTGCTGTTGTAGGCATTCTCTGTACTTTCTGCTCACTTTTTCTGTGAGCCTAAATTGCTCTAAAAAATGGACTATTTTTTAAAAAATAATAACTCCATATATATGATCAATATATTCTACTCCTGTAAACATACTAACATGAGAAGCCACACCATAACTCAGGAGATTGCTTGGTGAGCATGAAATACAAACTAGACGAGTTCGATAAATGGAATATTTAATGGTGTTTGGTAAAAGTATCTAGACCTGTCTATCTCATAAGATCAGTAACCTTAACACTGAGATAGGAATCATCTCAAGTCCACTGGCTATAACTCCTGGATCCACCTCCAGCTAGGGCTGCGCCAGGGATACAGTCCCTTTGCCTTCCCTCTTCGAAGTCTAAGATGGGTGCTGCCAACATCTGCCTTGGCGATTCTTTTGTCCTGACTTCCTGGGCTGACCAACTCCTGAGATAACTAACACTTGTTTTTTTTTTCTTTAAAGATATATGACTACACTCAAGTCATCCAAGTGAGAAATTCAGAGAATCTTCCATCTCCATTGAGTGATGTTGCTAATCTGATTCACTGTTGATCTTCACAAAATTACTCTCAGAGAGAGTACCAGCTTAGCGCCTCCAAATACTGTCCACAGCTCATAGCTGAAACAAAAAGTTTCAATCCTCCAACAGCTCGAATCACTTTACTACACGGTTAGTCTAAAAAACCTTGGGGTCTTTGAAATTAGGAAGTAGGTTATTTTTAACACTACCCTAGGCAGTCTTAGGAATATTCCAGTGCCTCCTGGAGGTAGGCTCTTGCTGTTAATCTGTAATCTGTAGCTCGAGAATGTCCTTAAAAGATTTACAATAACATACAATTTTTTAAAATTTCAGGGGAGAGGGCTCCAATCAAGATGGCAGAGTAGCAGGATACATCCCACAAATACATCAAAAATACAACTACAAACAGAACAATTCTCACAAAACACCTACTGAACACAAGTAGAAGACCTCAAACACCTGAAAGCACAAGAAAGATCTCTACGTAACCGGATAAGACGATAGGAAAAAAATAAAAAAGAGGAAGTGGGATGGGACCTGCACCTCTAGGAGGGAGCTGAAAAAAAGGAAAGGTTCCCGCACCCTGGGAAGCCCCATCACTGGAGGGGAGATCAGCCGGGACAGAAAAGGAGCTTCAGAGGCTCAGAGGAGAGTGCAACAACCAGTTTGCGGCAGGCAGACAACAGAGAGACCTACACAGATCGTCTGTGCCACAACCCTGAGTCCCCCAGTCTGAGACGTGCATCCACTGGTACTGGTGGGGGCTGGGTGCTGAAACTCGGGGTGTAGAGGACAAACCCAGGGAGATGACTGGTGTTGGCTGAGTGGAGAGAGCCTGAGGGGCTGGAGTGTGGCACAGCCACAAACGGGGGTGGTTGAGGAAGAAGCCTGGGCCCGCCATAGAAGCATAGTGCCATTGATCAGTGTCGCATGAGGGGACAGCCTCTGGCTCCATGCACAGGCCCCCTGCGGGCTTTGGGAGAGCACACCGCAGCCACTGCCTTGGCCGGCTCCTGCCTGGGCAAGCTCACTGGTCCCAACAGCCACCCAGGCGGGCTCCCATGCCAACCACCACCTTGACAAGCCCCAGGAGCAGAAGCCAGCAGGTTGCCCGTGCACAGAGGTGGACCTGAACCACAGTGGAGCGCCAGTGGTTGCATGACTCAGGAAGCAGAGCTGAAATCTCTCCCTGCAGCTGCATGAGCTGCGGGTTTACACCTCTGGCTTTGTAAATTCAGCGCCTGTGAGACATCTGAACGGACAATGGGTGCTCCCACGGCTGGGACGGGTATGGCCTTAGCAGCTGTGGGCTTTGTGGGCGCGTGAAAATGGGGACTGGGCCAGGACAGGGTCTGAGCTGCCTCTATAGCTCCCACTGCAGGTCCAGGTGCACAACTGCTGCAGTCCTGGGACCTGACTTCAGTGGGTCTGTGCTGGTGGCTTTGTGAAAACAATGCCTGAGAGACACCAGGGCCAATTGCCAGCATACCCAAGGCTGAGGCAGGGCCAAGGGCAAGGGCAATGGCACCAACAGTGTACTCTGTGAGCCTGCACAACAGGTGAAAGGTGACATAACAGAAAAAACTCACAGTGAAAAGCTCTGGGGAATTCCCTGGTGGTGCAGTGGTTAAGAATCCACTTGCCAGGGGCTTCCCTGGTGGCACACTGTTTAAGAATCTGCCTGCAAATGCAGGGGACACGGGTTTGAGCCCTGGTCTGGGAAGATCCCACATGCTGTGGAGCAACTAGGCCTGTGCGCCACAACTACTGAGCCTGTGCTCTAGAGCCCGTGCTCCACAACGAGAAGCCACCACAATGAGAAGCCCGCACACCGCAACGAAAAGTAGCCCCCACTCACCGCAACTAGAGAAAGCTCACATGCAGCAACAAAGACTCAGCGCAGCCAAAAATAAATATATAAAATTAATTAATTAGTTAATTTTTTAAAAAAAGAAAAGAAAATCTCCAGCAGAGGAATACTCAGTGGCTCCTCTCCCAGTGGGAACACTCCAATCCCACCTACCTCGCACTGTAGCTCAGAAACACAGCTCAGAAACGGATCTGAGGGCTTCTACTCCAACAACTAGGGAGTAGACCCGGCCCCTGAAAGGGCAGTGACAACCACAGAGCAAAGAGAAGGCCCCACTCAATATCCAGGGCAGGCTCTGATCACCACAACACCAGTCACACTACCTATCAATGGGATAATGCCAGCATACACTGAGGAAAGAGGTGGCAGACACCCATACTAAAAACAACCCTCACACCATAAATATCAAGCCCATGCAGGCTACACAGAGATGCTCTCACATAAAAATAGCCTCCAAGACTAACAGTCTTCTCTAATAGTCTCCTATTTTTATTATCCACTCGCATCAATGGACAGATCTTCTAGATAAAAAAATCAACAAGGCAACAGGGATCCTAAATGATACAATAAAACAGTTAGATTCAATTGATATTTTGAGGGCATTACATCCAAAAACAAAACAAAAAAAACCAGAATACACATTCTTTTCAAGAACGGAACATTCTCTAGAATTGACCACATACTAGGGCACAAAACAAGCCTCAACAAATGCAAGAGTACAGAAATTATCTCAAGCATCTTCTCTGACCACAATGGCATGAAACTAGAAATCAACCACAGGGAAAGAAATGAAAAAAAAAATGATTACATGGAAACTAAACAACATGCTACTAAAAAACCAATGCATCAACAAGGAAATTTTAAAAATTTAGGACTTCCCTGGTGGTCTAGTGGCTAAGACTCCATGCTCCCAATTCAGGGGGCCTGGGTTCAACCCCTGGTCGGGGAACTAGAGCTCTCATGCCACAACTAAAGAGTCCGCATGCCGGAACTAAATATCCCGCACGCAGCAACAAAGATCCCACGTGCCGCAACTAAGACCTGGCGCAGCCAAATAAATAAATATATATATTTTAAAATATACTAAAAAAACTTAAAATACCTTGAGGCAAATGACAATGAAAACAAAATCATATAAAATCTATGGGATGCAGCCAAAGCAGTTCTTAGAAGGAAGTTCATAGCAATAGAGGCCTTCCTGAGAAAACAAGAAAAATCTAAAATAAACAACCTAAAATACCACCCAAAAAAATTAGAAAAAGAAAAACAAACAAAACCTAAAGTCAGGAGAAAGAAGGAAATAATAAAGATAAGGGAGGAAATAAATAAAATAGAGATTAAAGAGCAATAGAAAAAAAGTCAATAAAACCCAAGAGCTTGTTCTTTGAAAAGGTAAACAAAATTGATAAGCCTCTGGCTAGGCTCACCAAAAAGAAAAGAGAGAGAGAACCCAAATTAAACAAATAAAGAAATAAAAAAGGAGAAATCTCAACCAATACCACAGAAATACAAAAAACCATAAGGAATACTATGAACAATTACATGCCAACAAATTTAACAACCTGGAATAAATGGACAACTTTCTAGAAACATACAGCCCACCAAAACTGAATCAAGAAAAAAATAGATAATTTGAACAGATCGATCACTAGAAGTGAAATAGAATCTGTAGTTTAAAAAAAACTCCCAACAAACAAAAGTCCAGGCCCAGACGGCTTCACAGGAGAATTCTACCAAACATGCGAAGAAAAATTTATACTGATCCTTCTCAAACTCTTCCAAAAGACTGAAGAGGAGGGAATACTCCCGAAGACATTCTATGAAGCCACCATCACCCTGATACCAAAATCAGACAAAGATACCACCACAAAAGAAAATTACAGGCCAATATCTTTGATGAACATAGATGCAAAAATTCTCAACAAAATATTAGCAAACAGAATCCAACAACACATAAAAAAGATCATACACCATGACCAAGTGGGATTCATCCCAAGTTCACAAGGATGGTTCAACATACACAAATCAATCAATGTAATACACCACATTAACAAAAGTCAAAAAACACATGATCACCTCAATAGGTGCAGAAAAAGCATTTGACAAAATTCAACATCCATTTATGATCAAAACTCTTACCAAAGTGGATATAGGGGAACATATCTCTACATAATAAAAGCCATTTATGAAAACCCACAGCCATTATAATACTCAACGGTGAAAAGCTGAAAGCCTTCCTGCTAAAATCTGGAACAAGACAAGGATGCCCACTCTCACCACTTCTATTCAACATGGTATTGGAAGTCCTAACCACAGCAATCTGACAAGAAAAAGAAAGAGAAGGTATCCAAATTGGAAGTGAAGAGGTAAAATTGTCATTGTATGGAAAAATGACATACTGTATATAAAAACCCTAAGGACTCTACACAAAAAATACTAGATCTAATAAATGAATTCAGCAAAGCAGCAGGAAACAAGATTAACATACAGAAATCAGTTGTATTTCTTAACACTAACAATGAAATATCAGAAAGGGAATGTAAACAAGAAATTCCTTTTAAAATGGCACCAAAAAAAAAAAACAAACAAAAAACCTTAGGAATAAACCTCACCAAGGAGGTGAAAGACTTAACATGCTGAGAACTATCAACACAAAACATTAATAAAGGAAACTAAAGATGACTCAAAGAAATGGAAAGATATCCCATGCTCTTGTATTGGAAAAATAAACATTGTTAAAATGGCCATACTACCCAAAGCAATCCACAGATTTAATGCAATACCTATCAAAATACCCATGACATTTTTCACAGAACTAGAGCAAATAATCCTTAAATTTATATGGAACCATAAAAGACCCAGAATTACCAAAGTAATCCTGAGGGAAAAGGAACAAAGCAGGAGGCATAACCCTCCCAGACTTCAGACAATACTACAAAGCTACAGTAATCCAAACGGCATTTGGTATATGTACAGAAACAGACATACGGATCAATGGAACAGAATAGAGAGCCCAGAAATAAACCTACACATCTATGGATGATTAATCTTTGAAAAGGAGGCAAGAATATACAATGGGGAAAAGACAGCCTTTCCCATCAAGTGGTGTTGGAAAAGTTGGACAGCCGCATGTAAATCAGTGCAGCTAGAAAACATTCTCACTACCATACACAAAAGTAAACACAAAATGGCTTAAAGACTTAAATATAAGACAAGACACCATAAAACTCCTAGAAGAGAACACAGGCAAAACATTCTCTGACATAACTCATACCAATGTTTTCTTAGGTCAGTCTCCCAAAGCGATAGAAATAAAAGTAAAAATAAACACATGGGACCTAATAATCAAACTTATAAGCTTTTGCACAGCAAAGGAAACCATAAACAAAATGAAAAAACAACCCACAGAATGGGAGAAAATATTGCAAATGATGCAACTGACAAGGGCTTAATTTCCAAAATATACAAACAGCTCCTACAATTCAGTAACAAAAAAACAAACAACCCAATAGAAAAATGTACAGAAAACCTAAATAGACATTTCTCCAAAGAAGACATATAGATGGCCTATAGGCACATGAAAGGATGCTCATCATCGCTAATTATTAGAGAAATTCAAATCAAAACAGCAATGAGGTACCACCTCACACCAGTCAAAATGGCCATAATTAAAAAGTCTACAAATAATAAATGCTGGAGAAGCTGTGGAGAAAAGGGAAACCTCTTACACTGTTGGTGGGAACGTAAACTGGTTCAGCCACTATGGAAAACAGTATGGAGGTTCCTCAAAAAACTAAACATAGAGTTACCATATGACCCAGCAATCCCACTCCTGGGCATATACCCAGACAAAATTATAATTTGAAAAGATACATGCACCCCCTAGGTTCATAGCAGCACTATTCCAAGACATGAAAACAACCTAAAGGTCCATCGACAGATGAATGGATAAAGAAGATGTAGTGTATACATATATATATGTGTGTGTGTATATATATATATATATATATATATGTATACACTGTATACACTATATATATTCCATTATATATATATATATAAAATGGAATATTACTCAGCCATTAAAAAGAATGAAATAATGACATTTGCAGCAACATGGATGAACCTAGAGATTATCATACTAAGCGAAGTAAGTCAAAAAAAGAAAAATACCATATATCATTTATATGCGGAAGCTACAATATGATACAAATGAACATATCTACAAAACAAAAACAGATTCACAGATGTAGAGAACAGACTTGTGGTTGCCAAGGGGGAGGGGGCTGGGGGAGGGAAGGACTGGGAGTTTGGGATTAGCAGTTGCAAACTGTTGTATATAGGATGGATAAACAACACGGTCCTACTGTACAGCACAAGGAACTATGTTCAATATCCTATTATAAACCATAATGGAAAAGAATATATATATATACATATGTATAACTGAGTCACTTTGCTGTAAAGCAGAAATTAACACAACATTGTAAATCAACTATACTTCAATAAAAAAAATATTTTTTAATTCAGGGGAAAGATAACTGGGTACTGAAAGATCAGAAGCCACTAACAACAACAAAAAAAGTATGGGGGGGAATATAAGAAGCATTAAAAGAGAACAGAAGAGAATAATTGAAAAAGTAGCAGTGAAGTATAAAATAGCTTTGAGCATCCTTGCAGCAAGAAGAAAAAGATGCAATTCTCTTTTTCAATAGTAAAACCACCTCAGTTTTTTCTCTTTCCCTGAGCTAACAGTAATTTGTCAAAAGAATGTATAAGGGGCATCAAGTAAGATAATGAAGAACATATCACACTTGATAGCATCTTTATAACACATTCACTGGTATTTCAGAAGTGCCTATTTCTTAATTCAAGCCTCAGCTGAAGCCCAGGACAAAAAGCTTAGTTTTGTAAAGGCAGTTATACTAAGGGCTCAGATGGTTTTATTTTGCTTCCTGGTGACTTCCTGGTGCAACCTAAGTAATAAAAACTTAGCCTTTCTCAAAATGTGACATCAGAATCATCTAGGGAGCACATTTAAAATGACGAGTCCTGGACCATAACTCCAACCTACTGAATTAGAATCTCTGCATGTCCAACCTGAGAATTCATATTTCTAACAAGCACCCCAGGCACGCTTCATCAGACTCCCCTTCCTAGACACGTTACCTCAGCTGGGCTTCTTTCTACCTTTAAATGACAGCAATTCCAAACTGAAGTCACTTATAATAAACTAAACAACAGGTATTCTATTTGGCTATCCCTAGTTCTACGGCACATGGTTGATAAGGGTTATAGTTTAATCTGACAATTAAAGACCACATTTTCTGGCCTTGAGGGCCAGGAATTACAGATATTTATATTTACTACATTGATGACTATAAATTATCATGCTCTAACAAAAAACAATATATTATGATGATTTTCCTATACACGGAAATTAAGTATTCTAAGAAAGGAGTATTTTTTTCTAATTCACAGTAATAACAACAATAGCAAAAACAATAATCTCTAACATTTAAAAGGTTCTTACTTCCTGTCAGGCACAGTTCTAAGTGCTTTATATGTATTAATTCACTGAATCCTCCTAACAATCCTTTGAGGTGGAACACTTTGCAAGCTTGTGGGCTACACAAATACCACTAACTTACAGGAGCAAGAATTCTCTCTGGGGAAGCAACCTCACATCTGTTCAAAGCCTCAAACCAGTACACACTTGAGTACCAAATTTTCTGCATCTATAAGGTATGGAAGAGGTGACCTGGAGCCTAAAACACTTTAACTTAGAAATTACCAAATGCTTATTTCTCCTATAATAAAATCTGCTACAAATTTTAAGAAGGGCTACATTCCAGTAATAAGTTATAAAATACATCTTGAAATAACAAGTGTATTACCTAATTAGTTACACTAGTTTTTTTACTTGCATACTATTATGTGTCTGTCAAAGACAATGACTTTGCTTTTGACATAATGTTTAAATGTTGTTCTAGACTGCAGTTAGTCAATAGGTTTTGCTGTTCTTCCATCTACTCCCAGAACATGAAAACACATCATGTCATCACATTTAAACACATATTCATCTTTCTGTTACCTTTGGTAGGAAGACAAAAGCATGATTCATCCAAAAGCTGTACCAAAACGCTCCAAAAAGAGCACTTTATACATATTTCATGTATCAAATAAATCATGTAAACTCTGATTCTCAATGGTATTATTTCAATAAAGTCTATGAAAAAAAGAACATTAAAAACTTCGGAATAACAACAGCAACAAAACAACACTGACAAAGTACAACTGACAAATGTTATTTTTAAAAATACCTTGGCCATATAACCTAGCTCATAAATAATGTCAACAGCCTACATACAGTACTGTCAAAATGTTACAAAAGTCGTAAAATGTTAATAAACAACTTTCCTCTTTGGGGAGAAAAGAAGTGTAACAATAGTAAAGATTAGATATAAATTTTCTTTACATGGGATACCAAGAAACCCATATCTAATGTTAATCAAGAAAAAAGCCAGTGCAGAATTTTTGTGGCATAAACAGCAGATTAAAAGACCTATAACTGCTGTATCAAAACCTCATGGTAACTGCAAACCAAAAATCTACTATACACACACACACACACACAAAGAAAAAGCAATCCAAACACAACACTAAAGACAGTCATCAAATCACAAGAGAACAAAAGAGGAAGGGAAGAAAAAAGACCTTCAAAAACAAATCCAAAACAATTAACAAGCTGGCAATAAGAACATACATATGGGTAATTACCTTAAATGTAAATGGATTATATGCTCCAACCAAAAGACACAGACTGGCTGAATGGATATAAAAACAAGACCCATATATATGCTGTCTACAAGAGACCCACTTCAGATCTAGGGCCACATACAGACTGAAAGTGAGGGGATAGAAAAAGTTATTCCATGCAAATGGAAATCAAAAGAAAGCTGGAGTAGCAATACTTGTATCAGACAAAATAAACTTTAAAATAAAGACTGTTATAAGAGACAAAGAAGGACACTATGTAATGATCAAGGGATCAATCCAAGAAGAAGATATAACAATTGTAAATATGTACGCACCGAACATAGGAGCACCTCAATATATAAGGCAAATGCCACCAGCCATAAAAGGAGAAATCGACAGTAACATGATAATAGTGGTGGACTTCAACACCCCACTTTCATCAATGGACAGACCATCCAGACAGCTAATCAGTAAGAAAACCCAGGCCTTAAATGACACATCAAACCAGATGGACTTTTTTGATGTTTACAGAGCATTTCATCTGATAGCAGCAGAATACACATTCTTTTCAAGTGCACATGGAATATTCTCCAGGACAGATCACATGCTGGGCCACAAAGTGAGCCTCGGTATATTTAAGAAAACTGAAATCATTTCAAGCATCTTTTCCGACCACAACAGTAGGAGATTAGAATTCAACTACAAGAAAAAAATTATAAAAAACAAAAACACATGGAGGCTAAACAATATGCTACTAAACAACCAATGGATCACTGAAGAAATCAAAGAGGAAATCAGAAAATACCTAGAGACAAATGAAAACAAAAACACGACAATCCAAAACCTATGGGATGCAGCATAACCAGTTCTAAGAGGGAAGTTTGTAGCAATACAATCTTACTTCAGAAAACAAGAAATATCCCCAATAAACAACCTAAACTTACACCTAAAGCAACTAGAGAAAGAAGAAACAAAACCTAAAGTTAGTAGAAGTAAAGAAATCATAAAGATCAGAGCAGAGGGACTTCCCTGGTGGCACAGTGGTTGAGAATCCGTCTGCCAGCACAGGGGACATGGGTTTGAGCCCTGGTCTGGGAAGATCCCGCATGCCGCGGAGCAACTAAGCCTGTGCACCACAACTACTGAGCCTGCGCTCTAGAGCCCACGAGACACAACTACTGAAGCCCACACGCCCTAGAGGCCGTGCTCTGCAACAAGAGAAGCCACTGCAATAAGAGGCCCGCACACCGCAACGAGGAGTGGTCCCCCACTCACCGCCAACGACAGAAACCCTGTGCGCAGCGATGACCCAACGCAGCGGAAAAAAAAGAGATCAGAGCAGAAATAAATGAAATAGAGATGAAGAAAATAGAAAAAAGATCAATAAAACTAAAGGCTGAAAAAACAAAAAAAACAAAAAGGTGGTTCTTTGAAAAGATAAACAAAATTGATAAACCTTTAATGAGACTCATCGAGAAAAAAAGGGAGAGGGCTCAAATCAATAAAATTAGAAACGAAAAAGGAGAAGTTACAATGGACACCACAGAAATACAAAGGATAAGAGACTACTACAAGCAACAGTATGCCAATAAAATGGACACCCTAGAAGAAATGGACAAATTCTTACAACGGTACAATCTCCCAAGACTGAACCAGGAAGAAATAGAAAATATGAACAGACCTACCACAAGTACTGAAATTGAAACTGTGATTTAAAAAACTCCCAACAAAGACTTCCCTGGCAGTCCAGTGGTTAAGACTCCATGCTTCCACTGCAGGGAGCACGGGTTTGATCCCTCGTTGGAGAACTAAGATCCCTTCTGCTTTGCAGCGTGGCAAAGAAAACCAAAAAAAAAAAAAACAAACAAAAAAACTCCCAACAAACAAAAGCCCAGGACCAGATAGCTTCATGGGGGAATTTTATCAAAAATTTAGAGAAGAGTTAACACCTATTCTTCTGAAACTATTTCAAAAACCTGTAGAGGAAGGAACACTCCCAAACTCATCCTATGAGGCTACCATCATCCTGCTACAAAAACCAGACAAAGATACCACAAAAAAAGAAAATTACAGGCCAATATCACTGATGAACACAAACACAAAACTCCTCAACAAAATACTACCACAATACATTGAAAGGATCATACACCATGATCAAGTGGGATTTATCCCAGGGATGCAAGGATTTTTCAATATCTGCAAGTCAATCAATGTGATACACCACATTAACAAACTGAAGAATAAAAACCATATGATCATCTCAATAGATGCAGAAAAAGGTTTTCACAAAATTCAACAAAGATTTATAATAAAAACTCTCCAGAAAGTGGGCACACAGGGAACCTACCTTAACATAATAAAGGCCATATATATGACAAACCCACAGGTAACAACATACTCAATGGTGAAAACCTGAAAGCATCTCCTCTAAGATCAGGAACAAGACAACAATTTCCATTCTGCCCACTTTTATTCAATGTAGTTTTGGAAGTCCTAGCCACGGCAATGAGAGAAGAAAAAGAAATAAAAGGAATCCAAATTGGAAAAGAAGTAAAACTGTCATTGTTTGCAGATGACATGATACTATACATAGAAAATCCTAAAGATGCCACCAGAAAACTACTAGAGCTCATCAATGAATGTGGTAAAGTTGAAGGATACAAAACTAATACACAGAAATCTGTTGAAGTTCTATACACTAACAACAAAAGATCACAAAGAGAAATTCAAAAGACAATCCCATTTATCATCGCATCAAAAAGAATAAAATACCTAGGAATAAACCTACCTAAGGAGGGAAAAGACCTGTACTCCAAGAACTTTAAAATGCTGATGAAAGAAATCTAAGATGACACAAACAGATGGATAGATATACCATGTTCTTGGATTGGAAGAATCAATATTGTCAAAATGACTATATTACCCAAAGTAATCTACAGATTCAATGCAATCCCTATCAAATTACCAATGGCATTTTTTGTAGACCTAGAACAATTTTTTAATTTGTATGGAAACAAAAAAGACCCCAAATAGCCAAAGCAATCTTGAAAAAGAAAAATGGAGCTGGACGAATCAGACTCCCTGGCTTCAGACTATACTATAAAGCCACAGGAATCAAAAGAGTATGCTACTGGCACAAAGACGGACTCATAGATCAATGGAACAGGTACGAAAGCCCAGAAATAAACCCATACACCTGTGGTCAATTAATCTACGACAAAGGAGACAAGAATATACAATGGAGAAAAGACAGTCTCTTCAAGAAGCAGTGCTGGGAAACCTTAACAGCCACATGTAAAAGAATGAAATTAGAACATTCTCTAACACCATACACAAAAATTACTCAAAATGGATTGAAGACCTAAATGTAAGACGGGATACTATAAAACTCTTAGAGGAAAACATAGGCAGAACACTCTTTGACATAAATTGCAGCAATATATTTTTGGATCCACATCCTAGAGTAATGAAAATAAAAACAAAAATAAACAAACAGGACCTAATTAAACTTAAAAGCTTTTGCACAGCAAAGGAAACCATAAACAAAATGAAAAGGCAACCCACAGAATGGGAGAAAATATATGCAAATGAAGTGACTGACAAGGGATTAATCTCCAAAATATATAAACAGCTCATGCAGCTCAATTAAAAAAAAAAAATTAACCCAATCAAAAACTGGGCAGAAGATCTAAATCAGACATTTCTCCAAAGAAGACATACAGAAGGCCAAAAAGCACATGAAAAGATGTGTGACATCGCTGATTCTTGGAGAAATGCACATCAAAACTACAATGAGGTATCACTTCATGGTGGTCAGAATGGCCACCATCAAAAAGTCTACAAATAAAAAATGCTGGAGAGGGTGTGGAGAAAAGGGAACCCTCCTACACTGTCAGTGGGAATGCAAATTGGTACAGCCACTATGAAGAACAGTAAAAAGGTTCCTTAAAAAACTAAAAATAGGGAATTCTCTGGGCAGTCCAGTGGTTAGGCCTTGGCGCTTTCACTGCTGGGGCCCAGGTTCGATCCCTGCTCAGGGAACTAAGATCCTGCAAGCTGCACAGCGCAGACAAAAAAAAAAAAAAAAAACTAAAGTAAAAATAGAGCTACTATATGATCCAGCAATCCCACTCCTGGGCACATACACAGAGAAAACTATTATTCAAAAAGATACATGCACCCCAATGTTCACTGCAGCACTATTTACAATAGCTAAGACACGGAAACAACCTAAATGTCCACTGACAGAGGAATGGATAAAGCAGGTGTGGTACATATACACAAAGGAATATTACTCATCCATAAAAAAGAATGAAATAATGCAATTTGGAGCAACATGGATGGACCTAGAGATTATCATATGAAGTGAAGTAAGTCAGACACAGAAAGACAAATACCATATGATATCACTTATATGTGGAATCTAAAAAATGATACAAATGAACTTATTTACAAAACAGAAACAGACTCACAGTGAAGTAAGTCAGAAAAACAAATACCATATGCTAACACATATATATGGAATCTAAAAAAAAAGAGGTTCTTACGAACCTAAGGACAGGACAGGAATAAAGATGCAAACGTAGAGAATGGACTTGGAGGACACAGGGAGCAGGAAGGGTAAGCTGGGACAAAGTGAAAGAGTAGCACTGACATATATACACTACCAAATGTAAAATAGATAGCTAGTGGGAAGCAGCTGCATCGCACAGGGAGATCAGCTCAGTGCTTTCTGACCACCTAGAGGGGTGGGATAGGGAGGGTGGGAAGGAGATGCAAGAAGGAGGGGATATGGGGATATATGTATACTTATAGCTGATTCACTTTGTTATACAGCAAAAACTAACATAACACTGTAAAGCAATTATACTCCAATAAAGATGTTTAAAAAGAAAAAAAAAAGAAACACACTCACAGACTCCAAAAATAAACATGGTTACCAAAGGGGGGGACTTCCCTGGTGGTGCAGTCGATAGGACTCTATACTCCCAATGCAGGGGGCCCGGGTTTGATCCCTGGTCAGGGAACTAGATCCCACATGCATGCCGCAACTAAGGAGCCTGCGTGCCGCAACTAAGGAGCCCATGAGCCACAACTAAGGACCCCACATGCCACAACTAAGGAGCCCATGTGCTGCAACTAAGGAGCCTGCCTGCTGCAACTAAGACCCCACGCAGCCAAATAAATAAATATTTAAAAACAAAACAAAACAAACATGGTTACCAAAGGGGAAAGGTGGGGGGGGGATAAATTAGGGGGTTGTGATTAACATATACACACCACTATATATAAAACAAATAACCAACAAGGACTTACTGTATAGCACAGGGAATTCTACTTAATATTCTGTAAAAACCTATATGGGAAAAGAATCTGAAAAAGAACAGATACATGTATATGCATAACTGAATCACTTTGCTGTCAACTATACTCCAATATACAATAAAAATTTTAAAAAAAGGAAAAAATCTAGCATGGAATTCTGATGGCATAAACAGCAGATTAAAAAACCTACATTTTTGAGGGTCAGGGTGCCTGCAACCTGGAAAAAAAAAAAAAAAGACCTGTAACTTTGAAGGGTCGTATGATGACACATGTTAAAGAATGTACCTACTCTACCTTGCGACTAATTTTCAAGGACTGTAAACCAAGAGGTTAATAAGGACACACTTTTTCAATAACCTGGTTTATTTATTCGTTTAAAAGAACTCTATTCACCAATATGACAACATGAACCAAAATTTAAGTGTAAAATATACATAATATTTTGTATATGTGTTTATTTTTTAGAGAAGCATAGTAAAGTATTTAGGGATGAAACGCCACTATGTACATGACTTAATTTAAAATGCTTAAGCAAAAAGTAAAAGAAATGTAGCAAATATGGCAAAATGTTAACTGTTAAATTGACATAACAAGCATACACAGGTGTTTCCTATACTAGTCTGTTTACTTTTCTGTACATTTGAAACGTTTTATAATGAGTACCAAAAAAGTACACATAGCCTCCTTTAAATCTATTCTACTTCTAGGAATTAATCCTACAAATATAGCTCTGTCCACTAAAAAAGGCCTAGAAACAATGACTAATCCAGTAGCAATAAGTACCCTTAGAGCTCAGATTGAGGCCTCCAGGGCTTCCCTGATGGCACAGTGGTTAAGAATCTACCTGCCAATGCAGGGACATGGGTTTGAGCCCTGGTCCGGGAAGACCCTCACATGCCACGGAGCAACTAAGCCCGTGCGCCACAACTACTGAGCCTGCACTCTAGAGCCCGTGAGCCACAACTACTGAGCCCATGTGCCACAACTACTGCAGCCCACACGCCTAGAGCCCGTGCTCCGCAACAAGAGAAGCCACCGCAATGAGAAGCCCGCGCACCGCAACAAAGAGTAGCCCCTGCTCGCTGCAACTAGAGAAAGCCCGAGCACAGCAATGAAGACCCAACACAGCCAAAAATAAAAATAAATAATTTATTTTAAAAAAAAAAGATTGAGTCCTCCAAATGCTATTTGCCACTTAAAAAAAAAAAAATCAGGCTCTTGGAGAAATGGCTGATTGTGATGTGAGGCAAAACACACGTATGATGAACCTTACACATTTGATAGTTTCCTTATCCTATGAGAAATAAGGAAGCTATCAAAAACCATTGGGTCATATCAAAAGTATTAAGGAGCCAGTTTGAAAGGGTTTCTACTTGCCAAAGATGGGATAATTTGAGCAATCAATAAGAATAATAACAGCAATGTACTGAAATTTATCAAATATGTTTAAACCCATGACTTTATAAAGATTGTTTTTAAGTTCACTAGTCTTCTACTGAATCAACTCATTATTACGAAGACTGATAAATAAAAGGAAAAAATCAAACATTTATCCTGCCTTTCAGTCACTCAATTATTTTGGCAGGTAAGTAATTAACACGGGGAAGTTTTCCATGATATAATTCGTCCAGCTACTTGTCTCATCCACCAGAAGAATGATGATAAAAGAAAGAAAATTATCAGAATGTCACCACTTTACAAGCCCAAATGAGATAACGGATGTAAGCCATATACACCAACAGCTGCTACCATATAGCAAAGAGACCCGACCAGACATTATGCACTTCCTGACTCAAATATACATCACCTATAGAGTATTCGTACAAAAAATAAAATATCATACCTGCATCTAATCAAGCCTATACGAAACTACCAACTTACAGGGAATGCAGGGGACAGAAAAACGTATTAATGACATCATGGGAATGCAATCAGAAAGATCCAGAATATGGGAAATTTTACAAGACAAACAGCACAATTTTTTCAACAAATAAATTGTAAGGAAGAAAAGAAAGGAATCAATGCGTGAAATCCTGTATCCAACCAACAGGACTGCCAGAAAAAAAAAAAAAAAAGCAGGTAAAATGGAAAGGTCAAATTACCAAAGGTATCTTAGAAGAAAACTTCTCGTAACTGAAGAAACACTATGACTTCAGACTGAGCAGGATTAACCACGAACACACCAAAGACAATGAATGAAGAAACACCCACAGATGGACACAGCTCCTTTCATAATAAGCCCTTTTGTACTGTATTTTTACTATGGTCACGTTTTATGTTAATAAATACTAAGAAAACACAGCAGCAAGGCTTCCAGAAGATCTGATACTCCCCACGGGGCCCACATACTCTGCTTTGCAGTGTCTCTGGATGCCCAAGGCGTCAGCCCCTGCTTTCCTGGGGTGAAGCAGATCCGCGGAGTTTCACAGTTTAATGAAGGCTGTCCACTAGGAAGCCTGCTGAGCCTCAGGACCACCCTGGGGAGTGTGCGGAGGGGCTGGGATCAGTGCCGCCCCAAGGGGGTGGTGAGGGAGCTCACCGCTAGCTTAAGAGAAGCGTACAGCCGGCTGTTTACACTGAGGCGATTCTAAGTCCGGCGGCATGAGCGGCCAGAGGAACTGGGCCTCTGGGCCCCCATGCAGGGCTGCTTGCCACCCCTATCTGTGCTGCACAGGGGGTCTCCCGGGGCCCTCCTTACTCTTCCAGCTTCCAGAGCTCGGGAGAGAGCACGTCCCAGGCCCCTGAGCAGCCTGGCCCCCACGCACCCTTCTCGCCCCCCACCTGCCCAGCACTGAAGCGGGACTCTCCCAGGAGGGGAAGGCAAAGAAGTCAACATCTCCCAGCTGCACACAACTGACTTCCCTCAGCTCCCGCTGAAGGGCAAGCGGAACGAAACCAGCTCCCCGGAGAAAGCAGCCTGGCTGAGCAGGTGGAGAGGGCGTGGGTGGACTGAGGAGCGGGACCCATTAGCTGTGGCTCTGCTTCCATGGGTCTGGGCGCCTCCTGGTCCCCCTCTAAAGTACGGAGGCACACCTGTCAAACGTTCAGATTCTGTGACTTTAGAAACAGATGAACTGAAGCAAAGGAGTGAAGCTCTTATGTGTGAACAGTGACTATCCCCCAAGTGACAGCCAGACGCAGGAAGGGCCACCCAGAGATTGTACCTGGAGCCTGCGGATAGCAGTGGGAGCCACCCCGTTGGACTTAACTGGGGGGCCTGAAGGAAAGGCCTGGGAGGAGCGGAGGATCAGCCTAGGCAGATGGGACTAAACTGCCTTAGCAAACAGCCCGGCCAGCTCTAGAGGCCCTGCCCAGATCCCCTGCGGGAGTGCCCAGCCCTGTGACCACCTGGGGAACCAACTGGTGAGGGCTGGGAATCTGTGCTCATGAGCTATGCACACACTACTGTGTGTGTCCCCAGGCGGAGCCGCCCACTGCAGCCCTAAAAGAGATAAAACAGAAATCGCTAGCACACAGCAGCAGATCAATCCCCACTACCCGGTTCATTCCTTCCCCTGAACTGACACCTCCCTGAGCACTGTTAACCCTTCACAGCTCCAGATACGCCCTTACTTTGTGTTTCTTCCAAATTTTACTCAGCACAGGGATTAAGAGGCAGAGCACCTGGGTTAAATTCTGCCTCATCAATTCCTAACCAGGTCTACTTAACCTTTCTGTGCCTCAGTGTCCTCTTCCAGAAGACAGGGATGACGCTGTCTGCCTCACTGGATGAGAGATCATTCAGGCCTTCAACAAACATACTGAACACCTACTAGGCACTTGGAGTGCTAGGCTCGGCCGTTCCAGGTGCTCAGCGTACACCAGTAACTAGTCTAAGTGCCTTTAAGCCTTTAGCTCATTTAGTTGTCACAGCAGCCCTGTAACAACATCCAGTGAAGTAACCCCAGGAGTAAGTACTAAATCTGTGTTCAATTTCTCTGCATCTTTGTACCAATCCCACAGGTGATCTCTAAAAGGAATCCAAGAGTAGCACCAACTGAGGTAGAGTAATGGAAAGAATGCCCCATACAATGATATAATTAATGAAGTGTAAATATGCAGTAGTTCCTGCTTTGCAGAATTATAATTTTCAGGAGAAAAAATGTCTGATATTACATACATGAAGAATGTATCAAAATCACAGGCAATTTAATAAATGAAAATAATATATACCACTTTAGATTTGCTAAACTATCAATAAATAGCTTCCATCTAAGTTATTGTACTTGTGAGGTGCCACTCCAATCTGCCTTTAGGAACTGGAACGTATTCCCCCAAGCTGCTGGGCGTACTGGCTTTTGGCAGTTAGCACTCAACTGTGGGCCCTCTTTTAGAATTCTCTCCACTGAAAAAAGCACCTTGCCCCAGAGCACACCTCCTTCCTAAGGCAACCAGAACCCAGTAATAGATTATCATACCTCAACTATGAAAGACTCTGAAGGGCCATCCTATCTTCAGGGTTCCCCCATGGGGTCAGCTAAAAGGCTTATTTAGAATAATCACAGCCCAACTTCTCCCTCCGCCCAATCCACTCCCTTTCATTAGGATCAATCCTAAGAGTACTCCCTAATACACTTTTTGAACAGTAAACTTCCTAAACGTGAATCTCCAACTCAATCTGCTTCCCAGAACACTGGGGTATTAGAAACTTCCAAGAACTGGACACTGACCCAATACTTTCAGACAGCAACTTGGCAATATGTGTCAAGAATCTTAAAATATTCATATTCTTGAGAAGCAATAGAATAGAAATGGTATGGGCTCTAAAGCAGAGATTTAAATCCCAGTTCTTTATAAGAAAGCTTTGAGACCTGAGTCTTGGTCTCCTCATCGATAAAAATGGGACAAATAACATCTATATTTTAGAGTTGTTGTTATAAGGTTAGAGTTGTAATAATGTTCTTCTTCAAAGTGGAAAGCACCTGGTACACAATGTTGCTTAATTAACAATTAATGTTGCACATCAGCTGACTTTAAATATTGATTGATTGGTTCAAGATGGCGGAGTAGAAGGGCGTGCTCTCACTCCCTCTTGAGAGAACACCAGAATCACAATTAACTGAACAATCATCAACAGGAAGGCACTGGAACTCACCAAAAAAGATACCCCACATCCAAAGACAAAGGAGAAGCCACAATGAGACAGTAGGAGGGGCACAATCACAGTAAAATCAAATCCCATAAACACTGGGTGGGTGACTCACAAACTGGAGAACAATTATACCACAGAAGTCCACCCACTGGAATGAAGGCTCTGAGCCCCCCATGTCAGGCTTCCCAACCTGGGGGTCCGGCAACGGGAGGAGGAATTCCTAGAGAATCAGACTTTGAAGGCTAGCGGGACTTGATTGCAGGACTTCGACAGGACTGAGGGAACAGAGACTCCACTCTTGGGGGACACACACAAAGTAGTGTGTGCATCGGGACCCAGGGGAAGGAGCAGTGACCCCACAGGAGACTGAACCAGACCTACCTGCTAGTGTTGGAGGGTCTCCTGCAGAGGCGGTGGGTGGCTGTGTCTCACCGTGAGGACAAGGACACTGGCAGCAGAAGTTCAGGGAAGTACTCCTTGGCGTGAGCCCTCTCAGAGTCCGCCATGAGCCCCACCAAAGAGCCCGGGTAGGCTCCAGTGTTGGGTTGCCTCAGGCCAAACAGCCAACAGGGAGGGAACCCAGCCCCACCCATCAGCAAACAATTGGATTAAAGCTTTACTGAGCTCTGCCCACCAGAGCAACAGCCAGCTCTACCCACCACCAGTCCCTCCCATCAGGAAACTTGCACAAGCCTCTTAGATAGCCTCATCCACCAGAGGGCAGACAGCAGAAGCAAGAAGAACTACAATCCTGCAGCCTGTGGAATAAAAACCACATTCACAGAAAGACAGACAACATGAAAAGGCAGAGGGCTATGTACCAGATGAAGGAACAAGATAAAATGCCAGAAAAACAACTAAATGAAGTGGAGATAGGCAATCTCCCAGAAAAAGAATTCAGAATAATGATAGTGAAGATGATCCAGGACCTTGGAAAAGCAATGGAGACAAAGATCGAGAAGATGCAAAATATATTTAACAAAGACCTAGAAGAATTAAAGAACAAACAAACAGAGATAAACAATACAATAACCAAAATGAAAAATACACTAGAAGGAATCAATAGCAGAATCACTGAGGCAGAAGAACGGAGAAGTGACCTGGAAGACAGAATGGTGGAATTCACTGCTGGGGAACAGAATAAAGAAAAAAGAATGAAAAGAAACGAAGACAGCCTAAGAGACCTCTGGGACAACATTAAACGCAACAACATTTGCATTACAGGGGCCCCAGAAGGAGAAGAGAGAGAGAAAGGACGCGAGAAAATATCTGAAGAGATTATAGTCGAAAACTTCCCTAACATGGGAAAGGAAGTGGCCACCCAAGTCCAGGAAGCGCAGAGAGTTCCATACAGGATAAACCTAAGAAGAAACCCGCCGAGACACAAAGTAATCAAATTGGCAAAAATTAAAGACAAAGAAAAATTATTGAAAGCAGCAAGGGAAAAACAAAAAATAACATACAAGGGAACTCACACGAGGTTAAGAGGTGACTTCTCAGCAGAAACTCTACAAGCCAGAAGGGAGTGGCATGACATATTTAAAGTGATGAAAGGGAAGAACCTACAACCAAGATTACTCTACCCAGCAACGATCTCATTCAGATTTGACGGACAAATCAAAAGCTTTACAGACAAGCAAAAGCTAAGAGAATTCAGCACCACCAAACCAGCTCTACAACAAATGCTAAAGGAACTTTTCTAGGCAGAAAACACAAGAGAAGAAGAGGACCTACACAAACAAACCCAAAACAATTAAGAAAATGGTAATAGGAACATAGGTATCGATAATTACCTTAAACGTGAATGGATTAAATGCTCCAACCAAAAGACACGGGCTCGCTGAATGGATACAAAAACAGGACCCATATATATGCTGTCTACAAGAGACCCAATTCAGACCTAGGGACACATACAGACTGAAAGTGAGGGGATGGAAAAAGATATTCCATGCAAATGGAAATCAAAAGAAAGCTGGAGTAGCAATACTCGCATCAGATAAAATAGACTTTAAAATAAAGAATGTTACAAGAGACAAAGAAGGACACTATATAATGCTCAAGGGATCAATCCAAGAAGATATAACAATTATAAATATATATGCACCCAACATAGGAGCACCTCAATACAGAAGCAACTGTTAACAGCTATAAAAGAGGAAATCAACAGTAACACAATAATAGTGGGAAACTTTAACACCTCACTTACACCAGTGGACAGATCATCCAAACAGAAAGTTAATAAGGAAACACAAGCTTTAAATGACACAGTAGACCAGATAGATTTAATTGATACTTATAGGACATTCCATCCAGAAACAGCAGATTATCCTTTCTTCTGAAGTGCGCATGGAACATTCTCCAGGACAGATCATATCTTGGGTAACAAATCAAGTCTCAGCAAATTTAAGAAAATTGAAATCATATCAAGCATCTGTTCTGACCACATGCTATTGAGATTAGAATTGAGATTAGAATTGAGATTAGAAATCAATTACAGGGAAAAAAGACGTAAAAAACACAAACACATGGAGGCTAAACAATATGTTACTAAATAACCAAGAGATCACTGAAAAAAATCAAAGAGGAAATCAAAAAATAGCTAGACAGATGACAATGAAAACATGATGATCCAAAACCTATGGGCTGCAGCAAAAGCAGTTCTAAGAGGGAAGTTTATAGGAATACAAGCCTACCTCAAGAAACAAGAAAAATCTCAAATAAACAATCTAACTTTACACCTAAAGGAACTAGAGAAAGAAGAACAAACAAAACCCAAAGTCAGCAGAAGGAAAGAAATCAGAGCAGAAATAAATGAAATAGAAACGAAGGAAACAATAGCAAAAATCAATAAAACTAAAAGCTGGTTCTTTGAGAAGATAAACAAAATTGATAAACCATTAGCCAGACTCATCAACAGGGAGAGTACTCAAATCAATAAAATTAGAAATGAAAAAGGAGAAGTTGCAACAGACACTGCAGAAATACAAAGCACCCTAAGAGACTACTACAAGCAACTCTATGCCAATAAAATGGACAACCTGGAAAAAATGGACAAATTCTTAGAAAGGTATAACCTTCCATGCCTGAACCAAGGAGAAATAGAAAATATGAACAGACCAATCACAAGCAATGAAATTGAAACTGTGATTAAAAATCTTCCAACAAACAAAGTCCAGGACCAGATGACTTCACAGGTGAATGCTATCAAACATTTAGAGAAGAGCTAACATCCATCCTTCTCAAACTCTTCCAAAAACTTGCAGAGGAAGGAACACTCCCAAACTCATTCTATGAGGCCACCATCACCCTGATACCAAAACCAGACAAAGGTACTACAAAAAAAAGAAAATTACAGACCAATATCACTGATGAATATAGATGCAAAAATCCTCAACAAAACACTAGCAAACAGAATCCAAAAAAACATTAAAAGGATCATACACCATGATCAAGTGGAATTTATCCCAGGGATGCAAGGATTCTTCAATATAGGCAAATCAATCAATGTGATACGCCATATTAACAAACTAAAAAATAAAAATCATATGATCATCTCAATAGATACAGAAAAAGCTTTTGACAAAAGTCAACACCCATTTATGATAAAAACTTTCCGGAAGGTGGGCATAGAGAGAACCTACCTCAACATAATAAAGGCCATATACAACAAACCCAGAGCCAACATCATTCTCAATGGTGAAAAACTGAAAGCATTTCCTCTAAGATCAGGAACGAGACAAGGATGTCCACTCTCACCACTATTATTCAACACAGTTTTGGAAGTCCTAGCCACGGCAATCAGAGAAGAAAAAGAAATAGAAGGAAAACAAATTGGAAAGAAGAAGTAAAACTGTCACTGTCTGCAGATGACATGATACTAAACATTGAGAATCCTAAAGATTCCACCAGAAAACTACTAGAGCTCATCAATGAATTTGGTAAAGTTGCAGGATACAAAATTAATGCACAGAAATCTCTTGCATTCCTATACACTAATGATGAAAAACCTTAGAGAGAAATTAAGGAAACACTCCCATTTACCACTGCAATAAAAAGAATAAAATACCTAGGAATAAACCTACCTAGGGAGACAAAAGACCTGTATGCAGAAAACTATAAGACACTGATGACAGAAATTAAAGATGATACAAACAGATGGAGAGATATACCATGTTCTTGGACTGGAAGAATCAATAATGTGAAAATGACTATACTACCCAAAGCAATCTACAGATTCAATGCAATCCCTATCAAATTACCAACGGCATTTTTTACAGAACCAGAAGAAAAAAATCTTAAAATCTGTATGGAAACACAAAAGACCCCAAATAGTCAAAGCAGTCTTGAGGGAAAAAAATGGAGGTGGAGGAATCAGACTCCCTGACTTCAGACTATGCTACAAAGCTACAGTCATCAAGACAATATGGTACTGGCACAAAACCAGAAATATAGATCAATGGAACAGGAAAGAAAGCCCAGAGATAAACCCACGCACCTATGGTCAACTAATCTATGACAAAGGAGGCAAGGATATACAATGGAGAAAAGACAGTCTCTTCAATAAGTGGTGCTGGGAAAACTGGACAGCTACATGTAAAAGAATGAAATTAGAACACTCCCTCACACCATACACAAAAATAAACTCAAAATGGATTAGAGATCTAAATGTAAGACCAGACACTATAAAACTCTTAGAGGAAAACATAGGAAGAACACTCTTTGACATAAATCAAAGAAAGATCTTTTTTGATCCACCTCCTGGAGTAATGGAAATAAAAACAAAAATAAACAAATGGGACCTAATGAAACTTCAAAGCTTTTGCACAGCAAAGGAAACTACAAAACAGACGAAAGGACAACCCTCAGAATGGGGAAAATATTTGCAAACGAATCAACGGACAAAGGATTAATCTCCAAAATATATAAACAGCTCATGCAGCTCAATATTAAAAAAACAAACAACGCAATCCAAAAAGGGGCAGAAGACCTAAATAGACATTTCTCCAAAGAAGACATACAGATGGCCAAGAAGCACATGAAAAGCTGCTCAACATCACTAATTATTAGAGAAATGCAAATCAAAACTACAATGACGTATCACCTCACACCAGTTAGAATGGACATCATCAGAAAATCTACAAACAACAAATGCTGGAGAGGGTGTGGAGAAGAGGGAACCCTCTTACACTGTTGGTGGGAATGTAAATTGATACAGCCACTATGCACAACAATATGGAGATTCCTTAAAAAACTAAAAATAAAATTACCATATGACCCAGCAATCCCATTACTGGGCATATACCCTGAGAAAACCATAATTCAAAAAAGAGACATGCACCCCAGTGTTCACTGCAGCACTATTTACAATAGCCAGGTCATGGAAGCAAGCTAAATGCCTATCAACAGACGAATGGATAAGGAAGATGTGGTACATATATACAATGGAATATTACTCAGCCATAAAAAGGAACAAAATTGGGTCATTTGTAGAGACATGGATGAACCTAGAGGCTGTCATACAGAGTGAAGTAAGTCAGAAAGAGAAAAACAAATATTGTATATTAGCACATATATGTGGAACCTAGAAAAATGGTACAGATGAACCGGTTTGCATGGCAGAAACTGAGACACAGATGTAGAGAACAAACGTATGGACACCAAGGTGGGAAAGCGGCAGGGGGTGGGGGGGTGCTGTGATGAATTGGGAGATTGGGATTGACATATATACACTAATATGTATAAAATGGATAACTGATAATAACCTACTGTATAAGAAAATAAATAAAATTTAAAAATTAAAAAAAAATATATATATGTAAAAAAAAAAGATTAAATATTACTTTCTCTTCCAATTTACCAATAATTCAAGTCAAATAAGGGAAGAAACTCTCTCCACACTAAATATCCTGGTAAACCTTAGGTCCATGAAGGCAGAGTCCGTATCTACCTAGTTCAGTGGTTCTCAAACCTTAGTGAACTTATTAAAGTACCCTGGAGAGCTTCTTAAAACACAGGCTGCTGGGCCCCACCTCCAGAGTTTCTGATTCAGTAGTTCTGGGGTGAGGCTCCAGAATTTTCACTGCTAACAAGTAACCAAGTGATGCTGATACTGGTCAGTGACCACACTTTGAGACCCTCCGGTATAAGTTTTTCACTGAATCCCACTGGATTGAGTCAAGCCAGTTCCTAATACACAGAAGATACTTAAATATTTGTTGACTGACTAAAACATATAAGTAAGTCTACTATACTGTTGTTTACAAAAGTAAAAAACTAGAAATTAATGTCTAAAAATGGGGGGTGATTAAATAAACTATGTACTATACTAAATGTAACCATTAAGAAACACAACTAAAATCATCAACAAAATGAAAAGGCAACCTACTGAATGGGTGAAAATATTTGCATATCATTTATCTGATAAGGGGTTAATATCCAAAGTATACAAAGAATTCATACAACTCAATAGCAAAAAAACCACAAATCTGACTTAAAATTGGGCAGAGGCTCTAAACAGATATTTTTCCAAAGAAGACATACAGATGGCCAACAGGTACATGAAAAGATGCTCAAGATTACTAATTATCAGGTAAATGCAAATCAGAACCACAAGGAGCTATCACCTCACACTTGTTAGAAATGCTATTACCAAAAAGACAAGAGATAACAAGTGTTGGTTAGGCTACGGAGAGAAGGGAACCCTTGTGCATTGCTGGTAGGAATGTAAACTGATGCAGACACTATGGAAAACATTATGGAGGTTCCACAAAAAATGAAAAACAGAAGTACCATAGAACCTAGAATTAAACTTCTCAGTGTTAATCCAAAGGAAACAAAACACTAACTCAAAAAGATATTTGCACCCCCATATTTACTGCAGCATTATTTACAGTAGCCAAGACACAGAAGCAACCTAAGTGCCCACTGATGGATGAATGGATGAAGAAGATGTGGTACATATATATAATGGAATATCATTCAGCCATAAAAAGAAAGGAAATCTTGCCATTTGCGACAACATGGACAGAACTTGAGAGCATTATGATGCTAAGTGAAATAAGTCAGACAGAGAAAGACAAATACCATATGATCTCACTTATATGTGGAATCGAAAACAAAAAAGAAAAGAAAAAAGAAAGGAAGGGAAAGGAAGGAATAGGAAAGGAAAGGGGGAGAGACCTTCAAGGTGGAGGAGGAGTGAAACGTGGAGATCATCTTCCTCTCCACAAATACATGAGAAATACATCTGCAGGTGGAACAACTCCTACAGAACACCTACTGAATGCTGGCAGAAAATCTCAGACTTCCCAAAAGGCAAGAAACTCCCCACGTACCTGGGTAGAGCAAAAGAAAAAAGGAAAAACAGAGACAAAAGAATAGGGACGGGACCTGCCCCTCTGGGAGGCAGCTGTGAAGGAGGAAAAGTTCCCACACACTAGGAAGGCCCTTCACTGGCAAGACTGGGGGTGGCGGGGGGAGGGGGGGGCGAAGATCGGGGCCACGGAGGACAGCGCAGCAACAGGGGTGCAGAGGGCAAAGAAGAGAGATTCCCACACGGAAGATGGGTGCCGACCAGCACTCACCAGCCCGAGAGGCTTGTCTGCTCACCCGCCGGGGCGGGCGGGGGCTGGGAGCTGAGGCTCGGGCTTCGGAGGTCAGATCCCAGGGAGAGGACTGGGGTTGGCTGCGTGAACACAGCCTGAAGGGGGCTAGTGCACCACAGCTAGCCGGGAGGAAGTCTGGGAAAAAGTATGGACCTGCCTAAGAGGCAAGAGACCACTGTTTCAGGGTGCATGAGGAGAGGGGATTCAGAGCACCGCCTAAATGAGCTCCAGAGACGGGCGCGAGCTGCGGCTATCAGCGCGGACCCCAGAGACGGGCATGAGATGCTAAGGCAGCTGCTGCCGCCACCAAGAAGCCTGTGTGCGAGCACAGGTCACTATCCACACCGTCCCTCCCGGGAGCCTGTGCAGCCCGCAACTGCCAGGGTCCCGTGATCCGGGGACAACTTCCCCAAGAGAACGCACGGTGCGCCTCAGGCTGGTGCAACGTCACGCTGGCCTCTGCCGCCACAGGCTCGCCCCGCATCCGTACCCCTCCCTCCCCGCGGCCTGAGTGAGCCAGAGCCCCCTAATCAGCTGCTCCTTTAACCTCGACCTGTCTGGGCGGGAAACATATGCCCTCAGGCGACCTACACGCAGAGGCGGGGCCAAATCCAAAGTTGAACCCTGGGAGCTGTGTGAATAAAGAAGAGAAGGGAAGGGAAATCTCTCCCACAGCCTCAGGAGCAACAGATTAAATCTCCACAACCAACGTGATGTACCCTGCATCTGTGGAATACCTGAATAGACAACCAATCATCCCAAATTGAGGAGGTGGACTTTGGGAGCAACTGTAGACTTGGGGTTTGCTTTCTGCATATACTTCGTTTCTGGTTTTATGTTTATCTTAGTTTAGTATTTAGAGCTTATTATCATTCGATTTATTTATTGATTTGGTTGCTCTCTCCCTTCTTGTTAATATACAGTTTTTTTTCCTTTTTTCTCTTTTTGTGAGTATGTATGTGCATGCTTCTTTGTGTGATTTTGTCTGTATAGCTTAGCTTTTACCATTTGTCCTAGGTTTCTCTCTGTCCGTTTTTGTGTTTTGTTTAATATAATTTTTAGCACTTGTTATCATTGGTGGATCTGCTTTTTGGTTTGGTTACTACCTCTTTCTTTCTTCTTTTTTTTTTACTTCTTAGTTTTTTAATTTTCAATGAATTTTTTTTTTAAATAACTTTCTTTCTTATTATTTTTTCCTCCCCTCCCCTCCCATCCCTTCTCTTCCCTCCTTCCTTTTCTTTTTTTCTCCCTTTTTTTCTGCCATGTGGCTGGCAGGGTCTTGGTGCTCCGGCCAGGTGTCAGGCCTGTGCCTCTGAGGTGGGAGAGCCGAGTTCAAGACACTGGTCCAACAGAGACCTCCCAGCTCCATGTAATATCAAACGGGGAAAGCTCTCCCAGAGATCTCCATCTCAACGCTGAGACCCAGCTCCACTCAACAACCAGCAAGCTACAGTGCTGGACACCCTATGCCAAACAACTAGCAAGACAGGAACACAACCCCACGCATTAGCAGAGAGGCTGCCTAAAATCATAATAAGATCACAGACACCCCAAAACACACCACCGGATGTGGTCCTGCCCACCAGAAAGACAATATCCAGCCTCATCCACCAGAACACAGGCACCAGTCCCCTCCACCAGGAAGCCTACACAACCCACTGAACCAACCTTAGCCACTAGGGGGCAGACACCAAAAACAGCGGGAACTACGAGCCTGCAGCCTGTGAAAAAGAGACCCCAAACACAGTACGTTAAGCAAAATGAGAAGACAGAGGAACACGCAGCAGATGAAGGAGTAAGGTAAAAGCCCACCAACCAAACGAATGAAGAGGAAATAGGCAGTCTACTTGAAAAAGAATTCAGAGTAATGACAGTAAAGATGATCCAAAATCGTGGAAATAGAATGGAGAAAATTCAAGAAACGTTTAACAAGGACTAGAAGAACTAAAGAGCAAATAAACCATGTTGAACAACACAATAAATGAAATTAAAAATTCTCTAGAAGGAAACAATAGCAGAATAACTGAGGCAGAAGAACGGATAAGTGACCTGGAAGATAAAATAGGGTAAACAGGGCTTCCCTGGTGGGGCAGCGGTTGAAAATCTGCCTGCCAATGCAGGGGACACGGGTTCGAACCCTGGTCTGGGAAGATCCCACATGCCACGGAGCAACTAGGCCCATGAGTCACAACTACTGAGCCTGCACGTCTGGAGCTTGTGCTCCGCAACAAGAGAGGCTGCGACAGTGAGAGGCCCACGCACGGCAATGAAGAGTGGCCCCTGCTTGCTGCAACTAGAGAAAGCCCTCACACAGAAATGAAGACCCAACACAGCCAAAAATAAATATAAATAAATTAAAAATTAAAAAAAAAATAGGAGAAATAACTACTGCAGAGCAGAATGAAGGAAAAAGAATGAAAATAATTGAGGACAGTCTCAGAGACCTGTGGGACAACATTAAACACACCAACATTCGAATTATAGTGGCCCCAGAAGAAGAAGGGAAAAAGAAAGGGACTGAGAAAATATTTGAAGAGATTATAGTTGAAAACTTCCCTAATATGGGAAAGGAAATAGTTAATCAAGTCCAAGAGGCACAGAGAGTCCTATACAGGATAAATCTAAGGAGAAACATGCCAAGACACATATTAATCAAACTATCAAAAATTAAATACAAAGAAAAAATATTAAAAGCAGCAAGGGAAAAACAACAAATAACATACAAGGGAATGCCCATACGGTTAACAGCTGATCTTACAGCAGAAACTCTACAAGTCAGAAGGGAGTGGCAGGACATATTTAAAATGATGAAAGGGAAAAACCTACAACCAAGATTACTCTACCCAGCAAGGATCTCATTCAGATTCGATGGAGAAATTAAAACCTTTACAGACAAACAAAAGCTGAGAGAATTCAGCACCACCAAACCAGCTCTACAACAAATGCTAAAGGAACTTCTCTAGGCAGGAAACACAAGAGAAGGAAAAGACCTACAATAACAAACCCAAAACAATTAAGAAAATGGTAATAGGAACATGCATATCGATAATTACTTTAAATGTAACTGGATTAAATCCTCCAACGAAAAGACACAGACTGGCTGAATGGATACAAAAACAAGACCCATATATATGCTGTCTACAAGAGACCCACTTCAGACCTAGGGACACATACAGACTGAAAGTGAGGGAATGGAAAAAGATATTCCATGCAAATGGAAATCAAAAGAAAGCTGGAGTAGCAATTCTCACATCAGACAAAACAGACTTTAAAATAAAGATTATTATAGGGACAAAGAAGGACACTACATAATGATCAAGGGATCAATCCAAGAAGAAGATATAACAATTGTAAATATTTATGCACCCAACATAGGAGCACCTCAATACATAAGGCAAATGCTAACACCCATAAAAGGGGAAATCGACAGTAACACAATCATAGAAGGGGACTTTAACACCCCACTTTCACCAATGGACAGATCATCCAAAATGAAAATAAATAAGGAAACACAAGCTTTAAATGATACATTAAACAAGATGGACTTAATTGATATTTATAGGACATTCCATCCAAAAACAACAGAATACACTTTCTTCTCAACTGCTCATGGAACATTCTCCAGGATAGATCATGTCTTGGGTCACAAATCAAGCCTTGATAAATTTAGGAAAATTGAAATTGCATCAAGTATCTTTTCCAACCACAACACTATGAGACTAGATATCAATTACAGGAAAAATCTGTAAAAAATACAAACACATGGAGGCTAAACAATACACTACTTAATAACCAAGAGTTCACTGAAGAAATCAAAGAGGAAATCAAAAAATACGCAGAGACAAATGACAATGAAAACACGATGACCCAAAACCTATGGGATGCAGCAAAAGCAGTTCTAAGAGGGAAGTTTATAGCAATGCAATCCTACCTCAAGAAACAAGAAACATCTCAAATAAAAAAACCTAACCTTACACCTAAAGCAATCAGAGAAAGAAGAACAAAAAATCCCCAAAGTTAGCAGAAGGAAAGAAATCATAAAGATCAGATCAGAAATAAATGAAAAAGAAATGAAGGAAACAATAGCAAATATCAATAAAACTAAAAGCTGGTTCTTTGAGAAGATAAACAAAATTGATAAACCATTAGCCAGACTCATCAAGAAAAAAAGGGAGAAGGCTCAAATCAATAGAATTAGAAATGAAAAAGGAGAAGTAACAACTGACACTGCAGAAATACAAAGGATCATGAGAGATTACTACAAGCAACTATATGCCAAAAAAATGGACAACCTGGAACAAATGGACAAATTCTTAGAAAAGCACAACCTTCCGAGACTGAACCAGGAAGAAATAGAAAATATAAACAGACCAATCACAAGCACTGAAAGTGAGACTATGATTAAAAATCTTCCAACAAACTAAAGCCCAATACCAGATGGCTTGACAGGCGAGTTCTATCAAACATTTAGAGAAGAGCTAACACCTATCATTCTCAAACTCTTCCAAAATATTGCAGAGGGAGGAACACTCCCAAACTCATTCTACGAGACCACCATCACCCTGATACCAAAACCAAACCATGATGTCACAAAGAAAGAAAACTACACGCCAATATCACTGGTGAACATACATGCAAAAATCCTCAACAAAATACTAGCAAACAGAATCCAACAGCACATTAAAAGGATCATACACCATGATCAAGTGGGGTTTATCCCAGGAATGCAAGGATTCTTCAATATATGCAAATCAACCAATGTGATACACCATATTAACAAACTGAAGGAGAAAAACCATATGATCCTCTCAATAGATGCAGAAAAAGCTTTTGACAAAATTCAACACCCATTTATGATAAAAACCCTCTACAAAGTAGGCATAGAGGGAACCTACCTCAACATAATAAAGGCCAAATATGACAAACCCACAGCAAACATCATTCTCAATGGTGAAAAAGTGAAACCATTTCCTCTAAGATCAGGAACAAGACAAGGATGTCCACTCTCACCACTATTATTCAACACAGTTTTGGAAGATTTAGGCACAGCCATCAGAGAAGAAAAAAAAATAAAAGGAATCCAAATCAGAAAAGAAGAAGTAAAGCTGTCACTGTTTGCAGATGACATGATACTGTACATAGAGAATACTAAGGATGCTACCAGAAAACTGCTAGAGCTATTCAATGAATTTGGTAAAGTAGCAGGATACAAAAGTAATGCGCAGAAATCTCTTGCATTCCTATTCACTAATGATGAAAATTCTGAAAGAGAAATTAAGGAAACACTCCCATTTACCATTGCAACAAAAAGAATAAAATACCGAGGAATAAACCTACCTAAGGAGGCAAAAGACCTGTATGAAGAAAACTATAAGACACTGATGAAAGAAATTAAAGATGATACAAACAGATGGAGAGATATACCATGTTCTTGGATTGGCAGAATCAACATTGTGAAAATGACTATACTACGCAAAGCAATCTACAGATTCAATGCAATCCCTATCAATATAGCAATGGCATTTTTCACAGAACTAGAACCAAAAATTGCACAATCTGTATGGAAACACAAAAGACTCCGAATAGCCAAAGCAACCTTGAGAAAGAAAAACGGAGCTGGAGCAATCAGGCTCCCTGACTTCAAACTATACTACAAAGGTACAGTCATCAAGACAGTATGGTACTGGCACCAAAACCGAAATATATATCAATGGAACAGGATAGAAAGCCCAGAGATAAACCCACGCACATATGGTCACCTTATTTTTGATAAAGGAGGCAAGGATATACAATGGAGAAAAGACAGTCTCTTCAATAAGTGGTGCTGGGAAAACTGGACAGCTACATGTAAAAGAATGAAATTAGAACACTCCCTCACACCATACACAAAAATAAACTCAAAATGGATTAGAGATCTAAATGTAAGACCAGACACTATAAAACTCTTAGAGGAAAACATAGGAAGAACACTCTTTGACATAAATCAAAGAAAGATCTTTTTTGATCCACCTCCTGGAGTAATGGAAATAAAAACAAAAATAAACAAATGGGACCTAATGAAACTTCAAAGCTTTTGCACAGCAAAGGAAACTACAAAACAGACGAAAGGACAACCCTCAGAATGGGGAAAATATTTGCAAACGAATCAACGGACAAAGGATTAATCTCCAAAATATATAAACAGCTCATGCAGCTCAATATTAAAAAAACAAACAACGCAATCCAAAAAGGGGCAGAAGACCTAAATAGACATTTCTCCAAAGAAGACATACAGATGGCCAAGAAGCACATGAAAAGCTGCTCAACATCACTAATTATTAGAGAAATGCAAATCAAAACTACAATGACGTATCACCTCACACCAGTTAGAATGGACATCATCAGAAAATCTACAAACAACAAATGCTGGAGAGGGTGTGGAGAAGAGGGAACCCTCTTACACTGTTGGTGGGAATGTAAATTGATACAGCCACTATGCACAACAATATGGAGATTCCTTAAAAAACTAAAAATAAAATTACCATATGACCCAGCAATCCCATTACTGGGCATATACCCTGAGAAAACCATAATTCAAAAAAGAGACATGCACCCCAGTGTTCACTGCAGCACTATTTACAATAGCCAGGTCATGGAAGCAAGCTAAATGCCTATCAACAGACGAATGGATAAGGAAGATGTGGTACATATATACAATGGAATATTACTCAGCCATAAAAAGGAACAAAATTGGGTCATTTGTAGAGACATGGATGAACCTAGAGGCTGTCATACAGAGTGAAGTAAGTCAGAAAGAGAAAAACAAATATTGTATATTAGCACATATATGTGGAACCTAGAAAAATGGTACAGATGAACCGGTTTGCATGGCAGAAACTGAGACACAGATGTAGAGAACAAACGTATGGACACCAAGGTGGGAAAGCGGCAGGGGGTGGGGGGGTGCTGTGATGAATTGGGAGATTGGGATTGACATATATACACTAATATGTATAAAATGGATAACTGATAATAACCTACTGTATAAGAAAATAAATAAAATTTAAAAATTAAAAAAAAATATATATATGTAAAAAAAAAAGATTAAATATTACTTTCTCTTCCAATTTACCAATAATTCAAGTCAAATAAGGGAAGAAACTCTCTCCACACTAAATATCCTGGTAAACCTTAGGTCCATGAAGGCAGAGTCCGTATCTACCTAGTTCAGTGGTTCTCAAACCTTAGTGAACTTATTAAAGTACCCTGGAGAGCTTCTTAAAACACAGGCTGCTGGGCCCCACCTCCAGAGTTTCTGATTCAGTAGTTCTGGGGTGAGGCTCCAGAATTTTCACTGCTAACAAGTAACCAAGTGATGCTGATACTGGTCAGTGACCACACTTTGAGACCCTCCGGTATAAGTTTTTCACTGAATCCCACTGGATTGAGTCAAGCCAGTTCCTAATACACAGAAGATACTTAAATATTTGTTGACTGACTAAAACATATAAGTAAGTCTACTATACTGTTGTTTACAAAAGTAAAAAACTAGAAATTAATGTCTAAAAATGGGGGGTGATTAAATAAACTATGTACTATACTAAATGTAACCATTAAGAAACACAACTAAAATCATCAACAAAATGAAAAGGCAACCTACTGAATGGGTGAAAATATTTGCATATCATTTATCTGATAAGGGGTTAATATCCAAAGTATACAAAGAATTCATACAACTCAATAGCAAAAAAACCACAAATCTGACTTAAAATTGGGCAGAGGCTCTAAACAGATATTTTTCCAAAGAAGACATACAGATGGCCAACAGGTACATGAAAAGATGCTCAAGATTACTAATTATCAGGTAAATGCAAATCAGAACCACAAGGAGCTATCACCTCACACTTGTTAGAAATGCTATTACCAAAAAGACAAGAGATAACAAGTGTTGGTTAGGCTACGGAGAGAAGGGAACCCTTGTGCATTGCTGGTAGGAATGTAAACTGATGCAGACACTATGGAAAACATTATGGAGGTTCCACAAAAAATGAAAAACAGAAGTACCATAGAACCTAGAATTAAACTTCTCAGTGTTAATCCAAAGGAAACAAAACACTAACTCAAAAAGATATTTGCACCCCCATATTTACTGCAGCATTATTTACAGTAGCCAAGACACAGAAGCAACCTAAGTGCCCACTGATGGATGAATGGATGAAGAAGATGTGGTACATATATATAATGGAATATCATTCAGCCATAAAAAGAAAGGAAATCTTGCCATTTGCGACAACATGGACAGAACTTGAGAGCATTATGATGCTAAGTGAAATAAGTCAGACAGAGAAAGACAAATACCATATGATCTCACTTATATGTGGAATCGAAAACAAAAAAGAAAAGAAAAAAGAAAGGAAGGGAAAGGAAGGAATAGGAAAGGAAAGGGGGAGAGACCTTCAAGGTGGAGGAGGAGTGAAACGTGGAGATCATCTTCCTCTCCACAAATACATGAGAAATACATCTGCAGGTGGAACAACTCCTACAGAACACCTACTGAATGCTGGCAGAAAATCTCAGACTTCCCAAAAGGCAAGAAACTCCCCACGTACCTGGGTAGAGCAAAAGAAAAAAGGAAAAACAGAGACAAAAGAATAGGGACGGGACCTGCCCCTCTGGGAGGCAGCTGTGAAGGAGGAAAAGTTCCCACACACTAGGAAGGCCCTTCACTGGCAAGACTGGGGGTGGCGGGGGGAGGGGGGGGCGAAGATCGGGGCCACGGAGGACAGCGCAGCAACAGGGGTGCAGAGGGCAAAGAAGAGAGATTCCCACACGGAAGATGGGTGCCGACCAGCACTCACCAGCCCGAGAGGCTTGTCTGCTCACCCGCCGGGGCGGGCGGGGGCTGGGAGCTGAGGCTCGGGCTTCGGAGGTCAGATCCCAGGGAGAGGACTGGGGTTGGCTGCGTGAACACAGCCTGAAGGGGGCTAGTGCACCACAGCTAGCCGGGAGGAAGTCTGGGAAAAAGTATGGACCTGCCTAAGAGGCAAGAGACCACTGTTTCAGGGTGCATGAGGAGAGGGGATTCAGAGCACCGCCTAAATGAGCTCCAGAGACGGGCGCGAGCTGCGGCTATCAGCGCGGACCCCAGAGACGGGCATGAGATGCTAAGGCAGCTGCTGCCGCCACCAAGAAGCCTGTGTGCGAGCACAGGTCACTATCCACACCGTCCCTCCCGGGAGCCTGTGCAGCCCGCAACTGCCAGGGTCCCGTGATCCGGGGACAACTTCCCCAAGAGAACGCACGGTGCGCCTCAGGCTGGTGCAACGTCACGCTGGCCTCTGCCGCCACAGGCTCGCCCCGCATCCGTACCCCTCCCTCCCCGCGGCCTGAGTGAGCCAGAGCCCCCTAATCAGCTGCTCCTTTAACCTCGACCTGTCTGGGCGGGAAACATATGCCCTCAGGCGACCTACACGCAGAGGCGGGGCCAAATCCAAAGTTGAACCCTGGGAGCTGTGTGAATAAAGAAGAGAAGGGAAGGGAAATCTCTCCCACAGCCTCAGGAGCAACAGATTAAATCTCCACAACCAACGTGATGTACCCTGCATCTGTGGAATACCTGAATAGACAACCAATCATCCCAAATTGAGGAGGTGGACTTTGGGAGCAACTGTAGACTTGGGGTTTGCTTTCTGCATATACTTCGTTTCTGGTTTTATGTTTATCTTAGTTTAGTATTTAGAGCTTATTATCATTCGATTTATTTATTGATTTGGTTGCTCTCTCCCTTCTTGTTAATATACAGTTTTTTTTCCTTTTTTCTCTTTTTGTGAGTATGTATGTGCATGCTTCTTTGTGTGATTTTGTCTGTATAGCTTAGCTTTTACCATTTGTCCTAGGTTTCTCTCTGTCCGTTTTTGTGTTTTGTTTAATATAATTTTTAGCACTTGTTATCATTGGTGGATCTGCTTTTTGGTTTGGTTACTACCTCTTTCTTTCTTCTTTTTTTTTTACTTCTTAGTTTTTTAATTTTCAATGAATTTTTTTTTTAAATAACTTTCTTTCTTATTATTTTTTCCTCCCCTCCCCTCCCATCCCTTCTCTTCCCTCCTTCCTTTTCTTTTTTTCTCCCTTTTTTTCTGCCATGTGGCTGGCAGGGTCTTGGTGCTCCGGCCAGGTGTCAGGCCTGTGCCTCTGAGGTGGGAGAGCCGAGTTCAAGACACTGGTCCAACAGAGACCTCCCAGCTCCATGTAATATCAAACGGGGAAAGCTCTCCCAGAGATCTCCATCTCAACGCTGAGACCCAGCTCCACTCAACAACCAGCAAGCTACAGTGCTGGACACCCTATGCCAAACAACTAGCAAGACAGGAACACAACCCCACGCATTAGCAGAGAGGCTGCCTAAAATCATAATAAGATCACAGACACCCCAAAACACACCACCGGATGTGGTCCTGCCCACCAGAAAGACAATATCCAGCCTCATCCACCAGAACACAGGCACCAGTCCCCTCCACCAGGAAGCCTACACAACCCACTGAACCAACCTTAGCCACTAGGGGGCAGACACCAAAAACAGCGGGAACTACGAGCCTGCAGCCTGTGAAAAAGAGACCCCAAACACAGTACGTTAAGCAAAATGAGAAGACAGAGGAACACGCAGCAGATGAAGGAGTAAGGTAAAAGCCCACCAACCAAACGAATGAAGAGGAAATAGGCAGTCTACTTGAAAAAGAATTCAGAGTAATGACAGTAAAGATGATCCAAAATCGTGGAAATAGAATGGAGAAAATTCAAGAAACGTTTAACAAGGACTAGAAGAACTAAAGAGCAAATAAACCATGTTGAACAACACAATAAATGAAATTAAAAATTCTCTAGAAGGAAACAATAGCAGAATAACTGAGGCAGAAGAACGGATAAGTGACCTGGAAGATAAAATAGGGTAAACAGGGCTTCCCTGGTGGGGCAGCGGTTGAAAATCTGCCTGCCAATGCAGGGGACACGGGTTCGAACCCTGGTCTGGGAAGATCCCACATGCCACGGAGCAACTAGGCCCATGAGTCACAACTACTGAGCCTGCACGTCTGGAGCTTGTGCTCCGCAACAAGAGAGGCTGCGACAGTGAGAGGCCCACGCACGGCAATGAAGAGTGGCCCCTGCTTGCTGCAACTAGAGAAAGCCCTCACACAGAAATGAAGACCCAACACAGCCAAAAATAAATATAAATAAATTAAAAATTAAAAAAAAAATAGGAGAAATAACTACTGCAGAGCAGAATGAAGGAAAAAGAATGAAAATAATTGAGGACAGTCTCAGAGACCTGTGGGACAACATTAAACACACCAACATTCGAATTATAGTGGCCCCAGAAGAAGAAGGGAAAAAGAAAGGGACTGAGAAAATATTTGAAGAGATTATAGTTGAAAACTTCCCTAATATGGGAAAGGAAATAGTTAATCAAGTCCAAGAGGCACAGAGAGTCCTATACAGGATAAATCTAAGGAGAAACATGCCAAGACACATATTAATCAAACTATCAAAAATTAAATACAAAGAAAAAATATTAAAAGCAGCAAGGGAAAAACAACAAATAACATACAAGGGAATGCCCATACGGTTAACAGCTGATCTTACAGCAGAAACTCTACAAGTCAGAAGGGAGTGGCAGGACATATTTAAAATGATGAAAGGGAAAAACCTACAACCAAGATTACTCTACCCAGCAAGGATCTCATTCAGATTCGATGGAGAAATTAAAACCTTTACAGACAAACAAAAGCTGAGAGAATTCAGCACCACCAAACCAGCTCTACAACAAATGCTAAAGGAACTTCTCTAGGCAGGAAACACAAGAGAAGGAAAAGACCTACAATAACAAACCCAAAACAATTAAGAAAATGGTAATAGGAACATGCATATCGATAATTACTTTAAATGTAACTGGATTAAATCCTCCAACGAAAAGACACAGACTGGCTGAATGGATACAAAAACAAGACCCATATATATGCTGTCTACAAGAGACCCACTTCAGACCTAGGGACACATACAGACTGAAAGTGAGGGAATGGAAAAAGATATTCCATGCAAATGGAAATCAAAAGAAAGCTGGAGTAGCAATTCTCACATCAGACAAAACAGACTTTAAAATAAAGATTATTATAGGGACAAAGAAGGACACTACATAATGATCAAGGGATCAATCCAAGAAGAAGATATAACAATTGTAAATATTTATGCACCCAACATAGGAGCACCTCAATACATAAGGCAAATGCTAACACCCATAAAAGGGGAAATCGACAGTAACACAATCATAGAAGGGGACTTTAACACCCCACTTTCACCAATGGACAGATCATCCAAAATGAAAATAAATAAGGAAACACAAGCTTTAAATGATACATTAAACAAGATGGACTTAATTGATATTTATAGGACATTCCATCCAAAAACAACAGAATACACTTTCTTCTCAACTGCTCATGGAACATTCTCCAGGATAGATCATGTCTTGGGTCACAAATCAAGCCTTGATAAATTTAGGAAAATTGAAATTGCATCAAGTATCTTTTCCAACCACAACACTATGAGACTAGATATCAATTACAGGAAAAATCTGTAAAAAATACAAACACATGGAGGCTAAACAATACACTACTTAATAACCAAGAGTTCACTGAAGAAATCAAAGAGGAAATCAAAAAATACGCAGAGACAAATGACAATGAAAACACGATGACCCAAAACCTATGGGATGCAGCAAAAGCAGTTCTAAGAGGGAAGTTTATAGCAATGCAATCCTACCTCAAGAAACAAGAAACATCTCAAATAAAAAAACCTAACCTTACACCTAAAGCAATCAGAGAAAGAAGAACAAAAAATCCCCAAAGTTAGCAGAAGGAAAGAAATCATAAAGATCAGATCAGAAATAAATGAAAAAGAAATGAAGGAAACAATAGCAAATATCAATAAAACTAAAAGCTGGTTCTTTGAGAAGATAAACAAAATTGATAAACCATTAGCCAGACTCATCAAGAAAAAAAGGGAGAAGGCTCAAATCAATAGAATTAGAAATGAAAAAGGAGAAGTAACAACTGACACTGCAGAAATACAAAGGATCATGAGAGATTACTACAAGCAACTATATGCCAAAAAAATGGACAACCTGGAACAAATGGACAAATTCTTAGAAAAGCACAACCTTCCGAGACTGAACCAGGAAGAAATAGAAAATATAAACAGACCAATCACAAGCACTGAAAGTGAGACTATGATTAAAAATCTTCCAACAAACTAAAGCCCAATACCAGATGGCTTGACAGGCGAGTTCTATCAAACATTTAGAGAAGAGCTAACACCTATCATTCTCAAACTCTTCCAAAATATTGCAGAGGGAGGAACACTCCCAAACTCATTCTACGAGACCACCATCACCCTGATACCAAAACCAAACCATGATGTCACAAAGAAAGAAAACTACACGCCAATATCACTGGTGAACATACATGCAAAAATCCTCAACAAAATACTAGCAAACAGAATCCAACAGCACATTAAAAGGATCATACACCATGATCAAGTGGGGTTTATCCCAGGAATGCAAGGATTCTTCAATATATGCAAATCAACCAATGTGATACACCATATTAACAAACTGAAGGAGAAAAACCATATGATCCTCTCAATAGATGCAGAAAAAGCTTTTGACAAAATTCAACACCCATTTATGATAAAAACCCTCTACAAAGTAGGCATAGAGGGAACCTACCTCAACATAATAAAGGCCAAATATGACAAACCCACAGCAAACATCATTCTCAATGGTGAAAAAGTGAAACCATTTCCTCTAAGATCAGGAACAAGACAAGGATGTCCACTCTCACCACTATTATTCAACACAGTTTTGGAAGATTTAGGCACAGCCATCAGAGAAGAAAAAAAAATAAAAGGAATCCAAATCAGAAAAGAAGAAGTAAAGCTGTCACTGTTTGCAGATGACATGATACTGTACATAGAGAATACTAAGGATGCTACCAGAAAACTGCTAGAGCTATTCAATGAATTTGGTAAAGTAGCAGGATACAAAAGTAATGCGCAGAAATCTCTTGCATTCCTATTCACTAATGATGAAAATTCTGAAAGAGAAATTAAGGAAACACTCCCATTTACCATTGCAACAAAAAGAATAAAATACCGAGGAATAAACCTACCTAAGGAGGCAAAAGACCTGTATGAAGAAAACTATAAGACACTGATGAAAGAAATTAAAGATGATACAAACAGATGGAGAGATATACCATGTTCTTGGATTGGCAGAATCAACATTGTGAAAATGACTATACTACGCAAAGCAATCTACAGATTCAATGCAATCCCTATCAATATAGCAATGGCATTTTTCACAGAACTAGAACCAAAAATTGCACAATCTGTATGGAAACACAAAAGACTCCGAATAGCCAAAGCAACCTTGAGAAAGAAAAACGGAGCTGGAGCAATCAGGCTCCCTGACTTCAAACTATACTACAAAGGTACAGTCATCAAGACAGTATGGTACTGGCACCAAAACCGAAATATATATCAATGGAACAGGATAGAAAGCCCAGAGATAAACCCACGCACATATGGTCACCTTATTTTTGATAAAGGAGGCAAGAATATACAATGGAGAAAAGACAGCCTCTTCAATAAGTGGTGCTGGGAAAACTGGACAGCTACATGTAAAAGAATGAAATTAGAACACTCCCTCACACCATACAGAAAAATAAACTCAAAATGGATTAGAGATCTAAATGTAAGACCAGACACTATAAAACTCTTAGAGGAAAACATAGGAAGAACACTCTTTGACATAAATCAAAGAAAGATCTTTTTTGATCCACCTCCTGGAGTAGCAGAGGAATTGCAATTCAAGACAAGCCAACTATGGTGAAAACCACAGGCAAGTTCAAGGAGGCCAAGGGAAGGTCAGATTTTACTAGATTTTAGAAGGAAATTGGGGAGGGCTGTGGCGGGTTTTTTATTGGCTGCAATTATGGGCAGCTTGTTGCTGTGTCAGAAGGAAATTTTCTTTCTTTCCCTGGGGCCTGTAAGATGCAGTGAGTGATGCGTGTGTTAGAACCCTCCCTTCATGGTTTCCCCAGCCCCTTTTGATTTAGGTTTCCTTTGTGCATTTTCACAAGATTATAATTTCAATAAATGAATTAATCAAAAAAAAAGAATGAAATTAGAACACTTCCTAACACCATACAGAAAAATAAACTCAATATGGATTAAAGACCTAAATGTAAGGCCAGACACTATAAAACTCTTAGAGGAAAACAGAGGCAGAACACTATGATATAAATCACAGCAAGATCCTTTTTGATCCACCTCCTAGAGAAATGGAAATAAAAACAAAAATAAACAAATAGGACCTAATGAAACTTAAAAGCTTTTGCACAGCAAAGGAAACCATAAAGAAGACGAAAAGACAACCCTCAGAATGAGAGAAAATACTTGCAAATGAAGCAACTGGCAAAGGATTAATCTCCAAAATTTGCAAGCAGCTCATGCAGCTCAATATGAAAAAAATATCCAATCCAAAAATGGCAGAAGACCTTAATAGACATTTCTCCAAAGAAGATATACATATAGCCAACAAACACATGAAAGAATTCTCAACATCACTAATTATTAGAGAAATGCAAATCAAAACTACAGTGAGGTATCACCTCACACCAGTCTGAATGGCCATCATGAAAAAATCTACAAACAATAAATGATGGAGAGGGGCTTCCCTGGTGGCGCAGTGGTTGGGAGGCTGTCTGCCAATGCGGGGGACACGGGTTCGAGCCCTGGTCTGGGAAGATCCCACATGCCGCGGAGCAACTAAGCCCGTGTGCCACAACTACTGAGCCTGCGCGTCTGGAGCCTGTGCTCCGCAACAAGACAGAACGCGACAGTGAGAGGCCCGCGCACCGCGATGAAGAGTGGACCCCGCTTGCCACAACTAGAGAAAGCCCTCGCACAGAAACGAAGATCAAACACAGCCAAAAATAAATAAATAAATAAATAAAATTTTAAAAATAATAAATAAAATAAATAAATAAATAAATAAATGCTGGAGAGGGTGTGGAGAAAAGGGAACCCTCTTACACTGTTGGTGGGAATGTAAATTGATACAGCCACTATGGAGAACAGTATGGAGATTCCTTAAAAAACTAAAAATAGAACTACCATACAACCCAGCAATCCCACTACTGGGCACATACTCTGAGAAAACCATAATTCAAAAAGAGTCATGTACCACAATGTTCATTGCAGCTCTATTTACAACAGCCAGGACATGGAAGCAACCTAAGTGTCCATCGACAGATGAATGGATAAATAAGATGTGGCACATATATACAATGGAATATTACTTAGCCATAAAAAGAAACGAAATTGAGTTATTTGTAATGAGGTGGATGGACCTAGAGTCTGTCATACAGAGTGAAGTAAGGCAGAAAGAGAAAAACAAATACCATATGCTAACACATATATATGGAATCTAAAAAAAAAAAAGAAAAGAAAAATGGTTATGAAGAACCAAGGGGCAGGACAGGAATAAAGACACAGATGTAGAGAATGGACTTGAGGACACGGGGAGGGGGAAGGGTAAGCTGGGACGAAGTGAGAGAGTGGCATGGACATATATACACTACCAAATGTAAAATAGAAAGCTAGTGGGAAGCAGCCACATAGCACAGGGAGATCAACTCGGTGATTTGTGACCACCTAGAGGGGTGAGATAGGGAGGGTGGGAGGGAGACGCAAGAGGGAGGAGATATGGGGATACATGTATATGTATAACTGATTCACTTTGTTATAAAGCAGAAACTAACACACCATTGTAAAGCAATTATATTGCAATAAAGATGTTAAAAATATATATATATATAAATGCAAAAGTAATAAATACTCAAAATTCACAAAATAAATAAATAAGTAAAAAGAAAAGAAAAGAAAAGAAACAAGAAAGGAAGGGGAAGGAAAGGGGAAAGGAAGGAAGGAAGAGAAGGAGGGAGGGAGGGAGGGAGGAGGAAAGAAAAGAACACATAGATACAGAGAACAGATCAGATTGGTGGTGCCAGAGGTGGAGGATGGGGGGTGGCTAAAATGGATGAAAGGGGTCAAAAGGTACAAAGTTCCAGGTATAAAATAAGTAAGTCCTGGAGAGATCTTAAAATTCTCAGAAATGTATAAGTATGTGTGGTGATATATGTGAAGCAGACTTATTGTGGTGATTATTTTGCAATGTATACAAACACTGAATCATGTTGTATACCTGAAACTAATATTATATGTCAATTATATCTCAATAAAAAAGGACATACAAGTAAAATGATGCTACAGAAACACAGATAAATATATACCGAATCATAAGTTAAAAACGGTAACACAGAATTGTATTTATATCAATTTAAACTACAACATACACATGGATTAATGGTAAAAGAAATTCCATAAATATTACCTCATTTTTGAGCTTAAGATTATGGGAATTCAATATTTTTAGTTAGTGTTTAAAGTTTACTCAGAAGATATTTTAAGGTTGACTTAATATAAAAGAGCAACACTGAATAATTAGATAAGTGTGTAATCAAATAAAGCCATGCATATCACAGGATATTGTCACAGAAGTAAAACAAGTGTATATCAGAGGCACATATAACTTGGTTGTTAGTTTCCTCAAAACTGGTGTTATAAAGCACTACTGAGAAGCCTACCCAGAAACAACTACAAGATAAATACACACACACACACACAAAATCATATATTACCTGCCATAGGAGGGACAATGCCAGAAAAACGCACTGTTGCATGTTCTCCATTAACTTCGACTCTCCGACCAACAACATCTGATGTCAAAGTGTCATTCATTATAACATTGCCAGAATCCAAAATATGAGGAGATCTAGGAAGAAAACACAACATTGACAAGGACGTAGTAAAACTCTTTAAAAAAATTTTTTTTAACTTTACGTAGCTATTCACGAGGTCAACACTTCTACCCAATTTAGTCTTCACATTTTGGTGAAGGGAAGAACCTAAAGGTTTAGGTACCAGACTCTCAGAATTTGATTTTACTTTACTCTCTAACTATATTTTGATAATTTAATCCTTTTTTTAAAAAGCTTGCTTAACTCCAGTTAGCTCACATCACATGACTGTGTATTCTATCATTTACTGAAGGGGGTGGGAAGGGAAGGAGAATAGAAGAGAGGGGGATAAAGGTTACAGAGAAAAGGCAAAGGAAACAGGCAACATGGGCATCGTTCTCTTTCCAGGAAGGAGAAACACAAATAAACAGATGCAGGAAGGAACACATATAATGAAAAATTCAGGGAATTCCCTTGCGATCCAGTGGTTAGGACTCTGCACTTCCACTGCCAAGAGCTCAGGTTTGATCCCTGGTCGGGGAGCTAAGATTCCACAAGCTGCATGGTGCAGCAACAAAAAAAAAAAGAAAAGAAAAAAAAGAAAAAATAAAATTTCAGAACCCTAAAAACAAGGAGCCCGAGAGAAAAGTATTATCTATCTAGGAACCATCACTAGGTCCAACTCCCACTTCAACAAGTTGGTTTCTTCAACAGATGAAAAAGAACGAGATGGAAGGAAAACAAAGAGATTAAAAGAAACTTAAGAGAAATGTAAGCCAACTGCAATGTACAGACTTTATTTGGAAACCAAATTCTTAAAAACTGTAAATAACTTTCAAAATAAATTATGAAAAAACTGAAAATTTGAAAAGCTGACTAGATAGTTGATGATATTCAAGAATAATTGTTTCCCATAAGGCTAAAACAAAATCAATTTATTTTGCGAAAAAAAGGGAAAGAATAATTGTTAAAGTTTTAGCTGTGCTAATGGTATAGTGGTTACGACTTTTTGTAAGACTTTATATTTCACAGAAATACACATTAAATTATTTACAGATTTTTTAAAGCTGTATTTTATACGTACCACACCAGTGGCAGTATAGACAATACACTGAAAGGAAGTTAAAAGCAGAGTGACCAGGTAGGGGAATAGTGCTGTAATTCGGGTGAAAACAATGACAGCTTGAGCCAAGGCACTCGCCTCCATACATTCATTCAACACATACTAAGCACTGACCACATGCTGGCTAATGCATGGACCTCACGGCGCACACAGTAAACCCTACATGTGTGACTCCTGCCTCAGAAGCTTACAGTCCAGTGGCAGTTAGACCTGAGAGAAGGGTATGGATTTGAGAGAAAGTTAAGAGCTAGAACAGGGTCTGGAGATTAAATGGAGAGAAATGGTAAAAATTAAAGACTAGGAAGACAAGATTTTGTCTAGGGTATGTGGTGGTGCCAGACACCAACATGAGTAATACAAGAGAAGGTTTAGGCTTGGGAGGGAAGAGAGTTTGTTTGAGGTGCCTACAGAATGTCATGATGGACTTAGGACTCTAGTTCAAAAGACACGTTTTCACTAGAAATGTGTCTTTGGGAGTCAACAGCACAATTTATAACTGATAACCATGACAGTGGATGAGACTGAAAGTGTATTAGGTGCAAAGAAAAGGGGGTGGAAAGAAAAAGAGAGTCACTGACAGAACCCTGGGGAAATATAATATTTAAAAGAGAAAGGGAAGAAACCCCTAAGAAAGAGTCAGAGGAAAACCTGGTTTTCCTTTATCCTTTCTGGCTTTTCCTCCTCTGACTCAGCAAGTGGTATTGGGAAAGCTGGACAGCCCCATGTAATAAATCAATGAAGTTAGAACACACCCTCTCACTATACACAAAAATAAACTCAAAATGGCTTAAAGACTTCAGACATGACACCATAAAACTCCTAGAAGAGATCATAGGCAAAACACTATCTGACATAAATCGTACCAATGTTTTAAGTCAGTCTCCCAATGCAATAGAAATAAAAGCAAAAATAAACAAATGGGACCTAATCAAACTTAGAAGTTTTTGCACAGCAAAGGAAACCATAAACAAAATGAAAAGACAACCTACAGAACGGGAGAAAATATTAGCAAATGATGTGACTGACAAGGGCTTAATTTCCAAAATTTACAAACAGCTCCTACAACTCAACAAAAAAACAAACAACCCAATCGAAAAAATGGGCAGAAGACATAAAGAGACATTTCTCCAAAGAAGAAATACAGATGGCCAATAAGCACATGAAAAGATGCTCAAAGTTGCTAATTATTAGACAAATGCAAATCAAAACTACAATGCACTATTTCACATGGGTCAGAATGGCCATCATTAAAAAGTCTACAAATAACAAATGCTGGAGAGGGTGTGGAGAAAAGGGAACCCTCCTACACTGTTGGTGGGAATGTAAGTTGGTACAGCCACTGTGGAAAACAGTATGAAGGTTCCTCAGAAAACTAAAAATAGAATTATCATATGATCCAGCAACCCCACTCCTAGGCATATATCCAGACAAAACTATAATTCAAAAAGATACATGCACCCCTATGTTCATAGCAGCACTATTTACAATAGCCAAGAAAGATATGGAAACAATCTAAATGTCCATCAACAGAGGAATGGATAAAGAAGATGTGGTACATATATACAATGGAATATTACTCAGCCATAAAAAAGAATGAAATAATGTCATCTGCAGCAACATGGATGCAACTAGGGATTATCATACTAAGTGAAGTCAGAAAGAGGAAGATAAATACCATATGATATCATTTATATGTGGAATCTAAAATATGACACAAATGAACCTATCTATGAAACAGAATCAGGGACATAGAGAACAGACTGGTGGCTGCCAAGGTGAAGGGGGATGGGGGAGGGATGGAGCGGGAGGCTGGGGTTAGCAGATGTAAGGTTTTATATATAGAATGGATAAACAACAAGGTCCTACTTGTATAGCACAGAGAACCGTATTCAATATACTATTATAAACCATAATGGAAAAGGATATTTTAAAAAATGTATATATATGTATAACAGAATCACTTTGCTGTACAGAAGAAATAAACACAACATTGTAAATCAACTATACTTCAATTTAAAAAAATACTGATTGGGACTTCCCTGGTGGTCCAGTGGCTAAGAATCTGCCTTCCAATGCAGGGGACGCAGGTTTGATCCCTGGTCAGGGAACTAAGATCCCACAGGCCACAGGGCAACTAAGCCCGTGCACTCTAGATCCTGCGCACCACCACAAGAGAGCCCACGTGCTCTAGAGCCCGTACCCCGCAATGAAGAGCCTGCACACCGCAACTAAGACCTGACGCAGCCAAATAAATAAATATTTTTTTAAATATTGCTTTCAAAAATAAATAAATACAGGCAAACCTCTGAAATATTGTGTATTTGGTTCTAGAACACCAAAATAAGGTGAATATCGTAATAAAAAAGGAAGGGGGGCTGAATTTTGATGGTTTAAATACTGGAGGACAAAACCACCACCAACAACAAAAACAAACAAACAAACAAACAAACATGGGAGGACAGGGCAGTCAGGAAGGGGCCAACATCTACATCTAAACTTGCCTAGTAGGGTTGAAAAGCAAAAGGGAAATCAGCCCAGAACCTCAAATTGGTGGGAAAAGTCAAAACAGTTCAGATAAGTTGATGATAAAGTCAATAGGAGGGTGAGGCAGGTGTGAGGAAGCCATGTTTTAGTAAGCTTAGACACATGTGGAGTCAGCAGCTAAGAGGTCTGGTCAGTAGGTAGGGGCCTAATCACAAGCCTGTGGTCAATGGCGAAGTTCTAGCCCCTGAGGAGAAAAATTGGTAAGATCACTGTAGAGCACCATTCCTACAAGAAGTTAAAGTATCAACAGTAGGCCGAATCTTGGTTCCATGAACCGGAGTGTGTGGGGGTTATCCAAACCCAGAAACTCACAACCAGGCCCCACAGTCAGTGTGAAGCTCTGGGCCAGGGCTCGGCCTAAGGGGACCACCTTGCAGATCAGGCTCACAGCGAGAATACCTTGGTGAGAAGAACGGGTCAGTGGTCAACTGGTGATTAGGAAACCAGGTGGCAAAAATGGCAGAAGTGAGTAAAGAAGACATTAGGAAGTCGTCCTCGTTTTCCTTTAACATACGTAAGTAATTCATGAATTATAAAGTTCCTTCACCTGCTCGATCCTATTTGATCTCTAGTAACAATTATTTTTTTTTAAATAAATTTATTTTATCTTTGGCTGTCTTGGGTCTTCGTTGCTGCTTGCAGGCTTTCCCTAGTTGCAGCGAGCGGGGTCTACTCTTCATTGCGGTGCGCGTGCTTCTCATTGCGGAAGCTTCTCTTGTTGCGGAGCATGGGCTCTAGGGCGCGTGGGCTTCAGTAGTTGTGGCTCGCGGGCTCTAGAGCACAGCCTCAGTAGTTGTGGCACATGGGCTTAGTTGCTCCGCAGCATGTGGGATCTTCTCGGACCAGGGATTGAACCCGTGTCCCCTGCATTGGCAGCCGAATCCTTAACCACTGAGCCACCAGGGAAGCCCAGTAACAATTCTTTTCATTCCCATCTCTATGTTGTGCCCACAGGACCTGAGATCATTAGGTAGAAGGTATCTAAGGTCAGTAATTAATTGGCTCTGCATCATGTTTTTGTTTTGTTGGGGTTTTTTTGGCCCTGCTGCACGGCTTGTGATTTTAGTTCCCCAAACAGGGACTGAACCTGGGCCCTCGGCAATGAAAGCATGGAGTCCTAACCACTGGACCACCAGGGAAGTCCTGCATCATGTATTTTTGATGATCCTGTCTAGTCTCTTAACCCTTCTACTAATTGTTTCTTGATACTGTGATCTTCTGTGAGGGTCCAGAAACTGGATCCTTGTCTTGGTGACCTATGCCTTGGTTCTCTCTCCCTCTGGCCAGTCACCCAATAAGTCCCTATATTCTGTTGTTAGACCCACTTGATGTCAGTTACTGCTCCACCCTGGACCTCCATGGCCTGTTGCTAACACCGCCACTTCGATCACCCCCAACCCAAGCCCTCCCTCTCAGTTAGTGTCTAGTCAAACTGTCCTGAAGTCAGGTGCCCACTTAGTTATGAATGGCATGTCACTGTTCCTTGGTTAGGTGCATCCAGGTGCAACCAACTGAGCCTTGGTTAAGCCTTTTATTTAAATATATTGGGCTGGCCAAAAAGTGCCTTCAGCTTTTAAGTAAAAATAAAAGACAATTCTCATTTTCACCGAGAACTTTATTGAACAACGTATTCACCCTTTTGTTCCACTACCTTCTGCCATTTTCCAGGCAACTTCATAATTCCATCTTCCCAAAACTTTTTATCTTTTTGAGAAAAGAACTGTTCCAGGTGCCTTTCACAGTCTTCCAGGGAATTGAAATTTTTTCCATTAACAGAATTTTGTAAAGACCTAAATAAATGGAAATCCAAAGGTACAATGACTCGTGAATATGGTGGATGAATCAGAACTTCCCAGCCAAACTGTAACAGTTTTTGCCTGGTCATCAAAGAAACATGCAGTCTTATGTTATCCTGATGGAAGATTATGCCTTTTCTGTTGACTAATTCTAGATGGTTTTCATCCAGTGCAGCTTCCAGGTGGTCTAACTGGGAGCAGTACTTGTTGGAATTAATCGTTTGGTTTTCCAGAAGGAGCTCATAATAGAGGACTCCCTTCCAATCCCAGCATATACACAACATCACTTTCTTTGGATGAAGGCCAGTCTTTGGTGTGGTTGGTGGTGGTTCATTTCAACTGCCCCACGATCTCTTCCATTCCACGTTGTTGTACAGTATCCACTTTTCATAGCCTGTCATAATCTGTTTTAAAAATGTAACGTTTTCATGACATTTAAGTAGAGAATTGCATGCGGAAATATGGTCAAGGTTTTTTTCCGCTTAACTTACGTGGAGCCCAAACATCAAAGAGATTAATGTAACCAAGCTGGTGCAAATGATCTTCAATGCTTGATTTGGTTTATTTTGAGTATGTCGGCTATCTCCCGCATGGTATAATGTTGATTGTTCTCAATTAATGTCTCGATTTGATCGCTCTCAACTTCAACTGGTCTACCTGACCGTGGAGCATCGTTCAACGAGAAATCTCCAGCACAAAACTTCGCAAACCACTTTTGACACGTTCAATCAGTCACAGCACCTTCTCCATACACTGCACAAATCTTTTTGTGCGTTTCGGTTGCATTTTTACCTTTCTTGAAATAATAAACCATAATATGCCGAAAACGTTGTTTTTCTTCCATCTTCAATATTAAAATGGACAAACACAAAAATTCACCAATATTTATAAGTCTTTTTTTAAATGCACACTGATATGACAGCTGTCACATACAATTTAACAAAATTGTTTCGAATGAAGTTAAAGACAACTAAATGCTACTAGAGCCATCATACAGAAAAAACCAAACGAACTTTTTGGCCAACCCAATACATGTTCACTAATTAATGAAGACAGCCCATTTAATTTTCAAGTGACACCGCTTGCTGGATAATAGTTCTTTAAAAAGAGATGAAATATACCACCCTACCTATCATTTCCACCCACTGATTTTGGTACTGCCCTCTGCAGCTACAGAGAATCAAACTATTCCCTTTTCCAGCTGACATTTAAATATTTGAAGGCCACTATTATGTTATTATTTCTCCTCTCTCCTCTTCCTGTCCCCACCTCCTAAAACCCTTTCCCAGGGTAAACATTCCCAGCTCCACCCTCATGTGAATTCCAAGTTCTCCTCCATAATTCATTTACTGATTCTTTTCTTAAAATACAATACCTAAAACTGGAAACCATGTTCCAAATGTGACTTGACCTGTGTGTGGGTTCAGTGGTTTGAACATCACACATCTAATAATGTAGCCTAATATTACATTTCACTTTTCCCTCTTTTCATGGGGAAGACTGTTGCTTGCTATTAAGATTACAATGAAATAAACTCCGTAGGCATTTTTTTTTTTAAAACGGATCTTTCCATTTTTTTTCTCTCTTTATTTATTTATTTACTTATTTATTTGGCTGTGTTGGGTCTTCGTTTCTGTGTGAGGGCTTTCTCTAGTTGCGGCAAGCGGGGGCCACTCTTCATCGCAATGCGCGGGCCTCTCACTATCGTGGCCTCTGTTGTTGCGGAGCACAGGCTCCAGACACGCAGGCTCAGCAGTTGTGGCTCACGGGCCTAGTTGCTCCGCGGCATGTGGGATCTTCCCAGACCAAGGCTCAAACCTGTGTCCCCTGCATTAGCAGGCAGATTCTCAACCACTGCGCCACCAGGGAAGCCCTGTAGCCATTTCTGAGTTACTATCACTTTCTGATCATGAAATTAAAATGTTTAAATTTCACTATAATTACATTACCCTAAAAAAAGTTTTCAAAAGTTTTAAATGCCCTTTCAAATTTAACATGTAAATAGAATTTTATTACAATAGAGATATAATTTCTGTTCTACTGCTTTTAACATTCTGTAAACACTTTTCTACACAGCCACAGAATCACATTAATCACTTGAATCTTGACATGTAGATACCACAATTGAATCTTTTCTCTTATGTTTTCATTGTTTACTATCCCAAAGAAAACAGCTAAAAACATCTTTCATTTTTAAATTATTATGTCTTTGAAGCATTTCCTTAGGAAAAATTCTTGAGACAATTATTCCAAGTAAATAAATATATTTAAGATTCTAGAAAGCCACGACCAAATTGTCCATCAAAAAAAAAGTTAATTAATGACACTGACACCAAGACAAAATCTACTTGTTTAATTCTTTCTACAAAGTCCTAGGAATTCTCATCAAGAGCTTTCAAATCAGGTCTTCTCTATCCTGTACTTGTATATCTAATGTTTGAGGCAGAAGTTAGTACATTATATTATTATAAATATAGGACTTTACATTTATATACATTAAACATTCGATAATCCAACATATTATCTCTCCCAGCTGTGTGCTGTGCAATTTTTGTAAAAACAAAGACAAAAAAAGAATATAAGACACTGACCAAAGACAGAAATCCACGGGTAAAACTTTTCAGTTACAAGCCTATCCAGCTCACATTCAAGAATGTCATGAACTTTGTGAAATGTTTCGCTGAGATCAAAATACACTGTCAGTCAGAAGATACACTCTTGTCAGTCAAACAAAGGAGGAATGGGGTAAGATAAGGAATACTTTCACTTATTAGCTTATACACCTCTGAGTTGTATAAATGTTTCTGGAACACGTAATTTTTGTTTTTTCTATTAATGAGGAGGAGGAAAAGAAGGATGATTCTGAAAAGAGGGAGGAATAATGCACTGCTCTCATCGAATTCCCCTGGCTCGCCCGCTGGTCACTTAGTAGCCATCTGGTTATCAAATCAACTGTCGACGCACTGCAGTGCCTGTGTTCAAGTGACCCTTATTTTACTTAAATAAGGCCCTAAAGCACAAGAGTAATGACGCTGGCAATTCAGATATGCCAATGAGAAGCCATAAAGTGCTTCCTTTAAGTGAAGAGGTGAAAGTTCCCCACTTAATAAGGGAAGAAAAAAAAAATCACATGCTGAGGTTGCTAAGATCTACAGTAAGAAAAAAACCTATCCGCGAAACTGTGAAGAAGGAAATAGAAATTCCCACTAGTTTTGCTGTCATACTTCAAACTGCAAAAGTTATGGCCACGTGCATAACTGGAAAAGGGATTGAATTTGTACAGTAAGATATTTTAAGACTGAAAAACCACATTCTAACTTTTATATGATAATTGTTCTATTTTATTATTAGTTATTGTTAATCTCTTACTGTGCCTAAATTTTAATTTATAAAGTTTAGGAAAAAACAGAGAATTAGGGCTTCATACTATCTGCAGTTTCAGGGATCCACCAGGGGTCTTGGAACCTAACCCCCAAAGATAAGGAGGACTACTTATTTTTCTCTTTTTTATGTTTAAAAATGTTTAGGATTTAAAGTTAAAACAAATACATTACTAAAAGATGAAAAAAAGAGAAGAAAAGAAAAGAAAAGAAAGAGGGGGCTTCCCTGGTGGTGCAGTGGTTGGGAATCCACCTGCCAATGCAGGGGACACGGGTTCCAGCCCTGGTCTGGGAGGGTCCCACATGCTGCGGAGCAACTAGGCCCGTGAGCCACAGCTGCTGAGCCTGTGCTCTAGAGCCCACGTGCTGCAACCGCTGAGGCCCGCGCGCCTAGAGCCCGTGCTACGCAACGGGAGAGGCCACCATGGGGAAGGGTGGTCTCTGCTCCCCGCAGCTGGAGGGGGCCCGTGCGCAGCAATGAAGACCCAATGCAGCCAAAAATAAATAAATAAAATAAATAAATTTATTTTAAAAAAACAAAAAGAAGGAAGGAAGGAAGGGAAGGAAGAAAGAAAGAAGGAAAGAAAAGAAAGAAATGTATTACTATACCCAAGGAGTAGGCCTTCTTACACTACTTTTTAGTCTAAATCAATCCTAAAGGCTTTTTTTTCTTGTCTTCACGTTTTTTCACAAGTTGATTTTGAGGTTCAACCTTACTGATATTTTCTTAAGAGGTTTGTTCAAGGGTCTAAAAGTCATTGGTTTGGGACTGTTTTTCCATTTTTAGTAATCCCCTTTGCATTTTTCTATGCATATCTTTTTCACCTAATTTTTGAATGGATGATACTTAAAAGTACAAAAAGGAACACACTGAAAGTCTCCCTTCCACTCCAGCCAGTCATTCTCCCTTCCCACTGACAACAGCTTTATTCATATCTTATAGATACTTCCATACATATTTTATGCATATACAAGCAAATATATTCTTTTCTTTCTTTACACAAATGATGGCATACTATATATGTGATTCTATTCCTTATATTTGCATTCAATAATACATGCTAGAAATTTATCCACAGCCATGTCAGGAGCTTTTAAATATTTTATGGCTGCATAGGACTTGTATACACATAACAATTTACATAACTAGTCCTCAAACTGATTGACATTTAGGTTACTCCTAAGTTTTTGCAACTGCAAACAATACTGCAAGGATTAATCCTGCACATTTATCTTTTACACTTGTGCAAAAATATCTGTAGGAAACATTCTCAAAATGGGCATTGCTAAGTCAAAGAGTACATGCATTTCTAATTTTGATGAGTAATGACAAATGCCCCTTTCTAGTGGCTGAACCAATTTACAATTCCATTAGCTGTGTATAAGCCCCCGTATCATCACAACCTTGCCCTTCACAGAATATTAACACACTTTTAGTTACCTGTCAGTCTGATAAGTGAAATACGTATTTTATTTGCATTTCCTTTTATGAGGGAAGCTAAGCATCTATTCACTTTGATCTCCTTTTCTGTGAACTGCCTGTTCAGAATCCTTTGTCCATTTCCTATTGGTTTATTGATTTTTTTCTTAATTTGTTTTTAAAATCTAAACTGTTTCCTGTATGGTCTTAATGATGAAATACTACATAATTCCTCAAATAAAATAATCTGAAAAGAATTGAAAGGAGGGACTCTAGCAGATATTTGCACACCCACGTTCACAGCAGTATTATTCACAACAGCCAAAAGGTGGGAACAACTCAAATGTCCATTGATGGATGAATGGATAAACCAAATGCAGTATATACACACAATGGATCATTCAGCCTTAAAAATGAAGGGAATTCTGCCGCATGATACGTGAATGAATCTCAAAAATATTATGCTAAGTGAAATAAGCCAGTCACAAAAGAACAAATATTGGGGAATTCCCTGGTGGTCCAGTGGTTAGGACTCCACGCTTTCACTGCCAAGGGCCAAGGTTCAATCCCCAGTCGGGGAACTAAGATCCCACTAGCCACCTGGCATGGCTCAAAAAAAGAAAAGGACAAATATTGTATGATTCCACTTAAAAGAGGTACCTAGAATAGTCAACTTCAGAGAGAAAGCAGAATGGTGGTTGCCAGTGGCTGCAGCGAGGGGGAAATAAGGAGTTGTTTAATGGTGACAGTTTCAGTTTTGCAAAATTAAGAGAGCTCTGGAGACAGATGGTGCTGATGGTTGACCAATAATATGAATGTACTTAACACTACTAAACTGTACATTTAAAAATGGTTAAGATAAAAAAAAAAATGGTTAAGATGGTATATTTTGGACTTCCCTGGTAGCGCAGTGGATAAGACTCTGCACTCCCAATGCAGGGGGCCCAGGTTCCATCCCTGGTCAGGGAACTAGATCCCACATGCATGCCACAACTAAGACCCAGAGCAACCAAAACAAAAAACAAAAAACAAACAAAAAAGATGGTAAATTTTATATTATCTCTATTTTACTACAATTTAAAAAATAATTTGAAATTTAATTCCCCAAATTTTAGGTTTCATGTAACTTCGATTCAGCTTTAACTGGGACACTGAATATTAAAAGTATGGTAATTCTCTATTTTTCAAAACATACTTTCCTGATACCCAAGGAAGCTATTTGATTATATTCAACATTTTATTTGTTTAGGGAGACTCTCAAAAATAGTAGAGTTTCGGGATTCCCTGGTGGCGCAGTGGTTAAGAATCCACCTGCCAATGCAGGGAACCGGGTTTGAGCCCTGGACCAGGAAGATCCCACATGCCACGGAGCAACTAAGCCTGTGCACGACAACTACTGAGCCTGTGCTCTAGATACTGGGAGCCACAACTACTGAGCCCCTGTGCCACAACTACTGAAGCCCGCAGGCCTAGAGCCCGTGCTCTGAAACAAAAGAAGCCACCACAATGAGAAGCATGTGCCTGCAACGAAGAGTAGCCCCCGCTCGCCACAACTAGAGAAAGCCCACGTGCAGCAACGAAGACCCAACATGCCAAAAATAAATTAATTTAAAAAAAAATAGTAGAGTTTCTTTTCCCACAATATTTCAGGATCTTCTACTTCACCTGTTTCTTCCTCCTTGTTAATGAGATTTCAAACCAATATAATCTTTCCTCTCATTTTGTTTCTTCCAAGGAATTTAAATGGTCAGGAAAAAAGAAAATCAGATCTTGTCCCTAGAAAGGAATGGGCCTCTAGCAGAACTTAAGATAGTTGAAATCTTCCATCACAACTCTATCTTATTTTTGTGCCACTTGTTTGTCTGTTTTAATATTTGTTTATCAGCACAGTAACAAATGCAGACTTAAGTAGTCCACGACACAGAACCAATCCAGTGAGCAACTCCTATTCCATGCCTTACAGTTAACAGCTTAAGGTATTCTACTACAGGTTTTCACAAGTCCTGATTCAAACCTCTATCTTTTCACAATAAAGTAGATTTGCATATAAAATAAAATACATAAATACTCATTTCCTATATGATGTCTTATAGCCACGTGTCCATTTTAATATATGAGAAGAAAGTCTCTAAAAGCAGTTAAGTATTGGAACTTCCCTGGCGGTCCGGTGGTTAATACTCTGCGCTTCCACCGCAGGGGGCACGGGTTCGATCCCTGGTCAGGGAACTAAGATCCCACATGCTGCACGAAGTCGGCCAAAAAAAAGCTGTTAAATATCAATGTTCCCTTCCAAGAAGGGAAAACAAGTTCCAATTTTTTATAGCAAAAAACTGTGTAGTCTTGGAAAGACTTTACGTAAAAGGCCATGTGGGTAACCTATACAAAATTAAGCTGTTTTAAATTTACAGACAAGAAACTGAACCCAAATGTCTATTCTTCTCTGTACTGCATTTCAGCTAATATTGCAGAGCTAATGACAGTTTTAATAGTTATTACCAGTTCTATCTACTGTAGCAAGATACCTTAAGTTACAACAAAATCTAAGGAAATAACACTGAATAATATCTGTTATAGAAATACCCTACTCTTTACCAACTCCCACCCTCCCCCACCCCTTCAAAATCATAAGCAGCTCTCTGACAGACAAATAACATAAAGAGTTGTGAAAACCGGGACTTCCCTCATGGTCCAGTGGGTAAGACTCCATGCTCCCAATGCAGGGGGCCCCAGTTCGAACCCTGGTCAGGGAACTACATCCTGCATGCATGCTGCAACTAAAAGTTCGCATGCCACAACTATGAAGTCCGCATGCTGCAACTAAAAGATCCTGCATGTCACAACTAAGAGTCCGCATGCTGCAACTAAAGATCCTGCATGCCACAACAAAGATCCTACGTGCTGCAAATAAGACCCAGCACAGCCTAAATAAATAAATAAATATTTTTTTAAAAAAAGAGTTGTGAAAACCCAATTTATGTAGTGTATCTCTTGGCCCACTGTCTGGCCATTCTTTCATGTTCTGCTCTGTTGGTCATATACTGAGAGGCAATACTTCCCACCAAGGGGTCGGCAGGATTACAGTCTGTAAGAGGTGAGCAGATAGAAAGGACTTCAGAAACAGCTAGTGCTGGACTCCAATTATCTTTCAATATGTCCAAGCAAATAACTCCTTGGCTGTTAATATTACAGTTCTGTGCCACTTTTATAATCTGTATTAGGGGAGCAACAACCTTATTCTCCTTCTTACCAAATGATCTATAGCATGATCCATAGATCTCTTCTACTTCTTTCTCCATTTGTCATTCATGTTTTCCACTCTAATGCCAAAACTCTTGGCTCCAAACAAGTATATGTATATTCCTGATAGCCACTATCATTCTCACAAATCTTATACTGGATTGTTTTGAACAAAGACATATATTTCCATTCAAATAATGAGCCTATCCCAGCAAATTTTAGTGATATTCACAGTACTGCATATATCTTCCTAGCAAGGACCACTGAAATCACAAGTTCAGTCACTGTGCTTTTGCCACAATATCTCTTCCTAAATAAAAATTTGGGGCTATTTCTTCCAGGGCTTTGGTTATCTATCGCACTCTCTCTTCCCAACAGCATCTAATTCAATGTTTCATGGGCAACTTTTTCCCTCTCCATAAAATGTTAGCATCCATTCTTCTCAATCAAGTTTTCTTGATTCTTATTGAAAACTATTTTTCCCAGTGCCTCTGAGAGGCAGAATGAAGCTGATCATTATCTGGGAAGACAAGAAAGGAGAAGAGAGGTCAGGATCTGAGTTACTATACATGTTTATTAGGAATAAAATGTGGGAAGGAATATATCTCAGTGGTTAAGTCATGACTACCAGAAATTCAGATTGGAGGGGGGTCAAGGTTAATTATCTGGCTTCAGTGGATTCAAGAAAACATAGATGGACTTCCCTGGTGGCGCAGTGGTTAAGAATCCGCCTGCCAATGCAGGGGACACGGGTTCGAGCCCTGTTCCGGGAGGATCCCACATGCCGCGGAGTAACTAGGCCCGTGCACCACAACTACTGAGCCTGCGAGCCACAACTACCAAAGCCTGCGTGCCTAGAGCCCGTGCTCCGCAACAAGAGAAGCCACCGCAATAAGAAGTCCATGTATCGCGACAAAGAGTAGCCCCTGCTCACCGCAACTACAGAAAGCCCGCGTGCAGTAACGAAGACCTAATGCAGCCAAAAATAAAAATAATAATAAATTTATTAAAAAAAAAAAAAGAAAAAGAAAACATAGATGACTCTCCCCAAAAGTGGGGAGAGCACAATAATAGACAATCCAGGTGGATGATTCTCAGAAACCCAAAGCCTGTCTCTAGGAAGGCTGGTCAAAGAAACATAATACAAGTCATGAGACTGGGGATCAGAGGTAACTATTAAGAGCAAAGTGGGACCAGGAAGTTGGAGTGCTAGGCTGATTACACATACAGAGCCTAAGCAACGTGTTCTCTACCTGAGGTCCATAGACTCTCAAGGTATCTCCAAACTGAAGATTTTTCACTAACTTCTAACTGAAATTTAGCATTTCCTAAATTATAAAAATAAGAAAAAAAAAATCAGGTGGATTAGCAGCACCGGTGATCACAAGTATTTATGTAACACTACAGCCGTTACAGATATCTCAAAATAAACGTTCCGTTCATCACCACTTCAAAATTACAATATTTATTAGACCTGCCACTAGACTGTTATTTAACATATTAATAAAGAAACACACACCATTTAAAAAAAAAAGGACTTCCCTGGCAGTCCAATGGTTAAGACTCCGTGTGCTTCTACTGCAGGGGCCTGGGTTCAATCCCTGGTTGGGGAACTAAGATCCCACATGCCATGCAGTGTGGCCAAAAAAAAAAGAAGGAAAGAAACTCACATATTATATTACAATTTTAAAAGTATTTTGTTAACTTTATTCCACGTAAATGATTTCATTTGAAATCCTGTTTTTCTGTATTTGAAAACATTCTAAGGAGTTCACAGGCTTCATTAGACTGCTAAGAGGTCTCTATTCTAAATAAAGAATCAATTAAGAAAACTGGAGGACATGAGAGGAATTTACTGGTGAGTCTCCAGCATCAATAACAAAGCATATGATTGAAAATAAATTACAGCACTGTACAAAGTACTTTCATTTTCCTTATCTTAACTGCACAATATTTATTCAAAATTTTAATAATTTCTCAAATATAACTGTGGGGTTTTTTTAAAGGTAAGATTATTTTCTTTTCATAAATTTATTTACTTTATTTTTATTTCTGGCTGTGTTGGGTCTTCGTTGCTGCGCGTGGGCTTTCTCTAGTTGGGGCGAGCGGGCTTCTCATTGCAGTGGCTTCTCTTGTTGCGGAGCACAGGCTCTAGGTGCGCGGGCTTCAGTAGTTGTGGCTCATGGGCTCTAGAGTGCAGGCTCAGTAGTTGTGGCACACGGGCTTAGCTGCTCCGCGGCATGTGGGATCTTCCAGGACCAGGGCTTGAACCCACGTCCCCTGCACTGGCAGGCAGATTCTTAACCACTGTGCCACCAGGAAAGCCCCTACTGTGTTATTTTTTAAGAGTGGAAGAATCTTAACTTGGGAAAGGCAAGTAAACAAAGAGCAAGAGTTGCCCCTATGCTGCCAAAATGGTTCTCCCTACTTTCTGCACCTTTCAGCCCAGCATCATCCCCTTTTGGGAAGTGCACTTTCTCTGTCCAGTGGGCTACCATTCCCCCACTACAGGAGTAGACACATGACCCAGGATGGCCAATGTGATGACTCTTCAACCCCGTTTCCTTGCATACAGCAACTGGTCCATGTGTGAAGATCCTAACCCAAACAGAACCAATCTTTTAGGAAATGACAATGAAAAAAATTAATAAACAGAAACCTCAGTTAAATAGTCAGGAGACCAGAAGCGGGGAGCGCTCATGCCCTGCAACCCTACCAGAGCCCAATAGGAGGAAAGACTCCTTTCCCTGAAAGTCCACAGCCAATGGAAAACCATGGACACTGTTTACCTAGCCCTCCCAACTTCCTTTTCTCTCTATAAAAGCCTTCTCCTTCCCTTGCCATGTGGAGACTTGCACGTGGCCTACCATGGCTGCAAACGTGAACTGCAATTCTCTGCTGATCCCAAATATACCCATCTTTGCTGGAGAGATAACTGGCAGTCCACTTGTTTTAGGTCAACAACATCGACCCTTGAAGAGAGGTCTTTCTCTTTCCCAAAATCTTAAAACAAAAGGACCACTTAAACCTAGAATAGTTGAGGAACACCTTTGCCACTATGTGTGTTTTTTATTTTCAGAAAAAACCTGTCAAGGCCAAATAAAAAAGCAGAGTTGACCCAGCTATGCCTAAAGCCTTTCATTAGCCCAGTTAATTGAAACATGAAATTCCTCCTTTTGTTTACATCAGTTTGACCTGGGATTCTTTCTCCTGCAACTGAAAGAATTCTGAAAAATAAGTAAGAATTTAGGTCATATTCTTTTCTATTTAATGTTATATGGACATTATATGCAGCCAGTGGTCTGGAGAGAAATTCTACCTCTTCAACTACATGCTAGCTATGGGAGACTGGACAACTTAACCTCTGTCTACGTTTCCCCATCTGTAAAATGTAGGTAATATTAAGACCACAGGGCTGTTGTAGGAATTAAATGAGTTACTATACATAGAATTGTTCAACATATAGTAAACATGTTAGTCATATAAGATCATAACTCAGACTCCACATATTTTTTTATGTTGTTTTATTGTGGTAAAAGTCACATAATATAAAACATACTACTTTAACCATATTTAACTGTACAGTTCAGCGGCACTAAGTACATTCACACTGTTGTGCAACTCTCATCATCATCCATATCCCGAATTCTTCACCTTCCTAAACTGAAACTCTATCCCCATTAAACACTAATTCCCCATTTCCCCTCCCCACCCCCCGGCCTCTGGCATCTACCAGTGTACTTTCTGAGTCTATGAATTTGACTATTCTAGGTACCTCGTATAAGTGGTCAGATTCTATATTTAAATAAAGGAAAAAATTCCACAAATCAAAAGAAATACAAGTTCAAAATAACAGTAGCTGAGGTTGAAAACAAGACAGCGGAGTAAAAGAACCTGAGCCCACCTTGTCTCATGAAAACACAAAAATGACAACTAACTGCTGAACAACCATTGACAAAAAAAAAAAAACTTGAACCTAACGAAAAAGATATTCTACACCCAAATACAAAGAAGAAGCCACAACGAGACGGTAGAAGGGGCACTTTCAAAATATAATCAAAATCCCATACCTGCCGGGTGGGCGATCCACAGACTGGAAAATAATATATCACAGACGTTTTCCCACAGGAGTGAGAGTTCTGAACCCCATGTCAAGCTCTCCAGCCTGGGGGTCAGGCATCAAGAGGAGGAGACCCCAGAGCATTTCGCTTTGAAGGCCGGAGGGGCTTTACTGCAGGAGCTCCACAGGACTGGGGGAAACAGAGACTCCACTCTTGTAAGGCACATACAAGTTTTCACATGCACTGGGACCCAGGGCAAAGCAGTGACTCCAGAGAAGCTTAGGCCAGACCTACCTCTGGGTCTTGCAGGGTCTCCTGGGGAGGCGAGGGCGGCTGTGGTTCACTGTGGGGGCAAGGGCACTGGCCACTGATGCCCAGGGAATACTCACCAGCCAGCATGAGCTCTCCCAGAGGTCGCCATTTTCGCCCTGAGACCTGGCCCCACCCGTAAGACTGCAGGCTCCAGTGCTGGGACACCTCAGGACAAACAACCAACAAGGTGGGAACAAAGCCCCACACATCAGCAGACAGGCTGCCTAAAGCTGACCTGAGCCAACAGCCGCCTATAAACACACCACTTGAGACGGCCCTACCCACTGCAGGGACAAGACCCAGCTCCACCCACCACTGGGCAAACACAAGTCCCTCCCACCAGGAAGCCTGCACAAGCCCCTGGACCAACTTACTCACAAGGAGGCAGACACCAGAACCAAGAAGAATTATGATCCTGCAGCCTGAGGAACAGAGACAACAAACACAGAAAGGCAGACAAAATGAGAAAGCACAGAAATATGTTCCAGACGAAGGAACAAAATAAAACCCCAGAAGAACAACTAAGTGAAGAGGAGAAAGGCAACCTACGTGAAAAAGAATTCAGTGTACTGATAGTAAAGATGATCCAAGATCTCAGAAAAAGACTCGGGGCACAGACTGAAAGGATACAAGAAATGTTTAATAAAGAGCTAAAAACGTTAAAGAACAAACAGAGAAGAACAGTAAAATAACTGAAATGAAAAATACACCAGAGGGAATCAATAGCAGAAAAAAAGAGACAGAAGAACAAGTAAGTGACCTGGAAGACAGATTGCTGGAAATCACTGCCACGGAACAGAATAAAGAAAAAAGAATGAGGGACTCCCTTGGTGGTCCAGTGGTTAACACTACATGCTCCCAATGCAGGGGCCCAGGTTCAATCCCTGGTCAGGGAACTAGACCCTGCATGCTGCAACGAACAGCTGGCATGCCACAACTAAAGACCCCGCAAGCAACAATGAAGATCCCACGTGCTGCAACTGAAAAAAAAAAAAACACTCCACATGCCACAACTAAAAAGATCCCTCATGCCACAACAAAGACCCCACGTACTACAACTAAGAACCCGCATGCCGCAACTAAGACCCAGTGCAACCAAATAAATAAATAAATATTTTTTAAAAAAAGAAAAGGAGAAAGAATGAAAAGAAATGAGGACAGTCTAAGAGACCTCTGGGACAACATTAAATGCACCAACATTCGCATCATAGGAGTCCCAGGAAGAGAAGAGAGACAGAAAGGGCCTGAGAAAATATTTGAAGAGGTAATAGCTGAAAAATTCCCTAATGTGGGAAAGGAAACATTCACTCAAGTCCAGGAAACGTGAAGAGTCCCATATAGGACTAACCCAAGGAGGTACACACTGAGACACGTACTAATCAAATTAACAAAAATTAAAGACAAAGAGAAAATATTAAAAGCAACAAGGGAAAAACAACAAATAACATACAGGGGAATCCCCGTAAGGTTATCAGCTGATTTTTCAGCAGAAACTCTGCATGCCAGAAAGGAGTTGCACAATATATTTAAAGTGATAAAAGGGAAAAACCTACAACCAAGAATACTCTACCCAGCAAGGCTCTTGTTCAGGTTTGACAGAGAAATCAAAAGCTTTACAGACAAGCAAAAGTTAGAGAATTCAGCACAACCAAACCAGCTTTACAACAAACGCTAAAGGAACTTCTCCAGAAGGAAAACAAAATGCCACAACCAGAAACAAGAAAATTACAAACAGGAAAGTTCACCGGTAAAAGCAAACCTACAGAAAATGTAGGAAATCATCCACACACAAACATGATATCAAAACCAGCAACAGTGAGAAGACTACAAATGCATAATGCTGGAAACACATTTGAAATTAAGAGACCACAACTTAAAACACTCTTGTATATGTACAGACTGCTATATCAAAACCTCATGGTGGGAATTCACTGGTGGTCCAGCGGTTAGTACTATGCGCTTCCACTGCAGAGGGCCCAGGTTTGATCCCTGGTCAGGGAACTAAGATCCCACAAGCCATGCAGTGTGGCCAAAGAAAACCAAAACAAAAACAAAAAAACCTCATGGTAACCACAATCTGAAATTTTACAATATATACACACAAAGAAGAAAAAGGAGGACTTCCCTGATAGTCCAGTGGTTAAGACTCTGTGATCCACTGCAGGGGGTGTGGGTTCGATCCCTGGTCCGGGAACTAAGATCCCACATGCTGCGCGGCACAGGCAAAAAAATAAATAAAATAAAGCCATTGCCAAAATTTAAAAAACAAAACGATTAAGAAAAAGGAATCCAAAAACAACTCTAAAGTTAGTCATCAAATCACAAAAGAAAAAAAGAGGAAGAAAAAAGACCTACAAAAACAAATTCAAAACAATGAACAAAATGGCAATAAGAATATATGTATCAATAATCAACGAAAACGGATTAAATGCTCCAACCAAAAGACATAGAGTGGCTGAATGAATACAAAAACAAGACCCTTATATATGCTGTCTACAAGACACCCACTTCAGACCTAGGGACACATACAAAGTGAGGAGATAGAAAAAGATTTTCCATGCAAATGGAAATCAAAAGAAAGCTGGAGTAGCAATACTCGTATCAGACAAAATAAACTTTAAAATAAAGACTATTACAAGAGACAAAGAAGGACACTACATAATGATCAATGGGTCAATCTAAGAACAAAATATAACAATTATAAGTATATATGCAACCAACACAGGAGCACCTCAATACATAAGGCAAATGCTAACAGCCATAAAAGGAGAAATCAACCATAACACAATAATAGTCAGGGACCTTAACACCCCACTTACATCAATGGACAGATCATCCAGACAGAAAATCAATAAGGAAACACAGGCCTTAAATGACACATCTGACCAGATGGACTTAAATGATATTTATAGAGCATTCCATCCCAAAGCAGCAGAATACACATTCAAGTGCACATAGAACATTCTCCAGGATTGATCACATGCTGGGCCACAATGCAAGCCTTGGTAAATTTAAGAAAATTGAAATCATATCAAGCATCTTTTCCAACCACAATGATATGAGATTAGAAATCAACTACAAGAAAAAAAACAACTGTAAAACACACAAACACACTGAAGCTAAACAATATGCTACTAAACAACCAATGGATCACTGAAGAAATCAAAGAGGAAATCAAAAAATACCTAGAGACACATGAAAACAAAACCCCAATGATCCAAAACCTACGGGATACACCTAAAGCAACTAGAGAAAGAAGAAACAAAACCTAAAATTAGTAGAAGGAAAGAAACCCTAAAGATCTGAGCAGAAATAAATGAAATAGGGATAAGGAAAACAATAGAAAAGATAAATGACACTAAAAGCTAGTTCTTTGAAAAGATAAACAAAATTGAGACCCTTTAGCCAGACTCATCAGGAAAAAAGAGAGAGGGCTCAAATCAATAAAATTAGAAATGAAAATGGAGAAATAACAGCTGACACCACAGAAATACAAAGGATCATGACAGACTACTACTACAAGCAACTATATGCCAATAAAATGGACAACTAAGAAGAAATGGACAAAATCTTAGGAAGGTACAATCTTCCAAGACTGAACCAGTAAAAAATAGAAAATATGAACAGACCTATCACAAGTACTGAAATTGAAACTGTGATTTAAAAACTTCCAACAAACAGAAGTCCAGGGCCAGATGGCTTCACAGACAAATTCTATCAAACATTCAGAGAAGCGTTAACACCTATCTTCTGAAATTCTTTCAAAAAACTGCAGAGGAAGGAATACTTCCAAACTCATTCTATGAGGCACCATTACCCTGATACCAAAACCAGACAAAGATACCACAAAAAAAGAAAATTAAAGGCCCACATCACTGATGAACGTAGACGCAAAAATCCTCAACAAAATACTGGCAAACTGAACCCAACAATTCATTAAAATTATCATACACCGTGATCAAGTGGGATTTACCCCAGGGGTGCAAGGATTTTTCAACATCCGCAAATCAATCAGGGTAATACACTACATTAACAAATCGAAGAATAAAAAACATACGATAGTCTCAAGAGATGCAGAAAAACTTTTGACAAAATTCAACACCTATTTATGATGAAAAATCTACAGAAAGTGAGCACAGAGGGAAAACTACCTCAACATAATAAAGGCCATATATGACAAACCCACAGCAAACATCATTCTCAATGGTGAAAAACTGAAAGCATTTCCTCTAAGATTAGGAACAAGACAAGGATACCCATTCTCTCCACTTATAGCCAACACAGTTTTCAAAGTCCTAGCCATGGCAATCAGAGAAGAAAAAGAAATAAAAGGAATCCAAATTGGAAAAGAGAAGTAAAACTGTCACTCTTTGCAGATGACATGATACTATACATAGAAAATCCTAAAGATGCTACCAGAAAACTACTAGAGCTAATCAATGAATTTGGTAAAGTTGCAGGATACAAAATTAATACACAAAGGGACTTCCCTGGTGCTCCAGTGGTTAAGATGCCGCACTTCCACTGCTGGGGGCACGGGTTCAATCCCTGGTCAGGGAAGCTAAGATCCTGCAGGGTGTACACCACGGCCCAAAACAAACAAACAAACAAAAAAGAAACTAACTTAATACACAGAAATCTGTTGTATTTCTACACACTAACAATGAAAGATGAGAAAGAGAAATTAAGGAAACCAACCAATTTACCATCGCATCAAAAAGAATAAAATACCTAGGAATAAGCCTACCTGAGGAGACAAAAGACCTGTACTCCAAAAATTACAAGATGGTGATGAAAGAAACTGAAGATGAGGGGGGGAAAAAAGAAATTAAAGATGACACAAACAGATAAAAAAATATACCATGTTCTTGGATTGGAAGAATCAATATTGTCAAAATGACTACAATACCCAAGGGAATCTACAGATTCAATGCCATTCCTATCAAATTACCAATGGCACCTTTCGCAGAACTAGAACAAAAAAAATTGAAATTCGTATGGCAACACAAAAGACTCTGAACAGCCAAAGCAATCCTGAGAAAGAAAAAAGGAGCTGGAAGAATCAGGCTCCCTGACTTCAGACTATGCTACAAAGCTACAGTAATCAAAACAGTATGGTACTGGCACAAAGAGAAATATAGAACAGAACAGCATAGAAAGCCCATAAATAAACCCACAAACCTATGGTCAATTACTCTATTACGACAATACAACAAAGGAGGCAAGAATATACAATGGAGAATACACAGTCTCTTCAATAAGTGGTACTGGGAAAACTGTACAGCTACATGCAAAAGAATGAAACTAGAACATTCTCTAACACCATACACAAAAATAAACTCAAAATGGATTAAAGGCCTAAATACAACACTGGATATTATAAAACTCTAAGAGGAAAACATAGGCAGAACACTGTGACATAAATCACAGAAGTATCTTTTTGGAATCACCTCCTAGAGTAATGAAAATAAAAACAAAAATAAACAAATGGGACCCAATGAAACTTAAAACCTTTTGCACAACAAAGGAAACCATAAACAAAACGAAAAGACAACCCACAGAATGGGAGAAAATATTTGCAAACAAAGCAACCAACAAGGGATTGATCTCCAAAACATATGAACAGCTCATGCAGCTCAGTATCAAAAAAAAGGGAACAACCCAATCAAAAACTGGGCAGAAGATCTAAATAATTTCTCCAAAAACATACAGATGGCCAAAAAGCACATGAAAAGATGCTCACCATCTCTAATTATTAGAGAAATGCAAATCAAAACTACAATGAGGTTATCACCTCACAGCAATCAGAATGCCCATCATCAAAAAGTCTACAAACAGTAAATGTTGGACAGGGTGTGAAGAGAAGGGAATCCCCCTACAGTGTTGGTGGGAACGTAAGTTGGTACAGCCACTATAGAGAATAGGATGGGGGTTCCTTAAAAAACTAAAAATAGAGGTATCATACGATCCAGCAATCCTACTCCTGGGCATATACCCGGAGAAAACCATAATTCGAAACGATACATGCACCCCAATGTTCACTGCAGCACTATTTACAACAGCCGAGACATGGACGCAATCTAAAAATCCATCGACAAAGGAACGGATAAAGAGGATATGGTACATAAAGACAATGGAATATTACTCAGCCATAAAAAAAAATGAAGTAATGCCATTTGCAGCAACATGGATGGACCTAGATATCACCCTACAAAGTGAAGTCAGACAGAGAAAGAGAAATATCACATGACATCACTTACATGTGGAATCTAAAAAAAAAAAAAATGATACAAATGAACTTATTTACAAAACAGAAACAAACTTACAGACTCTAAGAATAAATTTATGGTTACCAGAGGGGAAGGCAGAGGGAGGGATAAATTGGGAGACTGGGATTAACATATACACACTACTATATATAAAATAACCAACAACGACCTACTGTATAGCATAGAGAACACTACTTAAAATTCTGTAACAGCTATATGGGAAAAGAATCTGAAAAAGAATAGATATATGTATATGTATAACTGAATCCTTTGCTGTACACCTAAAGCTAATACAACATTGTAAATCAACTATAATATAAAATAAAAAATTAAATTAAAAAAAAATAATGGTAGCTGACATGGGGAAGTTTAAACCCAGTGAGCCTAAACCAACAGTAGGTACAGATTCAGTTACCATGTTTCCTACTTTGTTTAGCCACCAAGGGATCCAAGGGATCAAAAAAGATGTGTGATGCACAACAGAAAAGGTGAAAACACTGGCATTTTGTGAATTAATTTTAGAAAAAAAGTTTTCCAGCTTTACAGACAAGCAAAAGCTAAGAGAATTCAGCACCACCAAACCAGCTCTACAACAAATGCTAAAGTAACTTCTCTAAGCCAGAAACACAAGAGAAGAAAAGAACCTACAAACACAAACCCAAAACAATTAAGAAAATGGTAATAGGAACATACATATTGATAATTACCTTAAACGTGAAAGGATTAAATGCTCCAATCAAAAGACATGAGCTCGCTGAATGGATACAAAAACAAGACCCATATATATGCTGTCTACAAGAGACCCACTTCAGACCTAGGGACACGTACAGACTGAAAGCGAGGGGCTGGAAAAAGATATTCCATGCAAATGGAAATCAAAAGAAAGCCGGAGTACCAATACTCATATCAGATAAAGTAGACTTTAAAATAAAGACTATTACAAGAGACAAGGAAGGACACTACAAAATGATCAAGGGATCAATCCAAGAACAAGATATAACAATTATAAATATATATGCACCCAACATAGGAGCACCTCAATACATAAGGCAACTGCTAACAGCTATAAAAGAGGAAATCGACAGTAACACAACAATAGTGGGGGACTTTAACACCTCACACCAATGGACAGATCACCCAAACAGAATATTAATAAGGAAACATAAGCTTTAAGTGACAAAACAGACCAGACAGATTTAATTGATATTTATAGGACATTCCATCCAAAAACAGATTACACTTTCTTCTCAAGTGCACATGGAACATTCTCCAGGAGAGATCACATCTTGGATCACAAATCAGGCCTCAGTAAATTTAAGAAAGTTGAAGTCATATCAAGCATCTGTTCTGACCAAAATGCTATGTGATTAAAATTCAATTACAGGGGAAAAACAAGTAAAAAAACACAAATACATGGAGGCTAAACAATACATTACTAAATAACCAAGAGATCACTGAAGAAATCAAAGAGGAAATAAAAAAATACCTAGAGAAAAATGACAATGAAAACACGACGATCCAAAACCTATGGGATGCTGCAAAAGCAGTTCTAAGGGGGAAGTTTACAGCAATACAAGCCTACGTCAAGAAACAAGAAAAATCTCAAATAAACAATCTAACGTTACACCTAAAGGAACTAAAGAAAGAAGAACAAACAAAACCCAAAGTTACCAGAAGGAAAGAAATCATAAAGATCAGAGCAGACATAAATGAAATGGAAACAAAGAAAACAACAGCAAAGATCAATAGAACTAAAAGCTGGTTCTTTGAAAAGATAAACAAAATTGATAAACCATTAGCCAAACTCATCAAGAAAAAGAGGGAGAGGACTCAAATCAATAAAATTAGAAACGAAAAAGGAGAAGCTACAACACACACCACAAAAATACAAAGCATCCTAAGAGACTACTACAAGCAACTCTATACCAATAAAATGGACAACCTGGAAGAAATGGACAAATTCCTAGAAAGGTATAAACTTCCAAGACTGAACCAGGAAGAAATAGAGAATATGAACAGACCAATCACAAGTAATGAAATTGAAACTGTGATTAAAAATCTTCCAACAAACAAAAGTCCAGGACCAGATGGCTTCACAGGTGAATTCTATCAAACATTTAGAACAAGAGCTAACACCCATCCTTCTCAAACTCTTCCAAAAACTTGCAGAGGAAGGAACACTCCCAAACTCATTCTATGAGGCCACCATCACCCTGATACCTAAACCAGACAAAGATATTACAAAAAATGAAAATTACAAACCAATATCACTGATGAATATGGATGCAAAAATCCTCAACAAAATACTAGCAAACAGAATCCAACAACACATTAAAAGGATCATACACCATGATCAGGTGGGATTTATCCCAGGGATGCAAGGATTCTTCAATATACACAAATCAATCAATGTGATACACCATATTAACAAATTGAAGGAGAAAAACCATATGACCATCTCAATAGATGCAGAAAAGGCTTTTGACAAAATTCAACACCCATTTATGATAAAAACCCTCTAGAAGGTGGGCATAGAGGGAACCTACCTCAACATAATAAAGACCATATACGACAAACCCACAGCAAACATCATTCTCAATGGTGAAAAACTGAAAGCATTTCCTCTAAGATCAGGAACAAGACAAGGATGTCCACTCTCACCACTATTATTCAACATAGTTTTGGAAGTCCTAGCCATGGCAATCAGAAAAGAAAAAGAAATAAAATATAATTGGAAAAGAAGAAGTTAAACTGTCATTGTTTGCAGCTGACATGATACTATACATAGAGAATCCTAAGGATGCCACCAGAAAACTACTAGAGGTAATCAAAGAATTTGGTAAAGTTGCAGGATACAAAATTAATGCACAGAAATCTCTTGCATTCCTATATATTAATGATGAAAAATCTGATAGAGAAATTAAGGAAACACTATTTACCACTGCAACAAAAAAAATAAAATACCTAGGAATAAACCTAACTAAGGAGACAAAAGACCTGTATGCAGAAAACTATAAGACACTGATGAAAAAAATTAAAGATGATACAAACAGATGGAGAGATATACCATGTTCTTGGATTGGAAAAATCAATATTGTGAAAATGACTATATTACCCAAAGTAATCTATAGATTCAGTGCAATCCCTATCAAATTACCAATGGCATTTTTTACAAAACTAGAACAAAAATCTTAAAATTTGTATGGAGACACAAAAGACCCCGAATAGCCAAAGCAGTCTTGAAGGATAAAAACAGAGCTGGAAGAATCAGACTCCATGACTTCAGACTATACTACAAAGCTACAGTCATCAAGACTATATAGTACTGGCACAAAAACAGAAATACAGATCAATGGAACAGGATAGAAAACCCAGAGATAAACCCATGCTCCTATGGCCAACTAATCTATGACACAGGAGGCAAGGATATACAATGGAGAAAAGACAGTCTCTTCAATAAGTTGTGCTGGGAAAACTGGACAGCTACAAGTAAAAGAAAGAAATTAGAACACTCCCTAACATCATAAACAAAAATAAGCTTAAGAGCTTCCCTGGTGGCGCAGTGGTTGAGAGTCTGCCTGCCAATGCAGGGGACACGGGTTCGAGCCCTGGTCTGGGAAGATCCCACATGCCACGGAGCAACTAGGCCCGTGAGCCACAATTACTGAGCCTGCGCATCTGGAGCTTGTGCTCCGCAACAAGAGAGGCCACGATAGTGAGAGGCCGCGATAGTGAGAGGCTGGCACACTGCGATGAAGAGTGGCCCCCACTTGCCGTAACTAGAGAAAGCCCTCGCACAGAAACGAAGACCCAACACAGCCATAAATAAATAAATAAATAAATAAATAAATGGATCATCACGTTTTTAAATAAATAAATAAATAAATAAACAAACGTAAAATGGATTAGAGACCTAAATGAAGACCAGACACTATAAAACTCTTAGAGGAAAACATAGGAAGAACACTCTCTGACATAAATCACAGCAAGATCTTTTTTGATCCACCTCCTAAAATAATGGAAATAAAAACAAAAATAAAGAAATGGGACCTAATGAAACTTAAAAGCTTTTGCAAACAAAGGCAACTACAAACAAGACAAAAAGATAACCTTCAGATTGGGAGAAAATATTTGTAAACGAATCAACGGACAAAGGATTAATCTCCAAAATATATAAACAGCCCATGCAGCTCAATATTAAAAAAACAAACCACCCAATCCAAAAATGGGCAGAAGACCTAACAGACATTTCTCCAAAGAAGACATACAGATGGCCAACAGGCACATGAAAAGCTGCTCAACGTCACTAATTATTAGAGAAATGCAAATCAAAACTACACTGAGGTATCACCTCACACCAGTTAGAATGGGCATCATCAGAAAATCTACAAACAACAAATGCTGGAGAGGGTGTGCAGAAAAGGGAACCCTCTTGCACTGTTGGTGGGAATGTAAACTGATACAGCCACTATGGAGAACAGTATGGAGGTTCCTTAAAAAACTATAAATAGAATTACCATATGACCCAGCAATCCCACTACTGGGCATATACCCAGAGAAAACCATAATTCAAAAAGACACATGCACCCCAATGTTCATTGCAGCACTATTTACAATAGCCAGGTCATGGAAGCAACCTAAATGCCTATCGACAGACGAATAGATAAAGAAGATGTGGTACACATATACAATGGAATATTACTAAGCCATAAAAAGGAATGAAATTGGGTCATTTGTAGACACATGGATGGATACAGAGACTGTCATACAGAGTGAAATAAGTCAGAAAGAGAAAAACAAATACTGTATATTAACGCATATATGTGGAACCTGGGAAATGGTACAGATGAACTGGTTTGCAGGGCAGAAACAGAGACACAGTTGTAGAGAACAAACACATGGACACCAAAGCAGGAAAGGGGGGGGTGGTGGGATGAATTGGGAGATTGGGATTGACATACATACACTAATATGTATAAAATGGTTAACTAATAAGAACCTGCTGTATAAAAAAAAATGTATTTTGCTTAATCTTTTCTGATATTTGCTCTAAACTGTACCAAAATAATTGGCATGAGGTCTGAATTATCATTCACAGACCGACACCTGTCAAGTAGAAAACTCAACATCAATGGGAAACAGGCTTCACTGAGATTAGGAACTGTAGTCAGTAATCCTGGCTCAGGAACTTACAAGCAGTGAATCCTGACATTCGTTAACCTTTCTCTGTCATGAAGAACATAAGCAAGTAGAAGACATGCACTTATAAGGAACTCAGAGTTTAATTAGAAGAGATAACTAACAGCAAACAATTAAGACCTATAATTAGTAATGTAAGGATCAAATTCAGTGATGAAGAAGAAACAGGTGGGTTAAGAGTGAGGCAGACTCCATGTGGAAACCATTCCCTGGTTAAGCTGACAGAAATGAGCAGCAGAAATTAAGAGAACAAGCTTTCCAGGTAGGGAAATGTAAGAGGGTTTCACTGACATTTTGGAGGTTCATGATGGGAGACTAAAGAAAGCGAAAATATAAGGGCAAAAAATGTCATTTGCTTTTAAATGACCACCTAAAATGTAACAACTTCTGAGTATTTAATAGCCCAATTTTAAAGAATCCCACCTGCCGTCCTTTTTAAAAAGAAATTTGTCATAAAATACACATTCCATAAAATTTATCACCTTAACCATTTTTAAGTGTACAGTTCAGTGGCATTAGCTACATTCACACTGTTGTGCAATCAATCACCAAAACTTTTCCGTCTTGCAAAACTGAAAGTCTCTACCCCTGAAACAACTCCCCATAGCCTCCTCTCCCAGACCCCACCTTCCATTTCTATTAACCGGACTGCTCCAAATATCTCACAGAAGTGGAAGCACACAGTATTTCTCTTTGGTGACCGGCTTACTTCACTTAGCATAATATCCTGCTGTCCTCCATGCACGTCATAGCTAATGTCAAAGCCTGTGTCCAAGTTCTACTACATCCTCACAGTAGTTCCTTGGCCCTCACACACTGAATTGTTTCATCATTTTAAGCAGCTCCTCCAAAAAGCCTTAGGCTTTCTGAAGAGGCTGTAGACCTGTCTTCTCTCTCAAACACCAATGACTGAAATCCACACCAAACCCACAATTTTTATGATACAACTATATGAAGCAGAAATAATAAAATTAATGAACCAATCAGTGCCTTTTCTCTACACACTTTCAAATACCACCAAATCTTCCCAAATCACTCCTCCACAAATTCATTCCAGCTGCTCCTAATAACCAGCAAACTGTTAAATTCCCTCTTTTCTGGTAGCCTCTACCTATTTTCTGGGCAATATTCATTTCACACTTAATAATGTCTATCATGTTATTTTCTAATGGACTCTTTTGCACATTTCCCAGCAAAATGCTAAGGTAGGGAAAGTATCATATACTTTTAAAAAAATAAACTTTGGAGTGCTAAGTATACAGTAAATATTCTATTAAGCTGTATGATAAATTTACTTTAATAAACCAAAAAGGAAAAACATCAAAACCACCAGAAAATAGTAACAACTACTAGTTTTATTGTTGAACGTTTACATCTTATGAAAATAAGTACTGAGATGATCCAGGAAGCCTGTTAAAATCAGTAGCTTACAGGTAAAGACAATATTGTTCTGCAAGGTTAAGATTCTGATTAGATAAATTAAAAGGTTAACCACTATAAGAACAGAAGTAACGTATATAGAGTAACATATCTCCCAAACAAGTAGAAGGGAAAAAGTGAAGAGAGAAAACAAGACAAAACCTCAATTCAAAAAAAGGCAAGAAAAGAGAAAGAAAAAGCACAGAAAGTACAAAGTATCAGATGGCAAAAAAAAAAAAAAGGCCAAATCCATTTTTTCAACAATTATATTATGGAGAGCTCACTAAAAGCCAAATATTGTTTTAGGCACTAGGGATACAGCTGTCAACAAAACACACAAAAATAGCGGCTCTCATGAAACTTCCATCCTAGTGGGGTAAACAGTAATGAACCAGAAAAATGAATAAATCACATGGCAGGTCATATGGTAATAAGTACAAGGGCAACGAGTACAACGGAAATGTAAGGGAAGGCTATGTCAGGGGAGACCTCACTGAGAAGGTAATATTCAAAAAAAAAAAAAAAAACAGGAGGGAGGTAAGGGATTAAACCATGTGGACATTTTGACAAAGGAACTGCAAGTGTAAACATCCTGAGGTTAGGATGTGCCGGAGGCAACAACATAGAGCAAAGGGGGAGAGTAGCCAGAGATGAGATCAGAGGGAAAGCAAGGGCCAGGTCATACAGAACCTTGCCGGCCCCTCTAAAGAATCTGGATTTTAATCTTAGTGAAATGGGTAGTCTGTGGATGATTTTTTGAGAGAAGGGAGATAATCTGATTTTTTTTAAAAAAAAGAATCACTCTACATGCGATGGAAAGACAGAAAAAAGAAAAAGCAGACTATTTAAGTGGCTACTGCAGAAATCCAGGCGAGAGATGACTGTAATTTGAATAAGGGAAGGTGCTGAGAAGGGCTTGGGAGTCTGGATAGACTCTGAAGGCCGAGTTCTTGGATCTGCTGATAGATTACATGTGTGGTGAGAAAGAAATGGGTCAAGGATGACGCCGAAGGTTTTACAGGCCTCAACAAATATCTCAGTAATGACAGTGAATGTTAAGTACAATCAGCCTGCCAGTCAAAAGGCAGAGACTGTCCGCTTGGTTTAAAAAAAAAAAAAAAAATTCCCCATCAATATGCTAGTTACAAAAGCATACATAAAGGGACTTCCCTGGTGGCGCAGTGATTAAGAATCCACCTACCAATGCAGGGGACACGGATTCAAGCCCTGGTCCGGGAAGATCCCACATGCCGCGGAGCAACTAAGCCCCGTGAGTCACAACTACTGAGCCTGTGCTCTAGAGCCCGCGAGCCACAACTACTGAGCCCACGTGCCGCAACTACTGAAGCCCGCGCGCCTAGAGCTCGTGCTCTGCAACAAGAGAAGCCACCGCAATGAGAAGCCCGTGCTCCGCAAAGAGTAGCCCCCGCTCGCTGCAACTAGAGAAAGCCCGCGCACAGCAACAAAGACCCAACGCAGCCAAAAAAAAAAAAAAAAAAAAAAATTATTTACAAAAAAAACCCTAAAAAGATGAAAACAGTTGAGCCAAGTACCAAATGACAATGGCCATGGATATATTAACTTCAGACAAAAGAGAAGTCTATTCTCACCCACAACCTAGAACAGTCCCCGGTTGGTAGTGAGTAAATATGTAAAAGCTGTAAACGTTCTCCACCTACTTAACATTATTTCTCCTGCATCACAAATGTTAAAGGATTTGGACGGTCAGGGCTGTTTCTCTAACCTGACACCAAGTCGTGGGTCGCCTGTGCCAGTTTCACCTCTCGCAGAGTGACAAGTCAGTACGGCTTTTCTGTGAAGTGCAGTGCGGGGCTACCACTCCCGCTCGCCCACCGCGGGCCCCGGCCCGGGACACCGCTCGCCCCCACGGACGCCTCCTCTGGACCCGGCGCAGCTGGGTTCGCTCAAAGCCCCAGGAAGCAGGCAACGCCCGGCCACCTAGGAAGTTTCTAAAGGCAAAAGAGACCGAGAGCCTCGCAGGCCTGCACCGGTCACGAGCCAGCCAGGAACGCACGGCTCCCTCCGCTCCCCAGACCCCGAAGAAGCTCACCTACTTGCGGTCCGCCAGGGTGGTCTGAGCGGCAGCCCCCGTCTCGCGTCTTGCCCCAGGGCGGCTTCCGGCTCTGGGCGGAAGTGCTCCTTTAGGAAGAGAGGAAGTCCCGCCCCCTCGGGAAGGAGCAGCGGCAGCTGGAGCTCAGTGGTAATTATCAGCTAGGGTCTGGGGAGCGGAAGGTGTGGTCACAGCGCCCAAACCCAGCGGAGCTCGCCGCTCCTGTGCTGCTCAAGCGATTCCCCGAAACCCGGGATGACAGAACGACGCAAGGGACGCGCAGGTTCCAGTTTACTTGTTATCACGGAAGCGAGTTACAAGTCCTGTATGAGATTCAGTTCCACGTTCATTGAGAATCTACCACGTAGGAAGCCTGTGGTGTTCACAGAGAAGAATGTAGGGTTGATTCCACAAAAACTAGGGGAAGAAAATTAACTCGCTGAATCGCAAAGCAGGATGAAAGTAAATGCAGTAATAGAAAAAGCAAATTCCGTAGGCATGTTAATTTCTAAGAGTTTTCTCGTATCTCAAGAGTTGTGAGGATCAAATGAGATGATGCATAAATAAACGTTTAGCTGTGGAGCCTGGTACATGATTAAAGCATATAATACCCATAGTATTGTTATCGTTGGTGAAAATAAAAGAGGCCTTTAACCCAACCAAAGGGAAATTGAATAACACTTCAGGGAGGTAGCCTTCCAGCTGAATGTTAAATTTAATCAGAATTTCAGCACATAGAGATACCAATTATGAAGCTGTAAAAACTGCTTTTGTTGATTAATGAAACGGCATAGGCTAAAAAAACTTGTTCCAAAAAAACAAACTTTCAGAAGCTTTATTGTTTGAAATCATATGAGTAATAATGCAACATCCCAAGTCTGCCTGGCAGAGCTGAGTCCTGGGGATCATTTTGACACTTTGCCAGCCCAGGCATAGTGCTTCAAACAAGAAATTTTCAGATATAACATTCCACATTTATTTTAACTTTATGGTTTTCAAGGATACATGACCTTGGAGTCGGCTTCACAGCTCAGGCCTGAGCCTGCTTAATTCTTATCTATTAATACACTCCACCAAATCCTATGCTATGTCTCCCTCTTCCTTTTTGTTTTTTTTTCTTCCAGTTAAACTCCCCCAGTTCCTTTGGTGGGTGGTTTTCCTTGTTTCAGCAACTTAATAAATTTTGTTAGACTACAGGTTTGACTCAGATGGCTTTATCAGATGGGCTTTATCACTATTTATTTTGATCAAGCCTCCTGTACTCATGAAGGTTGGAGGACAAATTTGGCCCCAACTTAGACAAAAACTGAAGCAGAATAAAGGTAAGTTATTTACTGACATTCAGCTGTGTCCTGAGAAGAGCTGTGCACTTTCTAACTGGAGAGTTTTAAATTATCTTCCGGCAGAGAATGGCCACACTTTTTGAAGATTATTGGCATCCACCAAATTCAGACCAGCCCCACAACAGACATAGGACGCATGCACCTTCCTTTTCTTTGTAAAATATTTTCCTGTCTCCACTGAGTTGTGACAGTACTTGCCTGGTTTTGCCTAGAGTGAAAGAATGATCCCTCTCTGCCTTCTGTCCTTTTCTTGAGACATTGATCCTGGGCACTGCTGCCTCAACCATGTTATCTCCTTGAAGTGCTTTCTCTGCTAAAGTTTTTCCCTAAAAGAGATCTATATACCCTGTCTCTCATTCGTCACCCTCCTCTCACTTTAATCTTTTTCAGCCTGGCCTTCTGGCTTCTCTCTTCCCTCCAGTTCTTCCACAATTATCTTTCAAATATCACCACTGACTTCAGATCACCAAGGTGGTTTCTTAGTCCTCATATCCCTTGATTTCTCTATAGCATAGGTTGATAGGGTTACTTATCTGCCTTTGTTGTAAAGATCATATTTAAAGCACTGTCTCAAAAAAGTGCAAACTTGGGGCTTCCCTGGTGGCGCAGTGGTTGAGAATCTGCCTGCCAATGCAGGGGACACGGGTTCGAGCCCTGGTCTGGGAGGATCCCGCATGCCGCGGAGCAACTAGGCCCGTGAGCCACCATTACTGAGCCTGCGCGTCTGGAGCCTGTGCTCCGCAACAAGAGAGGCCGCGATAGTGAGAGGCCCGCGCACCGCGATGAAGAGTGGCCCCTGCTTGCCGCAACTGGAGAAAGCCCTCGCACAGAAACGAAAACCCAACACAGCCATAAATAAATAAATATCTTTTTTTTTTTAAAAAGTGCAAACTTAAAATATCAAATATTTGCAATGCAATTCATTTTAAGTCTCATCATTCATGCATCAGGTAAATAAGTGCCAGCTCTGCACCAAACACTATTTTTAGGCAGTGGAGATCTAGCAGAGAAAAAGAGATGCAATGTTCCAGTTCTGGACAAATGTATATCTTAATGGTATGAGACAGATGATATATAAATAAAATGAATAAGATAATTTCAGATTATGTGAGGTGCACTAAAGGAAACAGATGGTTCTGTGATAATATGTTACAAACTGAAAGTAGGAAGTAAGGGGAGGATAACTTTCAAGGTGACATTTGAACTGACAGCTGCAAGATAAGAAGGATCAAGCAGTGTAAAAAAACGAAAAAAAACTGGAGGAAGATCTTTCTAGTTCTATAGGTAAACAGGAGTGGGAAGCAGGGCTGAGGGAGGATTAAGAGGGTCACTTACGGTGAATTCCCTGGTGGTCTGTGGTTAGGACTTGGCGCTTTCCCTGCCAAGGGGCCTGGGTTCCATCCCTGGTCGGTGAGCTAAGATCAGCGAGCCGAGTGGCCAAAAAAAAAAAAAAAAAAAAAGAGGGGTCACTTATGAGCTATTGTAGTCATTTCATCTGGGGCACAAAAGGAAATGGTGGCTTAAACCAGAGAGGTTGGAGCAAAACTGGAAGACTGTGGGGTCACCGCTGCTGAGAAGTCAAGCTAGATGAGAAGAGAGAACCATTCGCTAGATGTCACAAAATAAATGTCAGTGTCGCTGACTAGAGCAGTTTTGGTAGAGTAGCAGCCTCAGGAGCCAGACTGCAGTGAGCTGAAGTGGAAAGGAGGTTGAGGGAGCACAGCTAAATGACTCTTCAAAGAAGAGACCTTTTATTTATTTATTTATTTATTTATGGCTGTGTTGGGTCCTCGTTTCTGTGCAAGGTCTTTTCTCTAGTTGCGGCAAGTGGGGGCCACTCTTCATCGCGGTGCGCGGGCCTCTTACTATCACGGCCTCTCTTGTTGCGGAGCACAGGCTCCAGACGCGCAGGCTCAGTAATTGTGGCTCACGGGCCTAGTCGCTCCGCGGCATGTGGGATCTTCCCAGACCAGGGCTCGAACCCGTGTCCCCTGCATTGGCAGGCAGATTCTCAACCACTGTGCCACCAGGGAAGCCCAGAAGAGACCTTCTAATTGCCGTACTGATTGAACGTTTTTCAGTCAATATCCTATCGGGTATCTCTACTGCATTACACTTGAATGGTTCACTCCTTGAAACCACATGCTTTCTTTCCAGTGATTATTTTTTGGTTTTGTTTTTCTTTTCTTTTCTTTGTTGTGGTCGTTGTCATTGACCGGGAGTTAAAAAATAACTTTGGAAATCTGATGACAGCTATCCACATACATGCAAATTTCACAGATAATTTCAGGGAGTTAATTAACCCTTTGAAGACAGTTAATGGGCCCCAGAGACATCCATGGATCACAGATTAAGAACCTCCCCTCTTTTCAATTAGCTGGTCTCTTCCTTCATGGTTTCCTTATTCCTTTAATTGTTCCCTCCTTGATAACTGTCCTTGATTACTGCTCTTCTTGGGCTACATCCTCTCTCAGTGACTACATCTACTGTCTTGATTTTTGTCACTGGGACCATGACACCTATTTTACTTTTTAAAAAAAATTTGTTTTATTGAAGTAAGGTTGATTCACAATGTTATGTTAATTTCTGCTGTACAGCAAAGTGATTCAGTTATACATATGCATACATTCTTTTTCATATTCTTTTCCATTATGGTTTATCACAGGATATTTAACATAGTTCCCTGTGCTGTAGGGCCTTATTGTTTATCCATTCTCTTTTTTTAAAAATAAATTTATTCATTTATTTTTGGCTGTGTTGGGTCTTCATTGCTGCACGTGGGGTTTTCTTTAGTTGCAGCAAGTGGGGGCTACTCTTCGTTGTGGTGCGCGGGTCTCTCATTGTGGTGGCTTCTCTTGCTGTGGAGCACAGGGGCTCTAGGTGCGTGGGCTTCAGTAGCTGTGGCATGCAGGCTCAGTAGTTGTGGCTCGTGGGCTCTAGAGCACAGGCTCAGTAGTTGTGGCGCCCAGGCTCAGTTGCTCTGCGGCATGTGGGATCTTCCTGGAGCAGGGATCGAACCCGTGTCCCCCTCATTGGCAGGTGGATTCTTAACCACTATGCCACCAGGGAAATCCTGTTTATCCATTCTATATATAATAGTTTGCATGTGCTAATCCCAGACTCCCTATCCAGTCCTCCCCCATCCAACCACAAGTCTGTTCTCTATGTCTGTAAATCTGTTTTGTAGAAAAGTTCATTTGTGTCATTTTATATTCCACATATAAGTGATATCATATGGTATTTGTCTTTCTCTTTCTGACTTACTTCACTTAGTGTGATAGTCTCTAGGTCCATTCATGTTGCTGCAAATCCATGTTTCATTCTTTTTATGGCTGGGTAGTATTCCATTGTATATACATACCACATCTTCTTTGTTCATCTGTCGATTGACACTTAGGTTGCTTCCATGTCTTGGCTATTGTAAATAGTGCTGCTATGAACATTGGGTGCATGTATCTTTTTTGTTTGTTTGTTTTGGGTTTTTTTGGCTGCACTGCATGGCTTATGGGATCTTATTTCCCTGACCAGGGATTGAACCTAGGCCAAGGCAGTGAAAGTGCTGAGTCTTAACCACTGTTTGCCAGGGAATTCCCAACTATTTTTAGTTTTTCGAGGAACTTCCATACTGTTCTCCATATTGGCTGCACCAATTTACATTCCCACCAGCAGTGCAGGAGGGTTCCCCTTTCTCCACACCCTCTCCAGCATTTGTTTTTTGTAGACTTTAATGATGGCCGTCCTGACCGGTGTGAGGTGGTACCTGACTGTAGTTTCGATTTGCATTTCTCTAATAATTAGAGATGTTGATTATCTTTTCATGTGCCTGCTGGCCATCTCTGTGCATGATGCCTACTTTAGTACACAAGCCCTTTCGAGTTGTAGGGTAACGTAAAAGAAAATCAAGATCAGTTAAACCCATTCAATTTCCGGAGATTTATTTGATTTCACAGTGTCTTACTGGACACCATAGGAGTTGAGGCTATGAATAATTGTTCATAAGGACATCCTGAAAAAGATTTATATAAGAAAAAAAATCAAAAGCTAATTCTTTTATTGTAACATTTTACAATCTTCTTCCGTATCTGTCCTCCTCACAGCACCATCCCAAGGAGGAGTCAGCCTTCCACAGGGGACTTCACAGTGGCAGAGGTTTATCATACCAAGTTCTCTCCAGCCTTCTTCTAAGGAACTTTTGGTACCTTCTGATGTGCAACTTTTCATCTTGGCATGTGGTTGTGAAGGTTAATTTTATGTGTCAACTTGGCTAGGCCATTGTACCCAGATATTTGGTCAACACCAGTCTCAATGTTGCTGTGAAGGTATGTTTTAGATGAGATCAACATTTAAATCAGCAGACTTTTGGGCTTCCCTGGTGGCGCAGTGGTTAAGAATCCGCCTGCCAATGCAGGGGACACGGGTTCGAGTCCTGGTCTGGGAAGATCCCACATGCCGCGGAGCAACTGGGCCCGTGAGCCACAACTACTGAGCCTGCGCGTCTGGAGCCTGTGCTCCGCAACAAGAGAGGCCACGATAGTGAAGAGGCCCACGCATCGTGATGAAGAGTGGCCCCCGCTTGCCGCAACTAGAGAAAGCCCTTGCACAGAAATGAAGACCCAACACAGCCATAAATAAAAATAAATAAATAAATAATTAAAAAAAAAAAAGAGCTACACTTTAAAAAAAAAAAAATCAGCAGACTTTGAGTCAAGCAGATTGCCCTCCATTATGTGGGTGAGCCTCACCTAACTGGTTGAAGGCCTTAAGTGACAAAGACTAAGGTCCCCCGAGGAAGAGAGAATTCTGTTTTTCCTGAAACACATGGCCATGCAACATGGGGAAAATATCAAGTTTCTTTTCATGAAGTAGAAGTGAGGGATGACTGTTAGGAAGATAAACAACAACAGCTGCCATAGATTCAATTCAATATCTCCTCAGATCTCTCCAGTGATACTACTTACAGATTATGGTTTGTCTTATTTTGTTTTAAGGTGTTCTCTGTTTTTTCTGTTTCCTCTAATTTGAGTTTTTCTATATTTTTCTTGTTTCATTTTGGTTTTGCTTTTTTTTTTTTACCTTGGTCTTTCTCTGTCATACTGCAGGTATTCTATAAATGTGTGGGAGTTTCTGGTTGTCCATTTGTGTTTAAGACAGAATGAGGCATGAGAAATGCTAAATGTGAGCTAATGGGAGCTCAGCTTTTCCAAGCAGGGCTGGCTGGCTGACTGGTAAGTTTCAATGTCATGTGATTGGGAAGGGAGCAGCCATGATGCTCCAGGAAGGCTCCCTGATGCCAGAACAGAAGAATGTAGCTCTTTGACACCAATACCTTTCCTATTTGCTCAAATTCTTCTCAGAAACTCACTTCTACTTCTCTAAAAAGATGTCTTACTCTTTTGCTTGAGGATAAAATATCTGGCAGTGATGATTTAGTTTGCCCATTGGGGTGCAAGGAAGAGGTAGCGTGGGGAGATGTACCCTTCCATTTACAGACTATCAATTAATTTCTGTTTTCATCCATATTTATCTCTCCAGTCCTCTTTGTTGACAAGTATAGAGCTGTTCCAGTTAGTTTCCTATTTCCACAAACTTAGTGGCTTAAACAACATATATTTATTATATAGAGTTCTGTAGAAGTCCAACACTTCTCAAGGTATCAGCAGGGCTGTGTTCCCTTCTGGAGACTCCAGGGGAGAATCTGTTTCCTTGTCTTTATAGTTTCTAGAAGCCACCTGCATTCTGTGGCTTGTGGTCCCCTTCCTCCATGTTCAAAGGCAGAAACTGTGGGTTGAGTCCTTCTCATCACACCACTCTGACTTTGGTTCCAATGTCACATCTCATTCTGACTCTCCCCTTCTGCCTCCTTCTTCTCCTTTGAGGAAGCTTGTAGTTACCGGTGGGTCCACCTGGATAATGCAGGATAATCTCCCTATTCTGAGATCATCGATTAGCAACCATAATTTCTCTTCAACCTTAATTCCCCTTTCCCATGTAATCTAATCTATTCACCAGCTCTGAGGATGAGGACGTGGACATCGCTGGGGGTCCATTATTCTGCCAAGTACTTTCAGTTCTCCTGAGCCTGCTGGGTCCTGTTTCAGCCACAACCCCTTCTCTACATAGCCTTAGCTCTGGCCATATCCCCACTGCTTACATCAATCAGCAGTCTTTCTGCTTTCTGTATTCCAGACATTTTTTGGAATTTCTCATCCACTAACAAAGCCCTTCCAATTCTCAAGGTTATTTCGATATTTTAGCCTTTTTATTCTTTTTCTTTCCTTTTAGTATTCTCTCAAGAGGGAGAAAAGATAAACACGTACTCAGTCCAGCATCTTGAAAAGGACGAATGTTCTTTTTTCACTCCCTTCTTGCAGGGCTAGCAGAAAATTTAATCTCAGTCAGTGTTAGGGCCTCCTTACCTCTCAACTGCAGGCATCAGACTCCATTGGCAGGTTTATTATTGAAGCCAACAGTGATCCCTCAAAGCCTGGCACTTTTCTGCTTCCCTGTCTCAGGAAGAGAGCTGGAATGTTACTGTCTAGTCCATCCTCCATGAAGTCTTGCTCACCTCCTACAGTACTACCAACAACCATGGGAACTTCTGGCTTTTGTTCCCTTCCCAGGAATCTCTCCTCTCTCCTCTGTTCTGTTTGCCCTTAAAGTCACTGCTCCTTTTCTCTGTGTCTCCCTTCCAGTACACCTAGCCTGATCTCTTCAACAGGCTCAGGTTGTAGGAAAATTAATTCAGAAAGGAAGTGTTTTACAAGAGCCTTCTTTGAGCTTTAGCATCATAATAATTCCCTGAGGCAAGAAAGTACAAAATGGACTGGGTACCTTTCTGTAACTAAAGATGGAAAAAATAGAGGGAAAAGAACACGAATATATAAAAATTATCTTGCTACTATATATTGTACGTATAGTATACAGATAGTTTTGCCGCATTAAATCACTGAACTGTGACTTAATCAATTCATATTGATGAACATTTGTTACTTTTTTTCTATTACAAATAATGCTGCAGGGACTTCCCTGGTGGTTCAGTGGAGATCCCACGTGCTTCCCGGCCAAAAAAAGAAAACATAAAACAAAAGCAATATTGTAACAAATTCAATAAAGACTTTAAAAATGGCCCACATCAAAAAAAAATCTTAGAAAAAAACAAATACTGCTGCAATGAATATACTTTTATGTACATTTCTGTACAACTAAGGGAGTATATCTTAAGAATATACTCCCTCTTCAAAATGTAAAACAAAGGTACCATATGACTCATCTAGGTATTTAACTTTCTTAGTTGGCTTGGGCTGCTGTAATAAAATACCACAAATCGAGTGGTTTATACAACAGAAATTTATTTGCTCACAGTACTGGAGGCTGGAAGTCCAAGATTAAGGTGCCAGCTGATTTGATTCCTGGTGAGGGCTCTCTTCCTGGTTTGCAGGCGGCCACCTTCTTACTGTGTCCTCACATGGTGTAAAGAGAGAAAAGGGCTCTCTTGGGTCTTTTTTTCTTTGGCCGCACGGCATGTGGGATCCTAATCCCCCAACCAGGGATTGAACCTGTGCCCCCTGCATTGGAAGCACAGAGTCTCAACCACTGGACCTCCACGGAAGTCCCCTTGGGTCTCTACTTGTAAGGAAATTAATCCTATTGGATCAGATTCCCACCATTATGACCTCATTTAACCTTAATTACTTCCATAAAGATCCATCTCCAAATACAGAGATACTGGAGCTTGAGGCTTCAACATATAAATTTTGGAGGGACACAAACATTCAGTCCATAATATTACCCAAGAGAAATGAAAATATATAGCCACAGAAAAACCTGGACACAAATGTTCATAGCAGCATTATTCATAAAAGCCAAAAAGTAGGAACAATCCAAATGTACATCAACCGATGACTGGATAAACAAAATGTGGTATTTTCATATAATGGACTATTATTCAGACTTAAAAATTATTGAAGTTATGATATAAGTAGTATGGATGAACCTTGAAAACATTATGCTAAGTAAAAGAAGCCAGTCACAAAAGACCACGTAGTACATGATTCCACTTATATGAAACAACCAGAATAGGCAAGTCTATAAATACAGAGAGTAGGTTAGTGACTGCCTCGGGTGGGGGTTAGGGGTGGAATGGGGTAAATGGGAGTCAGTGCTAATAGTGATGGTGGTTTCTTTCAGGGGAAACAAAAATGTTATCAAATTAGATTGTGGTGATGATTGCATAACCCCATGAATATACTAAAACCCACTGAATTGTATCCTTTAAAAGAATTATGTGGTGTGTGAGTCAATAAAGCTGTTTCTAAAAAACTATATATAAGTATAAATATATATACATATATATGTGTGTATATATAAGATGAGAAGCAGATTACAGGGAGCTTTGACTGTGAAGCTAAAGTGTTTGTCCTAAAAGGAAATGATTTGTGAATAGAGGCTTAAAGTGAAAGCAAATTAATTAAGATTAGTTTGGCAGTTCTGTGCAACATGGGCTGAAGGAAGAGAAGGGATTCCGGTAAAACAAGTTAGGTGACATTAATTATCCATATATGCTATGATGATACTCCAAGGCAGGAGGAAATGATTGGTTTGATCTTTTGTTTGTTGCAGCAGTTACTAGCTAAATGATACTCCTGTCTGAGCCATGATGTAACACAGTAAACTGCAATAAATTCTCCCAACAACTTCCTCATTAAAGTGATAGTCATGGGACTTCCCTGGTGGTCCAGTGGTGAAGACTCCGTGCCTCCAATGCAGGCGGCGCAGGTTCGATCCCTGGTTGGGGAACTAAGATCCCACACGCCGTGCAGCGTGGCCAAAAAAATAAATTGAAATAAATTGATAGTCATAGGTGACTTGTGGTCTCAATAAATTGAAAATTTCTCCTAATATTAATGACATTCTTTTGCTGAATCCTCTCCTGGTTTCCTCTGAACTACCAGGAATTATATTCAAAATTTTTCTAAGCCTTATAATAGTGTCTAAAATTATATATTTTATATCTTTAGTGCTAAGCCATTTAGTGAATGCTGTCATTTTATTTTTGTTCTTCTTCGATCCAGAGCTTTACAAACTTAAATTGGCCAGGTTTCAGGATTCAATAAATTGAACAAACTTAAAAAAAATTATGCTTTCATGTCTGTTATCAAACCACAAATGCATTTTCATAAACCGTATTAGAAAATCTATTAGTTTGCCTCTTAGAATAGCTACTTTGTTTTGTTTCAAAGGGCTTCTCATTATTTGTTTCAATAACCTTCTGCTTCATTTTCAGTTTTCTTTAGTTTAATTGACTTTTTGACTTTATCTGTCCACTTTAATAAATCCTTTCTTTCTTGTAAAATATGGACAGCTGTTAGAATATAATTTACTAAAGCTAAATCTTTTTAAATTTTTTACTTTTCAAATATTTAACTATTCCCATTTTGCAATTTCTATTATGTGACTTTACAAGTTTTGGTGAGATTTACAAATTACTTTTGTAGCTTACCATTAGTACTGCTTTGCCCATTGAGGTCTAAATAGCTTCCATTATCCACTATACCAATTTTCAATTCTTCAGATATATTTTTCTTTCTGTACAGTAACAAATATAATTCAAAGAAAATAAATGGGTCATTCTCCTTAAGCATAGAGTGCTTTATAAACAACATGCATGACAAGGCAGGTAGTGTTGCAAATGTTTCCCAGATATCTCTATGACAAGATGCCCATTAAACATTCTACACAAATAACTTTAACTAATGGGTTAATATGGAAATTTGTATTACTGATTTTTGCTTACTGCACGTACTATTATAATCTTTACCAAGAGTATAGTAAAATTATGCCACACAACTGTAAGGTCCAATATTGTCAATCACATAAAAGCTGAGATTGCATCATTACAAGATTTAATGAAATATCCAAAGCAAATGTGCAGTTAGCCAACTGGAGGTGGTGGGAGGTTGAGGAGCCAAATGCCAATTGCATTCTGAGTTCATATTATTGTAGGGTTCGTTATCATGAGTCCTTTTCTGTATTCCATCCACCAAATATCAGCCCTGCATGTATGGCAATAAAGGCTGTTCTAAGTGCCATAGTGAAAGTGAAAAGGAAGTGAAAATGGAAAGTAAGGGACAGATAAGAGACATCTCAAAGGACAAGTCTATAGGACTTGGGAGGACTGGATAGGAGGCAAGGGTAAGAAATACACTCCTGGATCACTTTAAGAATGACAATGGTGATAGAAGAGGCGGGGGTAGAAGTGGTTTCATTCCATTATTTAGCTTGGTAAAGGGATAGGGAGGGAGGTATAAGTTGGTTTTAAATATGTTGATTTCAAGCTGATAACAGAAAACTCAGATGAACAGTTAAAATATAGGACTTCAATATGAGGAGGTCAGGGTTTTGATACAATGGTAATTATGGACAAAATTGAAAGTAAACAGTCTAAGAATGCTTTCAGAAGGGAAAACATTAAGAATCATTAGAGAAAGAATTAGAGGTAGAAGAACCACATTAACATAAAAGCTAACACTTGAAGTTTATGATATCTTTTCACGTACATTATATTTAATGGAACCCTTGAGAGGTGGGAGATTAGTTTCAAGTAGATTTATTCATTCACAAGTATTTATTAAGTGCTACTGAGAAGAGGAGGGTAAGTCGCAGTCCTTGCCCCTAATGAGTTTCTAATCCAATGGGAGAAGCAGGCATGTAAACAAGAAATTAGGGGCCCTGATTACAGCACTAACAATACTGTTTAATAATTGGCTACTTACTTCCCAGTCTCCATTACAGGAAAATCACATAAGGCTAAGAGATAGTGTCTATCACTCTTCTATCTCCAAAGCCTAGCAAAGGACTTAGCTTATAGGCACTCAAGAAGTATTCTAAATGAAATGAATGAAAAACAGAATAGTGTCTCAGCAATGACGAACATTATTTTCTGGCAGAGTATAACGTGTGTGGGGAGAGTAAAATATCAGGAAATATGGTTGAAGTCGTTTGGAGATCAGATTTTGGAAAGCCTTACATACTCTGCCAAGGAATTTACAGGTGGCAGTATTGAGGATTCTGAGAATTTAAAACATGGGAATGACATAATCAGATTTGATCTTTGGAAAGACAACTTTGGTTGGAGTGTGAAGGATAGACTGGAGTGGGTAGAGATTATAGGAGGGAAGCTGCTTAGTACATTATTACAATAGACCAGTGCTTTCTAAACTTTTAAACATATTTAAGTGTGCATTTAGAATGGGAGGCCAACAGTACAGAAGAGCAAAGTGCTCTGACCTGTATTCAAGGTCCTGGCTCTGCTCAGTAAATGCCTGAAGAAAAAAACATACAACAGGTGGTACCTAATAGGTCCTTCACAAATGTACATTTTCTTCCCTCTTTTCTTCCTCTCAGTGTACTGATTAAAACAGAGCCAATGGATAAATCTTGAGGATATAAGGCAGGGAATGAAATAAGGCCCTCAAGAGGCAGAAAGAGAGGGAATCAAAAACAGGCGAGCTTGTTTGGTCTAGGGCAGGAGGACAAACAACTTTTCTTGAGATGAAAGGCAGACCTAAATAAGCATAGGGGAGGAAAGTTAGAAGAGTTTACATTTAACAGGAGAAGAATGGAGGAGGAGGAGGGAATGCTAGATTGACAATTTTCATTTATTTTTAATTTTTTTGTAAATTTATTTATTTTTGGCTGTGTCAGGTCTTCGTTGCTGTGCGTGGGCTTTCTCTAGTTGCGGCGAACGGGGGCTACTCTTTGTCGCGGTGCGCGGGCTTCTCATTGCGGTGGCTTCTCTTGTTGCGGAGCACGGGCTCTAAGCGCACGGGCTTCAGTAGTTGTGGTGCACGGGCTTAGGTGCTCCGCAGCATGTGGGATCTTCCAGGAGCAGAGATTGAACCTGTGTCCCCTGCATTGGCAGGTGGAGTGTCAACAACTGCATCACCAGGGAAGTCCCTAGATTGACACATTTTAAACCTCCATCAGGATTAGATGAAAAATAAAAGGGCTACTGAGGTTTTAATACATTAATTTGCAATGGCTACAGCAGTTGTGAAAACGTTCCCCAGCAGCACTTGGCAACGTGGGAGGAGCAAAGCACATGGACCGTTGGATTCATGCAGGATTGGGAACTGGCAGGATGAGAGGGGCCTAAGGAAAGGAGGAAAGTGATCCGAGAAAGCTCTTGAAAGGCTCCCTGAAGTGAAAGACTATAGGTTATAGGTTAAGAAGAGAAGGAAGTCAAGTAAGGAAGTTGACAGAGTGGAATAAGAGAAGAGCTGATGTATTTAAAATCTTGCTGAGGTCTGAAAGTCATTTATAGCAACATAACTAGCCTTCATTCTTTTGATTTTGCCAACACAGAAAATCAATTTGATTTTCTTCTGTATTAACCATCATGACTACGGTTCAAGTGAAAAGAATAGATTTTTGATGATTTAATACATAACTCTTTTTATAAGTCCCCAATTCAATGCCAAGCATTTCTGTCACTGAAAGGCAAGATAAAAATGACAAAAGAGGGCTTCCCTGGTGGCACAGTGGATAAGAATCTGCCTGCCAGTGCAGGGGGCATGGGTTCGATCCCTGGTCCGGGAAGATCCCACATGCCGCGGAGCAACTAAGCCTGTGTGCCACAACTACTGAGCTTGCGCTCTAGAGCCCGCAAGCCACAACTACTGAAGCCCACGCGTGCCCGGAGCCAGAGGCTACTGCAATGAGAAGCCCGCGTACTGCAACGAAGAGTAGCCCTCGCTTGCCGCAACTAGAGAAAGCCCGCATGCAGCAACAAAGACCCAACACAGCCAAAAATAAATTAAAAAAAAAAAAAATGAGAAAAGAATCATGAGTAGCACCAGGCCAAAATTAATTTGATTAGGTAAGAAATAATCTACTTAAGCAATCATTATACTTATAGGTAAATAACTTCATTTCTGTCTATATAGTTAGCATTAGATCTTTTTTAATATCAAGTTTGTTATAGGTTCATAAAAACAAAGTTCAAATATCCATAGTATAACACAAATATGTATGATTTTCAGAAGAGCTTTCCTTGGATCAATTAAAATGGAAGATTCAAATTATTCTAAAAGTTAGTAAAGGCAATACACAACTTTTCAAAAAAAGATTTAGGTTGAGTGCTTTGGTGAGAATTTCTCATACAAAAATATGGTGGTTTGATCTAAGATAACACACTGTACAACCAATCAAGCAAAATGTAATGCTACTGAGAAGTACATACTTTCATTTTGGGATGTCAGTGACACTTCTCATACAGAAATCAGGGTCTCTTTTTTTCATACCTCTTGTGCCGTAAGATGTAAGACGGCTCCAGGGGCTGAGGGTTTAAAATGAAACAAAAGGGATAGTCAGGGTTAAGGCACTATAAAGCTAACTGTGCCTGATAGTGTAGCCTTTGGCTAATTTTCAGTCAGGCACTAGCTCTCAGGTTAACACTTTTCTTTCCTTTAATCATCGAGATTAAAGATGCCTACTTCCTTTTCCATTCAAGCACCAACTGCCTACAGCGGGGTTAACGATGCGGGTGGGAAGGAAAAGGACAGTTCCCCCAGCTTTTGTACTTGTGAGCAAACAGCTCTTTTATGATTTTTACTACTAATGATAAGACAGTATAAAAAGGTTTAAAGACTCCTTCCTAAAATACATTTTCCATGTACCTTTTTTCCCCCCACAGATGGAAAGATACTGCTCTACCCAGATACTAATTAGTTTTGAGGCACAAGTTACATTAGAAGGAAAAAGAATTTGAGCTAGTGTGTAAATATCATGCAGTGGAGACTCCTTCGATAAATAAACAGCAGAATTTGCTGGGTTGGGAGGAAGGAAAAGAGGAAAAGTGACGCTTACTGCTTGTCACTGTCAGCTTTCTCATGGAAGACTTTACTAAGGGAGTTTCCAGGGAGGAGAATGAGCTATTCTAAGCAACGACGTTTAGGAAGAAAGAGGAGTTCCTGTGGTCTTTGGGCCAGCTAGCTATAGAAACTGGTCCCAAGTAGTCAATGGCTTGGAAATGGGGTAGATGAATTGTGAACTGCCCGTATAGTACAGTTAGGAAGTATGTGGATAAAAATTCCTGGAGCTGAAGTCTTCTTTATTGACAGAATCAACAGAACATGCATGGCAGAGTTGGCCACAACGTCCCAACACAGCACATTCTGACATTCAAATTAGACTCATTTAAACGTGGCTCATTTTGATTCCTTCAACTTGGTACTATGATTATCTGTACGCGGGGATTCTATATTGAAACAACCTCACTCACATCACCACTATCACTCAGTTTTTGGAGACTAACAGCTTGGTCCAAATTCTAAAAAAGGTAATAGGCTAAAAGACAAAAAAAAAAAAAGTCAACTAGGCTATCAGGCCTAATCAAGAATGGCTTAATATTATTCATTCTCTTCTTTGAACATTTTACTTAAGTGTTTTACTAGAGCTACTAGCTCAGGGTTCCCACCACATGCATCGATTTGTTCATAGGCTTTAGATTCAAGCTCTTTAAGAGTATTCCGAGTGTATTCAAAAGAACCTACGTTCTCAAGATAATGTACACAGTATTTTTTAACATCTACATTTTCGGTTCTCTGGCGCAAGATATTCTGCACCTGGGTGCTTTCAGGCCTTGACCAAATAGCATGAATAGTAGGGAATGAGAACTTTCCCTCTGTTAGATCTTCACAAAAGCTTTTGTTTTCACTATATTCTTTGGAGTGTAGATTAGCATAATCATCCCTGATTTGGAAAAAGAGCCCAAGTGTATTCAGTAGTGGCTTTAAATCTTCTTTGTAATCAGAGAACAACTGCATGAGACCTACTGCTAATCCAAATAGTCCTCCTGTCTTCTGCAGCACCATTGCTTTATATTCTTCTTCAGTGGGGCAAGTGTAATTATCCCTCCAGTAGATATCCAGGCCTTGTCCCTGATGGAGTTCTAAAAGCTGGCGGGTAAAAAGCTTTACTGCATCTGGGTGATCAAGGGTTAAGACTTTCTCTAGGCCAAGAAAATATACATAATTGGCAGAATTGATGACAGATGGAATTCCATAGATGCTGTGTGCCACTGGAAAGCCACGACGGAGTTTTGAGTTGTCTTCAATATCATCGATGAGTAAACTGGCATTATGCAACATTTCCGTCACTTCAATGATAATCTAACAAGAAATACAATGGAAAAATTTCATTTTATTTGAAATTCAAAAGAGCTTATAAATACTTATTGTATATTAACAGATTATCAAAGTGTCAGGTGCCTCAGTTTTTACAACTAGTTATTACTTAGCGACCTCAATGTAAGATATTGAATGATCATTAAGCTCAATTAAGAGCTAGGAGTATTTTTACATGATATCTATTAATTTCTTGGAGATTAAGAATAAGGTTAGGACTTCCCTGGTGGCGCAGTGGTTAAGAATCTGCCTGCCAATGCAGGGGACAAGGGTTCGAGCTCTGGTCGGGGAAGAGACCACATGCTGCAGAGGAAATACACCCGTGCGCCACAACTGCTGAGCCTGTGTTCTAGAGCCCATGAGCCACAACTACTGAAGCCCACAAGCCTGGAGCCTGTGCTCCACAAGACAAGCCACTGCAATGAGAAGACCGCGCACCACAACGAAGAGTAGCCCCCGCTCGCCGCAACTAGAAAAAGCCCGTGCACAGCAACGAAGACCCAACACAGCCAAAAATAAATAAATAAACAAATTTATTTAAAAAAAAAAAAAAAAGAATAAGGTTAGAATTGCCTAAATACCTGTAGCTTGTCTTCTGGAACTCTTAGCCAATGATTAAACGCCTGTGAAAGTTTGGTTCTCACTTGTTTACCTGCATTTAAAGAATAAAATTTGGCAATAAATTAATATTTTTAATTACAAGAAACATATTCAGAAACTTCCTGTGGAACTAATAAAACTTGACAAATCCAGCCCCACCAATCCATTATCTACTGTAGAGCTTGTCTTCCACTGCTGGGCCCTACTACCTCCCTCCGCCAAAACTCATATCCTAAAATGCACAACCTTTTAAAATTAGGGCAGGCAAAAGAGAGTTCTAGGACTCCAGGGACCCATCAGTTAGCTCACTCCTTTCATCTTAACTTGTATCAACGGTTTTGGAATGGAATGTGCTTTTTTTTTTTTTTAACATCTTTATTGGAGTATAATTGCTTTACAATGTTGTATTAGTTTCTGCTGTATAACAAAGTGAATCAGCTATATGCATACGTATATCCCTACATTCCCTCCCTCTTGCGTCTCCCTCCCACCCTCCCTATCCCACCCCTCTAGGTGGTCACAAAGCACCGAGCTGATCTCCCTGTGCTATGCGGCTGCTTCCCACTAGCTATCTGTTTTACATTAGGTAGTGTATATATGTCAATGTCACTCTCTCACTTCTTCCCATCTTACCCTTCCCCCTCCCCGTGTCCTTTATTCCTGTCCTGCTCCTAGGTTCTTCAGAACCATTTTTTTTTTAAGAGTCCATATATATGTGTTAGCATATGGCATTTGTTTTCCTCTTTCTGACTTGCTTCACTCTGTATGACAGACTCTAGGTCCATCCACCTCACTACAAATAACTCAATTTTGTTTCTTTTTATGGCTGAGTAATATGGAATGTGCTTTTAGGGAATTATGATCTAATTCATTCCTTTTTTTGAAAAGGGAGCCAGTCTAGTTAGTGGCAGTTAATTAGCACCATCCACTTCAGAGGCTATAAGTATTTTTTTTTTTTATTGGCATGTAGTTGATATTCAATGTTGTGTTAATTTCTGCTGTACAGCAAAGTGATTCAGTTATACATATATATACATTCTCTTTTAAAATATTCTTTTCCATTATGGTTTATCATAGGATACTGAATATGGTTCTCTGTGCTATACAGTAGGACCTCGTTGTTTATCCATTCCATATATAACTATAGGTATTTTTAAGTAAATGTACTTTGCTATTGAATTTACCTAATAGAATTACCTCTTAAAATTATCTACCATTCCTTTATACTAAGATTTTAGAGACTGGACAGCTCTGCTTCTTTCCTATCAAAAAGTGAATTACCACTCCACAAAGTATTCCCTTTTAACATCCTGAATTTAGTCAAAAGTTAATCTCTTTATTTTGACTAGGGCCCTTAGTTTTTCAATATTATCTTTTTCTTACACAGAAAGCTCAAGAGAGGTCTTTGGGTAGTAGTCACCATTAGAAGTCATTTTAGCCCAAATATAAAGGAATGGTAGATAAAAACCACAACCAGTTCATTTAATAAAAATGTTCTTTCTATGAGCTTCCTGCTAAAGCGAATGCACAGTAACACCCTAATTTCAGATTAGGTTTCAGGAAAATAGTTACATAAAGTTTCAGTAAACAAAAACAGTACTTTCTGAGTCCTGTGTTTTCTCTGCACCTCTCAGCCAAACAAATGAATACACACACCATTGTCACATACCCAAATGGAACAAAGTTTCACTTTCTGTGAGAAGTCTAAAAGGGAAGGATCTCTTAGGGTTCTGGAAGCAGTATCCTCTGTCTACTAACCCTTAGAATGTGGTCTGAGTAGCAATTATATCCTTTATCCTTCTGATTTACTTTCCAGTTTGACAAAGGTCAATCTGGGCTATACTGAGAAGGCACAACGGTGCAAAGTAATCCTATCACCTTAAAAAAGAAGTTAAGAAGATGAAGAACAGAGAATCAATGTGCAGGCACATTTTCCCCTTCACTTCAGAATGTATTTAGAAAACAGTACAATAAATGGCTTAACTTACACGTACTCAGGTATGTATGTATGTATGTATCTATGTATTTATTTATTTATTTATGGCTGCATTGGGTCTTCGTTGCTTCATGGTCTTTCTCTAGTTGCGGTGAGCGGGGGCTACTGTTCGTTGCGGTGTGTGGGCTTCTCATTGCGGTGGCTTCTCTTGTTGCGGAGCACGGGCTCTAGGTGCAAGGACTTCAGTAGTTGTGGCTCGCAGGCTCTAGAGCGCAGGCTCAGTAGTTGTGGCGCATGGGCTTAGTTGCTCCGCGGCATGTGGGATCTTCCCGCACCAGGGCTCGAACCCGTGTCCCCTGCATTAGCAGGCGGCTTCTTAACCATTGCGCCACCAGGGAAGTCCCCTCAGGTTTTGTTTTAATATTACAGTAATTACTGTTTCCTCTTTAAGACCTTAACGTTACTGACTCCCTTTCTGCAGTCCCTCTTCTTCCTCCATTTCAAAACCCACCCTCCACCTCCCACTGCAAAGGCCTGGGGACCTACACTTCTACACTAGGGTAAATAAAGAAACATAAATAAAAGTCATTCTACTTCACTAATTTCAGAATATCCTAATATCAACAATTATTAATTATTATAACCTCTTACCAGCAAGAGTAACTTTACAATAGAATAAACGGTCTGGCCCATCTTTAAGTCACTTTAGTAACTCTGAAGCTCTCTGTGAAAAATACTTTATGCATAACACAGTTTCCTCTTTCTTTAGGAAACTCTTTTGAGGTTATATTCTATCATGGGTGCAAGAGTATATTTGATTTAAAAAATAAAAAGATGGGATACCTGATGAGAGTCTTAAATATGTTATCTAATGGCCTAAAACATTACTTCCAAATAATGAGGATTAAAAAAAATGTTACAGAAGTAGTTCATTACACAGGTAAGCATTACTGTTAAAATGTAACTACAGGCAGTCCTTGCTCTGCACAGTAGTGGAGCAGAGACACTGGGTGGTGCTAGTTGGACACTTGTCATCACTGGTAACTGGCATATTTTATGGTAGCCCAGTTCCAACCAGTGTTTGCCAGCGTGTAACAAAATAAGTCCAGCAATAGGTGGGAAGAGTACAGGAGAAATAGTGCTACCTTTCTCAATGGGAGACTCTAAAATAAGTAAAGTTACTGGCTGCTGAATAAATGTCACTCAAAAGCAGTCTCTTGGCTTTTTCTTAAACAGTAGGCAACTTTTTCCTTGCATTCTCTGCTTCTGTCTCTCCTCCATTCTTCTGAAGCATTGACATTAACACGTATGTCTCCATGAGGGTATGCCAGAAGAGAAATGACACTAATCATGACGGTCTCCAAGGTGCAGGTAGGGAGCTATCACTCTTCCGGCTTCAGACAACAGTACTTATCCTCCCCAGACTCATGAAGAATAAAAATGCCACTGAGGAGTGCGCATCAAGAAAAGTGTGCACTTTAGAACAGAAATGAAAAACTTTTTATTGTGATTGAGTTGAGATCATCACTACAGTTGAGCCACACTATGGGCTAAATAGGTTTCTACGGTTGTCAACTTATCACCTTACTTTTTTTTTTTTTTTTTTGGGCCATGCTGCACAGCTTGTGGAATCTTAGTTCCCTGACCAGGGATTGAACCCGGGCCCTCAGCAGTGAAAGTGCAGAGTCCTAACCACCGGACTGCCAGGGAACTCCCAACTTATCACCTTTTAGTAACTGGTTTATACATGAAGTTGTATTACAAGAAACCACACTTATCACATGCATGAGTTTTTCCTTGCTACTATCATTTCCCAGAAAAGCTTAAAAAAAAAGAGCAAAATAAAACAAGCGCATACATATGATTAGGCAGGTGTTTCTTTAGGAAGCCATGTCCAAGTGACTCATTTTTATATAGGAATAATGTGGGCTATGCTTCCAAGTAATGTGCTTTGGATGCTTTACTATTTGTCTCTTAAAGGAACTAGTAGTATAACAAATGCAGTGTATGTGATCATGGAAAACCTGGACAGGGAGGTTAAGTGAAACTTCTTCTTGTTTCACAAACTGGCAGAACATCCCCTAATATCTAAAGAGTAGGGAATAGGAATGTGTGGCATCCATAAAGAATAAAACTTTTAATGAGATACTCAAATGTTTTAAGTGTTTTTATTTTTTTAGTTATGTTATAAAATTGGATATTTTTAAAGGGGTGCCTCAAAAACGTGCCTTTTAAGAACAAAAAGTTGTAAAAGTTTATTATTATTTTCCTCATATGTATCTTCTTACAAAATAGAAAATAGAAACTGTCAAGAGTTGGCAATTCTAACCTTTTCTGTATGCTAATATTTAAATGACCATTACTTTATATAGATGACCCTATATGTACTATAACTAAACTGTTACCTGGTAACTGAAGTAAATACTTGTAAGGTTCTAGAAGAATTCTTTGGGCTGTTTCTTGGGTCTTCTCCATTGTTTTTTAATTTCAAAGCTGATCTGTAAAAAAGGAGAAACATAAAGATGATGTAGTTAACTAAATTATCTGAGTATCAAAGTGCAAAGGAATTTGTATTTGTATTTCAAGGTGTTTTAGTAAAGGTAAACTTTCAGTTTGGTTTTAAATGAAAATTCTACACCTATGAAATCTTGAAAACATTATGTTAAGTGAAGGAAGATGGTCACAAAAGGTCACATATTATATGATTCCATTTATATGAAATGTTCAGAACAGGCCAATCTATAGAGACAGAAAGCAGACTAATGATTGCATAGGGCTGGGGACATCAACATCAAGAGAAAACCACAGAATTAGATACTTCTATACTTGATTGATCACATAAATTAATAAACATACTTTTTTTTCTAAGAGCATTAAAATAAGTATGTTTTATACATTTGACCCTTACAACAACAGTGGGGTTAGGGGCACCAACACCCCTCCTCCGCACACACACACACAGCTGAAAATCTTCTGCAGCCACAGATTCAACTAAGTGCAAATCATGTAATACTGTAGTATGTATTTATTAAAAAAAAAATCCATGTATAAGTGGAGCCCAGCAGTTCCCACTCACGTTGTTCAGGGTCAACTGTGTATTTAAAATATAAGGAGAAAATCCTATTCTGCATTTTCTTCACAATCAATCCACTTTAGACATTCTGACTAAGATATGCATTTACTTGAGTGCAATTATATTATTAAAAATATTCCCCTGTAGTGACTTATTATTCTGAATTTTATATTTACTTCAATATTTTCTAGAACATCACTCAGTTTTCCTAGAATCCCCCTTTACTATTGAATCTCTACTATTTCTTTGTAAATATCTATTGCTATTTTTGTTTGTTCTCCTATTAGGAGTCTTCATTTCTGTTTTTGTTGTTTTTTCTCTTTTTGGGGGGATGGGAGGGAGTTTTCATTTCTAATTGGCACACTTTAGAAGGTTTCTCACCTTTGTCTACTTTCTTCTGCTTCTTGGGACAATGATTTAGTCTCTAGGATCATGAGCCTAAAAGATTGAAAAGTGTATTTTCTGTAGTCTACTCTTGAGTATCTAGGTGAAACAATCATAAAAAATCAGCACTTCCCAAAGGAAATCTTTTCAGCAATACGAATCCTAAGAGAAACCTTTCATATAGGAAACTTCTACATCTGCCTTGACCAACAATTAATGTTAAGTATGTTGCAAGGGAAAAAAGTTCAGAAAATATTTCGAAATAATCCAAATACCAGTTTAGTAACCTATTACCTATACTGTTTAAAGCTTGACACAGATTATCTTATTCTTAAGAGATTAAAGAAAAGAAGATGATGCGCAGGAAGAATAATCACTTAGGTTAAAAGATTACTGAACAGAATTAAAAGTAGAATTTTAAAAAAGTATCTCTTATATACTATTCTATTTAAACCAGTTAGTAGCCATCTCTTCCCAACTAGGTTGAGAACAAAAATTATGTTTATCTTTTTCACAGCCTCCAGAACACATCTGACTTAATTTAAAAATCAGTAAGACCATCTTTCAATAATTCTCTTTTGTCTCTGTATCAGAACAACAACATGCTGCTGGACAGATTTTCAGCGCTAATCTGTTTCAATTCTTAGGGCTTAGCTGGTTGATGTTTTGTTCGACTGAAAATATTAGTTATGAACTTTAAAAAATCATTCTTTCCTTTGCTCACTCCGATAAGTTTAAGAATACTCACTTAACAAATAAGTCAATTAATGTTCCTTCCCCAGAGAATGTTTGTATGCAAGTATTCTCAGCAGTGGGAAAACACAGAAGCATCAATTTTGCTAGGTACTGAAAACTAAAGTTTCCTGTCTTCTAAAGAGTCTAAGGGTTTCTACATTACCGTGGCGTATACTCTGATTTGGCTCTTTTTCTTTTCTTCTTTTTTAACCCAAAAGACTCCAATTTATAACACCTAGAAATTTCAGCTATCACATACTGGACCCGAGTATAAAGAAGCATTAATGTGTTACATGAACTCTACTAATTTACTTTTTTAAAAGTAATTAATTTTTAAACTATTTTACCGAAGTATAGTTGATTTACAATGTTGTGTCTAATCTACTTTTAGAACGAACCACCACAGGATGCCTCTGTGAGAGTCTGAAACTACTCATTTTCAAAACTGGGAAACTGCCTTACGTTTGTTCAAACAACGGATGATGAATATTAATTAACACAAAATCAGATTCTCTCCTCCGTGTGGACTACTGAAGCAATATCCCCCTGGTCCTCTACTCTTCAGCCAGTGACCTTTTCGAAATTCAAATCTGGTCCTATCTCCCTTCTGATTGGCAACCCTACGAAGTTATCCCATGGCTCTTAGATAAGAACAAAACTCCCTAACATAGCGTATCAGGTTAGGACAGCCAAGCTCCCGCCCCCCCCCCCACCCCGCCCGCCCAGCCGCTCCTCATGCTTTAAAAAGCTCCCTCCTGTAAGAAGGCTTTCCAACGTGATGTTCTTTCTCTCTGGAATGTTCTTTCCGTAGTTAACTCCCGCTAACCCTTCCACTCTCGGCTCGATCCTCACTGCCTCGGGAAAGCCTTCCCTCATCTCCCTAAGGTAAACTCCCTATTTCCAATTCTCTTATCACCACGAAACTCTCCTTCGTGGCACTCACACCTGTTGCAATATCACACTGACTTGTGTGACCACCCTGCCTGTCTCACTAGACTCAGGCTCACGAAGGCAGGGACCACACCAGGCGGTGGCGTTCAAATGTGGGAAAGACGAAATGAACGAAGGGACGTACGGCGAGTACCTTCCAATGCGTTAGAGGACGAAATCCGGGCACACGCACAGAAAAGTGAAAATATCGTGCAAAGTAACTTTTTATAAAGGAATGGGTCTGGTTTCAGAATTGCTAAATCGACAAAGTGTAAGCGCGGCTGTGAAGCGCGGAATGCATCCTTCCACTCGAACTCCGGGAGACGATGGATGGGTGTGAAGAAAATTGCCAGAGAGGTACATGAAGGGAATTTAAATAACTTCGAGGCATATTTTCCACAGAGTCTTGGCAAAAGGGCTTCCAACGCCGACTCCGTCTAGCAGAGCCCGCAGGGTCGGTGAGTTTCCTGCTTCCTCTCCGCCCCGAGGCCCCCTTCCGCTTCGCGGGGTCCCCTACCGCTCCTCCCCTTCTCCAGCGAGAGGATGGAAAATTCGGACACAATCCGGTTCAGCATCCGGGTCCTCACCCTCCTTTCTTTCTTTCCTCTCAGCTCCGCCTCCCAACCTCCCCCACCCTCACTCCCCATCCGGGTTCCCCCCAGCCGCCACCACAGCCACTCACGGTTCGAGGATGATATCACAACTTTCACGCCGGGGGTCCGGGAGTAGCAGTACCCAGCATCAACTTCCCACCTTATAGTTCAGAACAAGGCTCCCCCGGATGCCTACATGAATCCCTCCCCTCACTTCACGATAGCACTCTCCACCCTCCTCACCCGCCAGCGACACCGCATTGCTCAGTGCAAGAAAATGCGCCATCCCGCTCACACTGCGCAGGCGTCGTTGCCGCCTCCCCTTTGCTTTGTCGCCCCGCCCCCTTTCCCTCCCCCCACCTCCCCGTCTCACGTAGGCGCGGGGCGTTGCGGGTCTTGCAGTTCTCAGGGGCAAGGCCTCGCGCATTGGCCCCAGAGGCTGGACTACATTTCCCGGGGAGCTTTGAGGCGTAACTTTCTGTTTCCATAGAACTGGTGGGAAAATGGCGTCGTTGTTTGTATCGCGGGGACCAATAGGAACAGGGTGTGGGCGGGTTCTAAAGAAGTCTAACCAATCCGAGGTCGTCTAAGAGGCCATCCGGGAAAGAGGTAGGGGTGGGGAAAAAAGTCTAGGGGAGGGGAGAAAGGAGGGAAAGGGGGGGACTTGGGGTGGGGGGGGGAAGCGATGTTTGCCCGTCAGTCGAGTCCGGAGTGAGGAGCTTAGGCGCCGGAGCGGAGGGAGACTCTTGCGCTTAAGCTTGCAGCCGCCACGGCCACCGCCTGGACCTTTGCCCGGAGGGAGTCGCAGAGGGTCTGTCGCCGCCGTCCTCTACAGGGCAGCGCGACTGGGGGCCCGGACCTCCAGTCCAGGAGGGATTTTTCGTCGTCCCCCCTCCCCCCAGCGAGGGAGCCCGAGCGGCCGCCAAACAAAGGTACCAGTCGCCGCCGCGGGAGGAGGAGGAGCCGGAGCTTCAGCTTCAGCAACCGCTGGACCCGCCGCCCTTCTTCCCCCATCTCTCCCCCGGGCCTGCTGGTTTTGGGGGGGAGCAGGGGAGGGGACTCTGGACGTGCCAGGGTCGGAGCTTGCCTCCGAGGAAGGTAGGGGCATTTTCTGGGGCTTTCGCGGTCTCGTAAGGGGGTCTTCGGGGGAGTCACTGGGCCCGGCCGGGGAGCCGGGGAAGATCGCTGGGATGGTGTCCCCCGGCGCCCCAATTCGGGGCCTCGGCCTCCGAGGAACTCGCGCCGCCCCCCTCCCCCCCGCAGTTGCCGAGTCCGAGTCGCCCCCCACCCTGGCGGCCGCACACTTGGCGCTTTAGTGCCCCTCGGCCGCGGTGGGGGGCCCCGACCGGTGGGGGGGCTCTGCCGCCGCCCGGCCCCTCGGCGCTCTCGCCGTCCCCGCGGCCGGCAGACGTGGATCCCGCTCGCACTTGTCGGTGTCCGCCCCGGAGTGGGACGTGGGCTGAGGCTCTGCGGCGGGTCGGTGTAGCCTGCGGCCCTCTGGCCGGTCCGCCGCCCCCGCCGTGCTCCCCGAGGCCCGGCCCGCTCCCGCTCGGACGCGGGGTGCGCAGCCCTTCCGAGGGGGAGCGGCCGCGCCGGCGCGCAGGCCCGCGGGCAGGAGGGCGGTCGACCCCGCGCCGGCCCCCGGGCTTGTAGTGAGTTTCTTCTCTGACAGAAATGGCGTCATTGTCGGAGACGGGAAACTCCGTCGGGTCCCGACAATGGGGACGGGAAGCTGTCGAGCTGTGTAGGTGGTCGGGTTTGCGGGGATGGCGGGTCCAGAGGGGGCCCCGGCTCGGCGTTTGGTGGTTCGGGGACTGACGCCTCCTTTGGCTCCTTGTCGGGGTGCAGGCTTCGCACGGTTCCCTCCGCCTCCGCCGGTGCAGAGGGGTGCCCGTGGTGTTGACGGGGTGTCTTTTGTTTCGCCTCCAGGTGCAGGTGAATCTGGTGTTTTCGAGGGGATCGCGGCCCCAGGATCATCATGAAGGTAAGATCGCCTCCAGAAAGCCAGCCTCGGGGGCTAGAGGATCCAGGAAGTGGGGGGGTTTGATCGGGGTCGGGTGAGCGACCCCCGAGTTTTGCCGAGGAAGGTGTGTGGGGTGGCTTGGGGCCCGAGCTCGTCCCCAGGGACGACGGGGGTCAGCTGCTATGGATCTCGGTGGGCTTTGCTGTGGACTTGGAGCCGGTTATAGGATATCTCGCTGAGGATGATTTTTTTCCCCCGTATAGATCCTCTCTTTTTGCAGGGAATGAATGATAGGAATAACTGCGTGAATTTAAGTGTTTTAAAAGCAGGTCAAGTAATCTGATTCTAGAAACTGGACCGTACTGTGGTTCTATCGGTTACGCCGATGAAAGAACATCTCATTTATTGTGCGAACAGTACTGTGAATTTTTAGTAGAAGACCTATTAGATTAGCGAAATCAAATATAATCTTAATCGAAAGATTTTTCAGGAAAATGTTTGTGATCTTTAGAAAACTCAGAGATAGCAGTTGTTCCTCGGATTTCCGGGGATTTAGGATTATATGGTATGTTTTCCTCTACTGATCCATTTGGTCTCTAAATTATCAGATGCTCTGTTGCATTGTGATAAAACTGATGGGGAAAACCGATGGTCAGGTTTCTCTTAAATGTAAACATGTTAACTGAATGTAGGATGTTGTCTAAAAAGTACAATCTACTTAAATGCTGGAAGAAATTATAGTCATAAAAGGACAGGGTTTTTTTTTCACTTTAGAGAATATGTAATTGAATGCTGTCATATTTTTTTAACGCACTTGAGGATGAAAAGCCTTAGATATCTGAAATGTCTAGATTCAACTGGTGGAACTTAGAGACTAGCAGATATTTTTCATCCATTACAAATTCACAAGTGCTTGAAAGGAGTACAGGGTTTTCACAAGGATAGAAATGCAACAGTTAGTGTGTTAAAATGTGGATGTCATCTACTTTTGATAGTTCCTTTGAATTTTTTTTTTTTAAATTTATTTCTCTTCAGAATCAGGACCGCTTTCATAGTACTGCATTCAGATTAAGATTTGCAATACTTGTGTTTATGGTAGAAAGTGAAAGCTGTGGCCAGTTAAATATTTATCAGTTACACAAAGTAATTAAATTTCATCCAGTTTTTTTGTTTTTTTTTGTTTTTTTTTTTTAGGTTTTTTTATTCTTGAGTTTGGGGTGCTGTAAACTCCTACCTGAAACAGTTTATATCTGCTGAATTACTATTTCACCTTCATGTAAATGAAAAAACAGTGATGTTTCAGACATGAATCCCTTTTGTTAATCACAGATGCTAGCTACACCTTCTGTGACCTGTATAAATCAGTGACAAGTAAATTTATCAGGGAAAACTATATATCTTCTTTGGTGTTGGACAACAATTTCTTAAGAAAAGTGTTGGGTTGAATAATATGTAATAAGTTCAGAAGCTGATTAATACAGAATTTAGTTTGGAATAAATGTTGTAATCTGTCACAGTTTCCAGTGTAGTGCCTGGCACATCTCGAGCCCTCTGTTAATGTTTGGTTAAAAGAAATGTAGTAAGTTGAAGGTCTTTTAGATTTTAGATTTTCTTACCTTTTCTTTCTTCCTTTCATTTCCTTTTTTTTTTTTTCTTCTTCAACTTATCTGTTTAAAAAAATGAAAATACGTTGGAAGCTTCAGCCCTGAAAGTTTCACGGTATTAGGCAAATGCAAATATTTTGGTATCATTTTAGAACTACTCATTTTAAGCGCTCAGCATTTCCATTATTACTGGCTTATAAAAAAAGTTACTAGTAATGTTAAAAGGAAAGAATTGTTAAAGTAATCTTGTAATTTTATGAAAGAAGAACTTCTGTTATTGTCAGTATAGTAAGTCCTCTCTTTGGGAATCTGCTAGTAATCAGAAGTCCTAAAGATGTAGCTTATTTCTTTCAACTTAATTTTTTATGTTGTGAAAGCTGAGAGGCTGCCCATGATTGGTATTTTGCTTTAACAAAATTGCAATTCAAAAAGTATGTAGTATTGATTATATTAGGCTTAGATTTTCTTGTTTGTGTGTTCCCAGTTTCTATATTGTAATGACAACTGAGCTGTAGAAGGATTTATGCCAATTATCGGATCTTCTCTAACAGATTTGTACTTGTAGCAAGCTTTTAAATTTGTAGTATGTGTCCTACTAGTCACAGAATTAAATTTTGTTAAGTGATAGTGTATTGAGGTAATTGAAAGTGTGTAGGAGTACACTTTTTTGGTTGTTGCTTTAAAGTCCCAAAACAAGGAAAAATATATGTAGCATTTTAAGTGCTATATGTTTTAGAAGCAATTTTCCTGTCAGAATTTACTTAAATAAATAAATAAATAAGGCCTCTTTACTGACGAATATACTGTATCTCATGGTATTTTTGCCCAGTGTGTTTTTGAGACATATGACTATAACGTAAAAGCAATTTTGTGCTTTAACATAGATCATGATGTTGGTGTTATGTTCAGTTTATTTTTCATCTTTTTGGTAAACCTTTCAATGTCACTGATAGCACATTATCAGGAAATGATAGATTATTGAAGTTTATAAATAATTCTAAGAATTATGTCAGATACATTTCCTACTTTTTTCTAAAACTTTTTTTTTTTTTTTTTTGCTTTTCTGTTGCGCAGGTTATTAACATCTCTCATTACACTGCAGTAAATTTTGAAGTGGAAATGGGCTGGATAGAGTAGACATTTCAGAATCTTTAGGGGATAAGTGATTTAGGTGGTTGTACTTAGGATCTGGGGAGATGGGCTTTTTCAGATATACCATTCTCTCCTCAGTAATCACTGCCTGAGACCACATAAAAATAATGGGTTGATTACAAGTGCCTTTTTTAATGTCCTTTGCTTGTGTGAGTATTCTCAGTCCCTTTCCCCTTCCTTCCCCCCCCCCCCCTTCCTTTTCCCTTTCCTCTCTCTGGATCCCTTTCTCCCTCCCTCTTTCTCTTCTACCTTTCCTTCCTCTCTTCCTCCTTATTCTTTCCTCCCTCCCTCTCTCCATCTCCCTTCCTTTCTCCCTCCCCCTTTTATAAATCATTCATTTAACAACAACCCCTTCCATGTGTCAGGCAGTGTGGCATGAAGGTAAATATGCTCTCAGACCTGCTGTCAAGGAGCTCACAATTTAGTTGAAGACGCAGAAAAATAAAGCAAACAGTGCATGTTGAATTATAAGAGTATTTTTTGCAATATACAGTATTTGTGATAAGTGCAATGGGAGGACATAAGAGGACACTTAAGGCAGAGAGCCATTGAAAGTTCTCTGGTGGAACTGGCATCTAAGCTGAGGGTTAAAGCTTTTGCTAGGCAAGAAGAGTAGAAGACAGTGTTTCAGATAGGGCACAACATATTGGAAAATAAAGGAAAGAACAAGATGAGGTATCTGGAAACTGTAAGTAGTTCACTATGGCTGGATTAACTTAAAGCGTGATGTATTTGGGGTGGGAATAGGAGGGCAGTGATGGGAGACGAAGTTAAGTTAGGGAGTTGAAAATTTTCTGGAAAGCTACATGGAACCGCTGAAGGTAAAGACACTGGTTTGTACTGTAGAGAGATCACTTTGGTGGTATTGTAGTGAATACGTCAGAAGGGAGATCTGAATGGAAAGTCTGGAGATTCCAGGTGATAAGTCAAAGTGAGAAGTGAATGAGGACCTGAACTCATGTGGTGGGAGTGGAACAGAGGGAATAGATCTGAAATACCTAGGACGTAGAATTCAGGACTAATAACTCACCCTGGGGTGGGAGAAGATGGAGGTTTCTCTCTTGGGGCATGAGATAGATGTTATCGTCATTTGAATCATGCTGTCACTGGAGTAAACATGAATAAGGTTCTGAGTATTTAAGGGACTTGTAGGAGGTCCACATCCAGGTGGACTTACTAATTAAGATGTTAAGGGTAAGAGCAGGTCGAGTGAAGAGAAAGGAGAGGCTTGCTTAATTCAGTGTGAATGTTAACCTGTAGTTAATATTCATAATATTTCAAGGGATTTAGACCCATAATATGGCAAATGTATTTTGTGCTATAAATTTGTGGTCATTTTGATGAACAGGTAATTTTATGAAATAGTGACTTGTTTTCTGTCCAAATTTCTAATCCTTTGCTTATTGTAATTTTAAAAAGTATGCTAGACGAGTACACATTACACTGAAGAGTGTGATTTTGCTAACTTAGCTTGTAAATTCAGTCACTGAAGAGGTATCGTGTGCTTTCTTTGTACCAGACATGGTTGTAGGTATTGAGGATACAGCGGTAAACAAAATAAGAATTCTTGTGGAGTTTACTGTCTACAGTCGACCCTAGAACTGCACTTATATGTGGATTTTTGATAAATACAAATATGCAGTGTAAATGTATTTTCTCTCTCTTACGATCTTAATATTTTCTTTTCTCTAGCTTACTTTACTGTAAAATACATATAACACTCAAAATATGTGTTAATCGACTTTTTATTTTACTGGTAAGGCTTTAGTTAACATTGGATTAGTCATAGTTCAGTTTGGGGGAAGTCAGAAGTTATACATGGATTTTCCACTGCATGGGGGTAGTGGCGCCCCTAACTCTTACATTGTTCAAGGGTCGACTGTATTAGGGTAGACAGACACCAAACCAGAAAAAAAGAAGTGATAAGTGGTATGAAGGGAAGTGAAGCAGAATCAGGATAAGAGGGTAGAGTGACCGAGAGTGTTGCTTTAGATTAGATTGTTTGACCTTGAGATGTTTAAGGAACAGGAAGGTGGCCTTTAGGGCTGGAGTGGGAGGAGATGAGGCTTGAGAGGTCACAAGGGCCAGAACAATGTAGGCCACAGTAAGGACTTAGAGTAAACTCTGAGTGTGCTAGGAAGTCACTGCAGAGTCTGGAGCAAGAGAGTGAAGCGGTTGTGTAGAGAATAGGCTGTAGGGAGCAAGAGCGGAAGCAGGGAGATGAGTTGCACGTCAGTTCTGGTGAGAGAGATGGTGGTGGACCAGGTGTGGGAAATGGTTGTATTGAAGGTGGGGACATAGAGTTCTAATGGATTGGGTGTGAGGGAAAGGTTCTGCTTGCTGCTACTTACACATGACTAACCCTCCCATCCCTGGCCCCTTTAAATAATCAAGAAAATCTTTTTGCTGTGATTAGGTGGTGGATGGGATTCTTGGAACTGAGTATAGCCAAGAAGCTGTTGCCAACTGTTAGCCTTCCCTTACTGGTGAGCAGTGAACACTGAGCTGAGCAGTCCTTTGTTTTTGTTTTTTTGTTTTTGTTTTGAATTTTAGGAATTGAGGTAAAATTCACCCTTTAAAGTGTGCAATTCAGTTATTTCTTAGTCTTTTCACAAGATCGTGTATCCATCACTACTGTCTGACTCCAGAACATTCTCACCTTCCCCCAAAGATTTCTCTCTTCCCTTTACCCCTCCCCTGGCGATCACTAATCTACTTTCTGTCTCCAAGAATTTGCCTATTCTGGACATTTCCTAGCAGCGGAATCATACAGTATTCCTTTTGTGTCTGACTTCTTTCATGTAGCATAATATTTTTAAGGTTCATTCATTTTTGTAGCATATGTCAGTATTTCATTCTTTTTTATTGCTGAATAATATTCCATTTTCTGGATGTACCACATTTTGTTAATCCGTTTATTAGTTGTTGAACATGTGGATTATTTCTCCTTTTTGCCTATTATGAATAATGCTGCTGTGAACATTATTTACAAGCTTTTGTGTGGACATGTATTTTCAGTTTTGGGGGGCGTCCTAGGAGTGGACGTCTCAGTTTTCAGGGTGGTGATACTACCTGTGGTAACCCTGTTGAGAGCTGAGTGTTGGACTTCAGATGTTTTGTGTTGCTGTGGCAAATGACCACCAAGAAGTTGGACATTTAAAAAATTCACTTGGGGCTTCCCTGGCGGTCCAGTGTTTAAGACTCCGCACTTCAACTGCCAGGGGCACGGGTTCATCCCCACTGCTTCTTAGTGTGGCAAAAGAAAAAATTCGCTCAGCATTTACTGAACGCTTACGTGCGAGTCTCTGATCTAGCCATTTAGGATATATCAGGGAACAGGACAGGTAGAAAGTCCTGGCCCTGTGGATGTTACCTTTTAAGGTGGGGAGGTGGGCAGACAAATCAGAATAAACATAGTAAGTAGATTATCTAATCCGTTAGGCGGTCAGCAGTAGGGAAGTAAGCGGGGAGCTCGGTAAGGAGGATTGGGACTGTGGAGTGGGCAGGTTGTACCACTAAGTGAGGTGGTCAGGTAGGGTTCACTGAGAAGACATTTGTGCAGATGCGTGACGGAAGGATGTAAGGGAGAGAGTCATGTGGCTTCAGAGGCATCTGGACATGTTCAGTGAAGTGCACAGAGGCCAGGGTGGCTGGAGTGGAGGAAGGAAGGAAGGAAGGAAGAGATCGGGAGTGGATGGGGTCAGACAGGTAAGGGGGATGCAGGCTGGGGGTGGAGTAGATCAGATCACATCACCTGGGACCTTGCAGGCTTTTGTGAGGATTTTGGCTTTCACTCTGATAGAAATGGGGAACAGTTGTGGGTTTGGAACAGAGGAGTGATGCAGTCTCATTACAGAGTGGCAGATTTTCATTATATTTTTAAAGGATCACTGACTGCTGTGTTACAAACAGGCTGTAGGCAAGTCTACAGGATAGAACCTGACCAGTTAAGAAGGTGTAGTTATAAGGGATGGTGGCTGGCTGCCACCGTGAGGGAGGTGTGGAATGGTCAGATTCTAGATGTGGTTTGAGGGTAGAGCCAAAAGGAGTTCTTGTCAGATTGAATGCAGAGGAAAGGCAAGGAGAATACCAAGATGTTTTGGCTGAATAACTGGAAAATTGGGATTTTATGACGAAGTTAAGGCTGCGTAATTTTTGGAAGTAAACATTTATATTTAATAAATTTATAAGTATATTTTATATTTGTGAAGCATGCTGACTGGTATATTGCTCTGTGAAATGTGGCTGTAAACAAAATGTAGATATGCTATACAGTGGACCCTTGAACAGCATGGGTTTCAACCGCTTGGGTCCACTTGGACGAGAATTCTTTGCAGTGAATACTACAGTCGTACTACACAGTGTGTGGCTGGCTGAATCTGAGAATGTGGAACTGCAGATACGGAAGGCCAGCTGTAAAGTTACAGCGGGATTTTCAGCTGCGCCCCTAACCCCGGTGTTGTTCAACAGTCAGCTGGGTTAGCTTTTTAGGAACAGACGTTTAGAAGCATTGGAGCCTTTCATTCTCGTTGAATTGTTTAAAAGCAGGACTGCTACTGCCGCCTTCATTTTGGTGTCACAGAACAAGGATGTTTCTACATTCATGAGACGCATGCACTAGTATTTTGTGTAAGATGACACCCACAGTCATCTGTGGGTCAAAAAGGATCAAAATCTTTTTGATATTTAAATGTTGCAGATTCTAGAAGGGGTGGATTTTGATAAGGCATATACTGCAAGTAGAATTATTTAAAATTTGTATTGATTACCTAAGTGCAAAGCATCACTTTTAGCTTGTAACTTAATTTGACTATGAAAGACAAAATATTAAAAAAAACAAACGTGTCACTATTTTTCAGTTGGGCCTTCTTTAAACCTAGTGGACATTGAATGAAACATGAGCTATAAATAATGAGCTTTTGTTCCCAAGATGATTGAACTTTTTCATTTATTTACTTTACATCAAAATAAGACAGTATATTTGTTACCTCTTAAACTGCTAATCATTATGTTTAACTTAATTTTAAGAAAGAGCTTTTGTTATAAAAATTATTACATTTCTCTTCTTTTAGGAGTGCAGAAAATCTTGACATTCGAGTTTTCCATGGAAGATAATGTGTTTCTAGAAATCTGATAATTTTCATACTAAGATTGGAGACAGCATTCACGTTTGGGGAGGAAAAATGAGTTTTAAAAAGTATGTAAACAGTTTCCCAGAAGATAAAAGGATCTGCTAGGGTCAGTTTACAAAGACAGAGAGAAACCAAACTTCATGTTCACCTTGTATACTAACAGTCATGTTTTAGGCTGGTTAATAGGACTAAAGGGACAAAATAAAAGAGGCAGTAAAGCAAGTTTTAAAACAACACTTGTCTTACTCTGAGGATAATATCCAACTGTGAATAACTAGATGTACTGAGCTTTAGGGCAGTTGGAGATAAGTATACAATTCTACTGACTCTGCCTGGTGTGTCTTCCCAGCTTAGCATTGGTGCTGGCAGTCAGGTGGTAGAGAGCCTGATTCTCTGGGCCATTATTATGATTTGAAGGAAGAAAATCTTTACAGAAAGTAATGTATCACCTTTAAGTTATAAATTTAGCTATTAATTAAGAGAATAATAATTCTGTACGTAGTCTTTTACTATTCAAATGTGTCAGATTACAGTCCATATGGGACAATGGAATGGATACTTTACCTAGACTTTCCTTATTTAAGCCATTTTTTTCTAATTAATAGATGAATTTTTGGCAGTGTGACTTAACTCTAGGATATCTAAAGTCCTATGTCAAGGTTTTGACAAGTAACAGACTACTGTCTCCTAATTTGATAATCTTGCAGGGCGTAATTGCTTATGAGAGTATAGTCATTGATAACTGTTTAATAAGTTTCATTTAAAGTCACACTAATTTTTTATCATTTTCTTTAATAGCAGAAATGAAGATAATAAACTGCCGAACCTTTGATCAAATGGTACTTAAAGAAAAAACTCATACTGATAGTCAAAGTTATACTTGAAAATGGCTATAAAAACCACTTTGTTTAGTTAAAGTACTCAGTAAATAGTGTAGCTTAGTGATTAAGAGCACATGGCTGGGAAGGAGAGAGGTCTTGTCGCCGCTCCTGTCTTTCTGTGTTCTTTACTTGGCTGTTGACGTTTAGGTAAAGTTATTTATTTTTGAATTGAACGTAAACATCAGTTTCATTTTTTGCAAAGTGGGGTAATAACAGTTACATCACAGGGCTGTGTAAGTACTAAATGAAATTACATTTGACGTACGCGGCGCTCGGCATTGTTCTGAGCGGTCAGTACATGGTAGCTGCATTATTCTGGTAAAAGCCTGTCGTTTCTGTTTTAAATGGATAGAGTGAGGATTCTTTCATCAAGACTGCTTGGGATTGAATTGGGACTCTTGTGCTACCAAGTTGTGGGCAGTTTTCTTAAACTCTTTAGGAGGGCTGGTGTCCTTGTCTAAGATGAGGAATGGTGGTAGCACTTACCTCATGGGGCTGTTGGGATGACTAAGTGTAATAACAAGACCTACTCCATGATAAGTTATTACTTATTATGTAAAATTGTAGCTATTATTATTAGTTCATGGAAAGAATGTGTAAACGCTTGTGAATTTAAATAGGCTTTTGGGGTGATGCAGTGACTCCAGTCTCTTAAAGTTTGATTTGGAAGTTGGGGGAAGAAGTTGCAATTTTGCGATTGAGATTAAAGCCTGTTATTGCTGTCTTTATGAAATCCTTAAAAACAGAGTGTTCAGTGGAAGGTGAAAACCAGATTTCTTTATTCTAACAACTCTTTGCTCCCATTTCAGACCTTTATTTATTCTAGCCCTTCCTGATGCAGAAGCTTCTCTTAGTAAATACAATACTTGTTCTCTCTTCTCATTTGCTGCTGGCTTGCCCAGATGGGATTCTTTGAAGGGAAAAGTAAATTTTACTTCCAAGCCTAGAGGGTGGTTATTGCATTAAGTGAGCTGCAGGAGATCTTCACTTTCTAAGTGGGCATCGACCCCCAGACTTGCTTGTGTGGGGACATTTTTTTTCTTCTCAGGGTCAGATCACTGTCGTGATGTGGCAGTTAGTCACCTGAAGCTGCTCTAGCGTGGCGAGCCTGTGGGGATGGGGCGAACGCGTGCTGGGGCCCTGCCAAGCCTGCGTCTCTACTCGAGAGTAAAAGGAAAACCGAACAGGCTTGACGACAGACAGCTACTGTCGCTGTCAAAGTTTAAATGAGGCAGCTTGGCTTACACCTATTTGGGAGTTTTAAAAACATTTAGCTTTTTATATTTTCAGTTTTATCTTGGTAAGTATAGCTCATCCGAGGTCCCATTTCAATTTTTTATCTGAATATCCTTGTTGAAAGTTGTTCATTGATTTTTTTTTTTTTTTTGGCTGCACCCCACAGCTTGTGGGATCTTAGTTCCCTGACCAGGGATGGAACCCGGGCCCCCTGCAGTGGAGGCGTGGAGTCCTAGCCACTGGACCGCCAGGGAAGTCCCATGTTCAGTGATTTTTAAAAAAAAGTGGTTCAGTGTCGGAGGGCTCTTGACACTTAGTAAGTCACCTAATTTTGCTTTGCCCCAACTTGGAGAAATACTTTTCTAAACTAGTTCTATTCCTAGCAAAATTAAAGAAGTTTTCTTTTTTTAATTATAAAAGCAATACAGTTTGCTGTAAATATTGAAAATTACAGAAATATAATGTATACAGTGAATAGTAAAAGTCATTACCTTCCCCGGTCTCACTTCCTGTTGGCAATTTGATTTAAAAGTTTGGGGTGTATTCTTCCATACGTTTTTCCTTGCACATATAAACGGACATCTGAGTATTTTTTGATATGCTTGGTTTTACAAAAATGGGCTTATACTATGCATATTGTTCTGTGGCTGTTTTTACATCTTTCTATATCAGTATATAACAGATATGTGTCATTCTTTTTTGATGCCTTCAGCAAGGTTTTATTTGCGTTTAGTGTGCTGTCTTCTCTACCACCAAATGATTTATTTAAGGCACCACTGTGTTTCTTTAGCGTTACGTTATGGCAGATATGTATAGGGCTCGCTTAGCAGTGTTTAGCATTCAGTAGATATTCAGTAAGTATTATTAATGTATTTGAATATCTAGTATACTAGGTGGTGAATAGTCTCAGTCATCTGTAACATTTATAATCGTCTCTCATAACCCTATAGATTATTATTACAGCTACTATTAATGAAATCTGATTGCATGAGATTGCTTTTTAAAAATGTTTGTTTGTTTGTTTGTTTATTTATTTATTTATTTATTTATGGCTGCATTGGGTCTTCGTTGCTGTGCGCGGGTTTTCTCTAGTTGCGGCGAGCGGGAGCTACTCTTCGTTGCGGTGCGCAGGCTTCTCATTGCGGTGGCTTCTCTTGTTGCAGAGCACGGGCTCTAGGTGCGCGGGCTTCAGTAGTTGCGGCACACGGGCTCTAGAGCGCAGGCTCAGTAGTTGTGGCTCACAGGCTCTAGAGTGCAGGCTCAGTAGTTGTGGCGCACGGCCGTAGTTGCTCCGCGGCATGTGGGATCTTCCCGAACCAGGGCTCGAACCCGTGTCCCCTGCATTGGCAGGTGGATTCTTAACCACTGCACTCCCAGGGAAGTCCCGAGATTGCTTTTAAAAGGTAAGCTGTGAGAGGTAGTGAGGGAACATCCCGTGCTGTATGGCTGCTTCTAAAGAAGCTAATGTTGTTCTTGGGCTCTTATTAGAAAGGTTAATTTGGGACAGACCACTGTAGGCAGTGACCCCAGCAGATGTTTAGAGTCAGAATATGTGGTTTGTAAAGGATTTTGTAACACTACAGTTAGGTTTTTAAATGGCACATTATGTTTGTAAAGTTTCGTAATCATTAATTATTTCTTATAACATCCCTTTGAGGCAGGTCAGCAGCATTTTTCCTCTTTTATGGTTGAAGAAGCAGATGCAAAGGTGTTGAGTGATTTGCCCACAGGCACACATTAAACTGATGGCAGCATCTGTTCTCCTGTTAGTAAACTGAACCATGCTGCCTCTGCTAGTTATAAGAGAGTAATAAAGGTGTTGCCATTTAGTGACCTTTTGATGGCTTTATGGAATAGTTTAGAAACCTTTTACCTACTTTTATTGAAAGGAACAGTTTTAAAGCTAGGATTTATTTGCATTATAGTATTAAATATTTTAGGGAAATCTGTCCTATTCTCTTATAAAACAGAAAAAATTATATGAAAATATATTAAAATGAACTGCAGTGGACTTAGTTTTCCTGGGAGAACCTATACTGGCTTGAAAATTAGTATCGTAAACTAGAGGAAAACAGTACAAGGCTTTGAAGATATATATTTTTTTAAATTTTATTTATTTATTTTTGGTTGTGTTGGGTCTTCGTTTCTGTGCGAGGGCTTTCTCTAGTTGTGGCAAGCGGGGGCCACTCTTCATCGCGGTGCGCGGGCCTCTCACTATCGCGGCCTCTCTTGTTGCGGAGCACAGGCTCCAGACGCGCAGGCTCAGTAGTTGTGGCTCACGGGCCTACTTGCTCCGCGGCACGTGGGATCTTCCCAGACCAGGGCTCGAACCCGTGTCCCCCGCATTGGCAGGCAGACTCTCAACCACTGCGCCACCAGGGAAGCCCCCTTTGAAGATATTTTAAATAGTAGAAAAATGAATCGTCAGGGTATATTTCCGCAAGTAATTTTGAGTTGAAACACTGTGGCTCATAGAGCCAGAAGAGACTTGCAAAGAATATTTGAACCTGTGGATTTAGACCCCAACTGTTCCGCCATGTAACAACATGGAAGGTTATCTAGACTAAAAAACTTCCTACAATCTTGGTGACATTCCTTAAGTTATAAGTTTAGTTGTGTGAATCATTCTCTATTTACTTGTTAGGACTTGATTCTATTATTCCATAAATTGCTGTCATATTTTAAAAGAATATTTTAAAATTCAGGGTTAATTCCTGTGTAATTGTTTTTTAGAAGTCAGGAAACTATTATGTAAGAGTATGCAAGTTGAATTTTGAGGCATTGAATGGGACAGAGGTTTCTTTTTTTTTTTTTAATTTTATTTATTTATTTATTTATTTTTTGGGCTGTGTTGGGTCTTCGTTTCTGTGCGAGGGCTTTCTCTAGTTGCGGCGAGCGGGACCACTCTTCATCGCGGTGCGCGGGCCTCTCATTGTCGCGGCCTCTCTTGTTGCGGAGCACAGGCTCCAGACGCGCAGGCTCAGTAATTGTGGCTCACGGGCTCAGTTGTTCCGCGGCATGTGGGATCTTCCCAGACCAGGGCTCGAACCCGTGTCCCCTGCGTTGGCAGGCAGATTCTGAACCACTGTGCCACCAGGGAAGCCGGGACAGAGGTTTTTATAAGCAAATCATGGCTAAATTTTACTGCTTACTACCTATGTTCTTCACAACACTGTTTAGCAAATTCTTGTAGAATGGTGACAGATTTAGGCTTTATTTGTTTCATATTGCTGCTGTAACAAGTTGCCACATATTTAGTGGCTTAAAACAACACAAACTTTTTATTTTACAGTTCTGGACGTCAGAAGTCTGAAATGGGTCTCACTGAACTGAATTCCTTGTGTGGGCTCTAGAGGAGATTGTTCCTTGCCTTTTCCAGCCTCCAGAGGCTGTGCACATTCCGTTGCTTGTGTTCTCACCTCTGTCTTCAAAGCCAGCAGCTTAGTATCTTCAGATCTCTCTGGTTTTGACACTACCTCTTCTGCCTCCCTCTTTCACTTATGTTAGGACCCTTGTGATTTCTTTGGGCCCATCCAAATAATCCAGGATAATCTTCCCATTTCAACGTCAGTTGACTAGTAACCTTAATTCCATGTACAATCTTAATTCCCCCTTGCTGTTTAACAACAATTTCAAAGATTCTGGGAATTAGGATACAGATATCTTTGGGGAGGCCATTATTATGCCTACCACAGACTCTTTAGTTCAGCAAAATCTATTTAACCTTTCAGGCTTTTCTGTAAAATGAGATTAATATTACTGTTTACTACAAAGGAATTTAATGAAAATGGCAATTATATGCCCATGCAGACAGACCATGCATAGAATACGCTCAGAAATATTAACTGATGCTTTCTGGGTTAGGTGGATGCTTGCGGATAGGTAGTCTCCAAGGTAACCAGTGAGTGGGCTTGGTAAACTCCAGTCTGAATATCTGGAGTTAAGCTTGGCCTCTGGAAGCAGAACAAGATGTCAGTGAATCAAACGCTTTCCAGAGAATGAGGCTTCACTACTGTTGATAACTCTTCATTTGACTCTTATAAAGGCAGGTTTTTGTTTTAGTATTCAGCTTTTCTAGACCTTTGCGTGTTGAGGACAGTGATAATTTATAGCATAGTGTTGAAAAAAATAGACCAATGCTTAACCATAATTTGTTTTATGGTTGGAATCTGTTTTAGTCTCAAAGATACAACACATTTTTTAAGCAGTAGGCTTTTCTACTTGCTAGGATTTTTCAAAGAACTACTATGACAATAATTAATGGAGAGGCCTTGAGTAAGTGCAGTTTTAAATCTCAATTGCTTATGATTGATTGTTTTGTATGTGCCAAGTTGGTATTCCTTTTTGAAGTTAAACTTGGAGACTTGCTGTGTTTAATGTGATATCCTAATTTTTCTTTGTGAGTCTTTCAACTCTCACAACTGTGGTGTTGTGAGGCAAGATTCACAGGGTGAAGCAGTAGATAGTAAAAATGGCTGTTAGAAAACCCTGCCGAAGCGAATTGTAGGGGTAGATATGTCTTCTTTGTTATTTCTATATCCAGGTTAAAATTTGAGTTACGTAGCTCTAGAATAAATTTAGCAAAACATTTCCGTGTGGTCATTCACTGGGTTACCTTGTAAATAGTATAGATGGAAAGAAATCCACTAATTCTGTTTTATTACAGACCTGTTTCAAGTAAGTAAGTGATTGAAATTTTCGCAGTTCTGTGGTTGGAAAAAGTTGTTTTTTTCTACGTTGCATTATCATGTATTTCTTTGCACACATAACTGCTGATTGAATATGGTTTAAGTTAGAATGTGTCTAAAGATTGAGTTGTAACCAGTCATTTGGTTCTTGTAGCATGACAGGGTCCTCTGACTCTGATTCTAACCCTTCTCTCCTTTGTCCTATCACTATACACATATTTCTAGCAGTGCCCCCATAACACTCTAATGACAGGCAGTAAATACTGGACAACTGTTTATTTACATCCATGCGTCAGTACACAAAATAAGTTTTACAAAGTTCTGTCTGCCTGAGTTGTAAATTTATGCTCTCAAAGTTTCTGTTTTACATATATCAAATATTTTGTCTAGTGTTTCTTAGAATATAGATATATGAATGATTTGAGTTTGATAGTACATATGGTACTCTCTTCAAATTATCTGACTTTTTAAAAATTAGATCTCAGTACCTCATTTTAATGGAGGTGATAAATTCAAGCACCACCCTTCATTGTCAGACTTCATCACAGGTGTATTAGAAGCAAAAGAGCCTGTGTTTCAGGATGTGCTGTTTCTTGCCTCATCACCCTGATGGTTGAGAAATAGTGGATTGAAGTTGTTAGGTTTAAATCCTGCTCTGCCCCTTAACTAGTTGCAGACCCTTAGGCAGTTATGGAAAATGGGGAGAATAATATTTATTCTGGATACGTCATACATTTAAAAAGACTGTCACGGACTCTAAAGGCTTCTGCTGCTCCTAAAAGAAGCGTTAGAATCCTTTGCAAACTAATGCTTTAGGCAGCTACCACCCGTGAATAAGAACTATGAATTCAAACTGGTGTGGGCCAGCCTCCTCGCTTGGATCTCTTGACTCATAATCCAGTGTTCCTGTCCATTATACCGCAGAGAACTGCTCTACTTCTAAACCAGCGCCAGGATTCAGATCTCTTCAGATGGCAAGGTTCAATAATGATAGGCAGGAAGTGTTTTTGTTTTTGTTTTTGTTTTGTATGAGAAAATAACTCCTTGATGTATTAGTGTCTGGTGTTAATTTTTTGACCGAGGCTGAACTCTCAGGATTTGTTATTGTTATTAGGATATTAAGCTTTTGGATAATTTTAAAAACACAGTTTATCCCCTAGAAAAACACTAAAAGCTTCTTACGTATATGAGCTTGGATTAGGTTCAGACTTTAAGATGGCTCTAGAAAGTACAGTGAGAGACTTATAAGACTGCAGTTTTTAATGAATGAAATGCCTCCGTGTATGGATCGAAGCCGGCTTTTTTGGCAAGCATTAACAATGTGGTTTAGTTCCCCATCTCCATGTCCCTCCAGTTATAACTTAAATTGCCTTGATTGCATATTAGCTGTGATTAAGTGTTAATGAAACAAATATAGGGTCCTAATTAAGCACAATGAAGATCTCAAATAAAGTGAAGCAGTATATTACTAAGCACCAATCTGCTAAACAAATATTTAACCAGTCTAGTGGATAGGCACAGTGACTGTTTATAATGCAGGTAGTAATTTATATATGTGTTTAATATGATGTAGTAATTGGCTTTAGATTAATATAAACATATTAATTGAAACAAAGTTTTTTTAATTTTTGGGAAATTCAATGATATTCAAATCTGGGGACTCAAAGTAATAAAAATAGATGGTCAGAGATGAATACACTGGAGGGTAACAAACATGCTGGTGATACACAGCTTTAAAACTTTATTATGGAAATTTAAAACATACTAAAATGAAGTTCAGCTAATTTTCCCATACTTATCACCTAGCTTTAGCCGTTGTCCACATTTTGCCATTCTTGTTTTATCCGTTTCACTCTGCTGCTCCTTGTCTCCCCTCCCCGCTCACCATGTAGCATTTTAAAGCAAATTCCAAGTATCATTTCATTGATATCTTTATCTAAAACATAAGCACAATGCTATTGTCTCAGCTAATAATATTAACAATTCCCGAATGCTATCCTATAGTTAGAAATTTTCAAATTTCTCTGTCTCAAAAATACTGATTGGATTATTTACATCAGGATCCAAATAAAGTCCTCATGTTGCAACTGAAGGATATGTCTCTTAAGCTGAGTCTTTTATTCTGTAAAGTCTCCTCCCTTTTCATGCTATTTATTTGATGAAGGAACCATGTCATTTAACCCATAGAATTTCCCACATTCTGTGTTTGGCTCATTGCATGTTTTTGATTTTGTTTAACCCCTGAATTTCCTGTAAGCTGGTAATTCTAAAGGCTTTGGTTTTATAATTACATCACTCCTACTATATTTGTTCGCTGAAATTCTTCTATGTTTGGTAACTCTACAATACAGAAATGCAGGATAAATGATCGATTATTTTCCCCCTCACTTTGCTGGTTTTTAGATTATGTAATGGGTTGGTGCTCTAGGAACCTCCTAAAACGACCAATGAAGTGTTTTTGCTTTTAGTTGTTTTAGTATCATGGATTTTTATGTACTCTTTGTGTCTTAATCCATTGTGGTTGCTGTTTTTGATATTTTAATTGCCTCATCTTTGGCCATTTGGAGTCCCTTCAAATGGATTCCTGTATTCTTTTGAGTATGATCTGCTTAGTTTTTGATAACTTCCTTACTTTCTGGCACAAGAAATCTCAGGTTCATCTTGTACATTTCTTGCCCCAGACCTGGAATCAGATATTTCTTCAAGGAGCCCTGGTTTCCTCAAGAGGGAAATGGTTTTTAGAAATCACAATCAGGGTATTAGGGGTATTAATTGCTACTGGTTTCGTTATTGCTTCTAGGTTTTTTTTCAGTGTGTAGACCGAGGAAATAAGATTGTTTTTTGTTTGTTTGTTTTTATAGGGTTTTTTTTTTAATTTTTAAATTTATTTTTGGCTGCGTTGGGTCTGTTGCTGCGCGTGGGCTTTCTCTAGTTGCGGCGAGTGGGGGCTACTCTTCGTTGCGGTGTGTGGGCTTCTCATTGCGGTGGCCTCTCGTTGCAGAGCACGGGCTCTAGGCACATGGGCTTCAGTAGTTGTGGCATGCGGGCTCAGTATTTGTGGCTCAGAGGCTCTAGAGCACAGGCTCAGTAGTTGTGGTGCACGGGCTTAGTTGCTCCGCGGCACGTGGGATCTTCCCGTACCAGGGCTCAAACCCATGTCCCCTGCATTGGCAGGCGGATTTTTAACCACTGCGCCACCAGGGAAGCCCCCAAATATCTGTTTTTTAATTTAATTTTTCAAATGGTTAAAACACTTACATGGCTGAAAAGATTTTACAAAAATACATAAAGTAATATAGTAAAAAAACCCTTTCATCCCACCTTTTTCCTCCATTTGTTGCATTTCCTTCTTTCTGCACAGATAACCACCACTGTTTCTCGTGTATCATTCCTGTGTTACTTATGCGTAGAAAAGCAAACACAAATTTTCCTTCTTATTCCTCTTTTTTACCTTCAGTTTTTAAATCATACATACTATTTTACACTTTTCAGTTTTGTCACTTAGCACATCTGGGAAATGTTTCTATACCAGTGCATGGAGAGTGCCCTCATTTGTGTGTTCTTTTAACAGCTTTTTTGAGGTGTAATTTTTGACAGCAAAAAATTAAACTATTATAAGTATAAAAGCCAGTGTTTTTAAAATAAATGTGTAGGGTTGCACATTCATCACCACAATCCAGTTTTGGAAATTTTTATCCCCCCTAGAAAGTTACCTCCTGCCCATCTGCAGTCAATGCTCACTCCCATCTTTAGCCCCACGCAACCCTAGATCTCCTCATTTGTTTCTGCAGTTCTGTGCTAGTCAGTTTTATGGATGTAATGTAGTTTATTTGACTACTCCCCTGTTTTTGGATGTTTGTGTTGTCGTTGACCTTTGGCTTTTACCAACAGTTCTGAAATGAGGTAACTTTGTACATATATTATTTCATACCTATGCAAGAGTATAGGATAAATTTGCAGGAGTAGGGTTACTTGTTTAAAGGGTATATATACCTTTTAGATTTTGATAATTATTGCCAGTTTTTCCCCATGTAGGTTATACAATTTACATTCTCCCCAGCAGCATGATTGCTTATTTTCCCAAACCTTACCAGCCAAGTATGTTACCAGATTTCTGAACTTCTGCCAGTCTGCTAGTGGAAAATGGTATCTTGGAGTAGTTTTATTTGCATGTCTCTTATGAGTGAGTTGAACATCTTTTTATATGTTTAAGAGTCACTCGTATTTATTTTTATGTCAACTGCGTCTTCTTATAATATGTTCATTTTTCTGTTAAGTGGTTAGTCTTTTTAAAAATTATTAATTTCTAGGTGTTCTTTATATATGGGAGGTTAGCTCTTTGTAGCGATATGTATTACAATCCTTTTAGATTACAGTTTGTCATTTGTGTTTCGATTTGCTTGCTTTGTATAGTTTTTGTTTGCTGTGTAGAGTTCTTTATTGCTAAATTTATCAGTATTTCCTTTTATAACTTCTGAACTTTGAGTTTCTTTACTATTTAAAGTAAGGCCTGTGTTGAATATCCTTCCTGAGTTTATTTACTATTTAAAGTAAGGCCTATGTTAAATATCCTTCCAAGGTCATTAACTCATCATCACTTTGAATTAAGTTAGAGATTTAGCCAGATCTACTGACTTACATCTGTGATGAATACCTTTGAACATATGTTATCTCACACATATACAAGCATATTTGTTGCATAAATGTTGGTATATATTCTTGGGGCTGTGGATATATGTGTTTTAAAAATTTTGACAGTTACCATCACACTGAATACATCTTTTTTCCAAGACTATTAAGATATTGCATTGTTAATAACTGGTGAGGAAATTAATGGTGATTTGTGTTCAAGGTGCCAGATTGTTAAACTCCTCCAGTACTACTAGAAAAGCTTTGGTTGAAAATAGAATACTTAGCTGTAAATAAGAATCTTCTTTTTTCATTTTGTGTTGGTCTTCAAGGCACCAGAATTATATTTTAGAAATTCTTGAAAATTTTCCATTATCTCTTAAAATAAAAAAAGTGCCTATTATGCAGTCTTCTTCTTGACATCTGCCCTAGAGCAACACTTGTACATGTGCACAAGGAAGCATGTACTAATATGTTTATTGCAGCCTGTTTGTAGTAGTGAAAAACTGGACGCCACTTATTAGTAGAGGAGATGTTAAACCGTGGTAAATTCCTACAATGATTGTTATCACAAAAGTAATTTGACAGTGTTTAGTGATCAGAAAGATCTCCGAAACGTTTTTTCCATGAAAAAGCAAAGTTGAAAGGCAGTGTGTTAAAATAGTACCAAGTATGAAAAATGTATTCACAGAAATACTATATCTGGACACATATACATGTATATAAATGGAAAAGTCTGGAAAAAAATCTGGAAGGACATATCCCGAAATGATAAAAGTGATTACCAATGGGAAGTGGTTGGGATTGGGTATGGTAATTTAGGACTAACTTTAATGTTTTATTATTTATACAGGGATAAGATATTCATAGATTGTGTAACTAAAAGCTAATTTTACACATACTTTGGCAGTAAAAGTATGCTGTTTGTGCATATGTCCCTGTAAATGCAGAGAAAGGAGACTGGAAGGATATCCTGAAGAGGTGACAGTAGTTGTATTGATGAGGGATGTGAGAAGAGACAATGAAGAGAGACAACGCGTACATTTGTATACATCTGTATTTCTCTATTTTCATACAGCAAATGAATTCATTAGTAATGTGTATCATGCAAAAAAGACTAAAATCTTTGAGACCAAGAAGTCATATGAGGATATGATCTCATTTTGTCAGGCTCATTTAACAGTTCTTTTTTTTTTTTTTTTTTTAGTCATTTTATTTTTATTTATTTATTATTTATTTTTGGCTGTGTTGGGTCTTCGTTTCTGTGCGAGGGCTTTCTCTAGTTGCGGCGAGCGGGGGCCACTCTTCATCGCGGTGCGCGGGCCTCTCACTATCGCGGCCTCTCTTGTTGCGGAGCACAGGCTCCAGACGTGCAGGCTCAGTAGTTGTGGCTCACGGGCCTAGTTGCCCTACGGCATGTGGGATCTTCCCAGACCAGGGCTCGAACCCATGTCCCCTGCATTGGCAGGCAGATTCTCAACCGCTGCGCCACCAGGGAAGCCCCATTTAACAGTTCTTAATGAAAATACTAGCTGCCAGTTGAATCACTAGGTAGAGAATTAAGATATATTTTACTGATTTGCTGATTAATTTACTTGATGTGATGCATTTTCATCACTTTAGGGCAAATACAAGAATAAAAATAAGTAGATCTTTTCCCGTATACCATCATGAATACTAGTCGTTTCTAAAATCATGCAAGATGGTAAACATAGAGCTGTTCTCTTCCCCTGTATCCTCATCTGGAATTTTCTCTTGTTCTCCCCTTTGCTTCTACAACCTCTCCTGCAGTCTGGATCTCTATCTAGTTCAGTTTTCTTAGTTTACCGGCCCAGGATCAGATCTGCTCTTATGAAATGGGAATCGGCAGTGAGAGAAAAAAAAGATAAAATTCTTCTTCATCCCTTTATTCAGTGAGTCACTGCACATAAAGATGTTTCCGGTCAGTCCTTCTGTCTCTATCCCTACCTTATATCTCGTTCTAGATTATGGCAAGAGATTCCTAACTGGTCTCTCGGATTCTGCCTTGTATTCTTCTAGTCTGTTTTCCACATGGCAGCCACAGTGATCTAAGACATACATCAGATTATGTCACTCCTCTGCATAAAATTTTGTAATGGTTCTCCTGTTGCTGTCAGGCCCTGCTTCCCCCTTGGCCATCAGAATGCTTCTCGATATGATCATGAATAATTACAGCCTTCTGTATTGCCACCTTCCCTGTGCACTCCAGTTCTCCAGACTGTATTTCTCATTGCAGGTCGTTAAACATCTTGATTCTTTTTCCTTGACTACCAGCTGTCCTTCCCTGATACCCTGAGACTGATTTATGTCCCCCTTTGTGCTCCCCGTATACAGAACTTGATCACAGTAGTGACCTCTGTGTTGCAATTGCTCACTTGTTTAACTGACTCCTCCACTAGACTTCTTGGAAACAAAGACTAGGCCTTAGGCTATATCCCCATTTCCTAACTAGTCCCTGTATGTTCTAGGCTTTAGGTCAGATGTGCGAATCAGTGAATGGTTAATCTTATCATGCGCCCAACCTCTCAGCTGTTTTCCTCTCTTACCCTTCTTTCTCGTGTTCTTTCTCCACCTAATGATAGAGGGAGTGGAAGAAATAGGGAAAAGGGTAGAGGAAAAAGGAGACTGAAGAAGAATGCAAGGAAAGTTTGCTGCTCGGTTCTTAGTATTCTATGTCTAATTCCCTTTTTTCCCCCCCTCATACTCCAAGGATAAAGTAATTTATTATCATTACTACAAAGAACGGACAGATGCTATTTCAATTTCAGATTTTTGGGCAAGTGATACGGTTTTTAGTTTAAAAACTAAAAAGACGGTATGCTGAAGTATTAAGGGAAAGTGTACCGATGTCTGCCATTTACTTGAGATTCCCTGTCTGAGAGTTCCAACATCTGCCATAGCTGAGTCTGGTCCTGATACATGGTCTCCTTCTTCCAACCGTGTTAGCATGCCTTGTAATTTTTTACTGAAGGCTGGACATGTACTGGGTAAAAGGAACTGAGGCCTTTAATATGAGGGTTTATGTTTATCGTCTAGGAGTTAGGCTGTGTTTACTGTTTGTTGTAGCTGTAGGTGTCAGAGGCTAAAATTTCCTTTGGTGTCCTTGTTTCTGTCTTTGCGTTTTCCTAGAGATTTCTTAAGTAAGGTCTGGTATATGCAGTTCTTTCACTTGTAATCCGCTGTTACTCTGCAGGAGTTCTACGGATATGATGTCAAGGTGTGGGGGGATGCGAACCACCCTGTAGTCCTATGATCAGGTCTCATTCTTGAGTGCGCTGGTGTCCCTGGGATGTGACCCTCGCAGGTGCTTCTCCTCTTTAGATGAGACGGGAAGGCTTGAGGGGGCTGGCGTTGGGTATTGTACTTCCCCAGGTCAGTTAGGCTCTGGAAAAACCCCAGTAGGTTAGGCTCTGATAGCATAGTTTCTCTTGAGGGCAGGCCTTGTTAAGGAAAACAGAATGCTCCGGGCATATTTCAAAATGGTGAAAAGGTTCTCTCTGTCGCTGCCAGAGCCTGAGGGGGATTTTGCTCCGATCTTCTCTGTGAGAACCTGTTCCCATTTCGCGAGGGTGGAGACTGCCTTACTGCTGAGTGCCCTGGCGTGTAACTCTCAGGCTGCCCACGCTGAGGCTCCAGCACGTCATCCCCACACCTGACCGGCTCCGGCGGAGGTTTCCGCGCCGGCACTGCTGCTTCTCTGATAAATTGTGGTTTTCCGTGTTTGCCTGTTCCTCCCTCCAGTTTGGGGGGCACTGGTTTGTTCTGTGACCTTAGTTCTGTGCTGGACCTAAGAAGAGTTATTGATGTTCAGTTTGGTTTTTTTTTCTTGTTGTGGGGCTGGGAGTGATGACTTCCCATCTCCTTACAGGTTAGGTGGGAAACTGGAAGTCTCTGGCCATTTACTTTAAATATGAAGGGTTCACAGCTCGGTAGAGGGGTGGTGGAAAGATGTGTCGTGAAGTAAGTAGAGTGTGGTAGAATGTGTGTGCTCTGACCAACAAAAGGGAAGACAAACACAGACGTTGTCTGGAAACTGAGGAAGGGCTTTATATTTAAGCAGAACTTTGGCGAATGGAAAAACTTGGGGGAGGGACAGATGGCACTGTGGCCGAAGGCCCTCTGTGCTGGGAGAATTTAAAGTGGTGAAAGCCTGGCATGGCTGGAGCATAGAGCCTGTTCCTGCCCGATTCTCACCTCTGAATATTTGACTAGAATGACACTTTACAATGCCCGTACCTCTCTCGTTCCGTGCTTCAGGGCCAGTGCTTGGAGTTAGAGGGCTCATCTGTTACTTTGGCCTTAACCCTCATTTAAAAAAAAAAGAAAAAAAAAAGGCACTCCAGGGGTAATATAATACAGTATAAAAAGTCTTTCTTTCAAACTTTTTTTGAGCACAGATTTTGTATAACAACCCAATATGTGTACACCCACAAACAACGGAAACACAAATTTCCCAAAATAATAATTCTGCCATGTTCATTTCACTCTGATATTTTCTGATCTTTTCTATTTCATTCTTTAAAATGCTGGTCAGTACCCATCAAATTACATTTACAATCCGTTAAGAGGTTGTGACTCACAGTTTGAAAACCACTTGTGTAAGGGAAACTTGGTATCAGTTAGTACTCTCAGAATGAGAGAGAGTACTTTCATCTTCTGCCAGAATTATCCCCAAGTATTTAGTAATTTTTTTATTCCATTGTAAATGGTATTGTTTTAAATTTTCAATTTTTCGTCGTTCTGTGTATAGGAAAACAATTGATTTACCTATATTGATTATGAATCCTGTGATCTTGCTAAAACCACTTATTATTAGTTCCACAGGTTTTTTTGTAGATTATTATTACTGCTTTAAATGTTTCATAGAATTCACCAGTGAAGCTCTTTGGGCCTCGTTTTCTTTGTGGGAAGGTTTTAAACTGCAGATTCAATTTTTAAAATAGATAGAGGTCTGTTCTCAGTTATCGTTTCTTGTTGAATGTGCTGTTGTAGTTTCTGTCTTTCAAGAGAGTTGTCCATTTTATCTTATTCGTTGAATTTATTGGCATGGAGTTGTTCATAATACTCCCTTGTTATCCTTTTAATATTTGTATACTCTGTAGTGATATCACTTCCTTCATTCCTGATAATGATAACTTGAACCTTTCCTCTCTTTTTCATGATCTGTCTAGATTAGCAATTTTATTGATCTCAGCAAGTCAGATTTTGTTTATTGATTTTTCTCTATTTTTGTTTTCTATTTCATTGATATACATGTTAATTTTTATTATTTCCTGTCTTCTACTTACTTCAGGTTTCATTTGTTCTTCTTAGTTTCTTTTTTTTTAAAATATTTTTAAAATTTAATTATTTATTTAAGATTTTTATTTTGGCTGTGTCGGGTCTTAGTTGCAGCATGTGGGATCTTTGTTGAGGCATGCAGGATCTTTCCTTGCAGCACACAGGCTCTTTGTTGCAGCGCGCAGGCTTCTCTCTAGTTGTGGCCTGCGGGGTTTTTCTCTTCTTTAGTTGTGGCGTGCAGGCTCCAGGGTGCGTGGGCTCCGTAGTTGTGGTGCACAGGCTTAGCTGCCCCATGGCATGTGGTATCTTAGTTCTCCGACCAGGGATCAAACCTGTGTCCCCTGCATTGGAAGGCAGATTCTTTACCACTGGACCACCAGGGAAGTCCTTCTTCCTAGTTTCTTAAGGTGCAGGTTGAGGTCATTGATTTGAGAACTTCCTTCTTTTTTTATGTACATGTTTAGTGCAATAAGTATATGCCTAAGTACTGCTTTAGCAACATCCCACACATTCCGATATGTTGTATTTTTGTTTTCATTCTTTTCAGGATACTTTTTAATTTTCCTTCTGATTTCTTCTTTTACCCTTGGGTTATTTTGACACGTGTTACTAAACTTCCAAATATGTGTAGACTTTTCAGAGATCTTTCTGTTACTGATTTCTACATTAATTCCATTGTGGTCATACTTTGTGTAATTTAAATGCTTTCAAACTTATAGATACTTGATTTGCGGCTCAGAATATGTTCTTGGTAAATGTTTTGTGTGCATTTGAAGAGAATGTATATTCTGTTCGTGTTGGGTGGACTGTTATAGATGTAAATCAGGTTGCGTTTGTTGATAGTGTTATTTACCGTCAGTGGTTGGGATTTGTTGAACTTCTTGGATCCCTAGGTTTATAGTTTTCATCTAGTTTGGAAACAATTTGGCTATAATTTCTTCAAAAATTTTATAGTTTTTTCTTCTTCTTCTTTGGGGACTCCAACTGCATGTATGTTAGGCTATTGAAAGTTGTGCCGAACCTTCCCCATGCTCTTCTCATTTTTTGCCGGGGGCGGGGGTTCTTTTTCTTCTTGTTTTATTTTGGATAGTTTCTATTACTGTGTCTTCAAGTTCACTAATCTTTTCCTCATCTAGTGGTTTTTCATCTCAGACATCGTAGTTTTTTTTCTTACTGATTTTTTAAAAGTAATTTTATTTATTTATTTATTTATTTATTGGCTGCGTTGGGTCTTCTTTGCTGCATGCGGGCTTTCTCTCTAGTTGTGATAAGTAGGGGCTACTCTTCGTTGCGGTGCGGGGGCTTCTCATTGCGGTGGCTTCTGTTGTTGCAGAGCATGGGCTTTAGGCACGCAGGCTTCAGTAGTTGTGGTGCACGGGCTCAGTAGTTGTGGCTCACAGGCTCTAGAGCACAGGCTCGGCAGTTGTGGTGCATGGGCTTAGCTGCTCCACAGCATGTGGGATCTTCCCGGACCAGGGCTCGAACCCGTGTCCCCTGCATTGGCAGGCGGTTTCTTAACCACTGCACCACCAGGCAAGTCCCGTAGTTTTCATATCTAGAAGTTTGAGTCCTTTAAAAATATTTTCCATGTCTCTATTTGACTTTCTGAACATATGGAATACACTTACAAGTAATTGATGTCCTTAGGTGCTAATTCTAACATTTGTGACAGTTCTGGATCAGTTTTGAGTGATCGATTATTCTCATTATGGATCATGTTTTCCTACCTCTTTGCATGCCTTTTTTTTTTTTTTCCACTTCTTAAAACTTCATTTTGAAAAAAAAAAGACAATAAAAGTGACCTCAGAAAAGATAATTTTTAAAAAGTGGCAGCAGATCCAGTGCAGCTAAGTAGTTTGATATATGAATTGTTACCCCTCCTCTTCACTCCAACCCCACCAAAAATCTGGAAATAAATTCAGAGGGATAATGGCTTAACACTAAATCATTCAAATTCAGCCTTTTTCACCTAAAAGTCACAACATTTTAAATCTGTTCATCAAATAATTTAATCTTTTAGTCTTTGATTGGATGCCAGACATTGTGAATTTTGCCCTGTTGGGTGCTGGATATTTCTGTAGTCCTATAAATCTTCCTGGGCTTTTTCTTAGTATGTAGTTAAGTTACTTGGAAACAGTTTGATCTTATCAGGTCTTGCTTTTAAAATTTGTTAGACAGGTCAGGAGCTTAGACAAGGGCTAATTATTCTCCACTACTAAGACAAGACCTTCCTGAGTACACTACCCAATGTCCCATAAATTATGAGTCTTTCTAGCCTGGCTGGCGGGAACAAACGCTTTTTTTTTTTGGCTCCATGTGAACACCAGGCAGTGTTTCCTCTAACCCTTTCTGAGGGTTCTTTCCATGGCCCTGGTTGGTTTCCTCACGTGCATGTGCTGATGAGTCCTCTGCTGAATTCTTGAGGGGCCTTTGCCCACCTCCAGAGCCCCCTTTCTCTGCAGCCGTCTCCTCCCTGGCAGTCCGTTGTGTGAATCCTGGCTACTTTGGCCTCTCTAGACTCTTACCCCTGCTTCTTCAAAGGAGTCTTACGGCTTTTGCCTCAGTTCCCTCTTATTGTTCCATGGCCTGATAACGCTCAAGGCAGTAAACTGGGGCAATTATAGGACTCACCTCATTTGTTTTGTTTTTAGGAGAATCTGTCCTGTTTTGCATGGTGTTCAGTGACTTGAAAACCATTGTTTAAAGAATTTTATCTGTTTTTTGTTTTAGGCTGGGTAGTGAGTCTGGTTGCTTGTTACTCCATTTTGGCTGAAGGAGGAGACTAATCATTTCTTTAGAAGAAAATATCGTACACATTTAAAAAAAAAATCAATAAGTCATGATTCCAGAAACACAGAAATGGTGCATCAAAATTTATGCCTAGTGTCTGGTGAACAAATGATCAGTTTAGTTCACTATATTCATGGGATTTGGGCTGATAATATTTAAGTTTGTGAATTAGACAGAAGGTCAGGTTGTCATTAAGAGTTTCATTCCTTTATCAATCTATTTATTCCTCTGCTTACTTGTACCTTCTTTTACATTATCTCACTGAGACTGTGGAAGCATTTTGGTTAGTGTCATAAATGTTACTTTAAGATTTCATGCTGATTATAGTTAATAGAAGGTTTGCATTTTTTTGGTAATATTTGAATAGTTATATTACTTGAGGATGCTATAAAACTTAGGTTTGGGGGAACCTTCGGGAAAAAGTGAGTCACTTCTAGATACTGAGTACAATTTATACCTTTTTCTAACGTTAAGCCTTAAAATTTTTGAATGGAATTCTTATAAAATGTCTTGGTATTTCATATTGTCTAAAAGGTTGTTTTAAACTTAATTTAACCCTATTCTTGATGGTAGTGACTGTATTATTGATAAACCTTAGTGCCCCCTTAAATCTGAGGTATAAAATAGAGTAAATACCATAGTATTTATATGTTGTGTTCTCTGGTTAACCAAATATAATATTTTAACCTTGTGGAAGAAGCATAATTACTTCTTTTTGAAAACCATGGAAATGACAATAGGGCCAGTTATGCAGAAAATAGGGAAATTTTGGCAAAGTTAAAATAAAAACCAAGCTGAGGTGAAAATGTATATCATTTACAATTAAATCACTTAATATTTAGTTGAAATAATAGGCCATAATCACATTGTATTTTAAAGGTATGCTTATCATATAAGTACAAACAGATGAAAGCCAGTGAAATAAATGTAATGAAATTTCTCTATCAGATCAGTTTATCACGTGGCATCTTAAGATGACTTTACAGTGTACTTGGAGAGCAGGCAATGTTAGGCCTTATAGAATTAATGGAGATTCATTTAAAATATAGGATGGATTTCATTTCCTTAGAGTCTAAGTTAATTTTTTTTTAAGTAATTTATTTATTTTTGGCTGTGTTGGGTCTTCGTTGCTGCGCGCGGGCTTTCTCTAGTTGTGGCGAGCGGGGGCTCCTCTTTGTTGCGGTGTGCGGGGGCTTCTCACTGCGGTGGCTTCTCTTGTTGCAGAGCACCGGCTCTAGGCATGCGGGCTTCAGAAGTTGCAGCACACGGGCTCAGTAGGTGTGGCTCTCAGGCTCTAGGGTGCAGGCTCAGTAGTTGTGGCTCGTGGGCTCTAGAGCGCAGGCTCAGCAGTTGTGGCTCACAGGCTTAGTTGCTCCAAGGCATGTGGGATCTTCCCGGACCAAGGCTCGGATTCTTAACCACTGCGCCACCAGAGAAGTCCCGTGAGTTAATTTCTTTTTTTTTAGAAAGAAAAGTACAGTCTTGGCAAGAAATCTCATAACTGACAGCCTTTAAGTAAATATTAAATACTAATGTTTCATATTAATAACTTCATAATAAAAATAAGCATTTTATTTGGTTTCTGGTTATAAAAAACTCATAGAAAATATGGAAAAAATAGAAAAGTAGACAGGAAAAAGATTACCCATAATTCAGTCATTGCAGAGATAACTGCTGTTAACATTTATTATATCCTTTTACGTCTTTACCTCTGTGTGTGAGTGTGTGTGTGTGTGTGTGTGTGTGTGTGTGTATTTAGAGTAGTTGTTAATAATAATTTTTCTTTTAACCATTTTTAACATTGGCTCCTAAATGGGTAGATCAGTTTAATTTATATATTCGTTATAGATAAATTTTAAAATGTTGATAGGTTGTTACTACCTGATAGGCAGCATGGAATAACATTGAGCAGAAATCTGGGTTTAAGCTCTTTTCCTGCCTCTGATTAGTTGTGACCTTAAAACCACTTAAAGTTCTGTCTCTCTTTGTAAAATAAATTACCAGTGGGCAATAATAGTACCTTTCCTATTGCCTACAGAGGTTTTGTTTTTGTTTTTTTGGATAGAAATGATTGTGCCTTGTTTTTCTCTTTCTGACTTAGGACTTCACTCTGTATGATAGTCTCTAGGTCCATCCACGTCTCTACAAATGACCCAAAACAAGTATTGTATATTAATGCATATATGTGGAATCTAGAAAAATGGTACAGATGAACTGGTTTGCAAGGCAGAAATAGAGACACAGATGTAGAGAACAAACGTATGGACACCAAGGGGAGAAAGTGCCGTGTGGGGTGGTGGTGGTGGGATGAATTGGGAGATTGAGATTGACATGTATACACTAATATGTATAAAGTAGATAACTAATAAGAACCTGCTGGATAAATAATAAAAAAATGAAATTAAATTTTAAAAAATGACTATATTACCCCAAAAAACCCAAAACAAGAACAGCAACAAAAAAGAAATGAATGTGCCTTGAAAGATGTGGTGTCAAATGTATTATTTTGTAATAATATTAAATAATATCTAAGGTAGTAAATATTTCCATGTCTGGTTAAATCTGATTAATTTCAAAGCTTTCTTGTTCTCTCCCTTTTTCCCATTTTAATTAGGTAACCTTTATGAAAAGCCATTCTGCAGTAGAAATTCTTAGACTTTTTTGGGTCTGTTGAAAGCACAAGCTTTATTGTATTTGTACATATAATCTCTAAAAATTCTGTCTTTAATTGCCGGGTCTTCAGAGACCTACAGAAACACTTTTATGACTTCCAGGATGACTATGCCTGTATATAAAGTAGTCTTCATCCATTGTTCACAGCACCTTGGTTCACCTACTTGTGCTTCCAAAGTCTGACACACCCATGGAACTAATTTTTGTGTTGACTAAATTTACAAACTGTTATCCCAAAGTCTACCAAACAGAAGGTTGCCTTTAGCTGGTTGTGTTCTCTGGAGTAATCTAGTGGAAAATATTACCTTCTATGAATTAGAGGCAGCAGTGAGGGATAAAATCAGTGCAGTGCTAAAGTAAGGTCTTGGGTTTACTAGACCATGTAAAAAACTTCGCCTGTTGAGGATATGAGTAGGTAAAGTCAAGGCTGTAAACAGTTTCATATGATGTCGCAGTGTTAAGGGCCGACCATTATTAGGCACCATTATGCTTTACGTAGTGATTGCGTTTTTGATGATTTTAATTCCTCCAAATATGCCACTAAATTCTAGTATTTCAGTGTTTGTCTTTATTCCATACTAGATTCCCCCGTTTCCTGAATCATGGTATATATCCCTAGGCCAATATTTTACCCCAAATAGGAAAGTTTTAAAGACCATTTTGGTGCCTGAAAATTATTCCATTATTGATAATATTGATATCTAACAGGATTAGTAATACATTACTTTCTCTTTGTTTGTCTATCTCTAATATTTCTAGCATTTCTCCTTGGTCTTTTAAATGGTGTAAAGAATAGAGTTTTGTTAGATATTACCCAGCCTCCCTAGAGTTGCCGACCACTGAGTTAAATAATAACTCCTGCTCACCTGGCGGCATGCTGTGTAGAGATGCCTTGGTGAGAAGTAGTATGATGGCAAGTCATCCCTTCAATCTGTAGAGTCTGTGACTTTATTTTGGGCTCACGTTTGAAACCACTTTGTTTTTTTTCTGTTTTTATGTCTTAACATATAAACTAACAACTAGAAGTTACTCAGGGCTTTTTGTAACTTAGTTTGAACTTTGAGAGGTCATAACTGTCCTCCTTGAGGTGCTTTCCCAATATCCTTGAAGTAAATTTTGTGTTTGCCAAGGAGCCTGATTTCAGTGGTCATCCTTCATTTGTCAACAGCGTGCCACTTTCCCTTAATGGACTGTCAGTGTAGATGCCCTGCCCTTCACTGGCCAAGGACTGAGCATGTAATTCAAGGTACACTTACTAGATATGTTAAAAAGAATAAGAAAATGGAAATTAAATAATATTAAAATCTTTTCTTTTATGAACGGATCAAGTAAGAATAGTATAAACGTCAGATTTGGTGGGCTTGTCAGTGTTTTTAACCCTGTTATGTGACTGTCAAAGAGCTCATGATTGAAGTAAGAGAGTGTGTCAGGAGTCCTCAAGGCCCCCCCCCCCCCAGGTTTGGTAATTGGCTGAGAGAACTCACAGGACTCGGTGTATAGTTGCACTTAGGCTGTGACTTTTTACAACAAAAAGGATACCAAGCGTAATCAGCAAAAGGAAAAGATGCTTGGGGTGAAGTCTTGGGGAAACCAGGTGCAAGCTTCCAGAGTCTTTGCTCAGTAGTCACACAGGGCATGCTTAATTCTTCTAGAAATGAATTGTGACAACATTTCGCAACTGTTGCCAACAGGAAAGCATGTTAGAGACACAGCACCCAGGGTTTTTACTGGGGGCTAGTCACATAGAAGCCCCACACCGGGCACATATCCAAATTCTCCACTCTGGGAATCAAAGCAGATGTTCAGCATAAACTGTATTATTTGTATATACAGTTTAGGCGCAGTGAGCCACTCTTATCAATTAATTGTGGGAACCCTCCCGAAATTCAAGTTCCCATAACTTCCCAGATGCCATCCAAGGGCCAATCTTGCAAGTAGGCCAAAAATAGCAGTCAGGCCTGCTGTGTTAACTCTTTTCTGTAGAGAAGTTTTAGCTTTCACTTTTCTTAGTTTTTAATTTTTGCATTGATAGTTTAATCTCAGATTCTGATTTATTTGCTAGAACCTTCTTAAGCCACTTTTCTATATTATATTATTTTTATTTATTTATTTATTTTTATTTTTAAATTTTTTGGCTGCGCCACGCCGCATATAGAATCTTAGTTCCCTGACCAGGATCGAACCCGCACCCCCTGCATTGGAAGTGTGGAGTCTTAACCTCTGGACCGCCAGGGAAGTCCTGATATTATACTATTTTAAATGAGTCTGCTTTCATTGTATTATTTCATTCTGTGTGTATGTTATCTGTTTTTTTCATAATCATCATCCTGGCATCTCTCAAGTCTTTAAATGGTAGCCATAATTCCCCAAATTGCTTTTACTTTGGCCGTTCCTACCATAATGCCCCATACTATATTGGTCAGGAAACCAAGCAGAGAGTCTGTTAGTTGCTGAATATATCTATTACAAGTTCCTAGAGAAGTAACCTCTAGGTCATTGGTTTTCAAACTGTGGGGTGCATCAGAGTTCTCTGGAAGACTTGTTAAAACACAGATTGCTGATTCCCTCCCCCAGAGTTTATAATTCAAGATGCCTGGAGTGGGGCCTGAGAATTTGAATTTCTAACAAGTTCCCAGGTGACGTTGATGCCGTTGTTCCTGGGGACACACTTTAAAAACCTCTTTTCTAGTTTATAACATAATCCACAAATTCATGTAAACAAGCATAATGTAATCTGTAGAATTTACATGTGTGAGCATACCTAACACAATATGCTGAAAGTGAGTGAACAGGTGATGGCACTATTGTCAACTCCTGTGTGTTGTGCACCTGCTACTTTTCTCTCAGGACGTTCATAGGACACACAGGCTCATGTATATCAACATAAGAAATGGTATTAGAAAAGCCTACTTTATTATCTTTTTTTAAAAATTAATTAATTAAATTTGTTTTTGGCTGCGTTGGGTCTTCGTTGCTGCACGCGGGCTTTCTCTAGTTGCGGTGAGCGGGGGCTACTCTTTGTTGTGGTGCGCGGGCTTTTCATTGCGGTGGCTTCTCTTGTTGCGGAGCACGGGCTCTAGGCATGCGGGCTTCAGTAGTTGTGGCTCGCAGGCTCCAGAGCGCAGGCTCAGTAGTTGTGGCGCACGGGCTTAGTTGCTCCGTGGCATGTGGGATCTTCCCAGACCAGGGCTCGAACCCATGTCCCCTGCATTGGCAGGCGGATTCTTAACCACTGCGCCACCAGGGAAGTCCATCTTTTTAAGGGAAATAAAAGATTTCTTATGTTTTGTGTGCTCAGTGAATCTTCCCCACACCACTTGGAATTTATCATGTCACCGGGGTACTCACAGTCCAGTGGATTCTCTCTTTAATATTTTCTTGGGGAAAATGGATTAGCAAGCGAAATGCTAGAATTTAAGGTCTTTATTGGCTTTTCTTTCCAGCTGGGACTGCTTTATGGAAGGGAATGCCATTGAAATATGTTTCATGACTTCAGTGGAGTCAGAGAATCATAAGTTGGCAGAGTTTATAGCTGGTGGCAAGGTGGGCATGGTCATCATAAAAGATGGCAGGGCGGGTTTGATAATGAAATTCTGAGAATGTTCTGATCTACGTGGGATCCCTAGGTTGATAAGCAACCTAGTAATTCGCTTGGTATAGTTTTTTTTAAAATCCAGGTTTAATAATGAAAATCTGATGTAAGCTATCCTGTTATAGTGCCTTGAGATTGAGTCTGTTGAAGGAAGGCAAGAGCCTCAGAGCCCATTGAAAAAAGGCAAGACTGAGTACCCTGGAGGGCCTGTTGTATATCCCTGTATGTAGTGTGACCCCCTCCTACCTGCCTTCACTAATGATACCTTGTGTTCATTTACTTTAAATAGCTGTGCTGTGGGGAAGGGGAAATACTCAGTTCTTAAAATGTGGGAGGAACTATTGGATATTGGTTCTAGTGGAATGATAATTTCTGGTGACCCAGAAGACTGCCAGTGTGATCTAGCAGTAAGACTAGGTGCCTGTGGAGAGTCAGGAGATAGAGTTTTGACCTAAGTATATATCTCTACACCTATTTCTCTACACCTAGAGAAAATTGTTTCTCTAGGTGCTAAGTGAATAGATATCCTCAGCAACTAGCAGAATCTCCGTTTAGTGTGATAGAGTATGGCAGAAGTAGCTAACCAAGTAAAGCCATTTGATGCCGCCATTAAAAACTTGAAAGATGCTGGGATGATGATCAGGAGAAAAACCCAAAACAAAACAAAAAAAATCTCTAAAATATTCACACATTAAATATAAGGTATTTAAAAAGTCTCACTTATGTTAGTATCACTGTTTATCTTGTGTTGTAGACTAATAACCTGTAATAAAAGAATTCTTTTGATGAGATGTATTGGAAAGTTCTTTCCAGTTTTAGTGATAGTTTTAATACAAATTGAGACTCCATAGGAGGCAAGGACCATATATTATTATGATTTCATTCTTTAAATAAATTTACTGTTTTCCTAGAGCAGTTTCAAGTATCTAACTTTGTATTATAATGAAATATATACACTATGGTTAACAAGAACTTAGATAAATTATTCAATAAGTATTCAGTTCAGTAAGAAAAGAATAGTTAGTAGATTAATAGACTAGGAGTTAATTTTTTCATATTGCAATCTTTCAGAATTGTGGATCAAATTAGTTTTGTGGTTTCTGAGATTTTTTTTTTTTTTTTTTTACCATCTTTATTGGAGTATAATTGCTTTACAATGGGGTGTTAGTTTCTGCTTTATAACAAAGTGAATCAGTTATACATATACATATGTTCCCATTTCTCTTCCCTCCTGCGTCTCCCACCCTCCCACCCTCCCTATCCCACCCCTCTAGGTGGTCACAAAGCACCGAGCTGATCTCCCTGTGCTGCGGTTGCTTCCCACTAGCTATCTGTTTTACATTTGGTAGTGCATATATGTCCATGCCACTCTCTCACCCTGTCACATCTTACCCCTCCCCCTCCCCATATCCTCAAGTCCATTCTCTAGTAAGTCTGTGTCTTTATTCTCGTCTTGCCACTAGGTTCTTCATGACCTTTTTTTTTTTTTTCCCTTAGATTCCATTATATATGTGTTAGCATACTGTATTTGTTTTTCTCTTTCTGACTTACTTCACTCTGTATGACAGACTCTAACTCCATCCACCTCACTACAAATACCTCCATTTCGTTTCTTTTTATGGCTGAGTAATATTCTATTGTATATATGTGCCACATCTTCTTTATCCATTCATCCAATGATGGACACTTAGGTTGCTGAGATTTTAATTTTAAAGGCTTTGGCAACTCCCCAGCCCCAATCCAAATCATGCTAGCTGGAATATACAGTATTAAATGTGTCCAATTAAGTGTTCTCAGTGTCACAGACCTTGAAGAATTACTTAAAAAAAAATTCTTTTTGACAGTATGGCTGAACTTGTAGGGCATTATGCTAAATCAAATAAACCAGACAAAGACAAATACTGCATATTATCACTTATAAATGGAATATAAAAAAACAAGTGAATAAATAAATAGATTAATTTGAACTTGTAGGGGGAAAATTCTTTTATCTTTAAACATTGATTTGGTTTTTTTTGCTGATTTTCTTCAACTAGATAATGACTTTTTGAAGACAGGAAAACTTTTGTTTTTTGTATATTCTGGAGACCTAGCCAGGAACTGCCTACTGGCAGTTCAATTTTGATTTGGTTTGATTGATTGATTCATTCGTTCATTCATTCACTTAGTATTTTCTTGAGCAGTTATTATTCCTGCCTTTTTTTTTTTTTCTTTTGGGCTGTGCCTCCAGGCTTGTGGGAACTTAGCTCCCCGACCAGGGATAAAACCGGGGCGCCAACAGTGAAAAAGCACCGAGTCCTAACTGTTGGACTGCCAGGGAACTCCCTATTCCTGCTTTCTTCCTGGTTAATGCTCTGTTTTTTTCTTCTGATTTGGTAAGATACTTCTAAGTTTTGAAAAATATGTGTGGAAAAAGGAGAAAAGTCTGTTGAAAACAGAAACTTTTTTAAGTATAAATATATTTTTAATAAGCTGATAAGAGTGTAGGGCCAGACCTATATAGAAAAGGCTTATAAGTTGATTTTTAAAAATTGAGAACCAGAGGTTGTTTTTTTACTGCTGTCTTTTGATGCTACTAATGCTGTAATAGTGACCTGATGACCTTGAATAGCTTTTTTAAAAATCTGGTTTTTCCATGGGAAGGGTAACCAAAATGTACAGAATAATGGTTTCCTCTGTGGAGGAAGCAGGGTCAGTGGTGTTGGGAGTTTTACAGTTGGCAGTAATCTCAAGAATGCTTTATTATGATGTTTCTTTCACATCTAAAACATTCATTACAAATATTTCTGTATTAAATAATAAAGTTTGAATTGCCATAAGAAATCTCTTTTTACTTTGTAGGTCCATATTTCATTATTCCTTATTGATCTTCTAGGATTTTGTATATTGTAACAATTTAGCTTAAAATTTTAAACTGGAATTGGTTTAATATTTGTATGAATAGGATCTAAGTCCTAAATATCCCAGGACATTGTGGATGTTCAGTAAATGTTTGTAGAATTGCAATTACATTTTATGTCTTCTTAGATACGTTTCTGATGGGTTTTAATTAAGGCTCTTTTGGTTACAGGTAATAGCAGCCACCTCAGATTATCGAAAGCAGAAAAGAGAATTTATTTTATGGATACTGAATACCCACAAGCAGAAAGTCCAGTCAGGTTTGAGGAGAGATTTAAGTTTTGGAAAGCTAACAGGAACTAAGGCTAGCGGTTCTCTCAGTGACTCTAAGGACACAGTCTCGCATGTGTCCCTTTTTTTCTCTGCATGTTTGTTTGTTCTTTTTATCGCTCTTCCTCTCTCTCGTTACAGACCGGTTTTCTCTCCTTCTCCCTACGCATGCCAGAAAATGGCTAACACAGGCTGTATCACCTTGCTCTACTAACAATTTGATTAGCATTTCAGCTTTGAATTTTTAGGAGAGAGAACTGCTTTGGCACAGTTTGGATCAGATAGATGGCTGGCGATCTGTATAGTCCACTTCTTGTCAGCAAAGTGTATTGCCGGAACATAGCTCTTTGTTAAGAGAAATAATCTAGTAGTGGGGGCTTGTCACAACTTATTCTTTATGAGACTATGTGGACTTTTTTTCACTGTAAAAATTTGGTCATCTGAGAAGTTATAAAGCGCATTTTAGATATATCAGCATATGACATTTTATGTATAACAAGGTCACAACTTTATTATATGTTTATATTATATAATTTATTTATGATATATATAAATACATATTATATGTTTATTATATTACTGTTATCAACCCCACTTTACAAATGTGAAGCTAGGCTCAGAGAAGTTAAAGACCATGTCCCAAAGGTCACCTAGCTAGTACATCACAGATGTGGAGTTTGAACCCAGATACTCTGATTCCAGAGCTCATGCTTTTGAATTCTCAGTATATAAGATGCCTCCCAATATAAGGTGTTTTTGAAATATAAAAATTTTTACCTTAAGAGAAATCTCATTTAGCAGGGCTTAACTAATGCCTGACTTTTTCAGTTCGGTAAATGATTCCTGAATTCCTCCTATATGTAGGTGCAATTCTAAGACCAGGACATCCAAAGATAAATAAGGATGCTATTTCTGCCTTAAGTTGCTCAATCCAGGAGAGACGACAGATATAAATCACTGAAATGCCGTGTGAAACTTTTACCTTTACAGAATGTTTGTATCCATTTGGGACAAGCAAAGCCAGTATATAGCATGGCAATGAGTACTGTAGCATTGGTTACTAAAGGGGTTAATACATGAGGGCTCTGAAGTTAGAGTGAATTCTGTGACTTAGAATATTTATTACCTACATACTCCACAGGTCAATTTCTTTTGGTCACTAGACAAAGAATGGATAGATTTTCAAACGATTGGAGGTTACTGTTTCCTTTTGATGGCTTCTTTCAAGGTCATACTCTTTTTTTTTCTTTTTGGCGGCATGGCTTGTGAAAGCATGGAGCCCCAACCACTGGACTGCCAGGGAATTCCCAAGGTCATATTCTTGAGAATATAAAACTGAACAAAAGCTTGGTTGGTGGACCACACAGCCATCAAGTGGGAAAACAGCCGTAGCTCCATTAGTGGTATAAGGGGTCCAGATCTCTGTGTGAGGCCTAGTCCTCTGGCCACAGGAGGAAATATACATAGGTGGAGTCCTGTGAGCTACAGAGTGATTGGTGGTGCAAAGCTGTGTCTTGCTCATGGGCAGTAGAGCAGGAGCAGAGTCTGAGCAGATTGTGGAACAGGACTTTTATGTTTCTTGGGTGTTGGTCTGTCGTTTCCCACCTGCTTGAAAGAAATGGAGAAAATCAGTATGAGATTGAACCGAATATAAAATTGCCAATATTTGACCTTTTTTTGATTCATGAAAAATAGCAATTTCATGTGGTTTAATCTAATGTTTGCCAAGTGTTTACTCAGGACCTGTCAGTCTCCTAAAGATTCTAAATATGCTACCTAATTTAATTTAAAACTTGCAAGCACCTTGCAAGATCAGTCTACAGAGAAGAAGCCAAAAACCCAACTGGTGGGGTGACATACCCAAAGACAGATAGTTATTAAGTACATGAATTGCAGTCTCTCTGGTTCCAAGGTCTCCAAATTTGCCAGGGTCTCTGGTTCCAAATTTGCCAGGGTCTCAATCTGTACCTTGAGCAGTTCAAGTAGACAGCAACCATTCTGAAATCATGTAACAAATAGGAGATGGCTTGTATCCGGAGAGCCAGTGAACCAAGACCCAAACCGCAAGTCCACATGGCCAGATATAAATCATAACAATGCCAGTTTATGGTTTTTCTTTGTGCTTCTGATTTTTGAACTGGCTGCACCACTAATTTCCAGATTATTAAAGTTTAAATATTATAAATAAGCAAGGTAGGTTCTGAGAATGATGTTATGCTAATGCAGATTCATTTGAATAAGGTTTTTTTTAAAAAAATAAATTTATTTATTTATTTAGTTTTGGCTGTGTTGGGTCTTCGTTGCTGCACGCGGGTTTTCTCTAGTTGCGGCGAGCGGGGGCTACTCTTCATTGCGGTGCGCGGGCTTCTCATTGCAGTGGCTTCTCTTGTTGCGGAGCACGGGCTCTAGGCGTGCGGGCTTCAGTAGTTATGGCGCACGGGCTTAAGTAGTTGTGGCGCACAGGCTTAGTTGCTCCGTGGCATGTGGGATCTTCCTGGACCAGGGCTCAAACCCGGGTCCCCTGCATTGGCAGGCGGGTTCTTAACCACTGCGCCACCAGGGAAGTCCCTTGAATAAGGTTTTCTGATCTCACTAGCAAGATTACAAATAAGTTTAACCTCTTTTGAGGACAAAATAAATTGACTACCTTTGTGTTAAAAGTGCCTTTGCTTTTTTGGCACATAGAAAAATGTTTTAAATACAAGAGGCACTTAATAAATGTCTTTCCTAATATACTTCTCTCTTACCTCTTTGCTGATGATGAACATTCTAGTTAAAATGTCTTTTGTGAGTTATTTAAGTTTCCAGGAATATGCAGCCACTCCTCTGTTAATATCTGTGAATATGTAGGTATCTCTCTGGTTAATAGATGTGGGTCTAAAATTTACTTATAAATAATTAGTAGTTCCATTCCTCAAAGTGACTTAAATTTTAGGAAGAAAACTAAGAAATATGTGTACCATCCAGAGAAGATTTTTGTGTTTAGGGGAAAGGGTTGATTTTTCTTTTTTAATATGCAAGAACTTTTATAATCCAGTTTAAAAAAAATTAGTAACTCAGACAGGTAAAGAACATAAATGAACAATTCATAGAAAAAATATGCACATGCCTAATAAATATACACTATTTAAAAATTATTTTCATGTAATTTCAAATTTACAGTACAAAGAATTCATATAATCTATGTATGTATACAGATATATGTACCTGTTCTTATTATCTTCAGACTTTTTTAAGAGCAAGCTGAAGACATGATATCCTGTCATCCCTAAATACTCCAGAATGTAATCCCCAACAAAAAGGACACTATTCTACCTATTCTGCATTCACCCATCTAAATCAGGAAATCAGCATTGGTATGATACTACCATCCTATTCTCAGGCCCCTTTTAAATTTCACCAACTCTCCTAATGTCTCTTTTTCCTTTCTGACCTATGCTCAATCCAGGAATACACGTTGCATTTGATTATCACGTCTCTTCAGACTGCTTCAGTTTGAAACTCCCAGTTTTCCCTATATTTCATGTCCTTTGGAGTTTTAAGGAATACATACCTTACATTCTGTAGATCTAATTTTTCTCATTGTCAAAGTTATTCTTGCCAGGTATACCACAAAAACGATGTGCTTTTGTCCTCAGTGCATCACATCATTCCACCACTGATAATTGAATAGTATTCCAGGAATATGCCAGTATCCTGTTCTTCATCAAACCTTCACTCATCAGTTTAGGATCTATTGAGAACTCTGTGAAATCAGTCACCTTCATGATGGCTGCCGAAAGGTGATTCTCTGTTTCCATCATTCCTGCTATATTTATTAACATTTTACTGTAAGGAAGAGCTTTCTTCCTTCTGCATTTTCCTTTTTCTGCATTTATTTATTTATTCATCATTCATTCATGTGTTTGTCAATATGGACTCAGGGATGCGAGTTTTACTGAATGGGTTATAATTTATTATATAAATTATATAATTTATTATATAAATTACAGTAGAATACACACATCTTGAGTCATTCAGTTTTTGTTTTTTTTTTTTAATTCATTTATTTATTTTTGGCTGTGTTGGGTCTTCGTTTCTGTGCAAGGGCTTTCTCCACTTGCGGCGAGTGGGGGCCACTCTTCATCGCGGTGCGCGGGCCTCTCACTGTCGCGGCCTCTCCCGTTGCAGAGCACAGGCTCCAGACGCGCAGGCTCAGTAGTTGTGGCTCACGGGCCTAGCAGCTCCGCGGCATGTGGGATTTTCCCGGACTGGGGCACGAACCCGTGTCCCCTGCATTGGCAGGCGGATTCCCAACCACTGCGCCACCAGGGAAGCCCCGAGTCATTCAGTTTTGACATACACATACATCCCTAACAGGATATCAGGACAACCAATATTTTTTTTTTGATGCTCAAACTTTCCCCCCGTTTGGCCAGTAGTAGCCCTTCAGGGTGGCTCCTGTGTGCCTTTGAAATGTCTGCATTATTTTTTGAGCATTTCCTTACTTTCTGGCACAAGATATTTTACATTCTTCTTGTACTTTCCCTGCCCAACTTTGAAATTAGCCATTTCTCCAAGGATTCCTGGTTCCTTTTAATGTAGGATGGGTTTTAGAAATCAGGATATACGCCACTGATATGCTTTTTGTTTTTTTTGTTTTTCAACTTCTGACATTTTCATTTAACACATTGATTCTGTTTCCATGTCAGAGGAATCAAATGCCGCCAGGGAAGTGGTAGAGTGGCTCTTGTTTCCCACTTGGGGAGCCTGAAAATCAAAGAAGTAAGAGTAGTCAGAGTTGAGCTGTCAGTTGTTCTTAGTGGAGAGAGTTAGGAAAATATATGGATGTATATATGCACACACACAGACATACAAATATATATGCACATACACATATACATCTATAACGACGTGTTCATTTTTGTGTGTGTATATATAATCCATATGTATATATATAATATCTATGTTGTATATATGTAATACAGCCATGAATTCATATTTCTAATTCCATTCCAATACCTTAGACTTCTTTTTAGCCTTGCCCCTTCCTTTTAAATTTCTTTGTCAGTGAGAAAAATGGCCCCAACTATCCTCAGTATATTTACTTACTTGATCATTCAGTTTACTTACTTGGCCACTGTAACAAATCTTCCAACCCTGCTGCTCATTTCCTCTGTCCCTGCTTAGCTCCCAGAACGTTCTCAGCCACAGAGCCTGCCTGTGCTTCCACGTGGCTCCCCCAGCCTCCTCCTCACCACCTTGTATACTCAGCATCTGTCCCTTAGCTCCTGTCCCCAGTACTCACCCCTCACTACCCCATGTCCTTAAAGCGACATGAAAAGGAGGAGAGGGAATGGTTCCAGAGAAGATTTTAAAGTTAGATTGCACAGTTTTCTTATTTTCCTCAATGTACTCGTTTTTTGGTATGTCCTAAAAAATTACGTGTTTTAGTTTTAAGCGTAGTTTTAAAATGATGTCCCCTTAGGTATATAGATGCGTTTTTCATTCATTCATCTGTTGGAATTATCTGCATGATTGTTTTAATGCCTCCTTGGGATTGTCATAAACAAAAAGATTGTTTTCATAGCTTTGTTGTCACACTGTGAGTTTAAATGCATTTATTTAGTGAGGATTTTAGCATCAAATTTAATATCTTGCGTTCTGATTCTCTTGGCTGCATTGGCACTGCCTTAGTAACCAATTTGAATGCTTACTGTTTTTAAAAACCTACCTCAATAAAATGTCATCTAGCATGTTTTGCTTTTTAAAAAATAGATCTTGAATAACTGAATATTTCTTAGGCAGTGTCAGCATTAGCCATTTGAAGCATTCATTCAACTGTTATCATTCTGAAACTTGTATATTTGGTGTACTGTAGCCCAAGGCACATTAGAGATTACTGTTGATTCATTTGGGTACTTATATATTTCCATGGCATTTTGGCTTCTTGAAGGATTATTATCCACCAATATCTAATTTAAAAATTGCTTACGCTTTTAGTATTTCCATGGAATTCAATGGTTTTTAGGTGCCAGTTAGGACATTTGGTAGATTGACTAGAAAAATAATTGTTTAAGCAATGCTGGGATAAGTATGAGGTAATTGTTGCCTTGACAACTGGAAAACTGTTATGTTTGCTAAACAAAGGGATGGTAATATAGTAGTTTAATTTCTTTTTTGGCATGGAGGTGCTATATAAGAACATTTTATTTTAGCCTCTGAGATGGTCTGTATTTTTGACCAAAATCAGAAAAGCAGAACAAAGAGAAGGTAAGAGTTTTGTTGTTTTTTTTCCCCTGGTGATATACATGTACATACACCTAACAGGGTTGGTGTTGGTCAAAGCAATCTTGGTAAACCTGCTGGCATGATTCTTTGTATATCTCTGCACTGGATCACAGTACAGTAGCCTCAGAATAGGTGTGTATAGTCTTGATTTTGTCTTTCTGCCACACTAAAAGACTGTGATAGACTTTATGGAGCGTCCCCACAAACACTTTATCTCTCTTGCTACTAGAATTCAACTTGATTACTTTATTTCTGAATTGAATAGGGGGATAATATTTGAAACACCCCTCCCCCCGTATACACAATTATACTGGCATCTGTTCTGTTTATGTGGGATCTCTTTGGTGTAGGACTCAAATTTTTTTTAAACTCACAATTGTACCCCAGATTATTGAGTAATAATAACAGCCTTTATTTGGTATTGTATGCTGGGGTCTGTTCTAATAAGCACTTTACATGTAGCAAGCGTTTCAGTCTTCATCCCTGTGAGATAGTCACTATTCATTATATCCAGAGGCAAGGTCATCTGGCTACTAAGTGGTAGATTTGAACCTAAGCATCTAATTCAAGAGCCTGTGCTCTTAATTACTGTATTATACTGACTCTCATTAATAGAGTCATTCCAAGTGCACTGGAGAATATAGACAAGTATTAATACGAACGTTCAAAATAACCCATAATCCCATACTTTGAGTATTATAATTGAGTTGATAATTGTGGGAGTCACATTATGAGTATATAGGGGAGTTACTGTACAGTTCTGTCTTCTTTTTTATAAGTTTGAAATGTTCCTTAGTATACATTTTAAAAAGCAAAGGCTACATGCCAATTGTAAAAAACAAAAAGGAACCTTTTTTTTTTTTTTAGAAAAAAAACAGGAAGACATACTTTGGATAAAATGTTTTTATATACATACCCCTCCTTTCCACTCCCTTTCTCATAGGTTAATCCCTCTTCAACAGTTGTTTTTATCTTTAATATGTATGTTTTTTCTATACATATAGTATAACGTATATATTTTTATTTCTGCATTTCTAGAAGTAGAAAAAGTATAATACTTTAAAGACATATACATAGTACTAATTATCCTGTATTATGTTCTCATTAGATTTAATGCTAAAAAATATTGTATTCTGAGGAGTATTGACATTAGTTGAAAAAGTGAGAAAAGTGGTTTAACTTTCTTTTTACACTGACTTAACGGTGAGCAATCATTTAAAATGAGGTTTTGCCTTTCCCATTTTAAAAAGGAAAAAAGGAGGAGGTGCCAATTCTGAATTTACATTGGTTTAATGGCTTATTTGCCCACACTCAGTGTTTCATAATAGTAATTGTGAATAGTTAAATACTTCTGTACTTTCTAATACTGGCCCCATTTTCCTGTTGTGGAAACTAAAGTTTAGGGAGGTTCAGTAGCCTATGAAGACTCATGTAGTTAGCATAAGGAATAGAGCTGGGATTAGGACCTTGTCTTTTGCTTTCAAAAACTGTGCTATATTAGTCTCACATTACACTAATGATAGAGTGATAATTTATGGTCTGCTAAAATTACATACACAGATATGACCATGTAGGTTGTGAGTTTCATTTGTTTTTTTCTGTAGAAATTCATACTTTGGTTAGCATAGTTTCACTTCTAGACAATTATGTGTCTCAGAGTATCCTATTCTGACCATCTTTGTAATAACCTTAGTCCTTTGACATAGGCATGTTAAACAAATGTATACAGAATTCAGATTATTTTATTCATCTAATGATGAGAAATTAGGGACAGAAAAGTAACTTACCTAAGATGATACCAAAAAAAAAAAAATACAGGCAGAAATTAAGATCAGAACATAGACCTTTGCTTTTCCTATGCTCTTTTTGAGAAATTAACCCTGCTCTAACAATGTATTTAGCAGGTTTTTGTTAGACTTTGGCTTCCCTTTGCAAGTATTTTTGTAACAGACGTTTACTTTATATACCTTGCTGATTCCTTTTCATGTGTTCTAGCTTGAAGGAAGGAAAATATTACCCTTCAAAAATAATAATTTGCCCTCATGATATTTGAGCTAATTATTACTCTTTTCTGTCAACATGGATTTTCATGTTAGTAAGGATGTAGGATGGGGCTTAGTTTTGGGGGGAAAGTTCCCTTTCTCAAATTCAAGATGAATAAGTCTGTTCGTTAAGCATGTTTATAGTTTGCTAGGGTTGGAATGTTGCCAGTGTTTGATATTGAATATTAATGAAAAGAAAACATAAATGGGTTTCTGTATACTAGTAGTCTAAATATATTACTATCCTATTCCCCCCGCCCCTTTTTGGTTCAAAATTCTCTATAATAAAAGTACCTAAAAAGCTTATCACTTCTTAAATATTTATTTGTTCCTGAGTAGGCACAAACATGCACTTTTAGATGATCTCTTTTTCTCTTCTACATTTCAGAATTTCTGGTTCTACATTTCAGAATTTTACTGGCTAGTAAGGCAGGAAGTGTTAATGGGAGAGGTTGCAAGTTGTGGAGAGTAATGAACCTTATGGTCATGAAGAGTGCCCCTCCATTTGGGCTTGTCTAGCAGTAACACACAATACCAATTGAACCACAAAGTGGATTGGTATCTTTTGGAAATTTTCCTAAAATTTCTGGGTGAAGTGCTGTGAGTCCCTTTCATATGCTTGCTAAAATAAAGCCACTAGCTTGTCTGGAATTTATTCAAAATTTTGACCTGGGAAGATGATATTTTAAGAGGGCTAATCTGTAAAGTAGAAATGCATTTATTAACTTTAGGTGCAAGAGCAGTACAAAGTTATCAAATTGTAGTTAATTAATGATATCAACAGATTTTAAAAGTAATAATGCAGAAATGATTATCTTTCTATGAGGGTACACTTCTGTTATGGCATAAATAAATTGAAATATAGGCATTTTCCTAAGTAGATTTAAGAAATCATATACTTGATATGTTTTGAGGGTTTTTTAAAAAAAATACTGTTCATGAAATACATAGAATGTGAGGCAAATGGCCATTAAGGAGGGTGACCTGATACTTCTAGTTGTTGCACCCTTGTTTTGGTTTGTGATACCTCCCCACCTTTCAAAAAGTTATTAAAATTGTTTGATATATTTATGGTCACTTTTGTTATAGCATTAGAATTCTTTTTTTGAGATAAATCTCTTCTAGGTGTATTAGCCACAACTATTAGGGATGAATTTATTTTAAGATCCAAATGAAATTGATACATTCATTATTTATTGCTGTATAACAGCATTTTCCACCTTACGGTCTGTGGAATTTCTGCAGGATGTTAATAGATGTTAATTTAAGAAAGGTTCTTTGGGGGCTTCCCTGGTGGCACAGGGGTTAGGAGTCTGCCTGCTGATGCAGGGGACACGGGTTTGATTCCTGGTCCGGGAGGATTCCACATGCCACGGAGCAACTAAGCCTGTGCGCCACAACTACTGAGCCTGTGCTCTGGAGCCTGCGAGCCACAACTGGTGAAGCCCACATGCCACAACTACTGAAACCCGTGCGCCTAGAGCCGTGCTCCGCAACAGGAGAAGCCATCAGAATGAGAGGCCCGAGAACCACAGCGAAGAGTAGCCCCCGCTAGCTGCAACTAGAGAAAGCCTGCATGCAGCAATGAAGACCCAATGCAGCCATAAATAAATAAATAAATAAATAAAATCTATTTAAAAACTTAAAAAAATTAAAACAGTTCTTTGGACAAATAGATTGGGAAATGGTGAGGCAGAGTAGGAATTCATTCAATGAACTGATTTTCCCAAACTCCCAACTCTTTTTCTTTCTGGTGGAGCATCTTGGAATATTAGTATTTCTTGTAAAACACTTTGGGAAAAGTTACTTACATAATCTTTCTTTGGCTACAGAATTGATTAATATAAGTAGAACTCTTTAGAAATAGATCCTGTGCAGAAAAGTACCTGATTATAAAAAGAGCAGCTAGATTAGGACTATTAAAAATTAAATCACAAGTGAGGAAACTTAAAATAATATTTATTGTAGACAGGAAGTGAACAGTGAACTCATGCCAAAGCAGTTGAGACATTTTGGCTGATTTTTTACTTCAGATTTTTCAGACTGGATTTCTTCATGTCGTTTTCATCAGTAGTTTGAATGCATATGGGTTTCCCCCACCCCTTTTATGCTGTTCTACCTTAGCATTGTCTAGATAGGGATATAACAAAGCTATTCTGAATTTGGGTGGCTGCCAAGATATAGCCTAAATATTAAAAGAAATTTTCTTAGACTGTGTTTTAAGGATCTGCCTTTTCTTTCAGTGGTCATTTAATAAAAAATTTTGAATGAATGAGTGGTTGGAGGGGTGGATGGAATGATATACTTGGACCATATGTATTTTATATAGAGAAAAAAGATGGCTTTATCTTTTATAGATGTACGTTTTAGTACATTTAAATAGGCTTTATGATATGTATTTTACTTTTTTTTTTTTAAAGGAACCGTTTTGAGATATGTCAGAGCACACGGTTCTTTTGTTTTTGTTTTTTTTTTTTAATTTTATTTATTTATGGCTGTGTTGGGTCTTCGTTTCTGTGTGAGGACTTTCTCTAGTTGTGGCAAGCGGGGGCCACTCTTCATTGCAGTGCGCGGGCCTCTCACTATCGCGGCCTCTCTTGTTGCGGAGCACAGGCTCCAGACACGCAGGCTCAGTAATTGTGGCTCACGGGCCCAGTTGCTCCGCGGCATGTGGGATCTTCCCAGACCAGGGCTCGAACCCGTGTCCCCTGCATTGGCAGGCAGATTCTCAACCACTGCGCCACCAGGGAAGCCCTTACTTATTTTTAAGTTAGAGTATTTTATAAATTGTTTTTGTTAACAATACATTCATCTATTACAACTTTTATAGCTGGAACAGGATTAGATCTGCCATTCTGAGGTCTGATTTTGGGAAAGAACTAGCAAGTTTAAATCTAATTATATTTGTTTGCATTTTTAGGCCCTTGATGAACCTCCCTACTTGACAGTGGGCACTGATGTGAGTGCTAAATACAGAGGAGCCTTTTGTGAAGCCAAGATCAAGACAGCAAAAAGACTTGTCAAAGTCAAGGTACAGTATATGTAGATTTTCTAAATTATATGTTTAGTATTTGATGCTTAAACTTTTACTGGTAAGTATATTTAAGAATGTTTTTCTTCGCAAGATGAGTTTTTAGTTTCTAGGAGTAATGATTGTAAAAATACCTGAAAACAAAGCATTACTTGTGATTTTATTCCAATTGGAATGAAGTTAGATGATCACAGTTGGTATTTTGAACGCCATTTCGCTACAGACTTGGTATTGTTTGTATTGTTAGCTTTTCAGAACTGGAAAGGACCTTAGAAGTCATGTAGTTTAATTCCTTAATTTTATTGTAAGAAAAATGAGGCTCAGTAAAGGGTTAGTGATTTCTCCAAGGCCATTATGGCAAATTAGTGGCAGAATGGGAATTACCATAGTACATCAGTTTTAAGACTCGCTCCCCATTTTAACCATGAAATTGAGATGTGATTTATAATTGATGATGGTAGATCTAGTTGTTGGTTCCTTATCCTCTACTTTTCTTGAAAAATCTTCCTAATAATTGTTAATTATTTATTGAGTGGCAAACTGCAGGAGGGAAGGAGGATGGGGATATGAGAATAACCCGATCTCTATTTTCAAGGGGTTTATAATCCACATTAGCAGATATCCCATAAAATACTGGTTTGAACATCACTGGTTAAACCGGCCGTAGAGATTTTGTACCTCAGGGGAGCGTGTCAGAGTCTCTTCGGGAGCTTCTTCCATGCTTGTATGCTTAGGTTCCTTCCTTATGCATGGACATGTTGAAAAAAGCTTCCTGGGTGATTCTAATTTACACTGCCAGTTAAGAACCATTGTGATAAGGCCTTTAAATTAACCATAAGCCTGTAGGATGCTATTCTTAGCCCCCCACCCTATCTTTAGTTTTCGCATGCTTGGTGCGCATGAGCTCTTACAGTGGCCTTTCCTGTTCCCGACTTCGTATAGTGGTGTTCCCTGAGCACTCATTTTTTGCCATTACTATCCTAGAGATGAAGAGAAAGCTTTTTATCAGTTTTCTCACTCTTTCAGACAGAGCTACTGCTAGCACATGTAACACCTGAACATGAATTAGACAAAAATCTCTCCCTGCTGGTAGAGACCCTCCTTAGCAGAGCTTGGCCTACAGATAACACTTTTGTGCTGGTTAGAAATGGTGTTCCTTTGGGCAGGAGCAGTCTTACTCCAGGACCCATGCTTCACTGGATTTTAGCTGTGATTTATAATCTCAGCTGGGTGTCTCTGTAATGAATGAACCAGCAAAATGACACATAGCAGTCCTGCCATTTCTTGCTGTCATTGAAAGGAAGAAAACAGTCTATACTGCTTCTGCTGATCGCACAGAGTGCCAGCCAGTACCTTGTGCCGTGTGTCTTGTAAGTAGTGGCTATCTAAAATTTGTTGTTAGTTTTTTGGGCTGCTCTAAAAATCTGTTTATAATTCAAAGCTAATGATTTTCTCAACAGATAAGGTAGTGTATTTCTATATCAGTTTAATTAGTTTATGATTCAGAGTTAATACATTTTTCTGGGGAAGAAGAACAACACTTCTTCCCCATCAGTTTTCATTTATTGAGCATTTACTACATGCCAAGCACTATATCAGGTATTGAAACTCTAATATTAAGACTTGGTCTCCATTCTTAAGTGGCTTACAGCCTAGTGAATGACACAGATATCTAAACACATAATTTAAATAAAGTGTAGTAGTGTGTTGTGTGAGACAGAAACACCTGGGATGCTGTGAGTACAGGACATCTCCTTTCATAGCTGGTTTGTGACCCTGTTACCTAAATTGATCACCACACATATCAGATAAGACCACATTAATGGTTCAATCCCTGTAAGAACTCTTGCTTTGTATAAGGAAAACAACCTTTTCTATACGGAGTACTGGAAGCTATATTGTTTACCAACTAATTAAATATTTAAACTTGATCCCTTTATTTTAACTTACCTCACATCTGGTTTCCCATTCTCTGATTTCTGTGCTGATACAAAGGGAGAGTACAGTAAAGTTCTGGATCTAGTTGGCCTGAGTTTGCATCTCAGCTCCACCATGGTACTAGTTCTGTGATCTTGGACCAGTTACTTACACTTTCTGTTCCTCAGTTTTCTTATCAACAAAATGGGAATAATCATACCTACCTAATATGGTTGTTGTGAAGATTATATGTTTGATGCTTGAGCCTGATACTTGGCTGTCAGTAAGTGTTTTTTGCTACTGCTTATTATTAAGCAAGGCCTTCACAAAATGGTAGAGTACCTAATAGCCTAAGATCGCCACCTCTTTTTTCCTTATTTTTAGGAAAAGAAATTATACAATTAAACTCACAACTAATAGTATTGAATAAAATATGATATGTAAATCGTCAAGTAAATTAGTCTGGGAAGTTGTCTGTTAAATAATAAATTTTTCAGTTAATCTCCGTAGGGACTGAAATATTGTATAAACTAGGCAGCCGTTTGTTTAGATTAGTCATAATAAAAATGAATTCATGCATTAACGAGCTTGTGTTGCTTTTTTTTCTTTTTTGGTGGCTAATTAAATTTATAATCTTTAGGTAACATTTAGACATGATTCTTCAACAGTGGAAGTTCAGGATGACCACATAAAGGGCCCACTAAAGGTAATTCATTTATTCATTATTATTTCTAATGCTTCAGTGGGAAACAGTAATTATCTCAGTCTTTTAAAAAATTCATTGGTTACTCTGTTACTGGGTTGATAAATATGTAATTCTCTCTGAATAGACTAATAGAAAAAAAGTAGACTTAGTGTTCAGTAAAACCTATATGACAGTAAAACCTGTGTTCAGAAGTGAAATGAACATCAAGGAAAAACTGATTGCTTTTTATTTACTCATCTGTTTTGATCTCACCATGTTTCATTTATTAAAAGGGTACAATTTCCAGAAGTAATAGGTGGTGAACTAGGGATCAAGTGATGTAAGTTCCATGATGATGTGAAAATTGAGAAAACAAAACAAATGCTCAGAGCTTTTAATTCTTTGAAGCAACTACTGGCATATGACGTTGTTAAAGGGTCATCAGGCAGTTATAAGTGATAAATATGTTCATATATACAGATAGTTTCATTTCTTTGCATTAGTTTTTCTTCATTGGCCAGTGAAATTAGTGCTGCTTTACTTTCCACTAGTGAGCAAGCTAAAGGGAATGTGCGGGTAGCCACTGTGTGCTGTTTGGTCCTATAGAATGTCTGAAATGGACATTGGCCTAGCTGGGTGAATTTTAAGAAATGCTAACAGAATTGAAGAGACATTTGTAGATGCAAGAAAAATCCTTTCCTAATGAAGCTGTACTTTTCAGAGAACTAGATAGATGTGTGTATCTGCCAGTTTTTGCTGGTGGTTGATTTAAAAACTTTTAATTGGATCCCCAGGGCATTAGTACCTTGCATATATAGTAGGCACTATGGAGGACTAAAACTTGTAATTTTTTTTGATCTTGCCTTGTGAAAATCATTTTCCACCCTTTCTGTTTTATAGGTGCCATTTTTTTCAAATTTATTTATTTTATTTTCGGCTGCATTGGGTCTTTGTTGCTGCGTGCAGGCTTTCTCTAATTGCCGCGAGCGAGGGCTACTCCTCATTGCACTGTGCGGGCTTCTCGTTGTGGTGGCTTCTTTTGTTGCAGAGCACGGGCTCTAGGCATGCGGGCTTCAGTAGTTGTGGCTCATGAGCTCTAGAGTGCGGGCTCAGTAGTTGTGGCACCCGGGCTTAGTTGCTCTGCGGCATGTGGGATTTTCCCGGACCAGGGCTCGAACCTGTGTCCCCTGCATTGGCAGGCAGATTCTTGACCACTGTGCCACCAGGGAAGTCCCTATATGTGCCATCTTTAATTTTACGTGCACATGTATATCACTTGTAGGGACAAAAGGACAAAAACATGCACATGTATAGTTTGATGTTAACCGCCATTTATTTAGCACTTATTAGTACGTGCTAGTACTGTGCCAAGTCCTCTGCACATATTATCTTATGTAATCTTCATAATAGCTCTTTACAGAAGAGGAAACTGTGGAGGGAGGTGGGAGGTGAAGTACTCTGACCAAAGTCTTACAGCCAGTAATGGCAGCCCAAGTTCTGATGGCCTCACAGCCTGTCACTGAAGCGTTGTGCCCCCTGGATGATAAGAACACACACATCTCCATGCCTTATTTGTGTTTTGCCTCATAAGCACACCAGCGTAGCTCTTCGCTGCCTGACTACCCGGTTCACCTGGCACAGACTAGCTGGTACCAACTACAAAAAATGTTCAGTGTTGCAAGGGATAGGAGAGACAATTACTTTGTATCCTCAAGCCATCTTTCTCTCCTATTGCTCCAGCCTCTCTGATTGTGGCATAGTTGGTTTATTTTGCTTGTTTGGTTTTTCTTATTTATTAAAATTTTCTTTGTTTTTGATTAGGGCTTAGGACCATTTTGATTTTGATGTATGTAAGTGTATTAAATTTCAGTCTCAAAATTGTTAAAATATTTCTCTTGCCTATGGAGTTTTTTTTTGTATATAGATTTTGAATTGTTCCCTAGTGTACTTTGTGGCTTTCCATCAGCTGATAGAAAGTATTAGCATTTATGTTTCTCCTAGAGGAAATAAACTTCCCATAGTGATGGTCATTTGATCTCAATATATTTTCAGTGAGTTCACATGAAAATAATACTAGACCACTTGAGTATTAAATTTAAAAAAATGTACTATGTATTTATTGACAGTAGTCCCTGGTGGTCCAGTTGTTCAGACTCTGCGCTTCCACTGCAGGGGTCCTGGGTTCGATCCCTGGTTGGGGAACTAGGATCCCACGTGCTGCACGACGCGGCCAAGAAAAAAAAAAAAAAAAGAAAGTTCTGTTAATTCTTCAGCATTTCCTTCCCTCTTTTGGGCATTGTGTGGGGCTGACAGTCTCTCTTCTGTGAACAAGTTTATTTTTGTTATCACTGCAAAGACCATATACATTTTATTTTTAATTGAGGTGTAATTGACATATAACTTTATTATTAGTTTCAGGTATACAACATAATAGTTCAATATTTGTATGCATTGCAGAAGGATCACCACATTAAGTCTAGTTAACATCCATCACCATACATGGTTGTAAACAAATTTTTTTTCTTGTGACGAGGATTTTAAGACTTACCCTGTACTATCAGACATGCAATACAGTGTTCTTGACTATAGTCACCATGCTGTACATTACATCTCCATGATTTATTTATTTTATAACTGGAAGTTTGTAGCTTTTGACCCCCTTCTTCCCTTTTGTCCACCTGCACTTCCTTCCCAGCTCTGGCAACCACCAATCTGTTCTCTGTGTCTATGAGCTTGGTTTTTTGTTTGTTTTGTTTTTTAGATCCATGTATATGTGATATTGTATGGTATTTGTCTTTTTCTTACTGATTATTTCACTGAGCATAATGCCCTCAAGGTCCAAAAGCTTTTAAGTTTAGTTAATTAAGTCCCATTTGTTTATTTTTGCTTTTGTTTCCTTTGCCTTAGGAGACAGATCCAAAAAAACATTGCTACGATTTATGTCAAAAAGTGCTCTGCCTATGTTTTCTTCTAGGAGTTTTATGGTTTCTGGTTTTTAATCCATTTTGAGTTTATTTTTGTAGGTGGTGTGAGAACCTCTGCCCGTTTCTCAATTGGATTGTTTGATTCTTTTCTAGCTGTTGCATTGTATGAGTTCTTTATATCTTTTGGTTTTTAACCCCTTATCAGATATGTGATTTGTGGATACAATTTCTCCCATTCATTAGGTTGCTTTTTCAAATTTTTGATGATTTCCTTTGCTGTACAGAAGCGTTTTAGTTTGATGTACTTATAAAAACCATATAAATTTATAAGCTATATAAATTATCAGCATTTTCTTGATGAGATGAAAATATTTCAGATGATTGTCACTATTGGTACATTATAACTCATAAGGAGAACCTCAAAGTTATTTGTTAATTTTTCCCCAGCCTTCTTCAAAGAAGAGTCGTAATATGGGGCAAAGATAATCAGTTTCACAGACAGGGACCCCCAGACCTGTGAGGGTTCCCAAGAGCCTTTCAGGGAGATTGTAAGGGCAAAACTATTTTCATAGTAATACTTAGATATTATTTGCCTTTTTCACTATGTTGACATTTTCACTGATGGTGCGGAAACAGTGGTGAGTAAAATTGCTGGCACCTTAACACAAATCAAATCCGTAGTGATTTTATTCTTCACCATCATGCACTCAAATTAGTTTAAAAAAAGAAAGCCAGTTTTTAGTTTGTTCATTTATCTTCTTAAAGTTTTCCTAACTTTTTTTTTTTAATACTTTAGGTCGGAGCTATTGTGGAAGTGAAGAATCTTGATGGTGCATATCAAGAAGCTGTAATCAATAAATTAACAGATGCGAGTTGGTACACTGTAGGTAAGGGAATACATCTTCTTTTTAAAATATATTTTCAATGATAGTACAAATAAAGCAGATTTTTCTTGATTTACTTCCTCCCCTAGTTGCCGTACATGTTATTACTGTTAATGTTTTTTTATCTTTCCAGATCTTTAAAAAATTTATTTCATAAATATGTACATAACATATAGTTTGAAATTAGTGTATATATTATACAATTGGATTTCTAGCTTTTTTCACTTCAGAGTATATCTTACAGAAATTTTTTTCATCTTAACCATTTTTAAGTGTGCATTTCAGTAGTGTTCAGTATATTCATGTTGTTGTGCAACAGATAAATTTTTTAAACTGCAATATTATGTTTCATAGCATTGGATGTACCATACTTTATTTTCTCTTACTGATGATGTTGCCAGTTTTCTTGCTGTTGTAATAAATGCTGGATTGAATGTCTTTTGTACATGGACATTATTCTAATATTTCCCTAGTGTGTACATTGAGAACTAGGCATAGATTGAAGGGAAATGTCCTTTTAAAGCTGTAATAGGTTATGAAAACTGCTTTTCTAAAAGACTGTTAATTTACACTTCCATAAACAGTATATAAGTGTGGTTGTCGTCCTAACCCTTGTCAAATGTGATGTTAGTAATATTTTAAAATTAGTGCCCATCTGGACACAAAATAGTATCTCAGTTTTGGTTTAATATGCTCCTCCCATGATTAGTAATGAGATTGGACATATTTTCATATGTTTATTGAAAGGAACATTATTTCATTTGTATTTTCTCTCGTTTGAATTGCCAATTTATAGTGTCTTCCCAGTCCGCTCCTTTTCCTCTTGGGAAGGTTATTGTTTTCTTATTTTCAGGGTATGAGTTTATATATTTAAATGTATAAAGGGAATGTTAACCTTTGCCACTTCAGTTGCCAGTGTTCTTCTATTGCTTTACTCTTATCTCTGCTATCAGTTTTCAAATCATAGTCAATTTTCCTATGGTCACCTTTTCCTTTGTCATTTTAGCTTGAGTCTTGTTTAAGAAGGCTTTCCTTCCATCAGTGTTGTAAATTTGTTTTCCAATGTATTCTTCAATTTAAAGTTCTATTTTTTGTTTTACAAAGAGCTTCTTATTTCACCCACAGTTTTTTTGAACATTCTGAAATATGATCAAATACTATTTTTTTCCAAATTGATAACAGAGTAATTATCCCAGTATTATTTATTGAATGGTAAAAATTCTTACTGTTTAATGATCTCAGAGATGAGAGTAAACATCTAGTAAAATGTCTTTGGTGATGTCAGAATTTGATGGAGCTTTCAAATAGTACTGATGAGTTTTGTGGTATGAGAAAAAAAACCTAGTGGAGAGGGAAAATTTGATTTTGAAGCGTAAGGATATATTTGCATTTGTGTAGGTTACAAGACTGTGAGCAGTTCTGTGTAGTTAAGTCTGTTGGATAATTAGGCGTGATAGTCTTATAAATGTGGCACTTTTATCATTGACTATTTTAGTTACTACATTTTAAAAAAGTACGAAGCGTTATTTATCCAGTCTCATGTGATGTAAAAGCTCACATTATATATAAGAACCTAATTTTGTTTTTTTGGCAAAAACCTCTGTTTATAAAATCAAGGCCTGGTAACTTTATTTAAAATAGAGGTACTCTCTTCCCGTGATTTGTGAGGAATGTAGTATATGCTAAAATTATATCATAAAGTATACATCTATTCTGTGTATATATAAACTTACAACAAATTTGCTGGGACATTTTAGTACTTTAAATAAGTAGCTTTCAAGTGAGAGCAAATTGGCCACCCAGGGAACATTTGACAGTATCTGGAGACGTTTTTGGTTGTCACAACTGGGAAGGGGGTGCTGCTGGCATCTCGTGGCTGGAGGCCAGGGATGCTGTTAAATATCTCACAGTGCACAGGTCCCCATGACAGGCCCCGTCTGGTCCAAAATGTTAGTAGTGCTGAGGTTGAGAAACACTGCTTTAAATAATAAAAATAGGGTAAGTTTTAGGGGTAGTCTGAATATATAAACTTGTACTGTTATTTTTTGTTTCTTAGGTAGATTTGTCAGTATTTACCAATAGGAAAATTTGCTTTTTCTTTACCATATTGAGAAGGATTAATCAGCATTTAAAAGGTTTCTTTCTGAAATGCTGACTTCTTATTTTCATTTGATGTTTTCTGTTCCAGGGAAGGTGTTTTCATTACAGGTGTATTATTTTTTTTCCCCTAGAAATTGGAAAACATACTCTACACTTGAAGTTGTTTGTTACAAAACTTAAAATGTGTACTGAATTTCAGATCTAATCTTTTAAAACAATAGCTCTGTTTGCACTGAGAAAGTTAAATGATAATTTATGTCATTTTGTTAATCTTTGAAAAACCCTTCAGTAGTTGCCATTTCTACCTCTTCTCACAGTTTTTGATGATGGAGATGAGAAGACACTGAGACGGTCTTCACTGTGCCTGAAAGGAGAGAGGCATTTTGCCGAAAGTGAAGTAAGTAATCACTTAACGAACGAACACGTCCTAGTATTTAGTATCGGGGGCAGTAAAGTTTTGCTTTCTCAACTCAAGCAGCTTACTTGTTAATCAGGAAAATTCGTTAATACATAACAGCATGAGAGTGTAGTCTGTGAAACCTGTTTAAGGCCTTGTGTTTGAGTACCAGGTTCTCTGTGGGTTTTTTTGTCTAAAAAAAAATGTATTTTAACATTTGTCCGTGAAGAAAGAAACAACGGGATTGTTTATTACCCTTAGGCAACTTTTTTATAGAGTCCTTTAATTGTAAATAATTGTAGAAGAGAGATGTCTCATTTGTAGTCTACTTGAACCCCATCATCATTAAAGGCTGTGTAGATACCGCAAGCCATCCCTAGCTACTACTGCTGCCAGCCACTGACATTCACTCTAGCCTCTCCTTGAAGACGGCTTGCCTGACTGCCCTTTCTAAAATAGACCCTTCCATTCCTCATAACTCTTTAAGGTTGCTTTAGTTTTCTTTATAGCCCAGATCATTCCCACCACCAAAATATGTATATGTGCTTAATTATTTATGGTCTGCCTTCCTCACTAGAATGTGTCTCAGTGGCAGAGATTTTGTATGTCTTCTTCACCACTTTGTTCCCAGTTCCTAGAACAGTGCCTGGCACAGAGTAGGAACTGAATAAACATTCGCTGGATGAATAAATGAAGTGTTCATATTTGCCAGGGGCTTTGCTTAGTGCTTTACGTACATCCTCGCATGTACAGCATTACGAGGGAGATACAATGCTTATCTCCAACTCAGAGTTGATGAAAGTGATGCTCAGAACTGGTTCTCAAACCAGCACTTTCTAGCACCAAAATCATGCTCTAAAATTGAAAGATGTTATTAAGTTACTAAGAGTGGAGGGTTCACAAAGTTTTGTAAATCAGTAACTTGCAATTCAGAATTTTAAAAATGGACATATTTGTTGCAAATAGTGTTATGTTCTCTAGTCCAGCCTGTGAATATTAATTAATGCACAGTGTGGCCAAACCAAGATTTCTTTTTTCTAGTAACTGTTTAGAACAGTGTTTTTGTGGGGAATTTTAATATTTCTTTTAAATCATTAGACTTTTTTTGTTATTTTCCCTTTTTTGTTTTTTTGTTATTTTCCCTTCCCGTAAATGATTGAATTCCCATTTCAACTCAGAATTTGGGACAGATTCTCTGTATTATGATTCTGGCCTATCTTTTCAGTCTCATACTCTGCTATTTCCCTGTACTTCTGACTTATAAGACTATTTGGTGTTTCCAGATTATGGCTCATACTTTTTCTTGGTTTCTGCTGAGCCCTGCTCTTTTCAAGGCCATGAGAAATGCTTCCTCCTTCATGACTGTCTTTCATGAGCTCTCTAACCAAATTTGATCTCTATATCCTTTGATGCTTTTCCACTTCTCTTATTTTTATTTTATGGTCTTTTTGGTTACTTTTATCATTTTTTCTATAAAATTGTAAGCTGTTTTGGCGGAATAGCCACGTTTTTGTCATCTTGATGGGCTTTCCTTTTCCCAGTAGTGTTTTCTACACAAAAGCCTTCAGTAAATATTTAATGAATTAATTGTGAAAGTTTAAATATAGGAAATAGATACAGCTTTGGACAAGTACAGTGAATTTGGCTTCTTACACTGATGAAGTAACAGAATTCTTTCTGAGTTTATGTAATTCTTAGAAATAATTTCATTTCCCTTAGTTAGAACATGTGATAATTATGGTAGGTTAATGAATATGGGGACTTGAAGACTTGATTTTTTTTCACCTAAGTGAAGGTATATGTCTTATGTATTTAATCCAGAGAAATATCGAAGATACTAATTTTGTATTTGCCAGGAGAATTGTAAGTTGGAATTGTTCATAAGACAGTTGTAGTATAAAGGCTGAAGCAATAAGAGCAAGTAGCTCAATGTATCCTTTTTAACTTCAGGAAGGATCGGTTTTACTGTGTGTGGCTGTATGTGTTGAACTTCATGTTTTGCTAGAGGGTATTGGAATACTGGTGTATTATTCCTTACCCATTGCCATATGCCACATGCTATGCTAGATACTGGGGGTACATGGGTAAGCTAAGTAGATGTGGAATTTTTCCTTGGGTAACTTATTTTTGCTTCTGAAGGAGACAAAGCATTAATTAATCAAAAATATAAAAATTTAAGGGTACTAGGCACTGTGGAGACTTGGCCAGGAGTATATTTAATCTACCATCTATGTACATTCTTTCCCTTATTTGATATTTCTGCTATTTTCAAAAAACAGTTTCAATTTTTTGGAAGTTTGCTCAGAGAATTGTTATTATTACTAATAACTTTGGCCTTTGAGTGAAAAGCCACATCACACTTGGCAGTATTTGGGGTCAGTAATCCCATTAATAAGCTGCATACCTAAACAAAGACTTAAATTCAAGATTTTCACAATAAGAGATCACCATAAGCGGGTCAGTCAGTTTGAATTCCCACACCAAAATCACTGGTCCTAGCAATAACCAGCTTAGTGAGGATGTTGCCTATTTCCTGACATCTGTTGGAGTGTTTGGGTATTTCTATAGAGCATTCATAATTTGAATATTATCCAAAAGTAGTTTTATCAGCTGGTATTCTCTCTGTGCATTTACTACATGCAGTTGAAAACTCTGAAGAAAATTTAGATGAACTCCCAGCTCCATATTTCCTGCAGCCCATTTTAGGTAACAGGGCTATCGGCGTGTTTCCACCAGGCCTGTGGAATTTTCTTTGAGCCTTTGATATAGCCAGGAGTCTCTGGCTTTGCTTTGTTGGTTTGAGACAAGACAAAGTCTACCCTTACTCTTTTCTTACCTACCTTACCTACCCTTACTCTTTTCTGTCATGTGTAATAAAGGTGTTCCTGCTTTCCAGGATTGGGGCCAGGGACAGAGATATTGCTTCCTATTGTTCTAATTCTTTTTTACATACTAGGGAGAGATTGTGGTTTATTTGAGAATTCCTATATGTGATTCCTAGGTAACTCTTCTGAAATCCTGGATATTTTCTTTCCTAAATCAAGTGAAATGACTAGCAGATACTGAAAATAGAAATCACAGTACTTAATAGAAATCTCTGCTTTCAAGAGGGCAGCCTTAATTTTAGGGGAGGGGCATTTAATTCTTTTGTTAGCTTTACAGAAAGTGAAGCCAAATTAATTTATTTTTCCTGTTTACCAAATACAGTACTTTGAAATTTTCACCCTTGGGAAGCATAATTAGGAGTTAATGACAGGTCATTTCTGAAGAGGTTTTGTCTGGCATATTATTGTATTTGGGCCAGCTTTTGCCTCCACGTATTTTTTAAATGCCCGACTTACAAACTAAATTTGAAAGGTTAGATTTTCAGCCCTATAAAAGTTACGATTTTTGTCTGTCATTACTGCCTTTTTCTTATACTGTATTCTTTGTTGTTGGATATCTATATGTACCTTAAATATATTTACATATATTCTAACAAATTATGCAAAATAGATTAATATGCTTCCCCCTTTCATGTTTTAGTTCATCGTTGTTTCAACAAAATTATCTCAGTTTTAAAAATAAAAGTTAAAATTTTTCTTTTAAATATTAACATTAGTTTGTATTTAGATATTTGATCTTTAAGTTGATGGACACCCTTTTATATAACATTCTTGTTTGTAACTTTGAGAAGTCTTTATCCTAAGTAGTTCCTCACCCTCACTTCCACTCTGACAGTTTTCCTGGGCTCTTTAGTTCCCCTTGTGTTCATAAAAGTATCTGCAATAGCAAAGGTTCTGATGGAGGGATAAAAGGAATAGTAACTGTGGAAAATCATTAAGATGCAGAAAAAGTAAGAATATTACCAACATTGATATTCAGAGAATTAGTTGGGATAGCATCTTCAGATTGATACCTTAACTTTTTAGATATATAATCCTTTTCAGGAAATAGTGGCACGAAAAATCCAAGAAGTCTCTGATATGGAGAAATGAAGGGATTTCAGAATCCCTTTTTCTTCCTTCTGCTTTTAACCAACAACCAGTTCCTTCCCTGGAAATCATTATTTTTGAATGGGGTGAGGGACAAAAGGGTTGACGTGAATTACCAGTTGATAGCAAGAAAGAAGTGTTCATTTGTTTATTATTATCTTCATACCAAGCACAGTATTGGATGTTGCAGATTAAAAAGGAAGGGAAAATAAAATACTAACTGTAGAAAAACTGATTTTTACATTTTCTTCAAAGAAGGTTTCTTACAGGAAATTCCCAGGCTGTCTAGTGGTTAGGTGCTTTCACTGCTGGGGCCCGGGTTTGATCCCTGGTTGGGGAGCTAAGATCCCGCAAGCCGCAAGGGGTGGGGGTGGCAGGGTCAGGGGTTGGGGGAGAAAGGTTTACTGCAGAAAATGTTTGCAAAGTCATAATATAGGGTATCTGAAGCCCTTTTTTCAAGCAGTTGATGCTTATCCTGGTAATTTCGTTTCTGTTACTTATTAAGAATTCTGTCTTGTGGATTGGGATTCCCTATATGCAAAGAAAAATTTGAGCTGCAGTTGGCCCAGCCTAGGGGTTAGGTACTTGCACATAGGTTTCCTATCTCCCAAATCTGTTGTTTCCACTGAGTTTTATTTGTTTTGTTTTATATTTTAATCATTCTTAGAAGTCTGTCAATCCTCCAATAGATAATGAAATTATCTGGAGAGAACAACTAAATTTCTTTTCACTTTTTTTTTTCCAGCCATGGGCTCATTCATCTTTATTCTAATATCTTTGAAATGAGAGTTTTCTATCTTTAGGAAAGTTGTATTTTTGTCTCCCTCAGGGGAAGTTTTAAATCTCAAAATCTAAGCATATTCTTAAACTGATTTGGTTTAAAAAGAAAAAAAATAACGTGCAACGTAATAACTTTTGATGGGTTTATGTTCCTACCCACAGACATTAGACCAGCTCCCACTCACCAACCCTGAACATTTTGGCACTCCAGTCATAGGAAAGAAAACAAATAGAGGAAGAAGATCTAATCATATGTAAGTCCATTTTCATAACTGTTAGTTGAACCTGAATTCATTTCTCCTTCCAGTATTGTTTTAGTAGTTATTAATTTTAAATTGTAACTTGCAAAATGCTAACTGAATGGAAGAGTACTTTCAGACTCTTTGGCATGGGTGCTTGAGGTTCTCCATGCTCAGTCAACTGTAACAGCTATATTATTTATCTGCCTGCCGTTTCTCCTTACATGTATCTTGATGTCATTGTCAAAATGGAATTAGTCAATATTTCCTGAATGATACATCCTCTGTTTTCCTGATATCATGTTTTTTATTCATGCTGTTTTTTTCTGTCTTAAATGCCACCCTTCCATGCCACCGGCTCACTCATTCTTCAGTTCTTAACCAGAAATGCTCCCACATTTATGTGAACCATTTTATGCCTCCCCACTCTTTCCTTAAAAACAGACGTGTTTTTTTCTCCTCTGAGCCCTCTAAATCCTTTGCATTTATCTAATGTCATAGACAATATTTCACCTGTTATTATCATTGTCGTGTTTGTTTTCCCTTCCTAGTAATTTAAATCTTCCTGACAGCTGAACTATCTTATTTTTATGTCTTCTTACAGTTGTGACACATGTTCTACATGTTTAACAAATTACTGTCAATGAAATGTGCATAGGCTCCAAAAGGCTTTAAATTAAAAAGGATTACAGGATCAAAAAGAGTCATGAAATTTCAGGTCATCAGAGAGAAAGAAACAATCTTCAAACAGTTCCAGGAAGAAAAAATAATTTATTGCAAAGGAGTGAGAAGCAGAATGGCATCAGACTTCTCAATAGTAACACTAGATGCTAGTGGTCAGTAGAATGCAGAATGGAGGAATGGAAGTTTCTATTAAAGGGAGGACTTGTTATCTAGTATGATGCAACATTGGGGGGAAATTAAAGATATGCTGATAACAAATAGAGAAAAAAACAGTAAAGGCATTTAGTTACTCCCCTCAAAATTATATAAGAAAAGAACACTATATTAGTAGGATGGAGGATAGAGAGGTTGCTTAAATGTAAAAGTTAAGTCCTTAAAACAACAGGAAGTCAATACAATAACGTCTAAAATGTATAAATATAGAAATAGCGGTATAGGAATATTACTTAGAGATAAGGTATTAACTGTCAGAGCTGAAAGAGTTAAAAGCAGTTGCCTCCACAGAGCAGAAGAAAATGGGAGAGGATGGGGCAAGAGAATGTAGTTTTTAATTTATTCTGTTGGAGGATAAATTGTTTAAAAACGATTTTGAATATTTTACTCGGATAAAATTTTTAAAAATTTAATGTGCCTGAGCCAAATATTGTCAGAGTAGCTATTAAAAATATTGAATTGAATTATTGAAACTTGTAATGTAAGTGAATGTTTTCATTCAAAGTAATAGAGTCAGGTATTAAATCTAATAGGGGCTAAGCTTTGGAGATAAAAATTGGGTAAGCTCTATCTCTCATATAGCTTAGTTTCAGCCTTACAGCGAACTCATGAAGGTAGGTATTATTTTTATCCCTATTAAAAATTGGGGAAATTGGCCTCAGAGACAGCAACTAATCCAAGGAACACAGGAAGGAAGCGACCAGGACTTGAACTCACCCATGTTCCATAGGCCTTTTCCCATTCAATTGATTGACTCTGTTTTGTTTAGAGTACTACAGTTACTTTCCAAATGAGTTTTAACAGGAAATAAATAATGACTCATTTGAGGGAGGAAATTAAAAGACTAATCCTTGCATTGAAAAAATATTTAATATTACTTATTTTCCTACTAGTGATTTGGGCCATGCATTTCTTTTTCTCACATAACTCCGAATATTTTAGAAAATGTTTTTCTCAATTAATAGGTGAAAAATGTCTCTCACTTGCAGTGTAACTTGCTGGTGACTTGATTATTTTTAGGATACTGAGGTTGTAACTATTATTTACTCTTCTTCGTATAACTTTGAAAATATGAGTCTTCTAGCCAGAAAGGAAAATAAATGAAAAATGTGTAATGGCATTCTTAGTATGAAAGAGTCCTCTTGTGATTACTAGATGTTATTGTGATCTAATATTGTTCTCAGTTTTTTCAGAGGGCTATTATATTGCCATAAAATACTCACTGAAGCACTTATAGGTTAAATCTTTTGACATCTCTTTGAAAATTAATAACTTCAATTGTGAATTAAAATTTCATCTACCGTTGATCATTAGGGTCTTCCCGTAGCTTTATAGTCAACTCTTTTTTTTTATAAATTTATTTATAAATAAATTTATTTATTTACTGTTTTTGGCTGCATTGGGTCTTTGTCTCTGCGCGTGGGCTTTCTCTGGTTGCAGCGAGCGGGGGCTACTCTTCGTTGCTGTGAGCGGGCTTCTCATTGCGGTGGCTTCTCGTTGTGGAGCACGGGCTCTAGGTGTGCGGGCTTCAGTAGTTGTGGCGTGCGGGCTTCAGTAGTTGTGGCTCACGGGCTCTACAGCGCAGGCTCAGTAGTTGTGGTGCACGGGCTTAGTTGCTCCGTGGCATGTGGGATCTTCCCGGACCAGGGCTTGAACCCGTGTCCCCTGCCTTGGCAGGCAGATTCTTAACCACTGAGCCACCAGGGAAGCCCCTAGTCAACTTAATTAACTATGATTGATGATGTCAGAACAGTGAGGTGTGGGTGTATTTAATGTAAAATTATTTCATTGGCAAAGATTTTCCACTTCTCTAGCTCTTGAGAGTGGAAGTGTGGCTGAGTTAAGAGTGTGAACAGTAGGGACTTCCCTGGTGGTCCAGTGGTTAAGACTCTGTGCGTCCGCTGCAGGGGGCATGGGTTCGATCCCTGGTCGGGGAACTAAGGTCCAGAATGCCGCACGACCCCCCGCCCCCCGAAATAAAAGAGTGTGAACAGTGGAGCAAGATGGCATGGGTTTGACGCCTGCCTCTGCCACTTCTTTGCTGTGTAACCTTGGGCAGGATGCTTAGTCTTTTCATGCCTCAATTTTCTCATCTGTAAAATTGAGATAATAGTATTCCCTGTCTCTCAGAGTTGTTGCAAAGGTGAAATGAATTCTGTCTTTTAAAGGGTTTAAGTAGTAATCACTATGCAAGTACTGGATATCATCATCGTGTATTGAATGAAAAAACTTTAATGAAATACTAGTATGTAACATGATTTCGTTTACATGTAAAAATGTGTTTATATGTGAGTATGTAAAAATTCTGCTTGCTAGTGCTTATGTCCAACAGGAAGGACTGTTTTTGGCTATATTTTATGAATTTAAAAACAGTATTCCTGTATTGTGTATTATATACATATTATAGGGAAAGCAGTTTTTGAATCAAGAATTCTTTTAATTTTGAAAAAAATTGCATCTAATATTTAGACATATTTTACCTTTCTACAAATGTCATTCAGAAGTGTAAAAAATTTTTTTAAATAAGATAATTTATGGAATATCACATAGAATGGTCTACAAAAAGGACCAAACGGGAATTCCCTGGTGGTCCAGTGGTTAGGACTCCGTGCTTTCAATGCCAAGGGCCCAGGTTCAGTTCCTCGTCGGGAAACTAAGATCCCACAAGCCGTGCAGTGCGGCTCCCCCAAAAAAAGACCAAAAATTATAGTCTATTAAAATGTCTGCTATGTTCCTTAGCTGAGGTCTCCCTTTCTAGTATATGAGAAGAAAGCATGCATTTGTCACTGAGCAAGTTTATCTTTGCTTTCTAAAGACTCTAGCATTCTGAGTTAGTGATTTTCCTGTTGAGAATCTGTGTGTAATGAAAGATTTGCTGTTGGGATCGTGTTGTACATGTGCAAAGTATGAAGGCAGGCAAAAGGTTGAGAATTACTAGTGTTGGAAATGAAGCGCAGCCCATGTGCAATCTTACTTTGCTTGCTGTTCCTTCCGCCTCACTACTGTGGTCTTTCTCACTGCCAAGAGACGTCATGATGTTCATGCTTAGTGCTTTAAGCCTTGGTGTGTAAGTGCCACAGGCAAGTACCACAGTTTAAAGTGCCCATCTCCTTAAATTACGCTTCCTCAAAGTTCTTTCTCCCCTTTCTTCAGAGTGATTTTCTGCAACAAAGTCTGGAACCTGGATCTTAAGGCCATTTATCTGACCTTCATTTCCTCTTCCATTACTCAACTCAAAAAGGTCTTCATTATGGTTCTCTGATTGCCATTTAAAATTTGTACAAAGATAAATAAGGTTATCTCTTACCAGGATTCCCCGGACTCCACTGTTGCAATGCTTTATCACTACCTTTGTTTTCTTTTAAGAACTGTTAATCCACATACCAGTTAATCTGCCTCCAGCTATTCCAAAATTATTTTTGATACCTTCCTTTAATTGTTTTATTTATACTCTGCTTTTAATCCTAATATATTCAGATATTTTATTTTTTAAAGATTATCATCCTCTAGCTTAATATTTTAAAGCAAGTTATTGATCCTTTTGATTATGTATAACTTGAGTGAATTTTGCCCTTATAATTTACATTGTATGCAGAGGTTTTCTTTGATTCTACCTAAAGAATAGAATTCTGAAATTATAGAAGTATTTGTGCCCCTCTCCCTCAAAAGTTTTTTCCAATAACCTGGCAAAAGTACATATGCAACTGCTATTGTAGGAAAGCAGTCTACTTGCTGTTATCCTTCAGAAAAAGGATAAAGCATAATAAGGCTTATAATGATATTTGTTAGAGATTATTTGTGGGTACAGGTTCTACCCAGTGACAGTGCTAAGATTTACCCAATAGACTAGTGATATGTACCTGCAGACCTTTAAAAAAAAATTTTTTTTTGAGATATAATTCACATGTAAAATTCACCCTTTTAAAGTATTCACTGGTCAGTGTTTTTTAGTATATTCACAACATTTTTACAACCAGCACCACTATCTAAGTCCAGAAGTTCTTTTTATTATTCACTGCTTTATTCTGATATGAGAATTTGATTCTAGTTTCCTTCTTGATAAAAATTGGGAAAAAATTCAAACCCTTTTAGTAAGTCTGTACATGTTCTTATGTTCTATATGTTTTAATCTCTAAGAAGCTACACGTTTTCAGTCTTCCTGATACTGACTAATACAGATTTTTTTTTAAAAATATATTTATTTAATTTATTTATTGTTTTTGGCTACATTGGGTCTTCGTTGCTGTGCATGGGCTTTTCTCTGATTGTGGAGAGCAGGGGCTACTCTTCGTTGCGGTGCGCGGGCTTCTCATTGCGGTGGCTTCTCGTTGCGGAGCACGGGCTCTAGGCACGTGGGCTTCAGTAGTTGTGGCACGTGGGCTCAGTAGTTGTGGCTCGCGGGCTCTAGAGCGCAGGCTCAGTAGTTGTGGTGCACGGGCTTAGTTGCTCCGCGGCATGTGGGATCTTCCCAGACCAGGGCTCGAACCCGTGTCCCCTGCATTGGCAGGTGGATTCTTAACCACTGCGCCACCAGGGAAGCCCCTACTAATACAGATTTTTAAGTTACTGTACAAAATTTGAAACTGTGAGTTAGTTGTTTGAAAGAATAAGGATCATTAAAGTCCGAATTGCATTTCAGAGATTGAGCCTCTGCAGCTTCTGGCTCAATTTTATATTTGTACCTCATCATTTGATATTCTTTGGCAAGTGTCTTGTCTAAAGTTCTTCTTACTTGATTTACAATTAATTTACAGTTAATAGTGATATGTGATCAGCTTTAAGTGTCTAGCTGTTAGTTTGTTTGGTAAACATTCTCATGTAATTAGCTTTGTTTCCAGTGGCATCATCAGACGTTATTTCAGAGACAGTATATTATTTTGTTGTGGCTCGATAAACACATACCTGGTACCAGAGAAGCAACAGTGTCAGAGGGGAATAAACACCAAGCAGACTCTCTGCTTGTTCTATCTTTGCTCCCTTAACATATTTCTGATGCTCATTTATTTTAGTATATCAGTTTATTGAGTACTAGTCTTACGTAAACAATTTCCTGGCTAAACTCCACTAAAAGGTAAAGTTAAAAGGAGCCTTAGGTATAATGGTATGGTTAATACTGGTTGTATACATTATACTGATTGTATACATTTTGCGATTTCAGGAGAAATAGAAATCAGAAGTACCACAGTAAAAAGAAATAAACCTATTCAGTTAATTTACTTAGTCAACAAATATTTATTGAGCATCTGCACTGTGCCGAGCACTGTTCAGGTACTTGGGATATATCAGTGAACAAAACAGGCATTTATAAAATCTCCGGGGCACCTCCCTGGCGGTCTAGGAGTTAAAACTCTGCGCTTCCACTGCAGGGGGCATGGGTTTGATATCTGGTTGGGGAACTAAGATCCCACATGCCCTGCAGTGTGGCCAAAAAAACCCCTCTGCCTTTAGAGCTTACATTCTCTCGTATGCGGGGAGATGGACAATACAGAAGAAAACAGAAGAATTAAGTAAATTATGTAGTATGATAGATTTGTAAGTGCTGTGGAAATAATAAGAGTAAGGTTGGGCGGGGGGATTGGGATGGGCAGGTTATAAATTTGAATAAGGTGATCAGAGTAACGTAATTGAGGTGACATTTGAACAGACACTTAGAGGAGGTGAAAAAGTTTCCACATGTCTGGGGATAAAGCATTCTAGGCTGTTTTCTCTGGCAAGGGGAGGAGTAGTTGGTGGAGAAAGTGAGGTCAGGGGATCTTCTGTTTTTTTTAAGTGGGAGAAGTAACAGCATTTTCTTAGAAATAACACTATACTGGTAGGACTCAATCTAGTAGAGGCAGAAAAATTGATACAGGAGAGAGAAGCGAGCATTGCTGGAATAAAGGCCTGAGTAGGTGAGAGGGAGGAGGAAATCTAGTCCACGAGCGGGGAGTGGTTTTGGAGTGGAGTCTGGACATGCTGTGAGGTGGACGGATGTTTTATGTAGCCGGTCAGTTTACATTTCTATATATGTAACTTTCTTGTGTCTGGAGTCTTCACGTTTGTTAAGTCTTATGAAAGAAATTAGAATTTTCTTTACTGTTGCAGATGACTTTGTTAGCCAAGTAAAGCCCAGTTTTCTCTTTCTATGTTTTACAGATTTGATTAATGTTATTTGTGACATTGTGACTTTCTGTCTTGCTAATGATAATGGCATAAAGAGTGTCCATAAAACCCCAGCTGAATGAGTCTTCTGTGACTCCTTTGACAAAAGCAGTAATTATGGTTTTAAGTTTGGTTGTGTTGTCCTTGAGAAGTTCTTCTAATCAAGTAGAAATCAGACTTGTGAAGTCTGTCATTATTATCCCAAGCTTTGTGCCAATTTGTAAGGTTTTATGCTCAGCTAATATGAAGGTATGTTGGTTTTTCCTGCTACCTATTACCTACTTTCTAAGTAAGGGTTAAACTGCTTTAAGTGCCATTTGAAGTACAGTAGTTCTACTCAGTAGCAAATTTTGAAGATTTGGTTGTTTTTTTTTAAATTTATTTATTTTATTAATTGTTTTTGGCTGCGTTGGGTCTTCGTTGCTGTGCGTGGGCTTTCTCTAGTTGCGGTGAGCGGGGGCTACTCTTCGTTGCAGTGCACGGGCTTCTCATTGTGGTGGCTTCTCTTGTTGCAGAGCACGGGCTCTAGGCACACGGGCTTCAGTAGTTGTGGCACGTGGGCTCAGTAGTTGTGGCACACGGGCTTAGTTGCTCCGCGGCATGTGGGATCTTCCCGGACCAGGGCTCGAACCCATGTCCCCTGCGTTGGAAGGTGGATTTTTAACCACTGCACCACCAGGGAAGCCCTGCTTTGTTTTTTTATCAGGGGACAATTTTTGGGTTAATTGAGTGATCACTGAAATTAGATAGTGATATTCCCCCTATCACTCTAAAATGTTTAATAGTATTATAATAGGTTTTGCTTCCTTTATATTTACGTTGGAATATATAAATATATATTGGAATACATTGGAATATATAAATATAAAAGGATGACATTTATATTGTTATCCTGTTTTATTTTATAAAAATATCATTTTTATTTTATTATATTTCTCATTCTCTTGCAGTCTATTCAGCATTCTTAGTATCATTACTTATTCTGGGCATTTTTTTTTTTTTTGATTCATAAAGCTCATTTAATTTTTATTGGAGTATAGTTGCTTTACAGTGTTGTGTTTCTACTGTACAGCAAAGTGACTCAGCTATACGCATACATATGTCCCCTCTTTTTTGGATTTCCTTCCCATTTAGGTCACTACAGTTAGGTCACTGGGCATTTTGAGCACAGTTATTAGAATCTGTTTTCTTTACCCCTAATTGTGGGCTTTCTGGGAACCAGCTTCAGAATTTGTTTTTGTTTTTGTTTTCCTTTTTACTATATTTTCCTCTAACATCAGATGGATGGTTTTGGATAGTTCCTTTTTCTTTTTTCTAACTTACTAGTCCAGTATACAATGTAACTGAAAGGAATTTTTAGCATAATACAAAAGAACCATATTGTGCATCTTAGGAATATGTAGTTTGTGTATATTTGTTATTAAAGACAGCAGTGGTGCTCTCTTACCAGAGTGTTTCCTCTCCCCAGCCTGACCCCCATTAATAAAGATCTGCCTTCCCCTTTTTAAAATTAGCTTTGGAGGAATTCCCTGGCGGTCCAGTGGTTAGGACTCCAGTGCTCTCACTGTGGTGGCCCGGGTTCAGTTCCCTGGTTGGGGAACTGAAGATCCCATAAGCCGTGTGGTGTGGCCAAAATAAATAAATAAATAAAATTAGCTTTGTACTGGGAGTGTAAAACTACCACCTCCAGAATTCCTTTAATTTGAGAGGAGGATCTAGTATATTTTAGTGCAGTACTGGGATGCTTCATATGGAGCCTTTAGCTTTTTGATAATTTGGGGACCAGTGTTATTCTGTTCTGATTTTTCCCTTAATCTTTTAAAATAGCACTAAATAAATCCAGAAGATTTTTAGGAAAATGGATTGCTTTCCTCTAATGATAACCTTTTTAAAATTATTCTTTAGAAATTTAGAAAATTATTTAAAAATTTAAATTAGCCATTCTGTAGGTTGTAGGAAACGGGGTAAGATTTCTAGAATACCTGTTTTCATCAGCTTGGTGTGCTTATTCTTTGTGAAGATAAAATACAAATATTTCATTTTTTTTTCTTTCCCTAGACCAGAGGAAGAGTCTTCTTCATCCTCCAGTGATGAAGATGAGGATGATAGGAAACAGATTGATGAGCTGCTAGGAAAAGTTGTATGTGTAGATTACGTTAGTTTGGATAAAAAGAAAGCACTGTGGTTTCCTGCATTGGTGAGTAACTTCAGTATGAAAGAGTTTAATTTTCAACTATATAAGTTCATGAAGAAAACAGTTGATTTTCTTACTAGTGTTTTTTCATAGGTACAAAATGGGGAAATGGTTTTAGCATCATTCAGGTCACACAAAATTACTTTGAAAGTTATTTCTGAGTACAAAGAACTCCTGCAGTCATCCGAGAAAGGATGAAAATCATGATAATTTTAGAGGCTAGGTATGTTATACTGCTCAATTTTGGGTGAAAAATTCCTCATGCAAACTTTTAAAACTTCTAAATCTACCATGCAAAAGGCTGCAAAAGAAGAACAGAATCTTGTTTTCTACTGTTGTCTACAAATGATGTCAATTTTTCATCCTTTTTGGTAAACACTTTGTATTCTTTATCCCGAGTGTTAAGTGTTTTGCACAAAATAAGTGCCCAATAATTGTCAACTCTTACAGTTATAATTAAAACTGATGAGGGCAATTATTTTAATAAATTTAAATACTTTATGATACGTTTGTACTTCTGCATATATCCATCTATCCATTTATTGGATGCCTGTTATGTGTAAGGATTGTGCTAAGGTCTTTATGCTGATTATGAGGTATGTATTATTTATCCTCATTTAGAGATAAGGAAACTGAGTGTTAGAAGGGTTAAGTAACTTGTCAAGCTTTGGGTTAATGGCAAGCTAAAAACTTAAGTGTCAGTGTATGTGATCATTTCTTTTTTCCTAAAGCACTAAGATTCTTTGGAAGAATTTCTTTTGAAAACATGTTTTAAAAGAGCATTGTGTGTCTTTTTCTAAAACAAAAGGAACATTAAAATTTGCACTTTAGTATTTTCAGTATTAATTTAAGATTCTCTCATCATAATTTCTAAATAGTTTCCTTGATGATGAGAAAAATATTTAAAGATATACAATACTGAAAGGTTAGTAATCTGCTTAGTCAACGATTTTATCATTATTTTAAAAATCTTAGCATTAGTGATACATATTATCCTCCCCACAAATTTGAGATCTTTTGGAAAGTGATAAATAATTTTTGTCAACTAGAGTGTGAAATTGTGTTTTGAGTCAAACAATCTTGACATAGTCACATAAACAGTATTTGCATTTCTATTTTTAAAATTAGTGTTTATAAATTGAGTAAATTTTAACAAGTGCTTGGTAACATCATGTTAGAGAACAATTGCATACTTCTAGGAACTATTAATAGCCACCATGTTTTGAGCACTTTCCCTGGCCAGGCACTGTGCTAGCTTGTTCATGTAAGCACATGGTCTCATTTAATCCTAATTGAGGCTGAGACATAAGTGGTATTTACCCCCATTTTAAGGGGAGGAAATCTTAGCTTCCCTGACTCACGCAGTCCTCTTTTTTAGTTTCCTTCACTGTTTCTCCTCTAACCAAGCTTTAAATGTTGTTGTTCAAGGTTCAGAATATATCACATTGTATTCTCTTTAGGGTGATCTCATCCCCTTTTATAGCATTGGTTGCAGAGATAATAAACTGAAATGTCTTAGGGACCAAAGAAAATCACATGCATGGGTGAATGGGATAAAATGTGGATTGTAGTTCCTGTAACAGAATGGAGAGTGAACCCACTTACACGCCATCGTCAGCACTGGCCAAAGCTGTCACGTGTATGGTTTTCAAAATCCTAAGCTCGTGAGAAAGAAAAAAATGTGTGATTTTGGCTCACAGTTTTAGAGCCCTGATATTTAGACTGTTTACTCCCAAGTTTACAGCTTAGAGTTCAGACCCCTACTCTGAGCTCTGGACCTGGGTATCTATCTATCATTATCTCCACTTGGCTGCCCTTTAGTCACCTCAAAATTTAATAAGACTAAAGCTAAATTTATTCTCTCCTCCCTTATTCCCAAACATGACCCTTCTCCGTTGTTTCCTCTCCCTGTGAATGACACCATTTGCACGAGGCAGAAGTGTAAGCATCCTTTTCTCTGTCATCTCTCCACTTCCCTAATTATCTCTAATATTTCTTGTTCCTCTAATTTGCCATCAGCACCAGTTTACATCCAGGTCACCATCTCTCACCTGGAAGATTTGCAGTAGCTTCATCTCTTCCAACTCTTGTCCTTCTCTGGTCCATTTTCTTTATGACAGTCAAAGTAATCTTTTAAAAGGCAATTCTATTATGACATTATCTTGCTTTGGATCCTCCCCTTGAAGAGTTTAGATTTTATCCTCAGAATTAACATGGCCTACAAGATTGACAAATCTGAGCTCTGCTTACCTCACTCATTTAGCCCAGGCAGAACGTTAGCTACATTGACCTTTTGCGTCCTAGAAGGGGCTCCACTGCTTGCTGTGTCAGGCCCTTCGCGTAATTGTTTCCTCTGCGTGCAGCGCAGCCCTGTGGCACACACGTGTGCACACGTACACCCTTCGTCAAGCCAGTTCCTGCTCAGCTTTCAGAGCGGAGCTGAAATGTTGTGTCCTCAAGAAACTGGTCCCTGACCACCTAGATAAGGACTTATCACAATAGCAGTTAAATAAATGTGCACTTACTTGTTTAGTGCTTGTCTTTCCAGCTAGACTACAAGCTCACTGTGGGGAGGAACGGTGACTGATTAGGCCTCTGTGGTCCAGTACGGTACTTTGATGAAATAGTTAATATTTGTAGAGTGGCTGGATGAATGAATGAACAGGTATTAAGTACTTACTTCTGGACTTTTTTGAAATGATAGGAAAGTTTTCGTAGATGCTAATGCATGTAAAAGACTTTCATGAGTGAATTATTTCATAATGCCATCAACATTTAAGCAACGCTTAATGCAGTGCAGTTACAATTATGGAAATTGTTAACCTTTTAAAGACTGAACTAGAACTTACCTGTTTCTCACTCCTCTCAAACCTGTGGTGAGAATACATGCCTTTATGTACTATTGTGTCATTTTTCAGAGCTAATGAGACAGTCCTTAAAACAAATCTGTCATACTTAGCCCATTTTTCATTAAAAACTATAACTACACTATTGTTCTTGGTATATATAGTGGGCTATCTCGGGATTAAAATAATAAAAATTTATAGGTGTCTTAACGTTAGTATTACCTTTGGGAAGGCATGCTTTATCCTTACTTTAAATAATAGTTGAGATGACTTCAAATAAAATAAATATTTTATTTTGTTCATAATAAATCTTATACAGACTCCAGGAAGGTACCCAGTTTAAAATGCTTACTTTTTAGAGTGGGTAGTATTATGGAGAAATTTTAGCATGTGTTAACGTGTATATTTAAATGTAAATAATCAGTAGAACGTCATCTCTGTCTTTTTTAAGATAGAGACTGCTCTGATTAAGGTTCTGATATCTGATCCCATTTTGGTCCCTGCTGTTCTCTTAGCCCTGCTGCAGATCCTTTGTTAGGACTAGCTCTCCCTCTTTTTCCACCCCTGAGCTACTCTCATTCCAGCTTTCTATTTCTGCCTAGACTTGGTCCACAGCTTCAGTCTAGTCATAGCCACAGTTCTGCTCTCAGCACCGTGCCTGTGTCAGAAAACAATGTGGATAATCCAGAGAGCTGGAAGGATAAACTTAAAATTACTTGTGTGTGTTCCCACATGTGTGTGTAGCTGTTTACCCTCAAACTAAAATTAGTTTTTAAATTTTAAGCTGAAACTATTTTGAAAAGGATTTAAATAATTGATACTTATATAACTATCTATAAATGTGCTTTTAGTTATAATAGTTTCACACTTTTTTTAAAAGGTGGTTTGTCCTGATTGTAGTGATGAAATTGCTGTGAAAAAAGACAATATTCTTGTTCGATCTTTCAAAGATGGCAAATTGTAAGTATAATTCACTTGGTATGAAAAATATGCTGTTTTTCCAGATTGGGATGGTAAATTAGAAATTAGTTATTTCCAATGACCTTATGCTTTTCCTTCTCATCATACGGAATGTTTCAGAGTATGATCATTTTTCGTATTATCATTAAGTATAGTAGTCTTATGATATGTCTTTTCTTGTTCATTTGGTCTTTTCTAAACTAGACTCTAAGTGCTGTCTAATTTGTCAGTATTTGCCTGTGTAATAGCTGATGATTTATTGAGGAAAATTCGATATATCTACCACATCTAAGACTTGATTGATATTGATATATTTATTGTTTTTGAATGTCTAATTAGGATCTTCTCTCATTTTTAATTATGTCTACACGGGTTAGTGTTACCCTGTTGTGTAACATGTGACTTCTGCAGTAGGGCTGAGGATTAAAGTGAGTTACTATAAATGTATGTTAAGTATTAAGAAAGTGACCTTTCATGTAGAACTTTTCTGGAACTGAAAAACTATATTTTTTTCTTTCTTGAAGAATTGTGTGACTAGAAAATCCATGTATTTTATATTTTGCCTTATTGGGTGACTATACTTTAAAAGAATCATCATGCTTTAAGATTGGTGTTCGGGTTTTCAAGTTCTGAAATGTGATTTTTAAAAACAATCTATATGAAACTCACTTTCACAAAATGGAGATAATCAGAGAAATTTGAACATTGAAATTGAATACTGGTTTGATGATATTAAGAAATTACTGTGAATTTTTAAATGTGTGATAGTGATATGGTTATATTTTTAAAAGAATTTTCTTTTAAAGCTCCGTAATGAAATATTATAAATTAAATTATATAATGTATGTCTGGGATTTGCTTCAAAATAATCCAGTTGGGGTGGGAGGTGGTAGGTAGGGGTATAAATGAAACAGTGACTCTGAGCTAATGATTATTGTAGTTGGGTAATGGATATGTGGGACTTCATTGTACTGTTCTGTCTACTTTTGTATATATTTGAAATTTTTAAATAAAAAGTTCAAAAAAGCAGGCTGAAAAATGTATTTGGAATAGTTTTTAGGCTTTTGTGGGTTGGTTGAGACAAACCAAGTGCAGAAAAGATGAATGATGATTTATTAGTGTAAAACAGGAAATATATATGATGTATATGATAGAATGAACCTCTCCCAGTTGCTTGCATCCAACCCCTCCTTATGGTTGCTAAGTTCCATGAAAAACCTTAAATTATATATTAGAAGTTTGCTTGTGAACCTAGAATTCAGTTTAAGAAAAAATTGTTACATTTTACATTATAAAATAGTACATGTTCTTCCAGTCTTAAATTTAGTAATTTCTTGTGCTTATCCTAAGATGATGACCAATTCTTGCTATTTAACTTATTTTTTATTGGATTGATGCATTCTGCTATCCAAACATTTTAATTTATTATTTTCAGTGTTTCAGTATTTTTAGTATTGCATTTAGCTAAGTCCTCTGATATTTGAGAATACCTTGTTGTTTATAAAACATCTCTTAAGGTGGGGTCCTTCTGTAGATGATTACATATTTTAACATCCTGCCTAGCATTTTATTTGGGACTTGCAACCCTGTATGCAATCATTTTCATTGTAAATGTCAGTATTCCCATGTTTTCAGTATCTTTCTGTGGTAGGTAATTGGACTCTTAATTAATCTCTGTTGTATTTTTGTGGGTTTTTTCCTTTAAAATTAAAAAAATAATATAGTACTTCAGTACCAAGAAAGGATGTCCATGAAATTACTAGCGACACTGCACCAAAGCCTGATGCTGTATTAAAACAAGGTAAGGATAATCTTGGAACAAATTATAGTTAATTTAAAAACTGATGGGGAATTCCCTGGCGGTCCAGTGGTTAGGACTCTGGAGCTTTCACTGCTGGGGCCCGGGTTCGATCCCTGGTTGGGGAACTGAGATCCTGCAAGTTGCGTGGCATGGCCAAAAAAAAAAAAGTAAAAAGTATTTTTGAAGATTAAATATTCTTTTGGTCTTAAAATTTTTTTTAAGTCTTTGAAGTTACATTTGGTTCTATGTGACTTATACTTTTGTAAACCCACGTGCCTTTTGTTATCATAGGTATTCTTTTTCTTTTTTTTAGCTTATAATTGGGACAATAATCTAAAAATGGGAAAGAAAAATATCATCAGCTGTTACTGTAGTCTGACTTTTGCCTAGTAAATAAAATATTAGTTCCTGAGGATGGTAGAAACAGGAATCAAAGTAATTTTGATTTGGCATTTCTTATAACCGTAGTTCTATTTTATTAAGGAATACGTGATAATTGCATCTCTTACTTGATTTTTGGCATTATAAATAGCTGTTTATTTTTTCTTTGACCGTGTTCACTGAATCAAATAATATGCTATGTAGACTGGTTAAAAATCATCAAGAATTTATGGTTTAGAATTTATTTCCATGTATTATAAAGTGAGAATAACTGTCTAGCTAATTTTGGTTTAAGCTAATTGTTAATATAACTTTAATTCAGGCTTAACGAAAAATGTAGAGGACATATTTATAGTATATTTTCAGGTATTGTGTGTTATTACAATGACTCTGTGCCTGGTATATAATACTGTTTAATAATCTCTTTTTTTTTGATAAAACAATTAAAGATTTACCTATCTTAAAGTGTTTTTTTACTAGACACTCTTAATTTTCATTTAAAAGAAGAAAACTGCCCCTTTTCTCTTGTCTTTGTTTGAACCTAAGTCACCTTCAAATGGTAGCAGTTTTGCCATCTATAAAATGGGTGGGTGCCTAATGCCTAAGATTGTTAAGATTAAATGAGTTGCTGCATGGGAAAACAGTTAGCACAGTGCCTAGCTCATAGCAAACACTTCATAAATGCCAGTGGTGGCAGCACAGTAGTTTTTTATTTCTCTATCCTGTTAGTAGTTTTAGACAAATCAGTTGTCTTAATTTCTCCAGTTGATATAGTTTATGGTCTCTTTCCAGCCTTTGATCAGGCACTTGAATTTCACAAAAGTAGAACTATTCCTGCTAACTGGAAGACTGAATTGAAAGAAGATAGTTCTAGCAGTGAAGCAGAGGAAGAAGAGGAGGAGGAAGATGATGAAAAAGCAAAGGAGGACAACAGCAGTGAAGAGGAGGTGAGTAAACATGGTTCACGCCTTTTCAAGTGAAGGACGCGTGCTTCCTTTGTGCATTGGGATTTGGCTAAAGTCATCAATCGCTTAAATATTTTTAGCATTAGAAGTATTTCATAATACAGTTGTGCTTGTGATATTCATCGTAATCAGGTAGTTTGCTTGCTTACCTTAAAACAGAAATATGGTCTTGTGAAATTAAAAATATTAAGTATAGTTATCTCAGTAACCTCAAAAATATTTCTTAATCTTCAGTCCATAATGTATGTGTCGAATCAATATGTTATACACCTGAAATTAATATAATATTGTATGTCGTCTATACTTCAATTAAAAAAATAAAAAGGGAAAAAAGTGTTTCCTAATCTTACTGTGCTTTTTGTTTATCAGGTGGTTAAGGAAATCCCTACCTAATATAGGAAAACTCTACTTTCATATGCTTTTTACCATCATGTAGACAGCTGTCACCTCATAGTATGTTTACATCTGCATATTTTATTAAAATACCTAGTAAAGTGTAAAATATGTCTTCCATCTAGTATTAAAGGAATAAATAGCAAAAAAAGTAAAGATTAATATCTCTTTGATTCAGAGAATCTTAAATGACTTTATCTAATACAAGTGGGTAGATAGTTCTAATTAGATCATAAATAAGACATCTGTCAATTTATATGGATCAAGGAGCTAAATTTAGATTTTATTGTAGCTGTTACTTTAGGTCTAGCAATGACAAGTACTGGGAAAAGATGCTCATAATATTACCAGTGACATTACACCACTGTGCTCTTTAATGGTTTGTTGGAAAACTTTATCAAAGTTATTGGGGGAATGGTGCAGATAGTGAAGCTGCAGTACGTGGCCATGAAGTGAATTGTATTTAATGTTTCTAGGAAACAAAGATAAGTTAATGTCAATATGTAATATTTTAGGTAAGTTATGGAATTCTGCCATTTAACTGTAGTAAGCAACTAGTAATGAAATAAGATTGTTTTAGAGTTTATGTTTTATAATATAGTGATCTATGACAGTGTGTGGTGTAAGAGTTTCCCAGGCTTCAGTCTTCTTCCCCACTGCCTTTTATTTAAAGTGCTCGGAGCCATCAGTTCCTTGCTTAAAACCTCTGCAGTTGCTTCTTATCACTCTGAAAATCAAGCTTCGCTTTTAGAACCTCCCTTTGTAGTCCCACCCCTGCCTTTTTTTATATTACTTCCCTTGGTATACACTCCTCCTTTTTTTGGGGGGGGTGGGGGGGTTGCTGCGTGGTGCATCTTGCGGGATCTTAGTTCCCTGACCAGGGATTGAACCCAGGCCACAGAAGTGAATGTGCTGAGTCCTAACCACTGGACTGCCAGGGAACTAACTCCCTACACTTCTACTTATGAACATTATGTTGCAGCAACATCAAATTACATAGCTCGTTTCTACTCACCTCTGCACAAACCAATACCTCTGCCTACAGTGCCCTCCCCCCATCAGCCTGACACAGTCCTGTTCGGTTTTTTAAATCCTACTGACATGTCCCCTCTGTAAAGGGAAACTTTCTGAGAACTATCACCTTCCTCACCTTAGGAAAAGTTAATCACTTGATTTGCTAATCTAAACTACTACTATTCCTTGTAGAAATTTTTGCCTACATATATACGTGTACATACATTTATTTTCTATTTGTTTTCTCTCCTACTAATCTGTAAGCTCCTCAACGGTAGGGACTCTGTCTTACTTGTACTCTGTCGTAGTGTGTAATGTGTAACAGATGATCAATAAGTATTAGTTATCAAAACTTCTGTCACTTAGATTTATGTTTTACAAATGTTTTTGTATAAGCAGATCTGGTTTCCAGTTTAAACATTTTTTTTTAAGTTAAATACAAACTTCACTTAAATTTTGTTGCAACAGGAATACATTTGACAGTTTATGTAAGTCAAATATTGTACCTTGGGGGCATTTAAGATAATATCTACTACCTTACCACAATCCAGTGTATGTGGACCATGTTTAAGTTGAGAAATACAGATTTATCCTGAGCAAACTAATAATTGTCGTTGATTCTTCTCTTCTAATTAGCAAGCATAATAGTTTATCAACATGAGTTTTTGTTGTTTTAACTTCCTTCCTTTTTTCTGCTAGCTTATAAAATAAAGAGGCAAATCTCACTCAAACAGTGGCTTTAGGCTCATGATTTTTAAAACTAAAATGATTTATTTAGACTACCAGTTGAAAAGTATGCTCCTGACTTTTACTATTAGGACTACATTTGTTTCAGCCAGAGTAACTGTAAAGCCTAGGTGTATGTTTTGAATCACTTCCTCTGCGGTTACTCCTGATCATGTTCTGTAATGGCAGGTGCCATCACTTTTTTCTCTTTTATTTGACTCAGCACCTTGCGTAGTGCCTACACTTACCGGTGCTCATTAAATGTTTGTTGAATGGCTTGATAGTCACTGAATTGATGAGTTCTTCCATCTCACCTACTACCCTGCTCCTTGCAGGTTGCTTCAGGACCAGCTCCCTACTGCCACAGCCCCTGGCCACAGCAGCAAGAAGCTAGTCCCTCCCTTGTAATTGATAAATCGGGGAACTATTTTATTACTTGAAGATTTCCCTAAGTCTGAATCTTCAGGTATTGTAGATCAAGTTTGTTCCCCACTTTACTGATTTTATAAGCTCGAAGCACTATACAGTGGGGCCGTATATAATGAAGGATAATTGTAGTTGCAGTTAATGGGACCCACACTTGTTTAGTTCCTTGAGGAGCAATAATAGAGTTAGTTTTGATGGTGAACCCTGACCCAATTTAATATAAGTGAGAGTAGGTCTTCTTGAGCCTATGACCCTGATGAAAGACTAGATCTCTGATCTGGTAAAAAGTTCGTGAATCATTTTGCTGGTCTCATTTCTTACATGAGCATTTACATTTGGAATTGTCACTATTGAGATACCTTTTAGGACATATTTCTCTGTAAAGCATAAAATGTTCAGGCTTTCTGGTTTTGAATAGCTTAGTGTTAAGAAATAATTTTAATTTGGTAAAAAGCCTTTGAAATATTCTAGTATTAGTCTTTGCTGTTGGTAGGAAATCTACTTGTGTTAGTAAAATGCTTAACTGAGGAAAATAATATTCTATTCTTCTGTGACTAAAATTAGGAAGAAATAGAACCATTTCCAGAGGAAAGGGAGAACTTTCTTCAACAGTTGTACAAATTTATGGAAGATAGAGGTGAGTGTTTTTTCTTTTATTCATCATGAATGTAGGTATCAGATAATTAATATCTTAAAATAAGAATTCTGTTTATTAAGCTGCATGTCACTGGTAATCATGGCTATCTTTTTGATTTCCAATCACCAGCATCCTAGTATAGTGTCTGTCACATAGGAAGTGGAATATGGAATTTGACAGTATTTTGATGGATATTATGGCCATGGACCCATAAATTACTGTATTCTGTCCTGTCTGTCCCCCCACTCATTTATGGAAACCCCCCCCCCCAAAGAACTCTTACACTAGGAAACAGTAGCAGAATGGGAATCAGAGTACCATTTTACTTGAGCCTACATACATGCCTGTAGAAAAGCCTCTTCTCTAAAATCACTGTTTGCTATTCCCAGCATGTGTGTATGTTTGTGTATGTGAGTGAGCGAGAGAGAGAGAGAGAGAGAGAGAGAGAGAGAGCACACATTCTAAGATGGGCCTTATAAGTCTTCTTATAACCTAGCCACATAGAACTAAGAACAGAATTAAACCATCCATAGAGAAAGGTGACCAAGTCTCAAGGTGAGCCTGGGCTTAACTTATCGAATCTGCTTTTGTGGTTTAAGAAATAAGAGCATTGGGGGAAAGAGGAATGGATACCTAGCAATAACTTTTAATTTGCAGTGATGATGTAGTCCACCGGTAACTATGGCCCTGTTACTCTCTTTCTTATCTGCTGTTCAGAGTATAGTTTCTCCTTTCCTGGGAAGATGCTAGAAAAGGAGTGGTGAGAGGCAGAAAGCTTTCTAGCTTAAGGAGAAGGACAAAATGAATGAATAATACTTGAAAGTGCTACTGTGCTCTGTGAATTAATGTTTTTTTAATCCAGTTTTGTATTGTTGATGAGTAGAAACTGGCTTGGTCTTCTTTTTGCTCTCATAAATCATAGTGGCTACTACAATGTGGGTATCTTTTTATTCTTCAATATAAAATGTCCTTGATTCCTATATTATTTATTTGTATGAATGGAGGCTTGGCCTAAGAAGGCAGGCTATTTCTTAAGCTTTTTTGTGTAAGATAAATAAAAAAGTGAAGAAAATGAATAAAATCTAATACTAGAAAAGAGTGAAAAATGTGATTATGCCAGTCGTATGTTTTTTGGAAAGGGCAGTAAGTTTTGTATCTCTATCCTGTTGTTTTCTCTACCACATCCTAACAGTTTGATAGTTTTAGTGTCCTTCTACATTTTCATTTTTCACATGTTAGAATAAACAACACTATAGCTTTATTCTAGAATTATTCTTTAGAATAGTAGAAAATTAGTAAAATACAAAGGAAGTATCATAAAGATAACTCTCATTGTGACGCAGTTGCCCATCAATTATCTCAAAACTTTTTTCAGTTCTACCAAACCTTGTTACCCTGATTTTAAAAAATTTTTGTTGGTATTCTGTTTTGCTTCATTTAGTATTTATTCTTTTGCTCATCAGGGGAATGAAAGTTGAATGAAATCATATAAATAAGGTTTCAAAAATCTGATATAGGAAAAAAAAAATTTTAATGAAATGGGTTTAAGTACTAGATATCATGTTTTTGATTAACAAGGGATTTTTTTCCCTCATATATACAGACTTTGCACTATGTATATTTGGTGGTAATGTGTGAATCTTTTCAAAGTTTAAGTTAAAAATATAGCATGGTTCTAATATATTTCGTGTTTCCTTTAATAGGCACACCCATTAACAAGCGACCTGTACTTGGATATCGAAATTTGAATCTCTTTAAGTTATTCAGACTTGTACACAAACTTGGAGGATTTGATAATGTAAGTATTACGATCAAAAGTGAAACATGTTTTTCATACATGTTTTCTCATCTAAAAATTATCTAAAATTGTCTATTAATAAAAACCTAAGAATAAAAGGAAAAGAAAATGGAGAGTACAAGTTAGAAACAGCTAGCTTCCTCAGTCCAAATTTAAATTTAATTAAAGATTTTAAAAAATGAGCTTTCTGATTTACTGTTAAATTTGTCAAACTTTCATAAACTACCTGAGTTATAACACAACCATATTAGTGGAAATTCTTTCTTTCTCTGTCTCTTTTCCATTAGACTATAAGGGATCTGTCTTAATATTCTTTATATCCTTAATCTCTACCACTGTGCCTTATATATGTAGAAAACATTATTTGCGTATATATGCAGAAGATCTTTGTTGAACTGAAGAAATTATCTTAAGGTTGCCATGATGTATGGTGCCCATCCAGTTAAGACTATTCTGGAGGAAAAAAAAGTATTCTGCATTACTAAGATTCATCAAATTGCTTTGATTTATTATCTTATATATTTTATGGGAAATCATACATCATTAAAAATTTTTTATCTCTGTCTTTTCATTAAGATTTTGATTTAGGAATATGGATGTTTTCTTATTTATTATATATAGCAGGGTTTCTTTAAAAGTCAAATGGGGACTGCTTGGCAGTCCAGTGGTTAAGACTCCGTGCTTCCATTGCAGGGGGCGCCGGTTCGATCCCTGGTTGGGGAAGTGGGATCCTGCATGCTGTGCTGCGCGGCCAAAAAAAAAGAAAAGTCAGATGGCCTAGTATTTCAACATTTGTAATTCTCTGAGATTTGTTAGAATACCAAAACTTACTTTAAAACATTGTTGTAAACCAGATTTTTGATTTAGAATTTATCAAGATTGATATTTTTCATTCCTTGAGACTGGAACCAACAAATATAGGAATATTTGTGTGTATACACACACACACACACACACACACATATACACATATATAGTATTTATCAAACTTTTATCACATTCCCACCTTTTAATTTGGGAGTTTTCATTTCACTCTGTCTGTTAGATTGAAAGCGGAGCTGTTTGGAAACAAGTCTACCAAGATCTTGGAATCCCTGTCTTAAATTCAGCAGCAGGATACAATGTTAAATGTGCTTATAAAAAGTAAGTAGGTGTACTTGATATAGCTATATTCAATATTTTACCTAGAAAGCAGGATGGAATTTACCATATAACTGAGGCTAGTAATTTCTTCTAAGAAGAAATCCAGAGTTTTACTAGAGTAATCACTCTATAATAGCGTTTTCTAGAGTGTATTCCATGAATAGTAGATCTGTGAGAGTGTCTGTGAAGAAAGTTTTTGTGGCCAAGTAAATTTGGAAAGTATGTGTAGAAGTTAAAATGCCAAAGTTTTAAAGTCAAATAAACCCAGGTTCGAGTCCTGGTTCTGCCGGTTATTTGCTTTTTGTGCCCTTGGACCATTTATTTGTTCTCTCAAGCCTCAATTTCCTCTTTTTTTAAAGGAGATGATACTGTTTGCCTCATAGGATTACTCTGATGAGTTAATGAAATTTTACATGCACTCAGAGGTCCAGTGCCTGGCATATAAGAAGTGCTCAACAAATAGATGCTATTACTAATTCTTCTAATAGCTACTGTTGTTACAATTACTACATTTAAGAGGATGACTGTCTTTTCACTTTTAGCATCTTTTTTTAATGAATTTATTTTTCTTTGAAAAATGTTTCTGTTTGAGTAAAAAAGATTGGGAAGAACTAAACTAGAATAAATTTGAATATTAACATAGCTCAATATCTGAGCACTTAAACAGGAGAAACGAACACATATTTTAAGAACTACAACTCTACAATAACATTTCAAAATGTTTTCCCAAATGTAACTTCTTTTCATATTTCCAGATACTTATATGGTTTTGAGGAGTACTGTAGGTCGGCCAATATTGAATTTCAGATGGCATTGCCAGAGAAAGTTGTTAACAAGCCTTGTAAGGAGTGTGAAAATGTAAAAGACATAAAAGTTAAGGAAGAAAATGAACCAGAAATCAAAGAAATAAAGATTGAAGAGGAGGAGAATGTAATACCAAAAGAAGAAAAGCCTACCGAAGAGGGTATTGAAAGAAAGGAAAATATTCAGCCCTCTCTGGTAAATAGGATACTGTTGATAGTCCTTTGCCTTCTTTGGTGCATTTTCTACATCCTCTGTAAAGATTACATAGTTAATTTATTATATAATTTTATACTTTATTGTTCATGCACTTTCTTCATTAAGTGCTATTTTTGTGTTTAAAATAGCTGTTAACTATTTTTGCCTAGTGTTTTAGGAGTTTCTTAAAATAACTTTCTCGATATTAGTATTCGTTGGTACCTTTTTATGCTAACAATTAGATAATGGAATTAGGTTGACAAATTTTACTTTTGTTGGTATAGTTCCTCTGATCTTTTTCTAGGGAAGTAAAAAGAATGTATCAGAATCTATACCTACACAGTCTGATCAGGAAAAAGAGGTTAATGTGAAAAAAACAGAAGAAAATGAAAATCTGGAAGATAAAGATGATGAGACAACTGGGATAGATGAATCCCTCAGCATAAAGGTAGAAGCTGAAGAAGAAAAAGCAAAATCTGGGTAAGAAATTTGTTTTTGGTTAAGATGCATTTTGGCTGAATGAATTCTTATAATTTGCTCTTTGTATGTGTGTGTGTATGTATGAATCTAAATTTGACAAAATAAATGAGTGATTTAAATTTGCATTTATTATGTAAATAGTATTTGCCTCCTTCAGAGACCCTACTAATGCAAATTTGTAGCAAAAGATCATATTTTTGATCCATTATTCTTGCTCTCATCATGGAAATTTATGAAATTTCGAGCTAGAGAAGCGCACTTCTTACTGCCTTAACCTCTGCTGGATAACCAGATAATATAAATTTGGGAAGATGGCCTTCTCCAGTGTTTTGTAGATGGTATGTTGGCTCTAGATTTTGAGAATTGTAACCATTTTTTAAGCAAAAAATAAGAATGGAAAAGTGCTAGTAATTAGTTTTTAAAAAGCCAGAATTGTTTTGTTGTGTTTTATGTGATAGTAGCATTTACTTGTTTTGGTCAGTTTGGGATAATGAATTATTTAGCAGTGTAATCTCTGTACTGACAGTGGACCCCTGGATTTTATAGGTGATCTTTGGCATCTGATTTTGTGTCTGAGGTTTAAAAAACCTAAATATTCCCATTGTTAGTGGTTCTTTTAAATAAGTACAACCAAATATTTTTTTGATCATTTTCATATTTTTCTGAAATTTGGCCACAGCATGCAGACAAGCAGGGAAGAGAAAAAACCATGCTTAGATAAATATAGTAAAAGGTGTTTATTATACTTTGTAATATAGATATCTGTGTGTACAAATGTGTATTTCAAGTACTCCTTACTGATATTGGAAATTATTTCAACTATTAAGAAACTTAGTAAGTATTCAGCTCTTTGCCTAAAATCTCTGCTCATTTTAGTGTTCTTCTGAAATTTTGGCCACAACATGCAAATATACATGAAAAAACGAAACAAAACTGGGTTTAGATGAATATAGTATAAGTGTTTGTTCATTTTACGTGGCTATATTTCCGTGTGTGTTAAATGTATATTTGAAGTACTCTTGCTGCTACTTGGAGACTGTTTTAACTATTAAGAAATTTAGTAAGGATTCAGCTTTTTGCTGAATTTTTAAATACGTAGACATTTCCAGAGCATCTACTGTGTGGAAAGCCCTGTGATTAGCCTGTATTTTCTCTTTGTTACTAATAGTTATCTTAAATTTTCAAGGTGGAACTTCAGCTTATTTTATGGTATAAACTATATTTTGCAGAGTTTTAAAAAATCTTTCAACTATATGGCCTTTTTATTTACCACAGATATTTATAAATGTATCATACAACAAACTGAAATTTTCCTGTTGTGACTGCTTTAGAAGCGTTATGGGTTCTTCAGAAGATTTACAGGTTAGAAATGTCCAAAACTGATCTCTGAATTTTATTAGATAAGTGCAATAGAAACTTTTACAATTATAAAGAATTAATGTATAAGTATTTTTCTAGTATATAAACTTTCTCTAAGTAATTAGCTGCTACCAAGAACTTTCAGTGTCCTTCCCTCATAGTCCGGGTATGGGAGAGTGAATCATTTAATTTATGTAAAATGTCTGGTTCAGTGCCTGGCCCATAATAGGTACTAATAAACTGAAGTAGTTTTTTTGTTTTTAATTTGTTCCATTGTAAATAAGGAATATGACATCAAACTTGGGAAATTTGATATTTCTTTGTGAGTTCGGATGAAAAGTTCCTGGTCGATACATTTGGTTTCCCAAACTGTAGTTCTCTAAAAGCTAACTAATGGGGCGTGCGTGCGTGCGTGTGTGTGTGTGTGTGTTTTGTGTTTGTGTGTATGTGTGTGTGTGTAATATGTACATCAACTTAATTTTTTTAGCCTGTGTACTGGCTGCATTTTATACTTTGAAAGGCTCTCTTTCTTGGCATTCTGTGTTCTGTTTAGTTTAGTGCATTTACCTCTGATTTTGCCACTAAGAGGAGGAGGAGGAGAATATTTGCTTTGGCTGATAACCAGTAATTGTGTTGTTTGCTTCTCTATAATTCAGTGTGTTATTTGAGTGATTCCTATTTGCTTTGCGTCTGAGGTTGTACATTAAATGAGAATTTTTAATTTTTAATTTTTGACTGCTTTTTAAAATTAATACAGAATATTAGGTTTTTATTCCAGATTAAATAAAAGATTGTCCTGGCTGCCACTTTAAGTCAGGTTGTGCTTGCTGTCATTGGCATTTACCAGTTGTGCTCAGTGCGTTATATCATGTAAGATACAGTTTAGAGTTAGTTTTCGTTTTAACAATTTTAGACTTTTAATCTCTCATATATCTTTTATCTCTTTTATGATGATTCTGAGGTGCATGACAAATCTCTTTGGTACATAATCAATCTCTGTTGTAGCCACCAGAATACACTTCCTTTTCTCCCTGATGTGCAGGGGTATACTTTTATGATTTAAACAAGTAGTGTTCTTTCAAAAAAAAGTCTTAACTGTTTTAATTTTATATATGTATACTACATATATAGTATATATAAATCATTTACTTAAAGTTGTTAATAATAGTTTATCATCCGTAACGCCCTTTCTGATAATTTCTTAGATATTTTAGCCTTACTAATAAGTTTTTCTTCATTGTAGAAATGTTAATATATTTTCAGTAACAGAGTTCATATTTTTTATCTCAGATTACAGCTTGATTCATTTAATTTTTTAAGTACCTATTTATTTGACTGTAAATGAGTCTTTAAAATAGGAATAATTCTCAAGGATCTTTGTAGACTTTGTGATGTATTTCAGAGAAAATTGGCTCATTTGGTACTTTAGCATATAAGAATATAAAACTCAAGTTACCAGTGGAGGAAGACTTTTTATATAAATATTAATAGCCATTAACTTTTAAAGCTTAATTACTTAAGTTGTCTTGTGGTTCTGTTTTATGACATTTATTCATTTGTCAGCTGTAAAGTGATGGATTCTTTTTGAGAGAAAACTGTTGTAATAAGTATAGACATATTGCAGAGCAAATTAAAACTAAATATAGTCCAGAATTTCCTATTGAAATTTATTTATTTTTTTTGTAAATCTAGTGCCTGGAAGGATTTATAATTTAAGATTTTCTCCAATTTGTTGAATACAGATTTGTGGCTAATATAAAATGAATGCTCAGCTTTAGAAGGTGCATGATATTGAGAAGACCAGAATGGTTTGCATTGCTGCTTCTAGAATGCAAATGACTTTTAGTTTCATATTATTTGGAATTGGCCTCTCATATACCTATTTCTTCAGAACTTTAAAGTTGAGAGAATTGGTAGAAGAGGACTTGCAGTAAATATGTGTTAGAGAGAGCAGAAATTGTGTTGAAGTTTAGAAGAATAGAAAGAAAAAACCTGATGTGATAGTAATATTAAGTTAGTAGGATATTCCTGTGAAAGGTAAAGTAATATTTCATTTAGTATAACTTTTGAAAATTTAGTTGGAATTATTTTAAAGTTATTAAGACTAGCCATTTGGCTAGTAAAAAGTTTTGTTTAAACATCCTGAGGTTGGAAATATTTGAATGAAAAATAATTTTTAGTCAGAAAATGGCTATTAGGTGTGATGATTTTTGTTTTTGTCAACTGAGATGTAAAACACTTTTACAATAAAACATGAGAAAAATGTTACATTCGACCTTACTAGTTTCTTGCTATTCAACACAACTTCTATTCTTCTGGCTGTTGGACATTTTCTTTTAATGCACTTACTTTTCCGTTTTCATTTTCTCTGAATGTATCTTTCTATAACCATCCATGGTCATCCTACACAGTTTTAGTTTTTAATATTAAATTGAAACTCAGAGAATATCATACACTTGGAACCTGCTGTTCCCGGAACAATCACAGCCACGATTTTTATCGTTTTATGTGGTTTGGAACTGAAAAGCTTATGAAGTGTCTTTTATTAACTGCAATTTTTTAAACCTTTCAAGAGATGAAACGAATAAAGAGGAAGATGAAGATGATGAAGAAGCAGAAGAGGAGGAGGAGGAAGAGGAAGAAGAGGATGACGACAACAATGAAGAAGAGGAGTTTGAGTGCTATCCACCAGGCATGAAAGTCCAAGTGCGGTATGGACGAGGGAAAAATCAAAAAATGTATGAAGCTAGTATTAAAGATTCTGATGTCGAAGGTGGAGAGGTCCTTTACTTGGTGCATTACTGCGGATGGAATGTGAGGTAACTTGAGTTTTAGCTAGTGATTACTACCTAAAAACACTTGTAAAATAATTTCCTATTTTAATATTTAACGAATTACAGATATATTAGTATTCTAATTGAGGGCACAGTATACCCCACAAAAAACATGTAGTTTTGGCAAGTAAGTGCCTCGCTCAGTGACTTCTTACTTGTTGTTTTCAGTAGTTCAAAAGTATCCTTAGTGTCTGGAAAACTGAAGTCTATGTAGCTGATTTTTATGTTATGCATGTAGATTAATAGAGGCAACATTATTAGTGAAATGATAGAAAAATTTCTTTAAAAGGTAAAAGGGCTTTGAGCTTCTTGATGTCTACAAGCCAGTCAGTTATCAGGCTTCTTGCTCTCTTGCATTTTCAGCCACCTTGCTGCAGTAACCTCTTCTTTGTAATCTTCGTAGATCATGTTTCTTTCCTTTAGTAGGCAGGGATTTTAGAGTTGTGATTTCTTAGGAAGCTTTAGCTACTTCAAGAAAGCCTTATCTCCTCATTAACAGCTCTTGCATTACAGCCTTGTTCACAAGCCTCCGAAATTAATTTTTATGTTTGAAACAGTATCGTTGAAATGTTATGAGCAAGTCCGCTTGACTGAAATAGAGTGCACGATCCGACTGCTACTCACCTAGGGAACTGAAAGGCGAGACTGAATTTTCTTCTTGTACAAGTTTGCTTTGGTTTATCCAAAGAAATTTTATGTTTGAATTTTATCCAAAGTTGGCAAGCCAGTTTTGGGATCTGAGCATTTTGATATCTTTTAAGAAAAACCTTGTTTATTTTGGAATGTTTGATATATTTGAAGTAGCCTGTGATAGACTTGTAGCCCTTGAAAAGGTAACCATCGAAGTTTTCAGTGGTAGTTTCACGGTGTGCCTAGTGTCTTCTTCAAGGAGGAATACAGTTCTCATGCTTTATATTTAAATTGTATTCTGTGGTTTGGGAAGTTTTTAAGAAAACATCATCGCAAATTCTCTGTTTCTTAAAAAAAATACACTCTCTGTTTCTTAAAAGAACAATTTTTGTTGTCCTTCTGCAGCAGTAGGAAGCTCTAGAAGCATTATCTTCTGATTACGTTTCTTAATTTGAGAGAAGTACAATTCTGATCCATTCTGGAGCTTGGAAGAAAATAGCAACTTAAGTCATAAGGAAATGTTTAGGAGTTTTGTTTGGGACTTTTTCTTTATTATTTCTACCAAGAAGGTTAAAAAAGTTTTGGATTTTAAGAATGCCTATCATCAGTATTGTCCTGATGAAACATAAGCTTTCCAGATACCTCTTTCAACATCGTGTGTAATTTATCCTTTTGGCTGTTGGTTCTTACGCTGCCCCTGTGGTGCATGATTTTCCTCACCTGAAGGGCTGACTATTAATGATCATGTTCAAAGGAAGATACTTGAGATCTCAGATAGAGCTGTTATCAGAATATTTTCCTGTTTTTGATGTTTAATCATTTTGATTTTACTAAATGATCTTCCTGAATATAAATGTAGAGGGAGTTCCACTTTGGCATAGGATGTAAATGTAAATGTTGAATATGTTAGTTTAAAGTTAGGAAGGAAAAATTGAATCAGCAAAAATTAATAATTACTAAGTAATGCCCACAAGATGGATAATCTGAGCTACATCATCTTTTACCTCTTTTTTCCAGTTCTTTTCTTCTAGTTATTTTGCTAGTTTATATAATGAGGCAGTTTTCCTAGTGGCCTTTATAAAATGCTTTAAATTCTGTGACGAACGGATAGAATTTAGGCGTTCTCAAGTTTCACTGTAATGAGGGCTTGATTATTTTCTGTTAATTATCTCATTAAACAGAAGGGGCTTTGTAGATATAAGAATTGAGACATTCATAAAATTATTCTACAATTAAGATGCAACTTCGTTTTGTTAAGAAAAGATTTACTAAAGGACAGCGTAATCCTATCCTAGGAGCACTTGGATTTTAGAGGGTAAAAAGAATGTTCAGTACTTGAGCTTTGAAATTGATAGGGGGTTGGGTAGGGTAAGGGAGGATTTTAAATTGAGGCATTCAAGTTTTTAATAATATAGAAAAGAAAAACAAGACCTAGTTCAACAAGACATGCTTGTGTTAACGAGAAGGATGCCATCTACTTCTGACGACTCACACGTTTGTATGGTATGAACGTTCAAAAGAAGAAAACTTAACCATCTTGATGAAGACCTGTAGGGTGGATCTCTACAGACTCCAGCGTCATAGAGAAAACAATTGTACTTCAGTAGATGAAGCAGTTAATTTTCTTGTAGTCAACATAACAGTATTCCTATTTCTCTCTGGATTAATAACCAAAGAGTCTGTCTTATTGATGAATAAGCAATAATTACGATTTTTTGCTGTTCCTTCATGTCTGAAGCTAATCTAATGAGGACCTCAACAAATCCTCATCAGCTCTACAACTGTTTTCCTATTATTTTGGGGATCTTCAGCTTGATCTCTGAATTTACACTTGAGATGTGCAATTAGAAATGAAGATTTATGCATGAAGTTTCATAAAAATAGTTTTATCTTCATTGGCAGTCGTTTATTACAACAGCATTTTGGAAATTTTGTATGGAGATGTTTGAGTTTTGTTTGATGTGAAACATTTTCCATCAAGCAGGTTTTTCTTAAAGAAAATAAGAATATCTTTCTTAGTTAGAAGAATACTGTTTTTCTTGTAATTTCTACATTTTTCGTTTTTTTCTAAAGTGCTGTCTAAACTTTTACATTTTCATTTATACCCCTATTTCACAACTGAAAATCTTAATTTTTTTGTTACACAAGATAGCATTTGGGCCAATTTTGTTTTTACTACTACAATGAGAAAAAAAGACATTCTTACATACTTACATCACATTTATGGGAAATAGCCAGAATTCTGGATCCTAAACCACATAATGACTTATAAATGGTACAGTATTGCTACAGAATTTTTCAGATATGGTGGCCATATGTAAAACTATTGTCCAATGCTATAGCATTTACTAGTTCACCACATGCTTTTTTACAGAATTTTTAAAAACTCGTCTAAAAATAGCATTCAATATAGAAAAATGAGAAAGTACGTAAAAGAAAGGATCACTACTAATACTGCTGTGTGTTCTCTTTTAGTCTTTTAAAAAATATATCTCCATACATTTAAAAAATTATAGTCATACTTCAGTAATTTTTAATTGTAGGCTCTCTGTTATATTTGTTTTAATTTCTCTTAGTGATGTTAATATTTTATAGATGTTGTTAGTATCATTAGCTAATTGATCCTTTTCACTCTCAAGTTTCTAGGTCATGCCATAAAACATGAGATTGATGTTTGAAAATGAAGTTACACTTTGAAATTCACTGGCCATAAACTTGAGTGTGTTGGATTTATCCTTGTTCAGTAAAACAACCAAGTGTGTTGGAACTATCTAGGCTACTTGGCATGGGATTTAAAATACATCAGTATCTTATTATGTATCGATGCTGATTTATTTTTCTCCATTCATTTCTACTTTGGCTTTCCATAATCAAGGAGTTGGGAGTTTGATTAGAGAATTTTTTTTAATATTGATGATTCCCAACTGCATTAAATGATACCCTTACGTAAAAGAAAAAGAAAAGAGACACTAAAATTTCAACTGTAAAGCTCTGAAGTAACTAACAGCAGTTAGTCCTAGTCCATATTACAAGTTATAGAAAACTGAAAGTAAGATGAATTATACTTAAGTATATTATATGAAGTGAAAATGTATTTCATTTTTAAAATACCTTATTTTTCTAAGCAAATTGGCTCCTCCTTGGAGAGGGAGTGGGTGGAGTGGGAACTAGTAAAAAGCTTTCACAAACAAATGGGTTTAATCCCATTTTTTATGAACATGCAGCTGCTTTTTATCAAATATCTTCCTTTATTTGGCAAACATAAGTTCAACCGCTAAGAAGCCAAATACTGTGCTTGGCACTAAAGGTACAAAGAAATAGTCCCTAGCAAGGAATTCATTGTCCAGGTGAGGGGAGAGCCTCTCCAGCATGTACAGCCCCCGTCTCCCCGCTGCCCTCATCCTCTCCTCGTGTTGCTCGCATTCTTCAGTCATTTGTCAGAATCTTTTTTTTTTCACCCCCATGTTCTTCTGTTGCTCTTGTATTGTTGCGTTGTAGTACCTGCTTGACAAAACCACAAGAACGCTGATGAAATCTAACACTCCTCCTACTCGCTGCCTGCACCTGGGCAGCTGATCCTGTCTGGAGGAAAGCAGACAACCACAATGAGTGGTCGTATTTTAAATTCGTAACTGTGAACCTCAAGTGGGCGCTGTATGTCCTCCTTCCATGCCCTTTCTACTTTCTCAGACTATTTCATTTTTTAAGGGAATAATTTTTAATTATTAGTACAGTTTTTATTGGTATAATTCACATGCATTATTATATTAGTTTCAGGTGTGCAACATAATGATTTGATATTTGTATGTATTGCAGAATGATCACCACAATAAATCTAATTAACATCCATCACCATACATAGTTACAGAAAAAATTTTTTTCATACTGTTTCCTATCTCCTCAAATCCCCAGCAACTCTTCCCCCATCTTTACTTTCAGCTGGTGACCTCATTGAAAAATTGAAATAAGAGAATTTCTACAGAATTCCACTACATCACCTTCTTACCTACATCTGCTGCCATGTTTTCTGCCTTCTCATCTTCAGCCTTAGGTGAACAAGCATGCTACTATCTAAAACCCATCTTCCAACTGCCATACCTTCTTGCCTAAATCAGAGATATGGTCCCAGAAATTCTCCCGTTTTTTCTCATTTTCTCGCTCTGTTCTAAACCATTCCCATCCACATATAGACCTGCAGTTATTTCTCTCATCTCAAAGAAAACTCATTTGAGCTTCCCCCTACTTTCCCTACTGTGCTGTTTCTTTGCTCCACTTCCGTCCAGCAAAAACAATTAGAGTTATTTACACTTGTGATCCAGTTTGTCTCCTGTTGTTTTTGTGTAAACCCAACCCAGTAAGGCTTTCGCCTCCACCACACCTCCAGAACGGTCACTAGGGACCCCATCTAGCCGAATTCCATACCTTATTTCTTGACCTCTTGTTACTTGCCTTACCTTAGTGCCTGACCCAGCTGATTGCTCCTTTTGTGGTACTTTTCACGTGGGTTCCGGCTGCTGCAGCTGCAACTACTTTTCTGGTTTATTTTCCTTTTCTACTTTTCCCAAATTGAAAACCACCCCTCAGTCATTCTGTCGTTTCTTATCTTTATGTGTTTTCTCCCTTTTAATTGTTCCCTTCTTTTATTCTTCTGGTATCCATTTTAACTTATTTTACATTCTGTTCCTGATTTTCCAGTCCTGATTTGAGTCGCTTTTTCTGATATTGAATTTTTCTGAATTATTTTTTGGAGCCAAAGGGATTTGACCTCCTGGAATATAACTTCCATGTAGGACTGTGGGTAAATTTTTTTCCATTGTTTAAACTTTTTATATTGGGACCACATTACATTTTGGAAGTGCATTTAATTTTAAAACATGAAAAAAAAACCCTCAATTTTCATATTCGTTCCATTAATATCCCTTACCACATCTAGAATGTTCTGTACATGCCTGGCATATGGTAACTATTAAACAAATATTGAACTAGATTGGACCTCCTGGCAACAAAATGGACGAAGAGCAGAAATTAAAATCTAAAAAAAGGGGACTTGTATATAAAAGTGATACCTATGGAATACAGAGACTAGTGGGGAATTGGGACAGATGTGGCTTAGTTTTCTCACTGGAACCTCTTCTGTATTATTTTACATATGGTAACTCTTTGCTTAACTTTTTGAGGAACAAACTGTTTTTCACAGAGGCTACACCATTTTACATTCTTACCAGCATTGTATTAGGGTTCCAATTTCTCCATATCCTTGCCAACACTTGTCATTTTCTGTTTGTTTTTTTAAATTAATTAATTAATTTAATTTATTTATTTTTGGCTGCGTTGGGTCTTTGTTGCTGTGCGCGGCTTTCTCTAGCTGAGGTGAGCGGGGGTTACTCTTTGTTGTGGTGCGCAGGCTTTTCGTTGCGGTGGCTTCTCTTGTTGCGGAGCATGGGCTCTAGGGCACGCAGGCTTCAGTAGTTGTGGCTCCCGGGCTCTAGAGCGCAGGCTCAGTAGTTGTGGCGCACGGGCCTAGTTGCTCCGCGGCATGTGGGATCTTCCCGGACCAGGGCTCAAACCCGTGTCCCCTGCATTGGCAGGCAGATTCTTAACCACTGTGCCACCAGGGAAGCCCCTCATTCTCTGTTTTTAAAAAAGTGTTTATTTATAGCTAATCTAGTGGGTATCTCATTGTTGTTTTGATTTGCATTTCCTTAATAACTAGTGATGTTGAACATCTTTTCATGTACTTAATTGTATATGATCATTTGTATATCTTTTTTGGGGAAATGTCTATTCACGCCCTTTGCCCATTTTTGAATTGGTTGTTTTTTGTTGTTGTTAAAGAGTTGTAGGAGTTCTTCATATATTCTGTATACTAATCCCTTATCAGAGATGTCATTTGCAAATATTTTCTCCCATTCTGTGAACCCACAGAATTGTCTTTTCACCCTTAATAGTGTCTTTTTAATTTTGATAAAGTCCAATTTATCTATTTTTTCTTTGTTCCTCATGCTTTTTGTGTTGTATCCTAGAAAACATTGCCAAATCCAGTGTTATGAAAATTTCCCCATTTTCTTATAAGAATTTTATAGTTTTAACTCTAATACTTAGGGTTTTGGTCCATCTTGAGTTAATTTTTATATATGATTATGGTAGTCAATTTTTTAAATGACCTCTTTGGGTAATATACAGAGCCCAACTCCTAATTAGCAGCCAAAATGGGATGGAGAGTAAGAGACTTGAATGAATGTGATTGGAAGTGCTCGTGTCCTGTGACCTTTCTTCCAGTCCCTGTCTCCTTTTGTTCCTTTGAAGAATTTTATGTCACTTTTTCAGCTTAATTTCCCTGTTCCTTCCCTGCCATACTTTCATTGTACATGCCTTTGGACTTAGGAATATTGATAAGAGTACAAAGTTGTTCTACTCAGATGCTTTGAAATAATTATTCTGGTAATGATAGAAAGGAAAGCAAGGTACTCTATCTAGGAAATTGTCTGCTTTATTTTTATAGTTGAAAGTTAAAGAACTATAAATGAAGGCCATTTGACAATGGTTTCCAAGGAAATATCTGTCAGCCTGTTTTAAGGGGAGAAAGGGAACATTGCCCATATCTCTTTCACCAAGTCTTCCTATTCTCTTTGCACACTGCGCCTCCTCCTGTGTGCCATTCTTCTTTTCTTGATACCTCACTGCCATCTCCAAACTCTTGTCTCCATAAACCCTTATGTCACAGTCTCCTAGCCTGTTTACTTCTGTTTATGCTATAAAGCATTAAAATTAAAAACTACTTGGGAAGTCAAAGGACTGTATGTTACTGCTCATGTGAAAAATTCTTTTTCAGCATGAAAATGCTTGGTATCAGGCAGTCCTACATGTAGAGAAATTTAAACGAAAGCTTATAAACAATGAATAAGGTGAACATAAAAATAAATTTTTACTTAAAAAATGACTTTCGAGTTGATTAGTTTTTCAGCGCAAGTGAAAATAAAAATTTCCTTTGTGAAAAAGATTAATAAACTCATATATTTTTGCACTCAAATGGCCTCTCTCTCTTTCCTTCTTCCTTTTTTCCTTTCTCTCTCTCTTGCTCTCTCTCTGAGTGTTTACTTAACTGGGCCTGTTCCGTTCAATATTTTTTGTAGATTGACAGGTACATTTAATGTAAAGCATTAACTTGGACCTATTCCATTTCATAGTTTTGTAGATTGGCAGTTACATCAGTATGTTTGTCTAAATGTGCACAAACATACTAATCCCCTAAGCTTATCAAATATTAATGAAACAGACTTTGAGGATACTTTTAGAAGTCAGTATCTACATCACAAAATACAGTGAGTGCCAGAGTTGTTAACCATTTGCAGTGGTCTTTATAAGCCTGGTACAATGCTCTGATGTGTTCTTAACATTATATATTGATAGTACCTCTGCCTGAAGACCTATACCTTTGTTTCATTTTACAGAGTTAAATTCTCTAGGAAAACAGATCTATATAATTACAGTACATTTCTCTTGGGCTATTTGTGTCAAATCTTTAATATGATGGTGCTATAATATTCATGTTTTTATCATTCTACTATTATATTCTTTATTACAATGAACACCATTCCTGTTTCTTTGATGTGGATTTAACAGTGTTGTATGGAGTGGAAATATGAAATGTTAATAGCATGCTTAGAATTTTATTTTTTCAATAATATGATGCTTTCATCTTTATCTTTGTTTTATCCTAAGTACATGACTAAAAGCGTTAAATTGTAGTCAGTAGGTCTCTATAAATTTTGCTTTAGATATTCTCTCACATTAAAAATAAATATGTAAATTGAGATTATTATAGAAAATTCATAAAGTAGGTAAATATTGATTAAATTGCGTATAAAGTTTATAATTGATAATAACTAGTGCTGCTCTTCATCATGACTTGGTCTTTTTTTCTATTACAATGTCCTATTTTTTCCCTCATATTTTCTTACTCAATTAACGGGGAAAGAATTCCTTTCCATGCTAAAGAGGGCCTAAATTTCCATTTTAGATGTGAGGTTTTTAAAAGCTAAGTTAGTTTTATGACATATATTAAGTTTTTTGCCTATAGATAGGCAGGATATAAAATACGTATTGTTCAGCAATTATGAAATGAGTCTCTCCATTACAGAAAACAAAATACAAATGATGTTAATATTTCACTTATATTAACGGTTAGTTATTAGATTTTATCTTTTATAATCTGTATGCATATTTTAAATAATGAGTTTTTAAGTATTTTGTCAGTTCGGTTTTGCTGATGAAGTTATTTGTACAGTATCCTTATTCTGCATGTAATTATTGTGTGGGTTTATATTAATACATGGCTGATAATATTTCTTTGAAAGTGGTTTAGTTAGGTTTAAGCAGAACCAAAATCTGAACTGGTGTGGGCACAGTAACCATTTTGGTATCTTATGTCTGGTTGACTAATGTTCTTTTCCATTTTTATTGTTGCTAAATGATTTCTTAGAGAATTTGCCAACACATCCAAAAAAAAGTCAAAACGTTTTCTTTTTAGAACTCTGTTTTTCTCTGGTGAGAGCAAGTATGCTATGGTCTCTGAATGGTTCCTTTTAGCTTTGTATAAATATTTTAATTCAACACATTAAAATTTCAGATATTGATGTAGCTACTTTTTTCGAATGGTTCAGAAGGTTGGTACTATTACTTATGTAATGACTGATTAGTGTTGTCCTCTCTGTTACATTGTGAACTCCTTGATAAGGAGCTGTGGTGCGTTTATTACCCAGTGCCTAGCGCAGAGCCTGTCACATGATAGGTACCTCAGAAGTATTTGTCGAAGGAATAAGCCCTCGTGTAGACTTTTAGTCTGGGAGTTTCATACAATTTTTTATTTTGGGGGATCATCTGTTCTACCTTCTTCATTTTATGTAGGTCAGGGAACAGACCGCTAGAAGTTAAATGAGTTGCTCATGCATCTGTTCATTCATGTTTATTCCGTTAGTTGAATGTTAGATGATCTCAATAGACTGTTCTCAAATAAGTCAGTATATTCTTTGAAAACATTTTCCTTAGTACTTTAAATATCAGATAAGATACTTGTCTAGACTCCATGCATCAATTACAATGAATTTATTGATAACTGAATTGAAAAAGTATGGTCTAATCATTAACAGACTTACTCTTCATTTTCAAATTCAGTGTTTGTTAATATTTGTTCAAATATTTGTTTTTCTTTGTTTTTTGATGTTTGTTTTTAAATGGAAGCATTTAGTGATCTTCTTTTCCTTGTGCCCTGGCAAACTATATTTCCTTTTGTCACAAACAGGCCAATTACTCTCTTCTGTTCGTAATTTCTAAATTTAAAGTCCAACTGAAGGTAGTATAGTTTATATCAATAATCCAAACTTCCTTGTTTTCCTCAGACATTCTCATAAAACTCTATTGCTTGGATTAAAGTTGCAGGTCATTTTGTTTGTAGGCCAACCACTTAGCTTAAATTTCTCTCCTAGTTTTCAAGCTACATTATCACAGAACATGAGAGCTGACAGCAACAGGCTTGCTAGCCTTGGGGAGAAATCTAGGTATTTAACAATAATGTGGTTTCTTTGAATACCTGTTGCCCTAAATAGCTGTTCGTAGTTCCTGCATGGTAGAGAGACCCCATCAGAATATGCGTTCTAATGTCTTGATTCCCTTTGTGGTACTTAAAGCCGAATCAAGAATATTGGAGAGCCACTGTGAGGGAAGGACAGCATGTCCATGTATTTGGGAATGTTTGAGAAAAGGATGGAAGCATTTTAAAACCAAAAAATTTATATTTGACTTAGTTTTTTAAATTCTTGTATTCTTTAAGAATGTATTTTGAGGGATGAATGGATACCGTACTTGGTATGGTGCCCCAAGGAGAAATGAGAAATATTTCATGGTCTTCTATTTCTTAGCTGCAATTTTCTGCTGTTTGCCACTTCCCTGTAATTTCAATTTCTATGATGTCCAAGATATTTGAATTTGAACTAAATTTTCCCATTTTCTATCTTCTTTATTTTCTTATGCCTAAAGTAAATGTGCTGTAATCTCTTTTTAATGTACATTAAATAGACTATATAAAAAGTTTAAGTTTATATAGAATAAACAGAATCAGTGGCAGCTTTTTCTGTAGTTCTGAACTAAATTCCCTTCATTCAAGTCTTTATTCTTGGTATTCGTTAGGGAATCAGAGATCTTAACCCACTAATATTACTTAATTTAAATTAACAAGCACTAGTAAAATAAAAATTATATTGGCCTAACTCTTTCTTATATAATTTAGTGTCAGTAGGAAATGTTGCCTTTCAGGGTGTATCGTTTTGCTTTTTTCCCACATGAATTTATGTTCCTCTCCTTCCTGGTCTTTGAAAGTATTCTGTAAAGAAAATAGAACTCGTGGACTTCCTTGCTGGCCCAGTGGTTAAGACGCCAGGCTTCTAGTGCAGGGGGCGCGTGTTGGATCCCTGGTCGGGGAACTGGAATCCCACATGCCTTGCAGCCAAAAAAAAAAAAAAAGAAAAGAAAAGAGAATAGAACTCCTGATTAATACTCTAATCAGTAATTACATAAAGGGAAAGAACATTTCCTATTTTTAAAATATATACAAGGATCAGTTATAGCTATGAGTTTATTTTCTGATCATCGTTTTTTTTTTTTTTCCTTGTAAGATTAATCAGGCAACTAAAGTGCTACTTGGAACCTCATTACATTCTGAAATATTTCTGTTAATGTTTACATCACTGGTCTCAACCTCTGTTTGGTTAAAGGCATTTGTAATTTGAAAAAGCTACCTTAACCAAAATTCTCACACATTGTTTTCACCTGTTCTCCCTCCTCGTGGATTGGTTCATACTGTGCATTCTTTTTTTTTTTTTTTTTTAGAGAAAGGTAATTTTAAATTTATTTATTTATTTATGGCTGTGTTGGGTCTCCATTTCTCTGCGAGGGCTTTCTCTAGTTGCAGCGAGCGGGGGCCACTCTTCATCGCAGTGCGCGGGCCTCTCACTATCGCGGCCTCTCTTGTTGCCGAGCACAGGCTCCAGACGCGCAGGCTCAGTAGTTGTGGCTCACGGGCCCAGTTTCTCCGCGGCATGTGGGATCTTCCCAGGCCAGGGCTCGAACCCGTGTTCCCTGCATTGGCAGGCGGATTCTCAACCACTGCACCACCAGGGAAGCCCCATACTGTGCATTCTTAATGAGGCTTTTTCAGTTGCTGGTCTGGACTCTTCTGTATGCTTACTCTGAGCAGGACCTGGCCTGCCTAGTAGTAATCATTCTAGTATTACACTGTTGAACAGGCAGTCCATTTCCGGTTCTTCTCCAACTCCTCACATAGTGGTTTTTTTTTTTTTAAAGATTTTTTATTGATTGATTGATTGATTGCTATGTTGGGTCTTTGTTTCTGCGCGAGGGCTTTCTCTAGTTGCAGCGAGCGGGGGCCACTCTTCATCGCCGTGCGCGGGCCTCTCACTATCGCGGCCTCTCTTGTTGCGGAGCACAGGCTCCAGACGCGCAGGCTCAGTAGTTGTGGCTCACGGGCCTAGTTGCTCCGCGGCATGTGGGATCTTCCCAGACCAGGGCTCGAACCCATGTCCCCTGCATTAGCAGGCAGACTCTTAACCACTGCGCCACCGGGGAAGCCCCACATAGTGGTCTTTGGCAAGCCTGTAGCTTGCAAGGTGAGTTCGCTTCCATGGTTTGAGTTTCTCAATCTGTGAAATAAATTCTTGATAGATTTTTAAGGCATGTTCTAGTTCTGAAGGGTATTAATTATAATAACAACAACGTTGTGTTATTACCTTTTATGAAAAGACAGCATAAATCTAGCTGAAAAAAGAAAAAAAATCTAAAAGAATAGTATTAGAACAAGGGAATGCCTGAACAAACAAAAAACACTGAGAAAGGAGAATAGAAAGAGGCAAATAATAAAGGAGTCACAATATAATATTAGCTAATACTTACAGAACCATACATTACCGTGTAATTGCTCTAGTAGGAAACATATCTAAAGAATTTCCCAAGGAATCTCCTAAAACCATACAGAATATTCAGTAGTTTTCAAACAAGATTGTTATGTAGAATAGTAAGACCCTCGTGTTTAATTACTGCTGTTCAAGTATTTTAGAAGCGTATATAGTTTGTTTCATCTAATTCCAGAATCTTTCTTTTTTGTTTCCTGCCTGGCTCAACACTCTTTCCACCCGCAAACTCACTAAAGTTCTTCTGATAACCAGTCCTCTTATATACCATCCTTAGTTTATGTTTGGGTGGAGGAGAAAATGATTATCATATAGTGTCTGTACTCTAGTGGAGCTTAGGCAGTGAGCATCAGCCTGTACCATGTGGAGTAACCACTATTTTATTTAGGTATATGTTCCTTATACCTTGTTCCTAAGATAATTTAAACAAAATACATTACCTCTAACTCATAAAGAAATCTTTCTCTGTCACAGTGAACATTGTAACTATGGAGACAGTAACTATTTTTTGCTTGTTTGATGTGTTTGGTGCTCCATCAAAGCTACAGTATCTTGGTGATATTCTTGCATTGAAAGCTACTGTTTCAACTGAATTTGAAATATAATAATTCATGTCAAAAATCCAAGTGGAATTGAATAGTAATCTTACTGGTAGTCAAAATGTCTGGTATTACAAAATTCATTGTACAACAGGTAGTCTTTGGTTAAGAAAGGTAAAAAACTCATATCTTCGTTTAGCTTATGCTGATGTATGTGTAACCATCATGAACTGTTTTTTGTTTATCTCATAGGAAGATAGAAAGCTTGTTTTGTTTTTTTCTTAAAGTACATAACATTGATTTCCATAACTATATTCAAGTAAGAGCAACTTCTAGAAGTTCATATTCAACTTTGTAGAGGGCATATATATTTTCTGTTCATTCTTCACCTTCACTAATTTTGGAAGGAACTAAATTGCTTTCTTGTCAAGCGTCATGCAATTTTGAGTATTAATGGGAAAATTAAAATTACTATAAATGTACAGGTAGGTGCTAGCGTTGCCAGTATAAACACCAGAAGAGTGTGTTTAGTAGGAGAATAATATTTGACTTAAACTGTTTCATATATTTGATCCTCCATATGTGAGGTGCAGTCTTATTTTTTATTTTATCTTTTTAATGTGGTCTTTATACAGAACGAACGAAGTCTGAGGTTGAGAACGTCTTGACCAGGGCCACATAACTAGTCAGCAAGGATGTGTAAAGACTTTTCTAGAACTCATTCCATTCTTTCCTCATCCTCTCCAGTTATCACTGTGGCCCTCAGCAGCTTCCAGCAGACGCTGCTGTAACCATTGTGGGGCTGAGCCCTCAGCTTTGCCGCAGCCCGTGGTTTGCACCAGCAGTATAGCTCTGCCTGGGACTTGCTACAGATACAACTAGGCCTAGCTAGAGCAAGAATGTAATTTATTAGTAAGCTAATGACCCAGGTCATTTGCTTCCTGACTTAAGGTCTTTATTACTTCACTTAATACCTCTGGTAATGAGGACATTTTAATTTAAAAGCTCATTTTCAGTTGTTCATTTTCTTGAGTTAAAAACGTCAGTGAGTTTTCCCATTTTCCAGAATAAATGTAGATAACTTTCAAACATAAAAAGAGGTTAATTTGTTTTTAATGTTTCTTCTTTCTGGCTGAGTTTTTACAAAAATAAACTGTCTTTTCTTTCCCCCCTTTAAACAAATAGATTTATTGCAGTCAGTAGTGACTTGCACTCTGTAAAATTATGCAGACTGCCAGCACTGAGTGGAGAGGCCATCACGACTGCTGGCCCTCGGCTGCCTGCACACGTAGGAAGTGTCTCAGCACTGGAGGCTTGGCAGAGCTGTGCTTCCCCTTACAGCTTCCTGACACGGTTAGGAAAAATGGGCTACTTGCTGCTTACGAACACAACAAAGTATACAAAAAAAGTACAGGAAATGCTGGGATTTCTCTTAATAGCTATTGCACAGATTTGGTTTCTCACGGGGGCAGCAGAGCAAGGAGTGCTAGTCCAGGAGTCAAGAGGTCAGCCAATAGTTGACATTGTGTCCTTGGATAGGTTACTTCATCTCTCTCTTTGAGCCGTGGTGACTTTATTTCTTGAACCAGGAAGTTGAACTAGATGGCCTCCAAGGCCCTTTGCAGTTCTGAAATGTTCTGATTCTATTTACGAGTTTCTCTTTAATATGGCATGGTTCCTTCTGTGGTATGTGTTTTATATTTATGTTAATTTCCTTCAATTTTAGATATGATGAATGGATTAAAGCAGATAAAATAGTACGACCTGCTGATAAAAATGTGCCAAAGATAAAACATCGCAAGAAAATAAAGGTAAGTGCTTATTTTGCTGTATTATAGATCTTAATTAAGGAACTTTACCTCCAAAATGAGTATTAAGGGTGTGTGCATTAGTGTTAGTAGAGTTGGAAATGCTCTCCTGAAATAGCAGATTTATCAAATGCTAGATTTGCGTACAATTAAGATTGTCAGCTTATGGAAAGGCATTTTGAAAACAGTACTAAATGATCTTTGAGGCTTTTTCAGTTCCAACATTGTATAAGTCCACTCAGCCAGATTTCACTTACCAATTTCAACTGTTTCCTACACCTCTGGTCTCCAACTAGGAGTCATTAAGTTGTGTGGCTGGGATCCCTGGGGTTACTGTAATAGCTGTAAACCATTAGAGGAAGAGAAGGAGGTGTCTGAAGGCAGAGGAGAGCCTATCTGAAGCTCTTCTTTTTTCTTCATCTTTCTCTGACTATATAGGTAGTGCCTTAGAATGTGTTCACAAGACCCTGTTAGGCAAACTCTACATAGATACCGTGGGGATCTATTAATGAGCTTGTATGGAAATTAAGGTTACTTTTATGTATGATAGAATTACGCTTATTAATTCTAAGACTAAGTCTTTCTAATGTTTTATTAGAAAGTAGAACCATTAACTAGGTTTTAGAATATTTTTTAATCTTTGTAATGGCTCTTTTATACTTTGAATGGTATATATATAGTTGAAGTGTTTAATAGTTCTCCTGAAATTCAATTTTCATATTAAAAGTGAGGAGCTATTTACTTTCTGGCTAAATGATACCCTAATGCCCCTAAATACTGAAAGGTTTCCCCTAGAGTGATTATTCTTTTCTCACTGTGAAATTGGGTCCGTATTTTTAAAGTTTTGGTATAGCAACTCAGTAGCTACAACTAAGGATACTCTTGGTCTTTATTGGAAGTCATGCTACATTTAGCATTGCTCTAAGCTACTAGAAGAGCTGTGTGTGTGTGGCACTAAAAAGCCAGTTTCCTTACACAGAGCAAGTTTTAGAAGTAGTATTTCTCAGGTAGAAGATAGGGTAGGGGTAGGAGAAGCAATGTTAGAATATTACACTTGGGGAATTTTTTCTAAATATTTATTTAGTTCTCAATTTAGTTCTCGGCCCCTTCCAGGCATTTAAAATTCTTGGTCATAAGGGAAGAGGCATGTGAATTTTGAAAAAGCTTCCTAGAAAATATTTAATATTGTATACCCATCACTCGATCTCATCTGACTATGAGAACCACTATTTTCAAGGCTGTCCTCTGATAGGCGTTAAAAGCCATATTTGAAATTTGCATGGGGTAGACTATTTCTGCCTTCATAATGCATGGTGTATTATGATCTCTGGTATAAAGTGATGAAAAGGCTGGCAAGAATAGGAAAATGAGAACAGCACTAATCATTGAGAGGTTTTGGTAGTCTTCCTACACAAAAGCCGCCTCAGTGCATCCAGAGAATTCAGCCCAGGTGCTCTAAGTCAGTGGATCTCACACTTGAGCATGTGTTACAGTCACCTGAAGGACTTGTTGAAACTCAGATTGCTTGGCCCCATCCCCAGCGTTTCTGATTCACTAGATCTGAGTCTGGTTCAAGGAGTTTTCACTTCTAACAAATTCCCAGAAGATGCTAATGTCGCTGGGCCAGAGTCCACACTTAGAGAACCACTACCCTAAACAGAATAACTTCTCTGTGTATCCAGAATGATACTAATTATGTACGATCTTTGGGAGAATTGTGAAAATAGCCACTCACGTTCTGTATTCTCACTATATAACAGGACTTCAGAATTGTTTACGTCTACGTAGTGCTCTACATTATCATTTAGAAGCTTGTCTAAATTATTTTTCCTATAAATTTTTTTAAAAGAATTAATTAATTAATTAATTAATTTATCCTTGGCTGCGTTGGGTCTTCTTTGCTGTGCGTGGGCTTTCTCTAGTTGCCGTGAGTGGGGGCTACTCTTTGTTGCGGTGCGTGGGCTTCTCATTGCGGTGGCTTCTCTTGTTGTGGAACACCGACTCTAGGCCCACGGGCTTCAGTAGTTGTGGCACAAGAGCTCAGTAGTTGTGGCTCACGGGCTCTAGAGCGCAGGCTCAGTAGTTGTGGCGCACGGGTTTAGTTGCTCCGCGACATGTGGGATCTTCCCGGACCAGGGCTCAAACCCGTGTCCCCTGCATTGGCAGGTGGGTTCTTAACCACTGTGCCACCAGGGAAGTCCTATAAATTATTTTTAAAACAAATTTAAAAAATAGTTTCCAAGAAATATATTAACCTCTGCTCATCTATTCGTAAATAGAGAATTTCAGAAAATTTCTCATTTTTTCCTGAAACATTATCAGTGATACAGGAAGCTTGCCCCACTGACTTGACTTTATAGCAAGTCATTTGTTTGTTACTCCCAGCTATCGACTGAATGAAGATATTTGAAGTTGTGTCATTCCCAACTCTCATTTTATATTGAGAATCTTACAGGTTTTAGAACTACCAGCTTGAAATTATGTTTCTTTTTTTTTTTTTAGTGAATATTTAATTTAAGCCTATTTTGATTTAATTTTTACAGAATTTGTAACACCAATTTTTAGCAGTATGGAAGTTTGCTAGTCTTAATTGCCTATCTGATTGCTAATTTATTTCCACTATTAAAATACAAATATTAGACAGAAACTTATTTCTCATCCTGTAGTATTTGTTAAATAACTTTGAAAAAACATTTCTGACTGTTTTGTGGGCCTTTTTGTATTCTTTTATGTTTTTTAATAATAGTCTGTAACGTTGAGTTAAAAATGAGTTTTAACATTGTTACTAATAAATGCCTCATGATGTATTATGGCTAACATGGGATACCTTTTTTTTTTTCTTAACCTAGAATAAATTAGACAAAGAAAAAGACAAAGATGAAAAGTATTCTCCTAAGAACTGTAAACTTCGGCGCTTGTCAAAACCACCATTTCAGACAAATCCATCTCCTGAAATGGTATCCAAATTGGATCTTACTGATGCCAAAAACTCTGATACAGCTCATATTAAATCCATAGAAATCACTTCTATCCTTAATGGACTTCAAGGTAAGCATAACAAGCATCCTGTTGCATGCAAGTATTTGTTTTAATTTTTGTGTTAATTTTTATAAACCAAATTCTATAAAGGTAATTCAGTGACAGTATCAAATTCTCTTTTTTTAATTGAACCAGAATTTTGTTGACTCTCTTATTACTTGAAATAAAATCAGCCATTGATTGAGGCTTGGAAATATTTCTGTTATTAGTAGATCTGAGGGCACCATTAGATTTTAGTTAAAATTTAATATTCAACCTCTAGTACTATTACTGTGTTTTTTTCAGGTACCATCCTTTCTGTAGCCATGTAAAACATAGTTTGTATTATGCAATATCAGACTATAAAATTATACTGAACTTTTTGTAAAGAATACCAAACTTTGCTTATCTTGATTATATTTATTATGATCTCTTTTATGATGTCCTGAGTGCTTACTGTTTAAGGCAGAATGAAGTTTAACAAATAATAAAAGTGATGAGTACTGGAGGGGAAGATTTTTGTAAATCTGACTGGCAGGGAAGAGAGAATCTGATCTATCAAATGAAGTAAAAGAATGTATCTCCATAAAACTACTTTACATTTCTTAAAAAAAAAACAAACTTTACATTTCTTATAACTTAAGAGAGTTTGGATTTTTATTGATTTTGAATATAATGGAAATTGTTTTTGTCTCTTATTTCAGTTGGATATTTATATTTATTATTTGTAAATATCTAAATATTCTAAAGTTCATTTTTCATAATTTTCTACTATATCAGATATACAGAACAGTATATGGAAATATATGTATAATTTAAAGAATAATGATATTGTATGTCTACCACAGTGGTGAACAAGTAGTATTTACTTAAAATAGTTATGTCTCCCTGAAAAGTAATTAATATTCTGACTTAACCATTCTTTTACTTTTCTTTAGAATTATATTAAACCTATATATATTCCTAAAGAGGATATTATTTAGTTTTCTTGAAACTGTGGCGAGCGTAAACCTAGCTATGTAAAAAAGGCAGTATTTCCACTTAGATGAAGGCTCCCTGAGAATGTTATCTGAATAGACTCTCTAGGTCATATTAAGCTTCTTTGTGAGTCTACAAAAGCCTCTGGAAGGGAATTCAGTGGGGCAAGGTAATGAGGCCTTTCTGGGAGACATCGGGGCTCCCCACAAGAATATCTGACGTAGTCTCAGAGGATGACCAAAAGGAATAAGTTCAGTGGGAGTAGGAAGGTCCTCTGTATCTTCTGATTCTAGCCTTCCCAAATATACCCCTAGCTTTCAGGTGTAGGTCAAAACAAAATGTTTCTGCCGGGTAAAATGATGTCATTATCCGTCATTATCCGATTCAGGTAATGGCACACAAGACATTGAGGGGAGAGCTGGAATTTCATCACCAAATGGTGGAAACAAGCTAAAATACATACAAAGAATCTAGTTGATGGCAGGAGGCATCTTGGTGATGATAGCCCTCCATATGACTTTGGAAATACACTGCATGGTCTGGACTGGTTTCCTTCTACATCTGATGCACAGTTCTCTTCCTGGGAACTTTTTAGAGCTCTCTCTTCAAAGTCGTCCCTAGAATTTCTTTGTTTTGGATATCTGATGGTTTTTTTTTAACCTTCTTTGGTATACTCATTGTGGTGGAGCACATTCTCTAGTAAATTTTAAGAACAAGTGACTAAGAGGGAAGGTACATTTTTAGAGACTGTCCATATCTGAAAACATCTTTATTCATGGTTTAGCGGGGTTGGACGTTTTTCCTTAATTCTTTTATTGACATTGTTCCACTGTTTTTTTGCTTACAGTGTTATTTCTGTGACGTCCAGAGCTCTTCTAGTTTCTGATTCTTTGTATGTGACTTGTTTTATTGCTTGTTTTTGCCTTTCCCTTTTTCTGGAATCTTGAATCTTTGTTTCTAATGTCCTAAAATTTCACAGAGATTATACCTTGTGTGGATGTATTTTTATCCGCTGTGGTGTGTACAAAGTTGTTTCATTCTAGAAACTTGTGTCTTTCTGTTCCAGATAGTTTTTATGAATTATTTTGTTGATTTCCTCCTCTGCATTTCACTGTTCTCCCTCTCTCTCTCTCTGTCTCTCGACCTGCCATTATATTGCTATTGAACCTTCCGCAGTATACTCTAATATTCTTATCTTTTGGTGGGGACATATTACTTATTCTTTTTTCTTTTTCCTCTAATTTCTTAGAAATTTTCTCTAATTTTCTTTATCTTTTAATCCTTTTACTGTTTAATTTACTGCTATAATGCTTATTGACAGCTGTAATGTTTTTAATTTGCAAGAACTCTGTTTTCTGCATGCTTTATACAATTCTGTTCTTGTACAATATCTTATGTTTCTGATTTTATTCTTTTTTTTTTTTTTTTACTGAAGTATAGTTGATTTACAATGTTGTGTTAGTTTCCGAGTACAACAAAGTGGTTCAGTTATACATATATATACATATTCTTTTCCATTATGGTTTATTACAGGATTTTGAATATAGTTCCCTGTGCTGTACAGGACCTTGTTGTCTATTTTATATATAGTAGTTTGTATCTGCTAATCCCGAACTCCTAACTTATCCCTCCCCACCCCCTTTCCCCTTTGGTAATCATAAGCTTATTTTCTATGTCTGTGAAATCTGTTTCTGTTTCATAAATAAATTTATTTGTGTAATATTTTAGATTCCATATATAAGTGATATCATATGGTATCAATATCTGTCTTTCTCTTTCTGACTTACTTTGCTTAGTGTGATAATCTCTAGGTCTCTCCATGTTGCTGCAAATGGCATTATTTCATTCTTTTTTTATGGCTGGGTAGCATTCCATTGTATATATGTACCACATCTTCTTTATCCAGTCACTGTCAGTGGACATTTAGGTTGCTTCCATGTCTTGGCTGTTATAAATAGTGCTGCTATGAACATTGGGGTGCATGTATCTTTTCAAATTATAGTTTTCTCTGGATATATTCTCAGGAGTGGGACTGCTGGATCATATGGCAACTCTGTTTTTAGTCGTTTTAAGGAACCTCCATACTGTTTTCCACAGTGGCTGGACCAAGTTACATTCCCACTAACAGTGTAGGAGGAGGGTTCCCTTTTCTCCACACCCTTTCCAGCATTTGTTATTTGTAGACTTTTTAATGATGGCCATTCTGACTGCTGTGAGGTGGTACCACATTGTAGTTTTGATTTGCATTTCTCTAATAATTAGTGATGTTGAGCATCTTTTCGTGTGCCTATTGGCCATCTGTATGTCTTTTTTGGAGAAATGTCTGTTTAGGTCTTCTGCCCATTTTTCAGTAGGGTTGTTTTTTTTTTTTATTATTGAGTTGTATATTTTGGAAATTGAGCCCTCGTCCGTTGCATCATTTGCAGATACTTTCTCCCAGTCCATAGGTTGTCTTTTCGTTTTGTTTGTGGTTTCCTTTGCTGTGCAAAAGCTTGTAAGTTTGCTTAGGTCCATTTGTTTATTTTTGCTTTTATTTCTGTTGCCTTGGGAGATGAACCTAAGAAAACACTGGTACAATTTATGTCAGAGAATGTTTTGCCTATGTTCTCTTCTAGGAGTTTTATGGTGTCATGTCTTATACTTAAGTCTTTAAGCCGTTTTGAGTTTACTTTTGTGTATGGAGTGAGGGTGTGTGTTCTAACTTCATCGATTCACATGCGGCTGTCCAACTTCCCAACACCACTTATATAGAAAGTGTGGCAGAAGGGAGTAGAGGTATTAATAAGAGAGAAAATCCTCACTGCTTATACGTATCAACGAATGGTATATTATTAAGAGATAACGATAGTAACTATCAGAGGAAATAGTTACAACATTTTGGAGGCTGGGGAGGGAAGAAAAGAGCTTTTGGTGTTTTATTATGAGTCTAAATTGTTTTAACCATGTATATGTATTGCTTGAATAATTTTAAAAATTCAGTTATTTAGGAACACATTGAAAAGATTAAATGTTTTTAACCATCTTAACTGTATCAATTATTTTTTACTTTTAGCAAATTTAGCTAAAGAATATACATGGACTTCTCAGTAGAGTGTAGCGTAGTGAAGATTCTAAATTCTGGAGTCAGACGACTTAAATTTAGATTTGATCTTGACTTATTTTAGCTCTTTGGGGTGGTTTACTTAGCGTCTCTAAATCCTAGTCTCCGAAACTATAAAATGGGGCTAATGACACGTTCATAGGGTTATGGCGAGATTGAGTGAGATGATCTGTGCAGAGCATTTCAAGGTACCTGACATGTAACAGTTTCTCAATAAATGGTATGTTAAAATCGTAATAAAAGCTATCATTTTTTAATGGTTAATTGAATTTATTTACTAAAATGAACATTTAAGAAATAAATTCTGTAGATACGTTTATATAAAGTCTAAGTTACTTAATTGTGTTGTTCTTTGAAGCATCTACCATGGAAATACATTGTTCACAAAATCTTGGAATGATCATTGCTACATTAAAAATGAAGGCTACACTTTTATAAGAATATAGACTTTGGAGTTAGAACAACCTGGGACTACATCCTCACTCCCCTATTTTGTGCTCATAAATTTGTAGAAAATTCTTCCTTTTTTATAATCAGCTTTATTGAGGTATAATTTACAAACAATAAAAGTCACGACTTTTATGTTTACAATTTCATGAGTTTTGGCAGAAGTATTCAGTAGTGTCACTACCAGTATAGTCATGATATGGAACATTTCCATCATTGGGTGAATGTCTTCACTTTCTGAAGCTCACTTTCCTCACTTGTAAAACGAGGATAAAACCTAGCAGCCTGGGGTAGTTATAAACGTAGGAGCTAATCCATGTTTATATTCGCTGGCACAGAGAAGACGTTGCTGGTGTTCTGATCACACTCATTGTCTTCTCTTTCTTTTCTAGCTTCTGAAAGTTCTGCTGAAGACAGTGAGCAGGAGGATGAGACAGGCGTTCAAGACTTGGATAACAACGGCAAAGCAGAATCTAAGGTTGATCATTTGACCCACACCAGAAATGATCTTATTTCAAAGGAGGAACAGAACAATTCATCTTTGCTAGAAGAAAACAAAGTCCATGCAGATTTGGTAATAGCCAAATCCATGTCGAAATCTCCAGAAAGATTAAGAAAAGATATAGAAGGATTATCCGAAGATACTGATGATGAGGAAGAAGATGAAGTCACAAAAAAGAGGAAGGATGTCAAGAAGGACACCGCAGATAAATCTTCAAAACCACCGGTAAAACGTGGTAAGAGGAGGTATTGCAATACCGAGGAGTGTTTAAAAACCGGGTCACCTGGCAAAAAGGAAGAGAAGGCCAAGAACAAAGACTCCCTCTGCATGGAAAACAGTAGCAGCAGCACTTCAGATGAAGATGAAGAGGAAAAATCAAAAGCAAAGACGACACCAACTAAGAAATACAACGGTTTGGAGGAGAAAAGAAAGTCTCTGCGGACAACTGGTTTCTATTCAGGATTTTCAGAAGTTGCCGAAAAAAGGATAAAACTTTTAAATAACTCTGATGAAAGACTTCAGAACAGCAGAGCTAAAGATCGAAAAGATGTCTGGTCAAGTATTCAGGGACAGTGGCCTAAGAAAACGCTGAAGGAGCTCTTCTCCGACTCCGACACCGAGGCTGCGGCCTCCCCGCCGCATCCTGCCCCGGAGGAGGGGCCGGTGGAGGGGTCCCTGCAGACCGTGGCCGAGGAGGAGAGCTGCTCCCCCGGCGCGGAGCTGGCCGCCCCGCCGCCGCCCGGTGCCGACGGCAAGCCCGCCGAGGAAAAGCCGGCGGAGGTCAGTGACAAAAAATCGGAATTTCCCAGTAGTGGCAGTAACTCAGTGCTCAACACCCCTCCCACGACACCCGAGTCGCCTTCCTCAGTCACCGTGACGGAGGCCAGTCGGCAGCCGTCTTCCGTAACCGTGTCGGAGCCGCTGGCCCCAAACCAAGAAGAAGTCCGCAGTATCAAGAGTGAGACTGATAGCACGATCGAAGTGGACAGTGTGGCCGGGGAGCTCCAGGACCTGCAGTCGGAAGGGAACGGCTCGCCCGCGGGCTTCGACGCCAGCGTGAGCTCCAGCAGCAGTAATCAGCCCGACGCGGAGCAGCCCGAGAAAGGTGAGGCGCAGGGCTCCGCTGCCTTACGGGTTTATCGCATCTCGCGTTACGAGCGTGAGGTGTTCACACGGAGTACTTGTGTGAACATGGCAGGAACGGAAATTTGGGAGGCAGTTTGTGGTGAGGAAGAGTGGAGCGTGTTTAAAAGCTTGGGAAGACTTGAGTGTCCTCTGCTTCAGCCGCCCGTGCCGCTTCACAGCGGACCAGACACATGCTAGAAACTGCACCCGGGCCCACATCCAGACCTCCCTGAGAACTCACGATGCACTGAGTGACGGCATGGCGTGAGCGGCTTAAGTATACTTGTGTAACATTGTTTTTGCACTTGCCGTGTGCAGTTTCTCACAAACATTTTGATTTACTGACAGACCCCTCCACCCTTAACCAAACACTGCGTGTGGGGGGCTGGAGCAGCCAGCTCTGCAGGCACTGCTTTCCTCAGACAGCCGTGCCAAACTGAGTTTCAAGCCTTTGTAAAGGAATTTGATGCTTTCTTAGATGCAGAGCTTCCAAATTGAAGGACCAGTGTCTCTGTTAATAACCTATAGTAATACTCTTGATTTTTCCGTGAAGTTGAAATTAGTACTTCCCGAAAGTATTAGTGCCTTTTTGATGGTGCCTTAGCTGTACTTTTGTCATCATTTTACTTAGGAACCACTTCACTCAGGTGTCTTTAAATTAATATGCTCTAGGCTGACACTTGGCTTTGAAACACACTTTTCCAGTATAAAGATACAGCACTAGGGTATGTATTTTATATAACATACCAGATTTTATTATGCTAACTTCAGGTTTTTAGCTAAACTTAAAAAAGAGATATGATCCAGACCAAATTAGTTAGTTCCAAGTTTTCTCACACAAACCTTTTTTTTTCCTTTTTCTAGTTTCCTTGAGATATAATTGACATAACATTATCACACAAATCTTGACTTAAAACATTTAAAAAAATTAAGTAAAAAATATAGTTGCAATAATTTTTTTTTTTCTGTACATTCACACACACAACTACTGTGATTGTGTTTGTGTGCCATACTATCTCATGGAACTGAATTATCCAGGCATAAATAGAGTAATCCTCAAAATGAAAGAAGCATTTATCACAGATGATTAGAGAGGCTTTCAACTATAATATGATAAACTTTTTTTTTCTTATAAATTTATTTATTTATTTTTGGCTGCGTTGGGTCTTCTTCGTTGCTGCGCACGGGCTTTCTCTAGTTGCGGTGAGCGGGGGCTACTCTTCGTTGCGGTGCGCGGGCTTCTCATTGCGGTGGCTTCTCTTGTTACGGAGCACAGTCTCCAGGTGTGCGGGCTTCAGTAGTTGTGACACTCAGGCTTCTCTCTACTTGTGGCAGGCGGGCTCCAGAGTGCTCATGCTCATTGGTTGCAACTCACGGGCTCTCTAGTTGTGGCACGTGGGCTCCAGGGCGCATGGGCTCTGTAGCTGTGGTGCACCGGCTTAGTTGCCCTGCGGCATGTGGGATCTTAGTTCCCTTACCAGGGATTGAACCCGCGTCCCCTGCATTGGAAGGCGGATTCTTAACCACTGGACCGCCAGGGAAGTCCCAGAATTCACTTGATTTTAAAAGTAAAAATGTAAGGGACGTCCCTGGCGGTCCAGTGGTTAAGCCTCTGTGCTTCCACTGCAGGGGGCATGGGTTCGATCCCTGGTCAGGGAATTAAGATCCTGCATGCCTCCCGGCACGGCCATTAAAAAAAAAAAAGTAAAAACGTAAGTTTTACAATTTAGATTTAGGATTGCCTTCCAGTTTAGCCTACAGTAAGCTTTTTATTTCTTGTAGCTGAAAGTTTCAGAATTAAACTCTTGGAGAGAAATCTGGCAATTGTTTTTAAGATTCTGTACTTTAATATAGATAATATCTAAATCACTTTCTTTATGTTCCGCTTTGTTATATTAAAAGAACATTAGGAAAAGTTATCTATTAGATGTAACCCATAAAAAAAAAGAAAACTGAGAAGTTACAAACAAAACATTTAATAGCCTGTTCCATTTTTTACCAACGAAGCCATGTCTTGTATATTCATGGTTGATTTTACCATTGTAACAGGACTAAGAAATATTTTGTTTTTAAAACAAACATGGCATAATTTTATCATGGTATTAATTATATTGTATCATTATAGTATCTGACTTTGGAATGGAATAGAGATAAGACTTTATTAATCTCAGGAGAAAGATTACTGTATAGTCTGAGAAACAATGCATATAATTAGGAAGATATAGAATCACAGCAGATGCTGAGGATCAGATTAGTAGCTGAGAAACTATAGTTTGGAGTAGTGATTGATCATTGAAGGCTGGGCATCGGGGAAGGTAGGACTTGGGCTCGTCCTTGAAGAACGGGAGACATTTATAATATTTTGGAATAACTTCCTGCCAAGAAGATGGAACGTTTCTTAGAACTACTATGCTAGATCTGTAAATGGTATACATGTTAACCATTGCCCTGGGAGCTAAGTTATTGTTGTTGTAAATTTATAATAAATTGTCTTTATAATAAATTTGTTATTATAATTAAGTGTGAATTACTACTAAAATGTATTCCATTAATATTATATCATTAAAATTTTCATTAATATCATTATAATACATATAATGACTATTTTAACCTGTAATTAAATCTTAATATTTTGGTTTTATTGAATTTTAACAAACTTCAGCTTTTGTTTTCAGCATATACCTTTTTTTTGAATTACTAGACTCATAAACTCCCAGTACTATACTGAGAACTATATTCAGTTTATATCTGATTTTTCTAAGAAGGATGTGCATACTTTGTTTGCTTTTTAAAAAACTCTAATTATGTGTAATAATTCAGCTCATTAATGACGGTTTATTTTAAAAATTGTAGTAATTTCTATGACAAATTATAAATCTCATAAAGAACATGTATAGTCTCAGAATTGGTCTTTTCTTCTAGAATGTGGAATTAATTTATACCTGGGGCAAGCTTGATTTTATTTTGTGTTACTTAATAATTTCTTTCCCATCAAAGCCTGTACAGGTCAGAAAAGAGTGAAAGAAGCTCAGGGAGGAGGAAGTTCATCAAAAAAGCAGAAACGAAGCCATAAAGCAACAGTGGTAAACAACAAAAAGAAAGGCAAAGGCAGTAAGTGTGAAATCTCTAAATTTTTTAAATATAAAGATAATGGTAGATATGTTTTTTTCCCCATTAAGAAAAGGGTATTCAGGATACGGGACAGTTAATATTTTGATTTCGTCTCTAACCACCCCCTCAACCCCCCAAATCACACAGAAGTCTTTTGATCCTAGGTAAATTCTAGGATTGAGCAGTTTATTATTCAGCAGTGGTACTGATTGCTGATGAATAATCAGGTAATCTTTTAAAAAATAGTAGCCAATATAATATAAACATCAACATCTTTGTTAGTTTTATGTTCAACAGTTCTTTTGCCATTATATATATTACATATTATGAAATGCTTGAATTATATATTATTTTTATTACAAGGAAATTGATTGCCTTGTAATTCTTCCAGGCAAAATCAGCCTGGAGGAGAACAATCAAGATAGCTTTAGAGCTGTAAATCCAGTAACTCCCGTGCACTACCTTTATCTTCGGTATCCTAAACTACGTATCTAAGAGCAGCTGTAAGACTACTCTGGTTAAATATGTTGTAACTCATGACTTTAGCAATGATTCTGTTTATCAACCTACAGGAATATATATACTGTATTTCTCCTGAGAGCTGCACATTTTATCTCTCTTTTGTAGACAAAGTAAGAAGCAGAAAATATGTAAAGAATTTCTTTTCAGGTGTCCCACACTGACCTCCTGCTGCTCTTCCAGGAGACTCCTGCCACCTCCACTGCCTGACCTTTGCTATCGGCCGGCTTGGCTGCACTTCAGTGCAGAAAAGGGTTATGCGGCCAGTTCCCCGAGGTTCTGCTGAGCCCATATGACTTCCAGGCGGTGAATATGGCATCCTTTGGGGCCCCGGGCGGCTGTGTTCAGCAAGGCCATGAAAGCCAAGCTGAGGCAGACCACTGCATCAGAGTGGGCCCAAGCCTTGGGTGGCTTAGCTAGGAGTTGCCAGGGGTTCCAGAGCAGCAGTGGGGGGACTGGGAAGGGATTCTTTAAACGTATGTATAAGAGAGTGGTGGAGATTCTTTATTCCCAAAACACCACAGTGGGAGGAGTTGCTGTGTGTCTTTCCTATCTGGAACACTTCTCAGGCTTTTAGAGCTTAACTATACTTTTTTTTTTTTGGTTGTTAAATGAAGAATCAGGAAATGAAAATCGATAAATTTGATGCCAAATTGATCACTTATTTGGAGTAACTGACAGGATATTCAGAGTGTTTTTTATTACACTCTGATGTTTTTATCTTCAAGACTTTTAAATGACATTCTCTAAGAGGGCTCATCTTCAGTAAGTCATTAACATATTCATATAATTGAGAGATAATAGCAGTTGACCGCATGTTCTCCCGTTTTAATTATTGGGCCTACATCTTGTTAAGTCAGAATGAGGAAACAGTTCTCTGAGAATAATTTAGTAAAGTGAATTAACTCTCATAGAATCTACAATAATGCTTTGTATCCAGAAAGAGGTAATTTATGGAAATACCAGTCCCATAACCTGTTCACATGTCAAGGTGTTAAGCATTTCCATTCTAGTCCTGAGGCTTTAATCAGCAATGGCAGATGTAACATAATTATTACATAGACTTCTGAATTTTTTTTATAAATTACTGAATATATTTACCAGGGTAAAACTGATGGTTTATTTTAGTCAACAAGCTATGATGTAGGAGTTTCTTAAGGAATCACTGTATGTATCAAAGTTCAGAGTTTATTCCCAAAGAATTCTTTATTAAATATGATGATTGTGATCACTGTTTGTGGCCATAGGAGTAGGAAAGTGTGATATGTACACAATCTGTACACAGTTTAAAATATGAAAGTTGAGGTTTCCATTATGAGTCATTTTAAAAGATGCTGTATTCTACTTTATATATATTAACATAATAGAGTTAAAAGCCATTTAAATAATTACTGTATATTTGATAGTCTACCAGGTATAATGAAAGATTAGTTTGAGTGTTTTTTAAAAATATGTTATTGGCAATTCAGGTAAGAAGAGTTTTTGGTTTTGTTTTCCTTAACTGAGATACTGCTGTGTTTATACTTAATGGTTTTCCAGGTTTTTAGGCAGGGTCTGTAAAGCAAGTTGTTTACTGTAGTAATAAATTCAAATGGTTAACTTTAAATTGTCCACTAAAATCTGTGACAGATATTCTTTGTTACTTTTCTATTTACTAATGCTTTTCTTTTTCTTTTTCTTTTTTTTTTTTTTCAGCAAATAGTAGTGATAGTGAAGAGCTTTCTGCTGGTGAAAGTGTAACTAAGGCTCAGCCCGTCAAATCTGTTTCCAGTGGAATGAAGGCTCATGGTACCAAATCTCCTGCCAGGACGCAGTCTCCAGGAAAATGTGGAAAGAATGGTGATAAGGATCCTGATCTCAAGGAACCTAGTAATCGATTACCCAAAGTTTACAAATGGAGTTTTCAGATGTGTAAGTGACATACATTAAATCAGCAGTTAAGCGGCAGAAACTGCATCCTAGTAATTCCTGATGCCAGTAATTCTGGAAGAGTGGCTGTAACCAGACTGAGAGACATAATAACCATTCACTGCAGTATAGCTTATTTGGATCTTGATTTGAATAGAAAATTGCCGAAAGATAACTTGTAAGGCATTTGAGGCACACGTCAGTGTTGATGAGGTATTTCTGCTGTGTCAGCAGTTTGCTGTAAAAGCCTGGTGTTGAGGTGGGGAGTGGGTGGAGGCATAAGTGAGGCGGCGTCTGCCACGAATCGCTGGTCACTGCAGCTGCGTGACGGGCGCGCGCCACTCCGTTATCCTGCTCCTCACCCTTCTGTATCCATGAGAAACAGCCGTGAAAGATGTTTTCTGAAAAAGAGACTACCGCAGTTTCTCACGCAGGGAGTCTTAGGGGACTGAAAGTGCTTTAGAGCGTGTGACAGCTTTCCTCCAACCTAAAAGTATTAGAAGAATCTAAAAAAGAACAAAAAGAGGGGACTTCCCTGGCGGTCCAGTGGTGGAGACCCCGCGCTTCCCCTGCAGGGGGCGTGGGTTCCATCCCTGGCCGGGGAAGTTCCACGCACCATGCGCTGCGGCCAAAAAAAGTTGATGGGACATGCATTAAGAGATAAACTTTAAAAAAAGAACAAAAAGCGGACGAAAGACAAAAATGTATCCACAGTCCTAACGTTCAAAAAAAATGCAAATTAATGTACTGTGGTGATACTGTACATGAATGCGGGATTTTTCTTTTTTGGTAAATGTGGAATTTTTAACCTCTGTGTTTAGGTCATAAGATCTTTAATTCTACACACTCATTCATTCAGAAAGTGCCGTGCATGTGGTAGTGCCGAGCATTGCTCTAGGCTGGGGGAGAAAAATCTTCGGCAAACAAATGTTTACAAGCCTATTTTTAGTTTATCTGTCTTCCTCATTTTACAGCCACACTATATGTTCTCTCTTATATATGAAAATTGTGTTCACAAATGCATATTAATGAAAGTGTTAAATTCACAGCGGACCTGGAGAATATGACAAGTGCTGAGCGTATCACAATTCTTCAAGAAAAACTGCAAGAAATCAGAAAACATTATCTGTCATTAAAATCTGAAGTAGCTTCCATTGATCGGAGGAGAAAGCGTTTAAAGAAGAAAGAGAGAGAAAGTAAGTGTTTTTACCTTACTTTACTTAAACCTAAAGCAGTTTGCGACTGTGCAGTTGGGCTCACGTGAGTTGTGTTTGTGTATCTTCAGGCAAGCTCTTTAATCCCTCTAGCTTATTTTCCTCATCTATAAAGTGGGAAAATTTATCTAAAGAAACAGTTATCTCAAACCATAATATTCACTTTCACGGAGCTTACAGTCTGCTTCTCCGCCAGAACTAATAATATTTCAGACTGTGAAGAGACTAGAGCAATGTTAAGGCAGTGATTGGGTGGGTTGCATTAGATTACCAATGGCTGGGACATTTTCTTTGAGACCCAAATGACCAGAGGAAGTGAGGGGGGTTAAAATCTGAGGGAAGGGCGTTGTCTTAGTTTTCCGGGGCTGCTGAAACAAAGCTCAGGTCTACCTCGGAGATGCTGTGGGTTCTTTTCCAGACTACCACAATAAAGCAAATATCACAATAAAATGAGTCACATGAATTTTTTGGTTTCCCAGTGCATATGAAGGTTATGTTTACACTATACAGTAGTCTGTTAAGTGTGCAACAGCATCATGTCGAAAAAAAGAAACGATGTACGTACCTCAGTTAAAAATACTTTGTTAAAAATGCTAACCATGATCTGAGCCGTCATTGTGATCTTTTTGCTGGTGGAGGGTCCTGCCTCGATGTTGATGCTGCTGACGGATCCAGGTGGTGGTTGCTGAAGCCTGGGGTGGCCGTGGCAGTTTCTTAAAATAAGACAACAAGGAAGTTTGCTGCATCAAGTGACTCTTCCTTCCATAAGCAATTTCTGTGCAATGCTGTTTGAAAGCATTTTACCCACAGTGGAACTTCTTTCCAGATTTGAGTCAGTGCTGTCAAACCCTGCTGCTGCTCCGTTAACTAAGTTTATGTAATATTCTGAGTCTTTGTTGTCATTTCAACAGTCAGATAAGTTCACTGTCTTATATGGGCATGGTTCATGGCATCCCAAAGCAATTACGATAGTAACATCAAAGATCTGTGCTCACAGATCACCATAACAAATGTAACATAATAATAATGAAAAAGTTTGAAATACTGTGAGAATTACCAAAATGTGACACAGAGACACAAAGTGAGCAAATACTGTTGGAAAAAATGCTGCAGTAGACTTCTGGATGCAGGGTTGCCACAAACCTTCAATTTGTAAAAAACACAGTATCTTTGAAGGGCAATAAAGCAAAGCATAATACAATGAAGTAGCCTGTATCACAGGCACAGTTATCTTGGGAAACTCTTTGATTGTGTGTTTGGAGAACTAGCTACTTTTAGTTCTGAGAATAGGTCCCAAGGAAGAATATGTGGTCGCAAAGAAGTTTGTTATGGTAATATTTATAATAGCAGATAGAAATCATTAACTTGTATTCTCCAATAATATATGCAAAAGACTAGGAATTAGATTAGTTACAATTCATAAATATAGTGGAACACTATTCAGCTTTGAAAAGAAAAAGAGGTAAATCTATATATGTACTGATAAGGAAACATCTCCTCAGATTGTTAAGTGTAAAAACCAAGAGTCAGACTCTATACTGTGCTTCCACTTGTGTTTTTAAAAGCGAAGTTACTAGTGTTTTCATTTTAAATGTGCATATCATATCTCTAGATTCTACGGAAAAAATTCCTCTAGAGCCGGGGTTGCAAACATTTTCTGTAGAGACAGATAGTAAATATTTTGGGCTTTGTGGGCCTTATAGTCTCTTTAGAACTACTTGACCTTATGAAATCTGCCATAGGCAAGATGTAAAGAAACGGGCATAGCTGTGTTCCAATAAAATTTTCTTAACAAAAACAGGCAGGCCAGATTTGGCCGTGGGGCAATAATTTGCCAGTTCCTGTTGTGGAGTTTTAAAGATTGTGAAGCAGCTGGTAACAGTGGGGAGGGGAATTTGGAGGGTTAGGAGGGTCCTGGATGAGAGGGAGATGAGCTTTTCCACCTTATATCCCAGCACTGAATGATTTCGTTTACTTTGTGCATGTATTCCTTAAAAAATAAGTTTTCAAACACTGATTTATAACAATGAGAGAATTTCTTTGAGGAAAATAACTGATGTGTCATTTGCTTTATAAACCAAGTGGAGGAAAATGCAGTAGTTATGATGTGATGTGTGGTAGTAGTTATTTTTCCCAACTTTAAGAAGCAATTAGCTTTCCCTTCTCATCACCATTTAATTTCATAAGGAACTCCAGAAGCAGAAACATACGGGAATTGGGAGGGGGAAAAAGATGTGGGATGGATTACAGATTTTTCCTGTTGAATTCCAAGATCTTTTTGACATTTGTTTCATTATTACGGAAGTCTGTCTTCTGTCTTATTTCCATGTCTCTGTAGACTGAGAGCACCGTTCATTCTCCTCTTTGATTCACGCAAGAGCGTTCCCTGGCCTGTCCTTTGTTGTTGCTTCTCCTGTGATTTGGCAGTGCCTCGTTACTTGAGATGCACTAGGTTTTCCTTTCTTTACATTATGGTCTTGTAAGAAGTGACTGCTCTCGTAGTGAGCTAAATGATTTTGGAGAAGACAGCAGAATTTTAGTTTAGAGGACGAGTGCTTTACTTCCTTCTGCTGTTGTATATGCGTGTTATTAAGCTGTTGGTTTCCCTTCGCCTTAGGTGCTGCTACATCCTCGTCATCGTCTTCACCTTCGTCCAGCTCCATAACGGCTGCTGTTATGTTAACATTAGCTGAACCGTCAATGTCCAGCACGTCACAGAATGGAATGTCCGTTGAGTGCAGGTGACAGCAGGACTTGCTAAAGCACTTTGCACTTAATGGCTGTTGAGAGCCACGTCTTTTTTTATACTGCACAGTGGCACAAAAAAAAAAATCAGACAAGCACTATTTTATATTTAAAAATTGTTTCTTGACAAGCTGACTTGGCACTTAAGTGCACTTTTTTTATGAAGAAAAAGTACAATGAACTGCTTTTCCTCAAGCAATAATTGTTTCCAACTTGTCTGGGAATTGTGTGTCTGGTAACTTGAAGGCCTTCCACTGTGGCAAATGGAGGCTTTTCACTGCCTGTAGAGACAATACAGTAAGCGTAGTCATTGGGCGGCCACAACATGTTAAGATAACTTACTGTATATGTATTCCCTTGTATTTTGTTAAAGCTGGAACATTTGATATTTTTCCATTTATTTATGAAAAAATATGAACCTATTTTCATTTGTACAAGCTAATTGTTTTTTAAAGCAAGTCACCTTAGGGTGGCTTTAATTGTATAACTCAAGCACATGTAATAAATTCAGAACCTGCAGTTAACAGGATATTAGACATCAATCCTGATAACCAAATATTAAAGATTCTCTTTAAAAAAGACTGAACATGTTTACAGGTTTGAATTAGGCTAAAAGGTCTTGCAGTGGCTTTTCACGCCCCTTCAAATTGGAATGGAACTACTGTACTTTGCCATTTTTCTATAAATCAGTATTTTTTTTTAATTTTGATATAATACATTGTGTGAAAAAAGAAAATGGCTAATAAACTGTATTAAATCTTAAACAATGTGTAAAGATTGTACTTAGCCAGTTCAAAGTGTATATTTATTCATAATGAATTATAACAGTTATATTTTTGTGTTTTCTTGTAAATGTTTCTTTTTCCTTAAATACAGATAATTCATTTGTATTGCTTATTTTATTATGAGCTACAACAAGAGGACTTCAGGAACAAGTAAACTTTATCGGTATGGTTCAAGGCTGTTGCTATGAACTGTCTCAAAAGGATGGCTGTTATTTTAAGTATAAATAGCTAATCAGGGTGGTAGGCCTATAAAAATTAAATGCCTTGTATAAAATCCAAAATGAACGCAAAATTGTTTTCACCTGTATTGACTTTATGTTGTATGGTTCCAATCTCTGTTCTGTTTGGCACTTGTATTTAATTCTACACCTTTGTAAGACATTTGTATATTGCGGATGTGTTCATTCAAGCTATTTAATACCTGGCACTGTTAATACACAGTACTTTACTGTACAGACTGTTTTACTGTTTTAATTGTAGTTCTGTGTACTTTTTTTGGACGGGGCTGGCATGTTTTATTTGTTTTCTGGCAATACGACGTGAGAATTTCGAAGCGTTTTGTTGTAGATGCTAACGTGTCAGAATCCTTTACATTCAACTTTTCTAAGAAAAGCATTTTCAGTCTTGCAGTGTGTGCTTACAGTAACTAATTTTGTTGAAAATGGTTTCAAGTTATTCAGATTTGTACAGGACTGTAAAGATTTGTTGACAGCAAAACATTGAAGAAAAGCTTATAGAATAAAAGCTATAAAGTATATATTAGGATCTGCAAACAATGAAGAATTATGTAATATATTGTACAAATGTAAGCAAAGGCTCTGAAATAAAATGCCATAGTTTGTGAATCCTTGATTTTGTTTCTAAAAGATTAAGTAATTTTAGTTCATTTCTGTCTCTGATGCCTGACCGAAACACATATCTCCAGCATATATTATCAGAAAGGGTAAAATTGACATCCAAAAAAGGGAATATTCTGCCTTTAGGAATTAAAAGTCCATTAGCCAGATTTATGTACAGGATTTGTTAGGCATTCTTATATCTTTGCATACACAATTTAGCTTGAGTCTGAAGATGAATACTTCTGACTTGGAGGTTTGTCTAAAGAAGAAAACCAAGATTTTTTTCTTTAATGCTTGAAACCATTACTAGCGGCTTTTTTTTTTTTTTCCTTTTATTTCTTTTCTTTTTTTTTTTTTTTGGTCTTTTAATGTAATTGGACCTTTGTGGCTCTCTTACACTTTCAGTGCACTCTACGCCATTGCACTGTGGAATCATCTGGGTATTGTTAAAACAGTAGTCAATACTCCAGCCCCACCCTCAGTCATATTTAATTGGTCTGGGATGGTACCTGGATGCTGGTCTTCTTTTAAAGGTGGCCAGTGATCTTAATACTCATCTGGGTTGAGAACCAACCACTGCATCCCTCCAAACCTTTAAAATCAATAATTAGGTTTTCTGCCCCGTTTAATGAACTTCCCACCAAGAGAAAATTTTTTCTTTAAAAAGGAAACTTTTTAAGGCCTAAAAAGGCCCAAATGTGTATTTTTGATGCACCTTTTTGATGACCCTTTATTTTCACAGAAATCAGTTTAACGTTTAAGGGATGAGTTTTAAAATCTATAGAACAGTGCTTCTCAAAATGAGGTCCTAGAATACTGGTACCTGGAAATGCTCTGGGAATTTATTACCAAACATATTTTGGAAATGCTATATATAGCACATCCCCTTCTTAGAGTTTCAGTGTTCGCATGTTAAAAACTTTAAGAAGTTTTTTTAAGGAAGTGTTTTCATTTAACCTACTGCTTTTAGACTTACCTGATCATGAAACCCTGTTTTTCAAGGAACTCCCAATATCACCTACTTGTTGCTTTACAGAAACAGTGCTCTAAAGGAGAGTGATTCCAAACTTTGTTGGAGTTGAGGTTTATACCCTTGGGCTTTTCTGCCTATTTCTCCCTTCCTCCCAGCTTCTCCGGAGAGTTTGAGAATTTCATGGCATTACTAGAATTTGACTTAAGTCTTTCCCTGGTCCCCTAAACTACATTTTACCAAACTAGTTTACAATCTCTGATAAAATTAAGATGGTACTTTTTTTTACAGTGTTCTCCAAAACCTTTTTTTTATTCCTACTGAAATAACCTGAGGGTGAGGTCTTGTTAATTTTAATAACCTGGGAAGGTTGGGGACGGTGGACCAGATTCCAGAAACCCCTAACATTTTTTACAAAATGTATTTGTATTTTTTTTAATGAAAAGAGCCCCTATAAGTTTAAGAAACTCTTCAAAGGGGTTAGTGATCTCTAAATGGTTGGAAAGCAGTTCTTAAGAACAGTGGGAATCATTTTTAAACTATCTCCAGCCACAGTCTCTTTCATACTTATCACCTTTTCCTCTAGAAGTGTGTGCTGCCTTTCATTCTTTGTGAGTCCATTTCTTCACCTTTCGTTTTAATTTTAACCTGCTATTTAGGGATTTTTGTCTAATGTCATATGATGGGTTTTGTATGTGTAAGATGTAAACCCCACGGAGGAATAGTTTCATGGTTTAGTTGTGGAAGTAATAGATATACAAGAGATCATAAAATTAAGCACTAAATTGTATGGGCAGGGAAAACACATGCATTAGAGTTTAAAGAGGGCAGTGTATGAGCACGCAAGGAATGTGATGACTGATGTGATGGTGACATAGAGGAGATGGCAAACCTTAGCATTTAACTGAGATTCATCTGGAAATGGAATGCATAGGCTAGAGTGGAGAAAGGCCAGATTCAATGACATTGCGGTGTTCCAGAGAGGAAGTGATTCTTGGAATAATGGTAGGGAGAGTGAGGAAGGAATCTGATTGGAAGACATGCTGAAAGAAAAATGAGTAGAATGTCTTCATTGGACGGTATAGGATAGATGGAGATGCTAGAGTTGAAAACATGGACAGTTGAGTTTTTCTCATCTTTGTGTGATACACAAGCCAAAATAAGGGACTCAAAACCAGTGCCAAGCAGTTGAATATTGTTTTTCCATCACATTATCTGATGTGGACTGTAAAAAAGATCACATATATTCCCAGTGACTTCTATTAAGCAGCTCTCCAAAATTAGCAAATCTGTTCCCATAGATTCAAAGTCAAGTTTGATTTTACCACTAAAACTACTGATTCAGTGATTTATCTAACGATAATCTAATATTTTTTATTGCTTAAAAGTCAATTTACCATATATTCACTAGGTACGGTGAATGGGGATACAGAGCACAGGCTGAATAAGACAACCATTTACATCTAGAGAGACTGTTGTATCTCTACTGTAAATAGTTGGGAAATTTTCCTAAGTGAGCTGGGCCTTGAAGGATGGGTACAATTTTGCAGGTGAAAATGAGGGGTAAAGAGGGGGGCGACTGTGGGGGAAGGAATAAAAAGAATAAGAAGGAATGACAAAAGGTGAAGGAATAAAGAGGTGGTGGGAAAAAGCGGGCTTTGCGAAGGTAGGCCAAGAAAACAGCATAGTTTCGAGAGCCGAGAGCCCCTTTTCTTGGTAGAATAGAGCGGAGCAGGTTACAGCTGTGGTCTCTATTTGTTTTTAACTTTATTTTGAAATAATGTCAAATTTCAGAAAAGTTGCAAGAGCAGTACAAAGGAGTCCCATGTATCCTTCAACCGGTTCACCAGTTGTTAATACCGTGTGACATACATCCCTGTAACTTCATTTCCGGACAAACCTCCCTCCTTCCTCTTCGACAACTCAGGGGTTTTCCTAAGTGTTTTCCCTTTGCTTGGACTGACACCCCAGTCCCTGCCTGGCTGATTCTTATTCGTACTTAAGGCCTCAACTACCCTCGGAAGACTTACCCCCCAAGACTAGGTCTCAGAGGTACAAACTGGTCCGGAAGCCTGGGCTCGGCTCCTCCGCCCGCCGCCTCCGCCGCCATGCACGCTGTCTCGCCCCGCAAGCCCGCCGTCTCCGCCCCCATGCCCACCGTCTCCGCCCCCCAGGGCGTCCGCCGAGACTCCCGGGGCGGAAGGGGCGTGGCTCCGAGAGCTGAGTGGCCGGGACCCGGAAGTGCGGGCTCACGTGCTGCCGCCCTCTCGGAGGCCTCGGATAAGAATGGCCCTGGAAGAGAAGAGCAAACGGAAGAAAAAGCGGAGTGCGCGGGAGGGGTGAGTGGCGCGTGGCTCGTCTGCCTGGGCCGGAGTATGCATTCGGGAGCTCGGGGCGCGACGGGTGGGGCGTGGCGTCGTGTCGCTGAGTCTCTGATGTCCGTGTCTAGAGAGAACCCGGAGGACGGCGCTTGTGGGAATCTGGCAGGAGACTATGAGGTTGGACAAGTCGCCAGTAGTTTATTCCACGGCAGGCGGCCCTCCAGAGGCAGCACGGGTCGGCTGGCTTCCCTCTTCGGCTCTTTGGAGCCTCAGCTTCAACCCATGTATGTGCCTGTGCCTGAAGTAAGTCACTGCGTTCTACCCCGAATGGCCCATCAGAACAACTTTAGAAGCAAGCTACCTTGCCGGGCATGCTTTCTAAAGTGGGGCAGATAAGGATCAATTTTAAGTAACCTTTCATTATTGGACATACCAGTGAGAGAGAAAAGATGCTACTTTAGAAAGACCACTAAATTATTAAGAAGGATGAGGTCTGAAACATACCTTCAAACTTTTAAAAGGAAACCACCAAAAAAAGGAAACGGGATGAGGAGGAAGAAAGTTCATCCCAAATCCAAAGACCGCTTTTGCAAGAACCTGCGAAAAAAATGAAACTGAAGAAGAAACTTACTGATGCAGACCGAAAGTTGGCAAACAGGTTGGTAAAATTTCTCTCCTAGTTGATGTTAAAGAAATTAGATGGTAAAGAAATTAACATTCTTATACCACTAATGTTCATTTTAATTTTTTTTCTCACTTCATAGTTATAATTTTAAAATTTTTATTATGGAAAGTCACATACATATTGAAAAGTTGAAAAGGATAAGGAACCCCATGTACCCAGCATCAGCAGTTATTAATACTTGGCAAATCTTGTTTCATCTTTACCCTATTCATTTCCCCCTCATTATTTGGAAGCAAACCTAAGACTTAGGTTTCATCTATAAATATTTCAGCATGTATGGAAAAGATGAGTTTGGTTTTCTTAAACTTATTCAGTCAGAGATCAAATTTCCCCCATTAGTTTAATTTTTTTTAAAAAACAGTTTATTTGAATTGAGATCCATATAGCAGTACCATTATAGGTTCCTCGTTAACTTTCCTCAGCCTGTCAGGCCACTGTCTTCATGCCCTTTATCTCTCTTTTCTGTCTTGGCAGGTGATCTTGTTACCTATTCTGAGAATTTTTTTTTTTTTTTGGCTGCACCAGGGAGCTTGCGGGATCTTAGTTCCCTGACCAGGGATTGAACCTGGGCCCCCGACAGTGAAAGCCTGGAATCCTAACCACTGGACAGCCAGGGAATTCCCCTGAGAGTTATTTTTTTTAATTGCTAACAGTTGTGAGCTACTACTTCTGGTTCTCTTACTGCCTGTAACTATGCACATCTTTAATTTCTTCCCCTTTCAGAGAAGGGTGTCTTCCTCCTCGTCCAAGATTAATTCAGTCACCTGTGCTGTTTATATGTACCACATACCTCTTCTGCCTCCTTAGGGTTTATGTCATCAGATAGATAGATAGATAGATAGATCCTTTTTTTTTTCTTTCCTGTATCTTTGATCTGTCCTCTCAAGATTCTCATCTTCAGAAAAGAAATCCAGCAAAACCCCATCTGCAGTCATGTGTCCCTGTTTGCTCCATCCCCTCAAACCTTCCCTTCATCATCAAGCTTTTAGAAAAAGATGTCTATACTTGCGCTCTCTTCCTTTTCTTGATCTGTTTTCTCTTCCACGAACTTGCACTCTGGTTGTTTGTTTGTTGTGTTTGTTTTTATGTGATATGACCATACTTCTGAAACAGTGCTCAGGGAAGCCATCCTGACCTAGGTGCCATATTTAGTAGGCAGTACAGCCTTTGTCTGAGTCCTCGCTTTTACATGTCACATGGTTGCTTTTCTTCTCGAAGCTGTTGGATTCTTTGATAGCAGTCTCTTCTCATTCTCCTCTTGTCTTTCTGCTCCTTCTCAGTGGTTTTGTGGGCACTTTCCTTCTGACTGTTCCTTAAATGTTGATTTCCCTCGGGATTCTGTTCTTGGTCATCTTCTCATGACCTTTTTCACAACCTTCATTCTGGGCAGTCTCCCAGTCCTCGTGGCTCCACCATTCTCATTTCTCCTTCTTGATCTATAAACCTGTATATCTGTTTGTCTACTGGCATCTCTAGCTCTGTGTTCATATACACCTCAAGTTCAGGATGCTTCAGACCGAGCTCATTATCCTCATCAAACCTGTTCCTCTGCATGAGTGGTACCATCAGCCTTCCTGTTGCCTGAGCCTGTGACTTGGGAGTCATCTTAGACTCTTTCTTTTCCCTGCATATCTAATCACTTGCCAAGTCCTAATGATGCTGTCTTTTAATCTGCTTCCCCTTTCCACCCTCTCCCTTGCTCTGGTGGGTCTGTTGTCTTCTGAGATGCCTGCAGTTGTAACTGTCTCCTTACTGGTCTCCCTTATCCAGCCTTGTCCCTTTCATAATTGTCTTCTGCTCTGCTGCCCAAATGATCTCTTTTAGGCACTTTCAGAGTCTTCAGGGGCTCCCCATCCTCTGTGGGATAAAAATCTAAGCACTTTTGCATAACAGGCATGGTCCTTGACATACTGTCTCATTTCCTTTCACTCCTACTAGGTACTTTATATACCATAGTGAACAAAAAACTAGACATTGACCCTCTCCTTACTGGAGCTTGTGGTCTAGCGGAGGGATGAAACGGTCAACATTTACTGAGGACTGACTATGTGCTATACACTGCCTTTCCTCCTCTGAGAGCCTTTCTTGTTTCTTTTATGTTTCTACACCATGTATTATACATGTTACCATTTTATGGTGAACCTTGCCTATCGCTCCAGAGACTGGACTACTGCAAGGCCTCTAAAAGTCTCTTTTATCTTTGTATCCCCAGAGGCTAGAACTGAGTAGTAAATATTTATTGAATGAATGAATGAATGAGTTTTATGACTCCTACTACCCATTCTCTCCCCTCACTCCTAAGTTCCTGTTCATTTCTCTTTTTGGACTGGTGCACTTACCCAAGTGCACCAGTACTTTACAATATTGGCGGAATTTACTTTTGACAAGCAGTCCTATAAATATTGCAGTAGGAAATCTGATTTCTCCTCTTTGCCAGATTGCTTTTACAAAGTTAAGTACTTTGCTGGTATAGTAATCTTCATAGACCCCCTGGGAGTGCTGCAGTAACCCTAGAATTCTAGAGTAGAGAATAGAATTTGGCATTGGTAGAGTGTAAACTAAATCCCCAAGAGCTTTAAGTGAGCCAACTTCTGTTTAAATGAACTTTTGTTGCTCTGCTTATTACCTGGCAGTTTTAACCTATCTTCAGAAACTGACCTTAACTTTTTCTAACTCTTGAGTTTCCTAAAGATACCAGTCACTTTTTGATAATGCTGTTTAAATGTAGATGTATTTGTGAATGGTAAGTTGATATGTAGGAAGGCCAGAAGTAGATGGGAAGTGTTTCTAATCAATGTGCTTTGTCAAATACTAGACCTGACTTCCATGACTTTTTTTTTTTTTTAACTTAAAAAGAGAAAATGCTTTAGCAAGTGCTGATTTAGAAGAAGAAATTCACCAGAAACAAGGGAAGAAAAGGAAAAATTCTCAATCTGGTGTTAAAATTGCCGATAAAGAAGTACTTGATGATGTAGATCAGACAGTTGTAAATCAAAGAAAGAAAATTCAAACCAACCAAGAAGAGAGATTAAAGAATGAGAGAACTGTGTTTGTTGGGAATTTGCCTGTCACCTGTAATAAGAAGGTGAGTGTGTAGTCTGTATACTGTTAACATGCAGAGAAATTAGTAATTCATGATTTTGTTTACTGTCACTTTATTAAATAAGTCATTAATATATAACTTCATTATAAATGACTACATATATCATTCTGTAGATTGATTCCAGTATCCCCCTGCTCCTTTCCATTGCCGAAGTCACTGCCCTAATTCAGGCTTTTGCAAATCTTGTCTGAACTACTGCAGTGGTCTCCTATCTGGTTTTTTCCTCCAGCTCTGTCGTCTCTTACATGCCACTAGAACGGAAGCGCCATACGTGCAGGGATGTTTACCTCTTTTCTTCACTGCTCTATCCCTAGCACTTGAAACAGTGCCTGGTGGGTAGTAGAGGCTTGTTGAATATTTGTCATGTAAATGAATGCATACATCCTAAGTTTCTTCCGTTATGTGGGGTTCACTAAACCAAGACGTGCCCTTTACTTTCTGTGTGTTTACGTGATAGTCACCCTGGTGGCAATCCCTTCGGTCAAAATCCTGCTTATCTTTTGAAGAACAATTTCAATTCCACTTTCTTAAAAACAAAACAGTACTAGAAAGTTACTTCCTGGTTTTTCCCTTTCCCCCTTGCCCTTTTGTCCCCTAGCATTTGATGTGTGATTATTTTGTAGAACATAACCCATTTTACTTTCTAGCATAGTTTTGGTTACTTATCTTCCTCAAGGGAAGGGAGTGTTTGTGGTGCTTTACACATTTAATAAGTTATTTTTGGATTAAAATTGCTTATAGAAATTATTGTGCAAGCTGTAAAACATATACATTCTTCACATCCTGAGCCAGTCATAAGAATAATGTATAAAATTCATCCTAAGACTTTTCTTCAATCTGATGGTCTTAATTCCAGACAGTTGGGGAATTTCCCATGGTGACATAAGGATCCTTAAAATCCATTTCTGGTTTAAATAAGCCAGTGTGAAAAGATGAGAGAATTTATGGAATATATAATCTTAGTTTACCTGTAGTAAAGATTATAAAAGATTGAAAGAAAAAATGTTGTGTACCTTATAGATACTAACATGAACTTGAATTGTGTTTTCTTTTTATATAAGTTTCAGTAAAAGTTTTTTGTCTTCTAACTGAATAGTTACCTAGTTTTCCTGAAATAGTCTGAAAACATGGCAGGAAAAGATTATCAGACCGTTTTACTTAATTCCTTTTTGTGGTATTTATTTGATGTTCTGAAAGTGGACTGAAATATATATATATATATGTGTGTGTATATATATATATATGTTTTTTTTATTTTAGAAGCTGAAGTCATTTTTTAAAGAGTACGGACAGATAGAATCTGTACGATTTCGTTCTCTGGTATGTGTTCTGCCCCCTTAAAATTGCATAATCTTAAAATGTTTTGCATTTAAATCCGACTTATTCATGTGTTGGTTTTAGTGAGATGGAGGAGCCCTTGACTTTAACCTTTAGAATCAACAGGCTCAAATCTAGCCCCAAAGAAGAATCACACTTAGTATCGATTGCTGACTCTTGGACTTTGTTAGCTAATTTAATGAGTTCAAACAGTAAAATGCTGTCCTTACTAAGTGTACTTTGGAGGGTGGATGGGTGACTTTTGTTTGTGTGTCAATTGAGTAGGTGGAAACGTTCACACCTGTTGAGTAGCATTTCTGGAATCATAGGTGTTCATATGAGGGGTTTGCATGACGCTGCAGAGCAGTACTTACGCTCTGACATAGAAAGATAAAGTATGTTTTAATCAATTTAATGTTAAAACTTTATGGAAATAAATGGTATCTGATTTCACCAACTGAGCACTCTGTAGACCAGTTATAGCCATGTTCCTTGGCGCATGAATAAGCATCATTCATATGTGTTTTAATGTAATTAATATGTATGAATATAGTATAGGAGATGTTTGTTCCTTGTTTCCAACTGCTCTTTCTCAACGTGATTGTCTAAAATGGGGTTTCTCAACCTTGATACTGTTGACATTTGGTGCTGGTTAGTTCTTAGCTGTTGGGGGCTGCCCTGTGCGATGTAGGGTCCCCAGCCTCCGCCTGCTAGGTGCTGGTAGCCTCCTCCCCACCCCAGCTGTAACAGCCAGATATATTCCCAGACGTTGCTACGTGTCCCCAGCGGGCAAAACCGCCCACTTCTCTGAAAGTAGACATTTCCCAAGGTTTTGGTGCAGTCTCCATAATTCCTATCATGGTGTTTGTTCCTCACGCTTATCACGTGTGTATTTTGTGTGCCCTTCTGAGTCCCGTTTCCTCATACCAGATCCTTGCCTGACACATCCACTTGGGTGTCCTGCCCATTTTCAGCACGTCTGTGCTTTACCTCCGTCAGTCCCGCACCCCAGCCTATGCCACCTGCTGATTTTCTGTGATGTTTAGTGCCTGTTTTTCAGCTGTGGTTTCTTCCCAAGAGGAGTCATTCCTTTCTTTTTCCATCGTCCCACCTGAGTGTTCACTAGCTCTTGCAGAAGGGTTGCAGAGGCCTTTTACGGGTCCTGCTTTCGATCCGCCTCAGGTGCATCCATCGCACCACCGTCAGCTTAGTCTTCCTAAAGCACTTCCTCCTGACCTCCTGCCCAGAATTCCTCCCCTCCACCTCCCCTCCCATGAATATTATACACACCGCCACCCCTGCCTTGGCCTGAAGTTCCCTCTGGGGGGCCTGCCCTGATTCTTCCCTGTCCCTGGATTATCGGTATGTCAGGTGACCCTGCTGTGCGCCCTCCAGCACCTCGTACTTCACTGTAGTCCTTACGACACCGCGCTCTCACTGTTAACGCTGCTCCTGTCCCACCAGACTGTGGGCTGTGACTACAAACACCCTGTCTGCGTGGCTCCTCCTTGGGTCACTAGCACCTGCGCCTGGTGCACATCAAATATGTATGGCGTTCCCTAGACGCTTTTCGTTTTTCTCGCTGTCGGTGTCCTTGGTTCTTTACCTGACAGCCTGCACAGAGTGGCCCTGGGGCCCTGCGTTCTTCTACGTGGGACTGTCCTGCAACCCGGGAGCTGCCCTCATTGCCGATCACATGCTTACGCTTTCCCACCCTTGTCCTTTTGCTCAGTTCATTTGTTTTTTTTTTTAATTGACGTCAGATTGGTATATAACATTATGTTAGTTTCAGGTGTTCAACATAACAGTTCAGTCTTTGTTTACCATGCAGTTGACCCCCTTCACCCATTTCACCCACTTTCAACCCCCTTCTCCTCTGGTAACCACCAGTCTGTTCTCCGTATCTCTGAGTTTTGTTTTGTTTGTTTCTTTTTGGCTGCGCCGCTTGCGGGGTCTTAGTTCCCCGACCAGGGATCGAACCCAGGCGCTCGGCGGTGAGAGCTCGGAGTCCTAACCACTGGACCGCCAGGGAATTCCCTGTTGTGTTTTTTTTGATTGCACATATAAGTGACATCATACAGCATCTGTCGTTGACTTACTTCACTTAGCATAATACCCTCAGCATCTATCCATGTTGTCGCAAATGGCAAGATTTCCTTCTTTCTTATGGCTGAGTAGTATTTCACTGTATATACTTTTTGTACTTCATTGCCTTATATTTATTAATTCGTATCTTTAATAACAGAACACAGGTCCTTGAGAGCTCCTAGAAGGCATCCAATAGATGTGTTTTGATGACCAGCATTCCCATGTCAGTTACTCACGTGGGCATTTCTCATGTGTCGTACTGTTTTCCTGTCTATATTTTGAGAGTTTGACCGTATGTTAGTTTGAGCAGGACAGACTGAGAAGAAATAGTTCAAGTTTCTTAGTTTTACTATATAAACTATTGAATGACTAAAAGAAAAAAGTCTTCCAGAGGAGATTTATAGTAACTGCCCTAAATGGGGTTGGCATTTATAGACACCCCTGGACTTGTGAACTTGCAGTCTGTATCCTTTTACCTTTGTGTTCTCTGTACCTGGTGGTATTTGCCACACATTGCTGACAGTCACAGTTGCTGACTTGAATTTCCACCTCTCTGTAAAGTTTTCCCTACCTGCCCCCTTCACTCTTAGGTATGACCCTTATATGACTGACAGTAACGTGACTCTGAATATAAAGGAGATTCCCTTATTTGTCCAATTACAGATACTGAAGTAGTATCTTCTTATATTATTTATCAACTTAGTTAGACATATTTAAAATCATATAGCATACACAATATTAATTTAGAAGTGTCCCTTTTTTCCATGCTGATTTTATAAAACAGTTTTCCTTAACACTCTTCATGTGTGTCTTCAACATCATTGTGCGCTTACGACCAGAGACCCCTTCAAGTCATTTGTAACTTCCGCCTGGTTTGAGAGTCACTGCCTGTGAAATCTGAATGTGGCACTATCATTGGAAATGTTTGTCCTCAGCCACCAGGTCCTGTTCATACAACATTAGGACAGTTGTTTCTGATTCAGTGTTTCCTTAGAATGTTTTTAATCACATCATATCAGACTTAGATATTTAGAATTCAATTAATTAAAATATAGTTATTTTGAAATAATATTTCAAACAATGATTTTTCTTTAATCCTTTTTTTTTTCCTCTTAAAAGATTCCAGCGGAGGGAATTTTGTCCAAAAAGTTGGCAGCAATAAAGTAAGTTTATAATTAGAGAAAGGGAGTAGTCATAAATTCTCTTCCATTTTGGTTAAAATTGAGATCATTTCTTAACCTCATAGATGTTTATATTTGGATAAAACATCATGTTTTATTGTTTTCTTATGTCTGTAATAACATATAAATTTGTCAGATGTTCGTCTTCAAGCCTCAACGTAAATTGTAGAGTCAAGGATAAGAATTGCAAAATAACTTAAAATGTGCCATGAGATATGAGAAATTTCAAGGACGTTTAATCAGGCATAGTGTTTGAAGAGAATAAGAAAGTTTTGCACCTAAAAATTCTATTGTAAATCATAAGTATCATATTTCATCAATTCTAAGGCGACATTTCCCATACCTTAACATTTTAAAAATCAAAATGCATCTTAAAATCAGAGGTGCCTCATGGTTGCTATGGCTGGCCAGGTTTTTCCGGGGAAATTATATAGGTCACACTATAAGATGGAGAGATAAATGGGGAAACCTACAGATTAAACAGGAGCCAGACGTTTCAAGTTGAAAACTGGACAAGACCAAAGTATGTCTAGGAGTAGACACTTGGGTGATAAAACCACATAGACACGCAGGGAAGTGGTTCCTATAATTCCCTAAGCTGTACATGTCTGTGTAGTTTTTATTTTACAGTAAAAAGGAAAAAGAGCGTTGTCTTTCCCATCTGTGTGTGCCTTAGATACAGAGCTGCAGCTAAGGTGATGTTGGGTTGGCCAAAAGGTTCATTCGAGTTTTCCCGTAAGGTGTCACTTGAACGAACTGTTTGGCCTGCCCAGTAGTTGTAGCGTGGTGGGTTGCCCGGGGGCGCCTGCTGGTCTCTCTCAGTGATGACTGGTAAGGAGGCCTGGGCCATGTGTATCAGCCCATATCTGTGTAAGTTGTGTGTTATTTTTTTGAGTTATTACTAAATATTTATTAAAAGAGATGAAACTCCCCCCAGAAATTATTGTTATATGTGTTGAGAGTGGAAAACAAGCTATATTTATTTCAGTGACTTTGAGATGAACAAATTTTACATTGTCTTTTTTTTCTTCTTTTCTTTTTTTTTTTTTTTGGTCTAGACGTAAAATTCATCCTGATCAGAAAAATATTAACGCTTATGTTGTGTTTAAGGACGAGAGTGCTGCTACAAAAGCACTGGAAAGGTAATTTCACCTCTTTGAGGTTTGGACAGAATTATTGTAATTTAAGTGTGTATGAGTCCATGCTTTTATTCTTTGGTTTCACTTCAGAGCAAATATCCCAGGAACTCAGCACTTGCTTTTAACAACAATTTTCCCTTCGTATTTATACCAGAAATGGGGCCCAAATTGCAGATGGATTTCGTGTTAGAGTGGATCTTGCATCTGAGACCTCATCTGTGAGTAGTTCCTCTGAGCTTGTGCTGGGAGAGCAGTGGGGTCAGCAGGGAGCATGCGGGAAGCACAGAGGAGACAGCCTTTGCCCTCTGTGGTCTCAGCTAATGCCCTCTAAGTCAGCATCGGCTTCAAGAAAGTGGTTCCCACCCCTACGTTAGATCTGGTAGTCCTAGAGAGGCCAGAAGTTACGATAGAGGGCATCGGGGCCAGCACCTGAATTTACAGACTGAGGTCTAAAGTTAAATCAGTCATTAAACAGTTTTTGAGTCCGTCCTCTGTGTCAGGCATTCGGTGCTGAGATACAGTCTCAGTTCTCTAGGAGTTCACAGGATAAAGGTAAAGAAGAGCAGACGGTTTTATGATAAATACTGTAGTAAACGCACAGGATGCTTTGTCAGCTCAGGAATGGAGCACTTGATTTGGGGGGTTGCCAGCAAGAAGGGGCCAAGGAGGGTCTCCAGGAGAACAGGTGTTCTGTCAGTCTTGCAAGATAAGTCTGTTATCCAGGCAGAAACATGTTGAACAGTGTGAATGGTGGGGGCCAAAACCTAATTTGCGGAGGGAGTGGCGAGAGCCTGATGTGGTTACTAGTGGCTGGAGCGTGAGGAGGGGCAGGGTAAGAGTAGCTGTTGGAGAAGTAGGTGGAGGCCAGTCTTGAAGACCCTGGCCTGCCATGGGGAGGAGTCTGGGTTTTGTCCAAAGCTGTTCCTCAAGGTCTCTCGAAACGGATGAAGCGTGAGTTGCAAGAACTCACCGCAGAAACAGAGTGCGTTACTGTCGGTGTCAGGGTGACTCGTTGAGAAATGACAGAGGCCTGGCTGACAGCCCTGGCTTTGATTGTGGACCTGGCACGGGGTCCGCAAACTGGCCTGAGGGCCCAATCTGTTTGCGGCCCGTTTCTGTTAATAAAGCGTCACTGTCACCCAATGACACCCACTAGTTATGTGTTATTTTGCTGAAACAGTAGAGGCAAGTAGGTACAGCAGAAACCACGTGGCCCACAAAGCCTAAAATATTTGCTTTCTGGCCCTTTCCAGAAAAAGTTTGCCCACCCCTGGTAGAGCAGGCCTTCCTTGAGCACTGCCGTGGGTCAGTGCCAGCTGCGAACAGAAGCACTTCCTGCTCCGGGGCTCGCTCACACTCCAGCGGGGAAGGCGGGGAAGGCGGAAGAAATGGCATCAAACAGGGGCCGGGAGGGCGGGGAAATCAGGAGATGGAGCCCCGTTGGATGTGCGGGGTGAGGGCAAGGGTGGACTTTAGGGTGACTTACGCTTTCTGCTCCATGGGTGATTTTTATTAACCCTCTTTGTGTTTCAGAGGGACAAGAGATCTGTATTTGTGGGGAATCTCCCATACAGTAAGTTTGTTTAAACAAATGAAGTACCTGTTTATCACTGAAGTAATGCAAATAACATCTGAGTTGGTAACATAATGTTTCCCTTTAAGACTACCTTTAAGAAGTGCGGGGTGTAACTTGACTAATTACCTTGAGGCTATGCTTACCCTTGGTATATTAGGAAACATCGCCAGCTTCCTAAGGTGATTCCAAGTCCTCACTTCCACTGGGGTTGAATCTGTCTTTATTTAGAAGCTGAAGAATCTGCAGTTGAGAAGCACTTTCTGGACTGTGGGAACACTGTGGCTGTAAGGGTTGTGCGGGATCCGGTTACAGGAGCCAGCAGAGGCTTCGGCTACGTGCTCTTTGAGGTAGGGAGGCTGATGTATAGTCACTGTCCGTGAAGTGTGCCCGGAGAGGCTGTCACCGCTGTCCCGTCCTTCAGACGTAACTGTCACCCTCAAAATTCCACCTTAAGAAAACTACATTCATAACCCGCCACAGTATAGCAGACTCCTGTTCCTATAATTGCATCCAACCAAGAGATGTTCTAGTTATTTCTCCACATTAATGTTATTAAATAATGTTTTAGATACTGGATAGTAAAGGTATTAAATCTCTGAATCTCCACCTTCTGTAAAATGGAGAGAAGAACTGATCGTTCACTCAGGTAGAAGAGAATGTTAGTCTGTACAAAATTGGTTATATTTAGTTCACTAAATATTAGCCAGTGTCTCATGCCTAAAATTATTAGAATACACATGTGGCCCTACGGCCCTTATGTTTTCTTCCCTTCACAACAGCCCATCCGTGTACTTCCTTTCAGTTTTTACCTGCGCCGCCTTTTTTATGGTCAAGCTTAATATTTGTGAACATAAGATTCTGCAATCTGCTTTATGTTGTTTTCTGTCGTGTAAGTATGTTCCACTGAGCGTGTATACTGTCTTTTCCCTAGTGTGTCCCAAATGTTGCATGTTTGCAGTGTTCTCTCTTTTTCTCTAGTAATGAGATCAGAGTGGTTATGTTTTTTCCTTCAAATGTTTGCCTCCAGTTTTGGATTACTTCTTTAGGAAAGCTCCCCAATGGGTTACCACTAACCAGGTCAAGACGTCTGACCATCTTTAAGGCTCTTAGTATGTATGACCAGACGGCTTTGAAGAAATGTCACAGCCTGCCATCATGACTGTGATGTAGTTATCTCACTGTTTCTCTGCTCTGTCTTCTGACTATTGATAAGTTTGTAAAGTCCTTTAACAGACATGTCATGAATATTCAGGGTGGTTAGCATTTAGTGGCTCTCTATTAGAATAAAAGAATAATAGAATTTTGGACCTAAAGGGAACCCTACAAGGCATGTAGTCCAACATCTCAAGGACTGTAATAGAGAGTTCTCTGCTCTCAAATCAACTAATACAGCAGGGCTTTTTCAGGAAGAGCCTTGTGAAGAGGAGGTTTATTGGTTTAAAAGACACTATAGGACTGACCTCGTTAATTGAAACTTCATTTTACATTGAGAAAAATGAAGCCTCTTGGATTGTGACTTATCTGATTATTTGACAGGGCAGCTTGAGCGCTTCCTGGGGAGAAACTCATGAGAGGGAGCATGATTAAAACTAGAAGAACAGCTGCTTGTAGTTCAATATTTCGGATTGGACTTCGTGGCTGTGGAAATGAGAGGGGTTTCTACATGCAAGCTTGAAAGTTGTTCTAATCCAGAAAAGTCACCATTTTACTCGTTTCTTTGCATGTGAGTTTCTGGTGAAAATTTAATATTTTGATTTTATTGCAGAATACAGATGATGTTCATCTTGCTCTGAAATTAAATAACTCTGAACTGATGGGAAGAAAACTCAGAGTCATGCGTTGTGTCCATAAAGAAAAATTAAAACAAAATTCAAATCCTAGTTTGAAGAATGTCAGTAAACCTAAGCAGGGACTTAATTTTACTTCAAAAAATGCACAACATTCTAAAAGTTTGTTTATCGGAGAAAAAGCTGTTGTCATGAAGAAGAAAAAGAAAGGACAGAAGAAAAGTGGACGAACTAAGAAACAGAAAAAACAGAAGTAGCTATCCGAAGCCTTTTTTTTGTTTTCCCCACTGACTACTGGTAATAAAATGTGGTAAATCCATGTATTGAATTTCAGGATTTTTTTACATATTGTGAAACATGGACACTTTTTCAGTTATTCACATTGTAATAGTACCTTTGAATCATTTGTTTTAAGGTGTAGGCAGATCACTCACCATGTTAATACTGCTGATGGTATGAGAGATGATTTTAGATGTAGGGTGAACATTTAGAATTTTAGTGGTTATGTATTATTTTACCATATGTTGGAAATACATAATTAACACTTCAGAGAGTTATTTTAAGAATTACTTGGGATGAGACTAAATTTAAAAGTGAGTAAATTTAAAGAAAAATGAAGTAACCTTAATACTGATTGTATCTAGACAAAGTATCTAAATAAAGTGGGAATACTGATTGATCTAAGGTCAAATCATAATCCCTAAGAAGTAAGGTTTTGAGGTCTGGTATATAATAGCCACTCATTTTTCTTCCTTCCTCTTGCACTTAAGATAAGTGGAGTTCTGGGTTTTAATTTTATTTCATCAACCTAATAACTACCCAACAGGGATTTTGTATAAAATGTTGCTCTGATTTCTTATTCTTAATTGGTGATTAGACTGGTTATTAAAGTTCTTGGTAAATTGGCTATAAAGCAGATTTTTACTTCTATTTTTTTTTTTTTTTAATTTATTTAATTTATTTTATTTTTGGCTGCATTGGGTCTTCGTTACTGCATGCGGGCTTTCTCTAGTTGCGGTGAGCGGGGGCTACTCTTCGTTGCAGTGTGCAGGCTTCTCATTGTGGTGGCTTCTCTTGTTGCGGAGCGTGGGTTCTGGAGCGCAGGCTCAGTAGTTGTGGCGCACGGGCTTAGTTGCTCCGTGGCATGTGGGATCTTCCCGGACCAGGGCTCGAACCCGTGTCCCCTGCATTGGCAGGCAGATTCTCAACCACTGCGCCACCAGGGAAGCCCTTTACTTCTATTTTTTAATTTGAAAAATATTCTCCCAGGAAAACTTGTGATTCTTTTTTTTTTAATATAAATTTATTTATTTTTATTTATTTATTATTTTTGGCTGCGTTGGGTCTTCATTGCTGTGCATGGGCTTTCCCTAGTTGCGGCGAGCAGGGGCTACTCTTGTGGTGCGCGGGCTTCTCGTTGCGGTGGCTTCTCTTGTTGCGGAGCACGGGCTCTAGGCGTGCGGGCTTCAGTAGTTGTGGCTCGCAGGCTCTACAGCGCAGGCTCAGTAGTTATGGCACACGGGCTTCAGTAGTTGTGGCTCGTGGGCTCTAGAGCGCAGGCTCAGTAGTTATGGCACACGGGCTTCAGTAATTGTGGCTCGCGGGCTGTAGAGCGCAGGCTCAGTAGTTGTGGCACACGGGCTTAGTTGCTCCGCAGCATGTGGGATCTTCCCGGACCAGGGCTCGAACCCATGTCCCCTGAATTGGCAGGCAGATTCTTAACCACTAGGCCACCAGGGAAGCCAAAACTTGTGATTCTTAACGTCACTCAGTAGAATGAAACAATATTTTTAAAAAATCGTGTTTAAAGGAAACATTTGCTGAAAAAGTATGGTAATGAAGTCACCAAGTGTAAAGTTCAACAAAGGGAAGGAATACCACTGCATTTCCTTGGGACTTAACCTCGTGGTATATAGCTGGTGCCCCCTCCCACAAACCTTGCCGAGCTGGGCCTGTATCCAGGAGGGAGGAGTGGTGGTAAACCAGGGGCCTGATCTGAGGTAGGCAGATCTGTGATACACGCATCTTATTACTTAAGAGAACTGGGGGATACTGAGTTATTGGTGATTATTTTGAAAATCCTGTCTTTTGGGCGTAGCACAGGGAAAACCTACTGGATCTTTAAAATGTAGCTCTGTGGAAAGCAGAAAGAGCTCCATTTTCCTGTATCCAAGGACTGGATATTTTATGCTTAGTATCTTCTATGGTGCTTAGAATCTTGTTTTTCATTAAGTAGGGTTCAGTAAATACTTGTCACTTGATAGCTCTTGAACGTTTTTGCATATATTTCCAGTTAAATTTATATAAAGATGCTTTATCTGTAGACTACATAGACTATCTCTATAGACTATAATTTCACTGTATTTTCTTTATAATGTATATATTCTTTATATGCTTTTTAGTGTATATAAATAGATATAATTTTAGTGTCCTTAACATAGAGTGTTGGTCTTTAGGTTTTCATGTAAAGAGCCCTGGAGTGGGGTGTAAGGACATCTGATTCTTGACCCATCTCTCTGGCTGTTCATGCATGACCTTGGACAAGCCTCTCAACCTCTTTATCTAAATATCCTGATTGGTGAAATAAGGGGCTTGCACTAGATCAGTGGTTTCCCTCTTTTTTGACTGTGATCTGCAGTAGCTTTAATTTTACACTGTGATCAGTACAAACATTGGTATATTTAACTGCCACACAAGTTTCACAAGACAGTACCGGTCCTTACTACATGTGTTGCCATCTGATATTTTTTATCCTATTTTATTTAAAACACTGGTGATGGTCCACTAAGGTCATTCCACAACCCATTAATGATTCCACTCACAAGCAACATGCCTCAGGGATTTCCAGGCTGTTTCTGTTTCAGGATTCTATGCTTATAGGTATTTTACAAATGTAAAAAAAAAAAGTATTAAAAACTGTAGGGTGGTTGAGAGATTCAAAGGCACGGGTGTTGCACTAACTGTGCTTTGTATAAACGTGTTGCCTGGTTTATTGGACTCATAGCAGTGACCTCACATCTACATGGCATTTACTCTGTACAACACAGGGATACAGAAGAACAGCATGTTCTTTGTTCAGAGTCATAATTTAATGGACACAGTCTCAAATTTCCAAGAGGCCTCATGTCATCTGTGTGGCCTTGTGAGGGTCTGTCCCAACACCCCTGAGGCTCAGGACATACCTGTATCAGTTGAGGTGCACTTTTTTGGGATAGGAAGAATCTGTATGTGTGCAGGATATAAAGAAAAGCTTTTTTTTCCTGTTGTGTGCAATCCTCTGATATCAATCATTTGCTTTGCTTTGGTGCATATGCCTCTTCGCACCCCACCGCAGTCCTGGCAATGCACATGTACCTTTGATCTAATTTCCAGTCTTTTATAGGGTCTCAGGTCCAGGCAGAAGGGCTTTCCTAGGCTTTTGGACTAGGTTAGGAGCTCCAGCTACATGTTTCCATAAGTACCCTTGCAATAACTTCTGACACCAACTACCCCAGAGTTGAGCCAAACTAAATAGGTTAAGTGGACAGTCCCCTACAAGACTGCCCTCATGCACCAGTCACACATGTGGGGGAGGGGTGGTGTCTCCAGGCCACTCTTCTGACCAGCCAGCTACTAATTTGGAGGTTCCTACTACCCTCTCAGGTTCAATAACTCACTGTAAGGACTCAGAACTCAAGAACATGCTATACTTACGATTACAGTTTTATTATAGCAAAAGGATATAAATCCAAACCAGCCAGGGGGCTTCCCGGGTGGCGCAGTGGTTAAGAATCCGCCTGCCAATGCAGGGGACACGGTTTGAGCCCTGGTCCGGGAAGATCCCACGTGCTGCGGAGCAACTAAGCCTGTGCGCCACAACTACTGAGCCTGCCGTGCCACAGCTACTGAGCCTGCACTCTAGAGCCCCCAAGCCACAACTACTGAAGCCCGCACGCCTAGAGCCCGTGCTCCCCAACAAGAGAAGCCACCGCAGTGAGAAGCCCACACACCGCAACTAGAGAAAGCCTGCACACACCAACGAAGACCCAACACAGCCAAAAATAAAAACAAAAAAACAAACAACCCAGCCAGGGACTTCCTTGGCGGTCCAGTGTTTAGGACTCAGTGCGTTCACTGCCGAGGGCCTGGGTTCCATCCCTGATCGGGGAACTGAGATCCTACAAGTCCCGTGGGGCAAAAAACAAAAAACAACCAGCCAAAGGGAAAGACGAGGGGCACAGGGAGGGGTCTGGGAGAGTCCCAAATTCAAAGCTTCTGTTCCCTCCCTGTGGAGACCGAAACTTCCCCCTCCTAGCGCACGGCACACTGATGTGTAACTACACAGAGCAGTGCCAACCTGGGAAGCTTACATGCTTCTGTGTTCAGAGCTTTTATTTGGGCTTCACTGTGTAGGTCATGAAGTCGAACTCCCTGAAGTCGATCTCCAGCCTCCTTTCCCTCTTATCCCAAGAAATAGGGCTGATAGAACCTGGATCAAGTCCCAACCCTCTAATCACAACCCTGGTTCTTCAGGTCTGGCCAGACCCCATCATGAACCATCTCCTTAGCCTAAACTGTCAGGATCCACTATGAATAACACATGCCTATCACTCCAAGGTTTTAAGAGGATCCCGCCTCTGCCTCTTTAAACTACATACATAATGTTTTCAGTGGCTATGACAACTTGACAACTCAACGTTTTCTATTTTTTTCCTTCAATCTCTTAACCGTTACACTTTTCCAGGAATCGCTCCATTTAATTTTCTTCCACTCCTGAGGCTATACTGTAACATCATTTTGAAATCGTATCATTTTGAAATCGTATCACTACATTATGGTCCTTGGGGCACAATGGATTGTGACTGAACTTGAAAAGCAAATTCAATTAAAATCAAGAGTCACGGGTTACCTGCATTCTATAAAAAGATGAAGCATTTGTGGTCAGCGACCTTCCTTCTTTGACACGGGGAGGTCAGCTACACACGCTTTGGAGTGTGCGCACGACCGCCACGTGCCGCCCTGGTTACATCACGCTCAGTGGCTCTTAAGGGAGTGCGCGGCCTCCCGCAAAATCCCGACTCCTACGCGAACAGCGGCAGCGACGGCGGCGGCGGCGCCCAAGCCCCTGCGCAGGCGCAGAAGCAGCGCGGGAGTCTCCGCTCAGGCACTGCTGCGGACATCCCCGAGGGCCTCGGCCACAGGGGCCGGAAGTGACGCATGCTCCGCCTGTCCGCGTCCCTCGCGGCGGGCTTCGGGACTGAGCGGCGCAGTCCGCTCCGAGGGTTCTCAGGCAACGGCTGCTTTGCGGGCTCCGCCGCCGCCGACCCCACTCCTCGTTGGAGAGAAGATGGTGGGCCGGAACAGCGCCATCGCCGCCGGCGTGTGCGGGGCCCTTTTCATCGGGTACTGCATTTACTTCGACCGCAAGAGACGGAGTGACCCCAACTTCAAGAACAGGCTGCGGGAACGTGAGTGGGTCCCCTGGGCCTGATGCCTCCCCACCCGACCCCGGCGTCCCCATCCCCTCCTGCTCCTCGCCGGGCCGCCGCGTGCTGGCCTACCGCGTGGTGCTGCCGGGTCTGGGGCGGCGAGCGAACAAGCCAGAGAAAGGTGATGGCGCTGGCCGCGCGCTCCCAGGGCTGCTCCCGGCCCTTGTGCCCCGCACGAGTCCCTCCATTTTGGAGGAGCGAGCTTTCCCATTTTGTTTTCCCCAAAGATTTTCGCCGTGTAGATGCATATTTGTTTGTATTATGATTTAGGGCGAGGGGTCGTGGTCCTTTTTGCTGTTGATCTTTCTAAACCTCTATTTCTAGCTCGAAAGTCGCGGGGTTTTTTTTGTATTTTACGAATTTGCGCTTGAGACCAAATCTGCAAATCCAGCTCGGTATCGTTCTCAAACGATAAGGTTGCATTCTTAAACCCTCTTGGTAGCTTCGTTCTAAAGGCTTCCAAGATATGAGTGAATGCTATAGAGATAGCAGGGGAGTCCAAAGGGCTTTGCTTCTCCTGTGGCTCAGTCTTATTTCATACCTGCGACATCTTTTAAGAGAGATTTACAAGAGGGGAATCGTGTCACCAAAAGCTTTGTGATCTTTGAATTTCGGAGGTATGCTCGTTTGCAGCAATAGAAGGGCAAATTTGTTGCATTAAAAAATAACTTTTGTAACTTACCTAGATTGCTCAGTCAAAACAGTTCCTAAAATTAGAATTTATATGTAAGTTATTAAAGCCCAGGAAGTATGAAGAAGTGATTATCCGATTTAATGATTTACCGCTTAATTAAGCTAAAATAAGGCATTTCACGTGTTCTATAGTCACACGTGGCTAGTGACTACCTTACTGGAAAAAGTGTTCTTATATCATCTACAGTATGATATCTGATTTTAGCTCTCATGTCTCAGGAAGAAAGGGATATGGAGATAATTTATTTTATTTATGGTTAGGTGGAGTAATGGAAATAGTGCTGTTTTGGATTCAGACACTGAGTTTTCCTGGCCCAGGTTAGTCACAGATTAGCAGCATAATCTTGGGCTGAGTCTTAATTTTCTTAGCTTGCAAAATCAGGTAATGCCTCTAGTTGGTTTTGTGAAGATTAAAATGTTTGAGGTGCCTATCACCATTCCTGACATGGAGAAGGCCCTGTAAATGCTGGCTGTAAGTGTAACTGTTGGAATTTAGATAATTTTCCTGTAGTTTCAAAAACAGCTGGGGGGTGATGGCGTGGATGCAGAGCTCTGTAAAGAATGGATTAACCTTTTTTCCCTCTGGAAACACGACAGTCCTGTTGTTCAACCTTGAGAAAATGAATTTTTGGTCGAAGAAATCATGAAACTGTCGTTTTGAACAAATTGAGAAATCTGTTACTTTCAGAATTTCTTTTCCATCATTCTCAATTCATAAATTTTTTTTCTAGTTTCAGCAGTGTCCTGGTGACTTAAGTGGTCAGGCTTGAATTAGTAGCTGAATAACCCTTGGGCAACGGATTTCAACCTTTAGGTTTCCTCTGTTGTAAAATAGTGTAATGTAGAGTTCAGTACAGTACCCCTGGCACATGGTAATGGATGAACGCTAAAGCTTGTTTATGAATATAATTATTTGATATTTTCTTTACCCAGTAAACCTTATTCAGAGTAATTTTGCAGTCTGTTTAAAGTCTGTATGGTTGACCGATTTTAAGAACTTGAGGGCGTTTTGTATTTGTGGAGCGAAATTGATTTCAGTTCAGTTTAATTTTGTGTTTTTCTAACCTCATTCCTAATAGAATATTTACATCTGTAATAAAAGGGCAGCGTTTTTCAAATCAGTGTTTCTGGGGTTTTGTTTTGTGTTTTTTTTTTTTTTTTTAAGGAAAAGAGACTTAAAATGTTTAAAATAGGTTTGAGGTTAGATCTGGGATTCTAATTTATTCAGTTTTTTTTTAACCTTCCATTAGTAAGAGCAGATTACCAGAACTCCTACAGCATAATTTATATCTAAATAATCACTAATAAATGAAAATTAATCTACAAATTATAGTGCCAGCTACAGATGTTTTTCATTATACAGCACTGTGTAAAATGATTCATCATTTTAAGATATATTGAGTAATCTTCTCATTTAAATGAATGCTTTAAGAATGATTTAGATTTGGGGCTTTTTGTAAGTTCATATTTTATGTGTTTTTTTTTTAGTCTGTTTTAACTTGTTAGGTTTACACAGTAGCACTTTGGACGGATTTCTAGCAAATATTGAGTCGATTTGCTGATTGAATGTGTAACTCCTTGGTTTTTCAGTGTGTTCTGTGTCCTCTTGTCACACAGATCCTATTTGGTACTGTCCCTGAAAATAAGTTAATGTAACAAAGTTAATTGTCTTATAAAAGTAAAGCCACAATTTTAATCTTATAGCTGGAAATTTATACAAGTTAATTGTCTTATAAATTAAAGCCACAATTTTAATCTTAACAGCTGTAAATTTAAAGCAACTAAGCGATCTTAAAATTTGGTGATTATCAAACATTCAACAACAATCATGCGTTCTTCTCCACTCCATTTTTTTAAAAAAACCTATAAGATTGGAAACTAAGTTTCCTTCTACTGTTTCATTATCATTTTTGTCATTTTCCATAATTCTGACTTAGCATATTGTATTTTTCTCTGTTTATTCCACAAACTTTCCAGGTTTACTTCTGAGGTGCTGTAACATGGCGATGATAAAGGGTTACTATGAGGATAAAATAAACTAATTAATAACATTTAGAATAGTGTCTGGCATGTAACATCTAAAACAAGTGCTTACCCTTAACATCCAAGTGTTCCAGGTCCAGTTCCTCTGTGAAGTCTTTCTCTTCTAGTTGTAGTACCCTCTCTGCACTGGGCTGTACCGTGATACTTAGTCATTAGTTACTATAGTCTAGTTATCAGTCATTATTTTCTGCCTAAAGAGGGCTGAACGAAACCCTTAGTTAAGCAAATTAGGGGTAGAATATGTTATGCATTCTGTTTCCCCACAGTTGCCCAGTGATGAACACCTAGCAAAGGTAGCTGGTGGGGAAAATAGGCAGTCTTCAAATTAATATGTAAGATAGCTTTAACCTATATTTTTTTGTTGAAAGTGCTAAGATAGTTTTTAAGCCTTAGAGTTGTAGCACTTTATGTAATCTGGAGGCTAGAGTTGCCCAGAGACACTGGTGTGGTTAAACCTAGTAAGTGTAGATAAGAAAAGGTTCCCTGACCGTAGTAAATTAACCATCTGTCTGCACTTAGGCAATTCCCTGACCGTAGTAAATTAACCATCTGTCTGCACTTAGGCAAACAGGTCACTGCCTCTTTAGTCATGTATTGAAATTTGGATTTATAGAATGCTTTAAGGTTTTAAGAGGACATTTGCACTGTCTCAATACACTGAATGCTTATATCTCAGGATACCAACCAGGCACTGTTTAAAAATACATTAACTCATTTAATCCTCATATCAACTCTGAAGCAGGTATTGTTCATAAACCAGTTGTTACATACAGAAAAGGAGAGACACCAGTTAACTGTAACTTGCCCAAGGTCACACACTGCTAGTCAGTGGAAGATCTGGTATATAAAGGAAGCCCGAGCTTCCTTGTGCCAACACTTTTCACACAGGGTGTACAATTAAACAACAACTTAAAATACTGTTAGTGTCCTATTATTGATTCGGTCTTAAGGGTTGACTAACAGATTTAAACAACATCACTTACTCCTAAGATGTGTAGTATTGCTATTTCATATCAAAAAACAAACAAACCAAAACAACTTACAGACTTTAGGCAGAGGGTTTTTTTTTTCTTAACTAGCTGGCAGTAGTTGAATTAAGAATCATTTCTGAGTGCTACCCTTCTTCCCTCTTATTTTTGCCAAATGCATAAAAGCTATGCTTTTTTTTTTTTTTTTAAAGAAGACTGTCAAATGCTGGGGGTTTTGTTGGTTTTGCTTTTTGTTTTTGTTGATTTGTTTTTTTCCCTATTTAAGAATGCCAGGTAGTTTTCAAAAGTCAGTAAAGACAGAATCTGTTATATTTCAGCAATAAAGCTCCGAAACAACAGTGGCTTGAGTCTTGTTGTGTTTCATGCCCTGTGTAGGTTGAAGGTGGGAGGAGAGGCTTGCTTTGCTTATGATAATTACTCAAGAGACCCAGCTGCTGGAACTGTCTCTATCTTGTAAACTGCTGACTGATCCTGGTGCCCGAGAGGGAAGGAAAGCGCTCCTGCCCAGAAATGTCCTATTGTGCATAGCTCATTGACCAGAACTATTTTTATGACCCTGACCAATCACAAGAAGAGAGCTTGAGTCAGGCATGTTTTGCAAATAGAATGAATGACTGCCACAGCATTTAGACTTCCTTTGATTCCCATTTTAATAATGATGAAATGAAAATATTACCTTTCTTGCAGGAAGAAAGAAACAGAAGCTTGCCAAGGAGAGAGCTGGACTTTCCAAGGTAATAATCTCTTTTAGAGAAACAGTTATTTTGCAGTCTACTTCAAATGTGTATTTTGAGAATGCTAATTGGTATCAGACATTGATTTTCTGTTTTAAAATATAATTTGTTGTTTTTAAGAGTACTTATTAACTCTGTTCAACTGCAGATTTTCCAGTCCTTCCTTATTTTCCCTTTGTCGGCCATCATAGCTCATAACTTACTTTGCGAGCAGTATTTAAGGGGTGGTAAGATGATAGGCCCAGAAGACATTTATAGTAAAAAGTTCAAACTTTCTCACTTAGCTGCTGCAAAATAATAAAATAAAACATTTATTATTAATTTAATTTTCCTTCCTACAAACTTTCTTTAAAAGAGCCACGTTATTCATTTTGAAAATTACATAAGATTATTCACACCCACTGATCCAAAATCCCACCACCTGTCAAATTTTTACCTTGTAATACGTAAATGTAGACATAAATCTTCTTATTCATTTTTTTCTTTTCATAGATCCTGTGTTCATGATTATTTTTAATGACTAGATAGGTTTATCTGCTTTATAAAACAATGTGTGACATGTGTAAGTAAATTAAGAAGTAAATGTTAATCATTGTGCATACAGCTTTTCTTTTTTATTGAAATTAGTTCCATTGTCTGTATGCCCAGCACTTGGACCTACTGGATCAGTAGTGGTTCTTTTTAAAGCAAGTTGAAGCAATGAAAAAATTAAATCAATAAATGTTACATTTGAGTAATTTAACACAGCTAGCTGACTGGATGTGATAATAGTGAGGCGAAACTTGGAGGTGACCACTTTGTTTTCCCATTATCTCCAAACTACCTTTCTGAAATACGTAATATCTTCATTATGTTTTCAGTAGCCTTTTCTTTCTAAGGATATAGGAAAATGGATATATTGCAGGCATACCTCAGAGATACTGCAGGTTTGGTTCCAGACCACTGCAGTAAAGGGACGTCAGTAAAGCGAGTCACATGAATTTTTTTTTTTTTGGTTTCCCGGTGCATATAAAAGTTGTGTTTACATTATACTGTATTAAGTGTGCGTAGCATCATGTCTAAAATAACTGTACGTACCTTAATTAAAAAATAATGCTGTTGGGAAAATGGCACCGATAGACTCGCTTGACACAGGGAACAGCACAGTATATGAGAAGTGTAATGAAGTGAAGCACAATAAAATATCTCTATGCCTGTATAGCCATGTGCATCAGTGTGTGTTTTTAGATTCAGGTATAATCATATTCTTGCCATGTGCTGGGGTAGTCAATGAAAGATGCCTCCACTTTTAGAAATTTAAATTTTTTCACCTATGTTGGTAATAAGAGCATATATAATAATAATCAAGAACTAAAAACTTCCATTAATAGAAGTCTAGGTTTTTAAATCAAAAGGGACTTTTTAAATACTTGTTTTACATTTTTTAAAAAGATAATGCATATAGCTGGTGGCTATAATCACCATACCATAATCATTACCATAATCATTCAATCTGGTAATATGTAACAAACTATAAAACAAAAACGCAGAAATGCAAAATTATTTAAATAAAGCTGTTTGTTTGTAATAGCAAAAAAATTAGAAGCAGCTCACATGCCCAACAGATAGATCATTATTATGCAGTCATATATTCCTCAATGGTATGTTCTATTGCTATTTAAAAATAGCTAATCTTATAGATGCGTGTAAAATCTATACAAGACAGTGTTGGATGAAGAGAACAAATTGATTATAGTTATATAAAAATCTATAATAATGACCATCAAAAAATAGCGTAAATTGTAAAGTGCATATTTTATGGTAAAGATAAGTGTACTCTTTACTTATTACTTTGGGTTTGATTCAGTTTTCTAAGAACAAATACCGGTTTGATCAAAAAGTATTTTTTCTTGCATTTATTTGAATGTAGATACTAACCTCTAATCCTTGCGAGTGTTGTTGAAGAGTGAATTTCTTTTTGTCAGTTTTCATAATGAGCTATTCAGGTTTTTTTTAGTGGCATGATTTTTTTGTATTGTTTATATCCCTGGAGTAATTTTGGTATCAGTTACTAGATATTCTATTTCTAAACAGTTACCTGACCTTAAAGATGCTGAAGCCGTTCAGAAATTCTTCCTCGAAGAAATACAGCTTGGTGAAGAGTTACTAGCTCAAGGTAATTAATATTCATTAAAAGACTAGGAAACAAGATAAAATTCTTCACACTAATATAAACTTATGGTGATGAGGGGCTTTTTTAATGTAGTGTGGCTATTTTTTTTAGAAGATACTGTAAATATTTCAAGACAAGTTTTTAGGCATTTAATAATATGAGACATTTAATTTAATAATATGAGGACAATAAGTAATCTTTACAAATGAGGTTGCTTTTAAGTACTTTAGAGAATACAGTCATAGTGTAATATATAAATAGTAACTGAAAGAATATCTGGGAGTATAATTCCCTCAACTCCATCTAATCTTCAGGTCTTTTCTAGTACTTATAGGAAGGAATGGCTAATATAATAAGTCCCAGAGAAGGTTAATTTACCTGATCAGAAGTATTTATAAATATTTCTACTGTCAAGTTAACTTTTATCTCAAAGTAGCTTTGAAGTAGTTGCTGTCATTAATAAAAATAGTATCAAGTGTCAACTTGTTTTTCTTATTCTCACTGTTATAATAGATTTAGATAGTATTGAACTACATGATGCAGGTCATTTGTGGGGTTTTTTTTTTTCTTTTTTTTTATGGGGAGAGATTAAAGGTTTACGATGGTGATATCATTACTTTTTATCAAGTCTCCTGTTTCATAAGAAATAATTCTTGAGGGAGGTAAGGGAGGCAGTAATTGTTTTTTATTTGAATGGTATAGTAAGCTGCTAATATTTATAAATTAAAATGGAAATGTCTTGTTAAGAAATAATTGACTTTTTTCACAATATAAGAAAAATATGAAGTTTAATCATAGGGCAAGGTAAAGCACTTAAATCCTCATAAGGATCATTTGAGAGGCTATGATTATATTACTTTAATATCTGAAAAGAAAAATAAGCATGTATAATGATATGTGTCTAAGGATAGAGCGTATCTTTGGGTTATATTGGAGATCCATGTACTGTGGGCATCTGTCTATTTGTCTTGAGCCTTTAGATCCAGATGGAAAAGAAACGTTAACTCGTGGTGGTGGGGGGATGGGGGGTGTCAAGGAAGGATAGGGAAGAGTTGTTCTTTTTCCCAAGCTTGTGTTGTTCCCGTTTCAGCCCAGCACACCCAGAGGGGTACTTCACTCAGCTGCCAAGCTGCCTTTTCTTCTGGTGGAATCTACCAACCCAGCCCGAGGTAGAAGACTCGGGTGGTTAGAATTTGGGAAAAGTAAGCCATGAGAAAGCATAGCAGCTTAGGCAGTGAGCTTCATTGCTTGGCAAGGCCTCCTTCGTCCAGGGCTCTTCCGTAAGCATAGTCGATTAGCTGAGCAAGATCTCATCTCAGGATATGTCAATGGAATCGAAGCTGCAAGGGCAGAGAGGAGACGGTTTGTTTATCTTGCGCTGAATTGCTGTGGTTCATGAGTGGTTTCCAGTGTGTTTAGAAGTTTTAGGAGGTGTCTCAGAGGATCCCCTGTGTTCTACACATACCACTCTGGTATAGCCACTCTATTTCCGTTTAATAATCAGAATTCATATCCTCAGACAACAGTGTGATCCCATCTATTGCCTGTAAGTTCAGTGGCATGAGGATTCAGTGGCCATGTGACATCTTAATTTCCAAGTCAGTGGAGCCATTGTGTCCCCGATGGAAGTCCCATCCTATGTGGAAGACCTAAGTCTTATATTTTCCATTTTTAATGCTTCTTTGTAGAGTTAATGCTTTCTTCAGTTTGAATACTTCAAGTGAAAATGCTAGGTAGCAGGCAGTTCTTTCTCATTTACCAGTCTTTAGTCCCTTATTTGGTCACATTCTTACTCGGGTTGGAAAACTTTGTTTACTGGTTTATTATATTTGTTTTTTTTTTTTTAAGTTTAATTTAATTTTTTTTTTTTTTGGTTTATTATAAATGATACTACTCAGCAGCAGCCAGATGGAAGAGATGCATAGGGTTAAGGGGTGGGGAACTTTCATGCCTTCTCTGGAGGTGCCACCCTCCTAGTACTTTGATGTATTCACCAACCCAGAAGCTCAGGAAATAATTTCTTGACATAATTAGGATTTGTTCAGTTTCACGGAAAGAGTTACAAATGGCATAGTCCCTACATTAAATTGCTAACAAACTAAGATTAAAAATGAGTGAGTAGGAGAACCAATGAAAAAGCCTACAACAGAAAATGAGTTAGCTACCAATCAGGGAAACGTTTTTTTTTTTTTTTTCACACACACACACACACTGTATTTTATTTTTACAAGAGATAAATCGACTGACACCAAGCATTGTACATGGATGACCACAACAAAAGCAACAATGATTGCAATTACCAAACATGAAACACACTCATACTATGTCATAGTATTGACATTCAGTCCAGTAATCCTCCACTGTAACAGCTCCTTTACTTTGCAGTGAAAATTGATTTGTATATTCTTTGCCTCTGAGTCCTTGTGGAATTTTTTTTTTTTTTTTTTAAATTCAGACAGAAAGTCACAAAAATTATACTCATCCTCATCAGTTCACTCAGTCCCATGTAATTAATTTTTTTTTTCATCTTGATCTTTTGTTAGCACTTTTATGAGTTCATCAGTTTTTCATTAGAGTTCTGAAAATGCTTATTCATTCAGTTCAGCAGTACAGTCCGTTACCAGAAACCTGTACTTGTCAGTGTCTTTTCCATGTATTTCTTGAAGATGAAACCCTTTTATAGGAACATATTTGCAAAATCATCAGAGTACACCCACAACTGTCTGTAAATGACAAAAGACTTAAAAATGACCACGGTTAAAGATTTGATGACAGTTCATAATAATGCAGTTGACAAGAAAATTAGTTATTTCTGAGATATACATTTTAAAGTAATAACTAGGATTATTACTTATAACATTATACCAGAACATATAAGATTTTTAGAAATTTCATGTAATGTCTGAAACATTTATATTAACATATTTCCATACATATTTCCATACAAGTACAAATATAAGATTTTTAGAAATTTCATGTAATGTCTGAAACATTTATATTAACATATTTCCATACATATTTCCATACAAATACAAATATGATTTTTAGAAATTTCATGTAATGTCTGAAACATTTATATTAACATATTTCCATACAAATACAAGATTTTTAGAAATTTCATGTAATGTCTGAAACATTTATATTAACATATTTCCATACAAATAACCCAATGAAAGTTTAGTATTAGTTGTTTTGTTTGTTTTTTTATACTGCAGGTTCTTATTAGGCATCAGTTTTATACACATCAGTGTATACATGTCAATCCCAATCGCCCAATTCAGCACACCACCATCCCCACCCCACCGCAGTTTTCCCCCCTTGGTTAGCTACCAATCAGGGAAACGTTTTCACGTCTCCTTCAGGCTGCACCTTGAACTCCCTGAGAGGGGGCCTAAGCACTGGGGAGGGGAGTGCATTCGGCTCGACACAGCGGTGTTTCATACCAAATGGCGACTTCCATCTTGTAACACTTGGCTTGTTCTTCCTCTGCTGTGTCATAAAGGGATTATATGATACTTTCAGTGCTGTTGGTATTATAAAACATACCACTTGATATCTGGCTGTCAGGTCAGCAAAAGTTGTAGCAGCATCACCTGTGAAGGAAGCTCAAGATGGCAAGTTGACTGCAGTTGAGGTCCTGTAAACGTATAAATGTATCCAGGCTTGTTTGGCATTGTTTGCTGTTGGATCCGCAGAGAGGATGACTGCCAGTGATGACTAGGTTCAGAAGAGATTAAAGGCCTTTAGGGTGTCTGCTGACATGCGATATTCATATAGGATAAGGGATTCGTTTAAAGCAAAATTGGGCCTGTCTGCCTCAGTCCCCCAATCTTCCAGTTCTCTTTTCTCATAGAAAATATTGTTTCATTGTTAGCAATTTCTTATGTATTCTTAGTATATAAATAGTAATAAACTTGGACATTTCTTTTTTTTTTTTTTTAACTTGGACATTTCTGTACCTTATTTTCCCCCCTTTGTATGTGTGTTGGAGTCCCTTCAATATCAGTACATATAATCTGACTCATTCTTGGTAATGGCTTCTTAATCAGTTATACGAGTGCACTATATTTTCTAGGTTTTACTTGCACAGTGTTTTTGGTCATTATCACTTGGAGATACAGTGAAGACTTCAGGGTTGAGTTTTGGACAGAGGCAAAGGCTTTTCCAGTCTCATGTTATGTTTACGTAAATCTTCCAGGTGAATATGAGAAGGGTGTGGACCATCTGACAAACGCGATTGCTGTTTGTGGACAGCCACAGCAGCTACTGCAAGTGTTGCAGCAGACTCTTCCGCCACCAGTGTTCCAGATGCTTCTGACTAAGCTCCCAACAATTAGTCAGGTAAAGATTTGAAATGTTATGAAATAAGTGAGTAGAATCTGAGAGTTAAATGTTTAGGGACATTGGCATTTTACAAAGGAGCCTAGTGAACATGATGACATCATGAAACTCTCCTGCATGTAATGAAAATAGTACAGGAGATGTCAGTGCTTGACATTTTCTTCCCTAAGAGAAAAGCATCCAAATGAGGGGGCATAAAATCTAGTGATTGTGCCCAAGAGGTCGATTAGGAAATATGTCTCTTAGTGTTAAATCTCAGGCCTTAGTATTCAAATCATCAAATTCAGGCCACTCCCAGCTACTTTCTGAACCTAGCTTTCTGCCTCTTGTGTGAAACCACGCATTCAGTTAAGGGGCCTGGCAGAGGACAGAGGAGCCAAGATGGCATAGCTTGGAAATCAGATCAAAAAGGGCTATGGGTTCCCTCTGATCTCACTTGTCTGAAGGCCCCACCCAGTGTCTCTGCTTCTACTGAGGTGGGCTTCAAGTTTGGAGCTATTCAATTACATCCCATTTAAATAAGAGATTAAGCATAACTTAAGAGTTTATTAAAATGCATTCCATTCAATTTAAATCCTTCTCAAGGAGCCTGAATGAATCTACTTTTTGGAATATCATGTCTATTAAATGAATTTTCATCGTTGATATAATTAAAAATTAGTAAAATGACTGGTTAATTCTTTAAACTCATCTTTACAATTCTTTAAACTCACCTTAACTCATCTAGCTTGGAAAGGGACTGAAAAGAAAGAGGTTCTAAAGATTTAAGGGAATGGACCTAGAGTCTGTCATACAGAGTGTAGTAAGTCAGAACGAGAAAACCAAATACCGTATATTAACACATATATATGGAATCTTAAAAAAAAAAAAATGGTTCTGATGAACCTAGGGGCAGAACAGGAATAAAGACACAGACGTAGAGAACGGACTTGAGGACATGGGGCGGGGAAGGGTAAGCTGAGATGAAGTGAGAGAGTGGCATGGACATATATACACTACCAAATGTAAAATAGATAGCTAGTGGGAAGCAGCTGCATAGCACAGGGAGATCAGCTCGGTGCTTTGTGATGAACTGGAGGGTGGGAGGGAGGCTCAAGAGGGAGGAGATATGGGGATTTATGTGATATATGTATACATATAGCTGATTCACTTTGTTATACAGCAGAAACTAACAAAACATTGTAAAGCAGTTATACTCCATTGAAGATGTTTAAAAAAAAAAGGATTTAAGGGAAAGAGTTGGAAAACCAAGGAGTTTTAATCTTTTTTATTTTAGACTACTGTGGTTCCCAGTCAATTGTCAGAATCCTCTAAGATTATCTGTCTTTTGAAAGACAGCATAGCATATAGTGCTTTTGGAAAATTGACCTGAGTGTGATGTCTTTGTATAATGACTGACCATTTACAGGCAGAAAAGGGAAATGTTTGAAGGATAGAATGATCACTACAGCACTAATTGGTATTTGTTCCTGTGGGAGTGAAAAGAAATCTTAAATCCTTTTTGGTTTTAGTTACAAAATTGACTAACATGTAACACGATATAATGTTATGGTTCCTTTGTTGACTTGAATTTTGAGATGGGACTGACAATGATCATTATTTTCTCAGATAAAAAACAACGTATGAAGTGTTAAATGTTGATATCTCAGTATGGGTTAAACCTCAGCAAGATTTGATTCAGAGATTTGATACAAAGAGCATTTTATGTTGAACTTAGAATCCTGATTAAATGCTTATCATACTTCTAAAAATTAAAAATTCTTTTCTCTTTCAGAGAATTGTAAGTGCTCAGAGCTTGGCTGAAGATGATGTGGAATGAGAAATAAATGTCAACATAATAATCTCAATTAAAAAATATTTTTAAAATCTTAACTTGGAAGATGATCAGCTCTGGGGGCGTAAGGGCAAATAAGCTTGTTATGGACTGTCCTACACTGAAATCTACCAAAGTTAATTTTTACTTTGTGTAGATCCATTTGTGTGTTTTATTTATTTTTCTCAGTGAAAAGTGTATTTTGATAGGTTTTCATTTTATAAATACACTCAGTTACCGAAATATGGATTTTGTTTATTCCTAAAACGTGCAATTAGAATGTACATATATAACATCACATTACTTACATTAAAAATACCCAATGCTCAGTTTTGAAAGATAGGCCAAAAAAAGTGTAGAAGAAAACTGAAGAATGCACTTTTTTCTTTTAAGCTAGTGCAGTTCGCTGTACATCAGATGATTGGATGGAAACTTGATTGTGTATTAAAACTGAGCATTAAAATCTTTAAGAGATTCTTTCCATTTAATCTTTTAAATATGTCTAATGTGCTGCTGTGCTATAATAACTTCACTCCCACCGTTGATTAAATCAGTGGGCCTAATGTGTTCCGGATATTTATCTCCTTGTATTTTAGATATGTGTAGTTGCAAATAGCACCAGGAATTAGATCTGTGTACACCCTTAATCTAGCTGAGTAAGCTTCGCCAGTTAATGTCTGCCCGCATTTATAAAATGAGGGAATTGGTCTGCTGATTCAGCTTCTAATTCCTTTGGTTCTGTTTAGCATTTTCAAATCCCTTTTTCTGAGGGATATATCTGTTTGGGCAACTAGCCCTTGCATTTTTTAATACTCTGAATTTTGCATGCTTGCCTGACTTAGTATTTCTGAATTGATTTTTTTTTTTTAAGGTATAACTTATGTTGATTTTCACTGAAATCATGGTTCTGTCACTACTTTTGTAAATTAATCTGAAATTTAACCTTCAAGGTAACTGGGACAATATGCTTGTAAAAGTGTGTGTTCCCCTTTGCTTTTATCATCAGTGTACCTCCTGAATCCCCTTCCAGCCTGATTCACTTATCTTGTTATGGGAATAAGGTATAACTTTGTGGCTGAAGACTTGCAAAGAAGATAATGGGACCTTTTATTCTCAAAATAGTGACATTATCTGCAGCCACAGATTCAGTATCAGACCTGAGAATAAAGATCCTTGGTACTTAGCGGTGTCTGTTGAGCATTTCTCGTTGTACCGGTTGCCTTTATTCTGTCTGAATGTAGAGAGACCTTTTCTGTGTATTGGACGTTTTATTTTGTTTTTCTTAAAAACTTTAACTGTAGGGTTTTGTGGTGTTTGGGAGGTAGTGGGAAGAGTTTGGAGTGTGGTTCTAGTTTCTGCCTCTTGGATAGCTGCCAGCCTTGGGCAAGTCCACATGACATCTCAACTCCAGTATTCTAATCTGTAAAATAAGAACATCAGACTAGGTCCCTTGCACATTAAAGGACTCTTCCTCAGGAACCTTCCAGGTTTGTGATCCTGAACCATAAACAGTGTGCTTTTTTCAGTGACAAGCCTGCATGCTTTTTGGGGGGTGAGGTGGAGTGGGGTGACCAGTTCAAACGTGTTGGTAGGTTCATTTTCCTAGTAGGATCCCAAATCCAAAATAGTAGAGTGGTGATTGGTCAGTGATTGACCGTGTAGCTAGGAAACACTCTTCTGTCCTGCATCTTCCCAGACAGGATGGACTTGGGGCAGTCAGAGGGACTGTAGGTGGGGAAAGAGCAAGGGGCAGACAGCTTGGCAAGAGAGGAATGGACTCAGGAAAACTTAAGGACTGGCTGGAGGAGTGTGAGGGGTCAACTTAGGTTTATTTTAGGAGGGAATGAAGACTATGTGCCCTTGTGAACTGTAGTGCACCCCAAGCTGGGTATCACTTGGCTTTCTGAGAAATAATCAGCGTTAATGCTTATTGAAGGTAGTGATAGCCTTACTTTAGAGCTGATTATGCCAAGTACATCTTATTTGAGTGACAGCTTTGGTGCTTTAAAATTAGGTACCACTTTTGAAAGCCAGCTATGTTGTGTTAAAAACAACAACCAAGACCAAAAAAGTTTTTTCCGTCTAGACACGTAATTGCTGAACACTGTTTACTATCTAAAGTCTTACACGGTGATGGAACCAGGCGGTGGGGATGCTGGCCGAATGGTGGTCAACCCAAGATTTAAGTAGAGTGATAATAGCTTGGTTGTTCCCATGTGCTAATGTTGCAGCACACTTAGGTCTTTGGAAATGGAAATGTTAGTGCACATTGGCATGCTTCCTTGGGCAGAGATCTATTGTTTCGGTTCTACAATTTGTGCCTAAATTCTTCAACTCTTATTTGGTTGGTCTTTATGTTTACTAACTCTGCTAAAAACTTATTGGAACTTCTCGCACTGTGCATCCATTCTTTTCCTGAGTTCTTGGATCATCTTTACAGTCGTTACTTGAGCTCTTTCCAGTAGATTGGCTATCTCCACTTTACTGCTAAATTTATACCTAAATTCACCATATCTGTATCTAAATTCACCAGTTCCACAGCTGTGAAAACTCCAGGCTTTGCCTTCGTTTCTGCTGATTCTCGGAGTCGCTGGCACCTTCATGGTCCCTCGTGCCTCTGGCTTCTGGGTCTGCGTGTGCTGTCTCCGCATCAGCCTCTGTCAACCCATACGTAGTAGCTTAGTTACGTCTCTCGACCTGGGAGAAGTGGCTCTCTGTGGGAGATGTCCTGTGTGTCCCAGTACGGGACCAGGGTAGGTTCTGAGCTGTGTTTGCAATCAGTAGTTCCCGGCCGCTGCGGTCTGCCCCCTGGTGGCCGAGGCTGGTCTAGAGGTTTGTGCGCGCTTCCTGCCGGTGCCCGGAAGGGGAGGGGCTGGTGCCCGCCCGCTGCTGGGCGGGCTGGGCCTGGGCCTAGGCCTAGGGGCGTGTGTGGAGGTGGCCCTGGACTCCAGTGAGGCGGCCTGTCAGCTCATGGGTGGGGCTGGGTGCCCGCCCTGTGGGTGGTTTGGCCTGAGGCGCCCCGGCGCTGGAGCCTGCAGGCTATTGGGTGGGACCAGGTCTCCGGGACCAAGGACCCAAAATGTCTGCCAGCAGCATTTATGACCGCAGAGAGAGCTGCAGACGCCCGCCGCCTCCCCAGGAGACCCTCCAGGACCCGCAGGTAGGTCGGCCTCAGGCTGCTCTGCAGTTATGCCGTTGTCACGCGAGGGAGGTTGCGTGCGCCCTCCCGGAGCGGAGTCTCCTCTTCCTTCCCGCTGTCCTGTGGGGCTCCTGCGATCGAGCCGCACCGGTCTTCGCAGCCAAATGCCGGGGGCTCCTCCCGATGCCAGACCCCCCCCCCCCCCCCCCCCCGGCTGCGGAGCCTGGCGTGGGGCTCCGTGCTCACGCCGGGGCGAGGCTCTGCGATGTAAGTGTTCTCTAGCTGGGGGTCGCGCGCTCAGGTGGTGTGGGGCTTGATGGTGGCGAGAGGGCGCCCCTCCGACCTTCTCGTGCTTTCTTCTTTATGTCTTTGGGTGTAGAATGTCTTCTTCTGGTAGCTGCCAGTCGTTTTAATCGACGGTTGTTCAGCAGTTGGTTGTCATTTTGTTGTGCTCGTGAGAGAAGGTGAGCTCAGGTTCTCCGCCGTCGTCTCCACAGTTTATACTTCAAGAGCACTTAAAACGGGGGCTTACCTGGCAGTATCAGCGCTGTTCTGTTAGATAAATAGAACTTAGGTTCACACCTCACTTTTGTAAAGTGTGTAAAACCTGGCACAGTGTGTGTGGTGGGCAGTCGGCAAACATTTGAGTCTTCTTCCTCCTCAGTAAACTTGGTGGTTTCTCGTGTTGCCTGCCTTTCTGACCTTGTTGACTCAGCCTATGGACCAGAGTGTGTGTGAATGTCAACGCAGAAGAGGTTGTTCAGAAAACTGGTATATCATGCAGATACACAAAATTTCCTTTCTTGTAACGTAAAAAATGCAGTTTTATTATTGCTTGTGCCTCAGCTGCTTAAGTGATATTAAAGGGCTTGGCGAAAATTTTGGCTTGGTGTATGTTTGCAGAAGCGAATTCTGCTGAATTTGATGATTCAACGTAGAATCAAGTTTCTTGGTTACCATCCCTTTGAGAAAGTTGACAGCTCTGCAGCTTCTCCCCAGGAAAATGCACACTTGCCTTTGACTTAAGGGGGATTACAGATCCCAGGTTAAGAACCCCTGCTTTAGTGTCAACAGGTGAGGATTCTGTAGTAGTGTTTTCCCAGCCTTAGATGTATCAGAATCATCTGATTCCGATGGAAGCCTTGTTAAAGCAGATTGCTGGGCCTGACACGTTGCTGGCCAGCAGGTCTGGGCCAGGAACACGTATCAGTCAGCATTTCTAGCAAGTTCCCTGGTTTTGGGGATGTTGCTGGTCTCGGGTCATGAATGTGACGCAGACGGTGACGCTCAGTGGTGAAGTGGAAAATGTGAATAGGAAATCCTTATTAGAGAACACCAGCTGTGGTAAGGTCACAGATGATGTACTGTATGTAGCATTCTAAAAGTGAGACATGTGCTTAAAAAAACCTGCCGACTGTAGCGGAATGTAATTATTTGGGAGCTCCTAGTACAGACCATCAGTTATCAGACTTTATGTTCAAGATAGGCCAGGCCATTAAAAAAATGCATTTTAGGAATTTTTTTCAGAAAATAACCCATCGACTAGACAGGTCAACTAAACAGAAATCACATTCCCTAAGCGTGTAAGTTGTGAGTTTTAAAGTTTTTACTCCACATTTATGTCTTTGAGTGAATCAAATGGATTTTCTCCCTTTTTAGATTCAGGTTTTCTGGAACATTATATATATATATATATATATATATATATATATATATATATACACATATATATATATATACATATATACATATATATATACACATATATATATACACATATATATATAAAATGTTTATATGTATATAAAATGTTTATATATATAAAGATTGTTTAAATACTAATTATACTATGTATTTAAATTACGTAATAAATTGTATAATTTTGGGGGTACTAAATCCTTGTTTAATTTCCACTAATATTGATAAGGGAGTCAAGTACTTTGACATAATACTGACAGAGAAGCTAGAGGTGGGGAGTGAAGGGGAGAAAACGGGGACGAGAGGCTGTGGTGAAGCTGGAGCTGGATCTGAGAAATGGAGTGGTGCCTGGCACTCAGCACGCGTCTCCGTGTGTCGTATGCCCGCGTGTGCTCTGCACGTTCAGAGAGAGAGAGAGCCAGAACAACTGCATCCCCCTGGAAGTTCACCGAAGTCCTCAAATCCAGGTCCCCCTGCCTTTTATCACATAAGAAAGTAGACTGAGCTGGCCTTTCAGTTTGTTCCTTGGTTGAGTGGGCATCTTTGAAGTTATAAAACCAGCGCCTGTCTCAGTTGAGCCAGAGTAATACACCAGACTAGTCCCCAGAGAGGCTGAACATACTGACTCAGTGACCTCTGGACAGTGTTCACGTCACACATGCAATTGCTCTGCCTACTCACCATTTGAAGAGGACAACTTTGGTTGTCAGCAGAGACTGATTCTTTTCTAGACCTCTTTTTTTTTTTTTTTGGCCACAGTGCTTGGCTTGTGGGATCTTAGTTTCCTGACCAGGGACTGAACTTGCACCCTCGGCAGTGAAAGTGCGGAATCCTAACCACTGGACTGCTATGGAATTCCTTATTGACCAATTTTATCCATACCCCATTCCCAGCGAGCACTGCGGCGGTTTATAAAAGCTTCCTTTGCAATTCCCTGTATTAATTAGGACCCTAGTAGCAAGTATAGACACCCAACTTGAATAAGCTTGAGAAATAGTGGCATTTGTTAGCTCCTCAGGAAGACCTTTACGATTAGCACGAGGATCTCCACACCAGGACAGCTCCTTCCATCTCTGCTTCTCACTGGGCTTGTGTCATTTTTACAAACGGATTTAAAGAGGAGGCTGGAGCTCTGGGCCCTGGCCGCTCCAGGCACATGTGTGTGATGACAGTCATAGTTCCTGAGCTCTAGAGTGTATTAACTCGCGTCTCCTTGCAGTCTTACAGGTGTGCCCAGTGTTGCATGGTAAGTGGAAGATTCAGGATTTATTGAAGTAAAAATTGTGTATGTATATTAAATGTATAAGATGTACAGCGTGACATTTGATGTCTGTAGCCCTTGTGAAATAGTTAACCACCGTCCAGCTAGTTAACATCTCCCATCACCTCACATAGTTCCCTTTTCTTGTGTGAGTGGTGAGAATACTTAAGACCTACCCCCTGCAAATTTCAGGTAAATATTAACTACAGTCACCATGAGATATGTTAGATCTCTGGAACTTATTCATCTTATAACTGAAAGTTTGTACCCTTTGACCAACACCTCCCCTTTTCCCCTGTCCCCCAGCCCCTGGGAACCACCATTCTATTCTGTGTTTCCATGAGTTTTGATTTTTTCAGATTCCACATATAAGTGAGATCATGCAGTATTTGTCTTTCTGTGTCTGGCTTATTTCTCTTAGTCTCATGTTCCAAGTTCATCCATGTTGTTGGAAATGGTAGAATTTCCTTTTATAAAGGTGTGTATCACATGTATCCATTCATCCACTGACAGACACTTAGGTTATTCCCGTGTCTTGGCTCTTGTGAATAATGCGGCAATGAACATGAGGGTGCAGGTACCTTTTTGAGAGAGTGATTTCATTTCCTTTGGGCTTAATACCTAGAAGTGGGATTACTTGATCATGTAGTACTATTTTTAATTTTTTGAGGCATTTCCATACCGTTTTCCATGTGACTGCACCAGTTCACATTCCCACTAACGGTGCACGAGGGTTCCCCTTTCTTCATGTCCTCGCAAACACTTGTTAACTCTTGTCTTCTTGATGAAAGCCATTCTAACAGGTGTGATACTCGTGTGGCTTTGATTCACATTTCCCAGGTAACTAGTGATGTTGAGCGCTTTTTCATATACTTGTTGGCCATTTGGTTATCTTTTTCAGAAAAAAATGTCTGTCTAAGCCCTTTGCCTATTTTTAAGCTGGGTTATTGTTATTTTGCTATTGAATTGTATGAATTTCCTTATATTTTGGGGGTATTAACCCCATATGAGATATATGGTTTGCAAATATTTTCTTCCATTCCGTTGGTTGCCTTTTTCATTTTGTTCCGTTGCTATGCAGAAGCTTTTGGTTTGATGTAGTCCCAGTTATTTATTTTTTTTATTTTGTTGTTTGTACATTTGGTTCAAATTAAAAAAAAAAAAAATCATCACCAAGACTGATGTTGAGGGGTTTCTCCCCTAGTTTTACTTCTAGGAGTTTTACAGTTTCCAGTCTACATTTAAGTCTTTAATCCATTTTGAGTTGATTTTTTGCATATGGTATAAGGTAAGGGTCCAGTTTCATTCTTTACATGTAGATATCCAGTTTTCCTCACACCATTTATTGGAGAGACTGATCCTGTGTATTCTCAGCACCTTTGTTGAAGATTAGTTCACTGTATGATTCAGAACTTGAATTAGGAAGGGCGACTTGCACTGTACTTGGCTACCTTACCTATTTGATAGGGTAAAGGAGGAAGACTGGGGCATTTCTGTTTTTTTTATGTTTTTAAAGAATGGGGGTACTTTTCACCAAAGGTGAGAGACATGATGAGCAAACAGGACCAAATGGCCACTATATCACTGAAGTTGCGCATGGGATGGATGCCTGTTTCTTGTGAGAATACAGAGCCTGAGGAGTTGAAAGCACAAAACACTGGAATCTTACATCTTTTTTAAAACGAGAGGTTTTTTGGTGTGCTTTCTGCTTTATAATTTTGCAGTGTCTAAGATAAAAATCTCTGCCGTCTCCCAAGTTACTGACATAAAGGTAATGCTTCGGGAAGGTTGCCACGACTTCTGAGCTCCTGTCACAGACTGGACCAGATAAGTGGGAGCAGAGTTTGGCGAGCAGATCGTCTCGGGGGTGTGGGATGAAGCTGGGCGAGAGCCAGAGGCCGTGGGGACTGGGGCTCAGGGCTGGGAGTGAGCCTCTTGGCGTCTCTTTCCTGGGATTCTCCCCAGTTTCTCCCTCCTTCCTGGGCGACTTCGTTCTCTGTGGCTGAGCGGCGCCTGTACCCGATGACCCCCTCCTGAGCTCAGGCGGGTATGGCTGCCTGCTCGCTCAACATCATGTGGATGTCCACAGTCACCTCAGATGACATGTGCAGAGCTGACTGCATTCCACTGAACCTGCTCCTGCTGCACCGCCCTCTGCCTGGCTGTTTCCTGCTCACCACATTCCATCAGTGACCAAACCTGCCCCTCCTCTTTTTTTTTTTTTTTTTTTTAAACTTATTTATTTATTTTTGGCTGTGTTGGGTCTTGGTTGCTGCGCACGGGCTTTCTCTAGTTGCGGAGATCGGGGGCTACTCTTCGTTGCGGTGTGCGGGCTTCTCATTGCGGTGGCTTCTCTTGTTGCATAGCACGGGCTCTAGGTGCGCGGGCTTCAGTAGTTGTGGCACGTGGGCTCAGTAGTTGTGGCTCGCAGGCTCTAGACCGCATACTCAGTAGTTGTGGCGCACAGGGCTTAGTTGCTCGGTGGCACGTGGGATCTTCCCGGACCAGGGCTCGAACCTGTGTCCCCTGCACTGGCAGGGGGATTCTTAACCACTGCGCCACCAGGGAAGTCTTGCCCCTCCTCTTCTTACTATGTCCCTAATCCATTCACTTCTCTTGACCTCACTGTCACTCTCTTGAGTCGTTTATCTATATAGTTACTGTACAGCCTCATCCCCTCTGATCCATCCTGCTGCCTAAGGAATTATTGGGAAACATTTTGTCCCTCATGTAGCATCCAAGCCCCTTATAATCTGACCTGAGTAATTAACTCTCTAACGTCATTCATCACATGTCCTCCTCCCCTCCCAAACACACAGAAACAGAAGTTCTGGTCAAACTGAACTAGCTTCCCCCAGAAGTACCTTCCTCTGCAGCTAGGATCCTATCTATTGCCTCAGGGCTCTTGCGCATGATATGTGCCCTGTGCTAACCGCCAAGGATCTCTGGATAAACAAAATAGTCCCTGCCCTCACTGACTTTACCATCAGGTTGAGAGAGAATTAGTGAAGGCTTCCTAGGTGCAGGGGTAGGTGCCCTTTGTTGGAGATTCTGTAGAACCCTGGGATGTTCTTAACCATGGCATTTACCAAGATTACTGTAATTTCTTGGTAACTTGGCACTCTTTCCCACTAGACCACTCCTAATCCTAAGGACGTATGTCTTACCAACCATTGGATTTCCCAGCATAAAGCATACTTAAATGCTTAGTAAATATTTAATGGATGAATGGAGATTCAAATGGGCAGAAGTTGGTTGGGAATTTTTCACAATGAAATTAATATAAAAGATTCTTTGACATTACACATGCAGGGTAAGTGGAAGGAAAAAAGCATATGATTGTGAGGAGTGATGAGGTCTATTTTAAAAGCTGCTTACTAAGTCACTGTGTTAGAAATAACACAGTTTGAGAATAGAAGGGAACATATCTATTTAGTTTTCCTCATATTTCTTGACAGCCTCCTGGCTTAACAAAAGGCCAAAAAAAAATTTTAAAGCAAATCTGGCAGCCATTGAAGTAGCATTTATAAGATTAAAAAAAGCAACTAGGAGTCATTCCAAACTGTTCATCCTTTCATTGAAAGCTTGTCATATGTGGGGTGAATTATGTGTAGTTATCACTTAAATCTTTTATTCTGTGGGCAGTCCATACTCTGCCCAATGCCTTTGAAAGGACAGGAGTGTTTCGTTATGTTTTTTACCTATCCTTTGAGCAAGAAGAACTTTACACAGCAGTCCAGGGAACTTGGAAGACTGGGAATCTGACCTGTATACTTTCACAGATGACTCATTTTGAAATTCACTTTATATTCAGGAGAAATGCTAGCTAAAATGACCATGCCCTCACTAAACGTTTGTGATGAAAGACAAGACTTTCCAAATTTTCTTTAACTTCGTAGGTACTACATTAGACATTCAGCAAGCTCCATTTAAATAATATTACTACTTATAGTAATATTTTGAGTGACTGTAGTCTCAGTCATAGGTATTGTGGTTTGTCATGTACTGGCTGTCTGATAGTAGGTCCTTTAATTTCTTGGGTACTTCATTACTTAGGAATACTTTCTGAGTCTTGGGTCCTCATCAGTAAAATGGACAAAAAGTGAAATGACATATTATAATCATTTGCTTAGATGCTGTCTTCCCTGATAGACCAGGAGTTTTCTTGACATAAGAGCTAGATCTCATTTTCATTTGGATCCTGAGTATCTACTCTGGCTTGTCAGTAGGCAGATAGTAAATATTTATTGAACTGAAATCAAAGAGGATGGACTTGTTAATTTGACCTGAATTAAAATATTCTAGCACCTGACAAAATTAGAGATGGCTTTCCTTTCTGGGCTAGGCCTTGCACTGATTCTTTTAATTAAATAGAAGTTTCAGGATGGGATGAGAGGTCAGCCTAAATGTTTTTACTACCCTTTTATTTTATCAAAGACAATGCCAAGCAAAATTCAGATATTTCTGTTAATGCTTTCAGGTCTCGGTTAAACTTGAGATTTCTTCCTAATGCTCTTACACCCAAATATTCCTTGATTTTGAGAATAGGCACAGGTATTTATCTGAGGCTCACACTAAATTTGCATGGAGTGGAAGAGGTGGAAGGGGAGGTGTCCTGACGCTTAATTTCCTCGCAGAGAAATTGTTGGCCCATAGTCCTTACATTTGGGCCTCTGAGAGGGGGTGTATTTCTCTTGATGGTCAGTAGAAACACAAATTGCCCAGCCAGTATGCTTTCTAAATAAAGAACTTTGGAAATTTGCAGGATTTACATGCTCTTTCTTTTGCCACATGCAACCCTGCAAAAGGGCATACAGATCTTACTGTACTTGCTTAAGAAAATAGACAGAATTAATATTCTACCTGTTTCCTATGAAAAAGGAAAGATCATTCCCTGTGAAGCCTCGAGGTGATGGGGTTAGCTGTCAGGATGCACGCAGGGAAGTGGGGAAGCTGAGCGCACCAAGTCATCTCGGGGCGGGGGGCAGGGAGGTGCGCGGCGGGGTTGTCACTCAGTTCCATTGATTCCTCCTCATCTGGGATGCACCACAGGCCTCGGCAGCCTAGACAGCGCATCTTCAGGACACGTCTTATGTCTCGTCTTCTCTGTGTGTCTCACGTTCATCCTACCTCCTGAGAGAGGCTCTGGATTGTCCTATATTGGAGAGTCACACAGAGACACCTCAGAGGCCGTTGACCTCTCGTGTCGCCTCTTCCACGGTGGCCTTGAGCTTGGTCAAATCAGAACAGCTTGGGCTGGCAAGGCTGGTTTTCATTCTACATTTCTGGGCAAGCCAGTCCTTTTATGCAGAAGATCTGCCTAAAGCTACTCTCCAAGGGAGGCTATCTGCTAAGAGGACACCTAAAGCTCATGGGTTCCTTTTTAGGGCTGACAACGTGCCTCAAGTCTGACCTCCTTTAAGAGATATTTAGAATATTCTGCCTTCCTAAGATTTTGCTTCAGAGAAGTAAATAATGGCTGAAAGTAAATGGTACTCCAACCTCTTGGAGTTCTGGCCTAATCTTACAAGTCTTTTGACTGATTTTAAGAATCATCAGTAATCAAGTGTTCCCTTATTTTAGCTTATCTAATGCTCTCTTTAAATACTAAGTTTTGTAACATAAAAAATATAAACCTGCATTTGTGTAATGTTCTTAACGCTCTAGATGTTTTATCATTGAATTCTCAAAGCTATGAGGAAGGTAGGATATTACCAGAGGATATTAACTGAGGCATGGAACTGTGACAGGAGTTGTTCTGAATCACCCGAATTAACGATAGAAATGAGTTCAGGCTCATCTTCCTGGTTTGTACCCGAGCCATCTCAACCATAGGTCATGCTACATCATGATGCTTTGAGGACAATAAGTTAATAAATATCCTATCTTAACAGGGTGCACAGTTAAAAACTTACTTGGCGGTTTCCTCTGGTAGGATGTAAGCTTTAGGACAGCAGTGTTTTTGTTTTTTGTTTTGTTTGTTTGTTTTTTATGATTTTTGTTCATTGCTGTATCCCCAGTGCCTAGAATGGTTTCTGGCACAAGATGGACACCTCATTAAAAGCTAAATGAATTAATTAAAAAGACAGTTTACACATACAAAAAAATTTATGGAGTCTGACAGAAAAGGCTGTTATTAGTATTAAAAAAAAAAAAGAGAGAGAGAGAGACTGAAAGAGAAAAGGACATGGGTTCCCAGGGGTACTAAGCAATATGAAATAGTTCTCATAGTCAAGGTGACATCTCCTCAATTATACTTTACCCTGTTACCTCAGCTATCATCTCCCAAAGCCAAGATATTCAAGTTAACTTCAGCATGAGTTAAGATATGTGATAAAAATAATTCCAGGAAGGACTTCCCTGGTGGCGCATTGGTTAAGAATCCGCCTGCCAATGCAGGGGACACGGGTTCGAGCCCTGGTCCGGGAAGATCCCACATGCCGCGGAGCAACTAAGCCCGTGCGCCACAACTACTGAGCCCACGTGCCACAACTACTGAAGCCCACGCGCCTAGAGACCATGCTCCGCAACAAAGAGAAGCCACCCCTCACCGCAACTACAGAAAGCCTGCGTGCAGCAACAAAGACCCAACTACAGCCAAAAGTAAATAAATAAATTTATTAAAAAAAAATGATTCCAGGAAACACCTAAGCCAGCCCTGCAAACATCGGCTCTAGAGCCACGGTATGCCTGGAAGTCTCCTATCGTAAACAATATTTACTCTGACTTGTTTAAAATAGCTTATGATTAAAAGTTTATTTAGTTTATTCCATGCTGAATAGCGTTTTCCAGATACCCTACAGTGAAAAGAATGAGCTCTCAAGTCTAGAAAAAGCATCTCCCTTAACCAATTGTCAAAGGAGTCTGGGGTGCTTTAATTATAGATAATATTCTTCATATACGGAGCTATTGCACCTTGCTGTCCCGGCGGCACGCACGAGTTTTTCTCAAGGATGGGCTTGTCAACCACAGATTACTCTTTCAAGCATCTGTAAGCTGGTCATGTTCTGTGCCACGGTGGTGTGTCACCATGGAACAGAAGAAGTAACAGGTGACCTCATCTGAAGATGATTTAACGCCACCCGCTGCTCCACGGGGGAAATTCCGTCTCCATCGCACAGGGGTCAAGGCAGCTGAGTTATTGGACACTGGACCAGTCCTTGTGAGAAGCAAATATCAGCAAAATGTGTGTCCAGTAGTAGTTTTACAAAGGCTTCTTCCTGCCTTCTCCCTGCACCCACTGAGTCCTGCACTGCCATTGGCTGAGTGATCCCGGCCGCTCACGGGCTCATCTGTCAGGCAGAGGAAGACGCCCGCTCCATCAAGTCAGGAGGAGGACGGAGAGGACCACGGGCGGTGTGCTCTCCCCGCTCCTCTGCTTCCCAGCCGGGGCGGGGGCGTTGGACACGTGATAGAACGCATCCTGTGAGACGTGCGGGTGCTGAGCGATGCTCGCTGCTGAGCCACGCCGGACGGGACCGCAGCCCCGTGAGAATCCCGTCAGGTTAGAAGCGGAGGCGAAGGAGAGTTCTGGTGCCACCTGGTGGCCGCGTCCCCGCTAGCGGCCCGAGCGCCTGGCCGCGCCCTGTCCCCGGGCTCCGTGGTCCTCCGGGGGCACTCGCCACCCGCTAGCCGGCGACCTGGAGCAGACAGCCCGCAGCCTCCGGGCTCCGGCCCTCGGTTTCCCCTTGCAGGGAAATGTGATTCTGTAATGTATACCGATCACTAATAGCGAAGTGAAAATGCTAGGACACAGAGAGGGAAAAAAAAGTTCAGCCTGGAAAATGTACCAGCATGGCAATTTGTCAAGTCTTGTTTTAGGTCCCCATAAATTAAAATTTTATATGGGAACATGCCAAGTGAGAGAATGTAATTCAGAAAAATAGTTGGAAGGACTGCTGACTTGTCAAAGAAGAGGCATAATTCCAGGTTAATCTTGCTTCAAAGCAGCATATGGATCTTTTATAATAAAGGCAAAGAATAAAATTAATGCATATATGGGGAATCTAGAAAAATGGTACAGATGAACCTATTTGCAGGGCAGGAATAGAAACGCAGACGTAGAGAATGGATGTGTGGTCACGGGGGGAAGGGGAGGGTGGGATGAACTGGGAGATTAGGTTTGACATAAATACACTACCATGTGTAAAATAGATTGCTAGTGGGAACCTGCTGTAGAGCACAGGGAGCTCAGCTCGGTGCTCTGTGATGACCGAGATGGGGGTGGGGTGGGAGGGAGGTCCAAGAGGGAGGGGATATATGTATACATATAGATGATTCACTTCATTGTTCAGCAGAAACTAACGCAACATTGTACAGCAATTATACTACAATTAAAAAAAAAAGGAGAAAAATGAGGTAGAGGGTTTCTTTAACTCCTTAACCTCCCAATTCTGTATGATCACCATGCAAAAAACAAACAAAAACTTTAGAATCAGAGTCCTGGGCTTGAGTCCCAGATCTGCCACTTACCAGGGACCTTACCTTCTTTGAGGCTCAGTTGCAAAGAGAAGATAGTATCTTCTCAAAAGGAGAATTAAAACTCCGGCCACACCTACCGTCTACTGTGCCCATACTGTTACCTTTCCCCCTATTCCTATGGATTGGCTGTCCATGCTTCTCTCTGATATCCATCCCCTTTGGACCACTCATGGACATTGCCCAGCAGTTCTTCCTCCCTTCTGCATCCTCAGTTTCCCCCTCTCTACCAGATAACTTGATTGGCACACAGACATGGTATAATTTCTCCCATGTTAAAAAGATCTACTGGCTCCTCATCCCTGCAGCTAGCTCCCCATTTCTCTTCTCACATTTATATCATGGAAAAATGTCTCTGAAGTGCTGTCCATACTCACTGTCTCTGCTTCTCCCATTCTGTCGTGACCCACCCTATCAGACTTTTTGCTGCTTTTGCCAAGGAAACCAGTGGCCTCCTCATGCTGAATTCTGGTGTCAGTTCTCAGTCTTTATCTTCTGCGATTTATCAGCAGTATTTGACATGATCATTCCCTTCTCCTGGAAACCCTCTGTCCTCTTGGCTTCAGGACACTACACTCTCTTAAGTTTTTTCCTGCACTGGCCATTTCCCAGTCTCTGGGGCTCAGTCCTTGTGTGTCTTTTCCAGCTATGCTCACCCCTAACTGACCTCATCCAGTCGCAAGGCTGAAAATACTATCTGTATATTCTGAATGCTCCCAAGTAGCATCACCAGTCTGGACTTGACCCCTGAGCTTCTGGCTTCCGACTTGACATCGATGCTTGCTTGTCTCAGAGACCTCTTAAACGTAACATGTCCACATTGAACTTCTGACCCTCCCTTCCAGGCCTGTTCTCTTTGGGGTCATCTGCATTCTTGTCAATAGTTTCTTCAGCCTTCTGGATGCTTAGGCCAAATATCTTGGAGCCACGCTTGACCCCTCTGTTTCTCTCACACCCCGTCTCTTTCTTCCTAGTGTATCCTGAATCCATCATTTCTCACCCCGTCTGCTATCACTGTGGTCCTGCCCTACTGTATTTTTCTCCAAAGCCCATATGTATACTATATATTTTGTTCTTATTTATCTATTTAATGCCAGTCTCCTCCACAAAAATGCAAGCTCCATGAGGACTGCTTCCCCTCTCACCCTAGTTTTGTTCATTGCTGTATCCCCAGGGCTTCAAATTGTGTCCTAATTGGTCCTCAACAAATACTGGCAAATGAATGAACGAATGAATGAATGAAGCAATTGGCAAATAGCAGGTGTTTAATAAATGGATAAATGGTAGCTATTATTTTACATTATCCTTCTTAGGTATCTAATATGAATAGGAAATTAAAAGAACAAAATGCACTGTGAAGGAGCCATCAGACACATCCAGAGATGGGATATTGTACCGGACCAGTTTCTTTCAAATAGTCAGTATCTTTAAGAAGGGGGCTGGTGGGGCAGGGGACTGTCCTGGATGAAAATACATTTAAGAGATGGAATTCCCTGGTGGTCCAGTAGTTAGGACCCTGTGCTTTCACTGCCGAGGGCCCAGGTTCAATCCCTGTTCGGGGAACTAGGATCCCACAAGCCTTGCATTTGTAGCACAACCAAAAAAAAAAGGAAAGAAAAAATACATTTAAGAGATAAAACACCAAATATATTGTGTGGTCCTTGATTGAGCAAAAGAACTTTAAAAGAAAATTTTGTACTATTTGGGGACGATGTTGAAAATTACATTAATTGTATTAGCTGGTTTAATACATAGTTGTGATTATGTATTATAAGCATTTCATTTTTATATAAAAATATCCATATATATGAAATTTAGTTTTTAGGGGTGAAATGTGATGTTTATAATTTACTTTAAAATACAAGAAGATAAATACATGAAGCAAAGCTGGCAAAATGTTAATTGTGAAATCGAAGCAATGCACACGTGGGTGTTTGTTATACTATTCTTTCTGTATGTTTGAAAATTTTAATAGAAAAGTTACACAAAGCATGCTATGAGCTTTAGTGGGAAACTGGTTGCAACAGACTTCGATGGTGCTATTGCTTCAAAGCGATCCGGGGGCTGGGAACTGCTGGCAAGAGACCCACAGCTCTGGAGGACTCGTCTTACCTCCCAGGGCCGTGCAAAGGAGCATCCCAGCAGCTTGGCAGGCTCCGCCCCGCCTCCACGCGGCTTCCAAAGTCGAAGGGCCAGCCTGAAAAGCCAGCTGCTGCTCCGAGACAGGCAGCTCTCAGTCAGCTTAGCTGTTGTAGCAAAAGGCCTTTGGTGCCGGGCCAAGCCCAGAGTTGGGAGCAACTCCGACACCGTGTCTCTGGTTTCTAGTAGCGCAGATTTATGACTTTTGGATTTGGAAGGGGAAAAGATTCCTTAAATCCAAGTCAAAAGCTTGCTAGAACCACCCTCCTAAGCTAAACAGAAACAGACGAAACACTTTCCCTCCGTGCAGTTTTTTTTTTTTTTTTTTTTAGCCCCGAGGCTTGAGGGATCTCAGTGCCCCCAGCAGGGTTAGAACCCATGACCCGTGCAGTGGAAGCACAGAGCCCTAACCACTGGACTGCCAGGGAATTTCAATCCTTCTGTGCAGCTTAAATGGGATAACTCCAGGTGGTGTCGGGTTTTGTGTGACCGTACATTTGAAGGTGCTCTGGGATGGTGTCTTTCCCTGTCTTCAAAGTAAACTTGGGGTCCATTGTCTCATCATCTCTAGGTTATGGGATTTGGGGGTCATATTTTTTTCTTATTTATACTTTGCTGTATTTTTCAAAATTTCTGCCATCACCACATACTCTTCTCCCAGTAAGCTTTTTGGTCTCTACCTGCAGTATCTGCTGGACCCGTTCTGCTGTGACTAACAAATCCAGATCAAACTGAAGCACACTGGGAATTTGTGGCTTCACAGGCAGGGGCGGGTCTTGGGTACCGCTGGGCCTGGGTGGGGGTCTTTCTCTCTCTTCATCCTGCAGGTCTCCCTCTCGAGTTGGCTCCAGTCTCAGGCAGATGCTTCCCTTGTGGTCACAACACAGCTTTAGACTTGCCTCTTTCCAGCGTCAAGTCTAGTGGGAAAAATTTCTGGCCCCTGCATGATTCCTGGCAAAATGTTCTTTGCGTCTCCTTGGCTCATGTACCCACCTAAAAACCAATGCTGGGGCAAGAAGGATAGAGCAACTGATCAGTTCCCGTCCCCTGAGATGGAGGTGGGACCACGCACATGGGCTAGGAGAAGGAAAGGTCATTTCCTAGAGGCAATGTGGTGTCCAGTTAGCAAAATGAGGGAATAAATGAAACATAACCAGAAAATCACACATACTTCGTCTTCCTACTCCCAGAAAGGATTTACAATAATGCAGGAAGGAGGATACTTAGGCTAAGGAAAGCTGCTCTAATTGAACCCAAAATTTAGCTCTGAGGTTCCTGGCAACCAAGGCAAAAGGGAAAGGCTAACTCCTCAGAACGAAAGAGTAAGTTAGGATCAACAGCCCTGAAGATGAAACTTTCCTAAGAGTCCAATGCTCAGTTAAGCTGTCCTCTTCCGCTGTCTTCTCTCTCCATTTCCAGTGTTTCTTACTGTTTCACTTTTTGTCTCTCTTGGGCAATCTCCACCTTTTTTCTCATGCCGCTGAGTCCTTGTCCCCTGTCTCTGCCTAGAGCCACCATATGGTCTGTTGACCTTTCTTCATATGTCTGTTGAGTTGGAAACCATAAGGACCTCCAGGGACTTAGACTAGTGCTGTGATAACATTTCCTTATGCTCCTGAAGGGAGGGGTTAACCTTAAAACTAAAGGCTAAAAATCCACTGCCCTCGGAGGGTCAGCCCGGAGTTTAGTCCAGTTTCTCTTTTCGAGTCATCTACCCTCCCTGGACTCTTGGAAAAGGGATACACTGGATCGGATGCCAACATCCCCGTGTAACTCTGCATAGTGCTTTACGCGGTGGGAAAGTAGAATTCTCCTACTGAACCCCATTTCACGATGTCTTCTGCATCAAAATGGTTTTCAGAGATTTTCTGCCCAGACCACGCAGTTTCTCACAGATCCTAAGCGTTTCACACTCCATTCTTCTTCCTGTGTTGACAGCCGGAGGAAGCACATCTGCTCCGGGGCGGGCGTGGTGCTGGCGTCCCCTGCCCTGTTCTCCCAGGGCAGCCAGCAGCTGCAGATGTACAGAGGGGCCGGCCCTGTGGGAGCCTTGCTGACAAACACCGCGGGTGCTCTGGGGAAAGAAAAGGTTGACCCCTGTTTCCCACTCCTAGGCTTCAAGTTTACAGAGTAGCTACAGGCGACTGAGGGATCCCAAATATGGGGGAGAGAGGGGCACCTTTTGGCCTTACTCCTGCTTGGGGTCTTTTCTTTCCTAGATTTGTTCTATTTACACCTTTTTAATTGCCAGCATTTTTTTCTCCCCCCTGGAAAAGGTAGACAGGAGAACAATTTGACTGCGGCAAGGGAATGATTTGTAACCATTCCTCTATAATCTGTCAAGTCTCTTTTTTGTGTTATTCTTTTATTCTTAATTAATTAATTAATTTATTATTTATTTATTTTTGGCTCATTGGGTCTTCATTGCTGCGTGCGGGCTTTCTCTAGTTGTGGTGAGCGGGGGCTAGTCTTCGTTGCAGTGCGCAGGCTTCTCATTGCGGTGGCTTCTCTTGTTGCGGAGCATGGGCTCTAGGCGCGTGGGCTTCAGTAGTTGTGGCTCGCGAGTTCTAGAGCGCAGGCTCAGTAGTTGTGGCACACGGGCTTAGTTGCTCCGCACCAGGGCTCAAACCCGTGTCCTTTGCACTGGCAGGCGGATTCTCAACCAGTGCGCCACCAGGGAAGTCCCTGAGTTACAGTCTGGATTTAGTATTTAACTTGGAGTTGTATGGTCTGTGGAGCATCTGTTCATTTTACTTCACAGAACATATGTGACGGGGCAACAGCCACGTTCATCTCCAAGGGGAGAACCATTGCTCAGAATTGGTCATAATTATTTCAGCTTTTTTTTTTTGTTTTTTTCAACCCCAAACTCCCAATCCATCCCTCTCCCTCCCCGCCCCCCTTGGCAACCACAAGTCTGTTCTCTGTGTCTGTGAGTCTGTTTCTGTTTTGTATATAAGTTCATTTGTGCCATATTTTAGATTCCACATGTAAGTGATATCATATATGGTATTTGTCTTTCTCTTTCTGACTTACTTCACTTAGTATGATAATCTCTAGTTGTATCCATGTTGCTGCAAATGGCATTATTTCATTCTTTTTTATGGCTGAGTAATATTCCATTGTATATATGTACCACATCTTCTTTATCCATTCATCTGTCGATGGACATTTAGGTTGCTTCCATGTCTTGGCTGTTGTGAATAGTGCTGCTTTGAACACTTGGGTGCATGTACCTTTCTGAATCATAGCTTTGTCCAGGCATATGCCCAGGGGTGGGATTGCTGGATTATATGGGAACTTTATTTTTAGTTTTCTGAGGAACCTCCATACTGTTTTCTGCAGTGTATTTCAGCCTTTTCTTGGGGACAGGATATGACCTAATAAGGCTATGCCTAGGTTGTGTGTTGTGGTAGAAGGACATCCCTACCATACAGAACTTTTTCTCTGCTGCTCTGTCCCTTCATCCTCTCCCAGGTGGACCAAGGGGCAGGCCACAATGGCTTTCTTTCAAGACAGAAGCCCCACTAAGTCACTAATGTTATCTAGTTAGAAGCCTTATTTTAAAAATTGGATTGCAAAGTAGAGTGTATCTCGTATGATTAAACATGGTTTTTTCCTCCCAGTGGTTTTTATGAGTCTATTACAAATGGACAGAATTCGCTTTAAACAAAAGGTCTTTTATTACACTGACCATGTATAAACACCGATTAAAGGTTTTTTCCTGAGAAGGGTTGTTTAGAAACACCAACACGGAAGAATCCTGAGTGATTTTACTGATGGCGGAACCATTGGCAGTTTTATGGTGAAAGAAAATAATTTAGCAGCTAAAGCAAGTTTGTGCCTCGCCCAACAAGGGGTCATTTACGAAACTGCTGCATCTGTGTCTCCACCCTGGACTTTCTGTCAGTAGGGAGGTTGTAACAATTACACTGAATTCAGGAGACTTCCTTTAAACAAGCAAAGGTTTCTAGTTGACAACAGGAGTGTAAACGTGACTCCAGTTAGTGAATTTGCTAACAGAGCTTTCCTAGCTGTGATTTTAGCTGTGAGCAGCTGAGAGAGTGAAATTTCTCCTTTGTCTTCCCACTTACTCATCTCCAGTTAAATTTCTTACAATCAATTCACAGGCTTTTAGGGATTATCAGCTAATTTTTAAACATTGACTAAAATTCTTCAAACAGTATACTTAAGCCCCACAGTTTAGGATGGTGCCCCAGAAAGTTAGTTTATAACCACGATCATGGGTCATATTCCCTGCACTGCCTTCTGGGGGTGGTGCATGTGGGAAAAACACACTGATAGTCTAAACTTTGGATTTTTGAGGGGAGGAAACAGGGTTTTGTTCTAGCACTTTGCATTCATTACAGGGCTACTAGGAGAGGACAAGAGAGAGGCAGGTCTCTGAGCAAGGTCACGGCCACTCTGGACCAACAGCTCAAAGGGTGTGTGTGGTGATTAATTTTATGTGTCAGTTGGAAGGTGTTTTTGGATGAGATTAGCATTTAAATTGGTGAACTTTGAGTAAAGCAGATTGCCCTCCCTAATGTGGGTGGGCCTCATCCAATCAGTTGAAGGCCTGGATAGAACAAAAAGACCTGATTCCCTAAGCTGGAGGAAATGTCCAGCTGATGGCCTTTGAAATTCATCTGCACCATTAGCTCTCTTGGGTCTTCAGCCTGTCAGCCCACACTGCAGATTTGGGACTTGCCAGCCTCCATAATTGCAGGAGCCAATTTCTTATAATAAATTGATTTCTATACATATCCTATTGGTTCTGTTTCTCTGGAGAACCCTGATTAATACAGTAGGTCCTGCTGAGGCTGGCTCATTTGTGCAAGATTGCAGACTTCCTGTCAATGGGATCTGTGGCAATCTTCCTTAAAACCCCGAGACCAAAAAACACACACCTTCTGCCTGTCTCAGAAGCATCTTCGTGGTGTGCTTGGCTGCCATCTAGTGCCCAATTTAGGTACTGCAAAGTCTAGCCTTCCCTCTACTCACTGTTTCCATCCCCATCATCACAGATTTAATTCCCCAAGCACATATTAGTAGACCTCCATACTCATGTACATCTTTCCCTCTTTTATTCACTCAACAAACACTTAGTGAAGGCTTCCTTGTGCACAAGGCTTTGCAGCAAGCAGTCTCTCTCCTTCACGGAGCTCACAGCTAAGCTGGAGACACGGAATAAAAGCAGATGATTGTAATCACGTATGCTCAGGGCCAAGCAAGAAACGTGAACAAGGAGCTAAGGGATGAACAAGGAAGATTTGAGGGTGAGCACTATGGGATGGAGTGTTTTCCTCTGCTCCAGGCACAGTGTTGGCTCTGGACAGAGGGGGTCACGGCCACTTCCCTCCAGCAGCTTTGGGCCTCCTGGGCCCATTCACCTCCCCTGCTTGCTTCCTTCCCAACGCATGCATCCTACAGTGAGCATAGCTGTGCCGGCCAATGGCAGGAACTCAGCTACACTGTCTCCTTCAGTCTCCTTACTCTGTGCTTGAGGCACGGCGGCCGCAGAGAGGCACGTAGCCCCGAAGTGAGGACGGTGGGCTTTGGAGGTAGACTGTCTAGGAGCAGACCCAAGCTCTGGAGAGCTTGCCTTCATTTGCTCGTCGGTTAAATGCAAAGAATAGTATTGCCTGTGTAGGGTTATGTTAGGGGAATTCAATGTGATAACATGCATGACTAGTCTGAGTTTTTTGTTGCAAACACCAAAAATCGAACCTGGCCAACTTAAGTAGAAAATGTGGTTTCTTGGGGAAATGTCAGATAGCTCACAGAAATGGAAGTGGACTTAGAAGTGTTTCTATTAAGTTCTAGTCTCTCTCTCTCTTGGCTCTTTTTGTTTCTTTTTTAATTGAAGTATAGTTGATTTACAATGTTGTGTTAGTTTCAGGTGTATAGTAAAGTGATTCAGTTATACATATATATATATGCACACACATCTATGTGTATATATATATATGTGTGCATATATATATATATTCTTTTTCAGATTCTTTTCCATTAAAAGTTTTTACAAGATACTGAGTAGAGTTCCCTGTGCTATATAGTAGGTCCTTGTTGGTTATCTATTTTAAATATAGTCGTGTGCATATGTTATAATCCCAAACTCCTAATTTACTGACCCCCCTTCCTGCCCCCTCACTCGCTATCCCCTTTGGTAACCATAAGTTTGCTTTCTATGTCCAAGTCTATTTCTGTTTTGTGACTAAGTTCATTTGTATCATTTTTTTAGATCCCACATATAAGTGATATCATATGCTATTTGTCCTTCCTTGCCTGACTCACTTCACTTAGTATGATCATCTCCAGGTCCATCCGTGTTGCTGCAAACGGCATTATGTCATTCATATTTTTGGCTGAGTAATATTCCATCTCTCAGCTCTTATACTTGTACCAGCTTTGTTCCGGCCTCTCTCTGCAGAAAGACTGTCTGTTCCACAGTCTCCGTGGAGGACGGCAGGGCTGCTCACAGCTCCAAGTTCACACACTGTACGTTGGTCCTCTAGGGAGAGACCACACCTCTCCGCAAATCAGATTCGTGGGCAGGGATCCTGAGCAGCCCGGCTCAGATCAGGTGTGGGTTCCGGGTGCACCCGGACGCTCCCTCCTGTGAGGCTGGGCAGAAGGCAGGGCCGGCGAGGAGAGTCCACAGGGGCTGCCCTGGTGCCGGTCAGTGCTGCGGGAGTGTGGAGCCCCCCTCGGTGCCGGTGCCGGTCCCCTTGGACTGGCTCTGGGAGTCCATCCTGAGATGAGGGAGACGAGAGTCGCAGAGGGTCCACTCTGCTTCCCGGGGTGGGTGGTGGGGAATCAATGGACCTGAATCTTCCTGCAAGTCCCCCCTTTGCCCATCAGGACCTTCTGCTGGGCCACACGGTCCTGCCCTCATGTCATCTTCCTCAGCGCCTGGCCTCAGAGCCCTGGCCCCCCAGGGAGCTGCTCTGCCTCGCCCCTCACGGTGACCTTCCTGCTGATGTGCGACTCTTGTTACAGGCAGGCCTGGCCTCAGCGCTGTTTGGATTTGGTGTCTCATAAACAAAGCACACTTGGACACTGTCCTTCAGGCACCAGGGTGATTTCCTTACTTCTGCCAGAGTGTGGCAGTGGTTCTTTAAAGATCAGGGCCCTGCACTCCTAAGCACCCTGCAATGCCAGTGGGGGAGCTCTTGGGAAGGGGGGGGGGATGTCCCTCATGAACCAGGCTGTGGGGCTGGGGTGAGGGCTGGACCCAGGGTGGGCGACCCCTCTCTCCTCTCCCTGGCGGGGTCTCTGCCTCCTGCCCCTACTCAGACCCCCCGAGGTCACCCTCGCTCCCTCACACGGCCCCTTCCCGCTCCCGTGTGGAGCTCACATGTGCTGAGTGAGTGTCCTGAGGCTGGAGCGGTGCTCCTTCAGGCCAGACATGTTGGCACTGCTTTATTGGAGAAGCCATCTTAAGCCCATGGTAAGGACCATGTACTGAGCACCAACTATATGCTGGGTGCTGTGCTGGGTGCTTTCCACACGATTACATTCCCTCCAATATCCTGGGCACTTGGTGGGTGCTTTTGTCTCCATTTTACAGATGGGACGATTGTCGCAGAGTATGGGGGTCGTTGAGGCCAGACAAGCGTGAGCAGCAGATCGAGGTCCACCCGGCCCCGGGCTCTTCCCACTCCTTGACCTGCTGCTGGAGAATCCCAGATAAATTCAGGCATCATTGGACGGCCCCCCGCAGGGGCTCATGGTGGGTGGGGTATGGTCACCTCTTCTGAGATCCTCCCCCCACCCCACGGGCGGGAGGGCTTGCCTGCCGCCTCCAGAGTCTCAGGCCTAACGAGGGGCCGGAACCCGACTCACCCATCCCTTCCCTAAGCAGTCTGCTCTGTGCTAGACGCTGAGACCCCCGCCAGGAAGATGCTGCCGTGTGATGACCTCCGGTCGGGGGCGGCCTGGGGACGCAGTCGGTGTCCACACACTCAGGCTCGTCCTGAGGATGGGCCCGTCTCCTGCAGGCAGCTGAGAGCTGGAGCTGACTGCCAGCCTGCCAGCCGCTAGTGACTGCCAGAAACCAGATGCTTTAGAGTGGGATATATCTTTGTCTCACTCTTCATTTTATTCCATGATAAGCTGACTTATCAGTGAATTCATTGGGAACCCTGACTTTGGGAGAGCCAGGTTCCTGGACAGGATCTGGGCTTGGCCCCGGGTGGGTCTGGGCCACGGAGAGAAGGGCCAGTACGCCTCACCCAGGGCAGGCAGCTAAACCAAGCTCTGCTTATACGCAGCAAAAAGAGCGAGCGCTCAACCCCTCTTCCTTTTAAACCGGTCCCCGGGCCACATGCATTGGAATGCTTTGCTTGCCACATTGCTCTTCCTAGACGGGGACCCGTGATTTCCCAAGAGCCAGGAGGAGGCGGCCCTGCTCACTGCAGCTTTGCTCCGGAGGGTCTGCCCTGCTGCGTGTGGTTGCTTCTGTGTGGGAGGATTGGGGCTGCGTGGTCTCCACCTGCACATTCCACTTGGGAAGGTCAGGGTGCCTCAGTCGGCCCGCCCTGCTGGCTTCTGGTCAAGGAGGAGCCGTGTGGCTGTGGTGACAACCACAGCCAGTGGGACTGGTTCTCCTGCTGAGCTCCCCCTCTGCTCAGCTGAGCGGAAGTGATGCACCAGTTGCCCAGGGTCACTACCATTACGGCTGCTGTAGGCATTTGGACCAGTGGGCTGATGCCCTGCAGGGGCCCAAGCCGGCACCGTGCGAGGGAGTTGAAGGTGGCTGCGGGTTTTGCCTGCAAGTCATGGATCATTTGGGAGCCTCAGGTAAGAGTCCCAGCCGGGCTGCCCGGTGACACAGAGCCTGCCTCACACTCCCCTTCCTGCTGAGAGGCAGGGGCTGCTGTGGGATCAGGACGGAGTGTGGTACCTCGTCCTGCTCTCTGCTTGGAGGGACCTTGGTCTCAGTGTTCTGGGGGCTGGGGGTGGGCGGTGGTGATGAGGGAGTGGAGGATTTTTTTTAAATCTATTTTTTAATGGCAGATGACCAAGCGAAGGTGCTTTCCCATTGAGAGGCTGGGTCAATGGGGGGTGGGAGGTGCAGTGGAGGCCTTGGGGTGAATTCTCAGAGCTCAGCCACTGTTCCTGGTTATCTGAGTGGTCCGTGTGAGTGAGGGATGGAAGCAGAGAGAGGCAGGGTGACAGCATCAGGGACCCGGGCCCTGGTCTCCATAGCAACTGCTTCTGAGGAGGTGAGCCTGCTGCATCCTGGTTCCCAGTCTTGACCTGGAAACCTAGCTGTGCTTTGGTGACACGTGATAGAGGGCGAGGGGCCCCAAGGGTCTATTCTCTCTCCTCCTCCCTGTGATCATCAAGGTGGGCACCTGGGCTCTGGGTGAGGTGTGTGGGTGATCCGTGGGGATGGTGGGGGAGTCCCAGTCCCAACAGGGGTGAAGCTGGCCACCAGCTCTGGGACCAGGGTGGGAATGAGCTGGGGCCGGGCAGGGTTTGTGGGAACAGCAGGAATTAGGATAGGAATCCTGATGGAAGGGCCAGGCATGGAACATCGGGTGAGGGGATGTGTTCCAGATTTTTATTAACACTAAACCAGTTCCTTTCCTCTTGGGACTCACAGGTCAGTAAAGCTGAGGGACATTCCCAGAGGGCAAGGCAAAGGGGAGCTTTTGCAGGGGAGCATAGTTGAGCTCGGAGGCATGGGAAAGCTGTCCCACGAGGAAGTGGCCAGATGCCCACTGCTTTTGGTCCTCAGCCCTGGCTGGGGCCACTCGTGTGGACCCATCCTGGAAATCACCCAGGACCTCCTTCCTGGACGACATTTCCTACAGGCAGCAGAGGTTAGAGAGGGAGCTCTGACCGGCTCTGAAGACCTTGGTTCTGTGGAACCTTGTATCTCACTCTTGACCTCAGTTTCCTCATCTGTGAAACGGGACTTTGTAATTCGCAGGGTTGTTATGAGGTTTCAACAATGTATATTAGGGACTTCCCTGGTGGTCCAATGGTTAAGACTCTACGCTTGCACTGTAGGGGCACGGGTTCAATCCCTGGTCAGGGAACTAAGATCCCGCAAGCCGCGCGGCCCCCCAAAAAACAAACAAACCAACAAACAAAAAACCAAACAATGTATATGAAAGTACTCCAGATGTTGGAGCACATTGTGGAAATATAAGGGCTGACTTCCCATTCAGCAGGTTAAACTTTACACTGTTTTTTTTTTGATCTCCCCATCCAAGGGGGACGTCACCACGCCCCAGCCCAGGCCTGTTACCCGCAGATGACAAGACTGAGGTCAGGGAGGTAGCTGTCCTCCCCGAGAGCCCCCAGCAGCAGGCAGAGTGGGGCTGGAGCCCTGGCTTCCTGCCTGTGGTGCACGGGGCATCTCCACCCAGGTGATGATGGGCTTTGAGAGGCCAGAGCGTCCCTTGTCCTGTCAAGGGGCCAGCGTGGGTGGTGGAATCGAATGACAAATCCGGCCTTCGATGTGGGAAACTTCCGGGTCATGGGACACCCCCCCTCCCCGCCCTTAGCAAGGTTGCGTGTGTCCTCAGATCCAGAGCCTGGGTCTGGGGCGGCTGGGGTGACAGCCCTGCCACCTCCTCGTGCAAATCAGAGGCTTGCTCCCTCAGACAGCGGATCTTCTATAACTGAATAACATGCACCCAGCTTTCCCCGCCGGGACCACATAAATCTTCTCATTCTTGCCGTATCACTGGCTCTCGTGACAGCTCAAGATGTTTCTCTGCTTCTGAGTATCCCTTTTGTTAAAAGACGTTGGAGCCCTACAGACGTGTTAACCGGCGGCCCCGCTGGCACCCCCGGCCTCTCCGTTTCCCCAGCTCAGCTTCTGCCTCTTCGCTGCTCCCACAAGTCTTTCCACATCATTCATTTTGACATTTAAAAGTTTCCAAGCTTGTTCTGAAATGGCACAAACACTGCCTTTGTTATTTGCCGGGCTGGAATGCTGAGAATCCCAGGACTGGGGGAAGGGCGGGCCTGCCTGCCAGGTCAGGACGCAGGGGGCCCGGAGCCTTTGCTGGGAGGTGGGCTTCGGGGTCCAAGAATGTGGGGCAGGGTCGTGGCTGCTCCCGCCTTCTGCAGGGTCCCACCGGCCGGATGCTGCTTGCCTTTCAGGTTTCTTTCCTTCTCACCATGCCAGGCCCTCGTTTTTTGCTTCCGGAGGATCCCAGAATCACTCCCAGTGTTCCATTTCTTCAGGAAAGTCACTCCTATTTACCGGATGGCATGATGTCCTCACCTTCTACCTGGTTCCTGCTCATAACAGGCCCTCCAGTTTTCAGGAGAGGACGTCAGAGGAAACAAACCCAGGCGTGTTTGGGTTTCCAGTCATGCAGGTGTTTTCTGATGGTTCTTAAGCAGGTCTGAATGCGAGGGCCATGTTTATAAGACTTCACGTCCAGTTTGCTTTGGCCAGAGGGGCTCATTTCCCAAGCACATGGCCTCTTACACCGATCGGCTAGTTTGTGGACATCCGGGGGTTCCCGGGGTGCACGAGGGGGTGGGCGAGCCTGGGCTCCGATGGGATCTGGAATCTGGAAGGCCATGTGCAAGCCGGCCTGCTGCCTTCCCGGGTCTATGTGTGAGCAGCACACAATGCTCCTTATAGAAGGGGCACCCCTTGGAGTTTCCAAGACTATGAACGAAAGGCAAGCACTGCTGTACCTCTCATCTTCACGTGGAACAAATAGTGCTTTCCAGTTCTGCTTTAAACGGCGCAGAAATCAGCAAGACACCCTTCTGGCTTTTACTAGTTGTTCCCAGGCTTTTGGGTCCCTGGGCTAGAAAAAATGATGACAACATGGAAGGCATAGGTAACCAAGTTTTATTTTTGACTGCTGAACGCATGAAACAAAACAAGACAGAACTACATACACAATCACAATCAGTCTCACTTCCTAAAGCACACTTTATGCCTAAAAAGTAGTAGGAAGGGAATACAATCAGAGTGGAAGACAACTCTTGCCAAGAAAGGACAAATTTCACACTGACATTTTCATATGGACCAATGAAAACTCTACCGAAGCTGGGTGTCAGTTAGTGGACCAGCATTTCTGAATCGGAGCTCCTCAAACTTTAAATGCATGCACCAATCTCTGGGCCCTTGTTAAAATGCAGATTCTTATTCATTTAAGTCAGGATGGGGCTTGGGAGTCTCCTTTTGATAAGTTCCCAGGTGAAGCCAAGCTCCGAGTTCCAGGTTTTGAGTAGCAAGATTCTGCCCTGTACTGTGCCCCAAATAATCTTGAGGTTCTGTCATGCCTGCAAAGGACAAAATCAGGGAAAATGGTTATTTTGTGTCATGTAAATAAAAACATCACTTAACTAGATTCTCTGCTATTGCATGGCCTTGGCCATGGCTGTCCGAGACCACTGACCGCTGTCCTGCCAGGGGTTCAGTGCAGTGATGGGTGAGGACCTTTGTAGCCCTCACACCTGTGAGAATAACGGCTACTGGACTGTGCTCATCGTCCAGGCCCAGCACCAGCGCCACCGCAAGTGACTGGGGGTTTCAAGCCTGGCTTCCTGGGCTCCGCTGATCCCACCAGCCACCTGCCCCTCGCCGCCCCCCAACCCACAGTGAGACATGCATGTGACATTGTCACCCTGCACATCCGTTTATATGGCTGAAATCAGGTTTTAACGTAACAATACTTAGCCTTGTTGCATGTGACACACTCTAATTTAAAAGAAAAAATCTAATCGGTAATATGTGGAATCTAAAAAAAGGATACAAATGAACTTATTTACAAAAACATAGAAAACAAACTTATGGTTACCAAAGGGGAGGCGGGAGAGGGATAAATTAGGAATTTGGAATTAACATATACACACTATATAAAATAGATAACCAACAAGGACCTACTGTATAGCACAGGGAACCATACTCAGTATCTTGTAATAACCTATAATGGAAAAGAATCTAAAAAAAGAATGGATATATGTATATATATAACTGAGTCATTTTGTTATACACCTGAAACTAATACAACATTGTAAATCAACTGTATTTCAAATTTGTTTATTTATTTGTTTTTGGCTGTGTTGGGTCTTGGTTGCTGTGTGCGGGCTTTCTCTAGTTGTGGCGAGCAGGGGCTACTCTCTGTTGTGGTGTGTGGGCTTCTCATTGCGGTGGCTTCTCTTGTTGTGGAGCATGGGCTCTAGGCACGCAGGCTTTAGTAGTTGTGGCTTGTGGGCTCAGTAGTTGTGGCTCGCGGGCTCTAGAGCGCAGGCGCAGCAGTTGTGGCGCACGGGCTTAGTTGCTCCGCGGCATGTGGGATCTTCCTCGACCAGGGCTCGAACCCGTGTCCCCTGCATTGGCAGGCGGATTCTTAACCACTGCACCACCAGGGAAGTCCAAATCAACTGTATTTCAATAAAAAAATTTTTTAAAAATCTAAAATGCTGGTTCTGATCCACTAAATTGATTTCAGGGTCCACCATTAGGTCGTGACCCAGGGTTTGACAAATACACGGGCGCCTTGAAAGCCTTTTCTCAAATTGACAATATGTGACTCTTTGATCTGTTGTGGAGTAAGGCACAGGTCTTCTCTAATGTAAGAAAACCTAATTTAGGAAATACCCACTTAAAATTATGATTTCTTCAAATTCTACCCTGTAAGCTCTTTTAAAAATTTGTTTCTTATTCCTTTTTTTAATTTAATTTTTATTTTATATTGGAGTATAGTTGATTTACAGTGTTGTGTTAGTTTCAGGTGTACAGCAAAGTGATTCAGTTATACATATACACATATCCATTCTTTTTCAGATCCTCTTCCCATACAGGTTATTGCAGAGTATCGAGTAGAGCTCCCTGTGCTATACAGCAGGTCCTTGTGATTGTCTATGTCATGTATAGTAGTGTGTGTATGTTAATCCCAACCTCCTAATTTATCACCCACTCCCCCACTGCTGCATTCCCCCTTTGGTAACCATAAATTTGTTTTCAAAGTCTCCCAGTCTGTTTCTGTTTTGTAAATAAGTTCATTTGTATCATTTTTTTTTTAGATTCCCCATATAAGTGATATCATATGATATTTGTCTTTCTCTGTCTGACTTACTTTGCTTAATATGGTAATCTCTAGGTCCATCCATGTTACTGCAAATGGCGTTATTTCATTCCTACCCTGTAAGCTCTTAGTGAAGGGATTTTTGTCATCTGTTTCTTTGGTAGATCTCAGAGCATCTAAGAAAATAGATGAATGAAAGAACTAGCATATTTACAGATACTTAAGTCCTCGGATGGAAGATTTCAGGACTAATAGATTTTAAAAAGTGTTATCGGTAGGTGTGGTCCGAGGAGATATGAACAACAAAATGTTTTTGAAATTAAAATGTATAGCAACGGAACAATATGATCGATTTATAAAGGACTTTTGAATATATCAATAATAGAGGTAATGATAATGTTGATACTTACTGAGTTATTATATGCCTGCTCTGGTAAACATTTTTGTTCATAAGATTACATAGTCTATTTAGAAACTGCCCTTAAAAAAAAAAACAAACAGAATGTGGCTCTGGGGAGATGAGGTTTATCGCACTGGGCTGGGTGATCTTGCTGTTTCCTAGGGACGGAAAGAAGCTTTCAGAGGGTCTTGTCTAGAGATTTGGAAGCTTTTAACCTGGGAAGTTTATGCAGGGGAACGTAGGGCGGGGCACTGTAGGGAGTGGAAAGCTGGGGCTGCTGTCAGGCCTCCTCCATCCCATGATCCCAGACGGCCACCCCCAGTGGCCACTTCAGCTGTAACGGAGACTGACTTGGACCCAGTCTGACCTAGTTTCACATTCTGGGGAGGGGAATCAGGTTGGCTCACCAGGAGCAGGTGTCCGTCTCTGTGCAGTCAATCATCATCCGGCTCTGCAGTCATGAAGTACAGAGTGTTAGGGCCTCAGCTCTGCTGGCGGGGTGGGCCATCCTGAGAGTCGTGGTCTGGGCAGGTGCCTCAAAAGTGGCTATGACGGGGACTTCCCTGGCGGGCCAGTGGCTAAGACTCCGTGCTGCCAGTGCAGGGGGCGCGCGTTCAATCCCTGGTCAGGGAACTAAGATCCCACAGGCTGTGTGGCGTGGCTAAAAGATAAAAAAAAAAAGAAAAAAGTCGTCATGACACTGTGGAACCCTTTGTTCACGTAAGGTCTTACCTAACAGCCAACTAACTATGAAAGATGGATAAAGGCTGAGTTGCTCTGGTAAAGGAGATGGTGGCCAAAGTCCCACCAAACTGGCATCCCTCCCCTGGGGCTGAGGAGTGGAGTTTTGAGAACCGTGGCTCTAGCTCTGTCCCCTGTTTTTACAGAAACGTGAGGCTGGAGCATGAGGTTACCTCCTCAGAGGTACACAGCAGCCTAGTGGTAGGGCTTGACCAGCATCCGGCGCCTGGACCCCTGGGGGAATGTGCTCCCTGAGCCTGGCTCCTTCCGCTCCTCGGTTCCGGTACCAAATACACAGCTGCCGGCAAAGTCTCCTGTTTCCGTAAAATGTCTCTCTTTAGAAAGAAAACCACTTGTGGAGTTCCAAGGCGAATTGATTTTGATTTGCAGAGTTAAAAAAAAGAATGCAACTACAGTTAAGTGAAATGCCAGAAGACTTGTGTCCCTGGCCGGAAGTTTAGCTTGAGGGATGCTGGCCAGGCTTCCCCAGGTGCGCTCGCCTTGCCTAGTCTCGCCCAGCACCCTTCGGCCCTCAGCTCTCCTTTGAACATAGACAAGGGTCTGATGGCCCAGACAGGCTTGCTCTGGTCACTGACCGCTTCTCTGGTTGGACGTGTACTTCTGTGCCTCCCGTGGGACCATGACTTTTGTCCTGATGCCTCCCAGTGATGCAAGTGTGTGTGGGCAGAGGCTAAATGAAACAGGAACCTGGTGAACTTGGTCGCCGTCTCCATTGGGGTGATTAAGGGTACACTTGAGTGGCTATCTCCCCCACCTCCTTGCAGGCCGATCTAGGGAAAGGTGTTTGGCTACGCGGCTGAGAGGCGAGAGACTGGCCCCTGGCAATCAGCAGGGTGCCCTTTGCAGAGCCCCGTTGCTCCCCTCTCCACGGGGTCAGCGCGGGCTGCCCGGAGGCTCTGCCCTGCGCCTGCTCGCACAAGCCACTTGATGGCACTGTTAGAACTGGAGAAGAGAGGCTGCTTCCCCTGAAACCGTTTTCCCTCATTCTAATCCTCTCCAAACTGTCATTTCCACCCACCTCCTTCCGAACAGAACAGAAGAAAATCATTTCATAGCCTGTTCCCTCTGCTGTGCACCGCCCCCCCCCCGCACCCCATCCATCCCTGACCGCCTGCAAAGATGAGTAGTCCGTTGCCCTCTTCCCCGCCCTCAGGGTCCCGTCCTTCCATCCTCTTTTCGGATCTTTGTCATTCTGTGTGTTGTGGAGGCCCCTAGGGTTCCAGGCAGTCTACGGAACGAGAAAGGGCCATGAAAAACTTATAAGGACCTGGGGAACTAAAAGAGAAAGCAGAAGTGCCTGCAGTCCTTCTGGCCGCATGACCTGTGTTCTAGGAGAAAGAAGAAACTCGTGCTGCGTGCACAGAGGCTGCGTGGAGAGGGGTCACTGGGAGAAGGTGCTGGGGAGGGAGAGAGGGAGAGGGGAGGAATGTGTGGAGCGCAGGCAACGGGCTCTGGGCGGCGGAATCTTGGCATCAGGTTGCGCCGCTTAAAGGCTTTCTGTTCTTGGCTTCCCAGCTGCCGCTGCGTCAGAATCCCCCTCCACCGTGTGGTCCTGAGCGACCCTCGCCTTCCCCCACTGGTTTTGGCCTCTGCTTCCCAGTTCTTGCCGCCACTTCCTCTTCCTGGGAGGTGTGAGCGGGGAGCAGACCAGGAGCTGGAGACGAGACAGCATAGCCGTCACCGGCCCTGGCACCCTGACCTCGGGTCTCCTAGGCTGCCCAACACCACCCCAGCCCGCCTTCCTCCAGAGGAAGGAGAAAAACGGCATCGCGTGGCAGAAATTTGCCGTGAGAAAAGCATTTTCCCCTAACAATGACCAGGAAATACTGTCTCGACTGATATTTTGGAGGTAACGCTGCCCTTTTGGCGGAGTCATTTGGAGGCTTATTCAACCACGCAAACGCCCATGACACATGGTTCCCAAACTCCGGGCCCACATGGCACAGGCCATGGAGGCGTGCTGGCCACACCCCTCCCCTTGGCCAACCCTGACCTTGAGCAGGGACTCGGGCCAGCGCGCCCAGTCTGCCTGCAGGTGGGAGGTCTCTCTGCTGACTCAGGCCCAGACTGGGGCAGGTGCCTGCCTTCAAGCCCATGAGTAATACCCTGCTTGCCATCTTCAAAGGGCCTTCCCAGGATTAACCAATTAGTCACCCCCAGGAAAGCCACAGAGCAAGGTATTATCATCCTCATTAAGGCCGGGGTGGCGGAGGGAAGCAAGTGGACGCCCCGCCCCTGGGCCAGTGAGAGTCTGGATTTGGGTGCAGGCGGGCAGTGGCTCAGGGTGTCCCAGGGTGATGTCCCTCCATGGTGCAGGGGAGGCTGGAGCTTCTCACGGGGCAGCTTCACCCACGCAGGGGCGAGGGGAGGGGTTGGCGTCTCAGGCCAACGCGAGTAGATGCGACAGTTTGACACGGGCTCAGCCACGCGGCTCCACCGTCTGCTCTGAGCGATTCAGAAAGTGCTGCTGATGGGCCCCCCACCCCTGAGCCATCCAGATATTTGTGAAATGTGCCTCCGAACGCTTTCCTTTTTGTGTCTGCGTGGGGATTTCGAATGACTAAAAATGTTAAAGCACAGGTCACTAAAGCAGCTTGCAAATCAAAAGTGGGATGTGAACGCCTAGAACAGCAGGGGCCCCATGTCCCTCCAGGTCACGCCGCCCCGTGGGTTTGTCCTCTTTCAGGTGCACGACGCAGAAGGTGAGTTTTAGGCGGTAAGTCTGTGTCCTGGTGACAGACTGAGGACCTGAGCACCTTCTGGAAGCCAGACAGCAGAGCAATCCTTTCGGTCAACCCTGTCTGCAGCTGCTTTTTATAAACTTGGCATAAATATGTGCTTGGGAAAGCCAGGGCAGCGTATCTGGAAAATATTTTCTACCATTTGAAATCACACACACACACACACACACACACACACACACACACACTTGGAAAGGAAAAAAAAAAACACAACAGAAATTGTGCATAATACAGAGTGGCTTCACTTGTGGTTTTTTCCATTACTTCCTCAGTTCATTTTTCTGCTGCCAATTTTAGAAGGCCATAAGTCATACTTGTTGTTAAACTTTGTCAGTTAAAATGTAACTCTAAGAACAAGTCATATGATACATCGGAGCCAAATGGCCTTTTGGAGAGCATGGTGGTGGGATGCAGCCCGCATGAGCCCGTCCTGGCATCTCGGGTCTTCTCTGCTGTGTTATGCTTCGTCACGCCCACAAGGCAGCAGAGTAACTTCTGCCTTGGCTCCAAAGGGCCACCTATAAGAGGGAAGGAGGCTTTTCAACGCTTACTTTGTGTGACCTGGGAACAGAATGTGGTCATATTGAAGGGTGATTCGTTACCAGTTCCTCACTTTTCTTTCCCCTAGAAATGGCTGGATCCATTTTCTCATAAACTTCAACCCAGCAGACTCAGAAAGTTAGAGGCAAAGGAGAGGAATTGGCCATTGGAGGCTGGGACTGCCCAGTGCCCCCTCCCATCTCCTTGGAGGAGCTGCAGACCCCGGGGTGGTGATAGTCCGGTGGGTGCCTCTGTGCCACACAGAGGTGGGTTGCGCTGGGGTTTTCCCACCTGGCATCACCGCTGGGCTGGGAGCCCTGTGTTTCCCCAGAAGTCCTGGTTTGAAGGCAAAGCCAGGGATGCAAACAGCACTTACAGATGCTTGTGTGTAGAACCAGGATAAAAGACACAGCAGCGGATCAGCCTTCAGAGGCCCCTTGCCTCACGCGGTCCCCATTTTTTGCATGTCCTCCTGTCCCTTTTCCTTTCCCTCAGTCAGTCTCACCGTCACTGAATCCGCCTTGGGGTCTCGGAGGAGAGCAGGGGAAGCCGGGCTGCAGAGCGGGGAGGCTTTCTCAGTGGCCAGGCCCCGAAACGTTGAGCCTGTGGGTCATCTTTGTGGGGCTCAACCGGAACTGGGACCATTGCTCTGAAAACCAGATTATTGCTTTCGTGCATGAGCCCATCAGGGACTTTACGGGCAGGACTGACGGGTCTGATTCCAGGCTCTGCCCCTGAATTGCCAGGATGCCTTTAGGATAAAGCGTAGCTCTCCCGGGTCCTGAGTGTCCATCCGTCGCAAGGGTGTTGGCCCCCATCTGCTGCCCGGGGGTCCATGCCCTGCCCACGCTGCACAGAACCTTGACAGGAAGGGCAGAGCTGCCCCAGGCCCGGCAGCCGGGCCCCCTGGCCGTGGAGGCTCAGTGTGGGCTGGCTGGTGCCGCTGGTTTCAAAATGAACCCAGCTGTGTCACAGCTGGCGCGCTCGGAGTTGCCATGCGTCTCTCCTGGGCCTTCTCTCCTCCTTTCAGGCGGGAGTTTTTGATTCATTCATTCATTCCTTCACTCATCCGACAAATACACACGGCAGGGCTGCTGTGCTCGTGGCTCTGTGCTGGTCCCACACACGCCGGTGAGAAGGCGCGTCCTTGTCCTCGTGGAGTTTTTATCCTAGTGGGGCAGATAGACAGACAGACAGACACAGGCCAGCTCGCCCCGCAGTGCCATTTGCGCATGCCAGCTACAGCCCTGAAGGAAGGGGACAGAGGGCTAAGAGAGCCACCCGGGAAAGATGGCTTAGTCTGGGGCAGAGGGTGGGATGCCCTCGGATCCGCTGCGTACCCGCCAGAGCCTCCCCTGTGGAACGGGCGCAGTGCCACTGCTCCTGGGGTAAAATAGCATGTGTGAAAAGCACTCCGACACGCGCTGGCTGCTCCCGTAACTCCCTCCTGGGTCCCTAAGTTATCAGTCACCGGATCCATTTTCTGCCTCCTCCTTCAGATAAACTGAGTTAATCATCCAACCTGGCCTGGACAAACAGGCAGACCCATTCCAAGAGCAGCTTGCCTTCATGGCATTTCTGGGGACCTGCCCCCCCAGGTCCTTCTACACACCCTGTCGCTGAATCTGGTTTCCCCGCTGACGGCCCGTAAAGAGCATGGGTGGGGACCAAGTTCCGCTCTGCACCCCAGGTGTACTGCCGCCCAGAGCCCGCCTTGCCCTCTGGTCCCGGCTTCTCAATGCTCTGTCTATGGAGAAATATTTAAAAGACTCAGGAAGTGAACTTACATTTTTTTTTTGTCCTCCCCCTCCTTTTCCAAAACAGTGCAGCCTTCCTGGAAGAAAGCAAACAAAACAATGTGACTATTTTAAAAATTGTTGGAAACCCCGTTCTGAATGCTATGGCTTTGAATGGCTCCCCTGGGTGGATGTGTCGCCTTGGGTTCCCTTTGCTCCTCACCCCACGGTGTGTATGTGGCGAGAAGGTAGGGCAGCCGGGCGCCTTAAAGGAGGAGGAGCTGATGGGGCCCGAGGAACACCCCTGCCCCGAACGACCATGTGCGCCTCACACACACAGACGCGGAGGGGAGCGCACACGTGTGTGTGGCCCGCGTGCGCTGGCCGGACGGCCCAGTGGTCTGACCGCCTCCACAGTGTGGACGGCTTCTGCCAGGCATGGGGGTGACTATCCTGGGTTTCTAGGTGTTCACGGTGTTGTTAGAAATAACATCGTGGGCTGTGTGGGGATTGAAGTTGAAGTCTTTTCATTTCGGCCATCTGGGCAGAATGCTTTTCCTTTGATGAGGAGAAAAGTCTTTCCTGTGTTTCAGCTGGCACGCTGCCTCCCAGTTGAGGTGACGGCAGACGCCGCACGGCCCTGTCTCTGCAGGAGGAGGAGGCTCTGCCAGGCTGTCAGGCTCTCCGGCGGAGAGAAGGCCTTTCAGCTGCGCAGGTGCCCACTTGAGGGGCCCCGGGGCCAGCCACCTCGCCGTGGTCAGCGGTGTAGCCGGCTCAGCTCAGGTTTCCCGTTGTCAGGCGGTGACAGCCATGTGTTACAGACACCCTTGGGAGACATGGCTCTGCTTTCATAACACCGAAGGATTTTTTTTCTGACTCATCTTCAGAAGATCCCCCTCCCCGCCGCCCCCCTCATTTGAAAATAAATATAATTAGTAACAGGCAGACATACTGTATATAGCCAGCCCTTCCTATCCGGGAGAGTTATAATTAAATGTACATGCTGTCTGTTGTTCACCGTCTGCTAAATGCCTTGCCACCCGCTTTAGGGAAGCAGCAGCCCCTGGGTGGAGGCTGCAGGGAGAGAGATCTGGGGGCGCTGAGTCCAATGTCCAGTCGGATGTGAAGGCCGGACTGTTGGCTGAACAGCAGGTGTGTTCCTTGTCCCCTCGTACTGCCCACCCCTTGGCCTTTCTCCATCATCAACCTCAAGCTGCTCTGGGAAATGCCTGGTCAGTGCTGGGGGCCGTCCCCTCCGGGGGCGGGGGACAGAGAGATGGTTGCCAAGTATGGTTGTCATGGCAACGTGGTGGCCGCTGCATCTGCAGCCGATGAGGGGCACCTGAGTGCCTGCAGGTTGAGATCTGTCCTCCCCAGGCCAGGGGCCAAGACCGAGTTCCTCTGTTCCCGGCTCCTGGCCCGAGAGGCTGGCACCGAGGCCTCAGCCCCACCCCGCGTGGCCAGAGCTCGGGCAGGTTATCCCCAGGTAACCCTTGGCTCTCCTTCCTGACAACAGGGCAGGCTGGGCACTCGGTGGCCAATGTCCAGGCCCACGGAGAGCTCATATTCTGCTGAAATCAGTGGGTCAGGCGGCCCCAGAAATGCACATGCACCTCGTGGGCTTATTCTGGGACCACAGTGTGGCCAGTAGGCTTGGTGACACAGGCCTGGTGACACAGGAGAGGCTGCGCACCTCCCATCCCTCAGGCAGGCAAGGCGGTGACCGGATGAGTTGGCAGCGGCCCTCCCGGGCCTGGACCGAATACAGCAACGTCATCTGAACCACAGGCACCTTTACCCAAGTTGCTCAGAGTGTTTTCCAAGCAAACAGTAGTTTCACAACACCGTGAGAAGTAGGTGGGGTGACAGAGCATCCTTTGTCCCTGTCTTGTAGATGGGGAAATGGCGAGGCTTGCCTGGCCGAGTGGTGAGGCCAAGAAGGGGAGAAGGGTGCTATCCTCCCTAGGGCTCTGGGGCGTGGGCGGCCTGGAGGGAGGGGGCCGCCCCTCAGAGGAGGAGGCCAGGGGTGGAGGAGCCTCAGGGCTTCTCCTCAGCACTGACGGGCCTTGGCGGCCACACCGGGAACCCGGTCGCAGCCCTGTGGTCTGAGGTGTTGACACTGGCCGTTGGTGACCCCAGGAAGTGTCAGTGTGCTGTACCAAGCCCAGTCTGCTCGAAGTTACTGGGCTCTCAGAGGTGGTGATTAAGTACTTTTTGAGCAGCCTGTGCTGGCTCAGGAATGGCTCCAGGTGCCAGGGATACGGTGGTGAATGAGGCAGACATGGCCCCTGGCTTATGGGGCTCACAGGAGACAGCTAATCAACACATCAGATGAAAAGGAAAATAAAAATGCGTGACGTAACAGAGATGGGCTGGAGGGGAGGCTGGGAGGGGAGGACCGACTTTAGATAGGGGAGCAGAGCAGTCTACATGAGCTAATCCCAAATGATGGGGAAGAGCCAGACCTGGGACGAGCATTCCAGAGGGAGGGGGCAGCCGGGCAGAGGCCCCGACAGGGAAATGAGGGTGGCCCGTTCAAAGGTTAGGGAGAAAGACACTGCAAGAGGCGATGCTGGGAGTAAGCGGGCCGTTGGCCAGGGGACCGGGCAAGGGGAAGGAGTACGTGAGCCCGGATTTCTTGGAGAGGCAGTGCTGACATACGATTCTGATGGACAGGGCACTGGGCATGAAGGAGGGAGGAATTAAGGATGACTTCTGGGTGTTTGCTGGAGCTGGAGCGTGGAGCCGTGCATTGAGATGGGGAGGACTTAGGAAGAGCACACGGAGGGGGGAAACGAAGAGCATGGTCTTGGACATGGGGCATTTGAGATGCCACCTTCTAGCTGGCTGCAAGTGGGGCTTGGGTATTGGCGTTTCTAAACTCTCCCTCTGAGATCATGGAGAAGAAAGATGGACGGTTCTTCTGCAGCTGGTTTTGAATTTACTGGAGCCTTCCAGTGCCCACGCCCCACATATATATATATAAATTTTTTTGGGGGGGGGTGCCCACACTGCACGTGGCATGCGGGATCTTAGTTCCCCGACCAGGGATCGAACCCGGGCCCCCTGCAGTGGAAGCGCGGAGTCTTAACCACTGGACCACCAGGGAAGCCCCTCACACCCCGTATTTTTCAAGGAGGATCAGATTCCTACTTTCTGAGCTGGGGGAGGCCTCTCCTACTGCTGGGGAAGGAGACCAGCCAAGACGGGTGTGTGTGATGTGGTGAACAGCCTTCTGCAGACCCAGCCTGCTTGTCCCTTCCTGTCTAGCCCACCTCTGTCCACGGCCATATCCTTGGTCATTTGTCCTTGGGCATCATAATTTAGGCTGATGTTATTACCTGTGGGTGAGGAAGGACCCGAGTCTTGCCTCTCTTTTGGTTGATAAAATGGAATGGTGAAAGGCTAGCAATTTCTTCTAAGAAGAGGCATTTGAAGAACATGGACCCATGTGAGCAGCAAGGGTCATTGACCAGGAGGGCAGGATTCTTTGTGCAACTTCAAAGCATGTAGCTTCGAAGAACGTGTTCATTCTTCTCTCATAGTATAAATTGTAAGCTACAAAAAGACTTGTTTCAGAGAAAACAGCCTAAGGCCCTGTTGGGCCCCAATACTGTATCTCATGGCAGGGTCAACTCATAGCCAGTAGTGCCATGGAAGTTCCAATTCTGGGTCTGCAAGGAATTATTTTGGAGCAAAGAATATATTATGATGTTTACATCTATGGGAATCTCCTGGCATCTTATCATAATGCTCTACAGTGTGGCATGGAGTTTATATTTTGGATTTTACCCCGGAAATTTACTTGCTGATATACTAAAAACATTGAAGTGGATTCAGGGATATCAGTTCTCATATCCCAAGAGCTCCTTACGTAAAAACTCAAAAGTTCACCCATTAGGATCAATTTTTCAACCGGACAGAAGGACTGCCACTGGTGTGGTGCTTTCAAACTAACAAAGTGCTTTCATGGCCATTTTCTCACTCGATTCTCCCCACAACTCACATGCGGATACAGATGCAGCAGCTCAGAGAGGTTGAGTTATTCGTCTAAAGTCACACAGCAAAGGGAGAGCTGGGAATCAGCCCCAGTCCTCTGGCATCTACCTCCCCAAGGCCCTGCCATTGCACCTTCTGTGGCAGCGGGCCAGGGCGGTTCTGGCACCTGGACCGATCGTGTGACAGTGAGTTTGGTAAGCCCAGACTGGGAGGTGTTTGAAATTCCCTGAGCTGGCCCTGGGAACTAGTTCTTCCTTCCAGAGGGCTGTGTTGCAACGTGACCAAGAAGGTTGAGACTGAAGGCCATTATTTCACCCACATGAGTCAAGGTCACTCATCACCACAGGAAGCACGTGGACCTGCGATGTTCAGGAGGGAGACGCCCTGCTCCTGAGCGAAGGCATGGTGTGGCCTGGCACCTTTCCATGTGGCGGGGAGAAGGGGAGCTTCCAGAAGGGAGTGTGTGCAAGGAAGCCAGGCCCAGGAGCCCAGAGCCCCGAGCCCCGAAGACCCTGGCCGTACCTGAACCAGCCCCTCTTCCGGGAAAGGGACCGGATACTACGTGGGGTTCACACCCAAGAGCTGGGGCAGGGGTGCCAGTTACAGGAGCTGGCTGACTGCCACCATTGGCTGAAGTCTTTTGCATCCTGTGATGGATGTGACTGGAGGGGCCCCTGGGGAAATCGGACCAACTGTGAGCTACCGGAGTGTCCTCGCAGGGATGACCTCTCTTCCCAGTTGAGCAGGCCGTGCTTGCTTTCCTTTTGTGAGGGAGTCCACAGCGTGCCACCTATGCTGGCGCCCACGAAAGCCCTGTGCCTCAGGGGCCGGGGCGTGGGGACAGAGGCCCGTACACTGTGGCAAATGTTCCGGGCAGTGGGCGTCTGTATCTTTTTTTGGCCAAGGGATCTTAGCTCCCCGACCAGGAATCGAACCCACGCCCCCTGCCGTGGAAGCTCAGAGTCCAAACCACTGGACCGCCAGGGAAGTCGCGGGCGCCTGTATTTGATGAGCTGGGACAGTGCCGGGGCCTTCTGCCTCACGCCTGTGACCTGGCCCTCCGTCATGGCTTCCTTTGGGGCTCTCCTGCTCAGGGACCAGAGCTGAAACATCCTTGCAGGTCATCACTCAGGCCTCAGCTCGGTGTCCCTTCTTCAGAGAGGCTTCCCTGATATGAGCACCCCATGCCCCCAACGATCTCGATGCTCTCCATGGCACTTACCACCACCAGAACCTGGTTTCTTTGTTTGCTTCTGACATCTCTTCTCACCAAAAGGTGAGCTCCATCAGGGATGGGACGGTGTCTGGTTTACCTCCCATCACATCCCCTACACCTGGCAAAGCCTGGCACTGGGAACGTACGGTACCTATCCCCCCGAATGAATGAATGAATGAATGCAACCAGGTCGCTGACACGGAGGTAGGTGGGCGGGGGCGGGGTGGGTTCATGCGAGCAGGCGCCCAGCAAGCGCCCTCGAGGATGCTCTGGGCACCAGCACCGGGCAACCTGTGCGCTCCTAGACCCCTGCAAGGCTGCGCCTGGGGCTGAGCTGGAGGTGCCTCCCAAGCGCACGGCCACTCCCTGATGGATGAGTGGATCGTGCAGAGGAGTAAACAGGGACTGGCCAGAGGTCAGGGGTCGTTCAGCCTCAGAAACTGCATGTGTCAAAGAATCAAGGCGCCCAGGAATGTGATTTCGTTGATGTAAACCTGCCGCAATGGACCACACCTGCTTCTCAGCCGAGGGACGTGGGAAGGAGCAAGACACGGTGCTGGAGGAGCTGGTCATAGTAGAAGCATGCCCTTCCTCTGACTCAGAGCGGGTGCCCTGCTATTGCCTCAGGACTTTGGGGACGTCGGTCCAGGGCTCCTTGCCCTTCCTCGTCGGCACTCGGCAAATCACATGTTCCGACAAGTACCCGCTTTGGGGATGGGACAGCCTCTCTTTTGCCCAAAACTTTCCTTTGAACTCAAGATGTACAAAAAAACCTTTCCAAGAGGAAAATAATGCGATCTGAACTGAGGAGACTATCTCATTTGGACACCCAAGTCCTCAGCTCTGCCCGGAGGGTTTCTGTCATCTGCTCCTCTGGTGCCTGCATCACACCCAGCCTTTGGGCTCCCAGCCTGGCGCTCCCGGCCTGGCTCCCAGCATCCAAGGTCTGCTCCTTCCCAGGACGCAAGCACATTTCCCGAATCTTCTTCCTTTCCTCTCCCTGCCCCCAGTTATCCTGCTAAGAGGATGTGGCAGTTGAACAGTGAGCTTCTGGAGCCAGAAGCCTGCCTGAAGACCCTGATTTGATCCCCCAAACTCTTGAGGCAGAGAAAGCAGGACTCCTGAGAAGCACAGCCAGAGAGTGACTCGCTGAAGGGCTGGGATCCGCCTGGTGCCAGGGGACACGCTCAGCCCCCTCCCTTCAAGTCCTTTCTCTTGCCCAAGTGCTGCTGGTGGGGAGGTATGAGCTCCTCTTCTCAGGCAGTGGGAGGGGCTACCTTGCTCCACTCTGGACCACATCCCTTATCTCTCACAGCGCCCCTGTCTGGCAGTTGCTGTACTTGCTCCTGTCCTCAGCGAGTGATGGTTTAAAAGCCTGTAGCCATGGCGATCCACTTTGGATTCAACCTACATACCAAGGCTTTTGTAAGTCTCCCTTTGGTCAGATGAGCAGTTTGATGCCTTGGTTCTTTAAAATACTGGAAATGTTTATTTCGCCTTGCTTCTTGTTCTTTCAAGCTTGAGATTTCTCTGCACATCAGAGTCTTCAAAATGCCTTCAAATTTGTCTCCAGAGGCATTTTTACTTTGCTCTGCGCGATGGGAGATGATTCTCCTTTGGGAGGTTGAAGCTTGTGTTCTGCTCTCGAGTTTGGTGATGTTTGGAAGAATAGATACCAAGACAGAGAGCCTTTTTCTCAGATGAGCAGAAATTTATGTTATATTTTCATGGATTTTGATTCTTCTAAATAGGGGTAGCCGAAGTCTACGTGGTGTTCAATATGCAGTGGTTTTAAAACCCGCTGGAACCTATTGTCTTTATGGTTTTAAAGAATCTTAGTAAAATAATTCAGTGTTGCCAGATCCAAGAGGAGTTTTACCCTATGGCATTTGGTGTATCATGAATGTATGGGCATACGCTATGGAGAGGTATGAGCATATTATACTTAGAATTAGTTTATCTTTCTAAAGATTCTCTTACCTGGTCACTTTAAAGTGTAACCTAATTACCTAGATAACATTTTCATTAAGCCCATTTTTTATAAAGAAGAACAACATATAGTTCTCGATTTCTTGTCCCCCTTTGTTTCAACTTACCAAGTGATGTCTGCTCTCATGCATCTGTCTCTTGTTCTCTCCAGGAACTGAGAACAAGCTGCCCTTTCCTATTCCTGGCCGCCCATCTGCATGTATGCCTGCATCCTGGCCCCAAGGCCACCCCTCACTCCCTCCGGCTCTCTCGTGTCCCAGGGAAGTCAATTCCGTGGCCCTGCAGGACTTTGATTTTCCTTCTCTTCACCCTTAGCTGCACTAACTCAGGACTTGTCTACACTCTTGTTTTCACTTTCTCACAACTCCCCTACCAGCCCATGGAAAACACGCTTGCTAAGGTCACTCATCTGTGCTCTCTTCCACACTAACATTTCCAGGTGTACGAGGGGCACCTGGACAGGACAGTCCCACGGACATCTCAAATCCAAGGTGGCCAGGAATGAACGCACCATCCTCCTAAGTCTGCTTATCTCCTGGTATTTCCCACGTCAGTCAGGGACGCTACAACTCATCCGGGGGCGCAAGGCAGGAAACCCGGATGTCATCCTCGACTCTGCCGCACCTTCCCTATTCTAGTCTCTTGGTTGAGTTTACTTTCTAACTCGTGTCACCTGAGTCAGTCCTCCCTTCAGCAGCTCGGCAGCCCCACCTGGGTCCACATCTCTCTTGCCTGGACTATGGCAATAGCTGATCTGTTAGTCTCTTTGCTTCTCCTTTGAAACTCTCTCCAGACTGTGAGTAGAGTGACCATCGACAGTGGGAGTCTGAGCATGCGCTCCTGTTTTTTTTTCCCCCATTATAGTTTATTACGGGATATTGAGTATAGTTCCCTGTGGCTATACAGTAGGACCTTGTTGTTTATCCATCCTATATACAACAGTTTGCATCTGCTAATACCAAACTCCCAATCCATCCCTCCCCCACCCCCCTCCTCCTTGGCAACCACAAGTCTGTTCTTTATGTCTGTGAATCTGTTTCTGTTGCATGGATAAGTTCATTTGTGTCATATTTTAGATTCCACATATAAGTGATATCGTATGCTATTTGTCTTTCTCTTTCTGACTTACTTCGCTTAGTATGATAATCTCTAGGTCTATCCATGTTGCTGCAAATGGCAGTATTTCATCCTTTTTTATGGCTGAGTAATATTCCATTGTACATATGTACCACATCTTCTTTATGCACTCCTGTTGAAATGCTTCCATGACTGCTGATGAGTTGTGGGTCACATCCAAGCTCTTAGCCTAGCATGCAAAGCTGATGCCATGACCTGGACCCTGTTTATATCTCTGGCCTCATTTCCTGTCACTCTGCGACCTAGAAGTACTGAGCAACTTGTGTTCTCCGGCATCTGCGTGCTGGTCATGCCCATGGCCTTGATAGGTATGGTTGCCTTTGCCAGGGATAACTCCCAATTTCTCAACTGCCTGGCAAACTCCTATTCATCCTGCAGAATCCTCACTCAGTGTCACCACAGCTTCCTCCAAGGACAGCTTCCTCCCTAAGGCAGAATCGGTCACACTCCTCTGAACTGCACAGAGACCTCTCTCATTTTCCCCGTGACTCTATTGTCATTATCTCCTTTCTTGCTGCTCTCATCTCTGGGGCTGTAACCATCCTGAGGGCAGGAACTGTTTCTGTACAACCCAGTTTCTAGCACAACGTATAGCATGTAGATTCTCAATAAACGTGTTGAATTGAGACCTCAACTATTCTAGGAAATTACAAAGAAAAATCCTTGGTCCTGGTCCTTAGACCTCTTTTTGGCTAATAATATTCAAAGAGAAACACCTTGCAGGGCCCCAAGAGACATTACAGAGCTCTTCTCCCCCTTTCTGGGGTGGTGGACTGCTCTCACATTTCCTTTTTCAGTCAGAAGACCTGAGCTTGATTTGGCTTTGTCGTTTTCTGACTCTGAACCTCTCTGAGCTTCAGTTTGCTGAAGGAGACAAGGATTTGATAGGATAACGCAGCCAAGAGCCTTCTGTGAACCTCGAGGGCCGCTGCAGAGTTCTCTTCCTGCCATCAGCACCTGGGCCCACATCTTAACTGGGAGCACAGGGGTGTTGTGTGCCCCTGGCCTGTGGGCAGGGCTGTTTATAAAGGCCGATGCACTGGCCAGGATGTGGCTTCAGCTGGCAATGGTTAAGGACATTAGCAGCTGTGTTTCTTTATGGGGGCGATGGCTGAGGAAGGTAATAGCGCTGTTTCGGGTCGTCTAAGGTTAGACAGTATGATGGAGCCGCAAAGTGGAGGCCGTGGAGTGGACTCTGTTTTGACTCAGTGCATTTGTCAGCAACTCCTGGGTGAGAGTGGAAGGTGGGACCTGGGTGGGAGCGGCTGGTGGGGGTTTGGTGGGAGTAGGTGGGGATGGAGGTTGGAGGATGGGTGGGAGGTAGGGACTGGGTGGGGCCCCTGTAGGGCAGGCAGGTGTCCTTTCCGTGCTGCTCCAGGTGCAGGCGGGCGTCACACATGTGGGGAAGTCCAGTCACCGGTCACGGCCGTCAGCCATGACACAAGCCCACCCTGAGATGGCATGGCACCTAGGTGTGCAGCTCCGATTGTACCTGGGCAGCATTTGAAGGACATGCCCATCGGTGAGGGGACTCAGGCCCAGCTGTTGGCCTCCATAGTACCTGTCAGGGCTGGGGGGTGGTCCTGAGTAACACCTGGATGGACTTGATCTTGATCAGTGTGTGTAATCCTGGCATTAGGCACCAGGTCGGCCATTGCTACACTTCCTTAGTCCTCCATATTTTCGCCCCCAGGAAGATCCCTAGAAACTAGTCATACAAGATGCCATGTGTTTCGTGCCAGATTCCTCGGCAGATACTTGCCTCTTGCACATTAGGCAACCACAGGCAGCAGCCCCCTTCTGCCCCTCATCCTCACCTAGTGGGGTTTCTCTGGTGGCCACAGCCTTCCTCCCCGACCGGCTCTCTCTCCACGAGCTAGACTTTGCTTTTCTGCCCATCCCTACGCACCTTCACCCACTCACTCCTGCCCCAGTGCCACTGAGCACCCACTGAGCCAGCTGCCCTGCTCAGCCCAGGTAGAGAAGCAGGACGGGCTCAGTCCTGCCCTCCAGAGCTTGTGAGAACCAGCCGCAGGGAGTGAGCTAAGCGCTCTGAGAGCAGCTCCTGGGGCCCGCGGTTATCAGTACAGGGTTGCTCAGCGCCTTTCAGGGACAAAGTGCAGCAGCATCTATAAATATGAAATACTTGTTATACTTAGGAACATACTTAGCACCGTCGAGAATGTTCCAGGACAGGTGCTATCTTGACGTGAAACTCTTGGTGCCCTTAGGTGCCTCATCACCTAATGACAGTCCACACATGTGAATGCAAACATTAGTTTTTTTGGTTAAAACGTGGCTCAGTGAAAAATTTTTGTAGATGAGCTGTGTGTACAAGCAGAACTTTCTTTCGAAACCCTCTTTGGGCAGCCGTGTGACACAGGAATCCCAGGATAAAGGTGAAATGCAGAATGGGAACCTACTCCAGGTGCCTCTCTCACAATGCACCTCACCTTTGCATATCAATGCATGGATTACAGACGCTTCCTTTTCTCAGAACTAGTCGGTGCCCTGTTACACACTCTGGTGGACAAACAGCCAGTGAGCTTTCAAATTCCCTGCAATATGAGAGCAGAGGACTCAGGCCTTCAGAATGCCAGAGGCCAGTCCTATGTAGCGATTTCTTTACGCTTTCCCTGAACGCAAGTGATTCTGTTTGGTAACTGGCCCTGCCTTCAGAAGGGGGCCTGGCCTGCACTAGCCAGCCAAATTTTGAAATTCTACTGGGAGCCAGTCATTATAAAAAGCCTGGAACTTGGAGAGGAAGAAAGGTGACTTTGATGGTTATTGATGAGCTCACCAGGTATGGATGGAACTTTCAAACAGGCCAAATGAAATACCAGGCCCTGAGCTTCGGGCCTCACGCTGTTGCCGCCACGAGGAGCAGGTGGGAAAGCTCCGGGAGTATCAGATGTGTCAAGCACAGGTGAGCAGGTAACCGGATCGCCGCAGGGGCCCCCAGGCGGCAGGGGCACCGTGTGTGATTCGTCGAGGGAAGCGGTGTCGTGGGTCAAAGCTGCATCCCTCTTACCTGTAAGCAGTGGGGCTCATAGGTTAACCCAAGCCTGTTCCTGCAGGACTGACATGCCTGGTTCCAGTAGATGGAAGTTGATGCAAATCACTGCCATTTCTTCTGCAGCAATAATTAACCCGCAGGAACCTTGCAGGAGTAGGTAGTTTCAGGAGAATGGTGTGGAGATGTTGGAGGGAGATTAGCATTCTTCAGCTCTCACAGTGGTTTGCGCCACATTTCAGTGTGTGTGTTCGCGGTTCCAACTCATTACCATAAAAGAACTTCATAAATTAAATCGCTAGGCAGGGAAAATCGACTTTGTTTACACAGAAGGCCTGGGATGCTAGTCTGTTTTGAGGAACTGTGGGAGGCTTGGTCCCCACCTGTGTGTCCTCAGTTTCCGGATCTGTTGGGGAGAGCTTTGGCCTCGCTGACCTCTAGAATTTGTCCAGCCCAGAGACCTATGATCCTATTCACTTTAATGAATCAGAGGCCTGTCCGGAGCCTGAGGAAGCATCTAGCCCACCTGCCTGAGCTGCAGCCAGCGGATGACCTGTGACCTTCATTTCCAATTGCTTGGAGGACAGCACTGCTTCCTCAGGCCCTGTGCACGTGAGCAAGCTGCCCCATGATTACAGGTGGTGGGATTATTTTGGGGGGATTGTGTGGCCCAGTGAACTGACTACTTGCAGAGAGTGGACCCTCTGTTTTGGTCATTTTGATCACAGCACTTAGCACAAGGTACTCAAGACCCAAGAACCATTTGTGGAAAGAGGGAGGAAAGAACAGAGGGAAGAAAACTTCCCCAGAAATCCTGCCGCCTTCAGCTCAAGTCACGTTCTCTGTAGCTTACTCTTATTTCCATCAAGCATTTAGACACATCTTTAATTGGTTCTTAACGCTTCTCAAGAATTTCAATGAGAGAAATCAAGTCTGTTGTCCGCATTTCATTGATCAGGCCGTGCAGGCACAGAACAGGGACGGCTGGTCTCCCATGGCAGTGATGTCTGGATGAGAGCTTGGTTTACCCACGTGCCCTTCCCCTTCCTGGAGGGTGTGCTTGGAAGGGGTCAGTTAGGCCAATCCTCAGTGCCCAGAGTCCCTGGTCAGGCTTCTAGAAATCTAGCATTGACTCTGGTTTCCAGAATGATGAAGTTTGCGTTTCCTTTTGGGGGTCCTGTTGGTGTGAGTGTGGTGAGCATACATCAAAGTGCCTAAAAACACAAAGAGAGATGCCAGGCATAATTATTATCTTTTTAGCTACTTTGAAGTTGAGTTTCATAGGAAAAGAGTATTAAGTTATTTCGTTTGCATTTAAGCCTATGTTTAACCATGGAATGAAAGGCTGGCTTCCCTTTACAGGGATTTCAAGTTGTAGAGGTCAGCTGGTGCTATGGACTGCATGTATGTGTCCTCCAAAATTCATATATTGAAACCTAACCCCCCAATGTGAGGGTAGTAGGAGGTGCGGCCTTTGGGAGGTGATTAGGTCAAGAGGGTGGAGCCCCCGTGAATGATATTAGTGCACTTATAAAAGAGACCCTGGGAGCTCCCTCATCCCTTCTCACTGTGAGGACACAGTGAGAAGGTTGCTCTCTGTGAACATGAAAGCGGGCCCTTACCAGACACTGAACCTGCTGGTGCCTTGATCTTGGACTTCCAGCCTCTAGTGCTGTGAGAAATAAATGTTTGTTGTTAATAAACCACAGAGTTTATGGTGCTTTTGTTATAGTAGCATGAATAGACTAAGACACACCCCCTAGGAAACTGATACAGTATTCCCAAGGGATGTAGTTTAAACAAATTCTCACAGAGACCTTTAATGTGTGTGTATGTGTGGGTATATCAGATAAGTGTATGGCAGTGGCATCTCTGTGTTTAAGTGAAGACATCCTTTGTCATCCTCCAAGCAGTCTGAGGAAGGAATCAGATAGAGAACTTCAAGCTCCTGGTTCTATTTTGTGCCTCAGAATGCTTGAAGGCCTTCCCAGCTGTTCTGTGTTTGGGTTTGGCTTTCAGGCCTGAACATGGAGGTGGGGAGGGTGGCTGGAGCTAGTCCTGGGTTTCTTTGAGCCTCTCAAAAAACATTCTGAGTGCATAAGAAACCATCTCTGTACTACCTGCAAGAGTAGCCATGCTGCTGAAGAACAGTGGCAAACCATGAGTTAAGAAGGAGGATTCTGAGCTCAAAATTACATCCCCCACCAGCATGTACAGTTAACTAATATTTGACAAGAAAGCTAAGAACACCCAATGGAGAAAGGATAGTCTCTTCCACAATGATGTTGAGAAAACTGGATAAACACATGTAGAAAAATGAAGTTGGACCCCTATGTTATACCACTTACAAAAATTTACTCAAAACGGATCAAAAAGACTTAAATGTAACCTGATACTATAAAACTCCTAAAAGAAAACGTAGAGAAGAAGCTCCTTGAACTTGGCATTGGCAGTGATATTTTTGGATATGGCACCAAAGCACAAGAAACAAAAGCAAAAATTAACAAGTGGGACTACATCAAACTTAAAAGCATCTGCACAGCAAAAGAAAAAATCAACAAAATGAAAAGGCAACATATAGAATGGGAGAAATATTTGCAAACCCTGTACCTGATAAAAGGTTAATATCCAAAATAACAAAAACTCCCAAACAATTCGATTAAAAATGGGCAGAGGAACTAAATAGACAGTTTTCCAAAGAAGACATCCAAATGGCCAACAGGTACCGGAAAAGATGCTCAACATCACTAATCATTGGGGAAATGCAAATCAAAACCACAGTGAGCTATCACCTCACACTGTTAGAATGGCTTTCATCAAGAAGACAAGAGATAACAAGCGTTGGTGAGGGTGTGGAGAAAAGGGAACCCCTGTGCACTGTTGGTGGGGATGTAAATTGCTTTAGCCACAATGGAAAACTATAGAAGTTCCTCAAAAAGTTAAAAAATAGAACTACCATATGACCCAGCAAATTCATTTCTGGGTATATACCCAAGGGAAATGAAATGAAAACAGGATATTGAAGAGAGATATGCACTCCCATGGGTATTGTAGCATTATTCGCAATAGTTAAGATACGGAAACAACCTAAGTGTCCACCAACAGGTGAATGGGTAAGAAGATGTGGTGTATATATACAGAATGGAATATTATTCAGCTATGAGAAAGAAGGACATCCTGCCATTTGGGACAACGTGGATGGACCTTGAGGACATTAGGCTGAGTGAGTCAGACAGAGAGAAACAAATATTATGTATCACTTATATGTGTAATCTAAAAAAACCAAATGCATACAAATAGTAAAACGGTGGTTTCCAGGGGTTGGGGTGTGGGGAATTGGAGAGTTATTTAAGGGTACAAACTTGCAGCTAGCAGATAAATGAGTTCTGGAGATCTAACGCACAGTATAGTGAATATAGACAGCAATATCGGGTGTATTATATTCATCAAACTCGCTAAGAGACTAGATCTTAATTATTCCCATCACAAAAAAGCAATGATAATTATGGGGCAAGACAGAAGTGCTAACTATGGGTACAGTGGCAATCATGTTACAATATATAAACATCTCAAGTCAACATATTATACACCTTTTGTATCAATCTTTTTCAGATTCAGCACATAAGCGAGACTTCGTGATATTTGTCTTTCTCTATCTGATTTACTTAGAATGATAATCTCCAGGTCCATCCATGTTGCTGCAAATGGCATTAAAAAATGTTACAAATGAACTTATTTACAAGACAGAAACAGACTCACAGATTTAGAGAATGAATTTGTGGTTACCAGAGGGGAAGGGTCGGGGGGAGGGATAGACTGGGAGTTTGGGATTGACATGTACACACTGCTATATTTAAAATAGAAAACCAGCAAGGACCCACTGTAAAAAAAAACCAAAACAAAATATGTGGTACACCTTAAACTTACAGTGTTATATTTCAAATATATTTCAAACAAACAAACAAATAAATGGAGGCTTCTGCACACTTGACTTCCAGCCTTGAAAGTGTAGGAAGCCAGGGTCTCTTTCTCCCCCTGAACTGTGATCCTGGTGGTTCACCAGGAGCTCAGCTCCCTGGCTGTCCCGCCGTCCCCAGAGACGTCGCCTGCCATGGTGGGCTTCTCATATTGCCCTGCCTCAGCCTTCTGGGACCCTCAGTAGACAGGTCTTGGCTTGGTGACAGGAGCAGTAGGAAGACAATCATTCTAAGGTGGAAGAATTTCATTGAACACACAACAAATGTTTGTTCTGCGTCTGCCCGGTGCCAGACACAGTGTGATAATGCTTTTACATCTATTCCATTTCATCCTTTTGACAATCCTGTGGGATTGGAGTTCCCGTCTCCATTTACGAGATGAGGAAACCGAGGCTCAGAGGGCCAAAGGACACACAACTGGAGAGGGGCTGAGGTGTCCAGAATATGCATCCTTTGATGCCAAGGGTAGTTAATACAGATCACCTGAAGTTACGGCCATGTTCAGGTCCTCAAATGTGTGATCGGCTTCCCTTTCCCTTGAAATCTGCATCGTGCACTATATCCCTGTGTCCTCGAGGGTGGAGTCTGCTGCTCTGAGAGGAGTTGGGAGGGTCTGACCCCATTGGAGCCTGGGGTGGGGTTCCAGGGACAGCTGCCAGGTTTAGCAAATAAAAATGCAAGATGCTCGGTTACATTTGAATTGAATTGCAGATAAACTGAATACTTTTTTAGTCTAATGTGCCATGCAATATTTGGGATATACTTAGGCTAAAAAAGTATTCTGGTTATCTAAAATTCAGATTTAATGGGGGGTCCTGTAACTAGCTAATCCTAGTTTCAGGTGATGCTTGTAGCTGATCTAATGCTGAAGGAGGCCTCCGTCTGCAGAGGCTGGGACTGGATTCAGCGTCGCTCTTTAGCTTTGCTGGTTCTCCAGAGCTCATTCTGAAATCAGCCTCACCATCTACAGCTGAAGTTTCAAACTGGCAACTTGGGCAGAATCTAACCAGCCGTGTTATGTTTGGCTGGCATGATGTTAATAAAAACAATTAGTCAGTTTTTTAAATCAGGAGCTCTCACATACAAATCTAAATTTCCAACATTTAAAAAAAAATCAGATCAGCCACGCTGAGCCATGAAGACCACATGGCGGCAGTCATCTGGAGCTAAGTGCCAGCACCTCTCCTAGGCAGGGCTTGCACTCGCCAGTTTGTCCTGTTCTCATCGTTCCCTGTGGTTATATCCATCCCACGTACTCACTCCTACCTGTCTAGCCCCTGCACGCATTGCGTTTTTGATTCCTGATCTATACTATACACCAGAAAGTCTCCTTCTTCTTGCAATGACAGCAGAAAACACCAAGAGTCTTCAATGCACTGGCTCCACCCATTTCTCCCATTTTATTGCGTCTCCCTCCCTGAACCCTTCCTCGATGAAGGAAGGCTCATGCACTGGTTGCCGGTTACCTCCTCTTCACATGGCTCATGCTGTCCCTTCCCCCAAAGAATGCCAGCCTGACCCCTCAAGGCCAACCCATGGGCATGGCTTCCTTCAAGATGGCGCCAGAAAGCCCTCCCCCACCCCTGCAGCCCTCTGAAGCAAACTCAGAATCACATTGCCATTTGGCTGAATTTCTTTTTTTTTTTCTCTTCCATTATGGTTTATTACACGATATTGAATATGGTTACCTTTGCTATACTGTAGGACCTTGTTGTTTATCCATTCTATATATAATAGTTTGCATCTGCTCATCCCAAACTCCCAGTCTTTCCCTATGCCACCCCCCCTCCCCCTTGGCAACCACGAGTCTGTTCTCTATGTCTGCGAGTCTGTTTCTGTTTCGTAGGTAATGAACTTTCATAGGTAATGAACACTTGTATCATATGTTAGATTCCACATATAAGTGATATCATATGGTCTTTGTCTGACTTACTTCACTTGGTATGATAAGCTCTAGGTCCAACCATGTTGCTGCAAATGGCATTATGTCATTCTTTTTTCTTATGGCTGAGTAGTATTCCATTGTATATATGTACCACATCTTTTTTTTTTAACATCTTTATTGGAACATAATTGCTTTACAGTGGTGTGTTAGTTTCTGCTATATAACAAAGTGAATCAGCTATACATATACATATATCCCCATATCTCCTCCCTCTTGCGTCTCCCTCCCACCCTCCCTATCCCACCCCTCTAGGTAGACACAGAGCACTGAGCTGATCTCCCTGTGCTATGTGGCTGCTTCCCACTAGCTATCTGTATTACATTTGGTAGTGTATATATGTCCATGCCACTCTCTCACTTCGTCCCAGCTTACCCTTCCCCCTCCCCATGTCCTCAAGTCCATTCTCTACATCTGCATCTTTATTCCTGTCCTGCCCCTAGGTTCTTCAGAAGCATTTTTTTTTTAGATTCCATATATATGTGTTAGCTTACAGTATTTGTTTTTCTCTTTCTGACTTACTTCACTCTGTATGACAGACTCTAGGTCCATCCACCTCACTACAAATAACTCAATTTCGTTTCTTTTTATGGCTGAGTAATATTCCATTGTATATATGTGCCACATCTTCTTTATCCATTCATCTGTCCATGGAAACTTAGGTTGCTTCCATGTCCTGGCTATTGTAAATAGAGCTGCAGTGAACATTGTGGTACATGACTCTTTTTGAATTATGGTTTTCTCAGGCTATATGCCCAGTAGTGGGATTGCTGGGTCGTATGGTAGTTCTATTTTTAGCTTTTTAAGGAAACTCCATACTGTTCTCCATAGTGGCTGTATCAATTTACATTCCCACCAACAGTGCAAGAGGGTTCCCTTTTCTCCTCACCCTCTCCAGCATTTATTGTTTGTAGATTTTTTGATGATGGCCATTCTGACTGGTGTGAGGTGATACCTCATTGTAGTTTTGATTTGCATTTCTCTACTGATTTGTGATGTTGAGCATCCTTTCATGTGTTTGTTGGCGATCTGTATTTCTTCTTTGGAGGAATGTCTATTTAGGTCTTTTGCCCATTTTTGGATTGGGTTGTTTGTTTTTTTAATATTGAGCTGCATGAGCTGCTTGTAAATTTTGGAGATTATTCCTTTGTCAGTTGCTTCGTTTGCAAATATTTTCTCCCATTCTGAAGGTTGTCTTTTCATCTTGTTTATGTTTTCCTTTGCTGTGCAAAAGCTTTTAAGTTTCATTAGGTCCCATTTGTTTATTTTTGTTTTTATTTCCATTTCTCTAGGAGGTGGGTCAAAAAGGATCTTGCTGTGATTTATGTTATAGAGCATTCTGCCTATATTTTCCTCTAAGAGTCTGATAGTGTCTGGCCTTACATTTAGTTCTGTAATCCATTTTGAGTTTATTTTTGTGTATGGTGTTAGGGAGTGTTCTAATTTCATTCTTCTACATGTAGCTGTCCAGTTTCCCCAGCACCACTTATTAAAGAGGCTGTCTTTTCTCCATTGTATACTCTTGCCTCCTTTATCAAAGATAAGGTGACCATATGTGCGTGGGTTTACCTCTGGGTTTTCTATCCTGTTCCATTGATCTATATTTCTGTTTTTGTGCCAGCACCGTACTGTCTTGATGAGTGTAGCTTTGTAGTATAGTCTGAAGTCTGGGATCCTGATTCCTCCAGCTCCGTTTTTCTTTCTCATGATTGCTTTGGCTATTCGGGGGTCTTTTGTGTTTCCATACACATTGTGAAATTTTTTGTTCTAGTTCTGTGAAAAATGCCATTGGTAGTTTGATAGGGATTGCATTGAATCTGTAGATTGCTTTGGGTAGTATAGTCATTTTCACAGTGTTGATTCTTCCAGTCCAAGAACATGGTATATCTCTCCATCTGTTTGTATCATCTTTAATTTCTTTCATCAGTGTCTTATAGTTTTCTGCATACAGGTCTTTTGTCTCCTTAGGTAGATTTATTCCTAGGTATTTTATTCTTTTTGTTGCAATGGTAAATGGGAGTGTTTCCTTAATTTCTCTTTCAGATTTGTCATCATTAGTGTATAGGAATGCAAGAGATTTCTGTGCATTAATTTTGTATCCTGCTACTTTACCAAATTCATTGATTAGCTCTAGTAGTTTTCTGGTAGCATCTTTAGGATTCTCTATGTATAGTATCATGTTATCTGCAAACAGTGACAGCTTTACTTCTTCTTTTCCAATTTGGATTCCTTTTATTTCTTTATCTTCTCTGAGTGCTGTGGCTAAAACTTCCAAAACTATGTTGAATAATAGTGGTGAGAGTGGACAACCTTGTCTTGTTCCTGATTGTCGAGGAAATGGTTTCAGTTTTTCACCATTGAGAATGATGTTGGCTGTGGGTTTGTCATATATGGCCTTTATTATGTTGAGGTAAGTTCCCTCTGTGCCTACTTTCTGGAGGGTTTTTATCATAAATGGGTGTTGAATTTTGTCGAAAGCTTTTTCTGCATCTATTGAGAGGATCATATGGTTTTCCTCCTTCAATTTGTTAATATGGTGTATCACATTGATTGATTTGCGTATATTGAAGAATCCTTGCATTCCTGGGATATACCCCACTTGATCATGGTGTATGATCCGTTTAACGTGCTGTTGGATTCTGTTTGCTAGTATTTTGCTGAGGATTTTTGCATCTATGTTCATCAGTGATGTTGGCCTGTAGTTTTCTTTCTTTGTGACATCTTTGTCTGGTTTTGGTATCAGGGTGATGGTGGCCTTGTAGAATGAGTTTGGGAGTGTTCTTGTCCATTTCTTCCAGGTTGTCCATTTTACTGGCATATAGTTGCTTGTAGTAATCTCTCATGATCCCTTATATTTCTGCAGTGTCAGTTGTTACTTCTCCTTTTTCATTTCTAATTCTATTGATTTGAGCCTTCTTCCTTTTTTTCCTGATGAGTCTGGCTAATGGTTTATCAATTTTGTTTATCTTCTCAAAGAACCAGCTTTTAGTTTTATTGATCTTTGCTATTATTTTCTTCATTTCTTTTTCATTTATTTCTGATCTGATCTCTATGATTTCTTTCCTTATGCTAACTTTGGGGGTTTTTTGTTCTTCTTTCTCAAATTGCTTTAGGTGTAAGGTTAGGTTCTTTATTTGAGATTTTTCTTGTTTTTGAGGTAGGATTGTATTGCTATAAACTTCCCTCTTAGAACTGCTTTTGCTGCATCCCATAGCTTTTAGGTCATTGTATTTACATTGCCATTTGTTTCTAGGTATTTATTGATTTCCTCTTTGATTTCTTCAGTGATCTCTTGGTTATTTAGTAGTGTGTTGTTTAGCCTCCATGTGTTTGTATTTTTTACAGATTTTTTTCCCTGTAATTGATATCTAGTATCATAGCATTGTGGTTGGAAAAGATACTTGATAGGATTTCAATTTTCTTAAATTTACCAAGGCTTGATTTGTGACCCAAGATATGATCTATCCTGGAGAATGTTCCACGAGCACTTGAGAAGAAAGTGTATTCTGTTGTTTTTGGATGGAATGTCCTATAAATATCAATTAAGTCCATCTTGTTTAATGTACCATTTAAAGCTTGTGTTTCCTTATTTATTTTCATTTTGGATGATCTGTCCATTGGTGAAAGTGGGGTGTTAAAATCCCCTACTATGATTGTGTTACTGTCAATTTCCCCTTTTGTGGCTGTTAGCATTTGCCTTATGTATGGAGGTGCTCTTATGTTGGGTGCATAAATATTTACAATTGTTATACTTCTTCTTGGATTGATCCCTTGATCATTATGTAGTGTCCTTCTTTGTCTCTTGTAATAGTCTTTATTTTAAAGTCTATTTTGTCTGATATGAGAATTGCTACTCCAGCTTTCTTTTGATTTCCATTTGCATGGAATATCTTTTTCCATCCCCTCACTTTCAGTCTGTATGTGTCCCTAGGTCTGAAGTGGGTCTCTTGTAGACAGCATATATACAGGTCTTGTTTTTGTATCCATTCAGCCAATCTGTGTCTTTTGGTTGGAGCATTTAATCCATTTACATTTAAGGTAGTTATTGATATGTAGGTTCCTGTTACCATTTTCTTAATTGTTTTGGGTTTGTTATTGTAGGTCTTTTCCTTCTCTTGTGTTTCCTGCCTAGAGAAGTTCCTTTAGCATTTGTTTAAAGCTGGTTTGGTGGTGCTGAATTCTCATAGCTTTTGCTGATCTGTAAAGGTTTTAATTTCTCCATCAAATCTGAATGAGATCCTCGCTAGGTAGAGTAATCTTGGTTGTAGGTTTTTCCCTTTCATCACTTTAAATATGTCCGGCCACTCCCTTCTGGCTTGCAGAGTTCCTGCTGAAAAATCAGCTGTTAGCCTTATGGGGATTCCCTTGTATGTTATTTGTTGTTTTTCCCCTGCTGCTTTTAATATTTTTTCTTTGTATTTTATTTTTGATAGTTTGATTAATCTGTGTCTTGGCATGTTTCTCCTTGGATTTATCCTGTATGGGACTCTGTGTGCTTCCTAGACTTGATTGACTATTTCCTTTCCCATGTAAGGGGAGTTTTCAACTATAATCTCTTCAGATATTTTCTCAGTCCCTTTCTTTTTCTCTTCTTTTTCTGGGACCCGTATAATTCAAATGTTGGTGTATTTAATGTTGTCCCAGAGGTCACTGAGACTGTCCTCAGTTCTTTTCAATCTTTTTTCTTTATTCTGCTCTGAGGTAGTTATTTCCACTATTTTATCTTCTAGGTCACTTATGTGTTCTTCTGCCTCAGTTATTCTGCTATTGATTCCTTCTAGAGAAGTTTTAATTTCATTTTTTGTGTTGTTCATCATTGTTTGTTTGCTCTTTAGTTCTTCTAGGTCCTTGTTAAACGTTTCTTGAATTTTCTCCATTCCATTTCCAGGATTTTGGATCATCTTTACTGCCATTACTCTGAATTCTTTTTCAGGTAGACTGCCTATTTCCTCTTCATTTGTTTGGTCTGGTGAGTTTTTACCTTGCTCCTTCATCGGCTGTGTGTTTCTTTGTCTTCTTATTTTGCTTAACTTACTGTGTTTGGGGTCTCCTTTTCGCAGGCTGCAGGTTCATAGTTCCTGTTGTTTTTGTTGTCTGCCCCCAGTGCCTAAGGTTGGTTCAGTGGGTTGTGTAGGCTTCCTGGTGGAGGGGACTAGTGCCTGTGTTCTGATGGATGAGGCTAGATCTTGTCTTTCTGGTGGGCAAGACCACGTCCGGTGGTGTGTTTTGGGGTGTCTGTGACCTTATTATGATTTTAGGCAGCCTCTCTGCTAATGGGTGGGGTTGTGTTCCTGTCTTGCTAGTTGTTTGGCATAGGGTGTCCAGCACTGTAGCTTGCTGGTTGTTGAGTGGAGCTGGGTCTTAGCATTGAGATGGAGATCTCTGGGAGAGCTTTCGCCATTTGATATTACGTGGAGCCAGGAGGTCTGTGGTGGGCCAATTTCCTGAACTCAGCTCTCCCACCTCAGAGGCACAGGCCTGACACCCGGCCGGAACACCAAGACCCTGTCAGCCACATGGCTCGAAACTCCGGAACTCCACACTCCAGAGGCCCTCCTTTCCATGTGCTGCCTTTCCCCTTCTGCGCAGGTCCTCTGTGTACCACATCTTTATCCATTCATCTGTTGATGGACATTTAGGTTGTTTCCATGTCTTGGCTATTGTAAATAGTGCTGCTATGAATATTGGGGCCCATGTGTCTTTTCGAATTAGAGTTTTCTCCAGATATATGCCCAGGAGTAGGATTGCTGGATCATATGGCTACTCTATTTTTAGTTTTTTGAGGAACTTTCATACTGTTTTCCATAGTGGCTGCACCAATTTACATTCCCGCCAACAGTGTAGGAGGGTTCCCTTTTCTCCACACCCTCGCTTGGCTGAATTCCTTCATCGTACAGATTAAGAAATGGAAACTGTGGCTCTCGAGGATTGTGCACAACTAAAACTGTGTAAAACTGTGAGTAGAACTCAGGCAACTGGGAAGCGGGACTTTCTCACCGAACCACGTGCTCTTCCTGCAGATCCAGCCTCAGTGATCTCAACGTTTCCAGCACCATGTGCTTAATGAGTTTTCTCTGACTGATTGATTGATTGATTACTACAACACTCAGTGCTCCTGGCAAAGCAATTCTCATTCTGTGGAACACATTATCTTGATGCACGGCAGCCTCTAGAGCTTAGATTGGGGGAGCTCAGGATAATCTTCAGATCATTTAGCGATGTTTTGGAGCCACTGGACCTGCGATAAGGATCTAAGAACAGTGCTGGTTGTTGGCATTTGGAAAGGGGCCGGGGGGTGTACCGTGTTGTAGGGGATTTCAGGTTTGTTTCCTAATCTAAAGCAGGGGTGGGCAAATTACTGCCTGAAGGCCAAATCTTGCCCACTGCCTGTTTTTATAAGTAAAGTTTTACTAGGACATAACTGTACTCACTCATGTACGTATGGTCTATGGATGCTCTCATGCTGCATTGGCAGGGTTGAGTAGTTGCAACAGAAAACGTATGGCCTGCCCATCTGAAAATATTTACTACCTGGCTCTTTAGAGAAAGTTTTCTGACCCCGGATGTAAACCATTCAGGAGCCCATCAGGTTGGATGTTATTATTCCCACTTGCTTGCCCCCCTCAACCCCGATCTCACCACCCACAGTATTGGGTGGGGATGGAATCCAACTATTCGATTCCAAAACCCATCGTCCTTTGACCAGATGCCCACAGGACAAAGTCCAAATTCCCTAGCATGGATCAAATCCACTTGTCCAGCCTGTGAGTCCCTCAGGCCAAAGACTTTGAACCCCTTGCTGGTTTCCAAACATGCCATGCATTTACGTACGTGTTGGTCTCTTTGTGAATGACATCTCCTTTTCACCAAATCCCCGGTCCTCCTTCCTAAGTCCTGATGCATCTAAAATCTTACCTCCTCTGTGGAAGTGCCTCTGACTTTGTCCGACGGGTGAGTAAGAATGAAAGCCAATATTACTGAGTATTTTCTTCAAGCAGTGATCTAGGCTGGCCACTTTATTGTATGTTCTATTTAATCGTTTTATGACAACCCTCTGAGGCAGGCACTGATAGTCTCCTTTTCAAGGGGCATGAACAGGTTGAGAGAGATTGAATAACTTGGCAGTGGTCCCAGTGCTAACAAGGTTCGGTCCCAGGGCTTGGCCCGGGTCTGCCTGGTGTTCGGGTTGAGCTGTTACCGCGAGCCTCCGTGTAGCATCTCCTTTCTGCGCCCACTGCTCCTCCAGACCTGGCTGTATAGCATGTGCTCAGCCCGGTGTGACAGTGTCTCCCAGAGGCTGGGAACTCCTGGGGGACAATGAGTGCATCCCCTTACAGTTGTGACCTGACACATGAAGTGACTCAGTAAATGTTTGCTGAGGGAATGATGGCATCTTTTTTTTTCTTTTTGGCTGAGCCATTTGGCATGTGGGATGTGGGATGTGGGATCTTAGTTCCCCCACCAGGGATCGAACCCGTGTCCCCTGGAGTGGAAGCACGGAGTCTTAACCACTGGACCGCCAGGGAAGTCCCATTAAATTTTTTTTTTTTTGACGGCATCTTGACTTTTTCACACCAACCTTGAACCTTCTCTCATTGTTCTGTCCATAGTATTTCAATAGCATTTAGCAACTGGGGGTAGACAAGAGTTTCCCAAATTCCTTCCCGTGGATGCCACCATCTCTCTGCCTCTGTGTGGATCATGCGCTGTGGACAGCCCCGGCCTGTTCCCCACTCAGCTTTTGGATTTTTACTTTGGTCCCTTGGTACCCACTCCTTTCTTAGCATTTCAAAAAGGTTCTTACGTTTCATCCATAATTGAGTAAAGATTTGCAGCTGTGAATAAAAGATTGCTTACAAGTAACAACAGCAAAAATAACTCCTTCTTTCAGTCTGCCTTCCTCCAGAAAAGTCCCCCAACTTCGAACAGAGAGTGCAGGCAGTCTGTGATGTGAATCCACAGCATCTAATGGGTTTACTCAGATTCCAGAAAGGGAAACGTGGTTATTTATCATTACAGTAAGTCCCCTACATACAAACGAGTTCCCTTCCGAGAGTGCGTTTGTAAGTCCAATTTGCTCCTAAGTCCAACAAAGTTAGCTTAGGTACCCACCTAACACAATCGGCTATGTAGTACTGTACTGTAACAGGTTTATAATACTTTTCACACAAATAATACAATAAAAAGAAACAAACACAGAAAATAAAGAAAACTTTTTAAAAAATTAATTAATTATTTAATTTATTTATTTTTGGTTGCGTTGGGTCTTCGTTGCTGCGTGCGGGCTTTCTCTAGTTGTGGCGAGCGGGGGCCACTCTTTGTTGCGGTGCGCGGGCCTCTCATTGCGGTGGCTTCTCTTGTTGCAGAGCACAGGCTCTAGGCGCGTGGGCTTCAGTAGTTGCGGCTCACGGGCTCAGTAGTTGTGGCTCGCGGGCTCTAGAGCACAGGCTCAGTAGTTGTGGCGCACGGGCTTAGTTGCTCCACGGCATGTGGGATCTTCCTGGACCAGGGCTCGAATGTGTGTCCCCTGTATTGGCAGGCGGATTCTTAACAACTGCGCCACTTGGGAAGTCCCCAAAGAAAACATTTTTAATCTTACAGTACAGTCCCTTGAAAAGTACAGTAGTCCAGTACAACAGCTGGCATTTGGGGGCTGGTATCGAGTGAACAGGCAAGAAGAGTTACTGACTGGAGGAGGGAGAGGAGGTGGGAGATGGTAGAGCTAAACGATCGTCAGCAATAGGAGATGGAGGGCAAGCTGCAATTTCACTCATGCCTGATGTGGATGGAACGCGTGTTCGCATCTTTGAAAGCTCACAACTTGAAGGTTCGTGTGTAGGGGACTTACTCTACTAGATAAATAACAACAACGCAACAACAACAGGAACATCTCGACTCTTCTTCTGAGGTTGGCATACTTCACTTTGCGTTTTATGTGACGGGGTTTAGATAGGGCACAGTCCCCACCCTCCTGTGGCCCCCAGCCAACTGGGAAATGCCACGGCCCCCTGCAGCCAACCGTGATGAGGGAGGTGATCTCAGATGAAGGGTCCCTCACAGCCTCGGGGTGGGAGGCACAGGGGAGACCCCCAGGAGAGGGGAGAGGGAAGGTCCCTCTTGAGCGTTAGCTGGAGCTTGGTGCAGTGCTCAGACCAACACTGCTGTGTCCAGAACAAGTGATGGCGTGGGGAGGAATCAGACTCAGGTCTCTGCTGGCTCTGAGTTGGGGGGTTACCTCTGAGGCACACCCACATGTTTCAGGTCCCTGCTGAGAGCATCTGAAGACCACAGAGAGGTGTGACCATCATTCCAGCCCTCCCCCAGTCCCTGCTTCCTTCTCTCACATCCCTTCTCTTCGCCCAACTCACTGGCTTAATTAGGGAAGAGCATTCCTTCCTGCAACTAAACAAATGAAAGGGATAAAGAATCTACTGGCCTCTGTTGAATTTTAATGGAGGCGCCAAACAATAGTTACCTAAGGGATGTGTCTGAGCAGCCTGATGGAAAGATGTGGAGTTATCTACCAGCTTGACAAATGATCTGTCCCACCAGGATTTCTGGAGAAGAGTCGGCTCTTTGCTGCAGGAACCATCTCAGCTGGGCTTTGCCTGCCCAAGTCTCCTCCTGGGTGCAGGGGGGGACCAGAAGGTTCAAGGTACAGTTGGGGTCCCGACTGCAGGTTCAGGGCAGGCCACATGACAGTCAGCTTTGCCACCATCAACACCAGCCCTGCTACAACCCTGCGAGGAGCCAGGGAGCTCATTTCTCATCTTGCTTGCTGATACTTTGCTGTGAGACCAGAGGCAAGGGGGCGCTCATCCAGGGCTATGTAACCCCGTCTCTCTTGCAGTATGTGAGGACAAAGCAGCTTGGTGCACATGACTGTGTTTTGAAGGGTGTATAGATCCTTCTCCTCTTGTTCCAGAAGAAAGGCAAAGGATGTAATGACCCGGCTCTGGGCTGGGTCCCAGCTGATGCATCATCCTGTGTCTGGCCTCTCTCTGGGGGCTGCTCCTCGGTTTTGAGAGGGGACTAAGCATTTCTTGTTCAGGATTCCTGGTCCCAGTGATAACAGGGCCTGTGAATTATGGACGCAGCAGCAAATGTTTTTAATCTTCTGTGAAACAAAATCAGCATGTTCTGCACCAGGTTTCGAGGCCGTCGAGGGAGGAGGTGAACAGCTGCTGGGATCTGGCTAACTTGTGCTCACGTCAGTGTGAGTCTGTCAAGGCCAAGGGCTCTGCGCAGGAAGCTTCAAAGTGATACCGAAAACAAATTTGCATTTTTTCCTTTCACGGGAACTCAGCGATGCTCCGTTCCACTGAGATGTTTTCACCAGCCTTTGCAACCAGCATGTTGAATAAACCTGGCTCGCGGTGTACTGGGCATGCAACTTCAGGGTTTGTTTGCTGCTGCCCCTTTGAAATGTGTTCAGTGGGATTAATGTTCCCTGGCCCGGGATGAAAACGCTGGCAGGCGCTGCCTTTTCTGCTCCTCTTAGGAAATAGTCTGTCCTAAGGTCGCTTTAAATGGAAAACAGTCTCAATTTGGAATTTGAATGTCCAGGCCAAGATATTAGTCAAAACTCTCAACTTTGACATTCCATTCTTCTCCCCACTCCAGCTTAGCTTGCTTAGGGCTGGAGCCTTGCGTGGGAAAGGGGGATTCTCTGCTGGACTTCTGTGCCCTCTCCCGCTCCTCCCCAAGGTGGAAGCTGGGGTTCGGGGCGAGTGGGAGGTGTAGGATAGCTCTTACTTAAGTGGGTGTGGTGGGAGCCCGCTATGGTTTAAGCTGACCTTTCTCCTGGTGGGCTCTTCTAAGGCTCTGTGTGTCTTTGACCCAGGGGGAGGTGTCCCTCTTCTGGGTGGTCACTTGGGACTTTTCCCTTAGGGTTTACCTTCAACTTCTCGCGGCTGGGGTCTCTGCCCCTCCAGGCAGAGATGATGAGTTTGGATGAGGCCATCCTGCTTCCCTCCCTGTGTGGCCCACATCTGGCACTAACTTTCATGCATCGCCTGCCCTGACAAATTCCGGGATGGAGGGTGACCCCAACTCAGACGCTTGCATCTGGCGTCACCACCCAAGCAGGAGTCACCCTGCATGTTAATTAGTGCCCTGTGGATGCTGTAACAAATAACCACACACTTGATGGCTTAAAAGCAAAGAAATGTCCTCTTCCACAGTTCTGAGGATGGAAGTCTGAGATCAGTTTACTGGGCTGAAATCCAGTGTCAGTAAGGCTGAGCTCACTCTGGAGGCTCTGGGGGGAGAATCTGCTCTTTGCCTCTCTGGGCTTCTGGTGGCTGCCAGCGTTCCTTGGCTTGTGGCCCTGTCGCTCTTATCTCTGCGTCTCTGGTTACACGGCCTTCTCTGTGTGCGCTTAAGTCTCCCTCTATCTCCCTCTTACAAGGATACGTGTAATTGCATTTAGGGCTCATCTGGATAATACAGGATCACCTCCCTGTCTCAAGAGCCTTAACTTAATCACACCTGCGAAGACTCTTTTTCCAAATAAGGTCACATTTACAGGTTCCCGGAATTAGACCTGACATCTATGGGCCTTTATTCAGCCCTCTGCAGCCTGACCGCCCCACCCCTCCTCTGGATTTCCTGGCTGGGAAAGGGCCCCGGCCTTTTCTGCCCTCAGCGAGAGGGAGTCACATGGTAAGATGGCCAAGTAGCTTCGTGGAAACCCCCAACGTGTTTCAGATGAGGGGGCAGGCCCTCACCTGCCCAAGAAGCACAGCTTTCTCCAAAGATACTCTTTTCAGAAAATCCTCTCTTTAAAATCCCGTCTCTTAGACTTCCCTGGTGGCTCAGTGATTGAGAATCCGCCTGCCAATGCAGGGGACACGGGTTCAAGCCCTGGTCCGGGAAGATCCCGCATGCCGCGGAGCAGCTAAGCCCACGTGCTACAACTACTGAGCCTGTGCTCTAGAGCCCGTGAGCCACAACTACTGAGCCCACATGCCACAACTGCTGAAGCTCGAGTGTCTAGAACCCGTGCTCTGCAACAAGAGAAGCCACAGGAATGAGAAGCCCGCACACCACAACGAAGAGTAGCCCCCGCTCGTCGCAACTAGAGAAAGCCCGTGTGCAGCAATGAAGACCCAACGCAGCCAAAAATAAAAATAAATAAATAAAATCCCATCTCTCAACATGCTGACTCGTTATATTCTCCAGGTGGGAGAGGAGGCTGGCAGGTTGTGGACCTCGAGCATTTCCTGTGAACATGTCTTGTTTTGGAATTTCACGGTGAAAGTAGCTTGGCCCCCAAAGTGTCACTTTTAACATTCTGTTACCCCTGTGGCGGAATGATTAGTGGTTGATGCTGCCCGGGACTGTGGCCTTCAAGGTTGTCCCTGCAGAAGAGGCCACAGGGGCTGGAATCCGCCTGACGAGACTGGCATGGACACCTCCGCCTGTGGGGAGCACGGGGCCCCGTTCGCGAGGTCACACTGCCGGGCAGACCATGACCAGCTCTCGAACAGTCCAAGGACTTGCCAGTGGGAAGTGCAGAGATGCCGGGGCTACATCGTGGCTGTGGAACTTTGGTGACAAATAACACAGGCCACTTCCATCTTTGGGCTTCCAACTTGCAACTGTTGTGCTGATCTAGAAATTTCCTATTCTGTGGGTGAGCAGCTTGTCATTTGATAAGGGTTTCATGTTTGTGTGAACTAAGCTGAGACAGACAAGCTGGGCCAGAAGGAAAATGTACTCCTCAGCTCTCAGAAAGTGAGTCCAGCTTTTAGGGGAGACAGTGGGACAGATTTGTTCAGAAGGTTCTGGAATGTTCAGGTCGTAAATCCTTTTATGGCCTTCTTCCACCTTAGTAGTGAGGACAAGTAGCCTGCCTCTTGGCTGCTAGAATAGGGGATGGAAAATCAGAAGACCTGGGCTAGATTCCTAAAGATTTGGGTCGGCTGGTAACATGAAACCCATTGGTTCACAGAGCTACCTGGGAGAATTGCAGTTTATAGAAGAAGCTGACAGATACCCCTAAAGATATTGTTTAAAAAGACAAAGTCACCAAAGGCCGAGCTTGCTCAGGGATGGATCAGTGTGCCTTGATTTTTTTTTTTTTTTTTTTTTATTACTGAACATTTCTTTCCCCCTTTTCTCTCCTTTTGCCACCGCAAAACCCCTACCAGTGATGGTAGAAAGTTTGAGTTTTCTCATATTCTCTCCCAACTCACCTTATTCTTGATTCTCAGAGACTCAGATGAGGGTCTGTTCTGAGTGGGCCCATCTCTCTTATTTGGAGGATCCTGGGGAGAAACTGAGGAAGATTTGGGGACAGCCTTGGTAGCCAGGCTTTCTCCAGTGTGATGAGACCTATGACCTGGTGCCTTAGTCTGTTCGGGCAGCCAGAACAAGGTACCACAGGCTGGGTGGCTTAAACAACAGAAATTCATTTTCTCGCAACTCTGGTGGCTGGAAGTCTGAGATCAAGGGTTTGGCAGGGCTGGTTCCTTCTGAGACCTCTCTCCTTGGCTTGTAGACATCTGTCTCCTTTCCCTGTCCTCACATGGTCTTCCCTCTGTGTGTGTCTGTGTCCTAACTTCTTTTTTTTTTTTTTTAAATTGGAGTATAGTTGCTTCACAATGTTGTCTTATTTTCTGCTGTACAACGAAGTGAATCAGCTATATGTATACCGGTATCCCCTCCCTCCCCCCATTCCCCCCATCCCACCCGTCTAGGTTGTCACAGAACACCAAGCTGAGCTCCCTGCACTATACAGCAGGTTCCCACTAGCTGTCTGTTTTACACATGGTAGTGTATATATGTCAATTCTCATCTCCCAATTCATCCCACCCTCTCCTAATCTCTTCTTATAAGAACACCATAATATTGGATGAGGGCCCACCTTAATGACCTCATTTAACCTAAATGACCTCTTTAAAGACCCTATTTCCAAAAACAATTATTTTCTGACCTACTGGGCATTAGGACTTCAAGATATCAATTTTGGGGGACACAATTCAGCTCATAACACTTGGGAACCCCTGATCTGAACTCAGCCCCTCTGGACCAGACTGGGGTTGAATTCCCAGGGAAGAAGTGGGTAAGGGCATACTTGCCTATTCACAGCCCCGTTCCTACCCACAGCAGAATTCCACAGCTTTTTCCTGATTCCCGCTTCAGCCTCCGAGCTGCTCCCCACACCAGCCCTCAGTCAGGGACAGACCTCTCCCTGGCTCTGAGCATCCTTCTTTGCTCCTTTTAGACCCACCTCTATGGAAACCATAAGAGGCCGCCTCCTTCCTAGGCAGAGGGAATCTCTCCAATACCTGCCAATAGTCGCAGTCAAGTTAAACATAAATAAAATATAAGGGCTGACCTAGGGGAAAAGGAGACACAATGGGGCATTGGACAGGGGAGTGAGAAGGAAAGTTTAGGGCTGACTACACATGGGCATGTGACCCTCTGTGCAGTAATTTTAGTGCCTGTTTATAATATACCGCTGTAGCCCTCGTGACCCGTAGCCACCTGGTCCCAGCAGGCAGTGTGGTACACTGGGGGCAGTCAGACCTGCTTTGACTCGTCTCTGCCATTTACTAGTTGTGTGGCCTTGGCCAGCTTACCTAATCTTCTCGGGCCTCAGTTTCATCATATATGAATGAGGAAGGAATGTTTGCCTCGTAGCGTTGCTGGGAGGATTACTTGAAACCAAGCATATAAAGTACTTGAAACCTGGTGGTATTCACTGAATTGGGTCCATCCAAATTCATATGTTGAAGCCGTAACCCCAGTACCCCCAAATGTAACTGTATTTGGAGATGGAGCTTTTAAAGAGGTGACTGAGGTAAAATGAGGTCATTTGGCTGGGCCCTAATCCAGTATGAATGGTGTCCTTATAAGAGGCGGAGATCAGCACACAGACACACACAGAGCGAAACCATGTGAAGACACAGGGAGAAGACGGCCATCTACCAGCCAAGGAGAGAGGCCTCAGAAGGAATCAACCATGCTGACCCCTTGATCTCAGACTTTCAGCCTCCAGAATTGTGAGAATATAAATGTCTGTTGTTTAAGCCACCCAGTCTGTGGTACTTTGTTGTTGCAGCTGTAGCAGACTAATATACCTGGTGTATAAACCGCTTTCTTCCTTTTCTTCTGGCCCTTGGTCCCCACTGCCCCCAACTGGAGCAGTCTTGGACTAGTCCTGTCTGCTTTGCCTGTACAATTTGCAAACTATAGATAGGTTGCACATGGCCAAAGGCTCAACCTAGGACAAAAGACACAGACCAAGGGGAAACAAAGGACTGTGTTAGAAAAACATCTGGCACCTTAAACAAAAAGCACCTTAAAAATCACCTAAAAATTGTCACCTTAAAAAAAACATGAAAGCCGACTCTTAGTTGTGGTCACTTTCTTGGCTTTTTCAGAAGTTCCCTGCTGAGCCCCTTTCCCCGTAGTTCTCGGGACCTGGGGTCCGTGTGCACTAATTCAGAGAAAAGCTTTGCAGTATTGAGTCTCCTAATCCAGGGACAAGACCCCTCTCTTCATTTGTTTAGTTCTTTAATATCTTTCAATAAAGGCTTAGAATTTTCTTCCCTAAAGACTTGCACATCTTTGGTTATTTGGTACTTCTAAGTATTTTATTTTTTCATACTTTTGGAATGTTTAAAAACTACTTTTTATTTTTGTTGCTGGTGTATAAACATTGCAACTGGTTTTTATGTTTAGATTTTGTGTTCAGGAGTCTTGTTATACTCGTATTAATTCTAGTAACTTAAATGTAAATTATTTAGGGAGATTCCTCTGTAGAAACCATATCGTCTGCAAATAATAACAGTTTGTTTCTTCCTTTCTAAGCCTCTTGCCTTTCATTTCTTTTTCTTACCTCATTGTGTTGTCTAAGACTTCCCATGCAATGTTGAAAGGAAGTGGAGTTATCAGGCATTCTTGTCATATTCGTAGTCTCAAGCGAAAACCTTCAACATTTTAGTTTCTCGTGTTTGCGGTAGGCTTTTGGTAGGTTAAGGAAGTCCCTTCTATTCCTAGTTTGCTGAGAATATGTTTATTTTAAAATCATGAACAGATATTGAAATTTAGTTAATACCTTTTCTACATCTATAGAGATAATCACGATTTTTCCTCCTTTGATTTGCTAATATAGTGAACTACATTAATTTGTTTTCTAAAGTTAAACCAAACTTGCATTTTTAATTTAAATCCATTGTAGTTATTCTGTATTAGAATTTTCATACATTGTTAGATTTAATTCACTAATTTTACAAAAGGATTTTAAATCTAAATTCATGAGCAAGTTTGGCCTGTGATTTGGAGATTTTCTATTTGTCCTTGCAGATGTGCTCACTGCCAAGTGGGGCTGGCTGGTGTAAAGGTAAGAGCATCTTCAGTGTACTCTCTGGTTTGCAGTTGGGCTGGGTGAATGGGGAGCCCTGGCAGGAGGCTGGTGGGAGGGAGGAAAGTGAGGTCACCTCAGGCTGGCTATACCCTTTGATAGAAGGCCCTGTCAAAGTGGCCCAGTCTACTTCACTCTCTGTCCTTTTGGATTCTGGTAACTTCTCTCATCCCTGTTTCCTATCCCAGGTACAAGATCCTTTGCTGTTCCCCTTCAACCACACGTTGTAAATAAATCCTCCCCAAATCATCTTATTTCCCGCTGGGACTTTCGTTGATGCAGCCTATAACTTTCCTTTCTTGTAATGTTATTACTGAGTTTTCTAATCAAGACTGTGATAGCTTAATAAAAGGAGTTGGGGACTGCTCCTTCTTTATCTATACTCTGGGATAGTATTGGTTCCTTGGTAGAACAAGTCAAAACTTTGGTAGAACTTGCTAGTAAAACCATCTGGACCTAGTGTTTTCATTGTGAGAAGAGTTTTACCTACTGAATTCGATTTCATGAGTGGTTATTGAACTATTAATACTCCTCCCCGCTTTTTTTTCCTAGAGTCAGTTTTGGTAGGTTTGAAATGCATTCATTTGCAAACTTCCTGGCATTTATTTTTTGCATTATCTTCTTCTTAACCTTTTTCTTTTTCTATACAACATTATACTTAAGTCACTTTTTAAAAAAATAATAAACTTTACTTTATTTTAGAGCAGGTTTAGGTTCACAGCAAAATTGAACAGAAAGTGCAGAGGGTTCCTATATACCTGCTGTCCCCACACGGGATCAGCCTCCCCTGCTATCAACATCCCTCACCACAGTGGTACGTTTGTTATGGTTGATGAACCTGCCTTGGCGTCACTGTCACCCAAAGTCTGTAGTTTACATTTGGTTTCACTCTTGATGTTGTGCATTCTATGTGTTTTGACAAATGCAGAATGACATGTATCCACCATTATAGTATCCCACAGAGTATTTTCACTGCCCTAAAAAGCCTCTATGTTCTGCCTATTCATTACCACACCCCTGTCCTGCCCAAGCCCCAGCAACTTAATCACTTTTCATTCTTAATAATTTTTATCTGTATCCTTTCTTCTTTTAATTGATCAGTCTTATCATAAATTTGTCAATTTCATTAGTCTTTATAAGACCCACCTATCAGCTTTTAAAATCCTAATTGTATATTTGTTTTCTTTCTTTTTTTTTGAATTTCATGTATTTATTTTTTATACAGCAGGTTCTTATTATCTATTTTATACTTATTAGTGTATATATGTCAATCCCAATCTCCTAATTCATCCCCCCCATATATTTGTTTTCTATTTCATTAATTTCTCCCTTTTATTACTTTTTCTTTCAATTTATTAGGGGTTATTTTTTTGTCTTTTTCCTAAGTTGAAAACTGACTTCACATAGCATTTGAGGCTATAAATTTCTACTAAGTGCACTGTAGTTGTATCTCACAAATTTTTATATATGGTATTTATCTTATAGTTTAACTGGAAATATTTCCTAATCTCCATTTTGATTTCTGTTTTGATCTATGAGTTATTTAGAAGTATATTTCTTAACTTCTAAATATTTTAAGTTTTCTATTCATCCTTTTATTATCGATTTCTAACTTTATTGCATTCTAGTTAAAAAATATGGTTTGTAAAATATTAATCTTTTGAAATTTGTTGAAACTGGCTCTATAGAAGAGTATGTGGTTTATTTTCATAAATGTTTGTATGTGCTTGAAAAATTGTGTGATAGGTAGTTGTTAGATAGAGGTTTTCTTTGCAGATCTCTCAGATCAATCTTGTCAATTGTGACGTTAAAATATGCTTTATGTTTTCTGACTTTTCACTTGTTTATTCTATGAAAGGATGTGCTAAACTTTCCTACTGTGATGGTGGTTTTGTCTCTTTCTTCTTGTAGTTTTTCCTTTATATATTTTGCGTCTACGTTGTTAGGTAGGTTCAAGTTTAGAACTGCACCTTTTATCATTATGTACTGATTCTATCCCTAGCAATTATTTTTTTGCCTTAAAGTCTATTTTAATTCATATTAATATATTAATACATAAGCTTCTTTTTTTTAGGCATGCCTGGAATATTGCACTCTTTCTATTTTCATTCTTTCTGTATTATTATATTTTAGTTGTATCTCTCATAACATCATAAGGCTGAATTCATTTTCTGATGCTCAATCTGACAATCTTTGTCTTTTAACTGGAGCATTTAGTTTGTTTGCATTTATTGTAATTACTTATAATTTTGGATTTATTTTTATCATCTTTGGTGATTCCTGTTTGTCCTGAACTTTTAAAAATTTTTTTCCATTTTTCTTGACTTTTTTTTTAAATGAATGGGTATTTTTTCTTATTCCATTTACTTCCCTATACAGGTTTGGATGTTATATTTTTTATTTCTATTATTTTAGTAGTTAACCTTAAATTTTTAACATGTGAAGTTAATTACTATCTTTTCCTTCTTCCTGAATAATGTGAAACCTTAGAACACCTGAATTCCCATCATTCTCTCCAGATGTATGTGCTATTATTGGCATGTATTCTAGTTCTGACATGTGTTATTTTAATTGCACAAATTGAACATAATTATTGTTTTACACCATCAATTTTTATTTAGATTTACCCACATATTTACATTTTTGTCTGTTCATTTATTCTTGCATTTAGATCTTCTTCTTCTGGGATCATTTTACTTCTTTTTGAAGTGAATGAAAGTCTGCTTGGTTTGAGTTGTCTAAAAATGCTCTTTTTCCCTCTCCTTCTTGAAAAATATTTCCCATTTGGTTGGGCATACAAACAGGAGTGGGTTAAATTTCTTTTCCTCTGTTGAGAGGGGAATGGCATTTGGAAACAAATGCTCTTGATCATTTGGAATTTTCTAGGTCAGCATTTAAATGTCTATTTCCTACACAACTCATAAATACATTTTCCCCAGTTTTTTTCATACAGTAACTGAAATACTGATTGAAAGTTTTTTTTTCAAAAATATTTTTTCACAATTTTGGTAAAAATGCAATCCTGCATTTTATGAAGTTGAATTTTTTAGATCCTGCTTATCAATTTATGACAAGGCTTTATCTATCTTCTCTGTTTGTAGCTTGTTATTTCCCTTTTAAAGGTTTATGAACAGAAGTTATTAATTTTAGAGGGGAGTGGCCAAGATGGCAGGGTGGAAACACCCCAAGCTCATCTCCTCCCATGGGCACACCAAAATTACAACTGTTTACAGAGCAACTATTGGTGAGAATGACCTGAAGACTAGCAGAAAATATTTTCCACAACTAAAAATATAAAGAAGGAACCATAGCAAGAGGAGTAGGAGATGCAGTACCATCAAGACCCACGCCCTGTGTGGGTGACCCACGAATGGGAGGATAATCACAATTGCAGAGGTTCTCCCCAAGGAGCAAGAGGCCTGAGCCCCACATCAGGGTCCCCAGCCCAGGGGTCCTGCACTGGGAAGACAGGCCCCCAGACATCTGGCTTTAAAGGCTAGGGGAGCATGTGTACAGGAGAGTTGGAGGGCCGTGGGAAACAGAAACTCACTTTTAAAGGGCACATGTAAAATCTCTCACACTCCAAGACCCAGCACAGAGACAGTAATTTGAAATGAGCCTGGGTCAGACCACGTTGCTGATCTTGGAGAACCTTCTGGAGAGTCAGGAGGCAACTAGGACTCCCCTGGGGGACATAGATGCTGGCAGCAGCCATTTTGGGGAGCTGTTCTACCACAAAGACACTGGTGCTGGCAAGCACCATTTTGGAGTCCTCCCTCTAGCCTATTAGCACTGGAGGCTTACCTTTCCACCAGCTGCGTAAGACCAATTCTGGGACCCCTTAGGTCAAGTGGTCAGCTATGTGGGGACCCAGCCCCACCCACCAGTAGGCTCATGACCCAGCCCTGCTCACCAGTGGCTGTCACCAGCCCAGGAACCTCCCAAGCCCAGGCCCTGCCCACCAGTGAGCTGGCACTTGTACTGAGATCTCCAGGCTCTACAGCCAGCCACCCTGGGACCCAGTCCTATCCACCAGCAGTCTGGCACCAGTCTCAGACCCCCCGGACCCCACAGCCAATTGCTCTGGGACCCAGCCCTGCCCATCAGTGGGCCAAAACCAGCAGTGGGCCAGCACCAGCAGTGGGACTCCCTGGGCCACAGAGCCAACTGCACTGGGGCCTGGTCCCACCTGCCCTGCAGCAGTCTTTGCATGAAGCAGGGCCTGGCAGCCAAATGGGCCAGGGTCAGCCCCAGCTTTCAGTGCACCCACAGTAGTCAGCTTGCCACAAAAGAAGGGCTCACACAGCCCACATAGAGGGCACCCCTAAAGCATGTAGCTCCAGTGACCAGAGGGGAGCATGCTGCTGGGCCCCATAGTATGTCTCCTACATAAAACCACTTCTCTAAGATTGGGAAACATAACCAGCGTACCTAACACATAGAAATAAAAACAGAGAATCAGGCAAAATGAGGAGACAGAGGAATATGTTCCAAATGAAGGAACAAGATAAAACCCCAGAAGAACTGATAAAGAGTTCAAGGTAATGATCCTAAAGATGCTCAACAAACTTGGGAGAAGAATGGATGAACACAGTGAGAAGTTTAACAGGGGGTTAGAAAATATGAAGAAGAACCAAACAGAGCTGAAGAATACAATAAAGGAAATAAAAAATACATTAGGAAGAATCAACAGTGGATTAGGTGACACAGAGGAACAGATTAATGAACTGGAAGACAGAGTGGTGGAAATCACCCAAGCTCAACAGAAAAAAGAAAGAAGAATTTTAAAAAATGAGGATAGTTTAAGAGACCTCTCGGACAACATCAAGCATACTAACATTCACATTATAGGGGTCCCAGGAGAAGAGAGAGAGAAAGGGGCAGAGAAATTATTTGAAGGAATAATAGCTGAAAACTTCCCTAATCTGGGAAAGGAAATAGACATCCATGCCCAGGAAGCAGAGAGAGTCCTGATCAAGATGAACCCAAAGAGGTCCACATCAAGAAACATAATGATTAAAACGACAACAATTAAAGATTAAAGAGAGGGGACTTCCCTGGTGGCACAGTGGTTAAGAATCTGCCTGCCAATGCAGGGGACACAGGTTCGAGCCCTGGTTCGGGAAGATCTCACATGCCACAGAGCAACTAAGCCCATGTGCCACAACTACTGAGCCTGCACTCTAGAGCCTGCGAGACACAACTACTGAGCCCACGTGCCACGGCTACTGAAGCCCACGTGCCTAGAGCCCATGCTCCACAACAAGAGAAGCCACCACAATGAGAAACCCATGCACTGCAATGAAGAGTAGCCCCTGCTCGCCACAACTAGAGAAAGCCCACGCGCAGCAATGAAGACCCAATGCAGCCAAAAATAAAATAAGTACATTTATAAAAAAATATAAGATAAAGAGAGACTCTTTTCTTTCAAGGAAAAAACAACTGGTTACACACAAGGGAACTCCCATAAGACTGTAAGCTGACATTTCAGCAGAAACTTGGCAGGGCAGAAGGGAGTGGCACGATATATTCAGCATGATGAAAGGGGGACTTCCCTGGTGGCACAGTGGTTAAGAATCCCTCTGGTCTGGGAAGATCCCACATGCTGCTGAGCAGCTAAGCCCATGTTCCACAACTACTGAGCCTGCACTCTAGAGCCTGAGAGCCACAACTACTGAGCTCTTGTGCCACAACTATTGAAACCTGTGCGCCTAGAGCCCGTGCTCTGCAACAAGAGAAGCCACCACAATGAGAAGCCCGCACACCACAGCGAAGAGTAGCACCCACTCACCGCAACTAGAGAAAGCCTGTGCACAGCAACGAAGACCCAACACAGCCAAAAATAAAAAATATAATAAAAAATAAATTAAAAAATCAAAATGATGAAAGGAAAAATGGTGCAACCAAGAATACCCTACCTGGCAAGGCTATCATTCAGATTTGAAGGAGAGAGAAAGAGTTCTACAGACAAGCATAAACTAAAAGAGTTCAGCACCTCTAAACCGGCTTTACGAGAAATGTTAAAGAGACTTCTCTAAGCAGAAAAGTAAAGACCACAACTAGATATATGAAAATTATGAAAGGAAGAATCTCATTGGTAAAGGCAAATATGCAGTAAGTGTAGTAGATCAACCACTTAGAAAGCTAGTAGGAAGGTTAAAAGACAAAAGTAATAAAAATCATCTCTATCTACAATAAGTAGTTAAGGGGATACACAAAAGAAAAAGATGTAAAGTATGATGTCAAAAACATTAAACATGGGGGGGGGGCGAGTAAAAATGCAGAGTTGTTAGAATGCATTCCAATTTAAGAGATTAACAAATTATCAACTTAAAATAATCATATACATGCTGCTATACATATACCTCACGGTAACCACAAACTAAAAACTATAATACATACACAAAAAGAGAAAGGAATCCAAGTGTAACACAAAAGATAGTCATCAAATCAGGAGAGAAGAGAGGAAAAAAAAAAAAAGCAGAAGAAAGGAACAAAAAAGAACTACAAAAACAACCAGAAAACAATTAACAAAAATATTATAATTTTTGCTTTCAACCATCAGCATGTTTTAAAGAGCTCAGTAAGAGAAAAACAGTCTAGTTTATTTACCCAGATATTTACCATTTCCGTTGCTCTTCCTTCATTTTTGATATTCCAAGTTTCTTTCAGATATTTCCCTATATCTGAAAAATTTCTTTACTTATTCAGTGTCTTCGGGTCCCCATCCTTAGAGAGGATTGGAGGCATCTATGAAGCAGGCAGAGCTTCCCTCGACCCCAGGGTCCCTGCTGTTCTGCCCTCTGCAGCCCTCTGTCCTGCTGCCCCTTCCTTCTACACGCTCTTCTTCACAAGCAAGCCCTCCCGCTGGACTTTTGCTCCTTGATATTCAGAGACAGTCATTACCTTGTGTAGGTTCATTTGCATTTAAACCCTATGTTTAACCGTGGAATGAAAGGCTGGCTTCCCTTTAAAAGAATTTCAATTCTTAGAGGTCAGCTGGTGCTATGGACTGCATGCTTGTGTCTCCCCAATTCATATGCTGAAGGCTTAACCCCCCAGTGTGATGGTATTAGGAGGCGGGGGTTTGGGGGGGGTGATTAGGTTATGAGGGTGGAGCCCCCATGACGGGATTAGTGTCGTTATAAGAAATGTCCTTTTCTCACTAGAGAGATGTCTCACTCCACCATGTAAAGACACAGGGAGAAGTTGGCCGACTACAAGCCAGGAAGAGAGCCCTCACCAGAACCTGACCATGCTGGCACCTTGATCTTGAACTTCCAGCCTCCAGAACTATGAGAAATAAATATTTGTTGTGTAAGCCCCTCGGTCTTTGGTATTCTGTATGGCCATGCTGACTGAGACAGAGGCATGGTTATTTTGAGCCAGAGGAGGACTTTCTTGTGGCCACTGACCCCAGGTACCCACAGGCTTATCCTTGTCTTAGTGCACACATCTGTGTTAGTCTGCTCACTGCCTTAACAAAGTACCACAGATAGTGGCTGAAACAACAGAAATTAATTTTCTCACAGTTCGGGAGGTCAGAAGTCCGAGATCAAGGTTTCTGCAGGTTTGGTTTCTTCTGGGGCCTCTCTCCTTGGCTGGCGGATGGCCATCTTCTCTCTGTGTTTTCATGTGGTCTTCCCTCTGTGGCGTCTGTGTCCAAATCTCCTCATCCTTTAAGGACACTGCTCGTAATACATTAGGGCCGACTCTCATGACCTTATTTTAAGTTAATTATGTCTTTCAAGACCCTAACTCCAAATACAGTCATATTCGGAGGTGCTGGGGATTAGGACTTCAACATATGCATTTTGGGGGGACATGATTCAGCCCCAAACAACTTCTTTAAATGCTGAATGGAGAAACTGAGGTGCAAGACTTGATATCTAAGAAGTTTGTAAACAATATTTGTTGGATTGAAAGCATGAGAATAAAGGGATGGTGGTGGATTGGGTTGGGGTGTGTGCATGTATGCATGCATGTGTGTGCCTGTGTTTGTGTGTGCATGTGTGTGTGTATGTATATCTCTCTGTGTGTGTGTGTGTGTGTGTGTGTGTGGTTTCTCTCCTAACTAATATAGTGGAATTGAGTTGGCACCCAGCTTGTGGGAGGCTCCCTTGAGGTATGTTGTTTGGAGACATATTTTAAAACATATTTTCATTTGCTTACAATTTCCTTTTAAAATAATTGTTGAAAATATTAGCATCAAAATAGGGTAAAACCTGATGTGATCAATTTAATCTTTACACCAATCACAAACTATTTATTACTGTTACTTTTATTTTATTTTTTTCTTTTGAAGGTAATTTTAATAATATTCATTAAAATTCTTCAGTATTTACATACCCTGTAATCTAGCAATTCTATTTCTAGGAATTTATCCTAAGGAAATAATTAAATAAGTACACAAAAATATACATACAAAGATGTTTATCCAACTTGGTCATGGTGTATAATCTTTTTTATATATTTATGGATTCAATTTGCTAATATCTTGTTAAAGATTGTCCATGTATGTTCATGAACAATGTTGGCTTGTAGTTTTCCTTTCTTATAATGTCTGTCTGATTTTAGTATTAAGGTAATGCTGCCATCATAGATCGAGTTAGCAAGTGTTTCCTCTGCTTCTATTTTTTGGAAGAAATTATGGAAAACTGGTATCATTTCTTACTTAAATATTTGATAAAATTCCCCAGTGAAGCTATTTGGGCCTGGCGCTCTCCTTTTTAAAGGTTATTAATTATTAACTCAATTCCTTTAATAGATCTATTAATAGTCACATATTAATAAATATATTCATAAAATTATTTCTCCTTGTGTGAGTTTTGGTAGTTTGCACCTTTCAAGGAATTGGTCAATTTCATTTATATTATCAAAATTGTGGGTGAAGAGTTATTTTTTCGGATCCCTTTCTTATCCTTTTAATAACCATAAGATCAGTAATAATAACTCATCTTTTATTTCTTATATTGTTAATTTGTGTCCTCTCTCTTCCTCCCTCCCTTTCTCCCTCCCTCCCTTCTTCCTTCTGTCTCTCTGAGATCAATTTTATTGATCGCAAAGAACAAGCTTTTTAAAAAAATTTTTATTATTTTTTTTATACAGCAGGTTCTTATTAGTTATCTATTTTATACATATTAGTGTATACATGTCAATCCCAATCTCCCAATTCATCCCACCACCACCACCCCCCCACCCCATTTTCCCCACTTGGTGTCCATACATTTGTTCTCTACATCTGTGTCTCTATTTCTGCCTTGCAAACGGGTTCATCTGTACCATTTTTCTAGATTCCACATATATGCGTTAATATATGATATTTGTTTTTCTCTTTCTGACTTACTTCACTCTGTATGACAGTCTCTAGGTCCATCCACATCTCCACAAATGACCCAATTTCATTCCTTTTTATGGCTGAGTAATATTGTATATATGTACCACATATTTATCCATTCATCTATCGATGGGCATTTAGGTTGCTTCCATGTCCTGGCTATTGTAAAAAGTGCTGCAATGAACATTGGGGTGCATGTGTCTTTTTGGATTATGGTTTTCTCTGGGTATATGCCCAGTAGTGGGATTGCTGGGTCATATGGTAACTCTATTTTTAGTTTTTTAAGGAACCTCCATACCGTTCTTCATAGTGGTTGTATCAATTTACATTCCCACCAACAAGAGGGTTGTGCGAGAGGGTTCCCTTTTCTCCACACCCTCTCCAGCATTTGTTGTTTGTAGATTTTCTGATGATGCCCATTCTAACTGGTGTGAGGTGATACCTCATTGTAGTTTGATTTGCCTTTCTCTAATAATTAGTGATGTTGAGCAGCTTTTCATGTGCCTGTTGGCCATCTGTATGTCTTCTTTGGTGAAATGTCTATTTAGGTCTTCTGCCCATTTTTTGATTGAATTCTTTGTTTTTTTAATATTGAGCTTCATGAGCTGTTTATATATTTTGCAGATTAATCCTTTGTCCATTGATTCACTTGCAAATACTCTCTCCCATTCTGAAGGTTGTCTTTTTGTCTTGTTTATAGTTTCCTTTGCTGTGCAAAAGCTTTTAAGTTTCATTAGGTCCCATTTGTTTATTTTTGTTTTTATTTCCATTACTTTAGGAGGTGGGTCAAAAAAGATCCTGCTGTGATTTATGTCAAAGAGTGTTCTTCCTATGCTCTCCTCTAAGAGTTTTATAGTGTCTGGTCTTACATTTAGGTCTCTAATCCATTTTGAGTTTATTTTTATGTATGGTGTTAGGGAGTGTTCTAATTTCATTCTTTTCCATGTAGCTGTCTAGTTTTCCCAGCACCACTTATTGAAGAGACTGTCTTTTCTCCATTGTATATCCTTGCCTCCTTTGTCATAGATTAGTTGACCATAGGTGTGTGGGTTTATCTCTGGGCTTTCTATCCTATTCCATTGATATATAGTTCTGTATTTGTGCCACTACCATATTGTCTTGATTACTGTAGCTTTGTAGTATAGTCTGAAGTCAGGGAGTCTGATTGCTCCAGCTCCATTTTTTTCCCTCAAGATTGCTTTGGCTATTCAGGGTCCTTTGTGTCTCCATACAAATTTTAAGATTTTTTGTTCTAGTTCTATAAAAAATGCCATTGGTAATTTGATAGGGATTGCATTGAATCTAGATTGCTTTGGGTAGTACAGTCATTTTCACAATATTGATTCTTCCAATCCAAGAACATGGTATATCTCTCCATCTGTTTGTGTCATCTTTGATTTCTTTCATCAGTGTCTTATAGTTTTCTGAGTACAGGTCTTTTACCTCCTTAGGTAGGTTTATTCCTAGGTATTTTATTCTTTTTGTTGCAATGGTGAATGGTATTGTTTCCTTAATTTCTTTTTCTGCTCTTTTGTTGTTAGTGTATAAGAATGCAAGAGATTTCTGTGCATTAATTTTGTATCCTGAAGCTTTACCAGATTCATTGATTAGCCCTAGTACTTTTCTGGTGGCATCTTTAGGATTCTCTATGTATAGTATCATGTCATCTGCAAACAGTGACAGTTTTACTTCTTCTTTTCCAATTTGTATTCCTTTTCTTTCTTTTTCTTCTCTGATTGCTGTGGCTAGAACTTCCAAAACTATGTTGAATAATAGTGGTGAGACTGGACATCCTTGTCTTGTTCCTGATGTTAGAGGAAATGTTTCAGTTTTTCACCGTTGAGAATGATGTTTGCTGTGGGTTTGTCATATATGGCCTTTATTATGTTGAGGTAGGTTCCCTCTGTGCCCACTTTCTGGAGAGTTTTTATCATAAATCGGTGTTGAATTTTGTCAAAAGCTTTTTCTGCATCTCTATTGAGATGATGATATGATTTTTATTCTTCAATTTATTAATATGGTGTATCACATTGATTGATTTGCATATACTGAAGAATCCTTGCATCCCTGGGATAAATCCCACTTGATCATGGTGTATGATCCTTTTAATGTGTTGTTGGATTCTGTTTGCTAGTACCTTGTTGATGATTTTTTTTTTTTTTTTTAAAGAAAGCTGCGTTTTATAGCTACTTTATTTATTTATTTATTTATTTTTGGCTGTGTTGGGTCTTCGGTTCGTGCGAGGGCTTTCTCCAGTTGCGGCAAGCGGGGGCCACTCTTCATCGCGGTGCGGGGACCGCTCTTCATCGCGGTGCGCGGGCCTTTCACTATCGCGGCCCCTCCCGTTGCGGGGCACAGGCTCCAGACGCGCAGGCTCAGTAGTTGTGGCTCACGGGCCCAGCCACTCCGCGGCATGTGGGATCTTCCCAGACCAGGGCTCGAACCCGTGTCCCCTGCATTAGCAGGCAGATTCTCAACCACTGCGCCACCAGGGAAGCCCAAGGATTTTTGCATCTATATTCATCAGTGATATTGGTCTGTAATTTTCTTTTTTTGTAGTGTCTTTGTCTGGTTTTGGTATCAGGATGATGGTGGCCTCATAGAATGAGTTTGGGAGTGTTCCTTCCTCTGCAATATTTTGGAAGAGTTTGAGAAGGATGGGTGTTAGCTCTTCTCTAAATGTTTGATAGAATTCACCTGTGAAGCCATCTGGTCCTGGACTTTTGTTTGTTGGAAGATTTTTAATCACAGTTTCAATTTCATTACTTGTGATTGGTCTGTTCATATTTTCTGTTTCTTCCTGGTTCAGTCTTGGAAGGTTTTACCTTTCTAAGAATTTGTCCATTTCTTCCAGGTTGTCCATTTTATTGGCATAGAGTTGCTTGTAGTAATCTCTTAGGATGCTTTGTATTTCTGCAGTGTTTGTTGTAACTTCTCCTTTTTCATTTCTAATTTTATTGATTTGAGTCCTCTCCCTCTTTTCTTGATGAGTCTGGCTAAAGGTTTATCAATTTTGTTTATCTTCTTAAAGAACCAGCTTTTAGTTTTATTGATCTTTGCTATTGTTTTCTTTGTTTCTATTTCATTTATTTCTGCTCTGATCTTTATGATTTCTTTTCTTCTGCTAACTTAGGGTTTTGTTTGTTCTTCTTTCTCTAGTTCCTTTAGGTGTAAGGTTAGATTGTTTATTTGAGATTTTTCTTGTTTATTGAAGTAGACTTGTATTGCTATAAACTTCCCTCTTAGAACTTTTGCTGCATCCCATAGGTTTTGGATCATCGTGTTTTCATTGTCATTTGTCTCTAGGTATTTTTTGATTTCCTCTTTGATTTCTTCAGTGATCTCTTGGTTATTTAGTAACATATTGTTTAGCCTCCATGTGTTTGTGTTTTTACGTTTTTTTCCCTGTATTGATTTCTAATCTCATAGTGTTGTGTTCAGAAAAGATGCATGATGTGACTTCTATTTTCTTAAATTTACCGAGGCTTGATTTGTGACCCAAGATGTGATCTCTCCTGGAGAATGTTCCATGTGCATTTGAGAAAGAAGGGTAATCTGTTTTTGGATGGAATATCCTATATATATCAATTAAATATATCTGTCTATTGTGTCATTTAAAGCTTGTGTTTCCTTATTAATTTTCTGTCTGGATGATCTGTCCATTGGTCTAAATGAGGTGTTAAAGTCCCCCACTATTATTGTGTTACTGTCGATTTCCTCTTTTATAGCTGTTAGCATTTGCCTTATGTACTGAGGTGTTCCTGTGTTGGGTGCATATATATTTATAATTGTTATATCTTCTTCTTGGATTGATCCCTTGATCATTATGTAGTGTCCTTCCTTGTCTCTTGTAACATTCTTTATTTTAAAGTCTATTTTATCTGGTATGAGTATTGCTACTCCAGCTTTCTTTTGATTTCCATTTGCATGGAATATGTTTTTCCATCCCCTCACTTTCAGTCTGTATGTGTCCCTAGGTCTGAAGTGGGTCTCTTGTAGACAGTATATATATAGTTATTGTGTTTGTATCCATTCAGCAAGCCTGGGTCTTTTGGTTGGAGCATTTAATCCATTCACGTTTAAGGTAATTGTCGATATGTATTTTCCTGTTACCATTTTCTTAATTGTTTTGGGTTTTGTTTTATTTTAATAGTTATTTATTTATTTATTTTTATTTTTTATTTTTGGTTGTGTTGAGTCTTCATTTCTGTGCGAAGGCTCTCTCTAGTTGTGGCAAGTGGGGGCCACTCTTCATTGCGGTGTGCGGGCCTCTCGCTATCGCAGCCTCTCTTGTTGCGGAGCACAGGCTCCAGATGCGCAGGCTCAGTAATTGTGGCTCACGGGCCTAGTTGCTCCGTGGCATGTGGGATCTTCCCAGACAAGGGCTCGAACCCGTGTCCCATGCATTGGCAGGCAGATTCTCAACCACTGCGCCACCAGGGAAGCCCTGGGTTTGTTTTTGTAGGTCCTTTTCTTCTCTTGTGTTTCCCACTTAGAGAAGTTCCTTTAGCATTTGTTGTAGAGCTGGTTTGGTGGTGCTGAATTCTCTTAGCTTTTGCTTGTCTGAAAAGCTTTTGATTTCTCCTTCAAATCTGAATGAGATCCTTGCTGGGTAGAGTAATCTTGGTTGTAGGTTCTTCCGTTTCATCCCTTTAAGTATATCATGCCACTCCCTTCTGGCTTGTAGAGTTTCTGCTGAGAAATCAGCTGTTAACCTTATGGGAGTTCCCTTGTATGTTATTTGTCATTTTTCCCTTCCTGCTTTCAATAATTTTTCTTTGTCTTTAATTTTTGCCACTTTGATTACTATGTGTCTTGGCGTGTTTCTCCTTGGGTTTATCCTGTATGGGACTCTCTGCACTTCCTGGACTTGGGTGGCTATTTCCTTTCCCATGTTAGGGAAGTTTTCGACAATAATCTCTTCAAATATTTTCTCTGGTCCTTTCTCTCTCTCCTCTTTCTGGGACCCCTATAATGCGAATGTTGTTGCGTTTAATGTTGTCCCAGTGGTCTCTTAGGCTGTCTTCATTTCCTTTCATTCTTTTTTCTTTATTCTGTTCTGCAGCAGTGAATTCCACCATTCTGTCTTTCAGGTCACTTATCTGTTCTTCTGCCTCAGTTATTCTGCTATTGATTCCTTCTAGTGTATTTTTCAGTTCAGTTATTGTATTGTTCATCTCTGTTTGTTTGTTCTTTAATTCTTCTAGGTCTTTGTTAAACATTTCTTTTATCTTCTCGATCTTTGCCTCCATTCTTTTTCCGAGGTCCTGGATCATCTTCACTATCATTATTCTGAATTCTTTTTCTGGAAGGTTGCCTATCTCCACTTCATTTAGTTGCTTTTCTGGGGGTTTATCTTGTTCCTTCATCTGGTACATAGTCCTCTGCGTTTTCATTTTGTGTATCTTTTTGTGAATGTGGTTTTCATTCCACAGGCTGCAGGATTGTAGTTTTCTTGCTTCTGCTATTACTTTTTTTTTTTTTTAATGTATCAGTTGAATAGGATGTTAGAGGAACAGTATATTGGAGGTACCATTAAATAGGCTTTGGAATAGTCCTTCTTTAGGGTTGTTTATCATAATCAGATCTCTACTGAAAAACTGTATTTTGAAACTCAAGTTAGACAGTCATTAATGGAATCATTTTCCTACAATTCATATAAAATAATCAATAGACTTTATTGAAAATAATTTCTTTCATTTCCCAAAAGACCTGTTTTCCTTTATACTTGTGTATTGAGCACTTATTATGCACTAAGTACTGTGACATGGTCTCACCCTCGAGAAACTCAGTTTCATGGGGCAGACAGGCAAGTAAGCTGGAGGGCCATGGCCATCCCAGGATGAGACACTGTGAGAATGCAGAGGAGGGTCGCTTCTTTCAGCCCAAGGAGGTCAGAGGCAGCTTGGTGGAGAAGGACAGGTGGGAACTGGAGGGCAGTGGAGGGCGGGGAAAGGGTGTGGTTTTAGGGGGAAGGAACTGAGGAAAAGGCAGGAGAGGTGGGCAGGGCCGGGCTCATGTACAATGTTGTACCTGACAGTTTTTCAGCAGGGCCATTGGCTGTTTCGGCCCACTCTGTGTCTGCCCCGTTCTTCTGTAAATAGTGTCACCACTCCCAGGTGCAGGGGCGACCTGAGCATCCAGACCTGACCACTCAACATATTCTGACTTCCTAAACCCAGTAAGGGCTGAGCATGTTGACGCAAACTGGTTCTATGAGACCCAACCCAAGACTTTTACTCTGAGTGTCTTTCCTCTGGGCTGCTCAGGGAGAATGTGAAATCACCTGTGGCTGTTCTCCTCCCTCAGGGTGGGGTGGGGGGACCTGCCTAAGAATGACATCAAATGACAAAAGCAGAGCAGGGCCTCAAAGGAGGCAGGCATCTGAGAGCCCTGTCAGAGCCCAGGGCCCAGCTGCAATTCCAGTCCATTCCCAGAGTTCTCAGGGGTGGAGAATTCGTTCATTTCCTTATTATTTTTTGCTTAAGCTCTGTGCCGCCAAGAGCTCTGATGAACATGCCCATCCTCAGGTGACCACTGGGTCTCAGAGAGTCAGCCCAAGGGCCTGGAAACAAGCATTTTGTTGGACCAATTGCAGAACGGAGGACATAAGTGAAAAAGCAAAGGCTTTGGAGTAAGACAGGTTTGAAACTTGGCCTTGGCGCTTCAAGAGGTGTGTGATGTTTGGCATATTTCTTTAATACCCTGAGCCTTCCTTCGGGTTTTAACATTTATACCACACGATGCTCCAATTAGGCAGAAAACAAATGTCTATTGAAGACACCTCCATGGAATATAGGAAAGTTGGAAATACGTGCACATAACCTTCAAGCAAAATCATTGGCGTCTTCTGCCTCTGGCTTGAATGGTGGCGGGTGTGTTACACTAGGAGGAACGTGACCCCTGGGGAGGTGAAGTGGCTTCTGTAAGATGGAACAAACTTCTGAAGAGCCGGGTGGAGGAGGTGGAGATAGGGGTCCCACAGCTTTGGGCGCCATCACCCTGACCAAGCGCATCTCCCCAGAGCAGCCGGTGAAGCACCTGGGACACTCCCAGAGAGCCTGACGCTAAGGTTTCTGATAGGAGTCCTGGGAAGGCTTCTCTGCATTTAAGAACACTGTCGAGGGTGAAAGTTCCGTGTGGGCTGAAAGAAAAATACCTTTCTCATGGTGCCTACTGGCTTTCAGAAGTGAGAGAGGGGGAGAGTGGGAGGGGGTGGGAGGAGGAGGGGAGAGGGGGAAGGAAAGGGATAGGGAGGGGAACAGGGGAGGGGAGTGGAGGGGGAAGAGGGGGAGGAAAAGGGAGAGGGAGGGGGAGTGATGGGGAGGGGGAGGGGAAGGGGAGGGGGAAAGGGGAGGGGAGAGGGGAAGGAAAGAGGAGGGGGAGGGGAGGAGGAGGGGGAGGAAGAAGGGGAGGGGACGGGGAGGGGAGGGGGGAGGGATGAGGAGTGAAACAGCCAGAGCTCGCTCCACGCTGGGCAGACACTTCCGAGGCTGACTGTGAAGAAAGGCCACAGGTGGAAGCCGTGGCTGAGGAGGAGGGTGTGTGGGAGGAAAGATCAGGGTGTCTGGGGTTAGCGGCTGCTGCGAAAATACCCTGCAGCCGGCCCCCGGTGACTGACGGCCCCAAGTCAGTGTTCCCGATTTAACAGCGGCCACCCCTCCTGCCCCTTTTCCTGCAACGCCCCAAAGAGCCCTCTGGTCTTGGCCGCTTCCCGCAGATGAGCAGAGAGGCTGGGAGGTGGTTTGCGCAAGGACAACAGGAACAAAGGCAGCTTTCAGCCAGTGTTTGCATCTATGCTTATCGTCTAAGGGAATTAAAAACAAACCTACCCAGTTGTTTGAGAGTTACGCTGCATGACTAAGGCAGTGATTTACAGACAGGGATGAAACTTCACTGATGGGTTCCAGTGACTTCGGCGGACCAAGAAAGGAAGACTTGTTCCTGAGGTCCCTGGACGACGTTGGGAAGGGCCGGTGATCCCGTAAATTAGTGACCGTCCAGAGGCACGGGCTGCAGGAGCACTGGACCCTGGAGGGAACCTGGCTCTGGAGGAGTCAAGGGGCCTGCTGGCCAGGGAGCTGCTGTGGGACCTCCTTAGCCAGCCTCCCTGCCCAGAGAGTCGAATTAGCCTCGGGGCTGCAAACATCCAGCTGCTCTTGATACCGGCCAGGGTTCTTGGCTTGGCTGAGGGGTGGAGCAAAAACAAGTAACAGGTTCCTCTGCTTGCTCCCTCCCTGAGGGTTACAGCCAGCTTGGGGAGAAGGTAGGGGTGTTTCCAGGGATGGGGCTGGAGGGGTGGCTTAGGAGTTTTGCCCACCCCGTAGGTGGTGTGTGCAGGGGGCGTGTGCAGTACCCTGCTTTTGCTCCAGACACCCTGTTTTTTGCTCCCAGCTCTGCAGAAGTGGCAGTTGAGATTTTTGATCTTTTGTATCTTTTTGTCCATAATTTGCCCCAACTGCGCATACCCGTAGTTATTTTTAGTGCCATATAGTTTCTTTGTATTTCGTTGCTTGAGGAGAGAGGTGTGTCCAGGTGCAAGCATTGCAGCCCTGCAGCAAAGGGTCCCAGGTCCCAGCCGGTCTCAGCTTGAATCTTCATCCTGGCCTTCCATGACACAACCAAAACAATGTGCTTTCCATCTGCATCCTGGGGATGCCCCGCATGAGGAATTTGTTCCTGATATTCAGCTGACATCCTACTTTTCTCTCCATTTCATTCCCATTACACCTACAGAACTACTACCCCCAGGGCCCAGCTGAATATTTGTCTTTGGGTCCGGCTCCTTCTCCCATGCGTGGTACCCACCTGGCTCTGCCAGTGTGATCCCCCAAGGCCGTCACTTGCTTTTCTAGCTCATTAATCATCTTTGTTGCTTTACTCGGGAATTTTCTCTGAGTTGTTCACTAGTTTCCTGGACAGAGGAACACAGCACAGCTGCTACTTTCACAGGCATAGTAGAGAAGAGGGCTCTTCTGTCTGGTCACAAAATAGTCCCTCGCCTCCAAATCACGTCCTGGGTGACTGCACCTGGGCTGAGCGGAAACGCTCTCAGCTTCCGGGGAAGTCTGTGTCAGCCGTGCCTGTCTGGGATTCTTTCCAAGCCAAGGTTTTACATTTTTTTCAGTATTAAAAGGGCTTCATTATGAAAAGGAGGTCTCTCACCTTATAAAGCAGGCCCAGGACAGGGACAAAGGAAACACTGTTGAGAGGAGGCCAAGGGCATTTGCAGGGATGGTGCTCGTTCTGCAGGAGAAACACACGCTGACCTCTTCCAAGTCAGGGCCCCAGGGCTAGAACCATGCGGCCAGGGAATTAGGGGATGGAGAGAACATAGGGCCTCCCTCATTTTCTTTTCTTTTTTTTTTTTTTTGGCTGTGCGGCCTAGCTTGCAGGATCTTAGTTCCCCGACCAGGGATCAAACCTGGGCCCCAGCAGTGACAGCGCCGAGTCCTAACCACTGGACCGCCAGGGAAGTCCCAGGGCCTCCCCCATTTGACACGTGAACACAGAGGTTGGGGTTATTTACCCTTAGAGCCGGTATAATAAAGTAATCAGGGCCTTAGAGGCAGGGTAACTTGGTGTCACCAGCTATGAGATCCTGGTAAGTCCTTTGACTTTGTTGGGCCTTAAGGACTTATCAGTAAAGATGGGATAATGATGATGGTGATGGTGATGGTGATAATGGTGATGATGGTGATAAATCCAATGGAAAGGTGGTGTCCACTCCCGTCTGTCCCTGGCTTGTGGTGGTCTCAAGTGTGCCCATCTGGCCCCAGAGAACAAGAGTGACAGCTCCTGCTCCATCGTCCCTGGGGGTCCAGGGTTCCACCAGGGCTCACAGCTGTCTGTGGGCTGTTGTGGGGTGGCTGAGCAATTTGGCCCTGAGGAGGGGGAGTGGACGTACCGGCAGGAAGTTGATCGTGCTCCCGGGAAGGTAGGGGATCTCACACCCCATCCTGGTGGGGCTCCTACTTGAACCAGCTGCCTTCCCTTCTCAGTGCTGGGCTGGGCTCTCCGGTCCTGCCCGACCACTAGGACACGCCTCAGACCCTGTCCTCGTGCTGCTCCTTGCCGCCTGGCACTGCATTCAGAGCTTCCGGGGTCCCCAACCGTCTGTGGTCCCTCAGACCTGGAGACTGACTCCCCTTTCCCCATCCTAGCTCCCTCCCTTTTCCAGTCCCCGAAACAAAAGCATGCTGTATGGTGCCCCCTGCCCACCAAAGTGGCACCTACACCCTAGAAGCGTAGAAACGTGTTTATTTTCTTGGAGGATGTGAAAGCCCTGGTGCACAGCAAGGCCAGGGAAGGGAGAGTGTTTTCATTCCTTCCAAATGCCTCCCCTTCTCCAAGGAGAGACGGAAGGGCTTCTGGCTAAGGGCTTGTATGTGCCAAACGGACCTCACATGGTTTTTGTGAGAATCAACTGAGATAATATATGTAAAAATGCCTCTTAAGCACAAAAATGTGATATGAGTATCAGTTGCTGTTATTTCTTCAGTATGAAAACACTTGAAAGTAACCTAGAGCCCTAGTTCCCGCAGCCAACCTGGCATTTATCAGGCATTTGTAGGGCTGGTCACAAAAGAACTGGGACTTTTTTGGAGGGGTGGTAAAAGAGGAAGAGTGCCATTTTTTTCAAAGTGTATGCTGTAGGTCTCTGCTGGTCTCATGGTGGGATTTGCCTGGGCGTGGGATGCACATCATTGGTCTCAACACTTTTTTATGAGACTGACAGTAGTCCTGAATAATGGAAGGTTGTCTAAACATTGCTTTTGTGCTTAATGTAATTGTGTTGCTTCACATAAAGGGGGCTTTTTATAATACTTGGAAAATTTTGCTATTTAGAGGTGTAGGTGTTTTTTATGGCATTGTTTACAATGGAATTGTATAGGGTAGAAAAGAAGACTTGTGCTCCTATTAATATCTGTCTTAAATTCATCTCTATTTTCTCCTCTCTGTGATTTTTAACGACTCGTCTGCAAAATCTGACTCTGGTATCACAACCAGCGATTTCAGAGTCGGCTCAACTGGCTTCTCCCAAAGACGCCCTTTCTTTTATTTTTTTTTTTTTTTTTTTTTTTTCACACACACACTGTATTTTATTTTTACAAGAGATAAATCGACTGACACCAAGCATTGTACATGGATGACCACAACAAAAGCAACAATGATTGCAATTACCAAACGTGAAACACACTCATACTATGTCATAGTACTCTGATGATTTTGCAAATATGTTCCTATAAAAGGGTTTCATCTTCAAGAAATACATGGAAAAGACTCTGACAAGTACAGGTTTCTGGTAACGGACTGTACTGCTGAACTGAATGAATAAGCATTTTCAGAACTCTAATGAAAAACTGATGAACTCATAAAAGTGCTAACAAAAGATCAAGACGAAAAAAAAAATTAATTACATGGGACTGAGTGAACTGATGAGGATGAGTATAATTTTTGTGACTTTCTGTCTGAATTTAAAAAAAAAAAAAAAAAAAAAAAAAAAAAAAAAAAATTCCACAAGGACTCAGAGGCAAAGAATATACAAATCAATTTTCACTGCAAAGTAAAGGAGCTGTTACAGTGGAGGATTACTGGACTGAATGTCAATACTATGACATAGTATGAGTGTGTTTCACGTTTGGTAATCGCCCTTTCTTTTAGATAGTTTGCTTCTCCTTGGGCATTATGGGCTCAGTGTCTAGACTGGGGATTCATGGTGGCTTTTCCCCACCACATACTCCATACTCCAACGTGCCCGCCCCCACCCAAGCCCAATTCTCACAGCCATTCCTTGGATAAATATGCTCTGTCTCTACAGCGGACTCTTTATCCCCTCAATGTCCAAGGAAACTGATTCATCACACTGAGGTTTCTGTCTGGGAACTGCTTCCAGACAACCCAAGCCATGTCGTAGCCTGTGTGTGGGGTCTGGGTTTGGGTCTGGTTTTGCTTTGTTTGCTTCATTTGTTTTCCTTTTCTTCCTTTGTTTTGCTTCATTCCATCTCCCTCTGGGATGCAGTCCCCTGCCTCTTTCTGTCCCATTATGTCATACAATTCCATGCCCAGCCTCAGGTTCACTCTGAGAGAAATTCTTGTTGGTCATTGCCATGGGAAGCTTCTCAAATTCAGTGCTAGGTGTTCAGACACATGTAACTCTTCTCTGAGTCAAGTATGCTCAGGCCAAAGGGCGACTCTGTGGGCGTAAATATGAATAAACCAGGGGCAGCTGGATTTCCAGTCATTTGGCTTCCTGTCTCAGGTTAGTGGTATTCAACAATCTTGGTGGCATTTTTAGGGGCTTTGATGGTTGAAGGAGAAGCACTTCTTTCCATTTCGGAAAATAACTACTCAGTGCAGTCTGGAATTAATTTTTCCTGTCCAATTATTTTCAATCAAATGGCATTGTGAAGAAGCCACTGTGAACTTGTTTAATAACTCTTCTGTTGTGTTTTTGTGTTGTTTTTCAATGTTCAGAGAAGGCTTTCATCCCTTTAAGGAGTCCTGACAAGAATTTTCAGAGGATTAACAGGGACCAGGTTGTAAATTGGAGACGGACCATCCATCATGGAGGAGGGGCTGTTGACAGATTTAGAAACCCTCCTGTAAAGAGGGAGACACTGTGTGTTCCATTTTGTGGAGTCAGGGTCTTATATCCAGTGACGACTTCTTGATAAATAGTAGAGCAGCTGAGAATTCAGATAGTTAGGGAGTAGGGGGAGATAGAGCAAGATATTCACAGGTCAACAGAAGAACGTTAAGGAGACAATTCTTTCAACAGACAGCTGGTAACAGGCTTGGGAAGACTAGCTCAGCACTGAGAATACATCTCAGGCAATGTGGCAGTACCTAGCCTCAAAATTCTTTTGATTCTTTTCCCAGTAGGGAATAGATAGAGTCTATGTCCCTCCTCTTGACAGACTTGAGACTACTTTGACCAGGAAAGTATGGGGGAAGTGACACTGTACGACTTCTGAAGCTGGGTCACAAAAGGCAATGCAGCTGTGTTGTGTTTGCTGGGACGGTGCCCTTGCATCTCTGTAACCAAGTAAGAAGTCTGAGTGTCTTGTGGCTGTCATGCTGCCAAGCCACATGGAGATGCCCCACGTAGACCTCTGGTCTGCAGTCCTGGTCTCTGAGTTAGCCGAGCCCAGATGCCAGATACATGAGTGAAGCGTTCAGATGATTTTAAACCCTGGTTGTCAAGTCACCCTCAGCCTTTGAGTCTTCCCTGTTGAGGCCCCAGACATTGTAGAGCATAGACGAGCCACCCTCTCTGTGCTCTATCCAAATTCCAACCCACAGAATCCATGTGCATAATAAGATAGTTCCGCGAACCCACTAAGTTTTGGGGTAACTTGTGAATGCAGCAATAGAAACTGTAACAGGCAACCTGTAAATGGAGGAAAAATAAAGCAGATTAAGGGGTTAGAGAGTGTGGTAGGTATGGTTGGGGACAGTTATTTTAGATAGGGGGTCAGTAGACGTCTCTGAGGAGCTGACATTTAAGCACAGGGTGGAATGATGTGGGCGTGCAGGCTCACGTATAGGGGGAACAGATCCTTGTCCTAGGGAACAGCAAGTGCAAAGGCCCTGAGTTGGGAATGAGATTACCCAAGGGATAGCACGATGGCCTAAGAGAGCTAAGAGAGTGAGGTGGGAGTAATAGGAAATGAAAGGGAGCCACACGTGGGGCTCTGTTGGCCATGATGAAAGGTTTAGGTTTTATGGTAAGCCAGCGTGAGGTTTTGAACAGGGAACTATTCTCTACGCTCACTCCCTCATTGATTTTATCCAGTCTCTTGACTTCAAATAGCTTCTATATGCTAATGATTTCTAAATACATATTTCTAACCCAGACCTCAGTTCCTTTTTTAAAATTTTTAAATTTAATTTTTTGTTTTATATTAGAGTATCGTTGATTTACGGTGTTGTGTTAGTTTCTGGTGTACAGCTAAGTGATTCAGTTATACATATACTTATATCCATTCTTTTTCAGATCGTTTTCCCATATAGGTTATTACAGAATATTGAGTAGAGTTCCCTGTGTTATACAGTGGGTCCTTGTTGATTATCTATTTTATATATAGTAGTGTATATATGTTTATCCAAAACTCCTAATTTATCCCTTCCCTCCACGTTTCCCCTTTGGTAACCATAAGTTTGTTTTTTTTTTGTTTTTTGTTTTTTTTAATTAATTAATTTATTTATTTTTTATTTTATGGCTGTGTTGGCTCTTTGTTTCTGTGCGAGGGCTTTCTCTAGTTGTGGCAAGCGGGGGCCACTCTTCATCACGGTGCGCGGGCCTCTCACTATCGCGGCCTCTCTTGTTGCGGAGCACAGGCTCCAGACGCGCAGGCTCAGCAATTGTGGCTCACGGGCCCAGTTGCTCTGCGGCATGTGGGATCTTCCCAGACCAGGGCTCGAACCCGTGTCCCCTGCACTAGCAGGCAGATTCTCAACCACTGTGCCACCAGGGAAGCCCCATAAGTTTGTTTTTGAAGTCTGTTTCTGTTCCGTAAATAAATTCATTTGTATCTTTTTTTTTTTTTAGATTCCACATGTAAGTGATATCATATGATATTTATATTTCTCTGTCTGACTTACTTCACTCAGTACAACAATCTCTAGATCTGTCCATGTTGCTGCAAATGGCACTATTTCATTCTTTTTTTATGGCTGAGTAATAGTCCATTACTATGTACCATATGTACCACATCTTCTTTATTCACTCTTCTGTCAATGGACATTTAGGTTGTTTCCATGTCTTGGCTATTCTAATAGTGATGCAATGAACATTGGGGTGCATGTATCTTTTCAAATTATGTTTTTCTCCAGATATATGCCCAGGAGTGGGATTGCTGGATCATATGGCACTTCTACTTTTAGTTTTTTAGGGAACCTCCATACTGTTCTCCAGACCTCAGTTCTGAATTCCAGATTCTTTATATGGCTACCTGCTCAGCTCTCCACATGGATTATTAATAGATATTTAAAATGTCATATGTACAAACTATTAGCTTATTCCCTGCCCCAAACCTCCTCCTCCCACAGTCAGTATCATCAAATGGCAACTCCATCCTTCTAGTTTCTCAGGTCATCCATGATTCCCTTCTTTCTCTCACATCCCTGTCAGATCCATCAGTAAATCCTGTTGGTTCTGCTTCCTGTCAGTTCTCCCTGCTTCCATCTTCACCTTCTTTCCATCTATTCTCCTGGCACAAAGTGCGGCTGTTGAAAAATCTGATGACAATCTGATTTTCTTTCCCTGTTAGTAGCTTGGTCTTTTTGCCCGGATGTCCAAGGGATTTTATATATATTTTTTAAAGTCTAGAAATTTGACCAGAATATGTTTTGGTATTACTTGTTCTGCATTGATTTTGACTTTATATATGTAGTTTCAAATTTTTGACATTTAATTTCAGAAAAGTGCTCTTGAATTATAGTTTTTAGTTTTGGTTCTGTTCCTTGCTTTGGTTGTCTGTTTTAGGGACTCCTATTATGCAGTGTTGGATCTTCTTTGCCTATCTTCTATATTTGTTACTTTCAAATCAGTCTCCATTCTTTCTTCATTTCTTTTTTTTAAAATTTTTATTGGAGTATAGTTGATTTACAGTGTTGTGTTAGTTTCAGGTGTACAGCAAAGTGAATCAGTTATACATATACATATATACGCACTCTTTTTTTTTTAGATTTTTTTCCTATATAGGCCATTACAGAGTATTGAGTAGAGTAGCCTGTGCTATACAGCAGGTTCTAATTAGTTGTCTGTTTTATATATAGTAGTGTGTATATTTCAATCCCAGTCTCCCAATTTATCCCTCCCCTCCCCTTTATCCCCTGGTAACCATAAGTTTGTTTTCTACATCTGTGACTCTACTTCTGTTTTGTAAATAAGTTCATTTGTACCCCCTTTTTTTTTTTTTTAAGATTCCACATATAAGTGGTATCATATGATATTTGTCTTTCTGTGTATGACTTACTTTACTCAGTATGACATCTCTAGGTCCATCCATGTTGCAGCAAATGGCATTATTTTGTTCTTTTCTATGGCTGAGTAATATTCCATTGTATATATGTACCACATCTTCTTTATCCATTCCTCTGTTGATGGACATTTAGGTTGCTTCCATGTCCTGGCTATTGTAAGTAGTGCTGCAGTGAACACTGGGGTGCATGTGTCTTTTCAAATTACGGTTTTCTCTGGGTATATGCCCAGGAGTGGGTTTGCTGGGTCATATAGTAGTTGTATTTTTAGTTTTTCAAGGAACTTCCATACTGTTCTCCATAGAGGCTGTACCAATTTACATTCCCACCAACAGTGTAGGAGGGTTCCCTTTTCTCCACACCCTCTCCAGCATTTATTGTTTGTAGATTTTTTGATGATGGCCATTGTGACCAGTGTGAGATGATATCTCATTGAAGTTTTTTTTTTTTTAAATCATTTTTTTTGTTGTTTTTAGTTAATTCATTAATTAATTTTTTTATATTCATTCTTGGCTGTGTTGGGTCTTCGTTTCTGTGCGAGGGCTTCCTCTAGTTGCGGCGAGCGGGGGCCGCTCTTCATCATGGTGCGCAGGCCTCTCACTATCGAGGCCTCTCTTGTTGCGGAGCACAGGCTCCAGACGTGCAGGCTCAGTAGTTGTGGCTCATGGGCCTAGTTGCTCCGCGGCATGTGGGATCTTCCCAGACCAGGGCTCGCACCCGTGTCCCCTGCATTGGCAGGCAGATTCTCAACCACTGCGCCACCAGGGAAGCCCAACTCATTGAAGTTTTGATTTGCATTTCTCTAATAATTAGTGATGTGAGCCTCTTTTCGTGTGCTTTTTGGCCATCTCTTCATTTCTTTTGATTTAACTTTTTTCCTTTAAATTTTATGTTTTTCTTAAGTCATTATCTGCTGGACTTATGCACTCTTAATACTACTATAATCTGTTTCTACTCAAAACAATTCTGACCACATGTGTAAGTTTTCCACACCAAACAATTCTCCAGTTCTCTGTGGACATCAGCCATGTGTCTTACAGCTTAACTCATTCTGACACTAACTACCTGGAGCTAGTGCAGACCCCACAGGTTAAGGGCTCAGTCCCACAAGACTGCTTCCCACTTCAGATGTCAATCATGAGTAGTGGGTCACCAGATTACCCACACTTCTGTCTGATTTGGCTGCAAATTGGGGATTCCCCTGAGCACCTCCTCAGATTCAATAATTTGCTATAATGATTCATGGAACCAAGGGAAACACTGAACAGCCAGATGAAGAGTTACATAGGGCAAGGTCTGGAAGGGTCCCAAGTGTAGGAGCTTCTGTCTTTGAGGAGTTTGTGGCACACCACCCTCCTGGAACATGGATGTTTTCACCAACCTGGAAGCTCTTCGAACCCTTTTGTTTAGGTTTTTATGGAGGTTCCATTGCATAAGCACGATTGATTAAATCATCAGCCATTGGTGAGTAACTCAATCCCAGTCCTTCTCCCTTCCCCTGAGGTCAAGGAGTGGGGCTGAAAGTTTCAACCATCTTATCATATGGTTGTTTCCCCTGGTAACCAACCCCCAACCCGAAGTTATCTAGGGGTCCACCACGAGTCACCTCATTAGCATAAATTGGAGTACAGTTGAAAGGGTCTCATTATGAATAACATCCCCTCTCACCCCTGTCACTTGGGGAATTACAAAGGTTTTAGGAGCTCTGTGCCAGGGACTGGGGATGAATACCAAATGTATATTTCTTATTATATCACAACATCACTACCGCGTCTCCTTTTAAATTTAATCTAATTTCTGACATGATTTTAAAAAATTCCTAATACGTTCCTGAATTCTATCATTTTACTTCTGAGTTTTTCTAGCTCTGATTTATGTTGCTCTTTTAGGTGTTTTGGACATAAGTTGTAGATTTCACTTATTTTGTGAAAATGTCTTTCTGGCATGTTTTATGGTCTGTCTATAAGGGTGTGAGTCTATGACTTATCTTTTTTCCTAAATAACTTTGCGTGCTTTTTTTGTTGTTGTTGAACTTTTTATATGAAATTATAAAAAGTTCAACAACAAAGAATACCAAAACATATGTCTGGTAGACATAGTTCCACTTGGCTTCTCTAACTTCATTGCTCTAGAGTTTCCTCTTCTGTTTGCATGTAGTGTTCAAGAATCTGTTGGGTTACTTTCTGAGGTCTCCAGGCTCTGTTCCCCTTACTATTTATATATATATTATATATATATATATATATATATATATATATATATATATACATACACATATACATACATATATATATGGCTGTGCTGTGCGACTTGCAGGGTCTCAGCTCCCCGACCAGGGATTGAACCTTGGCCACGGCAGTGAAAGCCCAGAATCCTAACCACTAGGCCACCAGGGAACTCCCCTCCCCTGACCCTTTTTCGATAGCCCTTCCATTTGTCCCCTTTCTTTGTCCCAGACAGCTCTAGCCCTTTCAGACCTTTACTGCAACACCCTTGAACTCGCCCATTACTTGAGTGGGGAAAACCCTTCCAGTTTCAGCTGCTGTTCTCAGATTGGCTCTCTCAGCTCCCCATTGAGTACCTGTTGGGTATTTGGGGATTTTCAGGTTTGTCAGATACCTGATTCTCTCCTTTGTTTCCTCTTGTATAGATGTTAATCCTACTCAGGTCTTGTAGGTGTTGGTAGTTTGTCCCTACCCACTTATATTTGGGAGATCATGAGGGTGCTTTGTCTGTTAGTTTTGTGGTACATATTGTCCGTGAATTTTTGTTTTTGCTATTCTGTACTACCTATACTATCTTTTTTTTTTTTTGGCTGCACCATGCAGCGCGTGGAACTTCCCTGGCCAGGGATAGAACCCGCGTCCCCTGCAGTGGAAGCGTGGTGTCTTAACCACTGGACCACCAGGGAGGTCCTACCTATACTATCTTTTTTCAGGGTGAAATTTAGAAAAATTCAAAAATTATGCTATAGGGATCATCCCAGAATCTTCTGAAGTCTATATTCAATACATTATTCAGAATGGTACTATTGAGATGTACATCAGAGCATGTCACCGTGATCTTTGATAAAAGTGTTTTTGTGGCTCTCCATGTCCGTAGAGCAAAAGCCTAAGTCCTTACATTGGCTTATAAGGTGCTACGTAGTCTGATTTTTCTTGACCTGACTTCCCTGTTACCTCTCTGAACTCATCTCATACTACTCACCTCCTTGCTTATTATACTATAGCCACACTAACCTCCTTACTGTTTCTGAAGTTTGGCAGGAATGGTTCTACTTCTGGGTCTTTACACTTGGTATTCCCATTGGTCTTTATTCAAATATCACTGTCTCATAGAAAGCTTCCCTGGCTGTCCTATCTAAAATTGCAACCCCTCCCAACATGACCTATCCCCCTTCACATTTCCTGCTTAATTTTTTTCTTAACACTTAACCCCACATACTTTATTTATTAATTTTCTTATCACCACATGTTTTATTTATTAACTTACCTATTAATTTAAAGAATGTCAAATAGAATGTAAATGCTATGGAGGTAGATATTTCTGCTCAAAACTAAATTTTTCTTGAACGAGTGAATATATTTCAAAAATCCCTCTGTGGAGAATGGCAATGTGTAGGGTGACAGAATTCAAAGGGAGAGACCAATCAGGGAGATATTACTGTTATCCAGGCAAGAGACTGTGGTGGAAACGGGGATATATAGCTGGATTTGTGATCTATTTTCAATGTAGAACAGGCCTACTTGCTAACTATCAACTTAGGTTGTTAGATGTTGTCTAATTTTTTGATTGATGAACTGTTGTAACATGTGTGTATGAAAATGACTTCATGACAGGCTGATCACAGCTCCTGGTCCTGATAAATTCTCATAGTATTTCACTGAATAATCTGCCAGGTGTGGCTAGGGGAAGTTCAAGAGTACCCAAGGGAAAAGATGTTTTGGAGATGGCAGACAGAAAGGTGTTTCAGTAAAATTTGCTGCATAATAGATCAGCCTAAGGCTCAGGGACTTAACACAACAAGGATTTATTATTTTTCATGATTTTATGGGTGAGCTAGGAAGTTTCTCTGCTGATTTTGCCTGGGCTCACTCATGTGGCTTCATTTAGCCAGAGGCTCAGCTGGGCTGGAAGGTCATCTCAGGATGGCCTCAGTCACCTGTCTGGCAGCTGGTGCTGGCAGTCAAGTTGGGGGACCTCATGTCTCCTATGGCCTCTCCTCATCTTAGGCTAGACCAGCTTCCTTACATGGTGGTCCCAGGGCAGCATTTCAAGAGGGCAAATGTGGACGCTGTAAGGACTCGCCTTGGAAGTCACACATTGTTACTTCTGCTAAATGCTACTGGCTAGAGCAAGACCAGGTTCAACGGAGAAGGGAAATAGACTTTAACTCTTTCTTGTTGGGAGGAGCAACCAAGTCATTGCCAAGGGGCATGCTTGCCAAGACAGGAAGAATTTGCGGCCATATTTTGCAGTTGTCCACAGAAAGAAACCAACATTCCTTGAGTGTTAACTATGTTCCAGGAACTTTGTAGGTAAGACACACACATGATTGTGCTTAATCCCCACAGCGATCCTGGGAGGAAGGCCACTGGAAAAATGGAGGCCCCGGGACAATATATAGCTTCTCCAAGGACCTAGAACCAGCAAGAAGGAGGCTGGCATGCAAGTCCAGATTTGCCTGACCCTAAAAGCCTGTTTTTTTCCTCTTCCTCTTTAATGTTGATTCTGGCCGTCCATCTGCAGGGTACAGAAGAGGGATTCAGTTGACTCTGTCAAGCAGTATTTTTTCTCCTCTGCCCTCCCTCTCACTTGAGCAGATTTAATGAATTCCTCACCTTCTTTGAGGATTTTTTTTTTTTTGTCATATGCTTTGCAGTTAACATTTACTGAGTAGTTGCTATACATGGACCATAGTTTTGCTCCTGGTGGACCTGATTTCTAGGCACAGTGTTCCCAGCTGACCTGGCTGCTCTGGGTTGCTGGGTTGGTCAACGGTTCACTGTCCTACCAGACTGACCCTCTGGTTCCTGGAGTTGTCAGAGGATTTTCTTTGCTGCAGATTCCTGCCCCACTGGAGGCAGCTCTAAACAGGCAACCAGAAGCCAGGAGCCTGGCTGCGCTCCCTGGATGTCCTGGGGAGTCCTTCACCGGGTAGTGGCCTGGAGAGCCTGGGGCAGTCTCCCCGCTGCCTCTGTTTCCTGTTTCCTCAGGGGAAAGGCGAGCAGTGGTGTCTCCTTTCAGGGTGAGAGATGAAGGAGTATTTAACCACACGATGCTCTGCCGGTTCACGCGGGTCTAGGTGCCTGGTTCTGGTCTGGGTACCAGGCTCTGCTCTGGGCGGAGGTTGCTGGTTGATGAAAGCACGTTCAGACAGTAGGGTTTTTTTTTTTTTTTAATTTTTTTGATTTTATTGGAGTATAGTTGATTTATAATGTGTGTTAGTTTCAGGTGTACAGCAAAGTGTATAACTGAATAGTTATACATGTATATATATTCATTCTTTTTAAGATTCTTTTCTCATATAGGTTTTTTTTTTTTTTTTTTGGCCACGCCATATGGCATGTGGAATCTTAGTTCCCTGACCAGGGATCGAACCCGTGCCCCCTGCATTTGGAGTGCAGAGTCCCAACCACTGGACTGCCAGGGACGTCCCCCAGACAGTAGGTTTTGCATCTTCTACCTACTACTTACCTTGGAGTGGCCTGTAATAGTTTCAAAGCACGGTCCCATGAGAACCTTGCAACATTCCTGGAGGAAAGCAGGCAGGTGATAAAGTTTACATTTCAGACGTGAGAAACAGGAGGCTGTTACCTGACTCTTTGGGGCCACCCTGTTAGACCTGGGACTCAAGCCCACTTTATTTTTCTTATTTTTGGCCGCACCGTTCTGCATGCAGGATCCTCATTCCCTGACCAGGGATTGAACCCGTGGCCCCTGCGCTGGGAGCACGGATTCTGAACCACTGGACCACCAGGGAAGTCCTCAAGCCCACTTTAGGCCCCACTTTTCTGCCCTCGTACTTGGCTGCCTCTCGAGGACCAGGTGGGAGGATGTGGGCATTCTGGAAGAGTCTACGGACATGGGAGGAACAGATATCTGGCCTGTGACTGTCTCCAGTACCTACCAGTCACTACCTGAAAGCCAGCAGCTATGATGTAACTACAGCATTGTTCGGTGATGGCTGCCTTTGCTCTGTGGGTGGGACCGCACTGCCGGCTGGAGGGGGAATCCCATTGGTGACAACACAGCATCCTTTTGAGCTGACGCGGCAGCAGATGCCGCAGACCAACTCCAAGCCTGACAGCATCTCTGCGAAGTTTGTGAAGGGACAGCAGACGTCAGAGCCCTCCTGTAAATCACCTTCACAAAGGTTCTCTGTGGTTGATTCACTGATGACTCATTTATAATCTAGTTTCAACATTGTGAGTCAAAATGCACCACTTTCATTAAAAATAACATTCACTGGGGTCTAACGGCTTTCTTTTTTCTGTTTTTTACTGTACCATGCGGTTTCTGGATGGGAAGCTGTCATATAGCAGGTGAGGGGTTTAGAGGGACCGGAACATAATGGCACATGCCTTCCCAGGCTCCAACTACTCAAGAATTGACTGACAAAGTATCGGATACCTGCTGTGTGTCCTGCAGCCTTCCAAGCTCTGAGTGTGTGCATGTCAGTGTGAGCCAGTGTGGGCGTGTGTGTGCTGAGTGCACGAGTGATCTGTGAAAGACAGGGTGTCTGCCCTCCAGGAGATTCTAGTCCAAAGTATCAGGGCCACTTGGGACGCTTGTTAAAAATGCAGATTCCTGGGCTTCATTACACACCTCTGAGGGTGGGACCTTGACAGATTCCTGGAGATTTTTAGGCCCGGTAAAGTTGAGAGCCTTGAGAGAGATGAGAACTCCCTGTGGGCAGCCCTCTGCATGAATGAGGAGAGAGGGGAGAGGCGGGCTGGCTGGAGGAGGGGAGGTGAGAGAGGAAAAGGCTAGGACGGGGGTTGGGTGGGCAGCACCAAGGGTGAAGCGGGCCCCCAGAGTCCCCGTGGGGACTGCACTAAAACCCCCTGCTTTATTTGAGGCACCCACAGTCTTTCTGGTTTGGGGACCCAAGCTTGGGCATCCCCTATTTCCTTGGTGAAAGAAAATAAAACCCCCAAACGGCTTTAGTGGGCATTCTGTGCACCTTAACGATGCTGGAAACTTCATTGGGAAAGACCCTGATAAGATACAGTTGAGTCTGGCCTGGATGACAGTCCAGAGGACCCCCCCGTCCCCCCACCGGAGGTCTCAGCTGCTCTTGGGAAACCACCATTTTATCTGCCATTTGTATCTTTCTTCACCAATTGTTGTCGTTGTTGTTCTGCAGTTTCATTTCATGAAGACTTCTCCGTCCAAGCCCAGGGGGAAGTGTGACCTGACCATCTGGGTCACCATCCCCATCACTCCCTCCTCTGATGGGTCTCATGTCCAAGGGCTTCTGGTACCCAGGCTCTCTTAACGATGGAAATAGGTGTGAGATTGGGAGTAAGGCTCAGAGTGGCTCAGAGTGGGAAGCTGGACGTTAAATCCCAGATGGCCTGGCAGTTATGGGGGAGGAACACGGTCATTCTGCCTCTACGGTTTGGCCTGGTCCCCCTGCCCCATCCTCCTGGTCCTTCCATTCTCAGTGGGGCAAGCGCCCAGCCCCTTACTGGGGCATCACCACTGTCCTCACCTCTTTGCCTCAACGCCTCTCGTTGTCCCTCTCCCCAGCCTATGCCCGAGCCCTCTGTCTGTGGCTCCCCGTGCCTGCTGTGGCCTGAGGCCTGAACTCACTCTTCCCCAGCTTCCCTCGTCTGTTGTGATTCAACCCACTTCTTTTTTTTTTTTTTTAATTTATTAATTAATTTATTTATTTTTGGCTGCGTTGGGTCTTCGTTGCTGCACGGGGGCTTTCTCTAGTTGCGGCGAGCGGGGGCTACTCTTCGCTGCGGTGCTCGGGCTTCTCATTGCGGTGACTTCTCTTGTTGTGGAGCACGGGCTCTAGGCACGTGGGCTTCAGTAGTTGTGGCACGTGGGCTCAGTAGTTGTAGCTCACGGGCTCTAGAGCGCAGGCTCAGTAGTTGTAGCACATGGGCTTAGTTGCTCTGTGGCATGTGGGATCTCCCCGGACCAGGGCTCGAACCTGTGTCCCTGCATTGGCAGGCGGATTCTTAACCACTGCGCCACCAGGGATGTCCCCTCAGCCCACTTCTACTTGCTTCCATCTGCTTCCACACCAAGGGACCTGCCAGGAAGCTTCCCCAGCACCTGTCCACCTGGCTGCCATTCCTGCTGGGTTTCCCCCTCTCCCTGGAAGGTACTTGAGACTGTAGGATGGAACTTTGATGGCTTAGGAAGGGATCTGATCAGTTACCTGCCGTTTCCTTTGTCTTCGCTCACCTCTCCTCATCTGTCAGGTGCATCTTGAGGCAGATGGCCACAGGTAAAGGAGAGGGTCTTGATCCCTGAGGCTCCGTATTTCAGTGCTTATCAGGAGCATCACCTGACCCATTACCTGTCACCTGGCCCATCTTCAGTAAGAAGCTTACTTCAGCAGAATGAATTATCGGGGTCTTTGCTGTTGGCTTGGGAAGGGGGCTTTGTTAAGAAAAGAGAGGCAGCATAGAGTGTTGGCTAAGACTGCAGAATCCGGAGTCAGAATGCTTGGGTTCAGGTCCAGGCTCTGCTTCTGTGTGGCGCCACCTGTTGGAGGAGGATTGGGATACATCTGGAGCCAAATCAACCACCTGAGCATCGCTCATCATTGGCGAGGGGTCTGCCCTAGAGATGCCACACAGATGATACTGGTCCATCTTGCCCTTGCCTTGAATCTAGGCTTCGTGCCTTGTCACACACCCTTGCCTCTCCCATCCCCCATGCCCTGACACACACACACACACACACACAACCCTGACTTACAAAGTATTTTTAAAGAAATTGGAAAAAATTTAAAATAGTGCTAAAATACACATTATGTAAAACTTAGTGTAATAGTGTAACACTAACAATGTTAAGTACATCCACATTGTGCTGCAACCATCTTCACCCTCCATCTCCAGAACTCTTTTTTTATCTTGCAAAACTGAAACTCTGTGTACCCATTAAACAATGACTCCCCATTCTTCCCCCACCCCCGCTTTAACCCCTGGCAACCACCATTCTACTTTCTGTTTCTATGGATTTGAATATTCTAGGTACCTCATATAAGTGGAATCATACAATATTTGTCATGCTGTGACTGGCTCATTTCACTTAGCATAATGTTCTTAAGCTTCATCCATGCTGTAGCATGGGTTAGAATTTCTTTTTTTAAGACTGAATAATATTCCACCGTATGGATAGACAACATTTTGTTCACCTGTTCATCCACGGGTGGACACCTGGGTTGCTTCCACCTTTTGGCCATTGCGAATAAAGTGCTGTGAATGTGGGTGTGCAAATATCTCTGTTTCCCATTCTCTTGGGTATGTACCAGTGGAATTGCTGGATCATATGGTGATCCTATGTTCAATTTTTTGAGAAGTTGTCATACTGATTTCCATAACAGTGATACCATTTCACATTCCCACCAAAAGTGAGCAAGGGTTCCAATTGCCCCACATTTTGATAGGATTTGTAGACTTTTACTGAAATATTTTAGTATTGGAGTTTGACAGGAGGTGGTTACATTCCATATTATACGACAAATGTTTCAAAAAATGTTCTTTTTTTATTTTTTTAATTTTTATTTATTTATTTATTTTTAAACATCTTTATTGGAGTATAATTGTTTTACAATGGTGTGTTAGTTTCTGCTGTATAACAAAGTGAATCAGCTATACGTATACATATATCCCCATATCTCCTCCCTCTTGCGTCTCCCTCCCACCCTCCCTATCCCACCCCTCTAGATGGTCACAAAGCACCAGCTGATCTCCCTGTGCTATGTGGTTGCTTCCCACTAGCTACCTGTTTTACGTTTGGTAGTGTATGTATGTCCATGTCACTCTCTCACTTCATCCCAGTTTACCCTTCTCCCTCCCCGTGTCCTCAAGTCCATTCTCTACGTCTGCATCTTTATTCCTGTCCTGCCCCTAGGGTCTTCAGAACCATTAAAAAATGTTCTTTTTTTAAATTAATTTTTATTGGAGTATAGTTGATTTACAATGTTGTGTTAGTTTCAGGTGTACGGCAAAGTGAATCAATTACACATAAACATATATCCACTCTTTTTTTAATTCTTTTCCCTTATAGGCCATTACAGAGTATTGAGTAGAGTTCCCTGTGCTATACAGCAAGTTCTTATTAGTTATCTATTTTATATATAGTAGTCTAAAAATGTTCTTTAAGCATCTCTCTCTTTCCCTGGGACTCTATTTCCGGAGGCAGGTGGCTCCTCTTCCACTGCTCTTTTCCGCACCAATCGGAACTCCTCCTAGTCTTATCATTCTTTTCATTATTTATTGTTCCAAGTATTTTTTTTTCTGGCTTAAAAAAAAAAAAGACTTTTTTTTTAGAGCAGTTTTAGGTTCATAGCAAAATTGAAGAATGTACAGCGCTTCCTCTGCCCCCCTGCCTCTGCACATACGCAGCCTCCCCCATTGTCAACATCCCCACTGGAGTGGTACATTTGTTACAGCTGATGAGCCTATATCCCCTCACCACAATCCCCCAAAGTCCATAGTTTACGCTGGGATTCACTCATGGTGTAAATTCTATAGGTTTGGACAAATATAAAATGACATGTATCCATCATTAAAATATCATACAGAGTATTTTCATGGCCCTAAATAGTCCTCTGTGCGGGCTTCCCTGGTGGTGCAGTGGTTAAGAATCTGCCTGCCAATGCAGGGGACACGGGTTCAAGCCCTGATCCGGGAAGATTCCACATGCCGCGGTGCAACTAAGACCGTGCGCCACAACTACTGAGCCTGTGTGCCGCAACTACTGAAGCCCATGTGCCTAGAGCCTGTGCTCCGCAACAAGAGAAGCCACTGCAATGAGAAGCCCATGCACCACAATGAAGAGTAGCCCCTGCTCGCCACAACTAGATAAAGCCCATGGGCAGCAACGAAGACCCAATGCAGCCAAAAAAAAAAAAAAAAAAGTCTTCTGTGCAAAAGTGCTTTTTGATTAGGTATTTGCTCATGTGATTCCACATTAAAATAGTCAAAATCTCCCTCCCAGACAGTCCCATAGCCGCCCAGTTCCATTCCCCAGAGACCACCTGTGTGTTACTTTCTTGAATACATATTTGGGGATATTTTATACACAAAATATAGGAGAGCAAATTGATGAGGGGTAAAGTGAAGCATGAAATATAAAAGTAATAACAGGTTGGCAGCAAAAACAGAACTGAAAGTACACATACAGGGAAAAATCAGATAGGTTTGCTTAACGCCAGCTGAGCTCATGAGATATAATGTAAAGCATCCACCTGGTTCTTTGCATGATTTGGATCACAGAAGAACAAGGTAGGCTGCACACATCTGGAAGAAAAGCAGTTTGCATCAGAGCCATCACCAAGGTAGGGCCATGGCACTAAATGGGGCTGGGGTGGTCCAGGATCCCTAAAGGAGATCTTGAGTAGAATTCTGGGCAGACTTAACAGAAGGGGTGAAGAAGATGGGAGGGTTGGCGTTTGGATAAATATAGAAATCCAAGTGTGCATATTTGAGTCATGTGGGGTATTGTGGTTGTCAGTCAGTTGTCAAGGTGGACATATTGGCTTTAGAAGTGTCATGTGCTTCCTTGCTCTACTTCCCTGCCTCTTGGTCCCATTTAGGGGACGGGTTCTGGCCAGGGCAGGAGTGGTTCCCTCTTTTGGTAGTGCTTGCAAATATCTGTTCCTCTCTTCTTCTCTGGTGCATGGCCTGTCCCTCCATCAGGTGGAGGGAGTGATACTGCCATGCGCAGAGTCTACTTTATTCCAGCGAAGCCAGCCTGTACTCAGGAAGAGCCCCGTCCTTAACCTCTGTACTCTACTGCCTTCTCTTGGTTGCTTCTACACATCGTATCAACCATTAAAGAATACGTATTTATTCTTTAGTCCATCATTGAGGATACTTTTTTTAAAATGCCCTCAAAATGCCATATTCAACAAAACTGCTGGGTCGATGGCTCCATTCATGGAGTAGGACAGTGGCGTGAACCTGTGTCCTGGACCCTCTTAGATCTATTGAGAGACACCTCTCTCCTCTTCACAGGGACCACTCAGAGAGTCATAAATCACATTAGCAGATGGAATGCTAGTTCCTGGTAGGTATCGAGAAGCACCGGTAGCCTATTCTAATTTAGGACTGAACAACATTTTGCAACTCTGAATTGACATGTTATTACATAAAATCTTCACTAAGTATTGACCCCAGCTGTAGGGCAGCAGGGTCCTGAGTTGCCATGCGGTGTGACTGGCTCACAGCATCTCATCCCCTCCACCCCACTCCCACCTTCTGCTCCAGTCCCAGCCTCCTCTCTGCATCCCTCAGCACCAGTCAGATGAGACACATCTTACTGTAGCTCGTCATCATTATCACATCTGTGATGAACAGCAATCAAAACCCAAATAGAATTTCTCAGATCTTCCCTCTGGTTAAAAAAAAAAATTCTAACGGTATTTCAAGGTCAGGGCTAATAGTACAAAAGAACTGTATTCATTAATGTATATGCGTGTATTGAATATACGTGTTCTGACTTTCAAATTTAATGAAATGGGTAAAACTGTGAATCGATAAATATGCTTTTCATGAATTCAGGCTTCTGGCAAAAGTATTTAAAGGGTAGAAACATTGAAGATTGTTCTTTTGGCACGTGAAGGACAGAATAAGTAATCCCGTTGGGGGCAGGGTATTGGGGGGGTGTGTGTGTGTGTGTGTGTGTTTGTATGTTTTCTAGACTACTAGAGAGTATTTCTGAAGCTGAAATCGTGGGAGAGAACGGCTTCCTCAGCATCTTCAGAGGACATTGAGTTGATTTGGCTTCATAACACGCTTTCATGAGTCTTGGTCCCATTGTGAAGTTTTGCAGGTCTGTTTCAAGCCCTCGGTGACGTCTTTCTGAACCTCTGTAGAACCAGGGGACAAAGGTTGACATGGCTCTCTATTTCCTCTTAATTAAGTGCCAATCAAAAGTTGTCAGCAAAGTTATAAAACCGATACATGTAGGATTCCAGAAAGATATTTAAGTGACATTTGGCAAGGCTGGTTAATTTGTTACACAAAGACCAGGATCCCCTTTTAATCTTCCCATGAAAACCTGTGTACTTGGAGATTCAAAGTCACATGAATCTTTGCCTGGCGGAAATGTAAATGTTTTGAGAAGGCTATGTCTTTGCAAGTTTGAGCCATTGCAGACACCGAGGGACCCGTGGATGAAGGATGGAGGATGCAGGCTGATGCTCTGGGCAATTTCTAACTCTGACAAGACACAGATCCCTCTCTCCCTTCCCTGCGCCCACATGTCCTGTCAACTTCAGTACACACCCGGCTTCTGGGGACCATGGAGAGAACCTTCCCTTCTCCCTGATTCAGGCCCATTATGATACGGGACTGGGGGCTAGAGGAGACCCCCAATGTAAACCCAGACCACGGTTTATACCATTCCTATTCCTTCATCCTTTTCAGGTGGGGAGGGGGAGAGTGGGAGCTGATCTCAGGCCGCTTTGTGAGTTTTAAACTCTGTGTGTCTGACCCAAATGGGCAGCCAGGAAGCATCCTCAGAACAGAGCCCTGCAGCCTTCAGATGCCTGAGACTAAGAAGGAGGAAAAGAATGCAGAAAACTGAACCTAAGTGGGGCTGCCAGGTGTTGGATGTTAATGCAACCTGGCTGAATCCCTGTTCACCAAAATGGAGCAGAAAGAGGGCTTGCTTATAACTGAATCGCTGTGCTGTACACCTGAGACTAACACAGCATTGTAAATCAACTATGCTCCAATCAAAAAAAAGAAGAGAAAAAAAGAGGCCTTCCTGCCTTTCTTTTTTTTTTAAAATCAGTTTTACATATACTTATATCCACTCTTTTTTAGATTCTTTTCCCATATAGGTCATTACAGAGTATTGAGTAGAGTTCCCTGTGCTATACAGTAGGTCCTTATTAGTTATCTATTTTCCATATAGCTGTGTGTATATGTCAATCTCAATCTCCCAATTTCTCCCTCCCCCTCCTTTCCCCCTGGTAACCATAAGTTTGTTTTCTACACCTGTGAGTCCATTTCTGTTTTGTAAATAAGTTCATTTGCACCGTTTTTTTAAGATTCCACATGTAAGTGATATCATATGGTATTTGTCTTTCTCTGACTTACTTCACTCAGTATGATCCTCTCTAGGTCCCTCTGTGTTGCTGCAGTTGGCATTACTTTGTTCTTTTTCATGGCTGAGTAATAGCCCATTGTGTGCATGTACTGCATCTTCCTTATCTGCCTTTCTTGTTCCTGTTCTCCAGTCCAGCTGGTCCCCCTGAGGACCCGCTGATGGCAGCAGGTTGAGATTCTACCCGCGGCCGCCATTGTTCGCAGCCGCGTAGACGCACCCTGCGGGAGTGGTGGGGCTGCTGAATGAACGCCTGGGCTTGGTGTCAAGATACCAGGTCCAGCTCGGCTTCTTCTTAGTTCTGTGGACTTTGGCAAACTGTTTCTCCTCTCCCAGGGCTCATTGTCACACGGGGGCCGTCCATGTCACCGAGGTGCGGAGAGGTTCAAGTGAGGATGGTGACTGGTAACTGAAGACCACGTGCACGTGTGAGGTTGGCTCTGAGGCTTCAGGCTGAGAGTTGAGTAGGACCAGGTCTGGTCTGGAAATGTGAAAGTCTAGATAATCACAGACTTTTAGTAAGTTAGAGCTGGCCGGGAATGGAGCAAATAGTTACTCCTAGTCTTCCAGTGGACAGATAAGGAAACTGAGTCTGAGGGCAAGGAAATTACTTGAAGGGTTTTCTTAGGCCATTTGAACAGCCTCAGAAGACCCTGGAGAGACTCTGTACTCCATAGCGGGGCCACATCCCGCCCAGTGAGATGGCTCTAGGGCTCCGGGGAGTCTCAACAATTCCCAGACAAGGAGCACTTTGCCAGGCCAAGGCCATGGACGATCTTCCTTGTTCAAATAGTAGAGACGATGATCTGAAAGACAGAGGTAGAACTGACCCTACATGAGGAACAGAGGCCAAGGACGTGGGCCAAGGGCGAGATCCAGAGGGTTCTTTTTTTATTTTTTAATTAAAAAAAATTTTTTTTAAACATTTTATTTGAGTATACTTGATTTACAATGTTGTGTTAGTTTTAGGTGTACAGCAAAGTGATTCAGTTACGCATGTTATTCATTCTTTTTCACATTCTTTTCTCATACAGGTTATCACAGAATATTGAGTAGAGTTCCCCATGCTATACAGTAGGTCCTTGTTGGTTATCTATCTTATATATAGTAGTGTGTCTATGTTAATCCCAAGCTCCTGATTTATTGCCCCCCCTGCCCACATTTCCCCTTTGGTAACCATAAATTTGTTTTAGATATCTGGAAGTCTGTTTCTGTTTTGTAAAGAAGTTCAAATCTTTATAAAATTAGATTCCACAGATGAGTGATACCATATGATATTTGTCTTTCTCTGTCTGACTTACTTCACTTAGTATGATCATCTCTAGGTCCATTCATGTTGCTGCAAATGACATTACAGTATTTCATTCTTTTTATGGCTGAGTAATATTCCACTGTATATATGTACCACATCTTCTTTATCCATTCCCATTAACAGAGGGTTCTACTGTTCCCATTCATTGTGTAAAGTCCCTTGACCTTAGGAGCACAGGTAAGCTCAATCATGTCTTCCACGTCCCAGAGAATCAAACACACCTGTTAACTGCGGCCCCTCTTGGGTGGGTAGGGCCAGGAGGAAGCCGTGACTCACAGCCCCTGCCTGGAGGGTTCTTTCTCCACAGCAAATTGCTGTGATGAAGAATCATAGGTGTGGACGAGACTAACGTTAAAGGCTACAACTTTACAAGGCATGAATAAAGGCTGATGCATGGCGCCAACTAACAAAATAAGGGGCAGTGCAAGCTCTTGACCTCACCCAGAGAGGCCTTGACTTGTTCCATGGGGCCAGGGCTGCTCTTTGCTCAGGATGGAGAAGGCAGAACGTGGGAGACAGCAGCAAAGGAGAAACCCAGGCGCCAGCCCAGGAGAACAGAGAGGCCTCTTCTTTCCAAAGATTTGCCGACCGGCAGGCCCTGGGCTCTCTTTGCTTTGAGACAACTGACGCCTGCAAGTCCAGTCGCGCGGGGACAATGCGGGAGGGACAGCTGTGTCCTTGCTGCCTCCGGAATGTTGGAAACAGCTGCCTCGGGACGGGAAACAATCTCCCACTCTTTCCCATTTCCCACCTCCCTCACCCCCCAGACCTGCCAGGCCTGTGGTCCTCTCCAGCACGAAATCTGTGCTCGTACTGTTTTCCTTGACATTGACGACACTGTGAAACCTACAGGATGAATGGCGGTAGGGCATGGGTTCTAGTGGCTTTACTGGGAGAAAACAATTTCTCCCTTCATTTCTCTAGTCCACTGGACGTAGTGTAGGGCCTGATGCAAGAGATGGGGAAATGCCTGTGAAACAGGCCGCAGGTGAGGAGCAGGGCTGCAGGGCCGGGGCTCTAGGCCCATCGTGCAGGGGAGGAAAAAGAGGAGTGAACGTCACTTACACATTTGCTGGGAACATGGGGACCCAGGAGATTCAGTGCAGAGGGTTCTGCGGTCTGTTCCAAAGCACAGACTGTTAAGGGGATGGTTGTGCTCTTTCTAGAAGCAGGCTGCACACGGGCTTGTAAGGATTTGGACCTGCTGTAGAGCTTTTCCCGAAGGACTGCCTGCAGCTCCCGCCGGTCGGGGCGGGGGGACCCCCTTGATCCTCTGAACTGAGTCAGTTTGGGGAGCTGAGTCAGAGGGAATGGCATCGCTCACGCTGGAGTGCGGCCAGGGCACGAGGGGGACTTTTCTAAAAATAAGCCATTCATGTTGGGACGCCGTGCTTCTGTCTCCATAGAGACCTGGCACTTAGTGCCAGGCTGACTCCTGTGGTGCCCTGTGCGGGTCGAGACCAGGAGTGAATCAGGGGAAGAAGGTTCTCTGGCCTCTTTTTCTGCCAGGTTGGGTGCGATGGATGGAACCAGTGCTTGGTGATGAGTCTCCCCATTGTAGGCCTGGACCTTGGCCAGATTTGGGGGTTGTGTCAGGAAGAGCCTGGAAGCAAGAGCTGCACAGCCGGAGCCAGTGGTGTCCGTGGGGTCCACTCCCCCACGGGGCTGTGTCTCTGGGCCCTTCGCTGGCTCCCCGCGCCCAGAAGCCAGGCTGACCCGTGGCACACGCCCCTCCAAACGCTGACACTCCTTTTCAGCTGTCAGTGGGGGTGAGGGACGTGAGCAGTTTTACGCAAGATGAAAAAAAACTGTATTATTAGTTTTTAAATGAAAAATTAAGGTGTACTCATTATTTTTTTTAAAAAAACAAATATTAAAAAAAAAGTAGAAAGAAGAAATGAGGGACTTCCCTGGCAGTCTAGTGGTTAAGAGTCGGTGCTTCCAATGCAGGAGGTGTGGGTTCGATCCCTGGTTGGCGAACTAAGATCCCACCTGCCATGTGGCGTGGCCAAAAAATAAAGATAAAAAAAAAATAAGAAAGAAGGAATGAAGAGATCACCTATTATCTCCCTCCTTCCGAGGAAATGGATGTATTTTTCTACACAGTTATGTACATTTAGTTGAATCTATTTTCCTTTTATAAGAATGGGGTGAAATCAACCTTTTCCAGCTGATTTACTTACTTAGTCATATATCATAACAACTTTCCAGAGCCGTAATTACACATTTATGTAATCATTTTAATAGCTGCATATAGAAGAAGCATAATTTAACCTAGGGGTCAGCAAACTTTCTGGAAAGGACTGGAGAGTAAATATTTTTTGTTTTGTGGGCCAGATGGTCTCTGTTGCAGCTACTCAACTCTGCAGCTAGAGCTCCAAAGTGGTCAAAGATAATATGTAAAATGTGTAAATGAACAGATGTGGCTATGTTCCAATAAAACTTTATTGACAAAAACAGGTCCTGGGCTTGTTTTGTCGCATGTGCGCGCGCACACACACACACACATGCAGATGGAGGGGCAGCGACTTAGTCTGGGGCTAATCCCAGTGTCCACATGCTGACACAGGGCCATGTTCTTAAGGGAAGCAGCCCATTGGAGAGTGGATTCCATGCGTGCCCTCTTGCTCACATCACGGACAACTTCAGTGGCCTGAATTCAGCAGCCGTTCCCATGACCCCAGGCTGCGTGTGGGGAAGGAGGACGTGGGCATAGGAGAGAGAGTGGTTAGGAGGGTCCTCCAGTGCTCCAAGGGAGAGGTGATGGGGGTGGGGCAGGAGATGCTGAAGATGCAACAGATTCTGAAGATGCTGAAGCCATCCTGGGTGACATCAGGCATGAGGGGGAAGAAGCTGCTTAAGGATGACTGGTGTGATTTGTCCTGAATAGGAGAGTCATATACCAAAGTGAGGAATGTGGGTGTCTGAGTCTGAAGCTCTGGGGTGAGGTTGGAGCTGGAGATACAAATTTGAGGATCATCAGGAAGATGTGACATTTAAGACATGAGAGTAAGAGCACTTGGCCCCAACGTTGGTCCCCTGGGTCTAGAAGACTCTTTTGAGGGCTTTTGCTACAAAGGAAAGCAGATGCAACATTGCTAATCATCAGGGAAATGCAAATCAAAACCACAATGAGATATTACCTCGTACCTGTCAGAACGGCAATCATCAAAAAAGTCTGCAAATAACAAATGTTGGCGAAGATGTGGAGAAAAGGGAACCCTCCTACACTGTTGGTGGGAATGTAAGTTGGTGTAGCCACTGTGGAAAACCGTATGGAGGGTTCTCAAAAAACTAAAAATAGAACTACCGTATGATCCAGCAATTCCACTGCTGGGTATATATATCTGAGAAAAAAGATTCGAAAAGATACATGCACCCCAATGTTCACAGCAGCATTAATTACGATGCGTAAGACATGTAAGCAACCAAAGTGCCCATCAACAGACAACTAGATTAAGAAGATGTGGTATAGATATACAATGGAATATTACTCAGCCATAAAGAAAGAATGAAATACCGCCATTTTCAGCAATGTGGATGGATCCAGAGAATATTATGCTTGGTGAAATGTCAGGCAGAGAAAGACAAGTACTCTATGTTATCACTTACATGTGGAATCTAAAAAATAAAACAAATGACGGGACTTCCCTGGTGGTCCAGTGGTCAAGGCTCTGCGCTTCCAATGCAGGGGGCACAGGTTCGATCCCAGGTTGGGGAACTAAGATCTCACATGCCGTGCAGCGCGGCCAAAAGAAGAAAAAGAAAAAGAAAAAAAAAAAGAATGGATATAACAAAACAGAAACAGACTCACAGATATAGAGAACAAAGTAGTGGTTACCAGTGGGGAGAGAGAAGCGGGGAAGGGCAAAATAGGGGTTGGGGATTAAGAGGTACAAACTACTACATATAAAATAAGAAGCAAGGATATATTGTACAGCACAGGGAAATATAGCCATTAGTTTGTAATAACTTTAAATGGAGTATAATCCATAAAAATGCTGAATCACTATGTTGTACACCTGAAACTAATATAATATTGTCTATCAACACTTCAATTGAAAAAGAAGAAAAGCGGGAAAAAGGAAAGCAGAGGTCCCAGGCCCCGCCCACCTGCCCAGGACTCAGCTAGATGCACTGCCTCTCTCGCGGGGCCTGGAACACCCCTCGGTGCTCCACCCACACTCACCATTTTCCCCATCTCTGCACTTTCCACCCCATTTTCTGATTGCTCCTGGAATGCCTGCATTCTGCATCCTCCACTGCCCAAGGGCTCTTGAGAGAGACCAGCACTCAGGATGCTGAGCCAGCAGAGCTCACAGCCACGGAGGGGCTCCGTGAACACACTTTGAACAAATGAATGCCAAGTCCTCCTGGATTATTTTTGTTCACATGGCATTGGTTTTAGGACCCATTTTGGAAAATCGGTCCTGGCGTGCTCCCATCTCTCCACAGACCAATGTTGGTTTTGTCCCGTGATTATTCAATGCTATAATCTGGAGACATGCCACCAGGAACTTCAGGCGGGGGCAGACCCTGTGAACTGTGTAACCTTGAGCAAGCTACGTAACCTCCACGACCCTTGGTTTTTCCATTAATCAAAGAGCTGCTGTTTCTCTTCCTAACGGCTGCGAATGTGGTACCTCCAGCTCAGTTCTGAAGCAGAAACATGGGTGTGTGGATTCACGGCTCTGTGTGGGCTCCAAATTAAAGGCACCATCAATGGGCTTCTCCAAGAAGACCTGGTCTGTATGCGTGTAAAGAGGGGACAGATTTAGTCATTCAATACTCTTTATTCAGAACTGTGAATTAAAAAAAATTTTTAATGAAAAATATTTTAAAATTGTGGCAAAATACACATAACATAAAATTTACCATCTTAGCCATTTCTAGGTGTACAATCCAGCGGCATTAAGTCCACCCACATTGTGCCACCATCGTCATCATCATTTCCAGAACGTTTTCATCATCCCCAACTGAACCAAAACTGTGTCCCCATTAAACACTAACTCCCTATTCCTCCCCTTTACCCCCTCAGCCCCTGGTGACCACCATTCTACTTTCTGTCTTTACAAATCTGACTCCTCTAGGGACCTCGTATAAGTGGACTCAGACTTATTTGTTCTTCTGTTGACTGGCTTACTTCATGTAGCATAATGCCCTCAGTATTCATCCATGTTGTAGCCTGTGGCAGAATTTTCCTCCTTTTAAAGGCAGAATAATATTTCATTGTATGGACATGCCATAGTTATTTTATCCGTTCATCTGTTGATGGACACTTGGGTTGCTTCCACCCCTTGGCTAACGTGAATAATGCTGCTATGAATATGGGTGTGCGATCAGAACTCTGAATTGTATAGCGTGGCTTGACTCACATGCATTCCCTCAGCATCCTCAGCTTTCTTGGTCCAGTTGTTTGATTCATCTAAGGGTACAAGAAACCTGGAGTCATCTGGGCTGTTGCTCCAGCACGGTCTATGTTTTTAACTTTTTTTTTTTTTTTTTTTTAGCAATTCCACAAGGCTTTTGTTGAGGCAGTTAAACATTAGATAACTTAAGGTTTTATGGTTTGAGAGTTAAGGTTATTTTTAAATTTTTTTTTCCTAGAGACTCATCTGTTTTATCTCCACTTGACTTTTTAAAAATGTTGGAACAGTTCTTTGATTGAACATGAAGCTTTTCTTTTCTTTTTTTTTCCGTGACGTTTATACGACCGACGGTGGAAAACTAAGACCCTTGCTTATTAACAGTATGAATCAATCTCTTTCCCTCCTGGGAAATTGAAAACAATTTTGGAGAAGAGAGTAAACTTCAGATTTTCCTGTGATATGAATTAAGTCGACCTTTCCTCGGGGTAAGATTTAAGAGGGACCTACCTGGGCTTGACAGACAGTGATGGAGCCGGTGTCACCAGATTTCACACTCCGTTTGCATTGCTCTTTCCAGCTGGAAACGCCTTGCTCTCAACACTAGAACAGCCTCTTACAGCCTCTCCAGGGAGAGCAAAGCCAGAGACGGTCACTGTGTTAGCAAAGGTCACCCAGGGAGGTATCTCAGCCCAGAGCCCTTCATGGCGCTACAGTGCACACCTGCTCCAATAGCAAATTTTCGAAGGCAGTGGTGGTTTACTGTTTGGTTCTTTCTTCCTTTTTTCTTTGTATGTGGCAGATGTGTTTGGGGAAATTCCCCCTAAGACTGGCACATGGTTAACACATCCTTTGACGGTTTCACACGTTCCCCCTCTGGAGCTGGTGGGGCCCGGGAGTTTCCAGCCTGTCTGATCTGGAGTCACTGGCCAGGGCACGATGTTCACGGCTGGAGTCACATCTGGTAGCATCTGGTACTTGCCCAGGAGTGGGACACAAAGAATAAACAAAGCAAAGAGACCGAGCCGGAAACTGGACTGCAGAGCTGAGAAGATACTTAGAAAAGTGGCCTCAGGCCAGCTCCTACTCTCTCCAAATATGCCAGGAATGCAGGGCCTGGAGGAAGGGGACAAAACGGAGGAAAGAAGGGAAAAGCACAGTGCGTCACCAAGGGCACCCTCCCAGCTCCTCTAGCCGTCCAAACAAAGCAAAAGAACACTCCTCGCCCCAAATAAAAGTGGATCCGAACTGAAAAACAACTGCTACAAAATTTGCATGTATATCGGGCAAGCATCCCCCCAAACAAATCTCTTAATCTTTTTAGCATCCCATTTTGGGGTGAGGACTATTAAGCACCTACAGGGAGGGAACAGAGCGGAGATAGAAACCTCCAGTTGCCAGGGAACTGCTTGGAGCTGAGGATTCTTTCCCAGTTTGAGATGAAAATCAAGACAAAGGACAAAAGGTCGAAGGGGACATGGGGAATGGGGGGGGAAGGAGAACAAAACAAAAACAGGAAGTGGCCGGCTCAGGGATTTTCCATGGGAAGGCTGGGAAGCATGCCCGGATGTAAAGAGAAAAAGGAAGAAAAAGGGCACCTCTGAATCTTCTGGAAGCCATTTGAGATGTTGGGAAACTGGGTTCTCAGCAGGCACCAGCTTGATGGAAACATGGCCAAGGATCAACATAACAGATGCGAAGCCAGGGCCCCTAGACTCAGCGCTGGCTCATCCTTGGCAAGGCACGAGGTCTCAGGCTGCCTTTGTTCTCCTCTTCTAAGGAGACTTCATCGCCTCCTGTGTCCCTTAGAATTGTTCCTGTGCGTCCTACTGCTGAAGTGTGAAAAGGGTCTAAAATAACCCAGAAGCACATCCCCACCTCTAAGCAAGGATCCCCAAAGGGTATTTCTGATGTATATGGACATCCAGTGCTTAGAACTGTTGTCATACAGATGGAAAAACATATGTGTTACCTGCCTGTCACTATTAGGACTCAAGGACTCAGTCCTCTTGCTACCAGAATTTGGAAGGGGCTGTGCGAGGCTGGGGAAGGCTGTCTGCTGTCCTTTTTCAGCTTGAATTCTGCCCCTCCCTCCCTCTCCTAATCAGGGCAGAAGCAGACTTCCCTAGAGCTTTTTTCTGTCTCTCTCTCCATCTCTGCCCTCTCAGAAGTCAATGGGTGAGGGTCTGTGGGGCAGGGGAGTGACCAGTCCTGGGTGAGGGTACAATAGAGGAAATATCCCGTGTTGCTGTTTTGTAAATCTCATCTTCTGTACAAGAGCAGAGGATGTCCTGGATCCCAAGCCTATCCTCTGGGCAGTGGCCCTCGAAGGGCCTGACTTAGTGCTGCATAGGAGATGCTCAGTACATGCTTCTTGATTTGAATTGAAGAGGGTTTTGGCCAACAACAAGAGGGGAGAAAAAGAAATCTCCAGTTCCTGCCTGGATTTGTTTTGTCTTGAGATCTTGTTTTAGTCCCTAGTTGATCAAGAAAGTCAGAATTTTATGAGAAGACTGTGTCAGCGGGTGTTTAACACCCTATATGCAAATGAGCCAGTCAAGTAGATTGTAGGCAGCCACCAGAGGTCAAAGGTCACTCTCCAAGCTCAACAGTTATTTTGCTCAAGATAAATGAGTGGAGCAGGACTGCAGGAAATGAGTTGCAGCAACCTCAATTCATGTGTGAAAGTTGCCAATTAGGAATTCAGAGTACTTGTTTTTAAATGAAAAAGTGAAACAAATTCCTTTTATGTGTTTCCCTACTTCCTTGGTGGTCCCCAGCTAAGAGCTGGATCCAGCTGCAGGACTATGGCTGTCATTTGGTTCACGACCAGAAGCAGAATCTGAAGTAAGGGGAAGGTCATTGATCGGGGCCTCTAGTTTGGGGGTGGGGGGGTTGGGGCGAGTGTCACACTACTGCCTGGGCCAAATCCGGCCCACAGCCTGTCTTTGTAAATAAAGTTTTATTGGAACTCGGCTTTGCCCATTTATTGGTGGACTATCTGAGATCGCTTTCATAGTACAAGGGCAGAGTTGAGTAGCTGGGACAGGGACCATACAGTCTGCAGAGCCAAAATATTTACTTTCTGTAAAGCAAGTTTACAACCCATGTTCTAGTTCATTGGTTCTTTTTTTTCCCCCCAGTTCATTTGTTCTTTTGGGAGGTCTGACGTTTTCTGCCAGCGTTCAGTGGGTGTTCTGTAGGAGCAGTTCCACGTGTAGCTGTATTTCTACTGTATCTGTGGGAAGGAAGGTGATCTCCGCGTCTTACTCTTCTGCCATCTTCTCTCCCTCCCCAGTTCATTTGTTCTTAACTTTTGTTGTGCAGTGGGATCCCTTTGGAAATATGATGAAAGCTCTGTAATCCCCTTTTAGAAAAATACATGACCTCTTGGTTAAGAATGCCTGCATGTAACTCTACTAGACTCTTCTACAGAGCCTGGGACCGTTGGAGTACATTCTGGACCCCTCACAGGAGTAGTTTCTGAGGGTATGAAGGACATTTTCTGCCCACTGCACTGGTCCCAGTTGTGATAAAGCAAAAATAACCTTGAATTGCAGGTCAGGAGACACAAGTTCTTTTCTGGCCTCTGTCACCCATAAGCTGTGTGACCTTAGGCAAGTCACTTGCCTTCTCTGTGCCTTGGTTCCCTCGTGTGTCAAATGAGAGGTCCAGAATAGATGATTTCGTGAAGAAGTTTTTGGCTTTAGTTGCTATGGTCTTCAAGGGTCTGGAATTTATTTCTGGGGGTTGAGATTCACATATTTTCAAATCATCTGAATCTCCTTGGCCACCCAGCTGGGTCTGTGTTCGTTAATTTGATTAATTCCAAGCACTGAAGCCTGGGATTTGATAACCCCACAGGATATTTGGTACCTGTGGGAGAAAACTCTGCCACGCTTCGGTCTCCATCCCGACTCTGGTCAGCCATCCTGATAAATCGAGTTGCCATACAGGGGCTGCTTAAGAGGGCACGGGTAGACCCAGCTCAGCCCATCAGAACTCAGGGGAAACAACTCAGAGACCAAGGCCTCCTGGCAGAGTGGTCCACAGTAACACATTCTACCAGAATGAGGACACGAAATTTATCTTGGACAGATATAGCCTGTCAGGGACATAGACAGTTTTTGCATTTGTCTTACTTTTGGTATGTATGTATGTATGTATGTATGTATGTATGTATTTATTTATTTATTTATGGCTGTGTTGGGTCTTCATTTCTGTGCGAGGGCTTTCTCTAGTTGTGGCAAGCGGGGACCACTCTTCATCGCGGTGCGCGGGCCTCTCACTATCGCGGCCTCTCTTGTTGCGGAGCACAGGCTCCAGACGTGCAGGCTCAGTAATTGTGGCTCACGGGCCCAGTTGCTCCGTGGCATGTGGGATCTTCCCAGACCAGGGCTCGAACCCGTGTCCCCTGCATTGGCAGGCAGATTCTCAACCACTGCGCCACCAGGGAAGCCCTTTACTTTTGGTTTTAAAATGAAAACAGATACATAATTTTCTCTGATCATAAAAATGCTTCAAGTTTCTTATAAACAATTTTAAGAAATACAGAGAATATGGAGAAGGTAAAAAATCACCTTGAAATCCACCTCCGCAGAGATGAGCACTGCTAACAACTTGATAAACGTTTCAGGTGTCTCTTTTAGGCCCCCGTACTGTCAACACGTCCATAAATGGGCTACACACGTTTTGTCTCCTATTCTTATCAAAATGATCCATGCGAATATTGTTCTATGGCTTTGGATGTAGATTTCCAACATTATTTTTAACAGTTGCATAGTAGTTTATTAAATGTACTATAATTCACTGGCTCAGTCACATCTAGGTTGTTTCAAATTTTTTGTTTTTTGTATTTATTTACCACACTGTGATGACTTTCTTTGTACTTACATTTATGTGCATATTCCTGGTTGTTCAGCTGAGGATAAATTCCTAGTCTCCAAATTAAGGAGTCAAAGTTACTCATTAATAATTGTAACGCACAGGACCAAACCGCCTCCAGAAAATGTGTAACACTCCACACCCACCAACAGTATAGGGCAGTACCTATTTCCCACTCTCTGGCCACTGTTAATATTTAAAGTTTTAGTCAGTCTGATAGGTTAAAACTGATGTAGTATTGTCCTGTTGATTTGCGTTTCCTAGATTGCTTTATTTATTTATTTATTTTTTGGCTGTGATGCGTGGCGTTCAGGATCTTCGTTCCCCGACCAGGGATCAAACCCACGCCCCCTGCAGTGGAAGCTGGGAGTCCTAACCACTGGACCACCAGGGAACTTCCAAGATGGCTTTACTTTTGAATGGCATTGTCTATGATTACACAGAGGCAAAAATAATGACTTCAAATTAGGTTCTCCTTACTACACGAGTACCTAACACTGGCACGAAAGCAGACTTATTATTCAGAGGAGCCAGGAGCCCAGCACAGGAGCGAGCGTTTGATGCTCTTTGAGGATGATACTCTTTCACTGATTGATTTATTCATAGACTCACTGGTGACTACTTTCGGGTACTTGCTGAATGGCATCTAGAAGGCCACATGGGGCTTGGATGACAGGGATGACTTTGTACCATTCTTGCAAGCCTACCTGCGTACAGAGAGCCGCCTCCCCATGTTCTGTCGGTGGGTCTGCTCTATGCTGCATCCCTATCTCAGCTCCCTGGGTCTTGAATGGATCTGCCCAATTCTCTCCCTCCCAGGATCGGAAGATGACAGCCGCGCGTTGGCCAACGCAACCAAGAAAGTCGTTAGAACGACGTCAGAAATGCCTAGTGCTGTCTGGGACCTAGTGCAAGGGTGGATCAGAGAGGAGAGGACAGCCACTAGGGACGATGGAAGAGAACGAGTGCCCGGCCTGGCAGCTCCGTCCAGCAGCCTCTGCTGGGGCCTCGCGATGCCCAGCCGGGGCCGGAGGCGGCTGCAGGAGAGCTGTTACTTCTAGGGCTGCTGCTCCGTGGTTTCCTGCCTGGCTGAATGGCCGTTGCTCGCTGGTGATGATTCATGGCATTTGGAAAGTGTGGCTGTGTTCTGAACAGGGAAGTGAAAAATAACCCGGCAAGGGCAGCACAGGACAGGAGAGGGGCCGCCACAAGATGTGAAGCTTTACTTTGGAAAGTGCAGGGGGCAGGGGAGCCGCAGGGAAATGGGTTGCGGCGGTTCGGCCCTGCTTGCCCTTCTCTGGGGGCCTCCGCTTCTCCGAGTGTCGGTCACTAAGCTGCCCCTCGGAAGCGGCTGCTGCTCTTGGCCAAGTGGCTGAGGGTAGAAGGAAGTGGACGGGTGATTGAGTGAGTGTCGGCTTCCTCTCTGACTCAGGATTGGATCCGTTTTTTTCGGGTGGTGCCCTGGGCCGCTTTAGCTAGAGTCTTTGAACTTGGAGTCAAAACTGAGGCTCTGACCCCTGTGGTTGCTCGCCCTCCTCTGGCCCTTTGGGATGAGTAAGGGGATTAGGCTGGACTCTGGGCCTCCCTCCGAGCTGGGTGAGCCCTTCTGACTTGAGGCCTTCCTGTGGTTTCAGCTGAGAGAGACCGGTAAGGTGGGGAGCCCAAGCCTCTCCTGGGTCTGTTCCCACCTCGGAGGCTTCCTCGGATTTGGGGGTCACATTTGGGGGAGCATCTGGGTTCTGAGGGGCTCGGCCTTGGCAGGTGTCAGACTTGTTGAACTAGGTCTCCTGGAGTCCATCTGTCCATTAGCCAGTGACGGGCTAATGAGTCCATTAGCTGGGCTCCAGCACAGGAGCCCCGCTGCTCCCTTCCGACGAGAAGAGTCATGATTATTCCAGAGCACTGTTTCCCAAGGATCCGTCCTTAGTGTGCTGCCTACACGCCATCACCACTGTCACCCGAATCCTGTTCTAAGAAACACTTCAATTATCCGGATAATGACCTCTGACTGAGAGTATACAAGCCTGAAAGTAGTGACTTGATAAAGACTTTGAAATTCTCTCAAAGTTGCTGCAGACGTTCCGTATTTCAATGTCCTAAACAACCTTGTATAACCTTGGATAATGGTCTCTTCCCCCCTCCATCCCCTCCTCTTCCCATGGCCAAAGCAGAGGTCGGCTGGTCTCACTCAGGCAGGGTGGCCAGAATCCAATCCCTGGTGAGTTTCACGGGGATGCTATTATTAGCCACAGGCAAGAGAAATGCGACCCAAACCACTCGGGGCTTCCAAAAGGGGCTCCGAGGACGCCTGCAACGGGACCCGACCCTGCCAGGCGTTCTCTCTCATCTCTTACTGAATCTTCCACTGAATATTGATTCCAGTCTCTTTGATAAGCTTTCTCTGCATGGCAGGGAGTGTACACGAGACGGCAGCTTCTGTTTATCGCACCTCCCAGCTTCACCGCTAGAGAGGGGCTGAGAGTTCAAAAGTCCCAGAGAGGCCCTGATGGGGTCAGGTGGCCGCCCCTGGCTCGATCTCTGTGGCCAGGGGAGATCTCTGAGCCGGTGGCCACTCACATTTGGATGCTGTGTGATCAGCGCAGGGGAGGCAATATTTTCCAAAGAAGGTAAACAAACACTAGGCCCACGAACCCCAGGCGCTGAAGGCTCGGGTCCTTGGCTGCCTCCTCCCTGCTCCCCGGGGCTGCGGTGAGGGGCCTGGCCTGGGGGAGGAGGTGCCTCTTCAGCCCTCAGAGCCCATCATTTTATTGCTTGAAAATCCATAAAAGGTGGGGGGTTTCCTCAAGTACATCTTTTGGGGGGATACACGTCTGGGGATGCAGCTGTGTGATCTTCTGAGGAGACAGCCTTGCAGGCTCAAAGCAGAGTGAGGCAGAACAAAGGAAGCATTCTGAGAAGCATGGCAAAAATGAAACCAAATAAAAACCCCATAAAAATCCCTACTAGGGCAGAGGAAATACCAACTCAAGGCTTCTGAGCCGCAGATTTGGTAATAAAGATTCAAGGATAGGCCATTCCGCTGTGATCCTGTTTGGGCTGGAGGGAGACTGTGCTGGAAAACAATAAAAGGGAGTCGTCCGAGCAGGGGAGGGCCGTTGGGGTGTGTAGCTGTGTGGTGCATTCTTGCAATTCAGGAAGTGACCGATGACCAGGGTTCACCGGGAGCCTGACAGACGCAGGCCACAGGAACTGGTTCAAAGTCTGTGCACAGCGGCCGCAGTCAGATGACGGGCAGCTGGCCTGCCCCCTGCTGGCTCTGATTGATTGTCCAGGGAACTCTGACCTCCACTGGGTCACAAAAATACCCGTTTGGAAATCTCTCTGAAGACCGATTAAGTAAACAGTCGCGGTGCAGATAATAATAATTGAGTGACGTCGCTGGCATGCTTGCAGTCAGGAGAAGTGTGCGCTGATAATGACGCGGACAGGAATCTTGCCTTTCTTTCTGTTCCTCTAAATTTGGCTTCCTGGCCTATGGTCACAGTTTTGGGCGCAGGGAGCGTTTGCAGGGGATGGAGTTGAGGATGTGGCGACTTTCACTCTCATTTCATGGGTGTCAACATCCCAGGGATAGTGTACCACCTGTCACCGCACCGCAGCTGGCTGTGGCCTGTGGCAGGTGGCCCTCCTTCCCACCCCAGCTAACCTGACATGCTGCTCGTGGAGGGCTTTCCATTTGGTTTGTGGCCCGGGGCTGCTGGGACCCACAGCGGGGGTATCTCCCCAGGTCTCCCAGGAGCGGTGGGCTGAGCGTGATGAAAAGTCTGGTTTTCATCTGGGAGCATCTGTGAGCACGCTGGTTCCGTTCTGTTTTGGCCAAGAGCTGGTCAGGCTCCCCTGGGCAGGGAATAGGGCCACTTTGCCACTTTGCTTCTCTGATGATCTCTGAGACCCCTTTGTAGATGGAGTTGAGAGTTGGCTGCCAGCTCTGGACTCAGCTATGCTTCTGGACTCCGTATGGTTTACGTCTGATCAGCCCTCTGGGTTCTGGAGGCAGTTTTGATGTTTGTTCATCCCATTCATTCATCATGGATCCATCCACTTACTCACTCGCTAGGGCTGTCATTTAGTCATTCAGCCACAATGAAACTGTATCTTCTTATCTTTTGTCCCTGCTGTCTGGCACAATGCCAAGCCCGTGGTAGGGGCTCTACCCGTTTGCTAATTTCCTTTCCTGCCTCACTTTTGTGGAAGTCCTAACGCCCAGGACCTCAGAATGTGACTGTATTTGGATACAGGGTCTTTAAGGAGGGAATTAAGTTAAAATTAGGTCATTTTCAGCTAAAAATGAGGGTCTAATCCAATCTGGCTGGTGTCTGTATAAGAAGAAGAGATTAAGACCCAGACACACACAGCAGGAAGACCATGTGTAGACACAGGGAGAAGACAGCCATCTACAAGCCAAGGAGAGAGGCCTGGAACAGATCCTTCCTTCACGGCCCTCAGAAGGAACCAACCCTGCTGACACCTTGATCTTGGACTTCCAGCCTCCAGCACTGGGAGGACATAAATGTCTGTTGTTTAAGCTACTGGGCTGTGATACTCGGTTACGGCAGCCCCAGCAAACTGATACAACTGTTCAACACATTCCCTGAGCACAGGACCACCTGCAAGGTGTTCTAGGAGGGTCTGGAGACAAAGCAGGGAAGTACACACAGGGAAAGAGGAACAGCCAGGGGCCCATCCTCTCTTCACATTTTGTCCTCCCAAACCCCTCTCTACTCAGCTTCTCCTTACCTCTACCCCCAACAGAAAGTGGAAACAGAGGGGGAAATGAAACAGAAGGCTCCCCAGCAGATGCCATCCTACAGAAGCTCTGGAATAGAATGAAACCCTTTCACACAGAATTAGAAGCACGTTGTTTTGTTTATTTGCTTGTGTGTCTTTTACACAATAAAGTTTATTTCAGTCTTATATGAAAGAAGTCTAGCAGTAGATAGCCTAGGACTGCTTTAGCGGTTCTACATCCATCAGTGTTCCAGGCCCCTTTCTTTCTATTCTTAGAATTTGGCATCCATCATGAAGACCACCTCATGGTCCAAAATGGCTGCTTTAGCTCTAGCCATCATATCTTCATTCCAAGCCACAAGGATGAAGCAGGTAAATAAGTCATCTTAGCTGAGCACTCATCCAAGAAGTGTTTTCCATATATATTTGCAGAACTGCATTTTTTGTTTGTTTTTTGTTTTCTGGCTGCGTCTCTCCCCCCAGTCCTTATTTGGTGCATGTGTGTGTATGCACATGGCCAGCCCAAGTATGTGTGTGCATCTGAGGAAGATTGGGGAAAGGGTCCTCAGCTGTTGTGGACACACTGTGACCGTGCAGCTGGCAGGACCTTCCCCAGGGTGCTTGCCGTCCCCAGCTTTATGGCACACGGTGGCTGGAAAGGGCCACAGTCAAACCTTTCTTGGGATCATGAATTACATCCCTTGTTGCCCTTTGTGACTACAGATGATGCCTATGTCGTGTGTCCACACAACTGCTACAGGAGGACTGTCCTTTGGTTTATGGCCCTGGCCAGTGGCCGTGGGGCTGCGACCTCTTTGTCTCCAGGAATCAGGAGCTCATGTCATCGTGGAATAATCTTGGGATCTCTGGGGACATCTCTGAGCCTTCAGACCTGCTGGGCCGGGACTTCCCTGGTGGTCCAGTGGTAAAGAATCCACCTTAAAATGCAGGGGATGTGGGTTCGATCCCTGGTCAGGGAACTAAGATCCCACATGCCGCGGGGCAACTGAGCCCGCATTCCACAAACTACAGAGCCCACGCGCCCTGGAGCCTGCGCTCCACAACTAGAGAAGAGAAAACCCGCACGCCGCAACTAGAGAGAAGCCCGTGCGCCACAATGAAGAGCCCGCACAGAAACTAAGACCCGACGCAGCCAAAAATAAATAAATAAATAATAAATCTTTAAAAAGAAACCGAAAAACCTGCTGGGCCTATTAAGAAGCTCGGTCCATTTGCACATGTGCCCAGGATGTAAGTCTTGATATTTCTCGTTCTTCCATGGTGTCTACCATTTTTTGATCAAAGACATTTTGCACCACACAACTCAGTAATAATCCTGTCCCCTCATGGGACCCTTTTGCAATGCTCCCTTAGCTCATTGATTTTAAAGGGAACTAGGATTCCAGGAGCTCAGTGTTGACCAACGGGTCCTGTGTTGCGTAGTGCTGGGTCCCCAGAGGACTTTGGCAAAGATTTTACCGCCCATGTGGTTGCAATCAACTTCTGTGTAGATGCTGGGGGAATGAAGTTTGCAACATGGTCACTTGTACTGATCGTGGTGTTTCTGAAGCGTGGTGCCATTTCTTCATTTAACGTTGATGTGCAAACAAGCTTCCTTTCTTTTCTGCGTACAGACAAACATCTTCCAGGATGGTCTGAGGGCTGGACCAGCAAGACTGTCCCACTTCCTCCTGCAGTGCTCTCCTTCCTTGGTTGGCCCTCCATTCCTGCCCTCTTGCTTCCTGCTTCTCACCAAGCATCTACTTGATGAGACCTTAGGTGTGCCCAACTCCAGAGGTTACCTGCATTTTACTTTAATTTAAAAAAAAATTTTTGGCTGTGCCATGCGGCTTGTGGGATCTTAGTTCCCTGACCAGGGATCCAACCCAGGCCCACGGCAGTGAAAGCGCCGAGTCCTAACCTCTGGACCGCCAAGGAATTCCTGACCTGCATTTTAAATGCGTGATGAACACCTAAGCTTTCAAAACCCAGAGAAAGATCTTCCAGTGCTTGAATGGAGCCGGGGGTTTCTATCTGGACTGGTTGGGCAGATGGTCTACTTTGCTTATTCGAATAACAAGCCAGTGGTGGTGGTCAGTCTCGCTCTAAGCGCAGTGGCACCCCCTTTCTTGGTGTGTGTCTGGTGTGATGCAGGTGACTTTTCCTTCTCTAGCCAAGGCTTCAGTGTCACTCAGGGGTATTTATTATGTGTCTTGCCACAAGTGGAGACTGATTTGGGCTTCGGTGCCATCTCTCTGCCACTTCCCCCTCGCCCCAGAGCTATATTTATTAGGTAGCAGACAAAAAAAGACAGCTCTATGGTGCTTTCAAACCCACACCCTCTCCTCCCATGCTTTGTTTTCATAAATGTTGGTTCCTCCAGAGAACCGAACAGAGCCCGCAACCCTGCACATGCTTTTCAATAACCCCATGACTAGAGTCCGCTCCAGCCAATGAGGAGGGAGCAGTGACCCCGAGATAGGAGGCTTTATTCGGCATGACTCATCCTTGGAGACATCCAGCCCACTTGGCCTGTGTTGTTAAGTGCCTGGTTCTGTAAATATTGACAGTTAAGAAACCACCCCGAGAGCTACCAAGCAATAATCTGGAAGGTAATGCAGATGAATATGCCCTGTGATTAGGCAACGCTCGACATTTGCTAGGATTCAGCCACTGATAAATATCACCGCACTCTCTCTCTTCCTAACAGTGGCCCCTTTGCTGGTGTGTGACTCACAGTTGATATATTTTGGGGTCTGATTCAGCAAGGAAAATTTGGTCTGCCACAACAGAGAACGACATCCAAGGCCACTTCGGTTTCTAGGATACTGGTTTCTTAACAAGTGTGGCTTTGCCAAGAAGGAAAAGCTCAAAAAGAGTCTCCGTCTTTGAGAAACTGAAGCGGGTATCACGAGACAAAGAGCTGAAGGGTGCTTTTCATCATTCAGAGTCCGTGTGTTAAAACTTGCTTGTCCCACGGACACATTTCCGGTCTATTTCACCTACGGGCGCCCGTGGCTCCCCAAGGGGTGACCTCTCTGTTCAAGCCAACGCTTTTAGGCGTGTTGGCGCTGCCTTCAGAGAAGGGACGAGGATGCCCACACAGAAACTGGATTTACCTCTTGCTCCCCCTTACTAACGACTTAAAATAAATGGATCATTACCTGAATGTCTACTGATGCTTTCTGAGGCCTTCGGCTCTTTGGTTTATCGAGCTTTATTACTGTGTAGGAACTTCCCATTTGAATCTCAGTCCTTTTGAATGGCCCTTGTTTATTTCCTACATTTGTTCCAGGCTGAGGGCCTGTCCTGCCAAATCAGAGAGGAGCTTTTCAATAGGCGGGATTTGAAGACAGGCCTTTGGCAGACCAGTATGCTGGCTAAAAGTGTGGCCCTTGGCCGAGGGCATGCGTACACACACACACACACACACACACACACACACACACACCACACATGCAAGGCTGCAGCCCTCTGCATAGTCACTTGGCATTTACTCTGCTTTGCCCTGTAAAGAGAGCAGAGCTCCACTTTTACTGACTGCATCAAGAGGCAGCACAGCCCTGAGAAGGGAGCATGCTTTGGGGCCGGCATGCACTGAAGCATGCATTACCTTGATGTAAGCCATCTCTTAACCACTAACTGGCTGTGTGACTTTGGGCAAGTGTCTTAACTACTCTGAGCCTCAGAGTCCTTATTTGTAAAATGAGGATACTAAAACCTACCTTGCAGGGCTAGTGTGAGTCGAGATGGAATAATGCATGTAACACAGCTGGCTCATAGAAACTGCTCTGTCCACTGTAGCTAATATTGTCTTTAGCACCAAGCCACTATGACAACTGCTGCTGCTGACAGTTTTGGATTGTTCTGGATTCAAGTTAGTAAGGGCTTACTCTAAGTCTGAAGTTTTATATGCATTGTATCCGTCCCTCAAGGGGGCATTACTATCCTCATTTTACAGAAGAATAGCCCGAGACTCAGGAGAGCAGCTAGCCAGAATAGGAGCCAGGCATCTCTGGCTGTGGGGAGCAGGCCCTGGCCACGACCTGTGCCATCTTTTCAGGGACACTGGAGGTCACGAGTGTGTGTGTGTGTGTGTGTGTGTGTGTGTTTAGCGGAGGCTGGCAACTTGCTGTGTCAGGAGGACTCTAGGGCACCTGCTTCATCTTTGCCCCATTACATGAGCACAGACTGGTCTGTGTGCTCGTAGCCAAACAGCTTCGCAAAGCCCTTGCTTAACCACCTGGCAGTGGCTGACTGTTCTGTCCTTTTGTTCAGGTAGATCACACACCTGCCGAGTTACGGAGCAGTGTTCCAGAACCAAATTTTTAATGCAGTGTCCAAGGGCGGGTGACAGGAATCCCAGCTGTCGGGGTGTGTGTGTGTGTGTGGGGGGGGGGTTGTCTAGGGTTCTTGAGGAGTGGAAAGGAAGCTAAGGTGGACGGTCACCTAGCTCTGTCTTGGTGGCCAGAAGGAAACAGACAGTTCAAGTTCCTCCTCCAACCCACCTCTGTCCAGGAAACATTTCATCTGAGACGATGAGATTTCAAATTATGCCCTCGCAGGACTGCATTATTAAGGGTGCATCTCTGGCACCAGGATTATACGGCATGTTTGGAGTAAAAGAGAGGCAATCAGTAAGGCAACACGCAGACCACGAACGAGAGAGACTTCCCCTGCTGTGGCCCAAAATGAAGAAGGTGTGTTTCCCGGAGTGGAAGCGAGAGGTGGAGAAAAGGATCCTTGTGATGACGTTGAATGGAGAGCCTGCTTATACGTAATAAAAGAGAACTTCTAGACACAAACACTTCAGCTGGGTGAAACCTATGTTTCTTGTTCCTCTCTCAAAGGTGAGAGAGGCCCCCTGAGGCCCCCAAGTGGCATCACTTCCGCTTACCTGGGTCCCTAAATGTCCCAGGAGGTGGGAGGGTGCTTCCCCGAGGGCCCAGAGGTCACCCAGCAAGGCCAGGGCCAGGAGTGTTCCCAGAGGGAGCGTCAGTGAGTCTCAGAGGCTTCCTCGGAAGGTCTGGTGTTTCTGAGAGAAGGAAGGAGCAGCAGAGTTGAGGCAGGCCAGCTTGTGCTGCCTGGAGATCAGATCTCGTTCCTGCCTGAGAGGTCTCTGCTCCGGTGAGTCAGCAGGAGAGAAGCATCCTCTCTCAGCAGCGGCCAGTGGAGGCAAGACTAGGCAGGCAGGTTGGACCGACTTTGAAGAGATGCCTGGGATGCTTTGGATTGGCTGGATCTTCTTCCCGTCCTCCTAAACCCTTTGGGTCCAGGAGTCTCTTCCTTGGTGCTCCAAAGAGCCGACAGACTCTCCAGCTGGTTCCCACCTCTGGAGGGTGCCATGAAGACTAAGCCAGTGTTAAGACACTGGCAGCATCTGGCACACGGGACGTGTTGAATCCATGTCATCTAATGTTATTGTCACTTATTGTGTCAGAATCCGTTTTGTGTTTACACTTTAGAAGTCTGTTCTCCTTCAAACCAAATGGTTCTTTCTGGCAGACATGCTCCACCCCATCCTCCTCACCTCCCAGAAAGTTTGGGCTCCTTTTTGCTTTCTTTGTGTTCCAGATTCATTTCTCTCATTCATTCCCTTGCTCATTCATCCGTCCTCCCAACACTAATGCTAAAGAGATCTGTGCGCTGGGCCTGTGCCCTTGTGGAAGTGCCGTCACCTGCTTGTGACACTCCCATGCACCCCTCCCACCCCCCAGATACACACACGAAAGGGTCTTTAGTCTTTCTGGTTCCACGACTAATTTCTGAATAGATAGATGCACGTGACCTCCATTTTTTTGTGCGTGTATTTTTTCAGTGCCAATAGACTTTTTCACAGGAACTCAGCGCCTGCAGAGAGCATTTGGAGGCTCTGATTTAGAAGGCACTCCCTGTTCCAGGGTCCTCTGAGGCCTTTGCTCTCTAGATCAGAGAAGGGAGGAGGGAGGAGCCACCACAAGCCTGATGGAGAAAATCAGGCCCACGTGTAACCTGGGGCCTGCTCCCTACCCTACTCTGCCTGGAACCGTGCTTCCTGATGTGAGGTCTGGGACAGATTTCTGCTTTTTAAGAGCTGCCTGGGTAAAGAATGAGAGTCAGGTTACTTTAGAAACCAGGTAGTCTTTTTTATTTTCCTCTGTTGCATCAGAATCTGCATTTTATTTTCTATTTATTTATTTTTTATTTTATTATTATTTTTTAAATTGAAGTATAGTTAACTTACAGTGTTGTAGAAACCAAGCCGTCTTGCTGAGGCTACATGACAATTACAAGCCACCCAGAGAACTGCCCGTTCCACCAACACTCACCATATGACTGTGGGCACGACCCTGCAGTGGAGTGGCCCCAGTGGCCCTTTTGGAAGCAATGCCCCACTCCAAAGCAATTTAAAGGGGAAATAAAAAGATAGCAGGGTCAGGCTACAAATGCTTACCTAGCCTTGGAACGTTTATTCGAGATAGTTCTGTGTCAACATGGGGGCAGCTGTTGCTGTCTTGGGTGAGGATAGGAAAAACAACTGGGAGGGGAGAGGTCGGGGGCGGGGGCGGGGGGCTGCTGGAGAAATCCTTGCACAGCAGCGGGGGCTGGGCCTCGGGATGCAGCCGCAGCAGCGCATGCTCTCCAGGATTCTATTTCAGGCTGACTGGAGGCAAGAATGTGTTCTTTGCCATAGGAAGAATGTTCCCTCAGACAGAACTGCTAATCGGGCGAGATGAAGGAGGAATGTACAGCCGGTGATGGCTGCTGCTGCTTTTCCAGCCGCCTTTCCCCTCCTTGCCTGAGTCCCATGGGTTTGGGGCCGGCTAATTGAGACGGCGGCTTAAGATCCACCCCGCAACCCGCCGAACCCCACAGCCTTCATTTTGGAGAATGTGGGAACTTTCTGAGCCTGCGAGCTCCGTTGCACAACTCTGAGCGATTTTCCAGAGCCACCCTATGTCATCTGTCTCCTTGACATAAAGAGGGAAGGAGGGAGGAAGACGACGAGGCTGTGGACGGGCCAAAGAGACAGAGGAGGGAAAGCAGGGGAAAATGGGGAGAGAAGCATCTTGCTGACGTCAAAGAAGACCACACTCCCCAACCTCAACCGCCCACTCCCTCTAATTTACTAGAAACCAAACAGCCTGTTTTGAAACCTGTAGCCTGCAGTCTGTTATTTTGTTTTGTTTCTGTGTTTGTGTGTGTGTGCGCGCTATTCTCCCTGGACCCAAAAGGCCATTCATTGCTGGGAGTTTGAAAGCTACCTGATTTCCTGAAACGGAGGGGATTTCCATGAGTAATAATTCAGCCCGTGCTGGTGCAGGGCGCTGGAGCTCAAGTAAACTGACCCAGCTGCTCGCCGGCTGCTGGAAGAGTGCCCGGGGGAGGGGACGGCATCTGCAGTTGGGGCCGCTGCGGGCGCGGTCACGTGGCCCGGCCGGCGTCCGCGGAGCTGGCTCAGGCTCGCCCCCCCGCCCCGCCCGCGCGCGCGCCCTCGGCCCCGCCCCCGCGCGCCCCCGAGCCCCGGCCCCGCCCCTGCGCTCGCCCGAGACCCCTGCGCGCGTGCGCGCCCCACGTGGGCCCTCTGCTTTGCCCGCAGGCGCGCGCGCCTCGCAGCCCGCGCTGCCTTCTCGGGCCGCGCCGGCTCGAAGGCGGAAGGCAATTCCCCGGCTGGTGTAGCAACCTGTTTCGTGGGAAATGCGGGACAACCGAGGATGGCGGGGGCGGCCCTGTGTCCTAAGCTCCCCCCTAGAGAGTCACCTTTTTGGTACACCTTTTTGGTACGTTGGCTCGGTTGATCGTGCTTCCCAGAAGGTTCCCCTAGTTCTGTTGTCTGGACAGCCAGGGCCTATTTACAAATAAAATCGGAGCTGGCAGCGGTAACCTGCATGTAACCCGAGCCTAAAGAAATACCGTTTCCACTACCCAGATGGTAGGGTTCAATCTGTGTTCTGGCCAAGGCCGCACAAGTTAATTTTTAGTCCTAGTAAAAAAATAATAAACACGGCATTAGCAACTAAATGTTTATCAATTTGCAGTTCATTTCCAGCCAGATCATTTCACTCCTGCATGTTTTTACTGTTAGCTGATGCACTGGAGTGCTTTTCATGAAACCATATGTGACTATTTAAATTCTAGCCTCTATAGCATTTATACGGTGCTTTTCACCTTAATTGGATAATGTTATTTGGCTGTTTCAGCTGTGGCCCTCAAATATCGCATTTTAATGATAAAGATACTGCAGTAAAGAAAGGTTAAATGATTTGGTGGGGATCACCCCACAGTTAAGGAATGATACCAGGCAGGGATCCCCTGAACGGGAAGATGTCTCATCAAGGGGGCAAAAGCAACCAGAGCACAGAAAGAGGAGGACGGAAACTTGCAAGCGTCCAGCCGCTCATCCAGCCAAGCCTTTCTGCAAATGCCCTGGCTGGTTTTGTCTTCTTAGCGGAATCAGCAAGACCATTTGGTGGCGTCATCTACTGTTTATCCCCCGACTATTATAGCCAGAAACAATGATTCAGCGACGACAAATGGAGTGATGGCTATACTGTGAATCACGCAGGCACTGAACCCTCTTCCCAGCCTCCCAGTTCTCCTTCATTTGAGTATATAATAGAAATCTTGATATTGCCACGTGGTTCAGGGTGGATCTAAAGTGGCTGCTTGGAGAAAGGGAGAGAAGGAAGAGTTTGCAGAGGCAGCGGCATACAACGGACTAAGTCAGACCTACGTTCCATCTTTTTCTCCTTGGGAGAATAACTCACTTTCTTGAAGCCTCAGTTTTCTTCCCTGTGAAAATGAGGGGCTAGCAGAATACCCTCGGAGGGCTGGCACGCACATAAGGGGCATTATGTATTCAGGGCTCGGCATCGTGCTTGGCGTCTAGCAGACGCTAGTAGAAATGCTCTGGTTAAGAAGAGTAGTCTTGGCAGGGTTGGCAGGCAGTGGGTTGAAGATACCATATATGCAACTCCAGATATGAGGCAATGCCCCATTTCCCAATGAGCAAGTTACAAAAGTTTGTGTGTGTGTGTGTGTGTGTGTGTTTCTTGGCTGGCTTGAGTATGTACACTTGTAATAATACAAGTGGAATAGTCAAATTTCTAGTTATAAAATTTAATTTCTTGATTTAATTATATGCCTATTTAAAATTATATGCATAAATATACTTATTTAGAATGTTGCCTTTTTTTTTTTTTTTACTCATTATCCACATTCTTCATCATCACCTGTCTTCGTCATCACTCGAGCCCCCTTTTGAGCGATCTCACTCTGTCTTCCAGAACACACCATCTTGCTTCTGCCCGAGTATTTTTGAGTCTATATGTTGTAGTCTCTAGAAATGTTATCTCAAGCTCAGTATCTATTTGTGATAAAGCTGACTTCTTCTTGTCCTGCTTTAAAAAGGGACCTTAATGGGGTTGTGGCTATGTAAGGAAGTGTTCATGCACGTTAACGATGAAATGAAGGGGTGAAATGACATGAAGTCTGGGATTTTCTTTGGGACAGTTCAGCAAGGAGAAAAAGATGAAAGACAGAAAAAGGACCAGTGAGGCAGATATGGAACAAACTGGGTAATTAGTAATCTGGGCAATGGGTATATGGAGCTTCATTTTACTATATGCTCTTCTTTTGATACATTGAAAATTTTTCAGAATAAAAACTTTAAAAAATGAGCTTTAAAAGACTTGCTTACAGTATCTAATACTTGCAACTAGAGGCTGACCTTCAAGAATAACTACAAAAACTTCTAAATTTCTTTGATTAACAAAAATACAACTTCTTCTAGGGAACCTCTATGAACATCCCAGACTTGTATTGATTGAATGCCTTTCAAGGTATTTTGTTATTCAAAATAAAGAAGTCAAGTGAGCACTGTATACTATGAGGAACTTCTGACAGACACAAATGTAAGGCGACATCTTACATTTGCCCATACGTGTTATTTTCCTCAATGCTTTGTTGGTCTGAGTGGACAGGGGTTGGTAATGACCCAAAATGGAAAACTCCCATAAGTGATAGGAGTGTCCTTTGTCAAAAATACCCATTACCTAGTGCCCTCGTTGGCATCTGAGCTAGAAGGCCCAGGATAGCAGGGAACATACAGTCCTGGAGGCGGGCCTGGTGGCATCTGCCTGGGGATGGGGTGTCTGGGATGATGTAAAAGGAGAGAGGCAACACTTTCCTCATTGGGCAATGTTTATCCCCTAGGGAGAGGGCACAGAGCCGCGGTCCACACAGCCAAAGTGAGAGGGCGCTTGGGTAATTTTCTAGCATGCTCTAAGTCAGGCAAGACTGTTTAGGCCTAAGAGTCCTAAATTACCACAGTCTGAAGGGATGGGAAAACTGTTCAACATTTATGTTCGTTTTATAGCCATGGCTCTTCCAGAGGAGGAAAGAAAAAGCGATTATTTTAAAAACATTTTTGAAGAATAGGATGCTTTCCATAAAACGTAGTAGAGTCTTTGCCAATGAGGATTACAATGAAAAATATCTACTCGGCCTGTGTGGGAAGTCTGGAATTCTCTGGAATTCTTTGATTTTATTGTCTTTTCCCCTGAGGATGCATTGTGCTAGGCCACAGTAGACCCGTCATAATCGTTGAGAGATTTACTTCTGACACTTTTCGGTAGCGCCTTGTTCACACTCAACGTTTCACAAGACAGAGAATTTTTAATATTTTGAAGGAATCCTCCCTCAGACATAAAAATCACAGCATCATGGCCTTACAGTGTGTATCCCAACATTTCAGTGCTGGCAGATTCATTGGAATGCAGAAAAACAAAATAAGATCAACAAAACACCAGCACTCTCAAACCGAGAGCAGGTTCCTTTTGGACGATGTGTGTTTTTTTGATGAGCTAAGTGTTGATTCTAACCCAAAAAGACCAAAAAGTGTGAGATTAGATAAGTGGCTGCTAGATTCATTATTGCCATGTGGATCCTGTGAAGTAAGCTTAGAGTCACTGGGTGTAGCTGCAGAATAAAGTTTTTGTTGTTCATCTTTGCTCTGATTGGGCAGTTACCGAGAGCAGAACCTGCACCACCTTCCAGAAGCCCTCTGGTAGCTTCAGGTCTATGCCCGGAGGGTAGACGCTTCTAGCAATGGAGCTCAGGATGGATTCTGCAGGCAATGCTTGAGCAATGCCAAGTGGCCCCCAGCCAGGGTAGAAGTTAAACCAGGAGATGGCTATCAAGGGCAGTTGTTAGGTTTGGCCCATCTGTCTCGAGCTGCTTTGCTGAGCAGGAAAGAGAGACGTTTGTTTGTGGATTTAGCTCATCGTTCTACAGTGCACTCTGTAATCCGAGTCTTTCTGTTTGCTCAAGAGAAAAACAAGTCTGACTTGCATACCATGGAGGATTTAGATTGGATGGTTTACATCTTTCACCCAGGTTCCTTGGAGCCCTCTCCTCACAGTTTTCTACATTTATTTCCCAGCAATCTGGACAGCAGCCTCATTTGGTGGTTTGGGATGTAGTTAACATTTTCCAATAGATGTGCCACACATCTTGGGATGAATATAATCGTTTCCCATGAACTGTGATGATTTCTTCCACTACTTTTGCCCCCCCCCCGCCCGCCGCCCGTGTGTGTGTGTGTGTGTGTGTGTGTGTGTGTGTGTGTGTATGTGTGTGTGTGTTTGCATGAATAATAGTATGGCTGTACCAGGGAGCAGTGATCTGACCGCAAAACAGTTTCTGTTGGGTTTTCTTCAGGGTGGTTATCCTGCCCTCTGGTCAGTGGATAAATGGCGTTTGGATAGGATGTGGCACAGATACTTTAACCGTCCAGCTTAATGTATAACTAGTATGTTTTTCTTCTGTGTCAGCAGTTGGCAACACGATCGTGTAAATAAGGATTCTGGTGAGTTAAATGGATGTCTGTGGAGCGAGGGGAGGGCAGGGCTGGCAGAGGCAGTTTTGAAATCCATGCCAGTGGGTGCTGCAAGTGATAAGATCATTTGAGTAACCTGTAAGACCTGTGGATTCACGGGTTTCAAAAACAGGAAAGTCTCTTGTTCAAAAACCCTCTAAAGCAACATGTGGGCTCAGAAAAGAAGCTGGCTTGTGGTTTGGTGATTGTAGTTCCTTATTGATATAATGGCCAGTGACGCAAGGCCTCCTGGGATTGCAGTGCTGTGACCGCAGGCGACAGTTACCCTGACGGGGTTCTGTAACAGGCCCGGGGCTTTCTGGACGGATGAGAAGTCTAAAAATTTCCCTTTTCATTTCCTCTCTTGTGTGACTTTGTCATTTAAAAAAAAAGCAAAAAACTGGTAATTGAGAAGGGAATTTTGCCCTGCCTCTTCAGGAGTTTATCTTGACTGTGTAGCTTCCCTCCCACTCCCCGAAAATCCCACCCTGAAAACCCCACGCTAAAAAAAAATCGTCTATTCTTGCAGATTTTTCAGTGGGTCTGTGTTTGATCAATCTGCTTTGAGGCCAGCTTCGTAATAAGCAGACCTTTAAAAAATGGTATGATTTGGAGAAAACCAATCTGAAACCTCTCCATATCCTGGGCCTTCTGGGAATTTCAAGCCCCAGGTAAATGCTACGTTGCTCTGGAAACCAAACCCTCTCCCAAACACTGGAAGGCTCAGTTGGACAGGTGCTCCCAGGACCCATGCTCGTGTTCTAAAATAAATGCAAACAGGTGCCATTCCTTTGGGACACAGCTAACTGACCGCCGCACAGAAAATTCTGTTGGCTAGATCTGTGGGGCTGTGTTGCCCCAGAAAACTTTCTGCATTAGAAACAAACTTCAGGACTTCCCTGGCGGGCCAGTGGTTAGGACTCCGCGCTTCCACTGCCGAGGGCCCGAGTTCGATCCCTGGTCGGGGAACTGAGATTCCACAAGCCACGTGGCACAGCCAAAAAACCAAAAAAACGTTAGGATGGGGCTTCTGCTCTCCTGGCTGCCCTGGAGGGGATTCGGGTGTGACAGTTTGGCCCGCTGAACCTGCCTTTAGGTGGCTGCTTCCTGTGCTCTGCCTGCAGTGGGGAGAGAGGGCAACCCAGGGGAACCCACCTCCACACCCCAATTCCTCTCAGAGTCCTTGTGGATTCTGGGTAGGCATGTATGTAGGTATATATATATATGTCTGCGTGTGTGCATGCATGTATGTGTGTTACCTATGTTTTTGGGCTCAGCCTGCAAATTCCTTTTTTCTTTTCTTAAGATTTTTTTGATGCGGACCATTTTTAAAGTCTTTAGTGAATTTGTTACCTTATTGCTTCTGTTTTATGTTTTGGTTTTTTGGCCACGAGACATGTGGGATCTTAGTTCCCCGACCAGGGTTCGAATCCGCACCTCCTGCATTGGAAGGCAAAATCTTAACCACTGGACCGCCAGGGAAGTCCCCCAGATTCCTTTTATTTTTCGGTGAATTCCAAGGAGATAACGTTTGGAAGAAGCGTATGCTTCAGTGCTCCAACAAATTACCAGTCAAGTATTTGCCAGTTCTCACCAAATGAACCCATCTTGCGGATCCCTCTGTCTTGGCCCTGATGATCTGCCTGGGATCATTGCACAGCAGACTTTTCTGCCCTCTGTCTCTGGTAAGCCCAATAAATCTGCCCCAGCCACGTCACTGAGGCCACAGGGAAATGTGATCCTGCCACATGTGGGAGCTCACGAGAACTGCCAAAATCTTAAGGTTACAGTGAGAGCAAGAACCACTTTCTGGGTTATGCATGTGTGCATGGGTACCGTGTGTGTACTATGTGTGTATTTGTGTGCTGTGGATCTACATGAGCGCTGGGCATACGTGTGAGTGCGCGTGTGTATCATCTGTGTGCGTATGCACACACATGTGCATGTCTACTGTGTGTGTGAC